>NC_084785.1:2466666-3700000 GCF_028858725.1 Colius striatus
TCTTGAGTTCTGTGCAGTGGGATGACATCCTGTCCTGCTGCTCTGCTCCTGCAGTTTGTTCCTTCCCAGCTCGGAGTGCTGTGTTTGTAGTGAGCTGTGAATGGGAAGCTTCTGCCATTGGGCTTTTATCCTAAATATTTTGTTTTCTACCGGTTTCAAAACACTGTTGAGCTGTAGTTTGAAAGTGCTTTGCATCCTACAAAACAGCTCAGCACACTGGCCTTTGTGCTTGATTAAAACCATGGCCAGCTTCTCTGGGCGCCTGGAGCTGACTCGAGATCCAGCTATCACAGAAGAACCTGCTTAGCTTACTGCAGTAGTTTGGTACAGTTGTGTGTGAAGGTGAACCTCCCTGGCAGGTTGTTTTTCTCCAAGTTTTGGCTACTTACTCAATGACACAAAGGTGTAAAACAGAGACCTCCCTGTTCTCCTGGGAAGAAGCTGTTTTAGAGCTTTATGGAAAGGAATATCTGCTACTTCACATCCATCTTACAGGACATCAGGACTTAGGGATCAGCTTCCAGACCTGAGTTACAGGAAGGGACTCTTGTGCCTGCTGAAGATGCAGAGCTTCATTTATTTCTAAGTAATAAATGAAGTGCAGAAGAACATTTCCATGCTTGTTTTGTTTTGTTTGCCATTGTTTTGGTGATTCTGTTTATACCTGAATCTGGCTTCATCAAAGCTGAAACTCCACCAGCCTGTATTTTCTCCTGGCAACATAAGTAACCTGTGAACCCAGCAGATGGGATTCCCTATCCTGTATTTTCACTGAGTCTTAGTTATGAGAACTTCAGATGTTACTGACTGAAACCTCTGTGCTTCACAGCAACTGTGTCCTTGTTCTCCTGGAACGTGTTGGTGGGGTTTGTTTCTTCTGGGCATAGCTGGCATGGGGAGCCAGCGTGCTTCACTGAAGAAAGATTGTGTTAGCAAACTCCCCCAGATGGGTTGAATTGAGTCCTGTCTAGTCAGATGTGGTCAGCACAAGGGACTTAGGGCAGGAGCACTGAGTGCACCTGCGCAGAAGGGAACAGGGAATCCTTGGGCATCTCTGTGTTATGTCATTAGTTTCAGCTGGTACAGAAGGAGGAAATCTGTATTTGGATGCACTGAGGTGAGAAATGTAACTAGGAGGAAATCTAGAAAACACACAGACTTGCTTATGGTGAGGTACTTGAAATATGGTGCATTTTAAGACTTCCCTTTCACCTTCCTGAAATATCCTTCATGAGGCACTTCACAGTTCAGCTGATGGCACGTGTAGGTCATTCTTGTTTGGTGAATCCCCCTGCCCTTTGCAGCAGGCTGATGCCATCCTCCTCACAGCAGCTTATGGGACACTCCATTTCAAAAGCTTCTCTACAGCACTCAGCTCTGTGGGTGTCCCAAGAGGGAAGGAACTGGTGGCTCTCTTGGCAGCTCATCTTCCCTGCTTCTTTGGGTCTCAGCTGCTCTGCTCTTCCCATGAGTTACTGGCCAGATGCTTCTCATCTGTAGCTGTGGGGCTCTCACCTGGGCTGCCTGGCTCTTGGGAGCAGTGAGGAAAAAACTCCTTCTTGGTGGAGAAAGAGAAATGGAAAGAGGTTGTTTGGACTAGAGGCACACAGGAGAACAGAGTGCTTGACTGCTCCAAACAAAGCAGCTGTGGGAGGGCAGGGTTGGGGGAGCTTTACTTAACAACAAAGGGCATAGGGCAGAACTTTCATCCATTCTTTCCCCTCTGGTGCCCTGCAGAATCATTGCACTCCCCCTCCCCCCTTGTTGTTGTTTTGTCCAACACAACTGTAAAGGCAAAACACTCTCACAGATGAGACCTTTGAGACAGATCTGTAGTAGGTGGGATGGGGAGCTCTTGTCTCGCACGGCTGCTTTTCCAGGCTGTAGCCCCAGCTGGCAGCATGACCTTTGCAGTGATTGTCATCCCCAGCTCTTCAACTTACCTTGCTTTTTTCATTTGGGGGGCAGGGTGGGTCACACACCTTTAGAACTGGTTGCTTTTCCTGTGCTTTTCTTTAAATAAGGTTAAAAAGCACAGTTGAAGTTCCACACAGAAGCAGCTTCTCCATCACGAGGTTTTTCCCAGTTCAGTTTCATTTGAGTCTCTTTCTTAGTGAAGAAACTTTTCTGCCAGACTTTTTTTCCTCATTCTCTCTTTTATTTCACTGCCACATTTGTGCATCAGAGGCGTTCATTTGGTTGGTTTGATTTTCTCCTGTGTGGAATCATGGGTAGTTTCATTGCAACTCATCTCTTTCTGTTTGTTTCGTATAGGGTTGGTAGTGCAGGATCATTCAGACCCCCTGTTCAGTTCATATGCCTATAAGTCCCACTACCTACTGAATGAATCAAACCGTGCTGAGTTGATGAAATTACCTATGATTCCTCCTCCTTCGTCAGCTTCCAAAAAGAAATGTGAGAAAGGTAACCAAAATAGTTTCTTTCTCTTTAATTTACTTTCTCTTTTTCTATGATTTCCCTTGAAACCCAAGGAGAACTGTCTGCTTGTCCAGCACCACTGGCTGCTTCCCAGCAAACATCACTCATTGATTATTGTGAGCTTGTGTTCATGTTGTTGGCAACTTTTTGTTGTTGTTGTTGTTGTTACAAAAGGGCTTAAAATAATTGCTGTCACCAAATTGTCCTTGAGAGAGGTTAAATGGTTTTGCATCTGGGCTGCTCCAGCTTCAGGGAGGCTGTTTCACAGCTCGTGAAGAGGAGGCAAGCAGAGCTTGGTATTGTTGCAGTTTAGTACTTACCAGGATGATGTCAACCAGCAGCTTAAATTGGTTTATGTGAGGAGGAAGAGGGGAGGGATGTTCTGTTGCAGATGATCTAGGTAGCTGGTGCAGAGCCTGAGGGAAGAAGGGGTTTCTCAGGTTGAAGGAGGGTGGGTACTGTGTCCATCTGGAGGGAAAGGCAGCAAGGGTTTGCCTGCATGTGTGTCCTGGAGTCTCTGGGCCTCGTGTTCCACCTCAGCCAGCCTGGGACAGCCGCTGCTCCTTCCCCTCCTCGCTGGAGCAGCAGGAGGTGAGGGATGGAGGGTGGGCAGAGGGGGCTTTCTGTGCTGTGCAGAGAACCTGCAGCTCCAGGGGAGAGAGAAGCCTTTCAGCCTGGTGTTGGGTGGTGCTGCAGGATCTCAGAATGAGAGAATAACTGTTGTCTGTGTAAAACACTCAGCTGTGATGTTTTATTCCCCACAGAAATTTGATGTCCCGAGGGTGTTCAGAAACGCTGCCCCATTACCCATTCTGCAGTTAGGTTGTTCTGAACCTTGCTAGATTGGTGGCTTTTCAGTAGTTCCTGTAATTCCTGAAAACAAGAATTATTTTGAGCCCTCTGCTTAGCCTGAGCAATACCTTACTAATGCATCCTGAGAGCAAAGTGCTGGGCTTTCTTCTCGCTTAGCACTCAGAGTTTTGTGTTTGATTTGGTTTGATTTCTTTGCATCTCTTGGCATTTTACCATGGTGGATAACATTTCAGTAATTTACACTGGGCCTGTATTTCCTCTGAAATCAACATTTGCAAATCAAAAAACCCCAGGAAACAAGAAAGATTTCAAAAGTTAAAGCTTGCTAAAGGGTTTGGGGAGCTCTGGCAAATCCACGTGTGGGGGGCGACTGGGGATTTTCAGCAGAGGAAATACAGTATTGGTCATGCAACTGATTTGTTTAAGGAATGCTTATTGTGACATGCAACAATCAATCAATGCAATGAGGTGTTGGAAAGTCTATAGGTGGACAAGATTTTCTGATAAGTGTTTGAAAGTTACTATTCACACTTCTTTTGATCCTGGGGTTTAAAGTGGCTCTAAAGGCTCTCAGAGTCTCTCCCAGATTTTCTGTCTTGGGACACAACAACTTGTTCACTTAAAAGACCCCTCTGTGTCAATAAAAATGTGTGTCTGTATATTTTATATACTTACATATATAAAATATTGCTATATGTGGGATGAACCAAGTCTTATTGGATGAGCTGCTTTGTTTGCTGAGGGTGGCTTAGAGACATGCTCTGGCTCTCCACCTTTAACACAAATGCCAAAATACCAGCCAGCCAAAACAACTTTTGTCTCCAAACACATGCAAACTTCAGACGTGAACTTTAACCACTGAGCTGAGGTTCCCTTTGTGCACAAAAGGAGCTTTTGGGAGAGGGACAGCTTGTGAGGTGTCTCATGCTGCATTCCGTGCTGTGCTCACACAGATAAACTTCCCTTCTGGTGCAGTGAACACGTATCACCACAATTCCTTCATCATGCCCTTGGTGCAGAAAAGCATTGATCAACCTATAGGCTGTGGGGTTTTTAGTGTGCACTAACTGATTGCTGGGGGATTCAGTCATAACAATGTTGATTGAAAAAGTGTTTCTTAAAAACGTGGTTATTTGTCAGTTCTTTTGGCCGTTACCAAAGAAAATAAACCAAAGTTTTGGCCACTGCTGAAGAAACAAAAGCGAGTGATGGCTCTCAGCTGCCTTTGGGGATGGTGCTCCTCCTGCCAGCTTACCTCACGGCCCAGCTGCTGTTCTGTGTGTCCTTGGTGCAGGGAGGAGTCACACCTTGCACTTCCACACTGCAGAGTCTTTTTTAACCAACGTTGTTAAGTTTGACTTGATCCCTTTCTTTGACCATTTTGTTTTCCTGTGGGGCAAAGGGCAACGTAGAATGGATGATTTAAAGGGGGTGTCAGTTGCTGTGCACAGAGGGAAGCAAACCCTTACTTCTATCAACCAAGCAGGGTTTCTTTGTTTAAAGGTGGCAAACTGTTGTGCTGTGAATCCTGCCCAGCTTCCTTTCACCCCGAGTGTCTCAACATAGAAATGCCTGAAGGATGCTGGAATTGCAATGACTGTAAAGCTGGCAAGAAGCTGCGGTACAAGCAGATCGTTTGGGTCAAGCTTGGGAATTACAGGCAAGTTCCCTGCTGCAGGGGTTTAATGCTTTGGGTGTTTTTAATGTACTAGGGAGTTACAGGAAGATAAAGCAGCTTGGTCTTCGTAAACAGGAACTAGAAATACAAGAACTCACCTGCCTCGTGTCAGACATCGATTCTCCTGCTTTCCCCAGGCCATGATGGACCCTTGACTGCACTTTCCTTTGCTCTGTCGAGCGCAGTAGCGATACGGAAACCCAGGGGCTGTCTGATAGAGCTGACATGACCTAGCTTGTGGCTGCTGACAGTCGCCTGCAGGAGCACAGGCATCTGTAGGTGATCTCACACGTGGCACAAGAGTGGATCTCTGTTCTTAAAAGGCTTGTCCAGATTTGGAGTAAGGGCTCTTCTTGTGTTTTGCATGGTGCTTCCCAGGTACTGCCAGAGGGAGCCTTGCTGGCATAAGGAAGGAGTTGGTTTCTTTAAGAGAGGGAGACCGTCTCTTCTTTTCCAACCCATTTAGGCAAACTCAGAAGCTGAGGCTGTGGTTCAAGGGACTTATCTTTTCTTCTCTGTTTTGCACTTTTCAGGTGGTGGCCAGCAGAGATCTGCAATCCCAGGTCTGTGCCTCTCAACATACAGGGCCTCAAACATGATATCGGGGACTTCCCAGTATTTTTCTTTGGTTCACATGACTACTATTGGGTACACCAGGGCAGAGTTTTCCCTTATGTTGAAGGAGATAAAAGCTTTGCTGAGGGGCAAACTAGTATTAACAAGACCTTCAAGAAAGGTAAAATCAAACAAAGTTTATAGTGGTTTATGACAAAAATTCCACGTGTTTGTGTCTCCATCACCACTTAACCTGCATGGGAATATTATGTGACTAGTGTTCTGTGTTCACCTAAAGCTGCAAACCTTGTGTAGATCCCTTGACTGCAGATAAAAATATGTTTCTTTTAAGTGCCTACTCATTGTGTATTGTTGTGGGCCAGTTCAATCCTTCCACAAGCTGGGAAATGTTAAGGTGGAGTTGGGGCTCTGCTGCATGGGATCATTGCTCAGTATCTCGGTACCGCCTGAAAAGCTCCTGACGATAGATTCATGCTATACTGCAGTAACTCATTTTTAGCTCGTGTTTTTGTTTCTAGACTTCTATTCCTAGCTTTGTTTTGAAAAGAAAAGCTGCATACATGTATGTGTTTGAGCAGCAGCTGGTGCTAATCGTGTTCTGTTTCGAACTCCCTCACACAGCACTTGAAGAAGCGGCAAAGCGCTTCCAGGAGCTGAAAGCACAAAGAGAAAGCAAAGAGGCATTAGAAATTGAAAGGAATTCGAGGAAACCTCCACCTTACAAACACATTAAAGTGAGTTGGCCTCTCTCTTTCCCTGTTTGTATTCTGTGTATGAGAGCTCTGTGTATTTAAGCCGGTGTTTGCAGCGATTCAAGCTTTAGGAAGGACAAGTAAAGGCTTTGGCTGTTCTTTTCAAGAAGCTTTTGCTCTGTCTTATAGTGCCATAAAACATTCTTTTAGCAGACTATTTGGGAAAGAGAACTAAGGGTTGAAGAACAGTTTCACCTAAGGGAGAGCTTTGCTGATTGCAGGCTCATCTTGGCTGTCTTGGACACATGGTGGCTATTGGAACTCACTAAATACTTGTTACCTCCTCATTAGGAGGAATACCAGCTGCTTGTCCCAGTGCACACTGCAGAGTCTAACTCTTGACAGCACTTTTGGCCACCCAGGACTCAATGTGGTTCCTTTAACGTTTCTAGGTTTAGTTAGAAGAAATTCCAGTGAGTTGCTTGATAAGCTTTTTGTACTTTTTGTCCCTGAGCCAGTAACACTACAGTGGGGAGACTCACGCTGCTCTGTCTAGTCGTGAGTTTTAGTGTCCCCTGCCTAACTGTGGGCTCCTTTGAGCAGAGTGTGTCTCTAGTTCAGTCAGCAGTAGAGTGGCAGCTGCCACCTAAAAGCACATTCCTCCATCTGCTGCTGAATTGCAGGAAGTGTACTTGTGACACGCTGCCCTTCAGAAGAGATGATACAGTCACTGTTTCCTTGCCTTCTCCTGTCAGCTGATGATTGGGCTCCAGCAGAGCTGTCTGGTCTGTGTTCTCGTGCACCATTTTCATCGTCTATTCCTTTCCCCTTCGCTCCACAGTCCAACAAGGTGATAGGGAAGGTTCAGATCCAGGTAGCCGATCTGTCAGAGATCCCTCGCTGTAACTGCAAGCCCTCGGATGAGAACCCCTGTGGCCTGGAGTCCGAGTGTCTCAACAGGATGCTGCAGTACGAGTGCCACCCGCAGGTGTGTCCCGCGGGAGAGCGCTGCCAGAACCAGTGCTTCACCAAACGCCTCTACCCCGACGCCGAGATCATCAAAACCGAGCGCCGGGGATGGGGCCTCAGGACCAAAAGGAGCATTAAGAAGGTAGAGTGGCAAAGGACAAAGGTGGCCGTGGCCGTCAGTGGGGTTTCTGTGGAAACGCTGCAACTCTGTACCTTAAACACAGATTCCAGCGAGTAAATGTTGCGTTACAGACGTGACGTTTCTGTAGGCTTGGAGCTGTTTTGACGAGCACCTTAACCTTGGCGTCCTGGGAAGCAGTGAGCAGGGGTCTCTTACTGTTGCTGCCTGTTTCCTTTCAGGGTGAATTTGTGAATGAGTATGTCGGGGAGCTGATTGATGAGGAGGAGTGCCGGCTGCGCATCAAACGCGCGCATGAGAACAGTGTGACCAACTTCTATATGCTAACTGTGACAAAGGTAACTCTTGCCTCCTGTTCAACAGCAACTGCTTAGGGCTCAAACCAGGGGCAAAACGCTGGCAGCAGTTCTGTGTCCGATGGTACCCTCCCACCAACGTCTGTGTTTCTCCTCAAGGGCATGGGAGGAAAGATGAAAGGGAAAGCTTGTGTCTTTAGGTTGTGCACTCTGTGCCTGCTTCCCTTCTGTAAGCACCAGCCCCCAGGTGCTGCTTCTAAAACGAACTGTGCAGGGAACACTTGCCGCTTTTAACCGACTTCAGCCTATTTTTAGCTGCCTTAGGCATGAGCAGCCACTCGTGTTTGTAAGCACTAAGTGTGTCTCTCTTCGTTTGAAGGACCGGATAATAGATGCTGGCCCGAAGGGGAACTACTCCCGTTTCATGAACCATAGTTGTAACCCAAACTGTGAAACACAGAAGTGGACAGTGAATGGTGACATCAGAGTCGGGCTCTTTGCTCTTTGCGATATTCCTGCAGGTAAAAAGATGACGCCGTTTAGCCGGTGAAGTGTCATTGGCACAAGCCTGCCTTTGCTCAGGGGCAGTAAAGTGTTTTCCTCTCAATTTCAGGAATGGAGCTAACATTTAATTACAATTTGGACTGCCTGGGCAATGGTAGGACTGAGTGTCATTGCGGAGCAGAAAACTGCAGCGGGTTCCTGGGAGTGCGTCCAAAGGTACACGGATGAAAGGGGAAGCTTCTCTTCCCAAACCCAAACATCTAGTGAGAGAAGGACAAAGACAAGTTCTTGGCTTATTTAACTCTAGTCTATGTAATACTTCCCACCCTTGAAAGCCTTTTACATTTCCACGCTGTTGTGTCTAGGGTGAAGTTAATGGACCAGACTGTGGTAATTCAGATACACGTGGGTGGTCGTTTCTGGCTTTTGTAGCTTAAAAACTTATTCTTGAGTGGCTTTGAGCAGAGTTCATGCAAATAAATCCCCAGAGCTGATGAATTTTAATGCAAGGGGTTTGTAAAGTGACTGTGTGCTGTGATCTTTGTAATTGCTAGACAGCGTTTGCAACAGCAAATGAAGAGAAGGTGAAGAACGCAAAGTTAAAGCAGAAGAAACGGAAAATAAAAACAGAGCAGAAGCAGATGCACGAAGACAACTGCTTCCAGTGTGGAGATGGGGGAGAGCTAGTCATGTGTGATAGAAAGGACTGTCCCAAAGCATACCACCTCCTATGCCTTAACCTGACTCAACCACCTTTTGGTAAGAGCAATCCTCTGGCTTCCTCTTCATCTTTCCCTCCCTGCAGCAAGGCAGTGTTTGAGCTGAGATGCACCAGCCACGTGCATTAAATGCAGCTTGTGTGCCTCTGCAGTACCACTCGTAGCTAGAAATGCATCAGGTGCCCCTGTTCCTAAATGAGAACCCACGGACAGAGGGTGAAATTTCCTCCTCTTTGACTGATACGATGTCCCAAAGTCACTAAGTGCAAATGAAGTGACGGCTCAAAGCAGCGACGTCGCAAACCTCGTGTGTAGAGCTCGATGAGTCAGGAAATGTGGTGTCTTGAGGAGATGGATCTATTTTGAGCTCTGGTTGTGCACACAGCAATGTTTTGAGCCAAGTAGAGGCCTAAAAAATGCAAAATGATTAAGGAGGGTTTCCAGTGTAGTAAATGAGAAGCAGGAGTAGCAACTACAGTGAGAGCTGATCTTTCCGAGCTCCCTTCATTCATCTGAACAATTACAACACGGAGTGAGGGTTAAAGGCCCCGAAACACACTAATTTCAGCTTCCTGTCTCTCTCCCTTCCCCTCCCATCCTCAGGAAAGTGGGAATGTCCGTGGCACCAGTGTGACGTCTGTAGCAACCCTGCAGTTTCCTTCTGTGAGTTTTGCCCTCACTCCTTCTGTAAGGATCACGAGAAGGGAGCGCTGGTGCCGTCGGCCTTGGATGGCCGTCTCTGCTGCTCCGCGCATGACCCCAAGTCTCCTGTGGCACCCGAGTACTGGAGCAAGATAAAGTGCAAATTGGAAGCACAGAATCCTGTAGAGGAAGCAAAGGAGTGAATTTGGTTAAAAACAAACAAGGGAGGGGAGAAGAGGGGCAAAGGGGCGATGAACTTGAAGAGACTGCTACTCCACATTCAGTCTTCGGCGTCGGAGCCGTCCTGGGACCTGCAGCCGGGACCATTGAACCACAGCAAGCAGGAGCAGGCAGTGGGCTTTGGTTTTTATTGTTTGGTCTTTCTTTTTACCCTTGAATGTGCTACAGCAGCTCTTAACTGTTGGTGGAAAACAAGAAGCATCTCGGCCTTCAAAGCAAAACGTAGAGCTTTTGACAGCGAGAAGAAGATTCCTTCAGACGTGTTCTTGGGGTGTAGAAAGCGAAGCATAGCAACATATTTATTTATTTAATGTTTAAAGGGTGTTGAAGATCTGCTTTGGGTCAGTCAACGTGTCTTTAAAAACCAACTAGCAAAAGCCAACGTAACTTTTATGCCTAGGTTATGAAAAGAGTCCAGCTTCCCCACTCTGTAACACTGAGATGCCGTAAAGACAGACGTGGGTGGCAGACCAGGTGACCTCTATTCCAGTACTTACCTGTAAAGGCATTTGGAGAAGGTAGGTTATCTCTCACGTTAACTTGTGGATATCCCTGCAAAGCTTTTCCTAAGAGAAATCAGGTGTATGACTTGGGAGGTGCTTGTGAGATGAGATCTGGTATTGTTGAAGGAGGAAGTCGTGGTTCCTTGCTCGAGAGCTGTAACTGTTGTTTGCAGACAGGTGCAAAGTCAGAAGGAGCTTTAATTGCTTGGTGGTTGTTCCTTTGTCCTGCCTAATTTGGAAAACCTTCCTGTCTGGGAGAGCCTCCCTGCAGCAGGCTCACTGCTGAAGTCTTAATCCTTTCAGTGGGAGCTCTGCCATTGACTTCTTGAGAGGGAGGATGGTTCTGTGCCTGCAGATCTGTCATCCTCAGCTCAAGAGAGACAGGGAACTGCTGCAGAGAGGCCAGGGCAGGGCCACCAAGATGATCAGGGGACTGGAGCATCTTCCTTCTGAGGAAAGGCTGCGGGACCTGGGGCTGTTTAGTCTGGAGGAGGCTGAGGGGGAGACCTCATAAATCCCTAAAGGGTGGATGTCAGGAGGTTGGGGCATCACCTTTTTCTGGGTGATGGAAAGGTGCTGGAACACAAAGAGTTCCATTGAAACATATGGGAAGACTATTTTACTTTTGAGGTGAGGGAGCCCTGGCCCAGGCTGCCCAGGGAGGGTGTGGAGGCTCCTTCTCAGGAGGTTTCCAACCCCACCTGGACACATTCCTGTGCCCCCTGATCTAGGTGGGAGCTGATTCTGCAGAGGAGTTGGACTGGATGATCTCTAAAGTCCCTTTCAGCCCCACCCATTCTGTGATCTGCCAAGTCTGTGCTTGTTTCACAGCAGTTCCATTAGTGTGACTGATTTCTGTTGCTGCCTTCTCAGGCTCCTGTTGGCTTCACAGACAACGTGAGCCTTTGGGAATGTGACCCATGTTTGTCTGGATTGAATGGGTAGGGTGGACTGTTGATTTTTGTTTTTGCTGAGAGTCGTCTTCTAACTTTAATCTTCATGGTTAATGGAGCTAAGAAATATCTCAGCACTTCCTCACTGAACAGGGTATTTTCTGTCTGGGTAATGGGCAGTATTCACAGCAGCCAACTTCAGCCTTCTGCAGCAGTCCTGTCTTGGCTTTCCTCTGTTCATCAGCAGAGGGACAGGCTCCTTCAGTGAGGCTTCTGAAGTGGCTTAGGTAGGCTCCTGCTCTAGATTCCCATTTGGAAACCTCCATTTCTTGGGCAAGGAGCCTAGTGGGGACTCATCTCCCCAGGTTTAAGTGTTTGAACCTCCTCCCCGAGCCCCTCAATCTTGGAAAGCACTGTGCATCTCCCCCTTCCCTGCTAGAGCTGGAGAGTGCTTTTGATGTGGACGTTAGCTGCCTTGGTGCTAGCTTTTGGCTAATACTCCTGAGTAGAAAGAACATCAAGTGTTCCTGGCATCTGGCTGAATTAAGCCTTTGAATTAAGAACCTTGTCTGTGGGCAAACGGCTTCCATAAACCTCCAGGAACACGGTGGCTCCTCAGTTCAAGGAAGGAGTGGGCTGAAAAGGTCCATGTGGGATTTTAGAACACATCTTGCCTCTGGCTGGTGTCCTCCTCAGTTTTACGTGGGTGGGAGGGAGGGAGAAGGCTTTTGTTTGCGTGCAATTGTAGAGTTACAAACTACACTACAGTTTCTTTTGGCTGCTCTGGTGCCACCTCACTGACGGGGGCAGTTCATCCTCTGCAGGTGTGTGGCAGAGCCCTGCAGCCGCCTCTGGCTCAGCTGATGGGTGGCACAGAGGGGCTGGTGGGATCCACGAAGCACTTGGCGCCGTGGGCTGTGCTGCAGCCTGTCTGGAACACCACCCTTGCTGAAAGCTCTGCTCTATATTTTGGTATTTTTTACAAAAAAAAAAGGAAAAAAAAGGAAAAAAAAAAGAAGAAAAAACTACAAAAAGGATTTTATTTTTCTGAAGGGTTTATGTGATAAATGTCTCTTTTTAAGCTCTTACTGGGGGTGTTGAACCCTTGCAGGAATTCCAAGCGTAGCTCTTGCTGCGGCGTCCGTGAGGCCCCATGTGTTACTTTATTTATTAGGCTGGGTAACGTTGGGATGAGTTTCCTCGGGGCAGCTCAGAGCATTCTGAACACTTGCAGGCAACGCTGTGCTGGGAGTGCACTGACAGACTCTTCCCACCCCGTGCCCGCGGCGGGTGGTGTGGCAGCCCCAGAGGCATTTGGCGTGGTGGCCTGTGGGCCCAACACGGGAGGGTTCACAGAAGGCTTAAAAAACTTGTGAAAAGCTGTGAATTGAGGCCTGCTGCTACTCCTGTGCCATGCCACTTGATGTCTTGGGTAACTCTGTTTTCAGACATGTTATAGGTGCTCCTTTCGTGTTTCTTTTTCCACCAAAAAGTTTTAATAACAGCCAACAGCTGGGCTTGGACTTAAAAGAGAACATAGGGGGTTGGTTTATAAGCTTGTACTGCTTGGGAGGGAAAAGGTCTGAACTGGATTTCACGTGGTGTACGAGAAGGTGAATCTTTCCAAAACACTTTAACCCTGCTGAGTTGTTCAAGCACCCGATTCAAAGCATCTTCGTGACTGTGAGGGGGTCGTTCTGTATGCCAGATGTTGAAATGCACGTTTCCACCACATCTCTGCGGAAGGAATGACAGGAATGCAGTTCCTTGGGCAGGAGAAGGTGTAACAGCTGTTCTGATTCGTGGGCATCTGCAGAGGGGGAGTCAGCTGCCAGATAAAACGTGTGTGGGCTCTGAAACGGGCAAAGCAAGTGCTGGGTAGTTGGGTTGTTTCATGCCGAGGCCTGGAAGAAACCCACAGGGCTGGACTGCTGGTGATCTCAGTGTCAAGAGCTTTAAACCTGCTGTTTGTGGGCTGTTCCTTCCCCAGAACACACCACCACGTTGTTCCTTGGCTTCTGGTTTAAACCCTGGAGGTAGCACCACGCTTCTGGCGAGCGCCTGCCTCCCGCTCTGCCGCCTGCCCGCTCCCCAGAGCGCAGACTCTGAGGGCTGTGGGCTCACTGCGCCTTTTACTCTACGTTGGCAGCTCAGCAGAGCGAAGCCCATCCACAGGCCAGGGGGTGCCGTGGCTGCTCGCCACAACACGTGGTTCAAGCGTGAGTTACTGTGGTTCTCAGAGTTGTTAGCGTTGGCTTGTCCCGTCGAACAGACTGTTGAAGGCATTTGCAGCTCAGGAAGGGTGTTTCAAGGCAATTTTGTGGGTAAATCACCTTCTCTGGTCACCACCATGGTCTTGGAGAATCTGTTAAAATGGAGTAATAGGGCTGGAATGTTACATTTTGGCCTTTCTTCTGCGGAAAAAAAAACCAACCCAACTTGTGTCTTAATTTCAGGAGCGAATGGGAAAGACACAGTTAGTAGATGTAATGAACAGTGAGCATAGAATCTGTATATATTGAAACTTTACAGAGATATGTGGGGTGGGGAGGGGAGGAGGGAGGGATGGGGGATGTGCAGCGCTGGTACGAAGTAGTCACTTTAACATGGAAACCTCTGCCTCATTGAATTCAGGGTTTAATGTACTTGAAGCTCTGCGGTTCCTTACACAGCTTTTTCTTTTAATTTATACATGACCTGTTTGTTTTTGTACACTACACTGACAATGTCTTTGACTTCCCTGCCGCTGACTTTCCACTCCTGCTGTACAGTGAATCCGTGGCCGAACGGGGCTGTTCCTCACGCCAGAGGCTGCGGTAACGCTGTCCCCTCAGCTTTCTGTTCGCCATCCGCTTTCCCCTGCCCTTTGTATCTTTGTGTAGCAAAAACATTTGCACTTCACGATACACTCCTCCACTTGGGATGTTGTTCTGAGGAAAAAAAAAAGGAATAAAATAGGTGTTTGCTGTTCTGTTCCATTCCTGAGTGCCAAGCTCAGGCCCTGTGACCCCTGCAAGGGGCCGTCCCACTGCTCTGGAGAGAGGAGGAGAGTTTTGAGGCTGCAACTCTGTGCTTTTGCAGAGAAGGCTCCCGGAATTAATGTGAAATCAAGAAGGGAAAGCGCGTGCTGCATTTGCCAAAGCCATCCCCTCCCTCCCCGTCCCGCGCCTGGCTGTGCAGGGAGAGGCGAGGGCCCGGCGCCCCGGCTCCTTCCGAGCAGCTGCCACTCGCCTCTGGGTTAGAAACAGTCGCATTTCCCATCGACTGGCCGAGCTGTTTCATCCCCAGCTCCCTTCTCCCCCAACAAACCGACGGCAGGACGCCGGCTGGCGAGGAGGGGGCTGCGCCAGGAACCAACGGAGCCAACATCGCACAACGCAGATCCCCGCAGACCCGCTTCCATCCCACGCGCTCTCGCCCCGTCACGATGACCTTTGTAGAGTCGTCCTTTCCTTTCCGTAGACTTTGTTTATCTGTAACAAACTTTGTAGATTCCGTGAAGCGTTCTTTTAACGAGATCACACTCGAGTCTTTACTTAGCAAAGCATCGGTATTCGCCCGAGTCGGTACCTTCAGAGCTCCTGGGGAGTTGACTTGGAAGCTCTTGGCACGAACGAAGTGGTGTTGGATTTTCCCTGGCGATGTTCCACTGGGGCATTACTGTATTATGACTTGATGTTGCCGCATAGACTTTGAGATATAAGATATTCTGGGGGGTTTTGTTGTTCGGCCCATGTTCTCCTGCATAGTGTGAAACCTGTAAAGCTTGGGTAACCTGTACATAGCTCGCTTACTGTCCCCTGGTTATAGCGTACCTAGGATTGCCTGTAATATTTTAGCTTCTTACTGAATGTGTGTGATGGTAGGAACATATAATTTTTGTACATTATATTTACTGAGATGTTGCCTTTTTTTATTTTAACAAATACCTTGGAATTCAGATGTGGTTTTGCTTCCGTGAGGATTCATTTGGAAAGGTTTTTAATGACATTCCACTGATTTGAACTTTTTTGCTTGAGGTTGACTTCAATAAAATCGTTCTGAATGTTCCAACGAGGAGAAAAAACGCTTTTGTCTTGTGTTTCGGGGCGGGGGGAGGGTGTGAGGGGGGAGATGAGGGAAGGGCCGCCATTGAGGGGGGAAAAGGGCGGGAAGGCGGCGGGCAGGGCCGGGCCGCCATTGAGGGGGGAAAAGGGCGGGAAGGCGGCGGGCGGGGCCGGGCCGCCACTGAGGGGAGTGAAGGGCGAGGAGGCGGCGGGCAGGGCCGGGCCAGGCCGCTCCGCCCCGGGGAGATGGCGGGGCGGGAGGAGGGAAGGAGGCGGAGGGAGGAGGGAAGGAGGAGGGCGGCCATGAGGCGGGCGGGCGGCGGGGCCGAGCTGGCGGCCGAGGCGGCGGTGAGGGCCGTGCTGGCGGCCGCCTTCGCGTGAGTGCGGGGAACGGGGAGCAGCCAACACACCCGCGGCCCCTCCCCGGCCTGTGTCTCCGCGGCAGAGCTCCCGCTGCCTCCGCATCGCACAGCCTGCCTCAGATCTGCTGGGTTTTGGCTTATGTTGTTCCGGTGGGTTTGTGTTTCCCTCCCTCTTTCCAGGATCATGGAATTTCTGCCCCCGTTCCAGCGCGTGGTGCAGCCTGAGGAGATGTGGCTGTACAGGAATCCCTACGTGGAGGTGGATCACGTCCCCACAGTTCCCATGTTTGTAAGTTCGGCGCTTCCTCGCGTTTGCTTGGGCTTGTTTCTCCTGCCCTCTAAACCATCCTTTCAAAGCAAAGCTGCGAGCTGAAGGGCTCACCTTGCAAATACCTGTAGTTCTTAACGTCCGTTACTGAAGGTGCAGTCTGTCATTGTAGACCAGGCGGCGTTTGCAGCCCTTTCTGTCACCTCTTCAGGTTGTACTATCCAGAGCTATCCTCGGGGTTTTAACTTCAGTGTTTAGAAACTAGCGGGGGCTTGTCACTGTTGCTCACGGTCACTTTCACATCCCAGGACCCCAGAGGAGAGCGTAGCTCTGGCTGCCAGGGAATGTTTTGCTTGAAAGTAGCTATTTTCAGTGAAGTTTCAGTATCATTTCATGCTGAAAATGTTTTCCTCGGCTCTCCAGGCTCTCTCTAAAGGATTTAGTATAAAACTCAGTGTGGGATTTCAAGTAGGCAATAGTTGTTGGAAAGGTTGGTCTCTCTCCTGGAGCAGGGTGTTGGGGTGAGGTGCTGTGGCTCCTGGCCTGGGTTTGTCTTAGCAACCAGCACTTGGGATGTTCTGTAAGGGGTTGGCACTTGGTGCAGTGTTTGGCAGCACAAAGCGTGATGCAGACTAGAGTTTGGGTGGTCACAGGCTCCTTCAGAGCCTGTCAGACACAGCAAGGGCAACCCTGGGGTGAAACCCTGCAGCACCAGTCACTGTCGAGATGCTGGGGACGAGAACTGGTTTTCTCCTAGTCAGCAGCTCCTGTGTGTTCTGCTGACAAGCAGCGAGGGTGCTGCTGACAAAGAGCTCGCAGGGATGGGGAGTGCTGAGGTGCTGTGGCTGATGCTGTGAAGGGATCCCCACAGGCAGGGTGAGCTGTTACATTATTTTGATGCTGCCTGGGTTGGGTTTTTTTCCTTTGCTTTGGTGTAGGCAACAACCAGTGGCCTGTGGGCTTCTGTTGGTGAGGCACAGCTGTGGGGTGACAAACAGGAGGAGGAGCTGTGCTGTGGGAGCACAGGACCAGACAGGGCTTGCTGCAAATACACCTGGGTTGGGGTTGCTTTCTGATAGAAGGGTTGTGTTTGAGAGGACAGGTTGCTGCTTGGCTTTGGGGAAGGAAGGTGCATAGTCTCCTCAAGCAATTGCTGTTGTGTGCTGGTGAGAGTGCTTGAATGGCTTCACTGGCAGACACCTAACAGTCATCTTGTTTTGTGGCAGTTCATCACGTTCCTCTCTCCCTTGTTGCTCATTGTCCTGGCGAGGTTGTTCATGAACGCTGACCGAGAGGACACACGGGAAGCCTGCCTAGGTGAGCTCCCAGCTGAAGTTTGAGCACTGCCCATGCTGGAACGTGCCTCTAAGCTGTGTGTTCAGGTAGGGACAGTGCTGATGTGACCTCTCTGCTCTCTCTTAGCTGCCAGCCTTGCTCTCGCCCTGAATGGAGTTTTCACAAACACTCTGAAGCTCGTTGTGGGGAGGTGAGAAACATGGTGAGGGGAGGCATTAGCCTGGAAAGACTGTGGGGTTTTTCTAGCCATAAAGACAGTTCAGTATTAGAACAAACACTGTCAGGGACCTGCTGTCCCCAGGCATCACTTAGATGGGCTTGTTCAGGCCTGTGCCAGGGAGGAGTGCCTTGGCACACCTACAGGGAGCGGATGGGATGGTTTCATCTCCCCAGGTCATGTGGTCAGCATGGCAAAGAGTTCCTTACCTGTGCCAAGCCACAGCCTGGGAGGTTTGCTCGGGTGTGTGCCCAAAGGCTGTGCAACCTTTGTTCGGATCCTGCAAGGCGTTTTCTGCACTGGGCTGGACAGGGAGGAGCAGCACAGTGCTGACCCTCAGGGACTAACCATGTGATGGGGGTGTGCTGCAGCCTGGCTGTCCTCTGCCAGGCCAGAGCAGAGCTGGCTGCCATGCTCAGGTTGGCATTTCTGGCAGCCTGGGTCATTCACTTCGTGCCATGGAGGGAGCTGTGCGAGGTGGCTGGTGGCTGTGCTGGGCTGTGGGCTCTGTGAGGGAGGGCTGGGTGCTCTGGTGTCTCCTCAGCCAGGGCTGTGAGCCTTTTTCTCTGCCCTAGGCCACGGCCAGACTTCTTCTACCGGTGCTTCCCAGACGGCCGAGCGAACGCGGAGCTGGTGTGCACAGGGGACCCTGCCACGGTGGCCGAGGGACGCAAGAGCTTCCCCAGCGGTCACGCCTCCTGTGAGTTCACCCCATCCCCTGCCCCCTGCAGCCCCAGCCAGCCATGGCCAGCAGAATCTCCTAGGGGAGAGCAGCTTGGGTTTGCTTTCGTGCACCCCGTGGCTTTGGCTGTAGTCTGTAGCCCGTTTGTGAGCCTCAGCTTCCCCTCTGCAAAGCAATGGGGTGAAGGTTGTAATCTGCAGCTGTCAGTAACTCCTGGGAAGAGAAGCAGAGTCCTAGAATGGGATTGGAAGGGGATTCTGGAGATCATCCAGCCCCAGCCCCTGCTCCAGCAGGTTCCCCTCACTCAGGGGGCACAGGAACGTGTCCGGGGGGGTTGGAAACCCGCCGAGCAGGAGCCTCCACACCCTCCCTGGGCAGCCTGGGCCAGGGCTCCCTCCCCTCAGCACCAGAGGGACACCTGCCAAGTACCAGCTTCTGTGTCTCCATCAGGCAGAAGCCAGGGCTTGCCTTGGGCAGGGCAGCCACGCTCCTGCAGCCCCTCCAGCACGGCAGGGGACGGGCAGGGGGTCTGGTTGGGCCCCAGGGCTGAGCTGTTGCTGAGGCTGTGCTCTGCTCTTGCAGTTGCCTTTGCTGGTCTGTCCTTCTGTGCCCTGTACGGGGCCGGGAAGCTGCGCAGCTTCGTGCCCGCCCGCGGGGGCCGAGCCCTGCGCCTCTCTGCCTTCCTCCTCCCGCTCTTCCTCGCCACCCTCATCGCCGTGTCCCGCACCTGCGACTACAAGCACCACTGGCAAGGTGGGTCAGCAGTCTCCTGCAGACCCCCTCGGGGGCACAGTCGGGGACACTGAGCACAGGGGGGTCCCTGGGGCCACGGAGGGGGTCAGAGCCCGCGGTGGCAGGGTGGGCTGTTTTGCTGCCTGCAGGGTGCTGATGCCTTTCTCACTGCTCGTTAAATACGTGCCCAGCTTAGTTTTATAGCCAAGGGTGGAGTTGTTGATGCAGCTGAGCTCTGAGCAGGCTGACAAGCTGCCTGCTGGAGAATTGACTCCCCTCTGGTCTTGCCCACAGATGTGTTGGTTGGCTCAGGCATCGGCTTCGTGCTGGCATACCTGTGCTACAGGCAGTATTACCCTCCTCTCACGGACTCCATGTGCCACAAACCCTTTCTGTGCAAATCCAGACAGCTGCCAGCACACCAAGAAAAGCCTGCAGCTTCCAGCTTCCAGCTAGATATATAGCCACTGGCTCTGTCCTGCCAGCACCTCTCCCCTGCTCCTTCAGTGCACAGGCCAGGGAAGGCTTTGGGGAGGCTGGTCACGGTATGCAAGAAGTGGCTTAGAAGAAGCTGAGCCTGAAATCCAAGCAGGCATCATCTGCAGTGCTGGTGAGTTGTCCTGCTCTGGGAACTCTGCTGCTTCCTTCCCTGGATTGTGTAGGTGTCCCTTTGGGAGCACAGCTCAAGGAGCTGAAGCAAGAACTGGAAAGATGAGAGACTGGTGTGCCCAGTCTGGGAGCCCCATCCAGCCTCTGCCTTCACACAGGGGTGTGGGTGGGAGTGGGGAGCTGGAGCTGGAGCTGCTGCTGAGCTCACATCCATCCTCTGGGTTGCAGCCAAGTTAATGTGGAGTAGTGAGCGTGAGGATGGAGCCTTTACCTGTGAGGGGAGGGAAGGTGCCACCAGCACGGCCCTGGTTGGTGTCAGTGTACAAGCCCTGAGGGTTTTTTCTAAGTTGCCAAATAAAGAAGTTGATTTTCTCTGGTGAAGTGTGGTTCTGAAAGCTTTGCCTCCTTGCTGTGTAAGCCATTGCCTCTGGGGGGGCTGCAGGGGTTTCGAGGTGAGTGTTTACTGTGCATCTCTCCTTGCAGCTTTAAGACAGCTGTGGAGAGGTGACTATCAGCAGATGGTGCTGGAAAGCATCCCCTCAGGTGCTTGCTTCTCTACACCATGGTTTATTTTCTCAGCCAGTGGAAGGGTAGAGTGCTGCTGAGAAACCCCAGCACAGCTGTATGGCAGGACTGCTCTAAGTAGTGACTTGTCAGTAGTCTGCCCTGTAGATTCCTGTGTTCACATCAAGGGTTTGCACACGCAAGCAGCCACAGCAGGGCTGTCTCAGAGCCAGGTGCATGTGCCTCTGCCTCGCTCAGGCCATGACAGGAATGAGAACACCACCCCATCACACCCAGCTTGGGCTGTGTATGCCCCCTGTGACTCTACCACGTCAGTAGAAGTGACAGCAAGAGCTTTAACTTCCCCCTCCACTTGTGCACCAGTGAATTCCTCAGCCAGCCCCTGTGCCCTGGGACATGCACACACCACACTCACCTCCTTGTTTATTTTGGCTTTTACTGGAAAAGACATTAAATAACATTTAAAATGTATTTAACTGGGTTTTTTTCTTTTAAACAAAGTGCATAACTTAAAAAGCTGACCATGCCAGTGTCTGTGGTAAGACTCTTCCTTTTCCTACTCTTGTAGGAGATGCTGTAGCAATCAGTAGTTCAGGCAGCGACTGAGCAGCGTGGCTGTTCCTGCAGTCAGGTAAAAGAACAGCTTCTGTTCCTTTGGGGAGGGAGGAGGGGGATGTAGGCTGCAAACAAAACCTTTCCAATAGTGCAAATAATGTAGTACAACAGAGGACAAACCAACAGGCTGTGGGAAAAAAAAACAAGGCTCCTTACCCCATGCAGGTCAAAAGTCAGCAGGAGGGAAAGTGGTTTGCCAGGGCTGTTAAACCCTCTCAGGGAAGTTCTCCCTCAGATCCCATCTAAACCTCCCCTGGTGCAACTTGAGGCTGTTTCCTCATGTCCTTCAGCCTGAAGACTGAACTGCCTGCAGTGCTGATGTCATTCCTTCAGTGAGTTACAGTGTCTGGACACTGTGGGTCTGGGTTCTCACCTCTCTGGCTGCCTTTTGCGTATTTCAAACCTACCCCAGTGCCTGGAGCCTGGCTGGCCTGAGGTCCCTGGCACCAGCCTGAAAGCCACACTGCAGCAGCCTGTCTCTCCAGGCCTCCAGCCTGCCTGGATGCTGTTGAGGAGCAGCTGCCTTCCCCTCTCTAGCCCTAGTTTGATGTGGAGGTGAAGCTTCCCTCCCACACAGTTACACCTGGCCACTAGCTCTGTCCTGCACAAGGTGCCTCAGGGTTTGCTGGCTGCAGGGGGCTGGGTGAGGATGCTGAGAAGCCACAGCAGGCAGGAGGGCCTGGGTCAGGTGTACACAATCACACTGATCTCAGGCCTCCTGGGGCAGCTCTGCCTGGCACAGCCCAGGGCAGCACAAACCATGCAGCAGCAAGTCAAGGAGATGAGGATGGCCGAGAGACATGCCTGTGCCCTGGCCCTCACCTCCCCCAGGCCTGCTGCTCAGTGCTAGGGCAGGGAGGAGTCAGCCATCTCCTCTTCCCAAGGCTGCTGTAGCTCTCTCCACACCATATGTTTAAGGCTTTTCCTTCTCAAGGTCACAAGCTGCACAATTCCCTACTAAGCCAGGAGCAGAGCCAGGCCCTCAGTGTTGGTCCCTAGCCCAGACAGACTGCTCAGGTGCTCGAGGAGCTGGTGTGGTAACTCACAGGGTGGAGGGTTAAAAGTACAGGTTGCCACAGGGAGTCAGAGTGCAAGTGCTGTGTGTGCTTGAGCAGAAGGGGTTTCCCCCCAATCCTGACCCAAAATGGAGGAAAATCATCCTCATCTCTAGGTAGCAGCAAGTACTTGGGAAGTGGCATGCAGGGGACAGCAGCAGAGGAGAGAGGAAGGCAGAGAATCCTGGACTTTTCCTGGTAAGTACTCAGTTAACTGCATCTAAGAGAGCAAAAGGAGATCATAGGAAGAGCTGCACTAGGACAGGCCAAAATCCCCCCAGCCCAGTCCCCTGTGCCCAGGAAACCCTCCTGGTCTAGTAGCACTGGTTTGCCACCTGTCTGTAAGGAACCCAGCTCAGGAGCTTTGGAGTGTGGGTCGTTCCCTCGCTGCGTTGAAGGGATTGTGGTCACCGCTGCCCTGCCCCAGCAGCAGCACTGTCTTAGCTCTCCCCCTGTCCCATGGTGCTGTGTGCAGGATCAGAGGAAAGGAAGCCAAAGATGCTGGAAAAAACCCGACACAAACTCCTGCCTGAGACACAGCTCTGTAAACAAGGAGTATTATTGCCTCAAGGGAAGCAGATGTCCTCAGAGGTGTCCTAGGAGCCCGGGAAGGAGTGTCAGCAGGGTGACTTACAGCACGGGTCAGTCACTGGCTTCCTGCTAAAGGCTGATCCATAGCGATGCCTTCTGTCTGGTAGATCTCCTTCAGAACCAGCAGAACGGTGTCTTCTGACTCCCTGGAGGAGGAGGAGATGGGAATCAGAGGGGGACTCTTCCCTCCACTCTGTCAGGACAGCTGGGATGGTTCCAGGGCAGAGGCAGCACTTGACAAGTGCAGGCAGCACCGGGAGAGCCACAGCAGCCCACCCTGCCCACCCTGCCTCTTGTGTACTCAGTTGAGGCTTTCCTTACTACACTGGCTTTGCAACTGGTGCCATTCTGCTTACAGACAGGAGTTTGGAGTCTGTGGCTCTGCAGAACCTTACCAATAGCAGAGATGCCCTTGCAGTGCAAATAAATACTCGTTGAAGGTCTCGATTGGCTTCTTCTGCAGCACGTAGTCGATGCGGTTCCCTCCGTTCAGCCTCCCCACCTTAATGAGGGAGGGCTCTTCCTTCAGCACTGCAGGGGGCTTCTCTGCCTTTATCTCTGCAGGAAAGGAGAGGAGCAATGTGCTGCAGCCACGGGGCACCAGCAGCAGCATGAGGGCAAATGCCCTCGCTTTGCCCCGCTGTCAGCTCTAGCAGAGGAGAGGCAGCCTAAGTGCTGGGCTCCTCCTTCCAGGGCTCTCTTGGGAAACAGAACTGATCAGGTAGACAAAGGCCCCTCACAAACTGCTGTGGCCTGCTGAGACCCTCAGGAGTTACCAAGCAGGCAGGTTGCCTCTTCTCCCCCTTCACAGGGCAAGAGCAGGGTGAGGCCACGGCATTTGCAGAGCTCAGTCCCTGCGCTGAGCACAGAAGAGGTTCCAGCCCAGGATGGGCACCTCACCCGAGCTCGCTGCTCCCAGGGCACTGCCGTGCTGCACCCCCAGCTCCCCCCCGCCCCCCAGAGACCGCTCACCTGGCTGCTTCTCCACACCAGCCTCAGCCTCTGGCTCAGGCTCAGCGTCGGCGCCCTCGAGGGCGGGCACCGGGGCGCGGGTGAAGGACTGCCAGGCCACCCGCAGCGACCCCAGCAGGTTGTTCTTCAGGTCCGCGCTCATGCGAGTCAGCCCCTCCTTCAGCTCTGAAAGGCAGGGGAGGGCTCAGCGTGGGGCTGGGGGCTGCCCAGGGCAGGGCCAGAGGGGCCATCCCGTCCCTTACCTAAGTGCATTCTCTTCCTGCCCTTGTGATGGGGCAGCAGCATGGGCTCAAACTCGAGATCCGGGACGATTATGGGCTCGATCCGATATGCCACCGGGTCGAACTGCACAGAGGAGGGGACAGTGAGCCAGGGCTCTTGCTCCCTGGGTCTCTCCCAGCCAGGCTCTGGCTCTTATACCTACGGGGTGGAAGATGTTGAAGAAGCCCTTGCAGGTGGGCAGGCTGTAGTTGGGGTTGATGCGCTTCACTCCTCGCACCGTGAGGAACATCCCGATGGGAGACCCAAGAGCAAAGAAGATCCTGGGGTTGTAGTTCAGTTGAGGATAATTCACCAAGACCTAGGAGAGAGGGAAGCTTCAGATTTGCTGCAGGATTCCCCCTCCACGCTGGTGTAAGAAGCTCAGCAGTTACCTGTCCCAAGCCAACGTCCCTGTATTGGCAGGTCCTGCCCTCGTCTGCGCTGTCCAGGTCGTGCTGTGACGGGGCCCCAGGCCTGGCTCTGTGCTCCCTGCTGTGCCTGCAGCCTGCTGCACTCTGCTCCTGCAGCAACACAACCAGAAAACCCCGCTGGCACAGCTCCTGCAGCCAGCCCACACCACCCCTCAGCAAGTCCAGGAGGCAGGCAACGGCCCAGCATCCCATAAACTGCAGAACCAGGGCAGCACCAGCCTTCCCCAGTCGGCCACCTCTCCCACTGGCATCACTAACTGCAAGCAGCAAGTGCTCCTGCTGTGTGAGCACCCTCACAGGCCACAGGATGAAGTGAGAGTGCAGCACAGAGGAGCAACTCTGCCCAACACGAGCCCGTGAGAGCTGCCCAAGCAAGGATGGCAGGAAGGAGGAGGCTGGGGTGAGCAAAGGCTGATCTATGTCTGAGAGTGATGGGATGTCACTGGGATGGAGACAAACCTGCATCTCCCTCCTGGAGCTGATGTAATGGAGTATCTTCATTCTGGGTCCTAAGGGAATTCCCAGTTCTTTGAGGTTTTCCTCTGTGCACAGGAACTGGAAAATAAGCAGCCCAGGTGGTTAGTGGGGGAGCAGAGAGCAGCTTCTTCTGTTCCCTCTGGCTCTGTTCTGCTGCACTCCCCATGTGTGAGTGACTCGGTGCCAGGAAGATGTGCACAGAGTGGGAGGAAAGGCAAAGAAGAGAGACAGGAGCCAGCAGAGCAAGAGAGCTCCTTACCAGTGCCTGCCCATCCATCTTCTCCTTCTCAAAAACATCACAGTACTCAGACAGCTCCAGCTCCTGCAGCATTTCTGTTACTTCAATACCCCTGTTGCTGGAGGCTGTCCTGGAGCCCTGTGAACAGAGCCATCGGGGATCGAGCTTCCTGCTCACTCCCTTTCTCCTGTGCCTTCAGGAGTGTCTCTGGGTGGGTGCATGCCCATGCCCTACCTCCTCACCCTGCTCCTCCTCCTCTGGAGCAGCCTTCTGGTTTGTCAGGAGATCAAACAAGATGAGTGACCCTGGAAACCAGGCACAGGCAGACAGAGCATCAGCATCTCCTCAGGGAAGAGCCCCCCAGCCACCCCCTTCCTGGGGTGAAGCCCCAGTACCCCCAGCACAGGGAAGCCCCTCACCCAGGCTGTGCCCCGCGATGGAGACCCCCCCTTTGAACTGAGGGTTCCTCTGCAGGAAGAGCTGGTGCAGGCGGTTCATTTCGGATGCCACCGTGTCCACGATGGTCTGGCAGTAGGTGGAGCTGTTGTAGAAGAAAAGATCCACGATGGTGTCGTTGATGAAGTTCCGCAGGCGGTTGATGCTGGGCAGAGTGATTCGCTCCAGATCGCTGCAGGGAGGGGCAAAGAGAGGGAGAGAACCGCGGTTTGAGGTGCCAGCGAACAGCAGGAGTTCAGAGCAGGGCTGTCACCGTCTGGGTGGACACGGGCTGGGAGCTCGGGGCCACTTACACGTCCACCCCCGTGGAGTGGAGGGGGCTGTGCCAGTTGACAGGCAGGAATTCCACCCGGCCGACCTGCTGCTGCTCCTGGGCTTTCTTGAAGTGTGTTTGCAGCATCCCCAGGGACAGGTTCCTGAAGTCATTCACTGCAAGAGAGCATCAGCTCACACCTGGATCCACCCCTGCTGCAGCAACAACTCTTGGTAAGACACCGGGTCGCTAGCAGGGGAAATCCCACCAGGGTCTTTCATCTGCTGCTGCTGCCCTAAGACCTTGAATCTTTAACTACAATCCTTCTGGATGACTGGCTCTCACTGTCCCACCTGCAGCAAGCCTTGCTGCAAAGAAGCACCTGTTAGAAATGGAACCCCAAGGCAGGAGGGGAACCTGGAATGACTCAGTGCTGAGACAGAAGGGCCGAGCTCCTTCGTTTCACCTGGTCAGCAGCCTTGAAAACAAGTTTCAGCAGATGGATGTACAGCAGAACTGGCTGCATTAAAGCAGAGGGATGTTTGAGAAGAAATAAAGGCACTGCTGGGGGGAATCTCAGCTCCCCTGATGTCTGCAAGTTAAATCATGTCCAGCTCCCAGGCGGTTTCAGCAAGCAGCTCTCCAACAGAACTGCAACACTCTGAGCAAACGACAATGGGGGTCAGACCAGGGTTAACTCAGTTTGGAGGGTGCAGAGGGGAGGCTGTAAGGCAGCAATGCCTCTTGCATGCTGCCCTGACCTCCAGGCACTCACAGCTTGGGCATTTCCAGAGACAGGAGCAGCAGCAGCCCTGGGTTTCTGGTCCCAAATCATCCCAGAGGCTTCACCCGGTGAGACTGACCCATAGAACAGACTGAGATACCGATTAGTCTGCCAGGCCCAGACACTCAGCAGATCTGTGTCCACTTTGGGAAACTCTCTGCTTTGAGCAGCAGCACAAAACCCTCATCAAGGGTTGGCCCCGTGGGAAGGGGTGGCCCAAACCTTTCCTGGTGGGAGGACTGAAGGTGCCGGGGAGAACCACATCAGCAACCTGCTCCCCACAGCCTGGCAAGGGGAGTGTGGGATGATGTGGGTGCCCCCTGGCAGCAGATGAGGCTTTACTGGCTGTGTCAGGAGCTGCCTGAGGCGGGGAGCAGCCGGCCTGGCTCACACCTACCGCACTGCACGATGTTCCTGAAGCGAATGTCGCAGGCGGGGCCGATCCCGTGCACCACGAACACCAGGTGATCGATCTGCTCCGGCTCTCCTGGGGAGCAGGGAGGGGCTCAGAAGAAAGAAGAGCGACAGGGACAAGGGGGGATGGACAAAGGGTTCCACTTAAACCCCAGGAGAAGCTCCTTTGGTGCTGAGGGGAGGGAGCCCTGGCCCAGGCTGCCCAGGGAGGGTGTGGAGGCTCCTGCTCGGGAGATTTCCAACCCCAGCTGGACACGTTCCTGTGCCCCCTGAGCCAGGGGAAGCTGCTTTGGCAGGGGCTGGGTGAGCTCTGCAGGACCCTTCCAGCCCCCACCATGCTGGGATTCTGTCACTTCACAGGGAACTGACCTGCTGGAACCACAGGCTCTGCAGGA
The DNA here is from genome assembly GCF_028858725.1 of Colius striatus. Lineage (NCBI taxonomy): Eukaryota > Metazoa > Chordata > Aves > Coliiformes > Coliidae > Colius > Colius striatus. The sequence goes on from NC_084785.1 coordinate 2,493,449, forward strand.
GCCTCCCATCCTGACCTCAGCCAGGGAAAGAAACCTGGAGTTAGTGCCTGGGCTCTGGGCCTGAAGGGCAGAGGGGTTCCTCTGTTTCTTCTGTTCCTGAACTCTTTTATCTTGCTAAATTCAGCTGCCCACCCTGGGATGGATCCCACCTCACAGGAGAGCAAGAGAAGGCGAAGTGGCTCATCCCCCCTCATGTCACCACCCTGGCTTGGGCAGGAGAGGAGGTTCCTTGCACTTCACACCCACGTTCAGCACGGAGAGGGCAGGACCAGAACTCTGCCCCGTGCCCAGCCTGCCCTGCTGAGCCACCCTGCCCCCCCAGAGCTGCACCTCAGGTAGGCACCAGCTGCAGTCACACCTTGTTCTCTGCTTCCCACACGCTCTGCTTTGCATATGTGCTGCCCTGACAGCATCTTCTTGGAAAATGAAGGGGTTAGACAGGAGAAACTGCCTGTCCTCAGCACAGGGACAAGTCTGAGGCCTGGCTGGGAGCTCTGGGGCAGCTGGGAGCGGGCAGAGCTGGCACAGGGCAGCAGAGACAGGCAGAGCACGTGCGCCAGAGAAGCTCCTCCTGAACAAACATACAGGCCAAGAGCCCAGGGGTGATTTCAGGTGCTGTGGTGCTTTCAGCAGCTCTGGTGTCTGTAGGAGCTGGAAGCACACTGCCTTTTCCCTGTGTGTCTCCTCTGCCCCTTCCTTTGGGCTCTCTGCTGTTACAAAGGATTCTGAAAACCATTCAGCTCCTTTCAGCAAAGTGTCCAGATGTGTCCTTCATTTGAAAGGACCACAGAGGCTTCTGGAGAGTAGAGGCTGAGAAACAGAGCCTGCAGCTCTGGGTGGGTGAGAGGGGAGGGAGAGGCAGCTCACCACTGGGGATCTCAGCAGCAATGTTCTCCACTCCTCTCTTCACAGTGCGAGGCCGCCCTTGCTCCGTGGGAGTCGAGGCCCAGTCGTCAGAGATGGCAACTGGCTGGTAATGAACCATCATCTGGAAACAAGAAGAGCCTGTCACTGAGCTGCTGGGTGCTGAGCAGAGGAGAAATTCTGCCACTGCAGCTGGTAGGTGACAGGAGGAGGTTGGTACCAAACTGCCCCTTGCACAGAGAGAGCGGAAACAGCCGTGTGTGGTGGCACTGGCCCCTGCTCTGGCACAGGGAGGGGAGGGGAATGCTGCCTGGGCAGAACTGGCTGCTCAGCAGATGTGGTGCAAAGAAACAAGGGATGTAAAGATCACCAGGCCCTCCTCACCTTTGGGTTGTGCAAGATAATGACTTCCCTGTTAGGGGACTCCAGTTTCTTCTTCCACTCATCGTGGGTCACAGCCATCATGTAAGCTTTCTGAGCAAAAGAACAGCCTCTGAGTCAGCTGAAGGTTTCCCCATCAGTATTCAACCACCTGGGACGTTCCCAGCCCCTTTTACAGCAGCTCTTATCAACACATTTTGCCCAAGAAATCAGCCAGCTCAAGCTGGAGGAGCAACAGGATCATCTGAGAATCAGCTGCTAGAGTTTCCAAGCAGCCCCCACCTCAGGAGCAGCAGCTTCCCCATCGACTCAGACCTCTGGGCTTTGGTCCATCAGACCAGTGTGAGGATGAACGTTTGTGTGTCTTCCCAAAGAAAAGCCTCCAGCCCCTGGAGTCCCTGACACTGCACAGCATTCAGTGGGTCCCTGTCATTTCTGTTCCTCACACCCACAGCTTCCCTTGGCTGTGGTGAAACGATGAACACAGTGAGGACAACTCTCACAGACGGGGTCAAACCGAAGTCACAGCAGACAGGGGCAGGACAAAAGCCAAGAGCAAAGCTGGCTGGAAGCTGGGCCAGGGCCGTATGGCATGGAGCACCCAGGCAGAAGGGTGCTGGCTGAGGGTGGGAGGAGAGGGAGGCTGCAGCAGGCTGGCAGGGACAGGATGGCAGTGCTGACACTGGTGTTAATCAGCTGTGAAAACACCGTGCCAAAGCCTCTTTCGGGTTCGTGTCCTCGGGCAGGACCCTGCTGCCAGTCACCCCACAGGGAGTTTGCCAGCTGAGAAGCCGAGATAGCACCAGGAAGAGGTGTGTTTACCTCCAGTTCTTCGCTGAAGGACTCAGAGTAGGGAATATACTTGTTGTCCTTGTCTCCTTTGTAGAACCAGGTGCAGCGCCGCACCTCAGCCACCTCCTCGTCCCAGTACACGGCCACGCGCTGCCGCTGCTGCAGCCGCACGTCGTAGCGGCCGCCCGACGTCGGCACCACCACGGCTGCTGGGCCTCCCCCTGCAGGGAACGAGGCCTGACATCAGCCCTGAGAGGAGCAGGAAGCTGCTGCCACGCTGGGGCACGGGGAGGAGACCGCAGTGAGTGCTGTGGGCAGCACCCACCAGTGTGGAGCAGCTGTGGCCAACACACAGAGAGGGGGACGGCAGGAGCCCCAGGAGCGATGCCCCGAGTCAGGCTTCCCCCAGAGGCAGAAGGTAAGACACTCATAATCCTTTGGGTTGGGAAAGTCCTTATCTAAGCTCATGGAGTCCAAACCCAGCACTGACCCACAGCCCTCAGCACCTCAGCTCCCCTCCAGGGCTGGGCACTCCCCCAGCTCCCTGGGCAGCCTGGCACAGGGCTCACACTGCTCTCAGGGAAACAGTTCTGCCTCAGCTCCAATCTCAACCTGCCCTGGGGCAACTTGAGCCCATTTCCCTTTGTCCTGTCACTTGGGCGCAGAGCCTGACCCCCACCTCAGCACAACCTCGTGTCAGGGAGCTGCAGAGTGCTCCTGTCTCCCCTCAGCCCCATCTTCTCCAGGCTGAACACCACAGTAAGGGGTAAGATGAGGTCAGATGAAGGCATTAAGCTACAACCATCTTCCTCACTAGCTCAGACACAGGCTTGCACGGACTCTTCCTCACTGAGACGGTACAGGGTGAATTTGTGGCCTCGCTCAAGGGTGGAACTGCAGGTCTCCAGGTCTCTGGGTCATTCCCCTCTAAACCAAACAACTCCCCACAGATCCCCACACAAGACTGTTTGTTCTGCCCACAGGATGGGTGGCACAGCCTCTAATCCCCAGCTTCCTGAGAGAGAGGGACAGCACAGGAACAACCCCTGGGCAGTCCCTGCTCTGAGCAGAGTCCTGGCAGCGGGTGGGTGATGATGTTTGGCTCCTGGGCAGCAGCCTCTGGAGCACAGGCAGGCGGGGCACAGCAGGGAAATGCCCCGAGGGGGTTTCTGTCAGCCTGACAGCACTGTCCCAGCCCGGGCAGAAGGTTGCTGTGCAGTAGGGTGATGTATAATTTAGAGCACAGATCAAATGAATGAGGCCAGCCCATTGCATCCCCACAGCTCGGCTGTCCCTGTGCTTACAGCTCCAGCAGCGGGCACACTGACAGGGAAAAAGAGAAAGCCTGAATTTAAAAGTGCCCCAGGGAAGACTGTGCAGCATTTGGGCAGCAGCCAGGGACGTGTCCAGGGAGATTCCCTCCCGTGCCTGGGCAGCACATCCCCTGACGCTCTGCCCTTGCCTCTTACCGAGCCAGTTCCACGTTACAGCAGGGCCCCGGCTGTTTCAAACCGAATGGCAATTAAAGAAAACAGCAGTAGGGGTGCTGAGGGTGAGCAGTGCGGGACCTCCCCGGCGCGGGGGCTGCGAGTGCCAGCACAGCCCCCCCTGGCTGCCCCCCGGCGCTCCTGCCCTACCTGAGCCGTGCGCCGCCTCCAGCCTGGCCGAGTCCTGGGCGCTGAACGGGACCCACTGCTCCCGGGAGTCCGCCGTGACCTTGCAGTGGAACCAGTGCGGAACCACCGCTTCGTAGCCACCGGCGGCCTCCGGCTCGCCCAGCTGCGGGGCTCCGGCGGCCGCGCCGGGCTGCGGGGCCCGCGCCGGAGGCTGCTGCCGGGTAGACATGGTGTCCGTGCGGGCGGCCGGAGCCCCGCGACGCCGGGCCCGCCCCAAACCGACCCCGCGGCCCCGAAACGCGCGACTCCTAACGGGGGGCAGGTCACGGGCCACGCCGCGGGGGTCCCCCCGGGCCGCCCCTGGCGCACACGCGTGTCCGCGGCTCAGCAGCCCCCGGGCCGGGCTCCGCGGGCGCCGGCGCAGGCCCCGCTCCGGCCCCGGCGAACCGCCCAGCGCGGGGCGGAGCTGCCCGGCCCCAACGCCGCCGTCACGGGGCGGGACGAGGCGGGGGCCGGCGGAGCGGGTGTGCTGCGAGTCCTGCCTGCAGCCTGCAGCCCCTGCCTGCAACCCTGAAACCCCTGCCTGCTCTCTGCAACTCCTTCCTGCAGCCCCTGCCTGCTCCCTGCAACCACTGCCTGCAACCCTGCAGTCTCTGCCTGGATGCCTGCAATCCCTGCCTGCAATCCTTGCCTACAACCCCTGCCTGCAATCCCTGCTTGCAATCCCTGCCTGCAGCCCTGCAATCCCTGCCTGCAATCCCTGCCTGCTCCTGCAATCCCTGCCCAGCGTCCTGGCTTGGTGGCCTGCATGCAGCCCTTGCCTGCAATCCCCAGCTGCTCTGCTAGCAACCCCTGTCCACAGCCCCTGCCTCCAAGCCCTGTCCTCAGCTCTCAGGAGGCCTGTGCCACCCTGTCAGCTGGCAGCAGCCCGAGCAGATCCGTTCCCAAACACCATGGCAGGCAGGCAACACCAGTGCTAATTAGGACTCCCCAGCCTAAATCTTGCCCTTGGGATGGTCATTATGCCCCTGAGCCGGGTGCAGGTGGGCAGGGGTGTGTGCTATCACCAGGACCCACGTGCCCTCATGCCACTCACCTCCCATGTGCAGCGTGGACAGACATTTGAGCACAGGACACTCTGCAGCACAAACCACGAGATTCTGACCTAATGTTTGTTTTCTACAATCCTCCCGTGGCCTTTTGCCCTGGTGGGGGTTGGGAAACCCTCTCCTGTGGCTGGTGCTGCTCATGGACAAGGGTTTGGTTTCTGCAGACAGGGCTCATCTCCTCTCCAGCTCCACTGCAACCAGAACCTGCCCTTTCAGCTCACTTGTTGATGTCCTTTGCTGTGCTTTTGATCAGAGGTCCACATCACCCTCTGCCAAGTCCTTCCCATGGGCAGGGACTTCAGCTCCAGAAGAGGAAATACTGGGAGGGAACACGTTACCTCGATAGGCTCAGCACTGAGAACACCACGGGAGACACCCATCCCCCTCCTCCCTCCCAGGGGGAGCTGAAACACTTTCAGTTTTGCTTAGGGACAGGCAGAAGCATCATTCTTTCCACGTCTTCGCTGCAGGGAACCTTTGTCCCAGTGCACAGGGCACTGGTGACAGAGCAGCTGAGTGTAGGATTTCTCTGCTCTCCCAGCTGACTGCATTGCAGTGCTTCTGGGCTTGCAAGGCATCAGGATGCTCCACACTCCTCTTTGCACAGCCAGAACCTTCTTGCCCCTCTTCCCTGGCGAACTGACAGGGGAGGGGAATGAGCGCTGGAGGGAACAGGATGCTGTACACAGTGCAGTTTTGTTCCTGGTGCAATTCTTGCTGCTGAAACACAGCAAATGAAGTTTCAGCCAGCTCTCCTTCACAGCTGCAGCAGCTCAGGGCTGTAAAGTCAGTATGCACTGATTGATGAGCTCAGTGATTTCGTGTTCTCTGCTGAAACACGACTTACACCATCTCTTGCAACAACCAACCCCAGACTTTGGCTAGATCCCACACAAAGGGAATCCTAACTTTGATTTCAACAGCTGTGCCAGCCAAATAAAGGCCCAAATGTGGTAAGAGAGGAAGGAATGGGCTCTTTGGTAATTCCCTGGAGATGACAACTGTGGCGAGACTGTGGTCTGGACGTGGTGCCAAACCTGAAACGGCTGAAGCAAGGGAGTTACAGGATCAAATGTGCATCTGCCTAGAGCAGAAAGGAGCTCCTTTGAGCCAGGTCCACGGGGGCTCAGAGCTCAGTCATGCCCTGAGCACCAAGGAGAAATGCAGCAGAGGCTGTTCTCCCCTCCTGCACTGCCACTGTCCCCCTGGGAATGCTGAAGGATCTGGTGGGTGCCTTCAGAGCATGTGGTCAGGGCAACCCCAGCCTCAGGCACACCAAGACTCCTTCCAAAACACAGCCAGCGGCCCCAGAGCCATGGCTGAAGGCTCCTGGAGCATGTGCCCTGCTTGGGAGGCGATGGGGCCACTGTACCCCAGCACACCCCAAACAAACACTCTCCAGAGGCAACTTGTTGCATCCAGCCCTAAGCAGGGCGGCCCAGGCAGCCTGGCTGGTGTCTGGGTTACAGGCAAAGCTCAGTTACACAACTTTGCCCACAACTTCTCATTAAAGACAAGAGACTTGGAGATGTCTTCATTACAAAGTACCTTTTACAAGTGGTCAGGGTTTATTATCTCACCACACACAGTAAAGGTTCACTCAGGATGTCGGGAGCAGAGGGCTAAGAGGAGGCCAAGCCCTTCCCTTCCCCTCTGTACCCTCCAGTGCCACACACAGCCTCTGCAGTGAACACCACACTGGTGGAAGGACTCTGTAAAGAGGGGATTTTGATGGAGGGCATTTCCAGGCATCCTGCTGTTGCCTCTCACTCTCTTCTGATGTCATTCTTCTGCTCCTACCTCTCCTCAGTGGCAGAGGTTTCCTGGCCACGCTCCTGGACACCACGGCCTGGCTGCTCCTGAGAGGAGGAACAGCACGATGTGAGCTCTGCTGGCATCGATGGGCTGCCAGCCTGGTCCCTTTCTGCAGCCCTGGAGTGCACCAAAGCCAAGGAAAGCCCCAGGATGACACACGAGGTTTCACGGCGGGGAAGCTGAAGCTGCAAATACAGGCAGTGAGGGACAAGCCCAGAGTCTCGGTTTGTGGCTGCACCTGACGAAGTGCTGGGGCTGTCTGAAGAGCTGCTGTGGCTGCAGGAGGCACCTACAGCCCGGGCCTGCTTTGGGGAGCTTTGCACAGCCCTTTTCCTGCTGCTGAAGAGGACGTGGGCCCTCCCACAGAGCCCCCACAGCAGAAGGACCTCACCTGGTTCTGGTTTTCTCAAACGTGGAACAAACCAACCAACCAACCAACCAACCAACCATTCCATTTGCTGCTTCAAGCCTCTCTTAATGTGTCCACTGCCAAGTTATTTGCTGGGACTGGGTGTGTGTGGGGCGGTTTCAGGCTGTTTTAACTCGGGGCTTATTGCTGTTCCACGGCCGATCGTGCGCAGCAGAAAGAGCTGAGACTGAACACAACTGGAACTCTTTGGGACCTCAGCAATGGCCTGTGTGTTGTGGCCTGATGTGCTTTCACAATCCCTTTCTCTCCAGTTTTTCCAGAATGGCCTGAATTCTGTGGACTGACTCTTTCCTGGCCTGCCTGACACTGTCCTGGCCACCGGTCTCGATGGAGTCCAGTTCCAGCAGCAGCTTGGTCAGCATCTCCTCCAGCAGCCGGTAGGATTTCTCTGTCTTTCTCCCTACAAATTCATCCACCTCTTGCTCCAGCTGCTCAGCCTCTCCCATCACGTGCAGGATGCGCTGAATCTCCGGCTGGATGGCTGCAGGGGCTGGGGCAGCCTGGGCACCGGCTCTCCCAGGCGGGAGCTTCCGCGAGGCGCCGTCGTACAGCTGGGGCTGGGCGCTGTACTGCACCTTGGGCTGTGGCGCGGGGGGCTTGGTGCTGAGGGGAGGGGCTGGCTTGTGGCTGTTCTGTGTCCCAGAGTGCTGATGGTGATTGCCATCAGAGTAGTAGTGCTGCTGGTTTGTGCCTGGCTCGGGTTGGTCGTAAGGAGAGTCCTACGGTCGGGAGACAAAAAGCTTTGAAGCACCTTTCCCTTCAAGCCGGGGTTTGAAGCTCTGAGCTCGCACTCAGGAGGCTGAGGGAGGGGGCTGCAGGACACGCCACCCCGGCTTTGAGGCAGCAGCGTACCTGTGAGTCCCAGGCAGGAGGGTGGGAGGGGGCTCCGCTGGCAGCCCAGGGGGGAGGCGACTGGCAGGCGAAGGGGCTCCCGTGCAGCGCGGCCGGGGGCCAGGCGTAGCGCGGCTGCAGCCCGAACGCGGGGCACGGACCCCACGAGTCCTCGGCGGCTCTGGGCGGCGGCGGAGGCCCCGGCAGCCCTGCGCTGGCGTCTCGGTAGGGGTACTGCGGGATGGGCAGGCTGGGGGTCTGCGGGGAGTCGAGGGGGGCGGGTGTTAGCCCTGGGGTCACCCTGAGAACGGGGTGACCACCGGTTTTCGTAAGAACAAAAGCAGGGAGGGTGAGCTGCTGAGGGCACAAGGGCCAGCAGGAGCCACAGATCCACTGGAAGGGGCACCGTGGGCTTTCCCTCTGCTGTGGCCCCACAAAACAACTTCTTATGGCCCAGGAACTGCAAGTCCTGCAGCTGCACCTACAACACTCTGCTGCTGCTGTGCTGAGGTGGGGGTCAGGCTCTGCCCCCAAGGGACAGGACAAACGGAAAGGGGCTGAAGCTGCCCCAGGGGAGGTGGAGATTGGAAATGAGGAAGAGCTTCTTCCCAGAGAGAGCTGTTAGACACTGGTAGAGGCTGCCCAGGGAGCTGGGGGAGTGCCCAGCCCTGGAGGGATCCCAAAGCCGTGGAGCTGAGCAGTGCTGGGCTGGGCAGGGCTGGGACTGCAGCAGCTCAAAGGGCTTTTCCAACCCCAGCGACTGTGGGAACTGCTCTGGGCAGTGCTGGGCCACTTACCTGCGGTGGGGAGTAGCCGGGGCCCTGCTGCCTCCTGCGGGACGAGCCCTCGCTGGGGCCATCGCTGGGGCTGTAGCTCCAGGGGGCGCTGGGTGACGGGGGCCGGTACATGCCCGTGGGCTCCGTGGGGAAGGGGCTCTGCGGGGTCCCGCAGCCGTAGTAGCCCCGGTCCTGTGCCAGCCCGGCGTAGTGCGGGGCAGCGGCGGGCGCCGGCGGGTACGGGGGGCTGTAGGCTCCGTTGGAGTAAGGGGAATCCATGGCCTGGGGAGGAGAGGAGAGGAGAGGTGATGTGCCACGGGCACGGGGCTCCTGCGGCGTTTCACTAGGGGCTCCCTCCATCCCCCCAGCTCATCTGCCCCAGTCTGAGGGTCTCCTGCTCTGCCACGTCTCTGTGTCGGCCTCAACGTGTGGAGGGCAGGAGGAGAGGAGGCTCATGCTGAGCTCAACCACACGTGTCTCAGCTCAGCAGCACAGGGACACCCCCTCACAGCTCTGAGGTGCAGCCACCTCCAGGACAGTTCTGTCCCTCTTTCTGCAAAGGGAATGACGGCAGCAGACAGGATCCACCAGATCCAGGGCCCAAGGAGTGCTCAGGCCACCGAGCCCCAGCTCAGAGAGCTTGTGTGTGGGAGGCCTGTCCAGGCAGCCCCAGGACGCTGCAGGGATCGATGGACATTGAGCCTGAGCTTCCACCCAGCCACAGGCTCTCAGGAGCTGGGGGGCGTCGCTTTGGGCACAGACCCCATGGCCCGTGTGAGAGAGGATCAGCCCCACACAGCCCCTGGGGTGGGAACCGGGGCACCGCCTGGTCTGTGCTACAGACACCACCAGCGACGTGGCAGCTCCAGGCTGGCAGAGAGGGGACCCGGCACCGGGAAGGGGCAGCTCTGCCCGTCAGCAACCGGCTGGTTGGTGCTGTCATCTGGGCACCAACCCCACCGAGGCTGGGGGTCATCCCAAACCCGGCGATCCCTCCGTTCAGACCCCTCGGTTCCGATCCCTCCCGTCCAGACCCCTCCGTTCAGATCCCTCGGTCCAGACCCCTCGGTTCAGACCCCTCCGTTCAGATCCTTCGGTTCAGACCCCTCCGTTCAGATCCCTCGGTTCAGATCCCTCCGTTCAGATCCCTCGGTCCAGACCCCTCCCATTCAGACCCCTCCCATTCAGACCCGTGCCCCGGAGACCGGCCCGCGAAGGTGACGCTTCCCCGCCTCGGTGTTTCCCAGCCCGTGGGAACGGGACGCGCGATCCCGGGTAGCGGGGAGGGGTCGGAAGGGCCGCCCGCCCGCCGCTGCCCTCCCGGGACGCGGGGAACGCGGCTGCCCGTCACCGGGGGCTGTCACAGGGGCCGCCCGCCCGGGCAGCGCTCGCCGAGCCCGCGCCTGACCCCGGCCTTGTCCCGGCGCGGCGGCGGGGCCGCGGGCGGGCTGCGGCCCGGGGCCGGGCTCGGGGCGGCCGCTGCCCGCCGCCGTTACCTGCGCGGCCGCCGGCGGGCGGGGGCAGCGGGGCGACCCGGGAGGCCGCGGCTCGGCGGCGCGTCCGCGGGGCTGCACGGCCCGGCCCCGCCCCTTCCCGCGGCCCCGCCCCTTCCCGCCGCCACGCCGCCCAATCGGCGCCCGCAGCGTCCCGGCGCCGGCCAATCCGCGCCCGCCCCGCGCGCACGGCCGCTGCGGCTTAAAGGGGCCGCGGCGGGGGCGGTTCCGGGGCGGCGGCGGCTCCGGCGCACGGCGGCGCTTCCGCTGCGGGCGGCGCCACCATGAACTACATGCCCGGCACCGCCAGCCTCATCCAGGACATCGACAGTGAGTGCCGCGGGGGCCCCGCCGCGGGGGGCGGCCGGGGAGACCCGCGCGTCGCTGGGGAAGGGGGGGGGAAGGGCGTGCGACTGGCCACGCGTGACCGCGGCTGACCCGGCCCCGCTTTGCTCCTCTCGCAGAGAAGCACCTGGTTCTGCTGCGGGACGGCCGGACGCTCATCGGGTACCTGCGCAGCATCGACCAGTTTGGTACGGGGCGCGGTCGGACGGGGCCCGGGGCTGCAGGAGGCTGGGGCCGGGCTGAGCGGCGAAGGAGGAGCAGCCCAAGCCCCGCCGTGCGCGCTCGCGTGAGCTGCGCGATGCTCCCGCACCCCCGGCGGCTGCGGGGACCGGAGCAGCCCCTTCCCCAGCCGGGCACAGAGCTGGGCTTCTTGGCGGGAGTTTGGGGGGCTTCTTGGCGGGAGTTTGGGGGGCTTCTTGGCGGGAGTTTGGGGGGCTTCTTGGCGGGAGTTTGGGGGGCTCTTGGCGCGAATTCTTCTCTCTAGCTCAAGAACTGAAAGCAACACTGATTTTCTTCTCTCCCTCTGGCTCCTTGCAGCCAACCTGGTGTTGCACCAGACCGTGGAGCGCATCCACGTGGGCAAGAAGTATGGGGACATCCCTCGAGGCATCTTTGTTGTGAGAGGAGAGAACGTGGTTCTGCTGGGAGAAATAGTAAGTAAGCGGCTCCCCAGCTTTCAGGGACTGATCAGCATCGAGAAGGGTCCCCCTCAGCCTCCTCCTCCCCAGGCTGAACAGCCCCAGGTGCCACAGGGATCTTGCCAGGCTTGCGTTGGGAGCCGTCCCACTCCAGAGCCGTGGGGCTCGTCGGCCGTGGCGGTGCTCCAGGGCCTGTTTCTCCCTCGCAGGACCTGGAGAAGGAGAGTGACACACCTCTGCAGCAGGTCTCCATCGAGGAGATCCTGGAGGAGCAGCGTGTGGAGCAACAGGCCAAGCAGGAGTCGGAGAAGCTGAAGGTGCAGGCGCTGAAGGAGCGGGGCCTGTCTGTGCCACGGGCAGACACGCTGGATGAGTACTAGAGGTGCTGCCCCTCGGACCTTCCCCCCATGGCACAGCCAGAGGGGCCTCGTGAGCCTCCTGCACCTGAGCACATCTCTGGAAAGGTGGTTTTTCTTTTCAGGTTGTTTTCTGTGGCACAGATAACTGTTAAAAAGCCCAAATGCTGCCTCATTCCTCCTTGCAGAGAAGGAGAGGCGTTGGGTGCCCTCCGAGGCAGCCGGGGCACTGGGGAGGACCAGCCTTTGTGTTCAGGAGCCAGATCTTCTGGTCCTCTGGGTTTCTTTGCTGCTTCTTCCTCCTCATGTGACTCTGGGAGAGAGTTTTCCTTGACATGTAAATAAATCCTTGATCTGAACAGCGATGGGTTTCCCTGTGTTGGGGACCTGGCGCTTTCCATTCTCTCAGGATGAAACCCTTGTGCCAGCTCCTCATCCTGCTGGGCCCTGTGGCCCACTGGTCCCCCTGCTGTGGGGTGGGCTTGCTCTGAGCAAAAGCTGAAGGATGTGGGGACCTGGATGCTCCTCTACAGCTGAGCCTGCTAATTACCCACTGATGAAGAGCTGCTGGAGCTGGGCAGCCCCTCTGCCCTGGCAGCGTCTCCTCACCTCAGGGCCTTGGAGCAGCTGCTGTGGCTGTGGTAGGCAGAGTTATACAGGCAGAGTGCTTTTGGTTGGAAAAGCCCTTGAAGCTGCTGCAGTCCCAGCCCTCCCCTCACCCTGCCCAGCCCAGCACTGAGCCACGGCCCTCAGCACCTCAGCCCCACAGCTTTGGGATCTCTCCAGAGCTGGGCACTCCGTCAGGGAGCTGCAGAGAGTGCTCTTGTCTCCCCTCAACCTCCTCCAGGCTCAACACCCCCATTCCCTCAGCCCCTCCTCAGCACCCTTGTGCTGCAGCCCCTTCCCCAGCTCTGGCCACGCTGCCGCCCCTCAGTGTCCCTGTGGCAGTGAGTGAGGGACCAGCACTGAGCACAGCCCTGGAGCTGCAGCCTCCCCAGGGCCCAGCACAGGGGCACAATCCCTGCTCTGCTCCTGCTGCCACCCCACTGCTGATCCCAGCCAGGATGCCAATAGCCTCCTTGCCCCACTGGGCACGCTGCTGGCTCCTGTTTGGCCACTGTGCATCAATGGAGCTGTTGGTTGATGCAGAGTTTGGCTTTGGGGAGAAAATGCAGCTTCCCTGTTGTGTTTCCTCGTGGAGGCTCTGGTGGGATGGAGTTTGGTGTCAGAAAAGTCACAAAGAAAGAAATGCTGCTTCTTGCTTGAAGAATTAAACCCCAGCTTCGGGGGGCTGAAACAGCCCGGGGAGGGAGTGGCTGGGGGGGTTGGAGGGGCGATGCTCTTGGTGGTGGGATGAAGGGAAAGGCTGGTCTCGTCTCTGGGAGGAGGAGGAGGAGGAAGGCTGCGGTGCTGCCGGGGCCGGGGGGCTGTCCCTTACATAAACCCGTGACGCCACGGCCGTGACGCAGCCCCGGAGGCGGCCGGTTGCGGCGGGAGGCGCCGGGTCCGGCCCAGGCATGGTGAGGGGGCGGCGGGGCTGCTGCCCGGCCGCTGCCCCCTGCCCCCGGCCGCCCCCACGCCCCCTCCCCCCGCGCCATGGAGCTGGAGAACATGGTGGCCAACACGGTTCTGCTGAAAGCCCGCGAAGGTACCGCTCCCATCCCCGCTCCCCTCCTGCATCCCGCGCCCTCCGCCACGGGACCCCGGGACCCCTCCGTCCGACGTGCGGGAGGGGTCGGTTGGGCTCGTCCCGCTCGGCTCTGCTGGGACCCGGGGCCGGGCCGGGACTCCGGGACGCGGCGCTGAGCGATCCGGCAGCGCTGGAGCTGCCGTTTGCCGTGAGCTGGGAGGGAGCCGGGGCTGCCGGGGCTCGGGACGGCGCTGGGACGGCTCCGGCGGGACGGGGCTCGGCGGAGCTGAACTTTGCCGGTGCCCCGAGGGTTCGGTGCAGGCTCCGGCGGAACGGGCACTGCCGGGAAGAGCACGGCCTTGCCGGGGCAACGCCGGAGCTGCCACCGCCCCGGGAGCTGGGGCGGGGGGCAAAAGGTTCCCCCCTCCGTCCCCTCTCAAAGCGGGGCTCGGCACGGGCTCAGCGCGGGTACCTTTGCTTGCTTTTGGTTTCCTTTGGGAAGCCGCCGTCGTGGCCGCCGAAGCTCTGCGGTGAGGCGGCGGCTCGGGGCGATCGCGGTGTGCCGGGGGAATCCCGGCTTCGCAGAGGTTTGCAGCCGCCGGGGCGGGTGCTGCCGGCAGCGCCGGGGCCGTTGTGGGGGCGGCTCGTGTGCCAGGGCCGGGACGTGCCCGTGCCCCCGCGGAACACGGGGAGTGCTGGCGTTCGGGGAGCTTGGAGAAACCGTGCAGGCGTTCGGAGCGGTGCCCCCTGCTCGGGCTGCACCCGCCTCCCGTCGGGGCTGCACAGCGGCCGCTCACAGGAGCCCGTCCCAGCCGAGCTGCAGCCTGGGACGGGGCTTTGGCCTCGGGGGCTGTGCCGGGGCGGGTTGATGTCCGTGTGTGACGGCGGTGGGAGGTGCGGCGTTTGTTTTGCTTCCTGCAGCAGCCTCGTGGGGTTTCCCAGGGCCCACGCAAACCCCAGGGGCTCGTTTTACCTCTCCTTTGGCATCTCACTGCCCGGCAGGAGCCCCGGGAAGTCCAGGGGAGGGTCGGGTCACTTCCAGGGGGGCTGCAGGAGCCCGAGGAGCCGCGTTCCAGGGCTGTTCCTGCTGGAAGAAGCCACTCGGGGCTGGCAGGAAGCTGCCCCCAGCCCTGCTGCAGCCCCCAGCCCTGCTGCACCCCCAGCCCTGCTGCAGCCCCCAGCCCTGCTGCAGCCCCCAGCCCTGCTGCAGCCCCAGCCCTGCTGCAGCCCCCAGCCCTGCTGCAGCCCCAGCCCTGCTGCAGCCCCCAGCCCTGCTGCAGCCCCCAGCCCTGCTGCACCCCCAGCCCTGCTGCACCCCCAGCCCTGCTGCAGCCCCCAGCCCTGCTGCACCCCCAGCCCTGCTGCAGCCCCCAGCCCAGCGTCCCAGGGGCTCGTCCCAGGGGCTCTCCTGGTGTTCCCATGGCCAGCCCCAGCCCAGAGCCTCGCTGATGTCAGGTCCCTGCAGGGATGACTCCACACACCAAACATCCAGCCCGGGAGGAGCGGCTGCTGCTTTGGGGTCATCCCTCTGCCCCCTCCTTGTCCCCTGAGAGCCCCTGTCCCAGGGAGCAATGGGGTCAGGGCATTGCTCTGGGAGGGATTCTGCACCCACTGGGCTCAGCCTGCCCCAGGTGATACCAAGGGGGTCCTGCTCCTGCCTCAGGGGCCGAGGTTGTGCTTGCCCACACCGTTACGGAGTTGCCCAAAGCCCCGTTGCTGGGGGAGCGCGGCTGCACGTGCGAGCGATGGGTTTTGGGGAGCAGCGGCGGTGGGATGGGGGAAACCCCCAAACCGTGTGGCTCTGCAGGACTGGGCAGCCTGACCTCTGCTCGCTCTCGCCCCTTGGGCTGCAGGAGGTGGTGGCAAGCGCAAAGGCAGGAGCAAGAAGTGGAGGGAGATCCTCAGGTCCCCGCACATCAGCCAATGCGATGAGCTGCGCAAGGGCCTGGGTGAGCCATCCCCTGGCAGAACGAGGTACCGCGGGCTCGGGGATGCTGGCGGCGGGAGGGGGGGTCCTGCCCTGCTCCGGTGCCTGTGCCCAGCCCTGCCTGTGACCTGACTCCTCCCCAAGATGATCGAGACCGAGTGCTTCAAGGACCTCAACGCGTTCGGCCCCAGCGGCAGCCGCTCCCCGACCTGGCCTGGAGGCAGCTGCCCGAGCCCCGCAGGCGCAGCCTCCTGCACCGGCTCTTCCGACGCCGCGTAAGAGACGGGGGAGGGGGGTTGTTTAGGGGAGGGGGCGTGTGAGGGAGGCTCCTCCCAGCTCCCTGCCGCTGCCTCTCTGTGTGCCCCCCCCCAGCCGACCGACCCCGCCGTGGGCAGCGCTGTCCGGCCCCCGCAGCCCGAGCCGGGGAGCTCGCACCCTCCCGCGGCCAACTCCGCCGTCCAGACCTCAGCCCCGGCCCCGTCCAGACCCCTGTCGCCGTCCGGGGGCGGCCGCCACCCCCCCGACCCCCCTCAGGGTGCTCCGGGGGCTCCGGGGGGCCGGTGCAAGCCCAGCGAGCCGCCGGCACACGTGGGCAGGGAGATGGGGCAGAGGCTCCCAGACCCCCAGCAGCTCCCCAGCCCCGTTTCCCCCAGCCCATTCCTGCCCCCACCCCCAGCTGCCCCCATCCAGCCGCAGCCAGGGGAAAGGAATGGGGCAGGGACCTGTTTTTGCTGCGTTTGAGCCTGCTGTGTGACCTCCACGGGCTGGGGGAGGGGGGCTGGGGGTTTATCTGTGCTCCCAGAAACAAAAGCAGCCTTGGAGTGGGGGGAGGGGACACCCTCAGCTCCCCTCAGCCGGCTGCAGCTGCAGGGATGGGGGTCACCCTGACAGTGACCCCCCCAAACCCGGGAGGAACAACCTTCCCACTCCTGCTTCGGCCATGGCAACACACACCAGGCTCAGAGAGGGGATTTGGTGGTGTGGGGCAGCGTGGGGGTCTCTGTGGCCTCACCTGGGGGGTGCCCCAGCAGGGTGCTGGGGGTGCCTGAGCCCCCTCCCCAGCGTGTCTGTGCCCCTGGTGCTTTGGTTGCCCCTCGCTGGGGTTTTGTAGGTTTGTGGCCTGTTGTGGCTGTTTGTTGTGACTTTTTACCTTCAGCACCACGAGGGACAGGGGGTTTTTAAGCTTAAAAGCTGCAAAGGGAGCTGTGTGGTGACCTGGCAGCAGGACAGGGGGTGCTGGGGGGCTGCAGGGGCTTTCTCTGCTGTTTTACCCCCCTGCCCCAGCATTTTCCTCCCTCCTCACTGCCCCATGGAGGGTGCCCATCTTGCAGTGGGGCTGTGCCATCATCCAGGGCATGCCCTCACTCCCAGCACCCCAGCTCAGCAGAGCCCGGCTCAGCACCAGCAGCAGAGGGTCCAGGGTGGGATCCAGGCAGTGCCTGGGGCCTCATCCTGAGCACACAGGGGCTCAGGCAGCCAGACTGGCCCCGCTCCCTCCTGCCCCGATGCAGAGGCACCGTCCCAGAGCCCCAGGTAGGTGCTGGCCCCCGACTCCCAGAGCCCTGATCCCCAGCCCAGCGCTGCGGCTGCCCCCCGGGGCCGTCCCCCACCGGAGGCTGCTGCACCCCTCCCCACACAGGCTCAGCAGAGGGAGCCCGAGGGACCATGTCTGCAGGAGATGCTGAGCTCACATCAGGAGCTGGTGAGGGTCCTGTGGGTGTCCCAGCCAGCCCCCTCCCCGAGCCTTCTGGCTGCCTCTTTGACACGGTGTCACCATCCTCCTGGGCATTTGCCTCTGTGGCTGTCCCCACGTCCCCTCCCGAGGGGTGCAGAGGGGTTTGTGCCCCCCCCAGCCTGTGGATGGAGGAGGGGTGGCTCTGCCCGAGCTGTTTTGGTTCTTCTTCCAAACAACACCGTGTGTGTCCTTGTGCTGAGGCCTTGGCAGAGCTGGGGGGGTCTCCCTGCCACCCCAGTGCCGTGTCCCCCCTCGCCTCGCTGGCAGGGCAAGGGGCTGTGTGGGGCTGGGGGTGATGCACCGTGCCAAGGGGTGTGTGGGGGTCTCACCTGCTCCCCCCTGGGCACCTCAGAGCTCTGTGTGTGCGTGTGTGTGGGACACTCAGGCTGTGAGGCTGGGAGCTCAAAGCAGCAGCTCAGGGGGTTTCAGACCCTCCCTCATTTATCCTCCCCATGTACAGGTACCTGGGGAGCAGCTGGAGGGAGCTCAGGCTGGGGCAGAGCTGCAGCAGCCACCCAGGAGACCCCCTTCAGCACCAGGCAGGGACCAGGAGCACGGCTGCAGCCGGGAACCCCCAGGAACCATCGGGGAAGAGGATGGTGCAGCACCAGCATTGCATCACTGACCTGAACACGAGGGGTCTTCCTGAACACGAGGGGTCTTCCTGAACACGAGGGGTCTTCCTGAACACGAGGGGTCTTCCTGCACGTGCTGGAGGGGCAGCACCTCAGGGAGCAGCAGGATTCTTGCTGGGTGCCAGGTAGGACCCAGATCATCTCCTGGGGGCTGGGTGGGTGGGCTGGGGGAGGTGAGGGGCTCCCTGGGGCTGGTGCAGCGAGTGACTGACCTCCCTCCCCGGGCCAAGTTGTTGCAACAGCCGGGAGGAAGGTCAGGTTCCCCGCAGGAGGGTGCAGGGGCTGACGTCAAAGGAAGCAGCTGGTGATTCACGGGCTGTGGGGAGAGCTGGGCTCAGGGGCCGTAACTCATCCCACAAATGTCATCTCATCCTTGAGCCTTATCGCTGCTCTGCCAGCGCCCACCCTCCCAGCCCAGGGCAGAGCAAGCGGCCTGTGCTGGGGAACGAGGGCTGCAGCCTTCATATGCAGCTTGGCTGGGTGGGTGGGTGCTCTGTGGGGTGAAGAGGGGGGCTGCACCCCCTCCAAAATGCTCCTGTGGGTGCCATGTGCGTGAGGCATCGCTGATGCTCCTACCAGGCACAGCCATCCCAGTGCCCACTGCTCCCACACGTGCCCAGGGGTGCTGGTGGTGCCAGGACATCCTGCTCCGGGGGTTTGGGCTCGTGCATTTGGGCTTTGAGGTGCCACCACGTCAAGTGCTCTGGCATTCGGGGGGAAGGGGCTGTTGCCGTGTCTGCCATTGGGCTGAGCCACGCTCAGGGTGTTCCAGGGCTGGGAGATGGTGCTGCCCATGGCTGTTTCCCCTGTTACTGGTCCCAGTTGGTCGGTACCTGTTGTTACCTGTGGCTGATGGTCCGTGCTGGGGCAGCCGTGCCACGGCCCCCACGTCCGCACCCCGTGGGGTTTGTCCCACAAAGCAGCGCCTGAGCAGGGCAGGGGGAGGCTGTGCCTCGGGCTCGCTGCAGGAGCTGCCTGTGCCCACCGTGGCCGGGCTCCCTCGTGCCAGCGCCACGAGCCTGTGGCCACCCCTCCGTGCGCATCTGCTGGCGCTGACCCCTGGCAGCTGCGCAAGGAGCCCGCGCCTGGCCTTGGCCCCCCGCCCTGCCGTGAGTGACGGCTCTTATCTCGCTGCTGACAAGCCAGCATCCTTCAGCTGCTCTACTTAAGGCTGGGTGCCCGTGGGGCTGGGCCAGAGCAGCCACAGACACAGCCCCCAGCAGCCCAGGGCTCCCAGCACCACGGGAAGATGCTGCCGGCCACCTTCAAGCTCTGCGCTGCCATCTCCCACCAGCACCTGCGCAACGTGACGGGTGAGGGGCTGCGGGAGCTGGGGGGAGCTGGGGAGCCCCTCTGCAGGGGCTGACAGGGCAGGAGGAAGCTGGAGGCTTTGGGGAGCCTCTCCCCACCCTGTTCCGCGGTGGGATTTGTGTTTTACCGTCTCTGGGGGCTGAGGGGGCTGCTGGATGTGAGGGGAGCTACAGGGAACCTCTCACACTTGCAGAAAGCATTTTGTGGTCGTGGCTGAGAGGATTTTGGAGCCTTGTGTTGCATCTCTGCAGCCCTTCCTGATCCGGGTTGCTCCTGGGTGGTGTCTGACTGTCAGCTGGAGGGTGTCTGTCCCAGGGCAGAGTCAGCCAGCGGCTCCCTGTGCCCGAGGGGACTCCAGGGAAGGTGCCACAGAGACTTTCCAATGTCCTACAATTAAATGGGAGCTGGGGAGGAGATGGAACAGCAGCACTTCTGCAGTGCAGTGCCCGGTGTGGGTGAGTGATGTGCTCTCTGCCCCCAGGTCTGAGAAGAAAAGCAGCCGTGGCCATCAGCCAGGAGCTCAGCAAACTCTCCTGCCACAGCCCCGGCCCCGGCACGTGGATTAACCAGGTCCGCAGACGAAGCTCCTTGCTCAGTAAGTGACCAGCTGCAGGGGGATCTCTGTCTCCCAGGATGGGACCAGCTGCAGGGGGGTCTCTGCCTCCCAGGATGGGACCAGCTGCAGGGGGTCTCTGCTCCTGCCTCCAGGGATGGGACCAGCAGGGCAGAGGGCTCGGGAGAGTGGTTGGAGCAGAACCTGCTCCGAGGTGCTGCCTGTGCTCTGCTGAAGGGCAAAAGGCAGGGCAGCAGCGGGGTTGTGTTTTGCAGCCTGTCAGAGCTCAGAGAGTGTCTGAGGCCCTTCCAGCCTCCACCAGTCAGGGATTCTGGGTGATGCTGGGGCTTTGCTCCTGCACAGGCTCGAGGCTGGAGGAGAAGCCCTTCAGCGAGATGGAAATGTCTTACATCAAGCAAGGAGAGGAAGCCCTCCAGAAATCCCTCAGCATCCTCGAGGACCAGGATGGCTGGAAGACAGAAACCATGGTGGTGGGTGCTCAGCTGGGCAGCAGGAGGCCGTGTTCCTCCTGGAGCAGGGGTGGGGTTAATCCTGCCTTCCCCCTCCGCAGCGCAACGGGGACAAGGTGCTGAGCAAGGTGCTGCCGGACGTGGGGAAGGTGTTTCGGCTGGAGGTGGTGGTGGATCAGCCCCTGGACGCCGTGTACAGCGAGCTGGTGGATAACATGGAGCAGATGGGAGACTGGAACCCCAACGTGAAGGAGGTCAAGGTAGGAAGTGCTCTCAGCCCCGGGCTTCACACACACAGAGGAAGCTGGACTTTGCTGTCAGCTGCAGGGAGGCTGTGGAGGCTCCTGCTGGGGAGGTTTCCAAACCCACCTGGACTCGTTCCTGTGCCCCCTGAGCGAGGGGCACCTGCTGTAGCAGGGGCTGGGGCTGGCTGAGCTCTGCAGGTCCTTTCCAGCCCCCACCATGCTGGGAGTCTGAGCCCTGCTCAGTTTGCACAGGGATGGGAGGACAGAGCACAGTACCCCAGCAGGCAGGGAAGAGCGTTTTGCTATTCCACAGCTTGTCTGGGAGAAGAAAAGCAAGAAGAGACTTTCCCCTGTGCAGGTATCAAGAGCTCATGGTCTGTGTAGGGTGAAGCAGAGCTTTGCCGTTAATCCCCCTCTCTCTCACCCCCTGAGCGTCTCTGTTTGAGCCCTAATCCCACCTTTTACCTCCGAGGCCTTCAGCTGGTGATGAGCATTAATTCTCCACCTCTCAGATCCTGCAGAGGATTGGCAAGGACACGGTGATCACGCACGAGAAGGCAGCAGCAGCCCCCGGGAACATCGTTGGGCCGCGGGACTTCGTGAGCGTGCGCTGCTCCCGGCGCCGCGGCTCCACCTGCGTGCTGGCCGGCATGGCCACGCAGCACCGCGCCATGCCCCAGCAGGACGGCTTCGTCAGGTCAGCGCCGCCACCCGGGGCAGCAGCTCTGCCCGAGGGAGCCCCTGCCCGGGAGGCTGTGCTGGAGGGTGAGGCTGTGTGTGTGTGTGCTCCTGTCCCCTCGCAGAGCGGAGAACGGCCCCACGTGCATGGTGCTGCGCCCGCTGCCCGGCAGCCCCTCGCAGACCAAGCTCACCTGGCTCCTCAGCATCGACCTCAAGGTGGGTCAAGCTGCTGCCCCACGGGGCTGGCGGGAGCTGAGCTGGGTGCTCACGGGCTCTGTTTGCTCCTCTGCAGGGCTGGCTCCCCAAGAGCATCATCCACCAGGTTCTGTCCCAGACGCAGATGGATTTCGCCAACCACCTCCGGCAGCGCCTGGCCCAGGCTGGGACCTGCTGAGGGGCTGGGGCAGGGGCAAAGGGGGCTGGGCTGAGGCAGAGCTAACGAGCCCAGGGCTGGAGTAGGAGACACCACTAATTAACGGGGTTTCAATGAAGAAAGCAAGCTTGCTTTGTTGAAACTGGTGAGTGGGGTGCAGGGCCCTGCCTGGGCCTCTGCTCCTGGGCAAAGGCAGGACCAAAACCTCTATTTATTTCAATTAATAAATAAAGCTTTAATTAGTGATGTCTGCTAGTAAAGGCCTTGGGGGGCATTAGTTATTAGGGACCTGACCCACCCCAGGCCTGACACCTCCCTCTCCTCCCCAGCCACAGCCCAGCCCTCCACCTTTTATTCCCTTCCCCTGAAGCAGCTCTAATTTATTTTTCCCCTGCACAGACAAAGTGCCCCGTTATTTATTCCCTGGGAAGCTCTGCAGGGGGGGCAGAGGCAAGAGGGGCCCTGGAGCTTCAGCTTGTGAGCTCCACTGTGAGGCCAGGTGGAGTGTAAATCCCCTTCATCACAAAGCATAAGACAGAAAACAAACAACAGTAGGAGTTAAAAGCCTTTATTCTTAAACTGATGTCCAGGCTGGGGCAGGGAAGGGAGAAGTTCAGTCTGACAGGCAGTGGCCCAGTTCCACCACCACCCCTGGGGCTGGAAGCTGCTCCCAGGTTCTGGATCCCGCTGCAGCACGGGAGATGAGACCCCAAGCCTCGTGTTCCCAGCCCTGTAAGAGCTGCTGCAGGCTCCCAGAGCTCCTCTGCAGGTTCCTCTGACAGACAGCACAGCCCAGGCTGGCCCCTGAGGCCCAGGATGGCCCCCCCAGGCCCAGCTCTGGCTACGGCTCCCAGGGGGGGCTTCGCCTCCCATCCACCTCTGTCTCCACGTGGTAGAGGACGTCGGCCAGCGTGTGCTCCACCACAGCCCCCCAGCCCATGTCACTCATCTGCAGGGAAAGGGGAGGCAGGCAGGGAGCTGTGAACATGGGCAGAGCAAAACCAGCCCTGTCCTACAGCTCTGGGGGGGGAAAAAGGAGTCCCAGCACAGTGGGGGCTGGAAGGACCCTGCAGAGCTCACCCAGCCCCTGCTCAAGCAGGTTCCCCTGGCTCAGGGGGCACAGGAACATGTCCAGGTGTGTTTGGGAACCTCCTGAGAAGGAGCCTCCACCCCCTCCCTGGGCAGCCTGGGCCAGGGCTCCCTCATCTTTACAAATAAAGAAGTTTTTCCTTGTATTTAAGTGGGACTTGTTGTGTTCCAGCTCATGTCCATCACCCCTTGTCCTGGCACCGGCCTCCCCAGAACAAAGACCACCCACCCTTTAGGTACCTGTATGTATTTGTACATACAAGCCCAGTGCAAAGAGGACAGAGAAGGGCTGGCTCTAAATCAGCTCCCACCACCAGACTCAAATCTCAGCCACCTCTTGTGGCAAGGGAGGGGGGACATGGGCAAAACGCTGCCCTCACTCACCGGGCGGTAAGTGATGTCTCGGGGGGGGTACTTGAAGTATGGCCCAAAGTTTATAGAGACCTGGGGAAGACACGAGATCAATGCAAAACAACCAAAACAAAGCCCAAGAAAAACACAGAAAATCCCCCAGAGCCACACCAGTTCCTTTACCCTCCAGCCCCCAGCCCCACCTGCTCCTGTGAACAACCCCCCTGGGCAGGGAAGGAGGGGATTGCTCACCCCAGGCACAGCAGCACTGTGCCTCCCCTCTCCCTCCTGCCCTCACTGCCAGCTCCCAGAGTTCCCAGCCCCTCAGCCCTGGGCCCCCTGTCCCGTTGCCTTTCTCACTGTGCAGCCTTTGTACAGCGAAATGGCAGGAAAGTAAACTCCTTCGAAGATGTCCTTGAAGGCAACTCCTTGGCTGGCGCCGTTCTTGAAGAATATGATCTGCCGAGGCAAAGCAGAGGTGGTGCTGGTTCCCCACTGCTGCTGCTGACTTGCACAGCCCTGCTGGAGTGGCAGCTTGTGCCAGGGCCCCTCCCCTGCTGCAGCCACAGCACTGACTGAGCTGATGGGATAAATTCCCATTTCTTGGTGCTTTAATAAAAGTTTTCTGGATTCCAATAAAAAAGACCCTAAAAATCAGCTGCTCTTTGTGCTCATCAAATGCAGGTGAGTGATCCCTGCAGCAAGGAGCTCTCTCTCCTCCTGAGGCTCTGGGTCCTGGCTCACCTGGCTGCCCGGTGCTTGCTTCAGGCTCTTCTCTGCTTTGTCCACAAAGTCCTTCTCTTCAAAGTACAAGTAGCTTTTGAACTTGATCAAAGCCTGCAAGGTGAGCAAGCAACAGTGTGAGCAAAACAACTGGTACCTTTATCAGAGCAGGGCAGACACAGTTCTGACAGCACCTGTGAAGGGTCATTCCCACATCTCACATGTTTTAACAACCAGGAGGGGAAGGGAAGGTGAAAGGACCTGGAGGCACCCTCAGCGTGTGGCCCCTGCAGAGCTTCCCCTTGCAGGACCTCAGGGACGTTCTGGTTTCCTTGAGATTAAAGTTTTGGACCCCTCTGCCACGGCCCACCCAGGAGGAACCCAGGGGCAGGAGGGAGAGGACACATTCAGAGGCTGGAGCACCCTCTTTTCCTCTTGTCCCCCTCACCCCACTGTGACCCCAACACCTCACCTTGTCCTTGTAGGTGTCAGGCAGCGATTTGGCAGTCTCAGTGTCCTCAGGAAGGCTGATGTAGAAGCCCAGGATGTCCCCCTGGCCATAGCCACAGGAGTAGTGCTTCCCTATGGACTGGTGGAACTTTGTGCCCTTCTTGCTGCGCCAGGAGTAGCTGAACTTGTCATATCCCAGTGGGGCCTGGAGGTTCCCTGCAGGGAACAATGGTCCTCGGTGAGCAGGAGCAGAGAGGCAGCACCTCTGCATCCTGCTGACCCTGGGGCAGAAATGACAATCAGCTCATGAATACAAGTGCCATCAATACAAACATGCTGGCTGTGGGGTTAAGCAAACAGCATAAAGGCTCCTGGAACAAGAACAGAAGATAAAAGGGACTGGAATACCAGGAAAGGCTGTGGGACCTGGGGCTGCTCAGCCTGGAGAAGGCTGAGGGGGGCCCTTATCAACACTGATCAGTCCCTAAATGGTGTGTGGTGGCCAGTGACAGGACAAGGGGCTACAGGCACAAGCTGGAACACAAAAACTTCCACTTAAATACAAGGAAAAATTTCTTTATTGTAAGGGTGAGGGAGCCCTGGCCCAGGCTGCCCAGGGAGGGGGTGGAGGCTCCTGCTCGGGAGGTTTCCAACCCCACCTGGACACGTTCCTGTGCCCCCTGAGCCAGGGGAACCTGCTTTGGCAGGGGCTGGGTGGGCTCTGCAGGGCCTTTCCAACCCTTCTGTGATGCTGTGAACCACCCAGAGTGTGGCTCTGCAGTGTTTAGATCACCTGCAGAAGGAGCTTCCCTTTCAGAGAGGGAGCTGAAGATGACTTACTCTCCTTAGGTCTATGTTACTTGGGCAATCAACATGGGAATCAATCGGGATCCACTGCTGGGAAGTATGTGGTGGGATGACTTACCTAATGGCTGTGACCAGCCTAATCTGGCAGCTGTGTCTGGAGGCATCTCATCCATGGAGATCTCGAAGTACCAGGCTCCTTTGCGCACGCCGTGGGAGGCTCGGACCATGGAGTAGCCCTTCTCCCCGACCACAGTCAGCCTGTCGTCAGAAATCTTTAACTGAGGAGCTGCAGGAGACAAGAGGAGGTGCCACTTGTGATTTCTAACGTGGGCTTGACGCCAAGAGGCAAAGGGAACACACAGGAGGGGATGTAACTTGTCCATCTCTGGGAGCAATTAGGTCTGGAAGGTCGCCGAGGGCCACGCGGGCTCCGTACCTCGGTCGTGCAGGGCCAGCAGGACACGCTCGTAGAGACAGGCTCTGTAGAGATCCCCAGGAATGGGCTTTCCTGCCCAGCAATCCAGCTCCAGTTTCTCAGGGTCAGGTGCATGGGGGTCAGGCTCAGCCAGGATGTAGCGATACCCGTCCTTGTTGAAGGGGTGCTCCAGAGGGTAGCCGTGGGGCGGCAGGCGCTGAGCCGAGAACAGCGGGTCGCTGAAACACAGGGGCTGCAGGTTGGCAGCTGGTGGTGGCTGTGGCTCAGCCACAAATCAAGCCAGGATAACCCTGGCTGGGAGCTGTTCCTGCCAGGCTCAGGGCCTGTGCCCTGCTTTGCCTCCCAGAGCCCACGTCAAGTGAGCACACGCTCACTCACCCACTTGGAATCACCTCAGCAGTGACATCACGGGGTTATGGCTCCATTCCCCACACATCCACCAAGGGCAGACAGACAGCAGGCTGCTCACAGCATCAGCATCACCTCCTCTTCCCTCTTACCTCCTGGTTTTCTTGGCTGTGCCCGTGGTGCCTCCGTCCTGCTGCTTGCGCTTGGCTCCCCGGCCCTTGCCGCTGCCTCCTGCTGCCATTCCCCCTGCCACAGAGACCACAAGGGCTGTTACACGGGCCCAGGGCTCAGAGCCCACCAGTGTGGAATCTCCACAGGCAGAAATGGCCAAATTCAGCTCAGTTTTTGAGCTCATGTACCCTCTCCCACAGCAAAACAGACTTTACCAGCCAGGAGCACAAAAGGCACAGCTTTTCTGTGGCTCCTCGACTCCTGCAAGGCCTAAATGGCAAGTGGAAGCCACCTGAGACTCATCAGCCAGGTGAGCTCAGCCCAGGCTTTAAGGTGAGAATTAAGAGTCTTTTCTACCATGGAAACATCTGCAAGCCTTGGGATCTGCTTTGACAGCATCATTATTTGCCTTCACGGAGATCCCAGTCACAGCTCAAGCCTGGTTTCTGCAGAAGCAGCAGAGAAAGCCCAAACCACAGCACACAGCACCAGAGAAGTGCTCCAGCACCAACAAGCCATAAGCACTTCACTCTCAACTCCCTATCCATAAAACAAAAGCACACCTAAAAGTCAAGGGGAAACAGAAAGCCATCGAGGTGTTTCTCTTCAGTATGAGCAGCAGCAGGACTGAGCAGTGCATCATTCCATGGGACAGCACACAGGGGTTTTCACCCGTGAACAGAAGCGTGGCACAGGGAAAGCCTCGTGGCAAACAATGAAGCTGCTATCAGGATGAGGTTTTGGACACATTACACTGCTGAAATGCAGGTTACCATCACACTGCTGATATGGGAGGAAAGCAACAGAGCTCTTCCACACTGCAGATAAACACCTTCAAGAACCACACACTGGGCTGGAACTAAACATGTAGTCAGCTTGGATATACCAGCATTGCCCTTAGGCTGGAAGGGGCTCCAGCCATCGAACACCATGTTCTGCCCCAACGTGATGTGAGCTGAGCTGCACTCACTGGGTTTAGGGCAGAGAAGCACTGAGGCTCTTCCCTTGCCTGAACAACCACTGCATCATCCCAGCTGGCAGACCCAACCACTCCTCCAGGCACCAAGGTTGCAAAGGACAGTCTCAGCCAAATGACACAAAGCAAAAACAAGGAGAAGTGGAAATGAACCTTTAAACCAGCCAAGTGGGGCAGAACATGGCAATTCAAAGCTTCTATCTGCTAGAGATTAAGGAGTGGAACTGCTGGGCTGCTGGAAGCTACGACTGCAATGGCATCAGGGCACGCTGGGGGTTTCTGACTGACTGTAGCCTCTAAGGTAACTGAGCCAGAAAACAAAAAGGAAAGCTTTGCAAACACCAATACTTAAGTTTTAGAAGCTGAAAGGTAAATATTCACCTCCCAAAGAGGCTCCACCTGCAAGAACAGAAGCGGCACCACGTGTTTGTCAATCTTCCAGAGGGGAAACAAAACACAACCAAGCGCGTGAAACGGACACAGCAGCAGCCTCAGAGACCCCCAGACACCCCCTGCTGGGGGCTGAGTGCTCCCTCAGCTCACAGGACAGCTTTCACTGCAGCATCTCACACGGCACCGAGGCCGTGTGGGGCAAACGCAGCCGAGTGCCCACTCCCCAGAGCCCCAGCGGGAACTTGCCATTCAAGCTTCCGCTGGTGGACACGGCGCTGCTCTGCTTCTGGTTATCGTAGGCAGGGCCGATATTGGCCAGATCCTGAGAGAGACACAAAGCCCAGGCTCAGTAAAACTCACCCCTCCCTGTGTCAACTCAGCCCTGGGGAGCTGCAGCGCTCGGCCAAGCTCTATATTGACGGAGCCTAAGGCAGCAGCAAGAAGAGCCCCCACCCCATCCTCCTGAACCCCCATCTGCAGTGACATACTTGGTCCAGGAGTCCAAACTTGGGGTAATCCTCTTCTGGGTCTTTACTGCCTGGGTCTGGGTGCTCCTTCACCAAGAACACATCTCTCTCTTTACACTGAAACAGGGTGGGAGCTGCAGTTACACAGAGTCAGATCATCCCAGGTTCATTAACAAGCGTTTAGATCTCTCTGTTCACCTTGTGGCACTGACACCAGCTCCACAGGGAGCACCAGGACCTTCACCATTGAGCTCTCAGCAAACTCAAATGCCAGGACAACTGTGCCACCTGCAGAAACCCCCCCCCAGGGTTCACCCCCAAACACCCACCATGGTTTTGACGATGTTATTAGGCCAGGTCATCTTCCCAGGCCTCTGCCGTGTGGTCATGCACTCCCAGTACTTATCAATGAAGGGGATAATGTCCTGGGAGAAAAGACAAAGCCCCAGGTGTGGGTCTCAAAGCCTCGCTGCCAGCCCTTGCATTTGCTGCTGCCTGAAAGCACAGCCTCAAGGATCTGCCTGCAGCAGCACCTTATCTTTGGAGAACATGGTTTTCGGGTGCTCGTCCTGTGTCCTTGACTGCCACGTTAAGTTGGCCAGAGCACTAAGGCACATCTCCTTGAGATCTGGGAAAACAAAAACACAGCCAGAGCTGCAAGGGCCCTTCGTGGGGAAGATGAAACACACACAACTCCCCGCTGCAGGCAGCCACCAAACCCTTCAGGGCTCCCAGCCCCTCTCAGCAGCCCCTCACACCCTCTTTAACCACATAGAGAAGTTGTTCTCTGTTTTAAGGACAAAGCCACACATCTGTGGCTAATACAGGATTCCTGGGGGTCCCAGCAGAACCCTCCCACCCCCACTTCAGGTAGAACCAAGCCTCTGGGATTCTCTGGCAGGACATTCCAACCACTGGGGTTTTTTTCCCCACACTTACTTGCTTGTTTCCTTAGGAAATACGTGTTGCCGCTGTGATGGCAAACGTTGCAGTGGAAGCTGTAGTTGGTCATGAAGGGCAGGCAGGAGCTGGAGAAGGACACAGCCATTGGTTAGTTCCTTACTACATGGGCTTAAGGAATGAACTACATCAGGGCAAGAAACTGATCCCTCTCTCTTTCTCTCTACAATCATGAATTACAAGCTCGGTGGCATTTTTGGCCAGTGAGGTTTAGCATCAAGAGAAGCCACAGAGCCCCTGAGAAGTGAGACAAGGCTCTTCCCCTGGCTTCAGGGAAGCCTTGAAATTCATGCAGCAAAATAAGAGGCAACAAGTCAGAGGCTCAGAGAGCTCCATGTGAGCCAGTGAATCTGGGAGCCCAGAGTACTTCTCAGGGCCAAGACACTCTCCAAAAAGCAAACACTTCACGAGCAGGGCCAGTGCCATGGAGGTTCCAGAGAGCAGGCTGAACTTGCTCTCCACCAACAACAAAAGATTTACCCCACACCAGGTTTCCAAGCATCCAAGGAGCCCCACAGGGTCCTGGTCCTTGGGAGCTGCCCCTCCAAACCCTGCTGCTTGTGCAGCCCAGTCCCCGCGCCCAGGAGCCGACTCACGTGGTGTCGATGCCGAAGGTGTCGGCCGTGAACCATTTGGTGCAGATGCCGCACTGCAGCTCGATCTCGCCCAGCTGCCGCCCGTTCTCCTCGTCCACCGAGCCCCCCTGAGCCTCCAGAGCTTCTGAGGTGTCCCCAGCAGCCTCCTGCAAGCAGAGCACATCAGCCAGGCCGGGCTGCCTTCAGACAGCGGCTCAGGCAGACAGCACAGCGGCTTCCTGCAGTAACCTGTCGCTGCAAGAGCAGTCAGAGGGATGTTTTCTGCCCCTCTCCCACAGATGCAGCCGTGCTGTGAGTGAGCTGGAACTGCCAGCTACAGGGGTGAAGGTTTTATTCCCCCACCAGCTCCTTAAAGAGCTGAAACTGGAGCCAGCAGGGTGGAAAGCCCTTTATATCTGAACCACAGGAACATGCTCAGACCTTACTTTTTGGGTAAGCCCCTCCTCACCTCCTGTGTCTTCACCTTACCCACGAGGGAGTAACCTTAGTAAACTGCAGATGTTCATCAGCCCTGACACACCAGCCACTGATAAGCACAAACATTTTACCCTGCCCCTTGTCTATCCCACAGGACCTGAGGCTGTCTCCTACCATCGCCTCTCCCCATCATCTGTGCCAAGATCCTTAATAAACACAAACCCTTTGGGATAATGTGCTGGTGGTGATGGGGGAAACCCCTCAAACGGGAGACGAGAGAGGGCTGGCAGCAGGGACAAGGCTGCACAGACCCCCAGGAGGGACCAGCAGCTTCCCAGCCCGGGATGCCGGGCTCTCAGACCCACGCAGGCTGCACCACACGGACACACCGAGACCTGGCAGCGAGGGGGTCCGGGCAGCACCCTCCCACGGGGCTGCTCGGGCGTCCTGTGGCCGCCTCCTTCCCCGTCACCCCGTGCCCAGACACCCACCAAGGGCTCCTTCCCGTTGGCAGACTCCGTCTCCAGCGCCGCGCCGACATCGACCACGGCGGCATCGGCCCTGTGACAGCAAAGAGCAGCCGCAGCGCTGAGAGGGGCGGCGCAGACCCGCAGCGCGCCGCGGGAGGCCGCGGGGACGCCCCGGCCAGGCCCGGGCGCGAAGGCAGCGCGGCCACGGCGGGGGAACGAGGGACGGAGCGTACCCGGGCTCGGCGTCGGCGGCGCCCGGCTCGGGGGGCAGCGGCGGCTCGGCCGCGGGAGGCTCCGGGGCGGGCTCGGTGCCGTCGGCGGCCGCGGCCCCGGGTCCGGCCGCGCTTGGGGCCGCCGCCATGTCCGAGCGCGGCGCCGCTCTCGCGAGGCTCCGGCGCTGCAGCCGGCGCGGCCGCGGGCGGGACCGGAGCGCACGGAGCGGCGCCACCTGGCGGCGGCCGCGGGCAGCAACGCGAGCGGGAGCACCCCCCCCCCGTGACGTCACCCAGCGCCGCCGTGACGTCATCCGCCGAAGCCTGAGAGATGGGCGCGGGGTTTGTAACGGACCCCGCGGAGAACACGCCGGGGCACAGCACATGTCGGGACACAGCACATGTCGGGACACAGCGCATGTCGGGATGCAGCACACAGGGCACAGCACACGTCGGGATGCAGCACACAGGGCACAGCACACGTCGGGATGCAGCACACGTCGGGACACAGCACATGTCGGGACGCAGCACATGTCGGGACACAGCACACGTCGGGACACAGCGCACGTCGGGATGCAGCACACATCGGGACACAGCACATGTCGGGACACAGCACATGTCGGGATGCAGCACACATCGGGACACAGCACACGTCGGGACACAGCACACGTCGGGACACAGCACACGTCGGGACATAGCACACATTGGGGCAACAGCACACCTTGAGGCACAGCACATATCAGGACACAGCACACGTCGGGACACAGCACACGTCGGGACACAGCACACGTCGGGACACAGCGCATGTCGGGACACAGCACATGTCGGGACACAGCACATGTCGGGACACAGCACACATCGGGACACAGCACATGTCGGGACACAGCACATGTCGGGATGCAGCACATGTCGGGACACAGCACACGTCGGCTGCATCTGGTGCGTCGCGGGACGGGCGGGTTCCGCCTGCAGAGCCGCGGGCTCCTCTGTGGCCGGCGCCGCTCCCGAGCGGGGTCCCGTTTGCCCCTCGGGACGGAGCAGCGCCGCCCCGCGCTCCTCTGTGAAAGCCTCTCGCTGGGAGGGCCGGCGGGGACCCCCCAGCTCGGCCCCTCACACCGCCGGGGGTCGGGCACAGCTGTGTGAGACCTCCCGACTGCCCGGCCATGTGTCCCTGTGTCCCCAGCGCAGCCCCCGCGGAAGGCTCCCTGCAGAGGGGCTCAGCTGCCGCGTCCCTCTGCCGCAGCCGCATCGCAGCCCCCCGAGGCTGGTCCTCAGGCAAAGCCCACCCAGAACAGCGCCGTGACCCCCTGCACCCAGCAGGACGAGCCCCAGTGTCCTGTCCTGCACTCTCAGCAGGGAGGAGTGGTGGGTGCTCAGCACCCTCTCCCTTGGTCCTGCTCCAAATGAGTCTGGGAGAAGAGGAAACTAAAGTGGGGTGACAGTCTCTGGCTGACTGGGGCTGGGGGAGTGACGGGGACGATGTGCACAGATCCCCCAGGTCCTGGTTCCTCCTCCAAGGAGCAAGATTGAAATGCTGGGGGGCGGGGAGGGTGTTGGGGTCACTCGAGCCCAGGGATCTCAGGTGCTGGCCGGTGCGGGGTGCTGGGGACAGGCAGTGTCCCTGCACAGTGAGGGGGTGGTGGGGACCAGCCAGGAGGGGTGGATGGAAAAGAGACCGAGAGACGAGTAGATGGAGGGATGGGGCAGGGATGGACAGGTCTGGAGGCAGGGAGGGGAGGATGAGGATGAAAGGGAGAGAGGAGCGGGGGAGATGGAAATGAGGAGGGAAGGCGGGGTGCAGAGGAGGGATGGAGGGGAGGATGGAGATAGGGACGGAGGGAGGGAGGGAACCGGTGACGGAGGGATGGGGAGAAGAGGGGAGGGGGCCGGAGCGGCGGGGAGGGGGCTGTCGGGGCCGCCCGGGGCGGCGCTCGGGGCAGCGGTACAAATAGGGCGGTTGCGGGCGGCCGCTGCAGCCATGCGGGACCCGCTGCGCTCCGCGCCCGCGCTGGCCCTCTGCGCCCTCGCCCTGCTCCGCCTGGGCTGCGCATCCCCCCGCGCGCCCACCCGGGCACCGACCCGAGCATGGACCCACGCGTGGACGCGGGTACCCGTCCGGGCACCGACTCACGCACCCACCCGCGCCCCGCTGCGCTGCCCCGCGCTGATGCTGCAGCTGCTCCGCACACCCCCCGCACCGCTCCGCGCCGCCGCCGCCGCTGCCTTCAGCCTCTCCCCGCACGGTGAGTGGGGCCCTGGCCCCGGGCGTCCTTGTCTCTGACATCCCTGCCCCGGGACCCGCACTTTTCCCGGACATTCTTGCCCCAGGACCCCGAGCATCCTCGTCCAGGGACTCACACGGTCCCCGAGCATCCCCCTCCCCAGGACCCGCACTGTCCCCGCGCATCCCTGTCCCCGGGACCGGCACCGTCCCTGAGCATCCCCGTCCAGGCACTCACGGTCCCGGAGCATCGCTCTCCCGGGGCCAGTACTGCGGGAGGCTGGCTCTCAAGGCTCGGGGTGGATCTGGCTGCGTTCCCCCGACCCTCGGGCTCCCGTGGCAGGGGCTGTGACCCGTCAGCACCCGAGGGCACAGTCCCTCGGCGCTGGCATTCCCCGGGGAAGCCGTGGTCCCCTCACCGTGCCCCCTGGCTTTCAGGCTCCCTGCAGAACGGCTCCCGCTGGGCTCTCTCCTTCGACATGTCCTCGCTCTCCAGCAGCCAGGAGGTGAGTCTGGCCGAGCTCCGTGTCCATCTGCCTGGCTTCTCCTCAGCCCAACACGTCTCCCTGGACATCTACCACAGCCGGCGGTGGAGGTGCCAGGCCAGCGGGATCTGTGCCCACCAGCTCTTCCTGGGCACTGTGGCTGGCAGCCCCTCTGCCACCCAGGCCTCCTGGAAAATCTTTGAGGTCACCAGCCTGCTCCGGTCCTGGCTGCACCAAAGCCCTGGGCACCGGGATCCCACGGGAAGGGAGCGGTGGGAGCTGAGCGACACGGCTGCCCCGGCCACCAGCGCCGTGCACTCGGCCACCTTGAGCGACACCAGCCCCGGGGAGCCGGCCCTGCCCCAGGATGTGATGGACAGAGTCCTGCTGCTCGTGTTCTCCAAGGACAAGTCTCCAGGAGAGCACAGCCTCATCAGGACAGCAGAGACCTCCAAGCACGTCATGCGGGAGAGCGGCTCGCAGGGCGCGGGGAGCCGGCGGCAGCGCAGGAACAGGAAGGAGATGCAGAGGATCAAAGTGAGCAACGCTGCCGTCTCAGGGGAGGAAGGCAGGTCCCTGTGCAGGAGGGTGGACATGATGGTGGACTTTGAGCAGACCGGTTGGGGCAGCTGGATCGTCTACCCCAAGAAGTACAACGCGTACCGGTGCGAAGGGCAGTGTCCGTCGCCCGTGGACGAGACCTTCAAGCCCACCAACCACGCCTACATCCAGGTAAGAGGGGTCTCTGTCCCCGCTCCCCTCGCAGCTCTGCTCACCCCCAGCGTGGGCTCATGCTCTGCCCTTCCTGTGTCTCCCCACAGAGTCTGCTGCAGCTCTACAAGCCCAACCAGGTGCCCTGCCCCGTCTGCTCCCCGGTCAGGATGAGTCCCCTCTCCATGCTCTACTTTGAGAAGGGAGAAATTGTTGTCCGGCACCACGAGGACATGGTCATCGAGGAGTGTGGCTGCAACTGAGGGCAGAAAGGGCCCCATCTCTGCCCAGAACGTGTCCCCGAGGCTGCCCAGCCCGCGAGCAGCACGCAGACTGGGGTGTCTCTGAAGCCCACGTGCCTGTGGGTTGGTGAAGCTCTGGCTGTGCCAGGGCAGGAGCTGGGTGCCTGACTGTTGAAGCTGTGCAGCGCTGCATGGACACATCCAAACCCTGCATGGGCAGTGCCAAAGGCTGCTGCTGTGGCACAGAGCTGGAGCTGCAGCAGCGTTGCTCCCTGTCACGCTGCATGTCCCCTGCCACAGGACTTACCAATAGCTGTGGGCTGTTGGCTGCAGCACTGGTATCACCACACTGAGCATCTGCACCATCGGGATTCTCAATCTCCCCCTGGGTTTAGGCATTTAAGACTTCCAATGTCTAGATCCCACAGCCAGCAGCACCACGTGGGCAGCAGCAGGCAGGGGAGGCAGAAACCTCCCTCCTGTAAGTCCCTCACCCAGGACCACGCAGGGAGTGATGCATAAGCTGGACCTGGGGTTCCTGCATCCCTCTCCAAAGCACCATCCATTCCCCAGGAGCCAGAGAGGGTTTCAACAGCCAAACGAGGTGACCTTGGCAACAAGGCAGCCCTGCAGTGGGTCTGGGTGTGTGTGAGCTCCCCACAGCCCTGCTGCCTGCCCTGACCATCTCAGCTCACACACTGCTTCCCTCTGCAAAACCTCAGCTTTGCTCAAACCTCCACCACTCGCTGGCCGGGTTGGTGGTGGGAGGGTCGTGGCTGTATAATTAATCAATAAATTATATGTATATTAACAATGCCTGGTAGATTCTGCTGATTCCCACAGCACATTATTGTTTGCTGTCAAACGGTCTGTCAGGGCACAACTCCCCAAAAACTGATTCCACCAAAGCTGTGACGCTGCAAAAACACCAACGTGGGGTGGTAACAGCCAGAGCTGGTGAGCTGCTGCTGCTGCTGCTGCTGCCACGGCTTGCCAGAGCAAGGGAGTCCCCTCAAACGGTGCAAGAGATAGCCGACAGCTCTGTGAACAGGAAAGCTGGCATGAGATAAAGGAGAAGCTACACCCACCCTGCTGGGCTTTGCTCAGGAATGAGCGGGGAGGCACCTGCAGGCTTTGAAGAGGAGGGCTGAGAGGATTTCCCCCCTTTATTTACCCCTTGGAGCTAAGGGGAAGGGCTGTGTTCTGTAACAGCAGTGAGGTTTAAGCCAGTCAGGCAGCTCTCCTTTGGGACACCCACCAAAGGGGTGATGGGACCGGGAGAGCTCCCGGTGATGCCCAGTGTCCCTGGGGATGCCCATGTCCCCCGCGTGCCAAAGCCCGGGGGCAGGACCGCTCCTCCCGGGATAACAGGGCTCAGTGCCCGTGTTTGCAGCCCCAGCCGTGGGTCTGAGCTCCGCCGGGCTCACAGCCGCCCCGTTCCACGGCCGTGGATGGAGACACGGGACAGGAACGCAGGGACTCGCTGCCGGTCAGAGGGGACTCGCGGGCGCTGGGGCTGGCAGCGGGTGGCTGTGCGGGACGGGGCCATCCCCATCCCTCCCCTCCTGGGAGCGGCAGCTCCCATTCCACATCCCCAGCCCAGCCTGATTATCCCCAATCCACATCCCAGCCGGCGGATAAACAAAGCGTGTCTGGTTCCCTCCCCAGCAGACCCTCCCCTGGGCCACTTACATATCCCAACAGCGCTTCACACTGAGACCATCCCGTCATTAGAGGGTCATTTGCAGGAGCTGTCAAGGGAGGTGTGGGGCTAACCCCTGGCAGGAGGCAGGAGCAGGCTGGAATCTGGAGAGTTGGGCTCTTGAGGGAGTAACATTAAATTATTTCACGTCTTCCTTCCCAGGTTTAGCTGCTCCCTCTCAAAAGCTGTTGTCACAGCAGCAGTGAAGCCAGGAGGGTTCACTCTCCTGTGCTCAGCAGCTGCCCAGCCCCTCTGCCCCCCACCACAACTCCTCGTGTCCATGGGTCTCGTCTCCAGCTGTATCTTTGTGATCTCTGCCCCTCCATCAAGCCTGTTTGAAATCCAGCACGGGTTCAAAAGTTGTCGTGGGGCAGGGACAGGCAGGCAGCCTGGGAAGAGCAGGGTGGAAAAATAAAGGCTGAGATTCCAGGGCTGTAAGGAAAACATCAAAGTGTGGATGGTGACAATAAAGCTGCAACACCGTGGTCAGGAAAGGTGTCTGCTCCTGAGCCTGGCTTTGCAAGGCTTGGGCTGTGAGCAGAGACCTAATCTCTGAGCAGAGCAGGCTCAGCAGCCTGGCCTTTCTCCTGCCCAATACACATCAGCTTCTTGACAGAGGGGACCCAGACACGGACCACAAAGCAGGGGCACAGCTCCAGCCTTGCAGTGGGTGTCCTGCCCTCCTGCAGGCACTCAACACCCAGTGCTTGGCACCTTTGGCATCCCAGGGCCAGAGGCTGCTGGGGTAGGGAGAGCACAGGGGTGGTGGGGCAGCGGGAATGGGATGTGCACCCACTGCACTGGCTGGCACGTGTGGCCAGACCCTGCTCTTGCCCTCAGAGATGCTCTTGTGAGCCCAGTTTGGGCAGAAGGCACCAGGTTTTACACCAATGTTTCTCAGGAAGAGTTTTGCAGCCCCAGGAGGAACAGCACACAGCCAGTGGGAGAAGATCAGCAGCATTTACTTTGGATGCACGAGGAGAGAGCAAGAGAGAACAAACAGACCAAAGGGCTTACCAAAGGCCCAGGGTAATATTTGTACAAACGGTGGGTTGAGGCAGCAGCTGGGTCAGGCAGGAATCGCTCATCCCGTGACCAGGATGCAGAGCAGGACCCAGCCACACTGCCCTGCCCTGCTCCAGATGAAAAGGGGCAGGGACAGAAAATGCAATGACAAAGCCAACACTTGTCCCTCAGACCTCCCTGGAGCATCCCAGCTGTGTGAGGGAGGCAGCCACCCAGGCAGCAGCCTGTGCTGGCCCACGGCAAAGGCAGCTCCCAGCCCCTTAGTGCAAGGGCTGGGTGGGGAACAAACCCAGGGATCTGCCCTGGGAATGCTGAGCTGCTCCTTAGGTGGCTTGGGCAAGCTTGGAGCTCTAGAAACATGAATGGATGCAGGAGAGGCATCCCAAACCGCTGGGACAAGGGCTGCAGTGCTGGCTGGGGGTGTGAGGGAGGGAGGTGAGCTCTGAAGGACCGAGCAGGCGATGCTGAGACCTCACAGCCCCACACCACAGGCAGAGAAGTTCAGGACATGGGCCTGGGACAAATTGCCAGCAGAACAGATGCACAGGAACACCACACCATGCTGTTCACAGCTTTGGTAGCCGCCCTGATGTGCCCATGGCCCCAGGGCCCCGCAGTGGGAGGCCAGCAGGAGCCCTGACCCTCTTCCCTCTGCACCTGGCCGGTGCTTGGCAGGGTGCTCTCCCTCTCTCCCAATTATCTGCCACCAACGGCTTTCGGAGGCACCTGGTGCTTTGATGCTCCCCCCAGATCTACATAAACACGCAGATACTGATGCAAAGCTGTGCTGGGCTAAAAAGCTGTCCTGGGATAAAATACTTAACACTTACAGCACTTGGAACCCTGGAGTAGGGGGTGGGAAGGAGCAGGGTTTAAAAGCATTATTTGCAGTAGCTGACACTCACCCCATGGAATCCTCCCCCTGGTGAAGGCAGCCAGGGCCAGAGCCCATGGCTGCTTGGCAAACAAGAGCCCTTGCCCACTGTCCTGTGCCATGGATGAGCACGTGGCATGGCCTGGGAAGCTGCAGACACCTCTGCCACTCTCGGTGCTTTAAAAGTGGATAAAGTGGGTGTTCCAGCTGTGGAGGAGTATTGCAGGAGACCCAGAGGAGTAGAACCCCACCTCTTTATAGAGGGACTCTCCAGGGACACCTCCTTGCCAAGGGTTACACCAACACAACTCCAGCTGCAGAGCCACACTCCAGCAGCAAGAGAGAGCAGGAAAAGAAGCCTCAGCACTGAGCCCATTACTGCAAACACCCCACAGGTCTGTCAGCATTTTCCTTCTTCCCTGAATAACTGGCTTCAGACCAACTGACACCAACATGGTTCTTCTTAAAACCAAACCTGCTGCTGCCTCCCCCAGCAGTGGGAGCTGAAGGCTGCTGTGGTGTGTGCAGAGCAGGAAGGCTCTGAAGAGGGGTGTTTTAATGCAGATATGAATTCAGAGAGGAAGACAAGGCAGGCTCAACAGCAGCTCCTCTCTCAGCCCAGCTGGTGAGGAGCTCCCAGGCTGATCAAGTGACACCAGTGGGCAATAGATTTGAATCTGTTCCCATTAAGGTTTCAGAGAAACCCTTCATCTTATCTCAAAGAAATGCAAGTTTATCTGCAGCAGTTGCTTTGTCTCCTTTTCTCCTGTGACTCATTAGTAAAGGCCTGCATATCATCATGTCACCATTGAGCTTCATTAGCAGCTATTTAAACGCCATCTCCTGAGGCTCAGGTGAACAGACACTCATTGTCTTTTGGGAAGGCTGAGGTTCAGGCCATGTCCTAATCTGCATTCTCCTTCTCCAAGATGCCACCAGCAGCAGCCTCCAAAGCAGGAACACAGCAGTGGCAGAGGCTGCTCTGTAACACGAGTTTATTCGTCTACATGAAGACTGGAAATGGAGAGATTTGCTCTGGGAGCCCCAAGTCAACCACTCCCACGGTAAAACTGCTTTCTCAGATGAAAATTCCCCCTCTCAAAACCCAACAGGCTTGTTTCTAACCTCCTCATCAATCCCTCTCTCCTCCAGAGGCCTTAATTCCTGTCCAGCATGTTATAAAGGACAGGAACAAGTGTAAAGCAGCTCTGAAGTTTCAGCACAGATCAAGGACCCTGGAGGAAGCACAGTTAATCACTCACTGCCATGCTGGAAGAGATCTGTGATTCTGGGAAGCAGAAATTGTGGCCCAGAAGCTGGAAGGTCCTTTTTTCCCCTGGCAGGGCAGCTGGCAGTCAGGGACCCTCCTCAATGCTCAGCTTCAGGTGGCTCTTACTGATTTCAGCTGCTTCCCAGTGCAGCCCCATCCCCTCCCTCCCCAGGGCTGGTCCCAAAAGGAGCTCAAACACCTGCAGCACCCCTTTACAAAGGAACCACCTGGAAACAACAGTGGCCAGCTTTTGCTCACTGTTTCTGGAAGCAGACACACCACAACTCCCTGGGGTGTTCACAGATGTTTTGCCCAGAGGGCTTGAGGTATCTCAGCCCCAGCCCCCAGCACTGTGTTTATCTGAAGGTTACACACAGGAGCACACAGTTCCTTTTCCTAGCTGGTAGTTTCTTGCTGGAACAAACCAAGGGCAGAAGCCATGTTTATTGCATCCATCTCCAACCAGGAGACTCAACATCATTTTTATTTCTCCCCTGTATTCCATTGCTGTAACTTTTACTGTATTAAAAGTGATTAACAAAAGCATCAAACTGAAAACAAAACCCAATCGTTGAGAGTGTCTCCTCTGGCACTCCAAGGCCCATCATCATCATCATCATCAGGGGCTGCACTTGTTGTGTTTGCCCCCAGAGGGGCTGAGGCTCAGCCCTTGTACAGGACACACACTGGGCTCGGAAGGGAAGAAACTGCCTTGCCCAGAAGCAGGAAGGCACTCAAGGCATGGGCTGTTTTTAAGCCTGGCTGGTGGGAATCCTCAAGACAAGGTCCTGGTTCTTCACTGGATAAGCACTCTCAGGGCACATGCTTTAGATGTCCATGTCAAACTGCTCTTCCTCACCTGTTGAGGGGAACAAAAAAGCCACGAATGAGCCCTCAAAGTTTCACATTAAATACCAGATGTTTTGCTCTGTCTGTGGTGGGAGCCTCAGAGAGGAGCAGAGGCAGAGAATGTGCCCTTGAAATGATTTATTACTACCCCTGGACTTCTCTGTAAACGGAACATAAAGAAGGTTTAATGACAACCACGTCTGTCACCAGAGGCACAAAAGCCCATTTCACAACCTGTTACTGGCACAGCTGCTGCTGCAGCTCATGCAGCTTGAGGGGATGATCTCTTCCTGAGGGCTGCCTTGGAGGAGCCCCAGCCAAGCTGGCACCCAGCACACACCTCAGTGTGCCAGAGAACAGAGCAAGCTGCTGCAGTGTGTCAAACCCCATGAAGCAATGTGATTCTGCTCAGAGTGAGCATGGAACCAGCACTCAGATCTTTATTTTCAGGGAGGTGACAATTGTGCAGGACAGTTTCAGGCTGCTTCAAGAAATCACATCAGGTGACTTGAAGAAAAACCTGTTTGAGAGCAATATTTGCCCACAGGGCTACTGCAGTGCCTTCAGTCAGTGTTCATGTGCACAACGTGGCCAGTGACCTGCTCTCCTCTAGAGGATCCTCCACCTCCAGCTTCTGCTGGACCCCTGAAGACACACATCGAGGTCACTTGTACACCAGAAGCCCCAGTGTCAAAAACCCCAATCCTCTGCCTTTACAGCCTGGGCTGATATTAAAAAGACCAAAAGCAAATCCTACTCTGAACTGTCATCTGATCTTCTTCAAAGATACAAAGCAGCTGCAAAAAGGTCTGAGACAGAGAGAGGCAGCAACAGCCACAGCCCCTGTCTCACCACAGCACTGCTCACCCAGTGGCACCTTCCCAAACGCTACACCAGTGAGAATTCAGTTGTTAAAATGAAGTATAGAATCACAGAAGAGTTCTGGTTGGAAAAGAAACTCAAAGCTCATGGAGTCTCAGCCCTCCCCTCACCCTGCCCAGCCCAGCACTGACCCCTCAGCACCTCAGCTTTGGAATCCCTCCAGGGCTGGGCACTCCCCCAGCTCCATGGGCAGCCTGGCACAGGGGCTAACAACCTTCTCAGGGAAAAAGTCCTTCCTTATCTCCAATCTAAACCTCCGCTGGGGCAACTTGAGGCCATTTCTTCTTCTCCTATCACTTGTTACTTGGGAGCAGGGACTGAACCTTGGAGAAAAGACTGAATTAGGTGCAACCAAAAGCAGCCACATCACTGGGGGCCACAGCAGAACCTAATAAACACAATCTCCTAATCATCTAGTAACACCAAGCACAGTGATTTTGCAGGAGGTCACCAGAGCACTGAGCTTACAGGATCTGCTGGCTCCATGCCCCGTGTGAGCTGCAGGAGCCAGCCCTGCACTCCGTGGGCTTGTTTTGCTCACACTCACCTGCGCTGGCTTTCTCATCACAGTTTTGCACATGGTTGTTCTCAGCCTTCAGCTCCTCCACAGTTGGGCTGGTAACACCTGGAATGTCTGGAAGGTCAGAGGGTGGCGTTTTGGCAACTGGAGAATTGCGGCACTCCATCAGAAACTTACGGTCATAAATAATCCTGGTACCTGGGGGAGACAGCGGCGCGTCAGCTCCCAGCACGAGCCCAGCTGGTGTCACATTTAAAGGGATAACTGTTTGGACCTGAGCTCAAAGGGCTTTTCCAACCAAAAGGATTCTATGATTCCAAACCCCTGCAGCAGGTCCAGCCCCTTCTCCCCAGCCCGAGGTCACAGCAGCACCCAAAGGCGATCGGTGGGCTGTGGCTGCTGCTCACACACACAACGGCCTTTTGGGGGTAGGAATTGCCGCCCAGGCACTTGCTTGGGCATATCAAGTGTTGTCTGTGCAGCACTGTTACAAACACCCTTCAAAAGCCTGGAGGGCACAGAGAGGGGTGAGTGTCTGTGTGCTGTCCCACGGGCTCTCCCTGCCCAGCCCTGGCCTCTGCTCGGCTCTGGGACCCATTTCCAAGAACACCACTGGACTGAACAGCCCGTTCCTTAGAAAGGAATTGCAGTGGAAAAAGCTCC
This sequence comes from Colius striatus, assembly GCF_028858725.1. Taxonomy (NCBI): domain Eukaryota; kingdom Metazoa; phylum Chordata; class Aves; order Coliiformes; family Coliidae; genus Colius; species Colius striatus. The sequence goes on from NC_084785.1 coordinate 2,534,766, forward strand.
AAAACCACACAGAGAAAAGGGATCTCTCCACACAGACTGCAGCCTTAACCCCTAAAGCACTGGAGAACAACTTCTTCTCCTGAGAGGAACCTGCAAACCCCCCTCTCCAGATCAGACCTTTACTGCTCTGCTCCAGTAAGAGGGAAAGGCAGCTCCTGCTCATGTGCTCCCACAAAAGGGGTGCTAAAAGCACACAAGTGCAGGCAAAGGAGCTCCTGTTAACATCTGGAACGCTGAGCTCTGTTTTGAAGCGTGGCTATAACATAATGCGCCGGGTATCGCGTTTCAGGACGTTCTGCCAAGTCCCCCAAACGCTCAAAACCTCTCCACTAAATCATTGTGCACTCCAGTTGTGTCCCCAGCTTCAAGGGGGATCTAACCCAGCACAGAAGTGGGCAGGCAGCTCCTCCCTGAGCTGCTGGGAGGGTGACAGAGGCGAGCCCAGGGCTTCCCAGAACTGCAGCTCACGTACCGATAACTGGGGGCCCCAGCTCAGGCAGCCGAGAGCTTCCACGCCTGGGTCACGTTCCTCTGACAGCCCCATGGGCAGAGGTCACAGCAGCAAACAGCCTGAGCAGCACAGGCAGCCCCATCCCAGGGCCATCCGTGGCTCCCTGCCCCGAGGAACAGCAGCTCTGCCCGTTGTGAGCGAGGTCAGTGTGCGGCACTGGGGAGGGCTCTCCGTGGCTTCAGCGCCCCAGTGCCTCGCTGGGCACCGTGGGAAGCTTGGCTGAGCATTTGGTTCACTTGGAGTATTTTCATCAGGATGAAGCCCCAGGTTTGAAGAAGCTCACCCCTCCCCTGACAAACCCAGCCTGGTCCCCAGCAGGCAGGGTGAGCCACGCCGCCCCGAGGGCCACGTTCTAGGAGGGTTGGACTTGATGAGCTTAAAGGTCTTTCCATGATTCAAAGTGACAACTCAGTGCATTAACCTGGGGAGTTTGGTGTGCAATGCATGGATCCTGCTCTCACCAGAGCTCTCCCAGACTGTACAGGACAAGGAATTCTTGGCAGAAGCAGCAGCCCCAGGTTAACACTCCTTCCCATTCCCTTTGGGAGTTTTAAATCATTCCTCCTTTTAACACCCAAACTCAACACCCAAAGGCAAACAGCCAGTAGCAGCAGCTGGGCCTCAGCAGCACAAGCTGTCCTCAAACAGGCTGGGGACAGTCCCTAGCCCCAGCCTGGCACCAGCCACGCTGCAGGGTTTTTGCCAGGTGTGCACACCCCAACAATAAACACGACTCCTGCTTCTCCTCCACGCTCCAGACACTCATTAAGTCTCCAGAGACAAGCAGATGATGATCCTGGAAGGCTCCTTAAGCCACGTGGGGCTGGGGATGGTTCCTCTCTGTTACTCGTGGAGCACATGAATAGAGATGAGAAAGTCATTCTCTTTCTGTCTTCCCTGCCATAATTACTGCAAGTGCTGGTTAAGTGCTTCAGTTATTTGCTTCTTTCAGAGGAGAGAGAACATATGGCAAAAATAACACAAGAACTTCAGTTCCCAACCAAGCTTTTCAGTACAAAACACAAAAAAACGAGTGAGTCAGCAGGGCTGACTTCCCCCTCCTGAACGTTAACCCCTGGCACGCTGAGCTGTGAGGACATGGAGAGGTCTGAGGGACAAACAGAACGTCAGCCCACCCCCTCCCACCCAGGCAGTCCTTCTGGCTGAACCTCAAGTACAGCTTCATCAACCCCACTGCTCACATTGATCCTTTATGGGGGGGAAAAACGCTCTTAAAGGAAAGAATGGTGTCAAAGCCCTGGGCAGTGGGAGCTCAGGCAGCTGCCAGGGCTGGAGACACACAGCAGAGCTGCTGCCCAGGGTCACCAACAGCCGCCGCTTGCCTCGAAAGCCAAACGACTCCAGCCAGAGAGACACCCCAGCAAGCGACAGGGACAAAACCCCTCCGGATGGAGCACGTGGGGATGGGAGACGCGAGGTGCGGCTGTGGGAAAGGCTGAGCCGCCGGTGGCTGCCTCCCCCGAGCCGGCAGCCAGCACTGCTCCCCCCGGCCAGCACAGCACTGCTCCCCCCGGCCAGCACAGCACTGCTCCCCCCGGCCAGCGCTGCTCCCCCCAGTCAGCACTGCTCCCCCCGGCCAGCACTGCTCCCCCCGGCCAGCACTGCGCCCCCCGGCCAGCACTGCTCCCCCCAGTCAGCACTGCGCCCCCCGGCCAGCACAGCACTGCTCCCCCCGGCCAGCACAGCACTGCTCCCCCCGGCCAGCACTGCTCCCCCCGGCCAGCACTGCTCCCCCCGGCCAGCACAGCACTGCTCCCCCCGGCCAGCACTGCGCCCCCCGGCCAGCACAGCACTGCTCCCCCCGGCCAGCGCTGCTCCCCCCAGTCAGCACTGCTCCCCCCGGCCAGCACAGCACTGCTCCCCCCGGCCAGCACTGCGCCCCCCGGCCAGCACTGCTCCCCCCGGCCAGCAGTTCATCTGGGGAGAAACCCCCGGCCACGGCTCTCCCGGGAGCCACCCGCGGCACGGCCACCGCGGCTGCACGGCAAACAAAGAGCGCATCACCCCGCGCCGGGGCTTTGGGGCACCGCACTCGGCAGAACTCGGAGCAACCGGGGACAAGGAGAGAAACACGGCAGAGGCCCCGAGGTCTGGCCGCGGGCGGGGGAAACGGCCAGCAGCGGAGACGGCAATTAATGAGTAACCCAACGGGGAGGATGGGTTCGCAGCCCCGCTTCCCGCAGCTGGGCGCCGCTTCGCTGCACCGGGGCACTCCCGGGGGATCAACCCCCCGCTCCCCCCGTTCTCCGTGCCCCGCTCTCGGGGCGCACCCCCGGGAATCCCTCCCCACGTTACGAGCGCTCCCCAGCCCGGGAAAGGAGCCGCGGCGCTCCCGGCCCCGCATCCCCGCGCCCCGTCCCGCCGCTCACCGCCCGGCGTGGTCCCGAACACGGTGCCGCCCGGCGTGGTGCTGTAGTTGCCGGGAGGCAGCGGGGCTCCGTCGGGCAGCGAAACGCGTTTACCGGGGCCTGGGATATCGCGGCTGGGTGTTTGGCCCTGGCAGCAGCGGCCCGACATAGCGGCGACGGGACGGGACGGGACGGGACGGGACGGGACGGGACGGGACGGGACGGGACGGGACGGGACCGGGAGCGCCGCCGCCGCCGCCGCCGCTTCCGCACGCGGACACGCCCCTTCCGCCAGGGGGCGCGACGGCAACGGCGCGGAGGGGCGTGGCCTGTGCCGAGGGGGCGTGGATATGCAAATGATACACAGAAGGGCGTGGCTTATGTGGGCGTGGCAGGCGCGGGCGCACGCTGGGTCCCTGTGCCCGCCGGTCCCGCTCCGCCGGGTCCCGGCTCTCCCGTGTCTCCCGGTCCTGTCCCGGGTCCTGTGGATCCGCTCCTGGGGACTCGTTGCCCCCTGTGCCTCCCCTCTGCCATGCCGTGGGGGAAGGAGGAGCCTGACAGCGCTGCCCGCTGCCTCCTCCCGATGGAGGTCCCGGCCCAATGACCCTCGCGCGGCGTGCGGATGGAGTGGCCACCGCGGGAGATTGCGGGTGGTCCTCGTGTGAATCCTGCGGGGACAGATGTCTGTCCGCCTGGGTGGCAGGCCCCCATCCCAAATGGCTCTGCCACCTCCGAAGGCGTAGGGAGCAAATGTGATGGGGCCGGGGTGAGGGGGGGGACACACAGAGCCCGAACACGTGTCCGAGGGGTGTTCAAGTCCACGCCGTGCCTCGGGGGTGCTGGGTCGCTCCTGGGGCAGGACTGCTCCGGTGGGCTGCCTGAGCCTCGAGGTGGTGAAAAAAAACACGGTATTTTCTTCCAAATGTAAATAATTTGAAGCAAAGCTGAAGCTGGAGGCAGGACAGCAGCGTGGCCCGGACTGGCTGTGCGGGAGCCCGAGGCTGGGCAAGGGGGAGCCTCAGGGTGCCCAGGGTGAACCTATGGCATGAAGCATCTCTGAGCATCCACGGGCAGAGCAGAGCTCTCTGCCCGCAGCAGAATAACCCCAGCTCACAAGTGTGATGAGTGCCAGGAGCTCAGCCCTGCCAGCCGGACGGAGTGTGGCACGGCCGGGAAGGGGGCAGATCCCAACCTCGCTGTCTCAGGCTGGTGCTTTGCACACAAACACGGCAGCCGATGCCCGTCCCTGCTGGAAAAAGCCCTTCAGCTCCCCGCAGTGACCGCAGGGCTCTGTGACGGTCACAGGACACTGGGCCGATGCTGACATCTGCCGACGGCAGGCAGCAAGGAGCCGGCCGGGATGCCGGGAGCCTTTCGGCAGCGTTTTGTCTGAGATGCAGAATCATGATGATGGCAACGACCATCCCCGGGAAAGGGCTTGAGGCCACTCTCCCGGCCTAAGTGGTGTGGGGTCACAGACAGCCCCTGTCGTCCCCAAACCCCTCATTGCCCAGGGCCTGCAGCTGAGCACAGTCAAACCCACTGCCCTCCCTCCTTCCCTGCCCTCTTTGACTCAGCTTGGCTCAGACAGCCCCTACCAGCCTGGGCTGAGATGGCCCCGGTGGCTCCCTGACCACTGCCCCATCCCTGGGCATCAACCCTCATCCCTGCAGAGCCAGGGGCCAGCCCTGGGGCGCTGAGGGTCTGGGTCCTTTCTCCAGAGCAGCACTTGCCTGGCCAGGATAGTGGTCTCCTGCCAAGCTGGGGTGTGGAAAGGGGTGTTTTGGGGGCTCTGTGCCCCAAGAACCCCTGGGAGCCTGGGCAGGCTGTGGTGCCAGGCAGGCAGCCCTCATCCCATGCCAGCTGCTGAATCGATTACGGGTGCTGGGGCAGGAAAATGACGCATCCGGCCGTGCTGAGTGACATCAGCAGTGACCCCCAACCCAGCCAGGCGTCCTGCTGCCCGATAACAAGGTCCAGAGCCATTTCCTCCTCCTCCTCCCAGAGAATGGACCATTATGGGGTCAAGGAGCCGGAGGGAGGTCAAGGTTTAAGGGCACATCCTGGCAGCATGACCTGAGACATCTGGGGTGAATTGAGAGCTGGAGAGGGGCAGGAGATGGAGATAGACCCTCCCAGGCACAGGCAGTGAGCACCTCGGCTCCCAGAGTTCCCCTGAGCTGCCCCAGAAGTTTAGTCCCTACACTAATCAGAGCAGTGTGTTATTCTGGTCTCTCCTCCAGGGCTTTCACTGCAACTGCCCTCTTTGGGGACTGGGAATATTCAGGCACCTTGGAAAATCACCCTCCTGGTTAGGGCTGTTCAAACCCTGGACGTGCCTCACAATGGTGCTCAGGATGATCTGCTCCAGCACCGAGGTTGGGCTGACAGGTCTGGAGTTCCCAGGGTCGTCCTTATGGCCTCTCTTGTAAATGGGTGTCACATTTGCTAACCTCCAGACCAGTGGGACCTTCCTGGTGAGCCAGGACTGCTGGTGGATGATGCAATCCTGCTTGCTGCCCTGCTTCTGCCCTGCAGGATCCTGAACTCCACCATCTCATGGTCACTGCAGCCAAAGCTGCCCTCAACCTTCACTCTTCTCCCCAGTAATTAATGATGAACTGAGCCAGTTTGTGGCCCCAGGCATGTCTGTGTCCTCTGCAGAGACCCACAGGCATATCCCCATCAGGAGGCTCCCACTCAGCACTTGTGATGCCCAGAGGACCCCAAAGGCTGCAGCAGAGCCAGGCAGCAGGAGATGGTCAGTGCCCATCCCACACTGAGGATGTGGCTGCTCAGCTCTCTCTGCCTTTGCTGAACTCTGCAGAGCTCCAGCCCATTGTGGAGAACACGCTGCTCTCCTGGGCTGGCAGCAACGTCCTTCCTGGACCCTGCTGATACCATCTCCTCTGGAGACACCTCCCCAGAAAGCAGCTGGCACAGAGCGAGCCACTCCCGGATGCTCAGCCCAGAGCCCTAACAATGGCCTTTCCTCCTCAGCTGTCTCTGTCTCCCATTTCCCACATGGGCTGCAGAGCTATTTTTTCTTTAAAGAAAGAAAGGGGAAACCACCTGGACTGAGGGCCAGGGCACTGGCAGCCCTGGGCAGTAAATCAGCGGGGGCAGGACCCCTGTGCTGCCCGTCACTGGCACTGCTGGCATTCCTCTGCAGCTCTGGGCATGGCACTGGCAACTGATGAAGGGGCATGTGGGGATCCCAGCCCCATCACGGGTGGGGACGTTTGTGAGGTGGTCCTAGGCATGGGCTCCTGGCCTAGTACTGGCTGCTGTGTGTTAGCTGGGGTGTAAGAGGCGTTGGGTCCTGGCGTTCAGCTGCTCATGCTGCCACCACCCGCTGGGTACACTGTGTTCATCTCTAGGGCATTTCATCTGTCCTTTCCCTGGGCAGCTAACAGGGCTGGGCAGCCCTTCATTATCCTCATGTGATACCAGGTTATTGCCTATTGCTTTGTAAATGAGGAGCAGAAGTGCTTCTCTCAGGTGCCCACCCCTTCGCCCACCCAGCAGCAATTGCAGCGTCTTTGCCACCGACGTGGCTTAAATCACTTTTAGCTGAGCAAAGGTGGCTTTCTGTAAAACACTCGCTCTCCTAGCAGGCTTCCAGGGAAGGAAACTTGCCCTGTAAGTCATTAAGTGCCGCTGTTTGCGTCGCACACGCGGCAGCAGGGAGCGTGGCAGGGAGCAGCCCCCTTCCCTGCTGCCGTGAGAGCAGCCCCCGGGGACGGGCAGCGAGGGGCAGGAAACCCCGCTGGCACTTCCACCAATACTAACCGGGCTGCTGATGACAGGAAGGGAATAAACCAAGCGGAGGATGAACTGCACGACGGGCAGGACCCGGCTTTGCTCTCGCCCCGTCTCTCACCTCCCGTCTGCGCGGCTCCCGCGCGGGACGGCTCATCCCCAGCCCAGCCCCGCACCTCAGCTCCCCCCCGGCTGGGAAACTCAGCCCCAGCCCCACTCAGGACGCGGTGCCGGCGGGTCCCCGGGTGCTGCAGCCCGCCGCAGCAGCCCCCCACCCCCCGCAGCGAGGATGTCCCTGTGCCGCGGCATTTCCACCCCATCCGTGTTTACATTCCCCGCCGATTGCCCGCGGAGATAATGACAAACCCACATCCACTTTGCCCGCCCAAGGGCTGTTTGTACAGATAAAAGTTGCCCCGTAAACAAGCCCATCCTGCCCGTGGGAAGCACCCCCGCACCCCCCCGGGCTGCTGTGTCTCAATGTACCCGTCCCCTGGCTGCGGGGCTGGGGTCGGCACTTGCTGGGGGTGCTCAGCACCACAAAATGCACGCCTGGGGTGTGCAGTTTGGTTCATGCTGCTGAGCAATCTGACTCCCTTCACTAGGAGCATGGGCTCTTCCCCGAGGCAGAAACAGGCCAGAGGCACAGTGGCTGGGCAGTGTGTGGAGGGGATGTGCTGCCTGCACAGCCACCCTGGCTGTGGGGGTCCCAGCACCCACAGCCCCTTCCCTGCCCTTGCTCATGCTTCAAGTCACTTCTGGGAGCCAAAAGGCCCTTGAGCCAATTAGGGCAAAAAAAGTATTTGTTGGACTTTTCCTGACCTCGGAGAGGCTCAATCCCTCTGCCAGCCCAGCAGCTCCTGCTGGCACAGTCCCTGCTCTTACAACACCCTGCCCTGCCTGGGCAAGGCACTGCTGCCCTTTGTGACCACAGAAACGCCTGGACAGGGAAAGGGTTTTGTTCCCTGCCTGCACTGAGAGGAACCTGCCCTGAGCAGCCTCCTGGGTCCTTATGAGGCAGGATGCTTGGCTGCAGGAGGTGAGGCTGAGTTGCCAGATTGGGTTCTGTCTTTGTGGTTTGGAAACCAGCTCAGCCTCTGCCTCCTCCTCCTCCTCCTCCTCCTCCTGGCTCCCACTGCATCCAGCCATGCTGACTGGGCAAGAGTGCTGCTGCTGCAGCTGCAAGACCTCCTCAATCATATTCTCAACTCTCCTCATCTAAGACACGTGGGAGTCACTGAACAACAAGCTGAGTTAAAAAGTAAAAAGCAGAGCTGAGCTGTGGGTGTGATGTGAACCATGTGCCAAGGGGAATGGCTGGGCTGAAGGCCCCGTGGGTACTGGGGCTGGGCTGGGAGTGGGCTGGGCACTGACACACAGCTCCAGGAGCTGTGAAATCTCACTCAGCTCCCAGCCCAGGGGAGGGAGTTCCAACTGCCAGAGCAGAGGGACCTGGGGGCTCTGTCCTGGTGGGGATGGGGCACTGGGGCAGGTCCCAGCCATGAGCTGTGGGATGCAGTCTGCAGGGAGGAACCTTTTCCCCATTTGCCTCCTTCAAGAAGGAGGTTTCTGAGAAATGCCAAGGAGGCAGGAGGAATGCACCAGTTAAAAATAACTGCCATGGCATGGGAGCCACGGTGGCCAAAGCAGGAGCAGAAGTGCCTGACCTCCTCCTCCTGCCCCTCCTCCTTGTTGTTTTTCCACCCTGCACACTCCGAGGGCTAGAAGCAAACAGAGTCCTGGGGCTGTGCTCAGGCAGGATGGGTGCAGGGTCAGGCCTGGGAGAGGACCAGAGTGCTGGGAAGCAGGGATGCTGGTAGGCAGCGGGATACATCTGGGAGCTTCCATGGATGGTGCCCAGGGCAGGGAAGAGGGCAGAGGAGGGACAGGGGATGCAGAGAAAACCACCACTGAGGTGCTGCTCTCTTCCTGCCTGGATGCACAGCGACTCTCAGATGTTATTGTGTTGCTGACACCTTCTCATGACAGTTTCCACACAGTCTGTGAAATCTCTCCCAAAACTTCTCCCTCTTCCCCCCCACCTCAGTTTTCTTTACCAACAGCTGCAGGAAAACCAGAAGCAATGGAGAAGGAGTTGTGAAAACATCTGTAAAACCTCTGCAGGCAGCTGCAGGACTCTCACTTCCCTGTGTACCTGCAGCTGGGGGGAGCTGGGAAACGTCAGGGACGAGATCCTGCAGCAAGAGGCGTTACAGTGTCAGCAGCTGGGAGTAAGCGTGGGAGGCATTGCTGTGGCACTGCTGCAGGACCCTGCTCTGGGCTCTGCAGTGACATAGGAAAGAAAATGGCTTTGTGGTGGCTTTCTTTGACAAAAACAAATCTGCAAACATGATTGCCCAGGGATTTGGGGGGCAGGAGAAGGACCTGTGATTGCTTTAGTGTAGCCTTTGACACTGGCTGGGTTTCAGGCTCTCTGTGCCCCTTTCCCTCGTTCTCACAGCGCTGCCGCAGCCCCGGGATGGCGAGTGGCTGTGCCTGGGCTCGGGGCTGCCCGCTCCAGGCAGGGCAGGATCAGCCCCAGCAGTGCCATCCATTCCTGTCTCCTGTCTCCTGTCTCTGCTGGGAAGCGATGCCGCTCAGCACCGCGACAGGGACAAAGCTGCATCTGCCGTGCCACGACTCCCGCCCTTCCAGCTCTGCCTGACCCCCAAAACCACGCTGGGGTGCACCAGGCAAGGAGAAGGGATCCCACCAGCCCTGGCCAGCCCCATCCTTCATCCTGGAGGGTGTCTGGGCTCCCACTGCTGAAATTGGGTGTCTGTGGGGCAAATCACTGTGGGAACGGGCTAATAAACAGCGAGCGGCGTGACCTCAGCCCTGCCTGTGCCGGCAGCCAGCAGCGGGCTTTGACCTTCTCGGTACCCAGGGTACACTCTGCCTCTTTCATCATTATTGATGCATTTGCTCCCAGGAGCTTCACTTGGAAAACAGGATGTGAGCGTGTGAGACGGCTGCCTGCCCTCCCGTCTGTGCCCGGGGCTTGCCCAGTGCCGGGGCGGCAGTGCCGGGGTGGCACTGGGATTATCCCCTGGGCTCTGCCATGTGCAGCCAGCTCAGGGAAACTGCTCTTTTAGTTATATCTCATTGCTCTGTCACGGAGGATTCTCCCTCTCCTGCTGCTGCCTGTGCCTGAGTCCCAGCTGACACCATGCTACAGATCCCAGAGCTGCTCTGGCATTACTGGGGGAGGAGAGTTGATATAGAGCTGAGAGTTTACGTCCAGCTTCCTCCGGCCTTCCTGGGACAGGCAGTACCCAGCGGGTTAAAGCTCCATCACAGCCTGTTTATGTGCTGACAAGGAAACATGGTGACAGATAATCCCAAACAACTTCAAAGCCAGATTCCTCAATCTGATATGGGAACTATTCTGAAAGTCCCAGTGTGGAGAGCCCTGCACTAATTACTGCTGCAGACAGTAAAGACAGAGCAGGACCCACTGCCAAAAGCCCAGTGCCCAGCCCTGTGCCCACCCGCTGGATCCCCAACTCCCTCCCTGTGCCACCCTGGGTGACTGAGGGCATTTGGGGCAGAGTGATGCTGTTTGAGCAGCTCTTGCTTAGGCAGAGGGTAAAACACGGTCCTCAGTGACCTCCTGCACTGTCCCCAGCTGTCCCACATAGCCCCAGCTCACCCCACAAGTGTGGAGGGGACGTCTCATCAGCCCCACACAGCATCACAGGGCAGGGCTGGCTCAGAGCCCTGGTGCAGATGGGGCCGTGGGGATGCTGGGGGGTCCTGGGCTGGTGTCACTTGCCTTCTGTGCAGGGAGAGCTCTCAGTGGTGTTAGTGCTGCCTGGAGAGCCTGAGCCTGCTGCCAGACACCTGCCCGGGTGCTTCCCCACCGAGTCTGCAGAAGTAAACCATATCTCTGAGTTCTTGAGAGCCATAGTGGCCTCTGAGGCTGCTCTGGCCAGGCTGGGGCTGGGAGGAAGGGAACCTTCCCATTCCTGCTGTGTGGCTTCCTCGGAAAACCTATTTTGGAAACCTGGTGGGAGAATTCTCGCTGCTGAGGCCGTGGGGATGTGGTGGGGCTGAACCTCTCCAGCTGCCCTTGCCCTTTGCTCTGGGCTGAGGGTTTGTGCCAGCACAGCTCTGGTTCTGAATTCCACGGCTGGGCAATGCTTTGCAACACCAGCCTGGCTCAAGAGGAGCTCTGGCACAGTCTCTTACTGGTGCAAAGCTGAACTGCATCACTCTGGGTGCAGCCTCTCCTCTGCCTGTGCTTGTGCTCCAGGGAAGGGCTGGAAATGGGAAAGACAAAATCTCTCAAATGCTCTGTTGGCAGTTTCAGCAGCTCCACACTTCAGGGGCTCAGGACAAGGCTGGGGAGCAGCAGGGATGGGGCTGGGAGCTGTGTGAGCCCCGACATCCCTGTACTGCAGCTTTTACAGCTGTAAAACTGGGACAAAGAGCCACGTTACTTCCCCTGCCTTGATGAAATGCCTGGGACTCTCCCTTCCTCTCCTCACTCCAGTCATCTCCCTGGGAAGGGAGGAGGGCACTGAGTTCTCCTTTCTGGGAGTGGGGGGAAAAGACTCATTCAAATGTCAGAGAGAAGACATCAGAAGTGGCGCTTTGGTTGGCAGCCTGGGCACCTGAGGAAGCCTGGCTGCCAGTGCCGCTGCGGGCAGAGCCTCTGCCACTCACTTTGCATGCGGTGGGAGGTCCCCTCCAGGGCACCTTGCTGTGGCCATGCCCTGAAAGCACCGGGGAGGAACGTTTTCAGGAGGAAAAAAATCTCCCTGAGGCTGAATCCTGAAGCTCTTTCAGTGTCCAGGAGCAGCCCCTGGCACAGCTCTGCCCCAGGACGCTGAGGAAGGGAAACCACCAGCCCCTGGTCACCCATCAGGGTGGTGGCAGAGCTGGGCGTCCTGCCCCCAGCACGGGGAAGCCACGGAGCCAAGCCCAACACAGACATTCCCACTGACACTCTTGCTTTGCTTTTCAGGCACAGCACTCAGCTGTGGCTCCATGTGCTGCTGCACTCTGGAGTTCCATCTGCAGCCACCTTGAAAAGACAACGACTGTCCTGCACACATCTTGTTTGTGCCATGTGCCCTTCCCCTGGAGGGACAACTCTCTCTGTAAATAGCAAGACCGGGGCTCAGTCCAAGCCAGCAATTAATGCCAGAGCTGGGAGCTAAAAGGGGTTGCATCAAGCCCTTGTCTGGCTGCTTTGAAGAAGCAAAACAGTCTTGTAAAGATCAAGCTTGTAAAAACGGGGCTGTTTCACGAGCTCATGAATGGGAAGAAATGCCAACTGGATAATTTTTTACACATATTTTTTTTCCTCTTTGTCAACATTCCCCCATTTGGCTGAAACTTCAAAATGCCATATTTGGAGAGTGCCTGTCTTACAAGTTCCAGTATTTGTATAAATAGCTGATAGTGAAAAAAAATGACCCGTTCTGGAGTCTGCCCAGAGGCCCTCAGGAGGAGTGGAGCTTGGGGCAGTGATGGCTTCTGGCTGGCACATGTGAGTGGAGAAGGACATGGGAGTGAGGGTCTCCAGAACACCAGCACCCACTCAAATGCAGGAGAGGGAATGGCAGGGGTCTGCTCTTTCTCCTCCATCATCTGGGCAATAAACATGGAAGTGAAATAGTCACTGTGAGGTGCCCTGGGTGTCTTCTTTTGGAGTGGGGCTGTCAGCCAGACATCCCTCTGCTGATGTCAGGGGCCAGGGGTGTCCCTGTGTCCCTGTGCCACCCAGGGAGGGCCTGAGGGGTGTATGGAGAGGGGCACAAGGCTAAGGGCACATGGCAAAGCCCTGGGGTGCACAGGGAAGGGTATAGAACAAGGGGTGCAGGGTGAGATGCTGAGGTGCCTGGAGAAGGAAGGACCCATGGGGTGCACCCGGGGAATGAGGGGGGCAGGAGAGTGGGACAGAGAAGGAGCAGAGCACATGGTGAGGGGCTGGTGAGTGGAGAGTGAGGGCAGATGGTGTGGGACCGGGATGCAGGGTGAGGGGCTGGGTACAGGGAGAGGGGCTAGAAGTCACGGTGAGGAGTGCAGAGAGAGGGGCTGGGGAGCACGGAGAGGTGCTGGAGGGCAGGGGAAACACGGTCGAGGGCCGGGGTGCACCGTGGGGATACCCGAGAGGCGCGGGGCGGTGCGGGGGGTGCCCAGCCCGGGGGGAGGCAGTGCCACAGCCCGCTCCTCTTTCATTGATCTCCGGAGCGGGGCAGCCCGGGGCCGCCCCGAGCCTTTAAAGGCTCCTCCTCCCGGCAGCGGCCCCGGGAGCGGTGCGGAGGGGAGCCCGGCCCCGCTGCAGCCCCGACGGCTGCGCCGGGTCCGGCGGGGAGCAGGGCGCCGGGGGGGAGCGGGGTGCCGGGGGGGAGCGGGGTGCTGGGGGGGGCAGCAGGGTGCTGGGGGGCGGCGGAGCCCGCGCCCCCCCCGTCGCGGCGGCGATGACTCCCCTGCCCGGCTGCAACGGCAGCGCCGGGGGGGCGGCGGCGCTGGGGGGCGGCGGGGTCGCCAGCCTGAGCCGGCAGTGGGTGCTGGGGGCCGCCCTGAGCCTCACCGTGCTGGTCATCGTGGCCGGCAACTTGCTGGTGATCGCGGCCATCGCCAAGACGCCGCGGCTGCAGACCATGACCAACGTGTTCATCACCTCGCTGGCTTGCGCCGATCTCATCATGGGCTTGCTGGTGGTGCCGCCGGGGGCAACCATCGTGCTGAGCGGCCACTGGCCCTACGGCGCCACGGCGTGCGAGCTGTGGACCTCGCTGGACGTGCTGTGCGCCACGGCCAGCATCGAGACGCTGTGCGCCATCGCCGTGGATCGCTACATCGCCGTCACGTCGCCGCTGCAGTACGAGGCGCTGGTGACCAAGGGCAGGGCGCGGGCCGTGGTGTGCCTGGTGTGGGCCATCTCTGCCTTCATCTCCTTCCTGCCCATCATGAACCACTGGTGGCGGGACGGGGCGGACGAGCGGGCGCTGCGCTGCTACGACGACCCGCGCTGCTGCGACTTCGTCACCAACGTGTCCTACGCCATCGTCTCCTCCACCGTCTCCTTCTACGTGCCCCTGCTCGTCATGATCTTCGTCTACGCCCGCGTCTTCGCCGTGGCCACGAGGCACGTGCGGCTCATCGGCAAGGACAAGGTGAGGTTCCTGCAGGAGCCCCCCGGGCCCGGCTCCAGGAGCAGCCGGCGCAGGCGGCCGTCCCGTCTGCTGGCCATCAAAGAGCACAAGGCGCTCAAGACCCTGGGCATCATCATGGGCATCTTCACCCTCTGCTGGCTGCCCTTCTTCGTGGCCAACATCATCAAGGTCTTCTGCCGGCCGCTGGTGCCAGATCAGCTCTTCCTCTTCCTCAACTGGCTGGGCTACATCAACTCAGCCTTCAACCCCATCATCTACTGCCGCAGCCCCGACTTCAGGAGCGCGTTCCGCAAGCTGCTGTGCTGCCCGCGCCGCGCCGACCGCCGGCTCCACGCCGTCTCGCAGGACCTGCGGCGCTGCCCCTGCGCCTTCAGCCCCCGCGGGATCCCCTCGCGGGACAGCAAGGCAGCGGCCCCCAGGCACCCCGGCGAGGACGCCGAGGCTCGGGGCAGCCCCTGCCGCATGGAGGAGACGAGCCTGTCCCAGGGCAGCGCCCACCGGCAGTGGCCCCTGGGCGAGTCCCAGCTGCAGGGCGCCCAGCCCACGCTGTGCTCGCAGCTTGACGAGTAGGTACCTGCAGGTGGTCACTTTGGGGGGGGAGGTGGGGGTGGCTGTCGATGTTGGGGACGTGAGTGGAGCTGCAGGGCAGGCAGAGCCCGGGGTGCGTGGGAGAGGTGCTGGGGAGCAGGTCTGGGAACCGCTGCACTCTGCCTTTAGGTTCCCCTAAAAACCCGAGCCCTTCATTGGGCTGCAAAGCTGGAGCCCCAGCCCAGTCCTGCCTTGTCCCTTCCTGGAGAACACTCCAGCCCGTCTGGACAGGGTCTGATTCTTCCTGGGGGAAACGCTGGTGGTGAACAGGGAAACAAACCAGCTGGACAGGAATGTGTCCCAAAGCTGGGGATTTTCCCCTCTCATTCTCCCACTCTCACTTTCTACTGTTAAAGAAGGAAAATGTGAGGAGCCCTTCCCCAGTGGGGCAGCTGGGGGCTGCTGTCTCAGGCTCTGACAGAGCGTAAACCTGGGAAAGGAATTTGCCTTGTTGCCCTCCATCCCTCGTCCCTGCTGCCATCAGCCCTGTGGATGGGAGCTGGGCTTCCCATAACCAGCAGCCCCATGCCAGGGCAGAGGGCTGGTAGGGATGCCCATGCTGTGGCTCTACCAGCCTGCTGCCTGCACCCTGATGTGAGTTTACACGTCCTTCTCCTGCAAGTTACAGAGTGGAGTTTTCACCCAAGTTTTTTTATTAGCATGATAAAAAAGGAACTATTCTGGTTCCTGTGGGTTTTAACTGACTTTCTCTGGTCCAAAACCCCTCCTGACACCCGGAGGCGGGAGAGGTTCCTACCAGCACACACAGGCAGAGCTGCTGTCGGCAGAGATGTGCAGAAAAAGGTGCCAAAAAGTGTTTCCTGAACTCGCGTGTTCTGAGGAAGGGTTCAGCCGCTCCGGGACGGTAAATCGCGGGAAAGGGCTGTGTTCCTCAGGCACCGTGCTCTCCTGTTTAAGGTTTGCCGGCAGAGAGACGCCAGCCGGTCCTTCCGTCTGACGGAGAGCAGCCGAGAGCTGGGGAGAGCGTGAGTGTGTCCCGTCGGGGCGCGCAGCCCCCGCGGCCGCGTCTCCTCTGCCCGCTTTGGCCGCCGCCTTCCCCCGGGGAGCGCAGCTTTGCGCAGCCACCCGCCCTCGGGGACGTCAGCCCGGCGTCAGCCCGCTCTGCTCACACCTCCTCGCCTGCTCCGGGATGCTTTAACCCCCCTCAGCTTTAACCCCGCTCGCCTGTGTTGGCTCGGGGGTTGCTGGAGCTGCTGCCCTTGCGCGTGGTGCTTTTTGCCCGGCTCCAGCCCTGCCTCCCCTTCCTCCCGGGCCGGTGCCTTTGTGTCCCTGTCCCAAACACCGCGCAGCTGCGAAGGTTGAGCCGGGTGGGTGATGCTGCGTCACCTCCTGCCCTCTTCTTGCAGGACGGGGTGTTGCGAAGGGGCTGGAGGAGCAGCGCTGGGGCTGACGGCGCTGGAAGGACCCTCCGGAGCCCGCGGTGACCCGGAGAGGAGAGGAGCTGTCCTCGGGAGCGCTCACGGTCACAGCAGGGCGCAAAGAGTCGGCTCCTCTGGGCCGTTGGTGCTGAAGAGCTGGAAAAAGCTCCCGAGCTGCTGGCCAAGAGGCTGAGCAGCCTCGGGGATGTGCCAGTGCCTGGGGGATGAGCTCCCACCCGGGCACGGCTGCTGGCACGGCTGGCAGCAGAACGTGGGTGCTGGTGGCTCTGCTCTTTTGAAGGATGCCATCGTCCCAGGCTCGGCTGGGTATCAGACAGCCCATCAGGAAGGGGAGAGGAAGCTCCTGCAGGCACTGAGCCCTTTCCAGGATCTCCATGCTGTTCCCAGCAAAGGAAGAGCACAGGGGAGCAAGGGAGCCCTGAGCACGGGGGACTGGGCTAAAGCAGTGAACCACGCTCTTCTCAAATCTCCTCCTGTTTCTGCCCGTGTCTGGGGCAGGTGTCCATGCCTCCGTGCCGTTTGGGGATGGGAGTGGGGGTGGATGAAGCTGGAGGAGCAGCAGCAGCAGGGCTGGCTGGGGAGCGCATTCTAGGAGGGTGGTTTTCACCCTGAAGCCCCTGCACGCTGGCCTGGGGTACGTGGGGTGAGGGCAGGGAGGTTAAACTCTTGCTTGGAACCTCTTTGTGCGTGGTGGGAGGCAGCAGCAGGGCTGGTCCTGGGGTGCTTGTATCCAGGGCTGTGCCCACACCACGCTGTGACTTGGGGGATAAGGTTTGCTGTACAGGTGTCACGGTGGCTGTAAGGCTTTTGTCCTGGTTTTTTACCCTTTGCGTAAAATAAACCTTTGAAACTCTGCACTGCCTTCGAATCTGGGCCAAGCAGACAGCAGCTTCTCCCACCTGCCCTTCCCGAGGGGCTGTGGCTGAGCAGGCAGGCAGGGAAAAGCTGGGCTCTGAGCATGCCACAGTGCCAGCCCCCAGCCCTGCCACAACTCCCCCCACCCCAAAAGGGCAGCCTGGCACTGCTGGGACGCCTCTGCCAGCCTGGGGCTGCGCCAGAAAGGAGACACCACCATCCCACTGTAATTCAGGAGGCTGTTACCGGTGTGAACATCCCCTTGGAAGAGGCAGAGAGCCCCATCCCAGGATGACACCCAGAACACTGGGCACCCCACAAACCCACAGGCCTCCATGCCGCCCCAGACATCATGTCCTACCCCAGGAACCCATGCAGAGCTGCCCAGTGCCACCTCCTGATGCCAGGGAAGTTCCAGCTCCTACACAGAGCCTGTGGGGCCTGGCTGCAGCCTCAGGGACTGGGGTGCTGAGAGTCTGCCCTGCCAAGCTCCTCCCTTGGCACGTTTTGCTTTTGATACAAAAGAAGGTTGAAACCACTCAATAAAGAGAAAAATGAAGCTTTTGCTGACAGCTTCAGATGTCAGTTTGGGGGCTCCTGGGGGTCTGGGCTCTGATTCCTGCAGCTGACCCTAAGCTCAAGCAGATCTCTGTGTGTACCCCCACAGCCCCATCGTTCCCAGAGCACCCTCAGTAACACAGACCAACACCAGCCCTGGAACTGCTCATTAGACCTTCAAAAGACATCGTGTTAATGAGCAGCTTCCCAAACTGCCCCGGGCTGGGGTAAAGAAGGGCAGTCACAGGGAACTGGGAGCCCCAAGTCTCCACACATCCCACTCACAGGGATGTCATCTTCATCTCCAGTTAAGCTAAAGCTGCCTCAGATGGGCTCAGGTGTGGGGGGTGATGAGGGGTGATAGGTGCATTGGTACCACCTGCCTCCTCCCCAGAGCACCTGTGCTGCATTCCCAAAACACACCTCCCTGGGCTTTTTCCCTCTCTTTATGAGCAGTGGGTGCTGGATGCAGGTGCTTGCTGCTCTTTGGCTGCTGCTCTCCCTGCTGGGGTAGGGGCTGATGAGTAATGTGGGATGTGTCTTGTGGTTCCCCTTCCCTGAGGTGGTTGCTCAATATGGGGCAGCTCCTTCTGACACCTCAGTTCTTGTGCTGGGTTGTGCTCCTGGATTAGACACTGATGTTGACCAAATCCTTAGTGTGAGTGTAGCATTTGGAGGTCTCCAAGTGCTCTGTCTACTAGAAGCTTCTGGGAGGTTTTAGCCACCCTGGTTAGCCAAACCCCCTCTGTTCTGGAAGGCTGCACCAGCTGCCTCAAGCTCCCTTGCTGCAGAGAGGCTGTTTGTCGTCTTAGAGCTGGTTTTGTCTGTAAAGGCTTTAACTGGCTTTTCCTTGTCCCAGGGATGTGCATGCAGTGAGGTGTTTTTATCCTTCTCTTGACCATGCTGTGCTGGTGTGAGCTGCCTGCACGCTGCTGACCCAGCTCCGGGCTCATGTTTCTTCTACATGTTTCTGCTCTGGCACAGCCAAACTCTGTTTTCCCTGATATTTCTCTCATAGGAGCTGACTTCTGCTGCCAGCATTGGGTCTGCTGTGGAGGATGAGCAGCTCTTCTGCCTTCTCCAGGCTGCTGTCAGAGGAGAGGCCGGTTGCTGCCCTGTGGGGTATGGAGCGATGGGGCTGCTGTAGCGGGACCTAGAGGCAGGAGGGGCTGGCAGTTGGTGGCTGTGCCCTGCAGGTGCTCAGGGTGGGTGTGCAGGAAGGTGTTTTCCCCTTTTCCCATGGAGTGTACAGCCAGGAATACCTCTCCTCTGCTTTTGGCTTGGTGGAGCGGGCAGCTCCTGTGTGTGCAGGTGATGCTGTGTGCCCCCAGGCTGCCAGCTGAACACGGGCACCCCCAGCTACGTGGTGAAGGAGGATGAGGATGCCCTGGAGCACCTGGTCCTGCTGGGAACGGTGAGATCTCGGGCTGCCCGAAGGGTCCCTCGGATCCTGTGCCCCAGCAGCAGGACTGGCTGGGGTCTCTGCCATGGGGGTCTCTGCTTGGCTCTGCAGGTCTGCCTGGGGGCTGAGGCCAGGGATGAGCTGCACGTGGTAGCTGTGGATTCAAGAAACACCTACGGAGACCCCAGGCCGGTGCCCATCGCGGCACTGCGGGCCTCGGTGCTGCCCATGGTGAGGGCAGCCACACACACAGCCTGCAGCCCCTGGCCAGGGGTGAGAACCTCCCCCAGGGGCTGGGCTCGGGGCTTATGAGCTCTGATTCTTTGCAGATCAGCCTTAAAGGGCTGGAGCTGGTTCCTCCTGTCACCTTTGTGCTCAAGTGTGGAGCTGGGCCGGTGTATGTCAGCGGGCAGCACATCATCCGTGAGTGCTGCGGGGCCTGGGCGAGCACCGGGACTGGGGCTAATCTGGGGAGGGTCCTGTGGCTCCCACCGTGGCTTTAGTGGCAGATGGTGCCCTCAACAGGGCTCCTTCAACCAGGGATGGAGGGGGTTCAGTGCTTGTTTGCATTCATGGGCTGGACACAGTGGTCCACGCTGGCTCCGTGCCCTGCCCTGGGGTGGGATGGTGTCCGTGCACCCACTCCTGGTGTGGGATGGCATCGCTGGCTCTTTGCAGCCGGAGGGTTTTGCCTCCCCTGCCTCCTCCCACCACAGCCCTGCTTCTTGTCTCTGCAGTGGAAGATGATGCCACGGCTGAAGCCCACGAGGAGGAGCTCTTGGAGGAGGATGTGGGTGATGAGGATGCTGCTGGAGCACAATAAAATAGCTGCAACCCAGAGGAACTTTGGCTCTGGGAGTGGAGCCGGTGTGATGGTGGGTACACCCTATGCTGGGATGGCCCTTGCAAGGGGACACAAGCTGACTGGGATTTGGATATCATCCCTTGTCTCCTCTCCTTGCTCACTCCATTCCTTTTGTGCTCCTGGAAATGCTTTTTGCCTCTCTTTTATTGCAATAACAATGGGAAAATGCAAATACTCTGGAGTTAGTCTGGACTGTGCCTCCTCTTGAGAAAAGATATCTGTTGAGTGCAACTGTTGTGATGCTGCAGGTCACATCCCCAACTCACCGGGCTGGGGGTCCCTGCAAGCAGCCCCTGGGATGCTGCTGCCTGATCCCCTGCGTGCTGCCAGGAGGGGAGGCTCAGGGACTGTGTCTGGAGGAGGAAGGCTGCTCCCTGCTCCAGCTCTGGGCTTGTGGGAAGACAGATGCTCTGAGGCTGAGGTGCCTGTGCCCACCCTGAGCAGTCCTGGCACTGATTATCCTGTGAGCTCTTTTCTAATGGCTCACTTATTCCAGGAGGAATCTGACTGTCACCTGTTTGGGCTGGGATGGACACACAGAGCCTTTTCTTCTTGTTGCTGTTTTCCCCCACTTAGGACAGAAAAAGCCACAGAGATGAGCTGGTTGGTGTGAAGGGAAGATTGTGCTGAAATGGCTTGGGAGAGGCTGGAGATGGGCCTGGGGGAGACCAGCAGCCAGGCTGGGGAGCCCAGACGTGAAGCCCCCCTTGGTTGCCTGCTCTGGGCAAACTCTTTTCCTGGTGCTTGCCTATGGGTGTATGGACACAGAGCTGTTTGGCTCCTGGAGGGCTTTGGCATAACCATTGCAATTCCATTCAGCACTTAACATGCCCAGGAGAGCGAGGAGCAGCAGCCTGAGGGGTCTGGGATGGGGGGACAGACCTAGCCTTCAAACCATGCCCCCACCCCATAGGTGCTGTACATGTACACCTGTAGCTACACTTGTACTCCACCTGTAGCTACACCTGCACACACTTGCATGCATTGCATTCCTGTACACACACAAACACATGCCCACCCCTGTAGGTGCTGTACATGTACACCTGTAGCTCCACCTGTAGCTCCACCTGCACACACCTGTATGCATTGCATTCCTGTACACCCCCCCACCCCTGTAGGTGCCATATGCATGCACCTGTAGCTACACCTGTACTCCACCTGTAGCTCCACCTGCACACACCTGTATGCATTGCATTCCCGAACACACACAAACACACCTCTGCCAACCCCTGTAGGTGCCGTACGTGTACACCTGTACTCTACCTGTAGCTACACCTGCACACACCTGTAGCTACACCTGCACACACTTGCATGCATTGCATTCCTGTACACGCACCCCACCCCTGTAGGTGCCATACGTGTACACCTGCACACACCTGTAGCTACACCTGTGCTCCACCTGTAGCTCCACCTGCACACACCTGTAGCTCCACCTGCACACACCTGTCGGTGCCCAGGCCCCGCCCCTCGGTCCGGCCCCGCCCCCAGCCCGGCTCTCGCGAGACGCGCGCGGCGCACACCGGCAGCTCCGCACCGCTCCCGCACCGGTACCGCTCCCGTTCCCGCACCGCTCCGCTCCCTCCCCGCCGCCGCGATGTCGGGCCCGGCCCCGGCCTGGGTGCCCACGCACGTGCAGGTGACGGTGCTGCGGGCCCGCGGGCTGCGGGCCAAGGCGGCGGCGGGCGGCGGCGGCAGCGACGCGTACGCCGTGATGGCGCTGGGCCGGGACAAGTTCTCCACGTCGGTGTCGGAGCGGTGCCAGGGGCAGCCGGTGTGGCGGGAGGAAGCCACGTTCGAGCTGCCGCCGCGGGCCGCCGCGCTCCGCCTCACCGTGCTGCACCGCTCGCTCGTCGGCCTCGACAAGTTCCTGGGCCGCGCCGAGGTGGATCTGAGCGCGCTGAGGGCCGAGGGCGGCCGGCGGCACTCCAGGTGCGGCCTCCGCGGCCGGGGAGGAGCCCCGTGCCTCACAGGGCAAGGGGAGATGGAGTGTGGGGGGATTCTGTGCCCTGTGGGGCCGGGGAAAGGGGGTGGGGAGGAGCTCTGTACCTCACAGGGAATGGGGAAGGGGATGGGGGGAACCTGTGTGGCCTGTGGGGTCGGGGAAGGGGGGTGGGGGGACCTTTGTGCTTCACAGGGAATGGGGAGAGGGATGGGGGAACCCGTAGGGTCAGGGAAAGGGGATGGGAGGGGTTCTGCGTGCCCTATGGAGTCAGGGAAAGTGGGTGGGGAGAGACTCTGTGCCTCGCAGAGGATGGGGAGAGGGGGGGTCTGGGGGTTCTGTGCCCCCCAGGAGCTGGGGAGAGGGATGAGAGTTGGTTTTGTACTCCTCAGGAGCTGGGGACAGGGATGGGGGGAAGCTCTGTGCCTTACAGGGGTCAGAGAGAGGGATGTGGGGGGATCTCTGTGCCCCAGGGAGAGGGATGAGGGGACTTCTGTACCCCTCAGGGTGAGGGACTGTAGAGGGCTCTGAGCTCCACAGAGGATGGGAAGAGGGTGCCACGGGGGCCAGGGAGAGGGATTGGTGGAACCTTTATGTCCCACAGGAGCTGGGAGTGGGATGAGAGGTGCTTTGTACCCTGGAGAGAAGTGGCCTGGGACTCTGGCACAGCAACGCCACTGATGCCTTTTCAGCCCATCCTCCCTCATGCTTGGCTTTGGCTTTTAAGTCCTGGCCTGTGAGGAACAGAGAGACTCACCCCAGGAGCCCGGCGTGCCGCGGTGCCTGCCCCTTCCAAGGGCGAGGCAAGGCCGGGCTGCAGCCGGCTGCTGCTGTGTTTTCCTTAATAAACACCCTGCAGAGCCCCAGCGCCTGGAGGAGCAGGAATCCAGCAGGAATTCAGCTGGGTGCCCTTTCCTTTAATCCCCAGCTCTGTGTCACACCTGCCCCTTTGAACACAAACACGGGGCAAGCACCGAAATCCCGGGGTGGTTACTGTGGGAGGGTTTTACTGCGAGTCAGCAGCCTTGTAATGTGGTTTGAGGTGGCTGGTGAGTCACCTTCCTGGCAGATGCAGGTATTGACACCAGCTTGGTGTTGCTTGTCATTGAAGCCTTAATTAAGCGGTGGCTTGTCATTATTGAGCGTTAATGGGTGTTAATGTGTGTGTGCAGGAGCAGGAGGTGCCCTCAGTCAGCAGAGGTCAGGGAGTCTGGCCTGGTTTTGGGGGAAACTGAGGAAAGGTAAAACTTTGGGTCTCCTGGGAAAGCTTGTGATATCCAGCAGTTCACGTTGAGCCCCCAGCGCTGCAGTTCCAGTTTGAAGCCAGTTGCTCTTGTCCTGGAGCTGTAGCCACGAAGAGTGGGGCTTGTGTGGAAGGCAGACGTGTGGTGAGCGACAGTGAGACAGAAAACAGCATTAATTTCACGCTGAGATATGAAACTGATTCCTTTCAGCTCTGATTTGGTAGTGAGGGAGCCACATTGTCAGTGCACTCCTCCCTTTCAGCTGCTCCATGCGAGGTGGACGTGGTGGTGGCTTCCTCCCCTCCACAGCCGTGTTCAGTTTTGCTGAACACCTGCTTTGCCTTTTGGATGTGTTTTGCACGGGGCCTGCTCTTCCCCCCAGGCAGAGAGCGCTGGGGGGGGATTGTTGTGGCGCTGTAGAGCTCAGGATGCGCCTGGAAATCACCCGGCTTGGAACAGCAGCGCCTGGTGCTGGGCGGTTGTTTTAAAGGCAAAGGGCTTGTGCTTCCCTCGCTGTGGGGCGATGCTGAAGGGCTGGAACATGTGTGTGAGGAGGAAAGGCTGCAGCCCTGGGGCTGTTGAGGCTGGAGAAGGCTGAGCTCAGGGGCAGCTCAGCAATGCTGCTCAGTCCCTACAGGGTGGGTGTCAGGAGGCTGGGGCCAATCTTTGTCCTTTGGTGGCCAGGGAGTGGAGGCTCCTCAGGAGGTTTCCAACCCCACTTGGACACGTTCCTGTGCCCCCTGAGCGAGGGGAACCTGCTTTAGCAAACTGCCTGTTCCCCATTCTCCTTCAGGGAAAGGAGCTGTGGGTTTCCAGGTGGCCTTTTCCTTCCAGCCCTGTGGAGTCAGGAGCCCACAGCTCCAGCCACAGACGAAAGCCCATCACTACACGGTGCCCATGGTCTCCTTTCCCAGCCCTGCCGTGCTCTGGACGTCACTGAGTGTGTGTGATCGTGGCACAGAGGTGGTGGGTTTGGAGTTTAGGGTACCCAGAGCACTGGCTTGATTTGCAAAGCTGGAGCTGCTGTTCAGAGCAGAGCTGAGGTTCTGCCCTTCCTCGGGCACCCCAGAGGTGAGTGGAAAGCCCCAGAGTCTGGGCTCTGCCCTGCCCTGCTGATTCGGGTTCCTCAGCTCACAAGGGCATTGAGATAGCGACTGAAAAGCAGCTGGAATGAAAGGTATGAGGGTGTGGGACCTGTGTGTGAGCTCTCTGCTACCCTGTCAGCTCTTCCAGAGTGAGATGAAAGCACAGGGGATCCTGGCTGAGCTGCAACACACAAATTCCATCCTGTGGGGGTTTTTATGTTCTTTAACCCTTCCTGGTCTGGATTTTAACCCAAGTTTTACTCAGAGCTTTCTGTTTACAGGGAGAGATGTTTTCCCTGGCACCTGAGGCCATGTGACTGTGATGTAGCTGGAAGATTAAAGGCCTTGCTTTTCATTTTTTTCCCCTGCTGCAGGCTTATTTGGGTTTTAAACCACAAACACTTCTGTGGTGATCACCCCAGGAGCTGCTCTGTAAATGGAACCCTCCTTCTTTCTGCAGGTGGTACAAGCTGCGCTCCAAACCAGGGAAGAAAGAAAAGGAGAGAGGGGAGATCGAGGTGGATATCCAGTTCATGAGGAGCAACATGACAGCCAGTATGTTTGATCTGTCCATGAAGGACAAGCCTCGCTCTCCCTTTGGCAAGCTCAAAGACAAGCTGAAGGGCAAGAGGAGCAGCGGCCTTTCCGACACGGCCTCTGCGATCGTGCCCAGCGCCTCGCGCTCCCCCGCCGACAGCGAGGACGAGTCGGTGGAGAAGGAGAAGAAGAAATCAAAGATCAAAGCCCTGTTTTCCAAACCTGGCCTGCAGAAGACTTCCCTGTCCCAGTCCATGTCAGTGCTGCCCACGCAGCAGCCCGTCACCCAGAGGGTTCGGCTTCGGCCCAGCGACTTCCAGCCGCAGTGGGACGACGAGGAGTCCGAGACCTCTCCGACCTCAGAGAGTGAGTATCAGCACTGAGTGGCACAAGGCCTTTCTTTCAAAGGTTTGTTTGTGGTTTTTAAGCTGCTGGTTAAACTCTTCTTCCTGGGCAGCTCTGTAGGAAGTTGCTCCTGCCCACAGCTGGGATGTTGGATGCTCGTGGCCAACCTGACCTTCAGTTTCTCCCTGTTTGTTTTTTGCAGAAGCCTTTGGAAGTGCCCTGGAAGAGAAGTTTTCTCCTTCTCCTGTATTTAGATCTCGTAAAACAGCCACTTTGGACAGCAGGCAACCAAACCAAGCAGCCAGTAACCACACCAAGAAAGAAGGGCTCTCGTTATTCAGCGGCCTTAAATCCAAAAGTGATCCCGTGTCCAAGTCCAGCCTGTGTATCAATGGCAGCCACGTCTACATGGAAGAGAGCACGGCGAAGGACAACACTCCAGCATCGTCCCCCTCTCCTCACAACTTCAGGAGGAAGCAGCTCTTTGCCTCAGAGGAGAACTTGTCTTCCAGATCCACTAAAGGGCCTGAGGAGACAGGAGGAACATCTCCCAGCCACGCTTTCTCTGGGTCTGCGTCTTTGGAGACCTTCAAGTCTATGACTTTGCCATCGTACAAACTGCTTAGTGGTGAGGAATCCCTGGACACCAGCTCTGCCCCGAGCGTGGAGGTCGTTAAAGAGACCAAGAAACAGGACCACAAGAAATCTGCCTTGCTCTCTCTGGTCACTGGCAAGAAGGAAGCAGTGAAGGCCAGTGACGCTGAGAACATTCCCAACAAGGCGCTGCAGGATGAGGACAACAAAGTCCCAGAAGAGAAGAGTGAACAAGAGGCCAAAGAGCTGGAACTTCCATCAGCTGTGAGCAGAGAGGCTCCCCCAGAGGACAGGCAGGGCACAGGGGATGTCCTCCCCAGCAAACAGTCGCTCAACCCTTTCGAGGAAGAGTGGAAACCTGAGAAAGCTGCTGCACCAGCAAAGACCAAAGCTGTCAGGCCCAGGTCAGTCCTGTTGGCTTCAGAGGGTGGTGGAGGCTTGTGCTGGGCTGTTCCCAACCTGGCATCCTGTGTGTGGCTCTGCACGGTACCTGGTGGCTTTGAACTGACTGTTGGGCACGTGGCCGGAGCTGAGGAAAGGGCTGGAGCACAAGTCTCATGGGGAGGGGCTGAGGGAATGGGGGTGTTCAGTCTGGAGAAGAGGAGGCTGAGGGGAGACAGGAGCCCTCTCTGCAACTCCCTGACAGGAGGTTGTGCTGAGGTGGGGGTCAGGCTCTGCTGCCAAGTGACAGGACAAAGGGAAATGGGCTCAAGTTGCCCCAGGGGAGGTTGAGATTGGAGCTGAGGCAGAACTGTTTCCCTGAGAGGGGTGTCAGCCCCTGTGCCAGGCTGCCCAGGGAGCTGGGGCAGTGCCCAGCCTTGGAGGGATCCCAAAGCCGTGGAGCTGAGGTGCTGAGGGCTGTGTGTCAGTGCTGGGCTGGGCAGGGTGAGGGCTGGGCTGGGGCTGCAGCAGCTTCAAGGGCTTTGCCAACCACCACAGTTCTGTGATTACAAATAACAACTCTTGACTTCATTCTTGGTATAAAAGAGAGAGTGATGCAGGGGTGTTCCCTGTAAGTGATGCTGACATAGTGAATCTCTGAGTGCAGGTACTGCAGAGGTTTGTTTTCTCGCTGGATCTCTTGCAAGAACTAACTCCTCTCTGAGCTGTGCCACTGGAACGTGCCCAGGCTCTGAAACACCACTTCTAACACCTCTCCCTCCCTCTTCTGTGTTTGGCTGTGCTCTTCAGAAGTGTTTGCTGGAGCCCTCCTGCTTTGGGCATGGTTGGCAGTCACAGGGAGGGCTCAGGGCTGGGTTTGTGCCCGAGGCTTTTTCGGAAGCTCTGCTCCTGCATCCCTCAAATATATATGGCAAAAAACGGACTTTCTGGCTTCATACATATATATTTGGATGTGTCTCTCTGCAGGTGTGCCCCACTAATAAAGCTGTCTTTCGTGTCTGTCTCTAACTCCTTATTTCCAACACTTCTCATGTTTAATTTGTTGCATACAAAGTGTCTCACTAATCCAGTGGCTCGGGGTGCAAGGGGTGAGAGAGTGCTTAGGGGCAGCCACGCAGTAACCTGGGCAGGCTCTGCAGCAGAAGCCTTCTGACATCAGTCCAGTGCTTTTAAGGATGTGAAATCTGACCAGATGGGCTCTGAGGTCTCCTGGAAGGATAATCCATGGTCAGGGTTAGGAGCTGGTGGAGCCTGGTGCTAAAGCTTGTCTGTTCCTGCCTCGTGTTGCATCCACAAGTGACTTGCCAGTTTTTTGTCCCTTTTTGCAGACTGGGCGTGACTTCAGAGGAGGAAACCAAAGCCAAGCTTCCTACTCTTGCACCTGACTCCCTTCCTGCTCTCCTTTCTGTACACCTTACCAGGAGTGACAATAATCCTTTTACTTCCAAAAGGAGGCAGAATGTCCAAGTGCCAGGCTCTGAAAGCATTGCTAGTTCTCCTGCCTCTCTCACCTCTCCTTTTGCTGCAGAGCTTTTGAATGGCAAGAACCCCTTTGCTCCCCAGTGGGACAGGGCAGCTGCAGCCCTGGAGCCCGAAGGCCATGCCCATTCCCCTTCTTCCCACCACCCTGCAGCCTCTGTTCCCAAAGCCTCTCTCCTTGGGCAGGTCTCTGGTAGTGCTAATAATCCTTTTTCTTCTGAGTGGAGGCAGAGCTCTTGGGGCCAGGGCCCTGAGGGCTCTGATACGAGGGCTGCCCGGGGCCTTTCTCTCCCACCTGCACCTTCTGAGCCCTCTGAGTGGCAGCTGGATGACAGTAATCCCTTTGTGGCCAAGCCTGGGTGGGAAGCAGATGCTCCAGGTTGCAAAGCTGTTGCTGGTTCTTCCCCTTCCTGCCTTCCTCCTGATGAAGACTGTTCCTCAGCAGAACACCCTGCTGAGCTGGGTGCTCCAGGGAGCTCCTCAGATGTGGCTTTAGCTGATCATGTCAAAGCAATATCAAACCCTCTCAGCAGCCTTTCTGCCAGCCCTGCTGTGGCTCCAGCAGAGCAGTGCCCTTCTCCCCAGCTGCAGGTTGAGGCTTTGAGGAGTGAGCTAGGCAAGAGGGGCTCTGTGTCCTTCCTTCTTGGTGAGTCGGCGGGGGGTGAGGATTTGGGTGGGCAGGGACACGAAGGGCAGGACTCTCATTGCAGTGACGTGTCCCTGTGGGCTCCAGGTGTGAGAGGAGAGCGAGCAGGGCTTGCTGGGGCAGTGGATGAAGGCTGCTGCTCATCCTCACCGCTCTCTGGTGCCAGCCTGGGGCCTGCCCGAGGGAGTGAGAGGGCTGTGCAGGCGGGTGTGGATGCAGGAGGTGTAGGCAGTGGCTCCTGCACACAGGACAGCACAGGCCTGGCTCCTCTCTCCAGGTGCAGTAGCAGCCCCTTGCCAGAGGCTGAGCAGCCTCCTTCCCCCGAGAGGGAGCTGGAGGGGCAGGAGAGCTGTGGTGAGAAGAGACGGGGAGAAGCTGCTCCCACCTTGGGGCCTCAGGCAACTGCACTCGATAAAAAGGACTCATTTTGTCAAGTCAGAGCTGCCAGGGGCAGAGTGGGGGCTCTCACACCGTGCCCTGGGGAAGCTCAGGCGGGCAGGGCTGCCGGGGAGGCGGCTGTGCCAACGCCAGCACCGCGCCTGTCCTCCCTGAGGAAGAGCCCACGGGTTTCTCAGGCTGATGGGTTCAGTGGAGATGAACCTTTCTCAGCTGAGGGAGTAAAACCTGTGCCTGGGCTCCCAGCACCTGATGAGGAAGCCTCAGATGCTCGTGGGTGCCTCCCCCAGCGTGTCTCATCAGAGCCCACCGCTCCCCCAGCGACGCTCAGACGGGGCAGCAGCAGCAGGCCTCTCAGACAAGGAGATGATGATGAATTACTTGAGCATCTTACAAATCTAAAGCCTGCTGTTCCCATTGCTGCAGACCATGGCTCCAAACTGGCCAGTCTTCCAGTTATCCTGGAGGGAGGCTCTGATGATGAGCTGCTGGGTGAGGGTCAGGAGAGCCATGGTGTCACTGCAGGTGATAAAAACGGTTCAGGGACTGGAAAGCAGCCCCCAGATTTAACAGTGCCTTTGCATGGAGAACTGGAAGAGCACTCTTATGGTTCTGCTGCAGCCCAAGTAACCCTGGTTGCTCCAGGAGAAGGAGGAAGTGCTCCTAGTGCTTGTAAGTCAGGGAACTCACCTGTGCTGCCTGCTAGAGTGGCTGTTCACAGTGTCAACAGGCAGGGAGCTGGCTCAGGTGTAGGTACAACATCTCATCCCAGGGACAGTATTGAGGAACAAGAACTGAAAATGAGTGCAGGTGTTGAGGAGTGTGCAGAGTGTGACTTCTCTGAGCCTTCTGTTTCCTCTTCCTCCCTCTCAAGTCCTTCCCAGCCCTACTCTTCTCACTCCCTTCTCTCTGACACCCTGAGTCATAGAGCAGAGCCTCCGAAAAAGCCAACAGCCGAGGGCTTCGCAGCTAAAGCAGGAGATTCTGGCAAGAAGAAGCTTCTTCAGGCCTGGGTTTCACCCTCTGAAACATACCCTAACCAAACTCAGCAGGGTGGTGAAACCCTGGCTCCTAAGCACAGGTGAGAGAACATGGGAAGTGCACAGAAGGTACCTCAGTGCTGCTGTGGGCTTTGCTTTCCCTTCCCGTGAGCACAGGGCTGTCTCCAGCTGCTGCAATTCACTGTTCTGCAGTGCCTCAGCTTCCTCCTGCCCCTGCACTCGCCAGGGCCTGGGGCCTGTAGTGCCAGCACGAGGTGGTTGCTGGTACCAGGTGGATCTGTGTAGCTGCTGAGGATGCCCAGAGCAGAGCTGCCATTCACCACGGTGCTGCCTCTTGGGCAAACTGCCAGGGAAAGGTGGTGGCAGCTTAGGGAGCAGCAGGGTCACTTCATCAAAGTGGGCAACGTGCTCCTAGTCTGAAGATCTGTGCAGTGCTGGTGTGACACGTGCTGCCTGGCTAACATCAGCCTGTTTTAACCTTGCAGACCTCATCCAGTGAAGCCAATGAACACCACAGCAAACAAGGCTCCCAGCAAAAACCTGAATGTCAGCAGCATGAGTGAGAAGCTGCTCGAGGTGAATGTGAAGGTATGGAGAGAAGTGCCACCTGAAACCAAAGCTCGAGCAGTAAATTAAGCAGAGTTTGTGCTTGTATCTCAGAAAAAGAGCAGAAAGGGTGATTTATGACACCCTGGGAGGCACAGACTTGGGTTTGTCAGTCCCCAAAGGTCGGGACAGTCTTTGAGTCGTTTTGCTTTTTCTTTCAACCTGGTGACAACGAGCTGCTGTGTGACCTGCTCTAGCTGGTGCTGCTCTGGCAGGGGGATGAGCTTTCCAGATCCCTTCCAACCCTGTTTCTGTGATTCAGTGGGTCAGCAAACACCACATGGGAAGTTGCTGGTTGCTGCTTTAAATCCCACAAGCCAACCTCCAGATCCCATCCTGCTGCTGTTTGAAGCTGCCCCTGTGTCTGTAATGACTCTGCCTTTCCTCCTCTCTCTCTCCAGAGGTACGACCCTGGAGACCCTGCCTATGCTTATGCTCAGCTGACACACGATGAGCTGATCCAGCTGGTCTTGAAACAGAAGGACACCATTTCCAGGAAGGACCTGCAGGTGCGTGAGCTCGAGGACTACATCGATAACTTGCTTGTCAGGGTCATGGAAGAAACCCCAAACATCCTTCGTGTTTCAACCTCTGGGAACAAAAAGGCTGGAAAGATGTAAAAGCTTTTGGGTGAGAGCTCTGGGTGAGCAAAGGTCCAAACTCCCACCAGTGGAGTTTGGCTGAGGAGGAGATGATGAGAGGTGAGTGGCACCAGTCGTGCTGCCCACAGACAACAACCTCTTCCCTGCTCCTGCCTTGAGCAGCTCTCAGATTGATCACTAGTCACATCAGGTCTTGTGGATGGAGTCCAGGAGTTGGCATCACCTTAGCTTATTTATTCCTTGGTTTCTTTCTGTGGTTTGGGAGGATTTGTTCAGCATCTGCTCCAAAGGCTGGTTGTGTGGGAAGGATGAAGGGCTCTGGATGTGTTTCACTCACCAGCAAGGCACTGATGATCCTTTCTGGACATTGTAATGGTTTTGGTTCGTAGCAGCTTTAGTAGATCAATTACTCTCCTTTCCATATCTGAAGTTGTAGTGCAATATAAAACCTTGTGCAGTAGAGCCTGAGGATTTGATTGTTGTTCAAATAATTAGTCATAACTACACTGGAGAAGTCCAAGGACGTGTGTGTGTGCTTCAGACCAGGGCTGTCTGTCAAAGGTAATTAACACCCTAAAACTGAATGCAGTTAACCCTGAGCTTGGAAAGCAAGAAGCAAAGCTTAGTTCATGCCTGAAGTACGTTTTGCTTCAGAGCAGTTCTCCAAGGGGAAGGTTTGTGGGTTGTTTGGGGCTGGGAACCACTGAGATGTCTCAGGACGTTTGCCTGCCGCAGGGATGGCAGCAGTGAGGGCAGTTGCAATCAGAAGCTGTTCTCCTGCGGACTCCAAATCCCTGATTGAAGGCTGTTCCAAGGGGGGGGCAAAGCTACACCCAGTTTCCCTTCTGTGGTCTGAAGTAGGTGTGTGTGTCAGAGCACACCTGCTCTGGCTCTAGGGGGCACTTCTGCCACCCTTTTGCTTTTACACCATTGCTGTTGGTTGAAGTTAAATAGCTTGGGTTTGGGAGCTGGGGCTTTCCTTGGAACAACCTTCAAAGGTGATCAGTCTTCAGTGCTTTTGGGCATTCCTTTACCCAGCCAGAGAGGACCCAAACTGCCCTCCCCAGGGCTGGCACAAGCCACAGCTTGGCTGCTGCTGCAATCTCAGACCTTTTTGTGCCTTGCTGCTCAGAATGGAGTCAAACCTTTCTGTAGCTTAGAGAGAGCTGGTTTTTGCTGGGCAGTCCAGACATGTGCTTCCTTCACATGTGGCAGCTTTACAGCTCAGCAGAGCCAGGCCTGTTCTCCTCCCCACCTCACTGGACAGCAGCTGGCAGCAGAGTGATGCCCATCCACCACGGGACTTCCTCCCCTGAAACACTACATGCAGCTTATTCTCTGGCAAGCTCTTGTCACCGATCAAAACAATCAGATGCCCCTCTGCACCCCTGAGGTTTGTCAGGGTTGCCAGAGGCCACAAAAGGCTTAGAAGAAAGGTGAAATAAGCAATGGGTAGCAGAGGACCAAAGCAAAAGCTTCTGCCTTTGGAGTCTGAAAGGGCCTGTTGGGTCTCTCCTGGCTCAGCATGGACAGAGGGAGTTGCTGATGTGGATTTTTTCTACAGCAAAGCACTTTATTGAGGGACTGGACCAGCTGGATCCACCATCAGCCTGGCAGGAGCCTGCTTGCTATTGTCACAAAACACTGCAAACCACTGGAGGCTCCTCAGACACTGCTTTTGTAGCACAGAGCAGTGCTTTGCCTGGAGATGTAGACAGGAATGGAAAAATCAGACAAAAGAAATGCTGCTTGTTGCATTTTTATTACTGTAAACTGACTAATTACCAAAGCCTGGAGCTTTGCTGACAGAGCTGTCCTTCGTGGGAAGCTTGAGTTGTAACAAGCCTTCAGAGTCTCCTAAGACTCTTTCTAAGTGGTACTGTACCTTCTCAGAGGGTCCCTCTCCTTCTCAGAGGGTTCCCCACCTTCTCAGAGGTCCTTCCAGGTATCTCTTTCTAATGTGATTTCTGTTTGAGTGGGTTGTTTCTCTCCTGTGCCCTGTTCTGTGAACGCTGGGTCAGGAAGGCAGAAGGTCATAACAGCAGCTCTTGGCTGGTGGCTTTGATTTGGAGTGGTACTGCTTGGCCTTAACTGGAAACTGCTGCTGCTGCTGGTGCCTTGGTGAGGAAGATGAAGGATTAATTTGTTTCCTCCCATTGCCTCTGTGGATCTCTGGAGAGAATCACTTGCCTTATACCTCACAAACAGACTTGTCTTCTAGACTTTATCCCCCAGCTTTCTGATGTTCCAGGTCAGAGAGTCAGGAGAACCAGTCTGTGCCTTTTGATCAGTGCTGTGATGGTTCAAGCAAGAACTGGTGTCACAGCTGGTGAGAAGTGGCCAGGTGGGAAGCGAGACTGGGCTCCCTCTTCTTGCTTGTGTTGGAACACTAAGGGTACTGCTGAAGGCACTGCAGAGCCCTGTGTGATGCTTTCAGGGGGATGTGCACTATGGGGCAGAAGCAAAGTGGCAGTTTTAACAGTCTCCTTGTAGAGGAAGCTTTAAAAG
The DNA here is from genome assembly GCF_028858725.1 of Colius striatus. NCBI lineage: Eukaryota > Metazoa > Chordata > Aves > Coliiformes > Coliidae > Colius > Colius striatus. The sequence goes on from NC_084785.1 coordinate 2,567,590, forward strand.
CTGTCCCCATAGAGGTAACAGCCCTGTAGCATCCTCCCCTGGCAGCTCTGGGGCCAGTTACAGCCCTGCCTGGTGGGCTGGACCCCCAGGTTGTGTGTGGCTTTTGGCCCTGGGGCTGTTCCTGCTGCAGGGTCACATCCTGCTCCCGCCACACTTTGCCTTCCATGGCTCTGAAAGCATCACCCCAACCTTGTACCTCACTCTTTTATGGGTACTACTAGTTAAAACCTTTCTGGGGCAGGAGGGGACCTGTGTTTTATGTGCAGCAAGGTGCTTCACCTTGACTTTAAGGGCCTTAAGGATCAAATTGTTTTATTGTTGTATCATTGAAGGATCTGAATGTGTTTTCCCTTGTTTGTACTCTCTGCTTTTAGCTTGGACACCTGTTTGTTTTTAAATGCCTTTGGGTTTCATGGGACACTACAATAAAAAGACTTTAAATCCAGTGTTCTGGGCACTTGGTGTCATTTCTGAAAGAGCATTTTTCAGGAGGGCCTCATCCCCTCCTTGTGACCCTCTCTGCTGACCAAAACTCCTCATCCTCAAGGTATTTCTGGGCTAGTTCCATCCCTGGGAGCTATTGGTGCAGGAAGTTCACGGTAAACACCTCCCAGGGTGGGGAAACCTGATGGACCAGCTCATCTGCATCACGGGAGAGTTTCTGTGAAGCAAAATACCCCCAGCCTTTCACACAGCTCCTGCTGGTAATGGCCCTCAGATTGTGGGCAGGGGGTGAAAAGGGAAGAAATGAGCCTCCTGCTGTCTCAGGGCCATTTAGGCTGAAGCCCACGGAGCTGCAGGAGCTCTGAGTGCTGTCATATCCCCCTCCTCCCTCCATGGACCATCAAAGGCTGGGGAAGGGGCCACCCACAGCCCCCAGCACCTCGGCTGAGCCCTGATGAGGGTGGGGACAATGAGCCCCGGCTCATTTTGTCTTTTTTATCCTGTTGTTTTGCAACCTGAACACTTGGGAACCTGCCCCTGAAAGCTGTGACAAAGCCCCACAGTGGAATCACAGGATGGTTTGGGCTGGCAGAGCCCTTTCAGCCCATGGAGTGCAGCCTCTGTCCCAGCCCCATCACCCACCAGCCCATTGCCCTCAGTGCAACACCCACCCGGCTCTGGAACCCCTGCAGGGACGGTGACTCCAGCAGCTCCCTGGGAGCTGTTCCAATGCCTGACAGCCCTGGCAGCACAGACATTCCTCCTCACATCCAGCCTCAACCTCCCCTGGTGACACTTGAGGCCGTTTCCTCTTGTTCTATCCCAGTGAGAACAGACTGACCCCTACAAATGCAGTTAGAGCAGGGCAGAGTTTATAATTAAGCAAACACAAGTCCCCGGGGGCAGGGGTGAAGGGGGAACATTGTGCTGGCAGTGATGCTGGATCCCTGCACGTGCTTTAGGCTGCGGTTCACCCCTCTGCAGGGGCTCAGCACAGGCACCGTGTTCCAGCACCACAGACTCTCCAGGGCCGGCAGGGAGCTGGGAAGCTCACCCAGTGCAGCCCCCTGCCAGAGCAGCACCCAGAGCAGGGCACACGGACTCACCCAGCTGGGTTGGGATGTCTGCAGAGCAGGAGCCTCCACAGCCCATCTGGGCAGCCCGTGCCAGCGCTCCCTCAGCTCAGCAGGGAAGGAATTCTGCCGTGCGTTGCTTTGGAAGCTCTGCTGCTGCAGCTTGTGCCCGTTGCCACCGGCCATCGCTGAGCACAGCCCGGCTGCAGCCTCCTGCCACTGGCGAACACTCAGCTCGCCCCTCGGGCTCCTCCGGGCCGCAGAGCCCCAGCGGCCTCAGCCTTTGTCACACGGGACACGCTGCGCTCCAGCACCCGCGCGGAGCCCCGGCTCTGCCGAGGCCGCTCGTTCCCCGCGGAGCCCCGGCTCTGCCGAGGCCGCTCGTTCCCCGCGGAGCCCCGGCTGTCCCGAGGCCGCTCGTTCCCTACGCGGAGCCCCGGCTGTCCCGAGGCCGCTCGTTCCCCGCGGAGCCCCGGCTGTCCCGAGGCCGCTCGTTCCCCCGCGGAGCCCCGGCTCTCCCGAGGCCGCTCGTTCCCCCGCGGAGCCCCGGCTCTCCCGAGGCCGCTCGTTCCCCGCGGAGCCCCGGCTCTGCCGAGGCCGCTCGTTCCCCGCGGAGCCCCGGCTGTCCCGAGGCCGCTCGTTCCCTACGCGGAGCCCCGGCTGTCCCGAGGCCGCTCGTTCCCTACGCGGAGCCCCGGCTCTCCCGAGGCCGCTCGTTCCCTACGCGGAGCCCCGGCTCTCCCGAGGCCGCTCGTTCCCCCGCGGAGCCCCGGCTCTCCCGAGGCCGCTCGTTCCCCGCGGAGCCCCGGCTCTGCCGAGGCCGCTCGTTCCCCGCGGAGCCCCGGCTCTGCCGAGGCCGCTCGTTCCCCGCGGAGCCCCGGCTGTCCCGAGGCCGCTCGTTCCCCGCGGAGCCCCGGCTCTCCCGAGGCCGCTCGTTCCCCCGCGGAGCCCCGGCTCTCCCGAGGCCGCTCGTTCCCTACGCGGAGCCCCGGCTGTCCCGAGGCCGCTCGTTCCGTGCGCGGAGCCCCGGCTCTCCCGAGGCCGCTCGTTCCCCCGCGGAGCCCCGGCTGTCCCGAGGCCGCTAGTTCCCCCGCGGAGCCCCGGCTGTCCCGAGGCCGCTCGTTCCCCCGCGGAGCCCCGGCTCTCCCGAGGCCGCTCGTTCCCCCGCGGAGCCCCGGCTCTCCCGAGGCCGCTCGTTCCGTGCGCGGAGCCCCGGCTCTCCCGAGGCCGCTCGTTCCGTGCGCGGAGCCCCGGCTCTCCCGAGGCCGCTCGTTCCGTGCGCGGAGCCCCGGCTCTCCCGAGGCCGCTCGTTCCGTGCGCGGAGCCCCGGCTCTCCCGAGGCCGCTCGTTCCGTGCGCGGATCCCCGGCTGTCCCGAGGCCGCTCGTTCCCCCGCGCAGCCCGGCGGAACCATGTTTGCGCGGAACGCGGGGCGGCGGGAGCCGGGGGCGGGGCGGGCCCGGGAGCGCTGTGCCGGCACGGCCCCGCCATGGCGGCGGAGGAGCGCGGGCGCTGCCCCGGCTGCGGCTCCCGGGCGCTGGTGCAGGACGCGCACTACGCGCAGCAGCAGCTGGTCTGTGCCGCCTGCGGCTGCGTCCTGGCCGAGGGGCTGCTCACCACCACCTACAGCGACGAGGAGCAGCTGCGCGGTGCGGGGCGGGGCGGGGGGCTGCACCTCGGTCTGGGGGCTGCGGCTGGGGCTCGTTCTGGGTCTGGGGGCTGCGGCTGGGGCAGGGGTCTGCGGCTGGGGGCTGTAGCTGGGTCAGGGGGCTGCAGCTCGATCTGGGGGCTGCAGCTGGGTCGGGGCTGCAGCTCGATCTGGGGGCTGCGGCTGGGGCAGGGGCTGGTTCTGGATCTGGGGGCTGCGGCTGGGTCAGGGGGCTGCAGCTTGGTCTGGGGGCTGCAGCTTGGTCTGGGGGCTGCAGCTGTGGCTGCGACTTGTTCTGGGTCTGGGGGCTGCGGCTGGGGCTCGTTCTGGGTCTGGGGGCTGCGGCTGGGGCAGGGGGCTGCAGCTCGGTCAGGGGGCTGCGGCTGGGGCAGGGGGCTGCGGCTGGGGCAGGGGGCTGCAGCTCGGTCAGGGGACTGCGGCTGGGGCAGGGGGCTGCAGCTCGGTCAGGGGGCTGCGGCTGGGGCAGGGGACTGCGGCTGAGCCGCTCTTTGCCGTTAACATGTGAGCGGAGCGGCGCCGGGGTCGTTGTCTGCCCGTGGGTGGGCTCCGGGGGCTCGCGGGGCTCCTGCTCCTCGCTGCTGCTTGGCCCCAGCTGCCGGCTCTGCTTCAGTGGCCTGAAGGACCTGTCGGTTCTGATCGCGGGGCTCTGGGTGCCCACGAGCTGAGCGACACGTTCCCCCCGCGTTTTGTGCCCTGACGCCGGCTGTTTTTCAGAGGTCGCCTATTCGCAGAGCACTGGCCAGAGAGAGCAGCTGAGCCGCTGCCTGCAGCGAGGTAAGAGCCTGCCCCGGGCTTTCCTTTGCACCCTCACCCTCCCCTGCTGCTCCTTTGCTGTATTTAACCCCGTTCTGATGGTCTGTGAGACGGCAGAAGCGTTGGGAGCTGTCAGTGAAGCAGGAGGGCAGCGTCAGGGCTGTGTGCAGCCGGTGCCTGCCCTCTGCAAACTGCCCCGTCTCCTCTGAGGGGCTTTGGGACGTGCTGTGGGGCAGGGGGCAGGAAGGGGCTGCTCTGTGCCTCTGCCTGGGAGGTGCTCCATGGGGCTGAGGGAGGGTCTGCAGCAGAAGCTGCTCAAGCTGATCTCTTAAGGGCAGTAAGAAAGCTGTGCAGTGAAGAAGGACCTGGGGGGGTTGGTGCCAGGGGCTGAACAGGAGGCAGCACCGTGCCCAGGGGGGCAAGAAGCAAAGGGCATCCTGGCTGGGCTCAGCACTGGGGTGGCAGCAGGCCCAGGGCAGGGATTGTCCCCTGTGCTGGGCCCTGGGGAAGCTGCAGCTCCAGGGCTGTGTCAGTGCTGGCCCCTCACTCACTGCCATAGGGACACTGAGGGGCTGCAGCTCCAGGGCTGTGCTCAGTGCTGGTCCCTCACTCACTGCCACAGGGACACTGAGGGGCTGCAGCGTGGCCAGAGCTGCTCCAGGGAGCTGGGGGAGTGCCCAGTCCTGGAGGGATCCCAAAGCCCTGGAGCTGAGGTGCTGAGGGCCAGGGGTCAGTGCTGGGCTGGGCAGGGTGAGGGGAGGGCTGGGACTCGATGAACTTAAGTCTTATCCAAAGAAAACACTTCTCTGATCCTCGGTGTCTTGTGCCAGGGATCAGGCGCGTGCAGGATCTCTGCAAAGTCCTCCAGCTCCCAACAGTGTTTGAGGAGACAGCAGTGTCATACTTCCAGAGGGCTCTGCAGCACCCCTCCTTCCACCTGGTCAGCCTGGAGAAGAAGGAGCTCCTGGGGGGCTGCTGTGTCTTTGTGACCTGTCGCCAGCACAACTGGCCCCTGACCATGGGGACCATCTGCTCCCTCCTGTACGCCAAGCAGGAGCTGTTTGCCGGCGTCTACCTGAGCCTGCAGAAGGAGCTGGAGCTGTGTGTGCCGGCCCTGAGCCTGGGGGATCTGCTCAGGACACACCTCGACAGGTAACGGGGCGTCCCTCAGCCGCCCCAGAGCTCAGGGTGTGTGTGGTGGCCCCAGAGGCTCAGGGTGTGTGTGGTGACCCCAGAGGCTGAGGGTGTGTGGTGACCCCAGAGGCTGAGGGTGAGTGGTGACCCCAGAAGCTCAGGGTGTGTGTGGTGACCCCAGAGCTCAGGGTGTGTGTGGTGGCCCCAGAGGCTGAGGGTGAATGGTGACCCCAGAAGCTCAGGGTGTGTGTGGTGACCCCAGAGGCTCAGGGTGTGTGTGGTGGCTGCAGAGCTCAGGGTGTGTGTGGTGGCCCCAGAAGCTCAGGGTGTGTGTGGTGGCCCCGGCTTGCTGCAGCAGCTCCCGCCGTGTAACCGCCGCCTCTGCCCTCGCAGCTGCCGCCTGTTCCAGCCCTCGCCCGACGTCCCGGCTCCCTTTGTGGAGGACAAGGAGAAGCTGCTGAGCCGTGCCCTGCAGGTGCTGGAACTGGCCAGCGAGACGTGGCTGGTGACGGGGCGGCAGCCGGTGCCGGTGCTGACGGCTGCGGCATTCCTGGCGTGGCAGTCGCTGCGGCCCGGCGCCCGCCTGCCCTGCGCCCTGCGCCGCTTCTGCCGCCTGGCAGGGCTGGCCCTGCCTCCCCCTGCCCGCCTCCGCCTCGGAGAGCTGCTGGATGTCCTGCTCAGGATGGCTTCCCAGCTCGCCTGGCTCAGGGTGTTTGAGCTGGACAAGAGAACGGTCGTCAAACACCTGGAGGACCTGCTGCAGCATCGCATCTTCCTGCTGAAAAAAGCCTTCTGCAGCCAGGGGGAGGAGGGTGGCACGGCCCCGGGAGAGGGCTGCCCTGGCCCTTCAGCTGCAGGGCAGGGGGACAGCGAAAAGCAGCAGCCTGAGGGTGCCAAGAGGCCCTTGTTGCCCCCCTGCGTGCTCAAGCCCAGGAAGAGGCTGCGGACGCCGAGCGCGCCGGGCCCCAGCGTCACCGGCGACGAGCCCATCTCCGACAGCGAGATCGAGGGCTACCTGCGCAGCCCTGCCGAGATCCAGCACTTCAAGAAGGCCAAGGGCTGGTCCTGAAGGGGCCTGTGGCCCAGAGGCCGCTGCTGCCAGACACAGAGGCGCCACGGACTGTGGCACCCACCCAGTGCCAGAGCCACCCCCCGCTGCAGGGCTGCGAGGAGGCAGCAGGCACCTACTTCACATCCTGAACCAAAAGGAGACTTTTTATGGTGTAACTGCTCTGGGTTATGTTCTGCTTTTGATAGAAATAAATCTCTCTGGACTCTGTCTCCCTGCAGCCTCCTGCCAAGGGTGCTTTGGTGAGTCCCAGCCCTGTGAGGTGACTGGTGAGCCCGTGCCTGGGCTGGCAGGGTGATGCCCTGGGGCTTGGCAGTGAGCTGAGGGCTCCAACCTCAGCTTTTCCAACCAAAGTGATTCTGGTTCTATCTGAACACAGAGCCTGCAAGAAACAACAGTAGGTCTGGGCAGACTGGCAAGTCTTTAATATATTAAACACCAGATATTTGCTGGAAACATTCTATTTATATAAAAATGCAAAAAAAAAAAAGACCCTTTTAAAGACATTTCTTTGGCATCTCTTTCCCCTCCCTCCCCCACAGCTACTGCAGGAAGCTCTCTGATGATATGTCATTTGCTCATAGTGTAAACAGACCAACAAACAAGTGTAATAATACAAAGCTTTTCAGATAATACTGTCACAGTGCAGCAAAGCAAATACAACAACTGGGTATCAGCAAGGACTTGATGGGAGGAGACACCAGTGGAAGGGGCTGGAGCCATCGCCTGGGATGAGAGTTTGGGGCTTTGGGGCAGGGGAGCAGCAGAATGGTGCTGGGCTCAGGGGTGCAGCCCTGCTGGGGCCTTGGGGCTTGCTGAAAGGGACACAAATCTGTTTTCCTCCACTGCTTTTTGGGGCTCCTGATCGTCAGGAGGCAGCTGCATCATTCACCTCCAGCCAGGGGAAAAGGGAGGGCAGAAGGGACACCAAAACTCCCACCTCACCTCCTATGCACCGCCCCTGCCAGCTGAGAGGTTAAATACACCCAATTAGGGGTAAATAGCTAATGAGGGGTAAATTGCAGTGAGCTGAGGGGTGAAATACACCCAGTGAGGGGTAAATCACAGCCAGGTGAGCAGGACCAGCACTGGGACTCGGTGCTTCTCACCCAGCTGGGGGATAACCACCCTCCTTTCTCTCTCCAGACCTCCAGACCCTGGCAAGGGGTGTCTCCTGGAGCCTGCTGCTGCCTGCACCGGGGTGCTGGGTAAAAAATAGGGAGGGATTTGGTTTTAAATGGGGCAAATTAAGTGCTTATCCCAGCTCCAGCCTCTCCAAAGCATCGTGTGACGGGCCCTGGGCAGCGCTCTGCCACCCGCCCAGGAGCAGCCCCTGCTCCCTGGTGCCTCCCTCTGCTCTCACAGGCATGAGGCCAGCAGCTGGGGCGTTTCTCTGCCTTCCCAGGAGCAAACCCCTTCTCTCCTGCGTGTGCACCCCTGGGTGAGGGCTGAGGACCTGCTCCAGGGCTCTGCTCTTTGGTGCTTGTGCAGGGAGGGTCAGGCCACCCCATTGCATAGCTTACAAGGGCTCAGGAGCCTTTCCTGGCCGTGATTTTTAGTGTCTGGCATTAAAAGAGTGCAGACAGTCACCTCTCCCGGGAGCTGAGGCTCCTCTTACCTTGTGCTTGCGTTTGCAATATGGCTTTTCCTTCGGCAGCCGCGTAACCCGCAGGGCTCAACGCCGGCGTCTCACACGCGTGGATCAACGTGTCCGACGCATTTCAAGCAGAGGAGCCGCGCTCGGGAGCACCTCGCTCAGGCTGGGGTGGCTCAGGCCTCGGTGCCACGGTGCCTGCACGAGAAGGGCACTTGGTGTGGTCCCCTCGGGGAGCAGGGGGGGGATATTGCAGTCGCGGCGCGATCGCCCGCGCCCGGACAACACTGGTTTGGTAACGAGGCACTCGCGGCGCTTCCTGAGCCGTCCACGCACACATCTATACATTCAACCATATAGCTTTGAAAAATAGACATTTGTTTCCTCTGTATATTATAAAATAGCATTTGGGGTGAGTCTGAAGTGCCGTGCAGGGGCGGCTGAGGCGCGGCCGCAGCCGGCGTGGCCTTTGGCCTGGGCACCGAGGCTTTGAGCCTCGGCAGGAGCCGTGTGGCAGCCCCTCAGCCTGGGCTGTGCCGCAGCCGCCGGCTCCTCGCCCGGCCCCGCTAGTGCACGCGGCGACTCCCGCAGCGCCGCCTCCCCTCAGCCCTCCAGCGGCTCCCGCGGGGGCAAAACCGTCGCTGGGCCCTTTCCCCGCCGTTACACGGTGGTTTCGCTCTTCCACAGGCCGGTTTTCATGCCGGCCCCGCCGTCGGCGCCGGCCAGGTTGATGTCGTACTTGCTGCCCTTGAGGCCGCCGTTGTGGCTGCCCACGTTGAGCGGGTAGGAGCGGCGCTTGGCCTCCTTGTCGGGCTGGCGCAGGTTGTCCCTGCCGGCGCTCCTCCGGCGAGCCTCGGCGAGGTCGGGCGCCCGCCGGCCGCCGTCGCTGCCTTCCGAGTGACTGGGCAAGGCGTCGCCGTCCTGGGCGGCGCGCGGGCCCCGCAGCGGGCTGCTCCTGCCGCTGTGGTAGCTCTCGGAGTGGCTGTGGTGGAGGCTGCCGCTCTCGCTGGAGGGATGCTCCGAGGACGGGCCCCGCAGCGTTTTCAAGCGGTGGTGCTTCCCGTCCCGGCCGGGCTTAGTTCTGCCGCGGTGGTTCCTGCGGCCGTGCAGGTTGCTGGCGTGTCTGCCGGCTCCCGAGGCCCTGCCTTCGGCGGGCTCCGGCTCCGCGCTGGCGGCAGGGCGAGCGTCCGCCTGGCTCTGGGCTACCTGCAGGTTGGTGAGCTTGCAGCGGCCGCCGGAGCCGGCGCTGCTGGGCGAGGAGGAGGAGGACGCAGCAGAATGAGCCGCCTCCGGGTCGCAGCCGATGAAGACCTGCGAGCCATCCTCTGGCACCAGCCCGGGGTGCACGTAGGCCTGCATGGGCAGAGCGTTCCTGTAGGAAGGGCAGCAGGAGAACCAGGAGTTGAGGACGTCCCGGCGCCGCACGCAGTGGTGGATGAAGATGAAGAGTCCCAGCGCCACGGCGGTGACGCCGTAGAGGCAGCTGAAGACGACGTTGAGGTACCAGCGCTGGGACACGGCCATGGCGCCGAACGTCCAGAGGGCAACGTACAAGGTGTGGGTGGTGAGCAGGGCCCAGAACTGCACCCGCAGCGAGTAGACGCCGTCTGCCTCGGGACACAGCGGCCCCGAGTGCAGCGTGACCGAGATGGAGCCGGAGTCAGTCAGCGGGTCACCGGCTCCCCCCAGCCGCGGCCGCGCCGGCTCCAGCGCCTCAGGGACGTCTTTGCGGCGTGAGGGTCGCCACTGGAGGCTCAGCCCGGCACAGAGGAAGTAAATCCAGGTGATGAGCAAAATGAAAGCCACAGGCACGTAGAAAGCTCCCAGGCTGGGCCGCCACACGAGCCAGCAGCTGCACGGGAGGAGAGGATTGGAGAGTCATGGAGTGGTGGGGGCTGGAAGCGCCCTGCAGAGCTCACCCAGCCCCTGCTAAAGCGGGTTCCCCTGGCTCAGGGGGCACAGGAACGTGTCCAGGCGAGTTTGGGAACCTCCTGAGGAGCCTCCACACCCTCCCTGGGCAGCCTGGGCCAGGGCTCCCTCACCTCAGCACCAAAGGACTTGCTCCTCCTGGGCCGATGGAACTTTTTGTGTTCCTGCTTCTTTCCATTACCCCTTCTCCTGTCACTGGGCACCACAGAACAAAGTGTCACCTCATCCTCCTGCCACTCACTCTTTAGGTGCTTATCAGCATTGCTGAGGTGCCCCTGAGCTCAGACTTCTCCAGGCTGAGCAGCCCCAGGGCTGCAGCCTTTCCTCCTCACACACATGTTGCAGCCCCTCAGCATCTTGGTGTCCCTGCACTGGTCTCTCTGCAGCAGTTCCCTGTCTCTCTGCAGCTGGGGAGCCCAGAATCGGGCACAGGACTCCAGATGAGCCTCCCCAGGGCAGAGCAGAGGGGCAGCACAACCTCCCTCACTTGCTCCCCACAGTGTCTTCATGCCCTCGGGATGCCATTGCCCTTCCTGCCCACGAGAGCACGCTGCTGCTCACGTTTGGTTTCTCACTTGCCCAGGTCCTGTCAGTGCTGGTTCCCCCTTACCCAGGTGTGAGGAGGCCACCCACCCTGGGGAGGAAGCCAAGGTCGAGCAGGGACACTTACTAGGGGTTGTTGTCGTGGTAGTTGTGGATGTTGACGGCCGCCGTGATCCCGCAGATGATGAGGGGGATGCCGCCGGCGATCAGGTAGAACCTGTGTGGTGGGGACGGTGTGAGCCAGTGCTTCGGACAGCCCTGCCCCGGGCTCTGGCTGTGGGAGCTGCCCTGGCTCCCTGCTGCCCCGTGGCACCAGGGCGAGGGGTGTTTGTACCGTAGCATGGGCCTGGGGGCTGCCTGGGCCCCGTCCCCGTCCGGCTGCCGCGGTGCCTTCCAGGCGGCCTCCTTGTAGAGCACCCGGGCTTTCACCGCCATCCACAGCAGCGTGGACAGGGAGGAGTAGTGCAGGATGATGCCAACCTGCGGGGTGCAGGTGATGGTCAGGCAGGGGGGAAGCTGCCCACACGGCTGCATCCCCCCCAGTCCCTCCCCGTGCTGAGCTCTGCAGGGCAGCCCCTGGCACCTACCGCCTGGCACACGATCAGGTACCCCGTGAGCGTGATGCCTCCCGCGAAGACGGCGGCCGTCATGGCGATGTGGAAGCAGAGGTTGAGCAGCATGTGCCAGCCCTTCCGTGGGATGAGAATGGTGCTGGAAGAGGCACAAGGGCAGCCCCTGAGCTCCTGCCCAGCCCCAAGCAGGATGGGACACAACCACAGCTCTTGTTCAGTGAGAGGGAGAATGATGATCACTGGGCTCTTCCTACTGGGTAGCAGGTAGATGAGGACTGGTAGTGTTGCTTGGCTTTCTGTATCTCATTAATTATGTTAATTACTCAATACAGTGCATCAATAATGTTCATTATTTGATGCAATAAGTATTGTTGGCTTCTTCCAAATAGGTGATATTAAGTGTGGGCTGCTGGTGTCACTTGACATTTCCTTGGTGCTGGTTTCACTCACAGTGAGGGGACCAGCCTGTCCCCCTGTGTTTCATTAAGTGCTCATTAAGTGTTCAATATAGGCCTCATTACTGGGTTAATTCTGAGAAACAGATAACTGAGGTGGGCTAACAATGCTGCCTGATACAACAAGGTCCCCTGAAAGCCCACTCCCTGAAAGCCCACCCCCACACCCCCTCCTGCTGCCCACAGACCCCCCTCCCTCCCCCAGGCACAGCCCCTTCGAGGGTCCCGGCAGCCCAGACACGGCCTCACCCGTGGTTGACGATGTAGGTGATGATGGTGGTGAAGAGGCAGAGCAGGAGCACGGCGGTGCAGGTGTACATGGCCGGGTGCAGCACCTCTGCGCTGCCCCTCGCCTCGCTGGGGAAGCCGCTCAGCTCCTGCCCAAGCACAGCACAGCCCGTCAGACCCAGCCCACCCCAATGCCCCCCACACCGGCCCCCCGACCCCATCCCCCTGCCCACTTACCATGAGCACAGCCACGTTGCTGAGGTGGTGGCAGTGCAGGGAGGTGACGTTGGGCTCGCGGGTGGCCAGCTGGCAGCCCTCGGCGCTCCAGCCCCCCATGCCCCCCAGCACCTCGAAGTTCCAGTAGGCAGCCACGGGGTCTGCGCCCTCCCCGGGGTGCCGCAGCGACACGGCCACCGGCTCTGACAGGTTTCCCACACCACAGCCATCTGCAGCAACAGAGAAACCCGCTCAGCAGGACGAGAGACACCCCAACGGAGGCTGGGCACGGGGGACCCCCACACAGCACCCCCTGGGCACGCTGCCACCTCCCCTGAGGAGCCCCAGGGATGGCTTTGCTCTGCTCATCCACCCCACAGAGCTCCATCCCCCCAAGAAAAGCCCCGCTCGGGGCACCCCAAAGCCCTGGCCAGCAGGCAGCCCTTACAGGTGCCGGCGTAGATGACCGGCGTGGCCACGCTCCGGCGCTTGCCGTCGTCAGCCAGGCGGGAGGAGTTGCCGGTGCTGCAGAAGAGTTTCCCGTTGCGGAAGACCAGCAGCTGGAGCTTGCAGTCGCCCAGCGGCGCGGCCGGGACGTGGCCAGCGAACAGGCTGGGTGGCAACTGGATGGAGGCCAGGGCGACGCTGTTCTGCGGGCGCAGGGTCGCGGGTGAGCAGGGGCCGATGCCCCCCAGCCCAGCCCGGCCCGTCCCACCCCGGCTGAGCCCTACCTTGATGTGGAAGGTGGTCAGGGAGACGTTGGGGCGGCCTGTGGTGCAGCGCAGCCGCAGCTGCTGGTCGCCCACGGGCTCGTTGCCCCGCTCAGCTGCAGGGGGGTGCCCGGCTGGACCCCCATCCCGTCGCTGGAACGCCACACAGCTCAGCCCCACGTAGCTCTCGGGCTTCACCACGTAAGCCTCAAAGGCGATGTTGCGGGAGTTCTGCCGGGCACAGGCACCGCGGGGCGGCTGTCAGCCCTGGCGTGGCCAGGGGCTTCCCACCCTGCATGGCCAGAGACCCTCCTGGCATGGGCAGAGGACCCCTAGCATGGGCAGAGGCACTCCTTGGCATGGCCAGGGACCTCAGGTACGGCCAGAGAGACCTCTAGTTCAGGTAGATAGACCCCCACCATGGCCAGAGGTCTCCAGCACAGAGACCCTCAGCATAGACAGAAACCCCAGATATGGCCAGAGACCCCTGGCAGAGGAATAGAGACCCCAAGCACCTCCTGCCTCAGCCCCCCTTGCCCCTCGCTCACCACCGCCATGTGCTGGGAGTTGCTGCCGAGCGTGTGCGCAGCGATCCTCTCCAGGGAGCGGACGATGCTGGTGCAAGCCTTCTCCTCCTTCTGTGACATCCACAGGATGTGGTCATCCACCAGCATGATGTTGCTGGCCATCTCCACGATGACGTCTGTCAGCTGCAGGGACAAACAGCAAACACCCCAACTGGTGCTTCTCCACCCCAAAATCACCCCGAGGCGTGTCAGGAGGAGGGAGGAGGGTTGCTAATTACCTGCTTGATCTGGTCCACATAGCCGAGAAACTTCTCTATCATCTGGGCCACGTAGAGAACATCCACCATGTCTGAGAAGTTGGCCGCCTCGGCCGTGTAGACGCGGAGCTGGTGCGCCAGGGTCAGCGCGTTGGAGGCGTTGATGGGCATCTGCAGAGGGGCACAGCCGCGGCGTGCCGGTGGTCACGGGCAGCAGCGGCCTCCCCCGGCACAGCCCAGTCCTCCCTGGCCCCCGTCTCACCAGCACGAAGGTGTAGAGCACGCGGGTGATGTCGTTGGTGTAGAGGCAGCGGGAGTAGTCGCCCTGGTCCCAGCGGCCGGCGCGGTCGCAGCGCCGCCATGCCTGCTGCTCCGGCAGCGAGCCGCCGCCGCCCGGCCCCGTGGCGAACGGGTGCTGCAGGCACGGCTGGTACGCTGTGATCCCTGCCAGCGTGCGTGGCCACCTGCGGGCACAGGCAGCGCTGGCCAGGGGCACACACCTCCCACAGCCTGCTCCGCTCACACCGATCCTGCCCCAGCCCCTGCAGCCCCCGGATCGTGCCATCGCACAAGTGGCTGGGTTGGAAAAGCCCTTGGAGCTGCTGGAGTTCAACCCTCGCCTCACCCTGCCCAGCCCAGCACTAACCCACGGCCCTCAGCACCTCAGCTCCATGGCTTTGGGTCCCCCAGCTCCCTGGCAGCCTGGGACAGGGGCTGACAACCCTCTCAGGGAAGAAGTTCTGCCTCATTTCAAATCCAAACCTCCCGTGGTGCAACTTGAGGCTGTTTCCTCTTGTCCATTCATTACTGGAGAGACGAGACCGACCCCCCCCTCACCACAGCCTCCTGTCAGGGAGTTGCAGAGTGCTCCTGTCTCCCCTCAGCCTCCTCATCTCCAGGCTAAATAACCCCATCTCCCTCAGCCGCTCCTCATAGACCTGTTCTTCAACAAACCCCATCCTCCCCTTGCCTCTGGGGGAACCAGGGGTGATGCTCCCCAGAGAGCTGCTCCCCCCATCCCATATTCCACTCAGCCCAGCTCAGCACAGAGGGGAGCAGCGGTGGTGGTGGGGGTGAGGGGGGTGTGCACCGCTAATTGAAGCCACATTGACTGTGTCAGTAATTGCTGTTCCGTCCTGGCCCCGCCGGGGTTGCAGCGGCCGCCCCGGAGCCTTTCGTCTCGTGCCAGAGAAATTCCAACACCTCCGCTGCTGGAGCCGCCGCCACAGGAACCCTTCAAAGGGCTTCTAATGGCTCCCAGATACCCGTCACCTGCAGCAGCCCCCGGCCCTGCCACGCACCGCTGGCCTGGCCCGTGGCATCGGCACCCCCCGGCACAGCACGGCCCCCACCTGAAGTCGCCGCGGTTGTTGGTGACGCGCTCGGCAGGGCAGTAGGACGCCGAGGTCTCCAGCACCACAATCTCCACCTTCTTGCTGACGTTGCCCTGGGAGGTGGAGACGGCGCATTCCCACTCGCCGTTGGCAGAGACGTGGATGTTGGACAGGATGAGCTCGCTGCGGGCGCAGGGGATGGGCTGGCACCGGGGGACACGTGCCATGGCACAGGCCCACGCTTGGCATCCCACCCACGGCACTTGGTACCCACAAACCAGCGAGCTCTGCCTCCACAACTGCCTGCCCCTTCCGCATCTTCATCCCTGTCCCCATCCCATCTCCATCTCTGTCCTCATCTCTGTCCTGATCCCCATTCTTATCGCCATCATCTCATCTCATCTCATCTCATCTCATCTCATTCCCTGTTCCCATCCCTGTCTCCATCCCTGTTCCCATCCTATCTCCAACCTTGTCCTCATCTTGTCTTCATCCCCATCTGTCCCCATTTCCATCCCCATCTCCATCTCATCTCAATCCCTGTACTCATTCTGTCTCCATCCCTGTCCCCATCTCCATCCCCATCCCATCTCCACCCCTGCCTTCATGGCACCTCCATCCTCATCCCCATCTCACCTCCATCCCTGACCCCATCTCACCTCCATCCCCATCCTCACCTCATGTCCACCCCCATCCCCATCCCTGACCTGGTGATGAACGTGCAGTCATGGATGAGGCTCTCCTCCACGATGACTCCCGTCCTCTCGTCTTCCTCCACCAGCTCCCGGTTGTGGTACCACCGGATCTGGGTGCTGTTGTCCAAATAGGTGGCCGTGCACTGGAAGGGCAACCGGTCTCCCTGGAAAACCACCTGGCGCAGCGACGGGATGAGGTGGTGCGTGTGCAGCTCCGGGGCTCCCGCTGCGGGGGACAGAGCCGGCGGGGTGAGCCCGCGCCCCCGCCCGCCGCCGCGGCCCCCGGCCCGGCCCCGGCTCACCGCAGCGCAGGAGGCCGTCGCGCGTGCCGCGCAGGGGCAGCCCGTGCAGGTGCCGCGGGTACACGCACGCCGTGCGCTCCGAGATCTGCGCCGAGCGGTTGCGAGCCCAGGGCAGCACCCAGCGCAGGTTGCAGTCGCACGTCAGGTACTCGGTGGCGAAGTCCCTGTGAGGGGAGACTCGGTGTCACGGGGCACCCGCGGGGCTGGGACGTGCCACCGGCCCCCAGACCCTCCGTCAGGGACCCCGCTGGGCGCCGAGACCCCGCGGCACAGACTCACACGACTTTCAGCGAGGGCAGCTCGTCGAAGACACCGGCAGGGAGGCTGGAGAAAATGTTCCCCGACATGTTGCTGCGGGACAGGAGGGAAAGGTGGCGTGGAGGGGACCTGCTGGGACACCCCAGCACGGCACCCAGGGAGGGTGGGCACGGGGCAGCCGCAGCCTGGGGAGTGCTACTTACAGCCTGAGGAGGTTGGGGAGCCCCTGGAAAACGCTGGCGCTCAGGCAGCCGATGCGGTTGTTGGAGAGGTCCCTGCAGGAGGAGCGGAGGAGCTGTCAGGGCTGCGGACACCCCTCCTGTCCCCACAGCCCCAGGACGGCCCTGGGAGCTCCCACAGGGGCTGTGCTGGCACTTACAGGCGTTTCAGCTCGGGCAGGCCGAGGAAGGCTCCCGGCTGGACCGTGCTGATCAGGTTGTTCTTCAGGTCCCTGCGGGGAGACAGCACAGATCGGGGTGTGCAGCGGGGAGCCCCATCCGCAGGGGACACAACGCAGCCCAGCCCCCATCTCCCACACCCAGCTTCCTCTGCTTCCCCAGCAGCCCCAGCGCTGCAAAGCCCCCTGCAAGAGCCTCATTAGCAGCTTTCCATCCCATTTGCCTCTCGTTATCTCTCCGTTGGGCGCAGGGCAGGCGGGAGGCTCCCTGTGCCAGCTCCAGCACCGCGTGCCCACAGGCACCAGTGCTTCCAGAGCAGCCGCACGCCAGCAGGTTATCTGCTGCCTGTGGGATAAGAACACTCACCAACACGGCCCCCCAAAGGCCCCCAAAGGCCTTCCCTGGCCCTCAGGAAGCTCATTGTGGTTATCAGCCTGATTGGAGGCACGTATCTAATCAGCAGCCCGCGGGGCACGTGCTGGCACAGGACCCCTGCACCCCAGACACAGCCACCAGTGGCTGGGGACACAGCAGCTAAAACACAGCTGGTGTGAAAACTCAACAGCCCTGGCTCTGGTCCACAGGGGCTGCAGGAGACCACTAGCCAGGGGTGAGACCCACCAGGAACTGTGCTGGGAGCAGGGGCTGGTGGCCAGCCCAGCAGGGAGCCTTCTCCCCTCAGTTACTTCCTCCCCACAGGCCTGAAGCTGCTGTTGATTTAAGATGAAGCTCTTCTCTCCCCACTGCAGTTGTTTGCCTTTGCATTTCTGCCAGTCTTGAGCCTCCTCCTCCCCTGCCCCGGCAGCGTGACGGGCTGCAGACACAAGAGACGGCAGCAGGGACCCCCATTGCCACGTGTGCATGGGGAACTGCATCACCACGTGTGCACAGGGACCCTCCTGTCACCATGCCTACAGCGAGACCCCCCTTCAAAGCAACTGCCTCCCTCCACGAGGCTGCATCCCTGGAGGCACACAGCAAACCTTGGCAGGGTGCAGATGGACAGCTGGACAGATTCCATCCCCGACCCCGCTGCCCCCCAGCTGAGCATCTCCCCCTCCAGCAGCCCCAAGGCCCGTGGGGGGAAGCGCTGGCCGAGGCAGAGGGCAGGACGTTCCCAATCAGGGCTGCGCTAATGAGCGCGCCCCGGCCGCATACCGGCCCCGCTCAGACTCATTAATCTCATTAGGCTGCTACAAATCAGCAGAGATGCCAAGCTGCAAGCGAGGGGTGCTGGGGACACCCTGCCCAGCGCCGAGACCCCGGGGCGGCCGTGCCCCGTCATGCTGGGACCCCGAAGCACCTACGGTGGGCAGCCAGGATGAGTCCCAGGCCACGCAGCAGGCTCCCCGGGGCTCAGGGCAGGTGCACAGCCCCCAACTCCAGCAAGGCTCATGTTAATAAATGTTTCCTGTAACACAGGCAGTGTGGGTCCTGCTGGCCCTGGGGAGCCCAACCTCCAGAGCTGCTCCAGCCCCTGCTAAAGCAGGTTCCCCTCGCTCAGGGGGCACAGGAATGTTTCCAGGTGGGTTTGGAAACCTCCTGAGAAGGAGCCTTGTGCTGCAGAGGATGCCCAGGGCAGGGCTGGGCTGTGGTGCCCAGTGGCCACTGTCACATAGGGTGAGGGTCCCGCAGCAGGAGCCCACCCAGCCCCGCTGGGCACAGGAATGTGTGAGACCCTCGCAAGGAACAAAACGTCCTCAGTGCTGGTCCCTGCTCCTGCATACCTACAGATCAAACCCAGATGGGGGCCATAAATCTCCCCTTATTCCAGCTCCCTCCATAGAGATGCCTTTCATGGAGAGATAAGAAAGTTGACTTTGTTCGGGGGGACAATGTCGCTTTTCATACGGGCCCCACGGAGCGCGGCCCCCCCAGTGCCTCCCGCCCCGGCGCAGCTCCCGGGGTCCCCAAACCAGCACCAAACCCTGTGTCCCAGTGCCAGCCCCACCACAGCACCCGCCAGTCATGTGAGGAGCGGGATCCATGTGGTGCCACCAGCACCCACTCCATGGCACCCCAGTGCTGCCCACCCACCCAGCCCCCCACCCCTCCTGCCCCGACCCCCCAGTGCCCACCGAGCACTCACAGCTTCTCCAGAGCCCGCAGCCCGAAGAAGGAGCCGTTCTCCAGCACCGTGATCTTGTTGTTACTCAGCAGCCTGTGGGAAGAGCAAAGGGAGAGGGGCAGCCCCGTTACTCACAGCCCCATCCGTGCCCTGGTGACCCACAGGGCTGGAAGAGGGGTGGGCACAGCCAGACCCGCTGTGTCACCAGGGTGGTGGCAATGGTGAAGTCTCAGGGATAGGCTGGGATGCAGTGGCTGTGTTGGGATGCAGTGGCTGTGCTGGGATGCAATGGTTGTGCTGGGATGCAGTGCCTGCATTGGGATGCCATGGCTGTGTTGGGATGCCACGCTGTCTTGGGGCATCACTCCTCTATCTGAGCCTGGCTGCAAGGAACTGCACAAGGTCCCACACTAAGAGGGCACCCTGAGGACCTGCAGCCAGGAAGGAAACCCCAGCTCTTGCCCCAAACCAACCTGACCCTGCTCTGGTCACGGCATCCCCAGCCATCCCGGGAGTCTCCCAATGCTGAGGTTCTATCCCAAAGTAAACAACTTTGCTGGTGCAAAGGGGCCCTTGACCCGACAATTCAGCCAGGAGCTCATTAAAGAGCGTCGGTGGCAATTAGCGGAGTCAGACCCTGGCCAGGGGGTGGGACTGGGCTCACAGGGGCCACAGGAGCTTCCCTGGAGCTCCCGGGGGAAAACGTGGGCATCGGCCAGGCTCCCGCCAGCCAACGCGACCCCGACGCAGCGCGGGGGCAGCCGCCAGCCAGGGCCGGGAGGGCAGCCTGGAGCCCTGACAGGGGACAGACCGGGGAAAAAGGGCTCATTGAGGGCTGGAGCTGGGGCTGTTTACACACAGGCTGAATGGCGGCTGTGTGCTCCGGCCCCTCCGCACACCCAGCCTGCGGCAGCCGGCGCTGGCCGAGCTCCCGCTCTGGGGCCGTGGGCAGCAACCGGGACTGGGCTCAGGGGACTGTGAGGCTGCCAAGTCCCCAAAGGCTGGTGGGGAGGGAAGGGTTGAGGGGCAGCCCCCACCCCACGCTGAGGAGCTGCCGGGGGGCAGCGCTGTGTCCGTGGGGCCCGGCCGGCGGTGGGGAGCGGAAGCGGCCGGCGGCCCCGGCAGCCTGCAAATTGCTTCCACACGCCAGCGGCCAGAGGCACCGCGGCCAGGGCCACGTCTGGCCCTTTCCTCCCCGCGGGGATCCTGCTTTCACCGGGGTTTGGCTCAGCCCAGCACCGCAGCAATGAGTGACAGTGCTGGGCAGCCCCAGGACGCTGCTCGGAGCGGGGGGCAGCGGGGACACCCCCTGAGCAGCATCACTGAGCAGCCCTGGGCACGGCAGCCCCGTGGCAACGCCTCGGTTCCCCAGCACAGCGTCAGCAGGGGCTGTTGCTCAAGGCTGCACCAGCCCCACAGGCTCCAGAAGGTTTTAATTCAGCGGCAGCAGATTTCACAATGTGGCAAATCTCCCCTGCACACGAGGGGGGAACCTCGGGGGCTCCCTGCTAAAGTTGGGCAAGCAGAACCCTCCCAGCTGGGGGGCTGAGCCGGGATGCAGGATGGATCCTGCTGAAACAGCCCTTGGGGGGTGCAGGAGATGAAAACACAGAAAGCAGAGTGCACAAGGTTTTGGCTGCAGCCCCCTCGTGCTTGCTCCTGCGCCCAGGCCTGGGCCATAAGGAGGTCCCTGGCTTGAACATGGAGAGAGCTTTGGGCAGGAGGGAGCCTGGCACTCTGGGCAAGCTGAACCTGGCTATTCTGGAGCCTCCCAGGCCAGAGGCTTTGCAGGAGGTTACAATCACGGGGGGCAGGAAGGCAGCCTCTAGCCACCCCCTGGGCTGAGCCCCAGCTTTGTCTGCAGACCCCTGGGACCATCCGCGCCTCTGCATCAAACCGGAGCTCCCCGCCTTAAAAGGCAACGCTCCCGCAGCCCCCACAGCTCGGCCTCCCCTGTGATGTGCAGCCAGCAGCCCGCCACGCTGGGAGAGGGGGAAGCCATCCCTGAGGCCACCCCCAAGCCACGGGCCTCTTGGCCACAGGGGAGCACAGGAGCAGCCTGAGCCGCGGGCACTGCCCTGTGCCGTGTCCCTCTGCCCGGAGCATGGTCTTGCCCTTCCTAAGGAAAACAGATGCTCGACCAAAACCAGTCTTGGGCACAAGGAAAATGCACCAACAGCGAGGATCTGACTGAAAGTTTTCTTCCTGATCAAACTCTCCCTGGGCAGCAACCCTGGCTCTCCTTTCCCCGTCCTGCAGAGGCCAGCTGGGCCACCCTCCCCCGTTCCAGCTCACATCCTCAGCCAGGGTTTTGTTTTGTTTTCCCTAGTTTTATGGATATTACATTCCAAAGTGTTTTCTGATGGTTTTTTTTTCAGGAAGTCCTCCCCAGGCTCATGGGACTTCCCGTTCCCGAGCATCTGCAGGAGGTAGAGCCGTGTGTGGGTCCCTGGCACTACCCCCGTACAGGAAAAACCCCAAAACACGATGGGATGAGTGTGCCCGCGAGGCCACTCTGACCCAGCACACGGGGGGCAAGGGCAGGCAGCCGCTGAGCCATTCTGGGGCAACAAGACCCCGCACCCACCCCCAGCTCTCGATGCCCGACCTCTCTCGTGCCACTCCAGCACCTTCCCTTCGAAACGAAGCCTTCAGCGCCGAGCCTGGCCCGAGCCACCCCCTCCCCAGCATCGGCGGGACAACCCCGGCACGGGGACAATCACCGGCTAATTGAGAGACGGCTGGAAAAGTCCCCCCGGACAATGCGGGGATTAAAGACCAGAGCGTGGAGTCAAACAGAATGCTGGGGGGATGCTGGCGGGGATGGGGGATGCTGGCGGGGATGGGGGATGCTGGCCGGGATGGGGGATGCTGGCGGGGATGGGGGATGCTGGCGGGGATGGGGGATGCTGGCAGGGATGGGGGCTGCTGGCCGGGATGGGGGCTGCTGGCGGGGATGGGGGATGCTGGCAGGGATGGGGGATGCTGGCGGGGATGGGGGCTGCTGGCGGGGATGGGGGCTGATGGCGGGGATGGGGGATGCTGGCGGGGATGGGGGATGCTGGCGGGGATGGGGGCTGCGGGGCCGTAGGAGGGATCCCCACCAGGAGCATCCTCCCATCTCGGAGGGATTCAGCCCTGGAAGGGGTTCAGCATCCTCGCTCCAAGCCGCCTGGCGCCGGGCTCAGCCCCGCGAGGCTGCAGCCGGGGAGATGCAGAGAGATCGCGGCTGCTTTTGCTGCTGTTTTTTTTTTGGTTGGGGTTTCTTTTTTTTCATCTCAAAAAGAGGAGCCAAAAGCGAAAAAAACAAGATTGTTTTTTCAAGCGTGCTGGAATCCACTTGGATAAATAACGGCTCCAGAAACCGGGCTGTTGAAACAATAAACTTCCTCTGGACCCAACCAAAAAAGGACGCGGGGAGATGGTGACTCCCCGGCCCGGGCAGGCAGCGGCGCGGGGGTTAATGCGGGGGGTGGGGAGCGGGGCGGGGGGGCCGCTCTGCTTTGCTCTCCAGAGTGCGTTAATTCAAAGCATATGCTCCCCGCAGATACGGCGCAGGCTGCGCCCCGAGCCGAGCGCGCTGCTTTGCAGAGGGATGTCAGCAACAGCAGAGAGGGGCCCCAGGGCTGGCGAGAAGCGCCGAGAGCTCCCGCACCGGGAAGGGCTGTGGAGGCGGCGGCAGCCCGGGGACACCCCGCGGCTCAGCCCCGCGCTGCCGCAGACACCCCGGCGGGCCGCCCCCTCCCCGCTCTGTCCGGGTGCCCGGGGCGTCGCCTCCCGCCTCGCGTCACGCCGCGCTATTTCGGACGGTGAAAATTATTGTTCCAACCCTCAGCTTTTGTTAGCACAGGAAAAATAAACCCCGGAGAGAGGGCGAGAGCTCCCGAGCCGGCGCGCGGCGGCACGGACGGGATGCTCCGGCTCCTGCACGCCGGGCAGCACCCGCAGCCCCCAGAAACACCAAACCCACCGCAGCTGCGGCCCGAGAAACAACAGACACGGCGCTGAAAGGGCTTTGAGAAAGAAACCATTTGCAGGACACGGGATAAACCGGCCTCGGAGAGGGGAGTTCAAGTAGAACTGGAAATTGGTCATAAGTCAAAGCCCTCTATTCCCTGCAGACAATGTGTAATTTCAGTGCAATCAAGCTGTGCACATAAATGAGGCCTGTGCTGGGATTCCACATCTGGAAGAGGTTTGTGCTCCCGCCCGTGTGACAGCGGGGCCGGCGCGGCTATCTGCAGCTATCAGCTGGGGGGGGGAGGGAACTAGAGCCTGTTAATACACGTCTGCAGAGCCCAGGCACGGAGGGATGTCCCCAGCTTGGTCCCCAACCACGGGAAGATGACGGTCATGGGAGCCTGGACCACGACAGAGGGGCTGGGGGAAGTGCTGTGCCCCCAGGCTGCATTGGTGCAGGCTCTGCTCAGGCAGCCCCAGCCAGGCAAGGTCTGAAGGGCTATGAGCCAAAAAGGGGCAACAAGCCAATCTGTCAGGGTTGGAACCTCTCCTTTCTCCCCTCCATGAGCTGGGGGCAAGAATGAATCTGTAGGTACAAAGCAGGGTGGGTGTCACAGAGCACAGTCTGCTGGGGCTGGACGGGCATGTCACACCCCTCTGAGCATCACCCTGCTCACCACAGCCCACACAAACCCCCGTGTCAGCTCCCTGGGTCTCCCCAGGCCACAGATTTCCCAGGCAGGACCAAAGGCTTGGGCTCCTCACTCCAGTAGCACACACAGCCCGAGGTGTGACACCCGCTGCAGGGCCACCAGTTCCCTCAGCCACGCCGGGTCTGTTCCCCACCACAACGACTTCCCCTCACAGAGTTAATTTCCACAGCTGCAGGCACTGCCTGGGCTCTGGTTTGCTCTCTCCCCAAGCAGCCATCCCTGTGAGGGGCTGAGGAAAGAGAAAAGGAACCCTGGCTCTGCTCAGCAGACATCCCCTGGGACACAGCGCTGGCTGCAGGGCTGGTCCCCCGTGCCCTGCTCTGCCCATCCAGAGGCTGTGATGCCAGCGAGTGCTTCCCAGGCACAGGGGGTAAATAAGCAGCAGCTGCCGTGGAGGCAGCCTTGGATTCCTCAGCACAGGCCTAATAATTAAAGATAAATAAAGAAGTAAACTGAGAGTGTGGGAAAAAGCCAAATGAGAGTTGGGGTGAGGGACCCACGGGGCAGCAGAGCTCCTCCGGCTGCCCACGTGTCCACGGATGTTGGGTGGGTGGCTGGAGCTGTGGCCGAGCCAGCAGCCCTCCTACCTGGGCCAGCTCTTGCCTCTTGCAGCAGCTGCTGCTGGGAAGAGCCTCCCCCAGCCCTGCTTCCAGGCCAGACAGGACAAGGACTGGGCCGGGGCTCTGCTTTTAAGCGTTACTCTGCAGAAAACCCAGCACACCCTTCCTGTGACTGGCTGAGCATCCCCGGGGCTCGGGCAGGACCTGAGTAGCCCCGGGGCACACGGAGGAAGCCCAGCTCAGCCCCGGCTCACCAGAGGGGCTCAAAACCTGGCCGTCCTGTCCCCAGCAGGGTGTCCCTGGAGGCACGTGCAGCCCCCACCACGTGCCCAGGCCCCGCTGCCTCCTCCGCTCCCTTCCCGCACCCCAGCGGATCCAGGAGATGCTCCCGAAGCCAGAGCCTCTGGTTTTGATTGTTCCATCTGGAAAGGGTTTAGAATAAATCATGTTTACTGCGCGAGAGCAGAGCCCAGGGTCACCGCATATTTGTAGGGTTCTGCCTGCGCCTGTAGGTTTCATGTCACGTTTTAGTGGGATCGTGTAATGCCCTAAATGCTTCTGCACGGTCATCCCGGCCCCGGCACCGCCACCTCCCAACCTCCCTGTCCCGCCAGGCACAGCCCATGCCACCAGCACGGGGCTGCAGGGGAGCTCAGCTCGTGCTCAACGTCACGCTTCCACTCGCTCATGCTGCAGAAAGCACCAGAACAGGCAACTGATGGGATGCTTTGCCCAAACTCAAACTGACAAAGGACTCCAACTCCCCTGTGGGTATTTGCGTGGGGCTGATGTATAAAACAAGGCAGCAGGAGGGAAGAAAGGAAGAGCAAAGGCCTGTCCAAGGGACAGTGTGAGCGCAGAGCTCAGCCTTCACCTGCCCTGCAGCCTCCCAGCGTCATCCCGCTGCCCAGGGCAGCTCAGGACACAGGGCTGCTGTCACTCCAGGACATTCACACCTCTATTTAGGACCCTCCCTCTTCAGCCCCTGCCCGTGGCACCCAGGCAGCACCTGTGTGTGTCACAGTCACCCTCTGCCTGCAGGACAGCGGCATCAGCATCCTCTCCCTCGCAGCCACCCCCATTTTCACAGAGCAGACATCACACCCCAGACGAAGCCCCCGAGGGGTGAGCGCCGCACGGGAACCCCGAGATCCTCAGGACTCGGTGAGGGGCTTCAGGCACAGGCAAGCAGATGGACCAGGGGCATCGCAGCCCCCAACCCCACACGGCCTCGACCCTCTGCAGCGTCCAAAACCCACCCGAGGAGCAGAGGGTGGGCTGCCCTGGCCGTGGGCACGCTGAAGTGGACACAGCCACACTCGCGGGGCAACTCTCCAGGTGAAAGCGACATTCTCCCGCGACGGCGCTGCCGGCTCTGCCCTCCAAACCAGATTTCAATTCGAAGGCCTCCTCCTGAGTTATAAATAACCCTGCAAGCCACCGCCGCAGCGAGCAGGCGCCAGCGCCGGCCCAAACCCCAGCCCCAACCCTGCCCGGCACCGGGGGCAGCTCTCCGAGCCTTCGCCCCATCCCAGCCCCGCGCGCTGCCCCCCACGTCTTCCCGGCAAATATTTCCAGCGAGAACCGTCGCGTTCAAACAAAAACAGCCCTTCGCAGAGCTCCGGCAGCAAAGGCGGCGGAGGGAAGCGCTGAGAAGGAGCCGGTTTCCCGGATTCCCAGCTCACGTCCACGCTCCGAGCCCGTCACCGCCGCCGCGCCGTGGGGTCCGTTCCGCCAGCCCGCGGCCGCCCCACTCCCACGCGATGTCCAGCGACGCGGAGCCGAGACGGACTTTGCTTGGGGCACGTTCGCTTCGTAAGTGAAGAAATAAAGGGGGGAAAAGCCAGGCGAGTGCTCGCGCTGTGCTCCCCGGCCCGGGGGGCTTTGCCCTCGGCCCCTCAGCACCTGCCCAGCAGCGGCTGCGCGGCCCCTGGCGCTGGGGAGCGGCCGAGCGGCAGCCGCCGGCTCAGTGTCCCCGCTGCTCCGGAGCCCCCCTGTCCCGGGCGGGCAGCGAGGCGGCCGCGCGGCACCCACGCGTGGGCTCCCGTCCCTGCCCAGGCGCCTCGGCACAGCGGCCGCGGCGGCGCGGGGGGATGCGCGGGGTCGCGGTACTCACAGCGTGGCGGTGCCGTCGGGCAGCAGGCGCGGCTCGGGAGGCAGCGGGAGCCCCCCGCCGCTGCAGACCACCCTCCGCCGGGGCGCCGCCGGGCCGCCGGGCGGTTTGGGCCGTTCCGTCCCGCACTTGCAGCCCAGGCTCTGTGCGGGGCAGCTCCGAGCCGCCCCCCCGCCGCTCAGAGCCGCCGCCAGCAGCAGCAGCAGCGCAGCCGCCCGCCGCATGGCCCCGGCCCCGGGCGACGGGCTCCGGCTCCGCGCCCGCCGCCGCCCCGCTCCCCGGGGCGGCTCCGGCGGCGCCGCCTCCCCCGCTCGCCGCGCTCCGCCGCCGGCCCTGGCGCCTCCCCCGGCCCGCCCCGGCCCGCCCCGGCCCGGCCCCGCCGAGGGCATCGCCGGCTTTCCCCCGCGGGGTGGGCAGCCTGCGTGGGACGGTCGCGGAGTCGCTCCCTGGAGTGGTCCCAGGAGGCTGGAGTGTGCGTGGGACACACTCGGAGTCCCGCAGGGAGCGCGCAGCCTCCGTGGGCAGGGGCTGGAGATCCGGGGGGTCCCACGGGACCGAGAGCTACAGCCCACGTGGACTCGAAATGAGTGTCCGAGCGCTGCAGGACGCTGGTCCCAGCCCCTGCAGCTGAAGCTGGAAGAGCAATAGGAAGCCACTTGTGTCCAGTATCTGCTCGGAGATCCTGCGAGCATCTGCACGGCACCAGTCCCCTCCCTGCAGACGTCTGGAAGCTCCAGCCCCTCCTGGTGCCGAGCCGGAGCCCTGCGTGGGCTGGGGCTCGCGTGGTCCGGAGGGGCCCCGGTGTGCTGCCTGGCTGGGGTGTCCCCGCTGCCCTGGGCACAGGGTGCTGTGTCCGGGCTGGTGACACGCACAGTCCCACCAGCACTGCTGGGGGTGGGGGCTCCTCACAGTGGGACCCCCCGGAGGAACCCCCCGCACAACCTCACGCAGTTCACTTCGTGGTCACGCTGCTCCATCCCCTCCTGGCCTCCTCCCTGCAGTTAACACTCTTCCCTTCTCTCTCCCCTGTTTGCTTCACTGCTTTTCACGCTAAGTTCAATATTTTCCTTCCCTCTGCCCCCTCCCACGTCCCCGCTGCCTCCTGCGCTGCCCCAGCCCCCTCTCCCCTCGAGCTCAGCTCCTCCGAGGCCACGGCTCACTGCAGCTTCAAATCAAAGGATCAAACGCAGGCAATGAAGTGTCCAGGAGCCTGTGCCAGGGAGCAGAGGAAGAGGGTCATGGAAGGACGACAAGAGACAGCTCTGGGGATGTGGTTTCTCCCCAGGACCAATCATTCCTGGAGAAGAAAAGACATTTACTCCTTTCTCCAAATAAACACAGCTTGCTGTGGCAGTGGGTGTTGGAGAGAGGAGCCACTCATCAGCACTCACTCCCAGGCTGCTTCCTCATGCCCCTTTTGTTTGGGAGCACGAGCAGCCCAGTTCCCCACAGCTCATCAACCTCTTCCCTGCTCAGGCACCCGCTGCCTCCAGCCAGCCAGGGACAAGGGATCACAGTCCTGCGGGCTCATCTGTGGCCAGTCACAACCCCCCACAGACCTCCCGTCCCCTGGCCTTGGGGGTCAGCCCTGGGACCCCCAAGCTCTGGAGACCAGCATCGGTCAAAAGACCACAACCAACAGCATACACACATCTTTCCCTCCCCACCCCCCCCCCCTTTTTCCCCTTGAGCAGAATTCCCACTGCAGAAGTGACTCTGGTGCTCAGCGCTGCAGGATGCTGGTCCCGGCCCCTGCAGCTGAGGCTGGAAGAGCAACAGGAAGCCACTTGTGTCCAGTATCCGCTCGGAGATCCTGCGAGCATCTGCACGGCACCAGTCCCCTCCCAGAGCCCAGAGCGTGAGCTCTGCCTCCCACTTGGAACGGTACAGAAAGCAGGAGCAGCCTCCCCTCTTCCTGGAGAGGATGAGCCCCAGACTGGAGCCCACTGCTCTCTCTGGGTGTCCCATGGAGACTGATTCAGCCCACTCACAGCACACTCAGCTCAGCACCAAACAGGGACACGGGCCCAAGGATCCAGCCCTGGACACAATCCGGCCCTGGTCAATGCTGGTCAGGGCAGGCAGAGCTCTGCAGTTGTCTCCACGCCACGTTGAAGCAATTGAGCCACTGTACATGGCCCAGAACTTCAGTCTCCTCTGAACCCACCTCCAAGAACAGTCGAAACCTTGTCCAGAGCAGCAACAACCGGGGAACACTCGGCCCCAGCCCCGCCATGAGCTCAAGCGACACTTCCCACGTGCTTTGAGCCCGGCGGAGTTCAGGTTCTTTCAACTCCTTCCAAGCCCCAGTCCGTGCTCTCCCAGCCCTCCTGATGCCTCCTGCCTGGGACACAAGAAGGCAGCAGGTTTGGGGCTCCCTCACTGCAGCCGGGCCGGTGCCGGCTGCCAAACCCCTCGCTCCGGTTCAAAGGTACAAACGCTCCTTCCCCACTGCAGGCACAGGCAGGGACAAGCACGGGACTCTGTCCATTCCTTTCACTGGGATCCAATAAAAACCTTGGCAGTTGCAGCCTTCCTGCCGGAAACCCGATATCCCAGCAATAAACACAGCGTCCTGCTTTGAAGGGCTGCAGCGGGCTCTGCCTGGGGCTGAGCTGCTCCTGGCCCTCACCTGCCTGGGGCACCCCTGCAACGTCCCAAACCTGTCTGGGGCATCCCTGCAACGACCCCAACCTGCCTGCAGCATCCCTGCAACGGGCTCTCACCTGCCTGCAACGACCCAAACCTGCCTGCGGCATCCCTGCAACAGCCCCAACCTGCGTTTGCTCCTGCCTGCAGCC
This sequence comes from Colius striatus, assembly GCF_028858725.1. Classification (NCBI taxonomy): domain Eukaryota; kingdom Metazoa; phylum Chordata; class Aves; order Coliiformes; family Coliidae; genus Colius; species Colius striatus. Next base: position 2,595,964 of record NC_084785.1, read on the forward strand.
CACAGGGTGCTGGGACAGACTGTGGCCCCGAGTGCCACACAGCAGGGAGGGGATGGGTCTGTGTCCAGCTGAGCTCAGCCCTGCTGCCTCCCAGCACAGCTGCTGGCCGGTGCTGCCACGGGGCAGGGAGGCTGAGCTCGGCCCTGGGGGTGTCACAACACAACGGATGTTATCCAAGAGTAAGGAAATGAAGCCTGACTTTGGGGAGGAAGGGAGTGAAGAGGCCTGGACTCCCAGCAAATGGGTTAGGGGGGAGCTCAGTGGCTTCAGAGGGCCTCAAGCAGGAGAGGGTGCTGCTGAGGATCTGCTGCTCCCCTGAGGATGGTGTCGAGGGCCATCCCCTCTCCCCAGCAGCAGCACGTCACCAATCCAGCGTAACCAACTCCTTTAGAGGCAGCTGAGTCTGCCCACAGATGCTCCACGAGCCCCCAGGAAGAGTTTTTCTCCCCAGTGTGTGCGAGCCCCTGCTCCAGCTCTGGGGGGGTCACCCTGGGCAGCCCCCAGCCCCAGGCTGGGCTGCAGAGCTGGGGTCACCTCAGGGGGCTGCCGGGAAGCCCGGGGCTGCGCCTCTGCTCCAGGAGCTGCCAGCGCCTGCGCCGTGGGCAGCACGGGCCGCGAGTCACGAGGGAGGAGGAGTCCCTGCAGCCACAGAAAGAGCCCTGGTGTGCTGGGAGCATTCCTCCAAGGCAAATATTGACAGTGCCACGGCCCGAGGAGCGGGGAGCCAGAGCGCTGCTGCTCCAGCCACCCAGCCAGCGGCCTGTAATCGCTGTAAATAAAGCGCGCGGCGTGGGGAGCCGCGGTGCCGGCGCGGGGAGCGGTTCATTAAGAGGCCGGGGAGCCTTTCATCTCCAGCTCCTTGGCTCCACTCCAGTGGCCAACAGCTCCCATCTGCTGGGTGACCGCTGGGGAAGGGCTGGGTGGTCTGTGCCCTGCTCCCCCGACACGGGCTGGGGGAGGAACGGGAGGTGCCGGCGGGAGGCTCAGCCGCAGGAGGAACAAGCTCTGGGGCACTGTGGGGTTAGAAAAGGCAGCTGGAAGCAGGGGGGTGAGGGAAGCAGCTGCAAGGGAACGGAGCAGAGCACCCTTCTCTCTGGGGAGAGCCACCTCCAGCCCACAGCACCCCCAGGACCACAGCCCAGAATGTTCCAGAATTCTGCTGCAGCCCAGAATGTTCCAGCAGGCAGAGCAGGAAACCAGAACATCACATCACACAGCTCCTGGCTGCTGTGCTGAGGCAGAGCTGCAGGGCAGGGGAGCAGCACAGGCCTGGCCCTGCACCCTCACCTCCCAGTTTACACCAGTTACAGCTTTGATTGAGCTTGGATGGTATCCAGCTCAGGAAATAAGTACCAATGCAGCACCAGCCAGCCCCGAGTGTAAACCCATCCCACTCCTCTGGGCTCCAAAAGACAACTGAGGCAGCGGTTTCCCCACGGGCCAGTAGGGAAGGGCTGGTGGCAAGTGACAAGCAGAGCTGGGGGTCCCTGATCACCCCCTCCAGGGCTCAGGACTGCTGTCAGCTCAGGGCACAGATCACTTTTGTTCCTCCTTTGCTACAGAGAGCTCGAGCCAACGTTTTACAGGTAGCAAAGAAAGAGCAGAGGGACAGGTTCGGGTTCAGACTGAGAGCCCCGGCTTTGTTCAGCACATTAAAGGCTGTGAAGGTGCTGAAACGTGCAGACGCGAGGGGCTGCGGTCAGACAGCAGTGAGAGGAAGGGACTCACAGCACCCACCCGCTGGGAACGAGGGCTCGGCTCCGAGGCTGCCCGAGCTGGGGAGCAGTGCCACCCAGAGGGCTCCTCCAGAAACGGCTCAGCCCCATCCCACACCTCACTTTTCCCCCTTCCCACCTACAAAAGCTTCACTTCTCCCTCTCTCAGCCGCTTTTCAACCCATCCCCAGACGCACAAGTCTCGCTCAACAGCAGCTCCAGGGCAGGGAAATGTCTGCGACGACGACTTGGGACACTTAACTCACAAGGCTGGAAGATAAAAATAACATCTTTAATAGCTTTATAGTTGGCACAGATGGTATTTAAAACTCACCACGTTTTATTGATGGACTGTGAATCAGCACAAGGAGCAGTGCCCAGCAGGGTGGCCCAGGCTGCACCTCGCTCCTGAGCCACACCGGCCCGGAGCTGCACTCGTCTCTTTCCACTTACATTCAGCGTTTGTAGCCAGAGTAAAACCAACAGCGAGATTTAACCACACACACACGCACACAGAAAAGCCTGGGAAGGGTGTTTCTGCTGGCAATGGGGCTCTGCTCCCTCTCAGCAGCACAGAAAAGCCCCAGAATGTCACTGAGGCAGATGATGCAACGCGGGAGCTTCCAAACGGGACAGCGGCTGCAGGGACAGAGGCCAGTTTCCCTCTTCCAGGAGAGGCAACAGCTAAACCACGCTGGAGATTTACTCACACAGCCCAGAGGCTCTATCAGCAGGGAGAGGGGTTGTTCTCAGGAACCTAGAACATGGTGCAACACTGTATTTGACTTCCTGACCTATGTTTCCCGAGGGAAAAAGCCCCGTGCTGCCTGGTGAGAGCCATGAGCACAGTGATGCTCACACAGATGGGGTGATGGAGGCACCCAGAGCCCTGGGAAGCAGCAGTAAGCTGGTGGCAGAGCAGGGACCTGGCACAGAAAGCCCCATCCTGACCAACAAGACCCTACAGTCTCAAGAACTGCTGTGCAGGGCGAGAACAACTCCCAGCAGCACAGGAGGGGAAGGTCGATCCCCAGGGATCTGCACAGAGAATGGGCAGAGCTTGAAGTGCCAGAGGGAAAAGGACAAACACCAACTTCATCCCAGAAGATGGTCCCACACTTGTGATGTGCATCCAGAACGTCCCACCGTGGGCTCCTGCTGGCAGCCGTGGCCCCAACCCCAAGGGCTGGAGCCTCTCCAGCAGCACAGCACGGCTCTGCCACCACCTGCAAAACTTATCTGGGGAACCACCTCTAGGTCTCTGGCAAGTGAAGGATTTATTCCCCAGGGAAAAGAGAATCACTGATGCTGCTGTAGATACGTCCTGCTCATTAGCAACACCATCCTGACAAATGCTCCAAGCAGCTGTGCAGAAGTCAGCATCCTCAGCGGCCCGAGGGAGCCAGGACACCACGGTCACCTTCAGCCACACGTTTCCTTACCATGTGTTGGTTATAAAAAGTTCTCAGTTGCATATGGGGACTCTATAATCACACTAATGGTGAGGCATTTCTGGCCTCTGTTCTGCTTGGAGGAATTCCCTCTCACCATCAGGACGGGGCGCCGACACGCAGGGAGGGACGAATGCATAGTGAGGGCTCCCATCCTCTGTCGAGGCCATTTTCTTCTCTCCCATCTAATGACCCTGCACCACCAGGGTCTCAGTTTTGCCTGGAGTTTCAGCAGGGGCTTTGCCATCCACTGCTTTGTTGGAATAATCTCTCTCTCCAAAAATAGTGCTTCCAATCCGGACGTTTGTGGATCCAACCTCGATCTAGGAGGAGGCAGAGAGGAGGAGCTGAGGGCAGCACTCCCCTCACACCCATGTCCCCACACAGCAGGGGGCTGCTCTCAACCCCACAACCCCATCCTGGACAGCTGTTTTCCATGGAGCAGCAGCAGCAGTATCACCATGCAAGGGGAGGCCTGAGAGGCCAGTTTGGGTGCTGCCTGGGCTGGCCGGTGCTGGCCCTGGCACGTTTGCTACCCAAAGAGGAGGGGTGGCAGAGCAGAAGCAGACTTACTGCATGCTGGAAGTCTGTGGACATGCCCATGCTCAGCTCCACCTTCTCAACGGGGAGACTGAGCTTTTCACACACTTCCTGCCGCAAAGACAGCAGCATCTAGAGGGAGGAGGAAAGGAAAGAGGCTCACACACCTGGTCACACACTCTGGTCCTGCTTTAGCATGGGGCTGGGCTGGTTGAGCTCTGCAGGGCCCTTCCAACCCTCACCCTGGGGGATTCTGTAAGAGGAGGTTACCCTTTGTTTCTAGAAGAATCTGACCTGGAAGTCAGGATTAGGCCCCTTGCTGAGGTCGTGCCCGATGCTGCCGATGGTCATGAGCCCCACGAACTCCAGGCTGGGGCACTTGCTGATGACGTGCTCCACAGCAGCCGCCGTGTCCGCGGGGGTGAGGCCGTGCTTACCTGGCAAAAGGGGAGGAAGGTCTGTGTCAAGCTCTGCCAGAGCTCTGCCTCCCCTCCCCACAGCCAGGCAGAAGACAAATCCCATCTTAGCTGAGAGAAAAGCTTTCAGAGCCCAAACCCAACTCAACCCCCGTTCAGGTTGTTTCTATCAAGCCAGCAGGAGACACATCTGGAGAAGTCACTCACTGTCCTCTCCACTTGTATTAACTTGCACCATGACCTTCAGCTTCTGAGACGACCCTTTTTTCTGCCACGAGCTGTTGACTCTGTCTGCCAGCTTCACAGAATCCACCGTTTCCAACATGAACAGGTTGGGGACAGCTGGGGAGGAAACTCGGGCTGAGGGCAGTGCTGCTGGCACAGAAACTGCTGCACCTGCAGCTCATCTCACTCAGGCACAGGGAGTTTATAGGCTGTTATTATCCGAGCCCTGGCACACTCTTGCCCCCAGGGTCACTGCACCCCACGTTAAAGAGTTTTACCCATCAACTTGTTGACGTTGTTTTTCTGCAGATGGCCGATAAAATGCCACTTAATGTCTGGACAGGAGGCCAGGATCTGAAACAGAGAGCAGCACTGAGGTCTGAATCACAATCCCCTCTCCCCCACACAGTGCTTCAGTCTTTAGTTTGCCCACTAACAAAACACCAGACACCCAATCTTCTTCTGTTTGCCCTGACAGCTCAAGCAGTGCTTGGTGTGTACTGAGATTGCTCCACAGGCTGGGGGGCAAAAGGGCTGTGGCTGCACAGCACTAAAAAGCTCTTTTGCAACTCAGCAGTTCATAAAATGGTGTCTTCCCCAAGCTGAGCAAACTGCTTTATGACTAAGGCATATGTAGTCACAGAACCCTCCAGAGCCAGCAAAGAGGAGGGATGAGGCAGAGGCAAAGAGCTAAGAACAAACCCATCATGTCTTTGAAGAGATAAGTATCAAGCAGCCTCCACCACCAAAGCCCTAACAAACACCAGGACTTCTGCTGACCAGCTCTCAGGACACAGCTACACAAGAAGAGAGAATATATAAGGAACTGTGTACTCACTCTGGAGTCTGATGCCTTTTCTAGCAACTCTTGGACCTAGGAGAATCCAAAACAACCTCTTTTTAAAACCACACCAGCCGTGCCCACGCTGTAAGGACGGTCTCTCAGGGAGCAGCACGTCCCTGGGACCAGGAGCTACACCCACACCCAGCTCCCCACGCACAGGGCCGGGCCTGCTGCTCGCCCTCGGCATGAGACGCACTCCCAGAGCCCACCCCCAGGCCCTTGCCCATCCCCAACTCACGTAGTTCTCCCCGAAGCTCCGCTGCCCGTGGCTGTAGGCGTCGATCACCATCTCTGCCGGCTTCGTCTTGCTGACGGCCACCAGCCGCGGCTGCACGGCCGGGAGCCCCTGCAGGCACACGGGAAGGTGAGCGCGATGCCCGGGGCAGGCTCCGGCGCTCCCCCCAGCGCCTTCCCGAGCTCCCAGCCCCCCACAGCCTGCGGCTGCCGTGGCAGCGGGTACGGGGCCCGTCTCTCAGGCCGGGGTCACGTCTGGGCTGGGGGGCACCGGCGGCCGCGTCCGTGCGGCGAGCGAAGCGCCGCCCGCGGGATGCGAGGCCCGTCTCTATGGTGACGGAGGACCCGCCGCCACGGTGAGGGCTCCCCGCGTCGCCGCCGCCGCCCCTCACCTGCGGCCTCCGCGCCGCCGCCTGCTGCACCCGCTCGGTGACGGCCCGCAGCGCGGGGCCCAGCCCGTCGCCCGCCGCCATGCCCGCCCTCCACATCCCCGCCCGCCGCCTTCCGGCGCTAAGCCCGCCCCCTCCGCGCCGTGCGGCCAATGGGAGCGCTCGGCCGCGCACCGCCCACCAATGGCAGCGCAGCGCCGCGCAGGGAGGCGGTGCCATGGCGGCCGGGGCCCGCGTCCCCTCAATGACGGCCGGCTTCGTCCGCTGCCCGCCCCACGCACCGCCCCGGGGCTCGCCCCTGCGAACGCGGCGGCCCCTCTGTCCTGGGCGGCCTGGGCCAGGGCTCCCTCCCGTCAGCACCAAAGGACTTGCTCCTCCCGTGCCAGGGGCACGGCCTGTGTGCCAGCCTGTGCCTGCTGCCCCTTGTCCTGCCACTGGCCCCCACACACCAAACCCTGGCCCCAGCCTCCTGACACCCACCCTGCAAGGACTGAGCAGCATTGCTGAGCTGCCCCTGAGCTCAGGCTGCTCTTCTCCAGCCTCAGGTCCTGCAGCCTTTCCTCCTCACACACATGTTCCATCCCCTCAGCATCTTGGTGTCCCTGCCCTGGCCTCTCTGCAGCCGTTCCCTGTCTCTCTGCAGCTGGGGAGCCCAGCACTGGGCACAGGACTCCAGATGAGCCTCCCCAGGACAGGAGCAGAGGGACAGCACAACCTCCCTTGAGGTGGTTTCCATGAGGTGCAGCTTCTGAGGTCTGGGCACGAGCCTTCAGCTGGTTACCAGGAAGGCAGCTGCAGAAAGCCCTGGCCCTCGTGCCTGGAAAGCAAATCAGGCAGCCAGCAGCATCAGCTCAGGGAGCAAGTACTGCCCCTGACAACGATCCTGCAGAGCTAATTCTGACCCACATCCCCTGCATACCCGAGGAAAAAAACACTCCTCCAAAACACAACCGTCCACCTACAAACAAGCTTCATCCCACCTGCGTGAAGACAAGTCTGAGGGTGCAAGTTTCAATTACCTCAGTAAAAAAGCCTTCACAAAGCCAAGGCAGCAGACAGCACTTGCTCTGCAGGCCCTGGGAGCCACAGAGCCACGGTGGGAGGCCCCAGCGCTCGGACAATGTGGCCTTTATCCCAGCAAGGCAGGGGGAGAGCAGGGGACTGCCAGCTGGAACCCATTAACTAAAATATTTGCCTTAATGTGCAGAACTCACTCTCTCCCTCCCCATATTGACAGTATTTACACAGCTGTTTAAAAATACCCAGAAGGTTCCTGCCCTGTGTCCAGTAAAACATGACAATGGCTTCCTGCAAACTTCACCAAATCCTTGATCCTGGCCACTGACTCTTGTTTCTGTGTTTGTCACCAAGCTGGTGAGCAAAGCAGAGTGAGGTGTCATCCCTCATCTGCCTGCTGAGCTGCCTTGGACTCCTCTGCCCCTCTTACTGAATATCCACAGAACTGTTTGGTTGGCAAAGCCCTTGAAGCTGCTGCAGTCCCAGCCCAGCCCTCACCCTGCCCAGCCCAGCACTAACCCACGGCCCTCAGCACCTCAGCTCCACGGCTTTGGGATCCCTCCAGGGCTGGGCACTCTGTCAGGGAGTTGCAGAGTGCTCCTGTCCCTTCTCAGCCTCCTCTTCTCCAGGCTGAACAGCCCCAGTTCCAGCTCTCCCACTGCTGCAGCAGCCGCCTTGATGCTACCCTTGTAAACCTTCCCCTGCAAATACATCTATACATTCTGTTAAAGGTTCTCATGGAAAGACAGTGAGAGACTGGCATTAAAACTGAAGGCCATTTTATTGTCATAGCAAATACCAAAATAAAAAGGCTTTTAATTCAACACAAGGTCAAAGACTGTACTGGCTCAAGCACGACCATGCTCTCACCAGCAGTTCTCAGGTATCAGCAGTGCCACAAACCTCTATTTCCTTTGTTAGACAGAGTGGTTTGCAAATTCAGATCATCTGAAACCTTGAAATGAGGACAAATTGTCCAATGAAGAGACAGAATAAAGGTTTATGTGTAGTGACAGATCTGCTCTGGAAAGGAAGGAAATGATACATACGATGAGGAACCTGAACGAACACACAATGTCTTGGCTTGTGGAGCCTGAGTTACTTCAACTGTTTCAACTCTCACTGTAAGAATACTTTAGGAGTAATGTTTTCAATTAAAACCCCAAATTCACTAAGACCTATTTACCCCAAACTATTGTCTTACTGCAAAGTCATTCAGAACCATAATAATACCACTTTGGCTTATCTGGGTCTCTTCATTAGTGACAACTACTTGTGTAAAGAGGTTTTAGTTACTAATGGAATGGAAATCTCTAACATGAATGTAGAACAGTCCCAAATGAGATCCTCCTCAAAGGTTTGGGTCTTATTACTTCATTCCTAGAGTTTCTGCTATTCCCTGTTCATCATCTTCCTGCAGAGACCTGTGTTACAGAGGTCAGACTACAGCCTACCTATGGATGCAGAGTTTTGACTGCTGTGCAGTCTAATGTAGTACATAGGTCTGCAAAGGGGCCTTCCCTTAGCTCCTATTTTCGAACAGACACAAAGAAGACACATAACACTTTCCCCCTCGCAGCAGAAACTAATGCTTCTCTCTTTTTTTTGCCTTTGCACTTTCAAGTACCAATAGCTGCTCTCCTAACAGAGGAAACTGAAGTAAAAATACTGGAACCAGCAGCTGAAATACACCAGATTTCTATCTTAGTGTGATCACCTCATTAAAAAGACTAATGCTTGTTTTAAAACACTGAAGAGTGAAACCAGGTGTAGCAGGTAGCAAGTGTTTGGGGCAGGAGACTGGAAATGCAATAGGCTGGTCTCTGACAACTCAGTGCTTACACTTGCCTCATGTTAGAGTGTTGGCCACAGATTCTAACAGCAATGAATATACAGGCTCTCCTGCCAAGTAGCAGGTGGATGAGGGAGAGAAAAAGCTGTTTTCTCTAGGCCTGACTTTTGCCTTTAACACCCCCTCAAGTTTTGCATGTGTGCAAAACAAACCCCTTTGCATCTGGTCTGTTTTCTGAAGTGAACAGTACATTGTTCTGAGCCGGAGAGGGAAATCTATCTTTGGACAGCTCAGAGACAAGAGGCCCTGGGAATTTTTATTATGGTATTTTATGTCCTTTGCTACTAGTAAATCTTCCTTTCAGAGGGTCTGTTCAGAAAAAAACCCACCCAATAAACCAAGAGTAACTCGTCTCTGTTCACTTTGCTTCACCTGAATGTGCTCTTTCTAATAAGACACTGTAAACACCGAAATCCAGTTGGTCTGGCAGAGGCAGAGAACACACTGTAATGATTGTGGGACTAGTCACTCAGGCAGTTACTTGCCCACAAGGCTTTTTGCAAAGTCAGGGTCCCTGAGACAGAAATTCTCTCCTCCCTCGTTTGTGTGCGACAGCAGGCGCTGGCAGCCTGGTTCCACTGAGCATCAGCTCCAGCCAAGCACCACAGGATGCTGCCTGTCAGCTGCCTGCCCTCCTCACCCAGCAGCTGAGCTGCTGGAAACTGCCTCAAAATACTGACTCCCCTCTGCCCCCTCCCCAGATATGACAAATGGAAAAGGAACTGGTGTTACGACGCAGAAAGTGAACAGCTTGGGCCACTACCTGCGTGACACGTGGTCTAAGGCTTCGATTCTCCCCTCCCCAGGTAACAACCTGCAAGACTGGGGCTCAGCTTCTGCCCTGCCAAAGCGAAAACACACTCAGGATGGACGTGGGAGCACAGCACAGGCTGTCAGACCCTTCCCACACAAGGGGCAGTAGCCCAGGGGAGGCACAGCCCTGCAAGCAGACACGTGTAGTGTACAAAAGTCTAGCACCTTTTGTCTTTTAAAGGGGGCTGAAATAAAGTACTTGAGACCTCCAACGAGAAATAAAAAACAAACCAAGGACTTGTAGCAGCAATTCCCCTCCCTCCAAAGCAGCAACATTTCTCTACTTCCAACTTCTATGAGCCACCTCAAACCCACAAGGGAGCACTCACCCAAGCTGGCTGCAGAGGAGATGGTCTGTGTGCCCGGGAGCAGGGAGAGGTGCATCTAGAGCACAGGCCTGGAGATGGCTGCTCACAAGTCACCAGGAAAAAACAACAACCCAAAAAACCCCCAACCCCAAAGTCTTTGTATCTAACTGTCATATAAAAGATTGACATGATTAAGTCTGATTCATCTTTTTCAGAACAGGAAAGGGAGAAAACAAAAAGGAACTTCCCAGTTCGTGTTTCTTTTGATATAAAACGAATAGAAATGTTTCTTTTCAGTTGACATTATGCTGTAGTTTTGTGTCCTCACTGGTTCCTGCCCCATCCTCTTCTTGGATTCTTTCTGCCAGTCCCTCTGCAAATTTGGTTTGGCTTCCTGCATAGTCCATGAACATGTTGGGAATATCTTTGCCAAAATATATCTTGCTGTTGGCTGCTATAGCCTTGTATTTCATCAGCTGCAAGTACTCAGGAGTTAGCTTCAGCTGCACAAAGAGAACATGGGGCAGATTCAGACAAAAGCAGATTCCTGTCCCTGACCATATGAGGCTTCTGCTTTCCCACACGAGCAGCAGGAGCACTCACCCTCTCTCCAGCTGAGGAAACAGGAGTGCCCAGAGGCTCTCGTTCAGAGAAGCTCTAAATCCCAGTGACTAAATGGCACAATGAGAAAGTAATGGAAGCAGCTGGGAAAAAGCTCAAGCCCAAGGCTTCAGAGATGGAGATGCTCAAAAACACATCACTCAGGCAAAGCCCTTGCACTGCAATCTACTGGGAAGGGAAATACAAGTGGCATTTCTCCAGAGAGCAGACTGATGGTTCTGTTTCAGAGAGCAGAGCTCATTCGTTCAGGATAACGACATTATCACTGAGGGGATAGAATAACTGGGACAAAACTTGGCACAAACATGCCAGACCTCTGTCCATTCCCACTGACCCCTACAAACCAGACAGGCTTCCTGCTGGGATGCCCTGGGAACTTGCTGTAGGCAGTAACAAACCTGGCAGTCCTATCCCTATCATTTCTGCTTCTGTTTTGGTTAGTTTTCCTTTGCAGCATCAGGGCTTTGCCAGGCTGGTTAGTCTGGTAAGATCAGCTCCATTTGTTTTGTACCTGAGTACTTCTTTACTCTAAGAGACCTCCTTGCTTTGCTTTGCTTGCCAGCTTGCAGTTTGGCAGGAATCAACAATTCTGATTACAACAGGATTGAAAGAGCAACACTGAAACTAACACTCCATTCCCAGCAGGAGCTGTGGCCCTGTTAGCATCTAGCAGAGCTGTCTCCAGATATCAGATATTTCATGGAACCTGACAGAAATTTATCTGTCCAGAGAAGAAAATGGATTTGCACAGAGGAGTCTGTTTCAGCCTTGATGAAAACTGTTGTGAGAGGAGACGGCCTTGTTTTGCTTTTTGACCCCAAACAATGAGCTACAAGAAGCAAATAATCACCACAGACTGCTTCTTTTGCTGAGTGTTTCTATTCAGCCCAACATCAGGAGCCCTGCTTCAAGGCCCAGTGTAAGGAACCTTACCTTGTTGGCCTCAGCTATTTTCATAGCAGTGTAGCACTCAGCATCAGCTCTGGCCTTCTCTCTTGCAAGAAATGCAGCATCTGGAAGAAAAGACACACTCCCATGTTCAGGTTTTTATTTCCAGCTCTGTTAGCACCATTTGCAGCTGAAAACTTTTTGAAGTGGCCAGTACCACATCTAAACTGCACAGGATACAAGGAGGGGAAGAGGGAACAACACGGGAATCCCAGAAATGGGATCTCAATTCCCATCTGAGACGCTGCAGGATGATGGCGTTAAACAAGTAAATTGCATCTGCAACTGGAGACCTCAAAGCATTTTCTGAACATCAGGTTTCTGTTACCAGCCCTGTCAGGCAGGCTGAGAACAGCCTTTCTTCTCCAGCCAGCCACTAACTCTCGTGCTGAAAACGCAGCAACTGTTGTGCAGCAGAAGTGGTATTTACCCACGGCATCTGCACGCGGCTCCAGGGCCAGCCCAGCAGACTGCTCTGCACACGAAGGCTGGGGCTGTGAATGCAACTCCCCAGATGGGGTTTTGCCTGGGGTACTGAGGCAGAGATTCTGGCATGCAGAGCAGGCTGTTCTAACCTTTACAGGCTCTGCCCTTTGCACAGATGTTGGAGAGTTGTTTCTCTGCAGTACCAACAACTGCATAAAGGGCCTGATCCTGCAGGATACTGACATTTCCTGACTCCCAGCAGAGACACTTAAGGAAAGAAACACTTCCCCTTTCTGTACTGCACTCCTTTTTCTCCTTCTCACTTGTCTTCTATCCAATGATAGTGATGTGCTATCAAGCCACCATGTTAAGGCTAAAATGAGGGTGATCTGGCTCATTCAATGTGACACTCCTTCTATGACACACCATCTGCACAGCTGCATTAAGTGTTTACCTAGAGCAGCAGGGAGTCCTCTGAGCTGCTACACTTAAAAAAAGCCATGTAAGCAATTGGATGGTTTGGCCTGGAACTTTCTCTCTTGGCTAAAAAACAAGTGGACTCAGTCAGGGACATGAGAAGGAATGAAGGAGACAAGAATCCTGTGCCAGCACAGAGTTGAACTGAAGGCCTGACACCTGGTGACACACATAGGAAAAAAACCAACCCATTGTATCTCTGCAAAGGGCTCCTTAATGAGAAGCTGCTCATCTGTAAAACCCTTAATTGGCTCCTTGGTGGCCTTCTGCAAAGCCTGACAGGGCTTTAATGAATGTAACTGGAAGTAAAGCTTTGCTACTCTGAGCTGGAGATGCAGACCCCTTCTCATGTCCTGGAATTTCCTTGATAAAGCATTGTATCATATGGGTGGGGGGGACACCTTAACCTAACGCTACAACCTCCTAGAGAGAACACCTCGAGAATGAGAGTTCCAAGAAACACAACCTGCAAAGAAACATTCCTGTTCCTGCCTCTGGTCAATCCTAGCTCCCAAAAGCAGTATCTGCAAAACTAAAGGAGGGTGAAAAAGCAAAAATGCAAACAGAGATATCACAGGTTCACTAGTTAAAATGAAACACTACATTTGCAAGAGAAGCAGCTTCCCTTTCCCCTTCTGTCAGCCTTTAGGAGACACGTTTCCTTGGAACTGCAACGTGTTACACAAGGTACCACACACCTGGGCTGAAAGGAACCACTTCAGACCAGTGATTCACTCCTGTGAGAGTCAGTCTGAAGCACACAGTCAGTGCACTTCAAGAACTACTTGACTGCACAGTGAATGGCTTCAGATGAAATGCAGCACAGAACATTCACTCACTGGAAAGTCCAACACTCACCTTCGATCTCCGAAATCCGCTTCTCCGTCTCTTTTTCCATCACTTTCTGTCCATAAGTTATTTCAGCAACTTGTGCAATTTTCTCTGCCTCTGAAATGAAAAGGAACACGTCCACAGTGTCATCACACAGGCTCCCTGATGCCAGAAGCAGCTTCCCCCATCAAAGTCCTCACCACCCCCCTCTGGTGGAAACAAACTGGGAAGAGCTTTCAGCCTTGGAAGGCACCAGGCGAGGTCTGCAGGCAGAGCTGGAACCCACCTGAACAACTCCTGAGTTTCTCTGGAAGAGTCTGAGATCAGGAGCAACCAGATGCAGCAGAAATGGTCCAACAGCAAACCTGGTGCATCCCTCCCCAGCACCTGAGTTCTTTTTGCTGCCTACCCCACCACAGCCCCCTGCAGTTACTACCTTCGAGCAGAGATACAGACCGATGAGGGCTTTCTTCCTTTCTGTCTCTGCTTCCTTCTCCACCACCTTCTGCTTCTGTGCTGCAATCAGCAGCTTTGTCTTCTCACTCTCCCTAGGGAGTCAGAAACAGCCAGTTACAAAATGTGAGCTTCCTGAAGTGCTGTGGTCTACCCTATCTCCAGGATATCTCTACCCTTTCTCTCAGTCCTCCCTTGAGCACGTGTTTAGGGCTTTTTTCTACATCCAAGTCTCTTTTCCTCCCCTCTGCAGCAGGAAGATTTTTCAGTCAGGTCAGTGTGAAGCACTCCCTGCTCCTCTCTGCAGGCAGCCATGAGGCAGCTCACAGCCCATACACATCTCAAAGTTCCTTGGGCTACTGTTAACGAGGAAATTATTGCAGCAAAGTAAGCAGTGAAACTCCTGGGAAAGCCTTTTCCTCACAGACAGCTATTCTGCCTCCTTGGGAAATGTGCAGCTTTGAAATCACCCTCCATTCAATCAAATGGCTCTCTGCATTTTACCTGCCAAAGCCTCTTGTGCTTCACTGACTTGTACATGCACTCAGGAGTTTTAAAAGCCTAAATAACAAAGCTCCTGCTCCCAGTCAGGGAATAGAGATCAGAGTCATGAACAAGCCTCTCAAGGCACACCCTGCTGTACTTATGACAAGAGATAACACACTGGCTGGGGGTTCTGCCTATCATGCCCATGCCACAGTGACTCACCACGATACCAAAAGGTCACAGAAAGTGCAAGGGAAGCAAAGTGTCTGAGGGACTGTATCCTGCCCTTCACAGAGTGCTGGCAGCAGTTTAAGTGCCTCTGAATGATCAAGTGCAAGAGAAGGCAGCTGGCTCAGAGCACTGGAAAGGGATCAGCATGTCAAGTGCTATTAAAGAAAGTTATTTCAAAGCTTTGCAAGTCTTTAGTCTGTTGAATCAACAGTTTCTCCATCCTAGTCAAACAACAGGATTAAGTAGTGGAATCTATCCACCTGCCACTCACTCACACGTGCTGGGAGGCCTTTTTCAAACAGGGCCAGTGTGGAGAGGAAGGAGCCCCTGGGCAAGAAATTCCTGTGCCCCTGCCTTCAGAACTGAGAAATGCCTCTTAACTCAGCAATGATCTGCCAGCCCCTGACAGAGCGACAGCCACGTGCTGGGCTGCTGCAGCCTGCCCAGAGCCTTTCTGCAGGGCAGTCCCTGGCAGAGGACACTCAGAAAGCACATTAGCTGGATGAGTGGTTCCTTTGGGGAGCACAAAGGGGCAGTTGCAGGCACTTACATGAGCTCATAATTCCTCCTGATTGTTTCGGGGATGTTTGGCTTTGTAACTCGAACTGCCTGGAAAGAGAGGCCGAAGAAAACATGGGCAAGCTGCCAACAATCAAAAGCCAAATGGTCCCTGAGGCTGCAGAGGAAGGGGAAGCTAACACTTAGGGCATGCTCTGCCACACAAAGCTTTCACATGCTGCAGGAATTGTGACCAGATCCAAACTCCACAGAGCAAACACTGCTCTGAGTGATCTCCTGACATGGCAGGAGATTATAACCTGAGTAAATCAGTACCCAGCGTAACACCAAGAGAAGCCAAACATATCAAAGCTCACAGGGGATGGAAAGGATCCTGTTCTCATTCCTCACATTAAACAAAGTCTGCATTATAAAGCCATCTCCTAACACAAGCTTCCCATTTCCCTTTATCCCTCACACCTCCCCGTAACCTGCCCCTCAGACATCTCAGAGTGGAATCCTGATTACCTGTATAATCAATCCAGGGGCCATTGTTGTTAGGTCTTGCTGCAAGGCCAGTTTAAGGTTTTCATCAATCTGATCTGATTGGGGAAAGACAAAAAACAAGAGGTAACCAAAAACCCCAGGAGGCATCCTGCTGTCAACATGAGCAGAATTAGCTGGAATGGCTCAGATTGCTTGTTCCTGGAAAGTAAGTACAAATGTGAGTTTGATGCAGAAGTGCTGGGCTGAGAAAACCCCTCCCTGACTCCAAGGCAGGTTCCCAGCTCTCTCAGTACATCTAGCAGCACTGGCCAGCAACAAACATTTGGGACAGACTATAAGAACA
Source organism: Colius striatus (assembly GCF_028858725.1). Taxonomy (NCBI): domain Eukaryota; kingdom Metazoa; phylum Chordata; class Aves; order Coliiformes; family Coliidae; genus Colius; species Colius striatus. The sequence continues at coordinate 2,611,589 of NC_084785.1, forward strand.
TGGCAGGCACAAAATGAAACCCTTTCCCATTTCCCATGATTTGCAGTTTGGAATCTTTCCAAGCCAGAAGTTACATCTTTGTGATAAAGAATCTGTGCTCTAACCCACTTCCCCCCGGTATCTTCCCAACTAGATCCTGAAGTAACGTGGTCCAGCTAAATCGTGACTGATTAGGATCTGCATCTGTGCCAGCAGGAGACAAAGCAAATGGAAAGGCACAGATGTGAAATGGCTGCATTAGTTACTTTAATAGGCTGCAAAAGAAAAACCCCAAGCCCACATTGCTAATGTCTGCTCAGCTCCATGGCCAACAATGAGCCCACAAAATGGCTCAGAAACCTCAACAGGGAATGCAAACCAAAGCCCTGCTTGAGTGCAAGGCTCTGAGGAGAGCTGTGCTGCCAGCCAGGGCCTGCTGAGAAGTGCAAAAGGGAAAATGAAAATGCCACAGCCTTGAAAGCGATGGCAGGGCAACCTCTGACTGTTTGCTTTGGGTCCACTTTGGCTGTCTGGAAGCCCAGCTCCTAACGAGGCTCAGGCAGGAGGTGAGGACACAGCTGTGAGCAGTTTCCTGCACCTGCCTGCAGATGTGGGGGCAGAGAATGACCCCAGTCTGCATGAAACAGGCCATGCCCCACTTCTGAACTCCCCAGCCAGAAAGCATTCAGCTCCAACAAAGAGCTACAGGAGGGTTTATACAAGTTCCTTCTGTGCAAATCAGTTGCTTTGAGTCCATTTCAGGCAGTTGTCAGGCAGCAGCTGCCGACATCTGGAGGCTCTGTCAGCAAAGAACCCCGTGAAGGAACTGGAGGGGAACTGGGCCCCAGTTCTGCATCTTGTGCAGAGGGAGGCCTGTCAGGAAGCAGACTGCCAGCCCAGAGAACATGAGTTTGCAAGCACCCTGTGTTCTTTCAGCCACAAATTTTGTCCATTTGGGGTCCACAACCGTTCCCAGCAACACTCTGCCTGCAGTCAGCACTGATGTGCTGCCCAGACGCTGGAAGGGATTTCTCATCACTCCAAAGCCATAAATAAAACACTCAGCACTGGCAACAACCAGACCATTTCTACCAAGAAACTACCCCTTTCCCTCAGGCTCTCTTGTGTTCTCCCAGCATCTGTGCTGCCTGACTTCTCCATGGTCTGAAGCGAGGGAGGGAAGGGCAGCAGGGCCGTGCCAAGCCATGCTGCTCCCCCAGTGCTCGCTCGCGGTGCCACGTGCAGGACACACAGCTCCTCAAGCCCACGGGCCAGGGACTGCTTGCTCATGCTTGTTGTAACAGCAGAGAGCAGAAGACTGGCTTTTCCACCTAGAGTAGCAACCCCCATGACTGATTCAGCAATCACATGTGCTAAACACACAAATAACCCTGCAATCACTGCTCCCTTCCCTACAGCCCTCCGCTGCTACCGGCAGGTTTGGGTTGGATTTATCTTGTTGCTGTTACAACACACTGAAGCAACTCATCACTAAGAGGCAACAAGGAGTTAATGACTCCAAACAGAGCAGATGCTGGATTAAGAGGTAAAAAGCCCATCAGATGGGGGATGGTGAGTTCTGCACCAAACAGCCATCAGAACCATCAACCCGAGAGCGAAGAGAGGGGCAGCTCACCAAAGAGCTCGATGTAGACCTCCTGCAGCGTGTGCACACTGCAGAACTGGTTCAGCTCGTGGTGAATCTTGTTGAAGATGAGAGCTTTGTCGTAGTCAGCTGTATAGTTCTTCACTATGTCATACACTACAAGAGAAGGAACTGGAGTGAGCAGCTGGGCTGGACGGGTGTCCTGGCTCACAGCACAGAACTCGAGGCTCAGCCACAGCACTAGTGTGAAATGAGGAACCCACCCATGCCAGAAGCCTGCACCACAGACACTCTGTTCAGGGAAGTTCTCTTTATTGCTAACATTTCACAACACCCTGACCACTCTTTGTGTCTCGTGCTGTGTAAACAAGACATCTAACCACTAACAGCCCTCTCTAAACTATCTGCAAATCGCTGCAGAATGCAGGGCCTGGGTGGTCTGGGCATCCTGCAGCTGGCATGGAACAGAGCTCTGGGAGCTGGCCACTGGTGAGCCAGGCAGTTACACCACACTTGGAACCCACAGGGTGTTAAAGAAATCAAAGAAACCAGGAAAAAAAAGAGCTGCAGAGACCATTGTCCTTGGGCTTCAGAGGCAGCTTTCTGTTCACAGACACCTTGTCTCCTCTACCTCTTGCACACCTCATTATCCAAATCCAAAGTTCTCTGCTGAAGCACAAAAGGAGCAGAAGGGCTGTAAGAACACAGCCAATAAAAGTGATGGATGGCATCTGGGTATTAGTGGAGTGACAGGCAGTCTGGAACAAGTATGGGCAAGAAATAATAAACACACAGAATGTCTGGGACAGTTGGTTTCAAGTTTATGCCCAGGGATCAAATCAACACTTAGAAATATCTACAAGGTAGGTGTCAGGAGGATGGGGCCAGTGTTTGTTGTGTGGTGACCAGTGCCAGGACGAGGGGTAACGGGCACAGGCTAGAACACAGGGAGTTCCACTGGCACAGGAGAAAGTCCTTTGGTGTGAGGCATCTGCAGGGTCCCAGGGGAAGAACTCACCTGCACTCTGGATGAGGAAATTCACCACCTCAATTCTGTCAAAATAAATCATCACTCCTCCACTGCAAAAGGAAGAAAAAGGGAAAAACCAGGAGTTTGCTGGAGGCCAAGGGCTCTGTGCTTGAGTAGGGGCAGCTCTGAGCAGAGGACACTCCCCTCTAGTGGGACAAGAGCTGCATCCACAGCAGCCTCTGGCAACCAGTGCTCAATTACACACATCTCCTGAAATTTCAGACCACGGGATGTGTGTCCAGGTTTGTTCAAGTGAGTGCAGACCCTGAGGGTGGCTGGACACACACCCTCCCAGCAAGGCTTGTCAGCCACAGAGCCTGCCCCTGATTAAAGGGAGGCTGGTGGCAAAAAACCAAACCAACCCAAATCTATATGTTTTAAAACACAGGAGAGCAAGTAGTGGGGGCAAAAGGGAAAGGATGGAAAGGCTTCTAGCAAAAACTAAAGACTGGGTGGGAGTAAGAGCTGAACATCTCACCTGGTGCCACAGGGAACATTTTTCACCTCATCGGTCTGCAGCGTGGTCTGGATAGGGATTTAAGAGAAAAGGCTGGTGAGACAGATTCTGCTGCACAAATCCTGCGCGCTGGGGAGCACCTGGAGCGGCCGCGGGATCCTGCACACACCTCCCTCCCTCCGGCAGCACTGAACCCCGACCGTCCTGCAAAGCCCAGCGCCACAGCCCCGGGAGCCGCTTCCCCGCCGGTCCCGGGCCAACCCGGCCCCTCCTGCAAAGCTGACCCCGAGAGCCCCGGGAGCTGCTTCCCCGCCAGTCCCGGGCCAACCCGGCCCCTCGTGCAAAGCTGACCCCGAGAGCCCCGGGAGCCCCTTCCCCGCCGGTCCCGGGGCCAGGCACGCGGCTCCAGCCCGGCTCCCGCCACGTCCCGGCCTTTCCCACGGCCGCCGCGCACTCTGCACCCTCCCCTCCCCGCGGCGGGGCCCCGTTGCCGGCGGGCGGGCGGGCAGCGGCCCAGCAGCACCTGCACTGACTTGTAGGACGTGATGAAGGGCAGCATGAGGTGGAAGCCGGGCCCGCTGGTGGAGGTCAGCAACGCCCCGCCGCTGCGGAAAGAGAAGAGCCGTGAGCCGCGGCCCGGCCGGGCGCGGCGGGGAGGAGGCCGAGGGACGCGCCTTACCGGTAATAGACGCCGATGTGCCCCTCCTCGATCTTGTGTATGGCCGAGAGGAAGGCGGCGGCGAGGAAGCTGAGGGACAGCGCGGCGATGGCGCCCAGCTGGGCCATCCCGGCGGCCGCGGGCTCCCGCTCCGGCGCCGCGCCGACGTCATCACACCGCGACCGCCCCTTCCGCCGCGGCCGCGGCGCCATCGCCCCGCGAGGGGGCGGCAAAAGCGCGGGAGCCGGGGTGTCGCGGGTTCGAGTCCCGCCAGCGCCGGCCGCGGTCGGGGAGCACCCGCGGGGAGCTCTGCTCTGCTCTGCCCTGCCCTGCCCTGCGCTGGGCTCCGGCTCCTGGGGCCTTGTTTGGGCAGTAACGGGCGAAACGTTAAATGTGATGGGCGGCAAAGTAAACACGAGCAGCGATGTGGTGTCGTGGGCAGGAAGGGCAATGGCAGCCTGGGGGCACGAGGAGTGTGGGCAGCAGGGCCTGGGAGGTTGTGCTGCCCCTCTGCTCTGCCCTGGGCTCATCTGGAGTCCTGTGCCAGATTCTGGGCTCCCCGAGAGACAGGGAACTGCTGGGGAGAGGCCGGGGCAGGGACACCAAGATGCTGAGGGGATGGAACATGTGTGTGAGGAGGAAAGGCTGCAGGACCTGGGGTTTTGAGGCTGGAGAAGAGCAGCCTGAGCTCAGGGGCAGCTCAGCAATGCTGCTCAGTCCCTGCAGGGTGGGTGTCAGGAGGCTGGGGCCAGGGTTTGGTGGCCAGTGCCAGGACAAGGGGTGATGGGCACAGGTTGGCACACAGGCAGTGCCCCTGGCACAGGAGGAGCAACTCCTTTGGTGCTGAGGTGGGGGAGCCCTGGCCCAGGCTGCCCAGGGACGGTGTGGAGGCTCCTTCTCCTTCCAACCCCACCTGGACATGTCCCTGTGCCCCCTGAGTGAGGGGAGCTGGCTTTAGCAGGGGCTGGGGGAGCTCTGCAGGGCCCTTCCAGCCCCCACCATGCTGGGACTGTGTGAAATCATCCCCCTCTGTAATTGCTGAAAGGGACTTAAGAAACATGTGAGAGATGTATAAAACGTCAATAAAGGAGGATAATTTGATCTTTACACTTGATAGATCTCTGAGGCTGTACATAACAAACCTGTCAGGGCGATTCAGGGCCTGTTAGAAAGAAGGAATGAAATCTCTGTGATATTTGTCAATCTAAATTTTACAGCTCTTAAATGAGCGCAAAAGGGCACCAGAGATGAAATACAGCCCGCATTGGGGTTTTTCCTTTTAGAAAAACACTTGCCCAGATTTAAGGCCTTGATAAAACGTATTAAATCTTTAAAGGTTTTAATGAATCTAGTATGTGTTTCATAAATCAGGAGCCTCTGCTCAGCCCCCTCTCAGTTTAATAAGGGTAAACTAGGAAATTGCTCTGAGCTGAAGCAAAATACGTTCATATAATATTGGAAAGTAATAGATTTTTAAATGTGGGGTGTTCTGGCTCGCAGGCAAGGCTTTGCTTCATAACATTGGTGCTATATCATTACCCTGAATGGGAAACCAGCTGCGGCCACGTGTTTAACAGCATCAAGATGTGAACTAGCACAAAGGTAAATATTATTTGTAATAATCCCCCCAAAAAAAGGCAGAGGGGAAAAAAAAAAAGGCCAAAAAAATCATTATGTTTTGACCCAGGGCCAGGAACATTTGGTGGTGTCTGTGCCGCGTCGCTCTGGGCTTTAACAGCACCGGCTTTTTTATATGAACAAATGGTTTATTACACCCACTTCTCTCCAGCACTTGAAAAGTTTTTCATCCCTGCCCCGTCCCTCCCTCCTCACTGCCCCAGAGCCTGGATAAAAATACCTCACGGGTTCCCCTGGGGAGCTAAACGAGACGAGTTGGAAGGTCTCCGAGTGTCCTCGTTAGTGCTGTGGTCCCAGCCTGCCTGTGGGGGACAGACCTAGGGCTGGGGAATGGGCAGCCCCTCACCCTGGGACGTGGCCAGGCTTGGGCACTGCTGGGGAGCGGGTCCCCAACTGTCCCAGGCACTGAACCCCCCGGGGCTGCTCCGCTGGGACCGGCGTAAAGCGCTGTGTAAAAGTCTGTCCAACCTCATTAGCTGTCACAAGTAACAATGCCGGGCTGGCAATAAAGGCAATTTTGAGCCTGTTGGCCATTAATCACCTCCTGACAGTTGTGAATAGGGGTGGAAAAACTGTCCCCACGGTTCCTGCTTCAGTGTTTAAGGTTACCTCCGTGCACAGCGGAGCCGTGCGATGGAAGGCTCCAGTCCCGTTCCCATCCCCATCCCAGCCCTCTCCTCCATCCCTCAGCGCTCCCAGCACCCTCCAGCACAGCCCCGTTCCCCTCCCTGGACTGGGACACACCAGCACTCCTGGGGGAAGCTGCTCTGAAAGGCAACCACTAACCCTGAGTGCCTAGGAACTATTGAATGGGATGTTTGTAAAGTGTCTCTGGGATGAATCTCACCCTTTGGGCTCTCGGTGCTGCCAAAACTCACCATGGGCCAGGAGCCACGCTGGGTGCAAAGGGCCTCTCACACAGGTGCCAGCTGGTGTGGGCACCTCTTTATTGGCCTGAGTATCCCTGGAGTCACCTGCCACAACCCCCAGGTTGCCAGTAACTATTGCATCTCCCACCAGAACACAGTGGCAGCCAGGGACTGAGTTTGCACAGGGTTCAAAGTGCATAGAAGGTTGTTTTCTATTTGTTGTTTGGCTGGGGAGAAGAGAAAAAGCCACTCCCCAGCTGAAACCTAAAGGAGCAGCTGATCCAACCAGGGAAAACCCTGGCAAGGTCCAGCACCGAGGCAAGGCTGAGGGGCTTCAGGGTGCTCAGCCAAGCCCCTGACCACTCTGACATGTCTTTGAGAGGGAAAAGAGGCGAGGAGAGGGACTGTGAGGGGGGGAAATACTTAACAAATTAAGTCTATCAAACGTTATTTGCAGATTACGGTGCAGAATTGTGTTAAATTATGTCCGGGCTCGTTCCATGTCAGTGCTAACAATACAGCACTTGGCAATCAAGGCAGTTGTGCTGCGTTGGCCATTAATCATCCTCTGACAGTCCTGAGCTGGAGAGGAGGAAGCTGTCCACATGTGCTCACTGCACCTCTTTCCCCTCTCTGCAACGGGAGCAGGAGTTTCCTTTGACTCTCTGCCCACCCTAGCACAGGGGCCTGGTTTCATGTCCCAGATATTTCGAGGGGCAGCTGGGGCAGGCTCAGGGTTGGCATTTCTGCCCTCGCCAGCACACACGCTGCAAACAATCTGCCAGGGGAATGAGCCCCTTTGGGAGAGGGTTAAAACATGTGACATTTCAGCAGCGTTTTCTTCTGCTCACCCCTAACCTCAGGGCCAGGGGAGTTCATCCTCAGAGGGGACTGTCCTGGTGGGAGCTGATGCCACTGTCCTGGCACGGGGGAAGGGAGCTCACCCCAAGGCTTTGCTCTGTGCTCCGTGTCTCCCTGCAGACGCCAGCCCCATGGCCCATCGCCAGCCTGCCAGGTCATCCTCCCAGTAAAGAAAAGAGCAATGTTTCCAGCCCCCTTCCTGGTGCTGTTTTCTAAAGGGAAATGATTAATGGTGCTTGGAAACCACAATTCATCCCGGGAAAAGAAAGTAGATTTACCCAAAACATGCGTGAGAATTAGCACTCAGATCAGCTCCTAGGGCAGGGGAAGCTAATGGCAAATAGAGCCCATCTGTGTGCAGGGGGAGAAAATACCCTGTGAAAAACACGGGCTGGGGAAGCTGAGATGGAGCAGGGGTGGGAAAAGGAGAGGGGCTGCCAGAGCCAGTGCTCCCTGAGGCTAGAAATCTCCTTCCCTTTCTTCGTCTGCCTCACAGACAGCACGGTCATGGCAGAGGAGAAGGGAAATCTCCTCCCTTAGGCCTCCTGACGTGGCACGGGGAAGGATGGACGCTGCTGGAGGGATCCAAACTAGTCATTCCCAAATGTCCCAGAGGTACGTGGGCCCAGGGAGAAGCAGGATGGATTTTGCACCAAAACCTCGAGAGTTCCTGCCTGCAAATACCAAATGCTTTAGAAAATGCCTGGTTTGGGGCTTAGGGAACAGTCTTGCCCTGATGCTGCTTCATCTCTGGGGTGCAGGAAACTTCAGATTGGGGCAAAACAGGGTTTTCCTCTCTGAGGGTGGGAGGGAAGCGGCTGCCCTCGCCTGGAGCAGGGTCCCACTCGGATGCAGGAGCTGCAGCATCATCCCCTCACACAGCTGAGATGCAGGAACCAGGCAGGGGCTGGTGGGTTGGGAAATGCATGAAAAAGGGTTTCAGGCACAAATCCTGACCTGGCTCCAAGCTGCTGTGCTCTCCTCTGCTTAGGGGCCACGCAAACGCTGGGAAAGGGCTCCCCTGAAAGGAAGCAGGGCCTGGCAGCACAGCTTTATCACCCGATTCTGGAGATAAAAACAAGATCTCTGCCTTGATCTCTGCTCTGGATCCAGGCAGCAGCCGGGCTCACATCGGTCCTGTCCCGTGAGCAGCACGGAAAAGCCTGGAAAGGGCTGCAGGAGGGTGATTTATATGTGGGATTCCGGGAAGGGCTGGGGAAGCCTCGGTGAGGTGCTGAAGCCCAGGTCAGGAGTCAGCCCCGTCTCTGTGATATATTTAGAGTGGGATAATGTAAGCGACAGGAGGGGAAAAAAAACCCCCCTATCCTTGGAGGAGGTGCAGATCTGTCCCCTTGGCCGGGGAGTTACTGGATGATCTGAGCCAGGGAACAGATAGTTGGATTTCCCTCGTTTCTCCCTTCAAATAAATCACAACTCCAGAGCCCTTTAAACTCTGCAATATGATCTGTTCCAATAAGGAAGGGAATGAAAGGCTGCGTCTCCCTGGAAGCCTCCAGAGCCATAAATCTACGATGTACAAACACATACCAGATTTCCAAGTGCATTTATTTTACTGTATTGTTTTAACAGAAAAATCAAACTGCAATAAACTCAGTCCCTCATTAGCTGCCTCTGTGTCCAGGCCAAACGCTGCTAACGAATCAAATCAGGACAAAGGAATGTGGCTGGCGGTCAAAAGCCTGTCCGGGCGCTGACCCCCACCCTGAGCCCCACGGAGGAGGTGGGATGTGGGGAGCTGAGGGGCCGGCTCCTGCACTGCCCATCTCTGCAGGCTCACTGGTGTGTCACATCCAGCATCCCTGCCTGCCCCACACTACAGCAGCTGCCTAGTTCAGGGGTTTCTTGCATTAGTTCATTGTGGTCCCCGTCACTGTGAGCTCTGAGATGCTCAAGAGCAGGGAGGGCACAGGGCAGTTTGGGTGGGGGGATATGTCCATGCCCAGGCCCCCACAGAGCTCCATGGGACTGCCCAGCTGCTCGTGTCGAAGTGGCTTCCAGAAGTACGTCTGTACTCATTAAGCAACGGGTCAAACAACACCCAGCCCAGCAATCGGGGCAGTTTTGAGGCTGTTGGTCATTAATCATCCCCTGACAGCCCTGAAGGGTCCGGCTGCTGTGCTGAGCACGGCTGTGCAGGGGGCCGGGAGAGCCTGGGGACATGCAGGCTCCGCCGAGCATCCATCGAGCTCTCCCGAAGCCACGGCTGGGGACAGGCGCAGCAGGTCCAGGCACGGTGCTGTCACATCCCAAGTGCAGGAGATGCAACAAACCCCCAAACTGACCCTGGAGCTGCCTGGGAAGGAGACAGGAGGCCGTGTGCAGGACGGATGGCAGCGCCCAGAGCAGCGGCCAGAGCCGCCTCAGCCCACGGAGAAATTCCTGACTTATTGAATCACATTTGTCATCCCTAAATACATCTGCAGGCCCGTGTTCCTGAATCCATAAACATCTTTAACTAACTCCGCTCGCCGAGGCCTCTTTCAGCAGTAATTTATATTTAACTTTTTCCATATGCAGGGCCTGTCGCCTTGGTGTCATTTCCGGGAAAACCAGGGGGGCTGAGGGGGCTGGGGAGGGGTTTGAGGGGGGCTGGGGGGGCTGAGGGGGCTGGGGAGGGGTTTGAGGGGGGTTGGGGGGGCTGAGGAGGGGTTTGAGGGGGGCTGAGGGGGCTGGGGAGGGGTTTGAGGGGGGCTGGGGGGGGCTGGAGGGAGTGCAGCGTGTCTTGGCCCGCTGGAGCAGCCTGGCTGCTGGCACGGCGCGAGAAATCCACCCGGCAGAGCCAGTGCTCATTAATCATTTGAACTACTAAACTGCCAGCTCCTTTCAAGATCTTTCAAGAAGTGTTTTCACCCAAAATAGAGTTGAAAACGCGCCGGGCCCTACTTTCAGAGTCTCATCCATCTGGCCATTATGGGGAGTGTCAGGCGGCTCTGACAGACAAGGCTGCTCTGTTCGAGGGGCCCCGGCTCCCGCAACCTGTCATATCGTGGGGCTGATGGCATCTGACAGCTCCATTTGTACCTACCCAAGAGATAAAAGGGCTGTTCCCGGCGGCAGAGACACGGGCACGCAGCGGAGAGGGATGAGCAGGGGCACGCTGGGGTGCCAGCAGGATGCCAGCAGCAGCCCTGGTACCCTGCTCTGCCCCGTGCTCACACCATGGAGGAAATTGGCCCCTCTCCCCAAAAGCCTCCCTCCCTGCACCATGCTGGGTGCCAGAGGAGAGATGTCAGTGTGCAGTGTGGGGTGCAACCTGCCTCAACCAAAGGCCAGAAGGGCTCCTATGCCCATTGCCCACCCTCTGGCTAAACTCTCCCCGTGCCCTGGCTCACACACAGCATCCCCTGGAGCTGCCAACCCTGCACTGGCTCTTCCCTGGCCTCCATCTCCCACCAGACTCACCTATGAGAGTGTTGTGTGCTGTACACAACCCCCCCACTCAAGCCAGGGCCCCCAAAATGGCACGATAGCCCTCAATACTGCAAGAGCTGTGGGCTCTGCCTCGCACGAGGATGTACCTAAAGCAAAGGATGGGGGCTGGGGCTGATGGAAGTTGGTTGCCAACAGCCTGCTGCACCTCTGGTGGTGCTCCCAGAGGAGGAACCTCCCTGAGCCCAGCCCCAGGGCTTCCTCTGGCTTTTTGTCCCCTAGAAGCCAGGCAGGTTCCATCACCCAGCCCTGCATTGGAGCTGGCACAGGGGCTGCAGGGCTGCCCAGCTGGTGCCTGTGCACACAAGTCATGTAAGTTTGCCATTCCCATGCCAGTCGGGACAGAGCACATCTCTGCAGCTGGAGGAGGGGACAAAGCATGCACCCAGTGAGCCCTTTCTTAACACAAAACTCTGAACCAGAGTCCAAAAGCCTTGCAGAAGGAACGAAGGGGTTTCAGCTCCATTTCCCAGCAGCCGGGGTGGCACATTCCCCTTCCCAGCCCTGCCACGCACCGTGTCGGTATCTGGGGCAGGTTAAGCAATGATCTTCCTGCAAGCCTCGGGTTCCTCTGTGCCTGTGAGGAGTCAGCAGCTCCCTGTGAGTCTGTCTCACACTTTGCTTCATGTCAGAGGCATTTTCCACAGAACATGGTCCACCTTGGAGCGAGGATCTGGCCTCCGTCCCGCTCCAGCCCCACGGACATCACCGAGTCTGTGCAGGGAACTGGAACGAAACCCTGTGAAGGCACCTTTGCTGCAGCAGAAACAATGAGTCATTCTGCAGGAGCTCTGCCCAGCAGAGTGTGGCTCCTGGCCTCGCTGCCCGTTTCGCTGATGAGGGGTGATGAGCAGCCCCATCCTTGTGCTGGGCTGCTGGAAGGGACGATTCCTTCCTGAAAGCTGGTGCTGGAAGGGGGCTCCCGGCACTGAATGGAGCTCAGGGGCTGCAGGGCCCAGGCTGGCCAGGGGTAACACAGGAGAGGAGTGTGGCATCAGCTGTGTCTGGCTGGTAGTGAGCAAACAAACCAGGAGAGGAAAATGCAGCAAATCTTTTGGGTGCTTCCTTTCCTCTCTCCCCAGCAGGAGAGGGCTGCAGAGACAGCAGTGAGGGCTCAGCAGGAAAGATCCAGCACATCTTCGAATGCTTCAGTCCCTGCCTCTCCTCTGTCCTCCTCTCTCACAGCCCCCTGACCACCCTTCCTTCAGGAGCTGCTCACGGAGAGGCAGCACCGGTGTCCCCAGGCTCCCAACTGTCCCTTTTTCTTCAGAGCAGCAGCATTTCCCTCTCCCATGAGGCACCAGCGGGGATGCTGCAGCGGGCACCGGCTCTGGCGTGGCCCCGGTGCCCTCCTGCAGATGTGGGGACCAAAGAAAGGCTGTTCCAGTTCTCTGCTCCAGAGGGGTGTCCACAGGTTGGATTTACAGCCCTGCAAAGCCACGAGCTGCCAGGATGCTGCGTGTCCTTCAGCTGCCTCCGGGTTTTACTGGGCCTGGAGGGCTGATTCCTGGAGTTTGGGACCACGAGGTGTCGGCAGAGGTCGTGCTGTACCCTGCACAGCTCTGCCCAGGCAGCGGCAGCCTCCCACTGTCTCTTCTTGCAAAGGCACCTCCCGGGTGGGTCCATCCTCACAGAGGTCACATCCCCCCACCCCATCTCGTGCACCACGCTGGGGGGTGGGATGAAGTCACGGTAGAGCCGCTCCGGGAGGTTTCCATAAACATCGTGTTAGCAAACATTCTGGCCTGTGGAAATCTGTTTGTTATTGTGAATTGAGCTACAGGAATACACTCTGTAAACGGAGCTGTCAGCCGAGCATCTCCCCCAGCGCTCTCCAGCGAGCGTTTCGCTGAAGCATTTGTGTGTTCAGAATTACGGCTCTTCAGTTATTCATCAGGATAATAAACAGAGAGAGAACTATTAGCCATGCATCACAGCCACGAGCAGGATCACTTACACACGGGAACCTGCAGGGACGGGCTGCGCTGGGCTCAGCCCCAGGCCCGGGCTGGTTTGCAGCCTGCCAGTGGCCCTGTGCCCGATGGCCAGGCTGAGCTGGCGTGGGTCAGCTGGCTGGGGAACGTGGGTCACGCTGGGCACTTCCCACAGGGTCACAGTCACACCCAGGTGTGCTGGTACGGTGGGGAAGGTGTTGGAGCTCCCTTCCTGGCTCCAGCACGTGGGAGCTCTGCCGCCAGCAGCGTTGGCTGCCAGGGCTGTGTCTGAGCACGGGGCTGTTCCTGAGCTTGGGGCTGTCCCTGAGCACAGGGCTGTCCCTCCAGCTCTGCTCTCAGCACATACAGCACGAAGCATCATCCTCCAAAGCAAAGCCCTGACCTCGAGGCTGAGCAAGCGGGCTGGATGTGGACAGGAGATGTCTGCAGCACTCCAGGGCTGGGAGAACAGACACAGAGCCCATATTCTCTGGGGTTCCACGCAGAAAGAAAAGCTGCTTTATGCAGCTGAGAAACTTCTCATCCACCCACCGTGGCTCGTGCTCCGGCCCTCGCCTCGGCAGCCTGACCTGACCTCTTCTTGGCGGGCCCCCGAAGACTTGGTGCTCCGCTCTGGACTCTGAAACGCCGTGTTGGTCTGCGGGCAGACAGCTCTGCATCACCTACAAGACACGGGGGGTTTGCGTGCAGGACAGGAAGGAAAACAACACAACCCGTAGGGCCTCGCTCTTCCATTCACGTGTTTATTGGCTGGGCAGATCACTTGTGGCCAGACGGGCTTGGGGCGGGACAAACGGGGACGTCTGGAAGGCGCTCAGCGCCGCGCGGCTGCTCTGCCCGTGCGTCCCAGTCATCCCTTCCCCAGCACAAGGGATAATGTTGCCTTTGTTCGGGCGCCTCCGGCACGGCAGAGCACGCCTGGCCGCTTGGCCGGGCCCTGGGTGCCCCACACAGCCCTGCGTGCCGGCCCCTGGAATGGCGCATGGCCCCGGCTCCTTCCGCACACACCGCGGCCCCGGCAACCGCCGCGAGAAATCAATAGGAAAATAGAGGCTGCCAGTTAGACTAAACAAGTGCATTTGCAAGGATTGCTAACCCTCATTAATCACCCTGACAGTCCTAAAAACACATTTCCCCTTTAATGACTGTATTTGGATAATCAGAGCCTTTTCCTCGCGGCGCGGGGCGAGCGCCGCCACCGGGGTCACCGGCGAGGCAAGCGCTGGAGGTCCCCGGCAGCTCGGGGCTGAGCTGCTGCTGTGCAAACAGGGCTCAGACCCACGTCCAACACCCACAAACGTTACCCCAGCCCCTGCCCTCCCGCCCCTAAAGCCACCCCCTGCCAGCCGGGGTTTGAAAGGGCCTTTTCTCCCCGTCTCTCTGCGTTCCCTTCAGGTGACTTTTGCCTCCTGGAGAGGTTTGAAGCCTCGCACATTTTTCTGTATAAATGATGCAACACATTAATGCACAGCACATTATGAAAATGGTAATTCAAACCCATACAACTCTAAATTAAGCCATACATTATCCAACCCACTCAGCCATATATTTTGCAGAAAGACAGGATTGAATCAAATCAAACCGAAACTGTGGAGTGCAGGTTGTTAGACAGAATGATTAATAAAGTGCATCCCAGCGCTCTTATTATAAAATGAATTCTGCAATAACCTGGGCATACATTACACAGGGAGTTATTTAATATATTGGCAACACAATCATTCCCCAGCAGATAAAGCCCCCGAGTGTCTGCTGCTATCAGATGAGACTTTGCAGTGTTTACACAGCCTGGCCCCAGTGCTGCAGTCTTTAGGGAGGGGAAAAAAATGCTCCTCGGGGAACCTTCTGCATGGCAGGATGGACCCGAGCAGCATCCAGCTCCCAGCGCTGGCTGAGGGAAGGTGCACGGGCCCAGTGTTGGAGCTGGGAGCACCCCGGGGTGAGGAGGGGTTTGGGGGCAGAGGGGAGATGGACTTCACCCTGCCAGGAGGATGCACTCGGCAGAAGGGCTCTGGGAGAGGGGCTCTGGCGGGCTGTGAAAGTCCCTGGTCCCATGCCCAGGCTGCTCCACAGCAGCTACTCACTGGCTGGCACTCGGCACGGCCCCAGCAGCCCCCAGACCTGGCTGTGCCGGGCCGTTGCGCCTCGTGCACGTCCAGGGGCACCGTGGCATCACCCTCTTGGCCCATGGCAAGCAGCGCTGGCAGCAGAGTTACCTGGCTGTGGCTGGGGGGAAGCACCGTGGGACAAAACACCACGACAGGCACAGCATTTTGCAGCCAAGGAGCCAGGGTTTATGCCAGGGACCGCCAGCACCCGAGAGAGGCCAACCCCAAGTAGCACCACAGCGAGTAGGGGCACGGCCAGGCAGCAGCGATGCTCCCGAGGGGAAGGGGCTTTCCACTGGCTCCATGGAGCTCTGTGGCAGAGGGAGTGGTCGCACAAGATCTGCTCTGCCCGCTGCCCCACAACAGCCTGCTCCACGGCAAACATCAGCCAGGGGGACAGGGGGACCACAGACCCAGGCCTTGGCACCCCCTTCCTGCCACTGCCCAGCGTGCAGAGCAAACAGCCACAGCAAAGCCCCCCTGCTCCAAACTCACTTCTGCAAATGCCAGCCCCTCATCCTCCAAACATCCCACCCTGCAGGAGCGGGGTCACCACGGGCAGAGGATGGCCACAGCCTCACAAAACCTGCCCTGCCCAGCTGTGGGCAGCACGGGGACAGCGCTACCCATCCCAACACCAGCCGAGGAGCGACTACCACCAGCAGAAGACCCCAGCTGGGACCCTCCCCGCCGGCCACACGCCTCTGGCCACGCTCCCGGGAACCGGCAGAGAGAGAAACCCCATCGGCAAAACAAGCCCCTGCTCTAAGCACGTTATTTTTTGAGCTCAAAGGACACAAAGGAATTTAAACACAGGGCATAAGGCAATACAGAGAAGGCAATTAACTGGGATTAATTGCATGACTCACCCAAAATGCAACAGGAGTAAAGCACTCGACAGCAGGGGGGGAAAAAGGAGATGAGGGGCAATAGGAGATGAGGGGCAATAGGAGCACGTGGGATTTCAAGGGGGAGCAGGGGCACGGCAGGGGGGTGCCATAGGCAAAGGTAGGCTGCTGCTGCTGCAATGAAAGCCCCTTCCTCCGGGCATGGGGCGGGCAGGGGCGCAGACCCCCACCCGCGGCTGCCTGGCGGGGCTGGGTGGGCAGCAGGACGGCAGCTGTACCCGTTTGGGAGCCGTTTCTCACGGTGGCACAGGCAGGGAAGGGACGTGGCGCAGCGGGCAGGGTGGGACGCGCCCCCGCGCCCCTCGCCCACCGTCCCGGCACCCGCTTCCCTTCCAACTCCTGCCCTGGAACTCAACTCCTGCCGCCGCAGCTACGCGAGGGGCTGCCATCCGCTCCCCTCCCCCGGGGTGAGGTGGGGGTCCCGGGGCTCTGCGCACCGACCGCAGCCCAAACGCCTTCTGGAACCTTCCCTGTGCCGCCACACGCCGCAACACCCGAGGACAGACGGACAGGGGCGGGCCCGGGACCCCCGACGGCACCATCCCGCGCTGCCCCCCGTGCCGGCGGCGATGGGCTGGGGGGGGCCGCGGCTCAGCCCCGGGACCCTCGGGATGGGGACGGGGGGGGTCGGAGGTGGGGGGCTCGGTACCGGGGGTTCGGCCGCCGCCGCTAGATGGCGCTGGGAGCCCGCGGTGCCGGTGCGGAGCCGCCGCTCGCCCCCCCACCCCCCCCAACGGGAGGGACGAGAGAAGAGACCAGAGGGTGGGTATAACCAACAGCCATTTATTAACAAAATAAAGACTTACCAGGCCGGAGCTCATCCACCCGCCACGCTCGCCGCCCTCCCGGTGCTCCGGCCGCCGCTCCTGCCCTCGGGGGCCGCCGCTCTTCGCCGTCGTTCCCGCCCCCCCACCCACCACTCCGCCTCCCCCCCTTCCCCTCGGGGTGTGGGGCAGGGGGATACAGCCGGATGGACAGACGGACACACGGTCCCGCTTCCCACGGCGGGAGCCGGCCGCGGGTGGGGCGGCGTGGGATGGGGGGCGGGGGGGGTCGGGGCATCCGCTGCAGCCGCCCCCCAACATGGCCAAAAAAAACCAAAGAAAAATGTTAAAAAAATGGAAAAAACGACCAACAAAAAAAAAACCTATTAAAAAGTGACATCTGTTACGGTTACAAACGGAGAGGAACCGAATCCCAGCGCGGGGAGGAACAGAATCCCAGCGCGGGAAGCGCAGAAGGGGAGGAGGAAAATGCCTTTTCTCCCCCTCCCAGCTCGCTGTGTGTCAGGAGTCATGCAAGAATTTCTCAGGGAGGGAAATTAAGAAGGTGGAGGAAAGAAAACAAACCCAAAACCAAAAAGCAAACAGAAGGGGAGAAGCAAAGCCCCACACCTGCAGAGCAAAGAGGAGGGGAGGGGGGGTTCTTTTTTTCTTTTTCTCTTTTTTTGGACACAGACTTTTTGCATACCATCGCTCAGTGGTGTATTAATGCACTTATATTCCCAGCTTTAAGCTAACATACAGTAAATAAATACACAGTCGGAGGAGGGAGCCGGGGGGGGCTGAGGAAGAGGAGGCTGGAGCCGCCGTGGTTACTGATATCCCAGTGCAGAAGCTGAAGTTAGTCTTTGGCCGTAGAGCGCGTATGGCGAGTAGTAAGGTCCGGCGGCCGGCAAGGAGGGCACGGGCAGCGCGCCGGCCGTGGGCAAGTGGCTCTTGCCGTAGGGGTGGTACCTGTTTAGTCCCAAAGTGTGTGGGCTCCTCAAGGAGAGGGAGGCCGGTAACGTGTTGGGGCTCCCGGGGGCGGCGGGCGGGAGGTGGAGGTGGCAGGAGGCTGCGGAGCCCAGCCCGGAGGTAGGGTAACCCGCCAAGAGTTTGTCCGCCCCGGGCAGAGCCGTGTGGGTCCGTAGGTGGGTGAGCAGCTCCTCCGAGGTGGCAAACCTCTTGTCGCAGGGTCCGCTGGCAGACACCCAGTTGCATATGTGGGGCAGGGGGTCGTTCTGCAGCATGAAGCCGTAGGTGTAGAGGGGGTGGCCGGGCAGGCTGGGGGTGCCGCCGGAGGAGAGCGTGGTGTGCACCGAGTGCAGGGGGTGCGTGGGGTACACCAAGGGGTATCCGCTCTTCAGGCTGCCGGGGTCGTGCACGCAGCTGGAGCAGTTGCTGGAGCCCAGGTGCGAGGCGCTGTGGTAGCTCAGGCAATACGGGTCCCGGCATAATCCCTGCATGAAGGAGGGCGGCGAGGCCCCGGTGAGCGGGCTGGAGCTGGGCGGCTTCCCCGGCAGCCCCAGAGCCCCCGGCAGCTGGCTGCCCACCAGGCCCGGCTTGGTGGGGTCCAGCCCGGGCACGAACTGGGACGGGTAGCCGGCGTAGGCGCCGACGATGGAGCCGTGGTAGCCGATGCTGGAGGGCGGCAGCGGGAAGACGGAGTGGCCCGGCTTGTAGGGCGAGACGGGGGCCACATGGCCGGCGGGCGGCAGGGCGGGGGGCTCCGATTTGCGGCCCGAGGGGGGCTCGCCGTGCGCCCCGGGCTCCGTCGCCCCGCGCCCCAGCCCCCCGCCCGTCCCCTCGGGGCTGGGTTTGCCCGCCTCGGGCTCCTTCTTCTCCTCGGCGCCCTTGGGGTCGGCGTGCTGGGGCGAGGCGTCGCGGGAGCCGCCGGGCGAGGCGGCGGCGTGCGGGGGGGAACGGCGGGCAAGCGGCGCTGGGCACTCGGAAGCCGGCCTTGTCGGCGCTGCCGTCCTTGCGCGGCTCCCCGCCGCCCTTCGAGTAGGGCTTGAAGCTGGACTTGTCCTCGGGCGGCGCGTCGCCGCTGCCCGGCGGCTTCAGGGCGGCGGGGCGGGCGGCCGGCTCCTTGTCGGCGGCGGGCAGCCCGGCGGAGGCCACGGCGTTCAGCTTGGAGGACGGCGGCGGGTCGGGTTTGCCGATCTGCGAGCAGGTCTGGGCCAGCAGCGCCAGCGGGCTCTTCTTGGCGTCCAGCTGCGGGCGGAGCGGAGCTGGTCAGGGGGGGACCTCGACGGCATCCCCCGGACCAGCCTTCCACACCTCACCCCCCCCCTTCCATCCCACCCCCAAAACCCCTGGTCCAGCGGGGCCGGGCCCGGCGCCGAGCCAGGGCGCGGGGGATGGCGGGGGCTGGGGAGGGGGGAACGCGCCAGCCGGGGAGAAGGACCGGGGATGGCGGGGAGCCGGGCTGCAGTGCAGCGGGGGCAGCGAGCGAGCGGCCCGGGGCGAGCCGGCAGCGCCGGGCAGGGAAGCGCCGGGAGGCCGGGGCTGGGAAGAGCCGGCAGCGCCGGGCAGGGAAGCGCCGGGAGGCCGGGGAAGAGCCCGGCCGAGAGGAGCCGGGAGCGCCGGGGAAGAGCCCGGCCGAGAGGAGCCGGGAGCGCCGGAGAAAGCCGCGGGCGGACGCCGGGAGAGCGGTCGGGGGCGGCAAGCAACTGACCTCGATGGGGCTGACGGGCGTAGACGAGAGCGGCTGGAGGTACTCGGGGTGCAGGAGGTGGCCCCCGTGGGCGCTGAGCATCTTCAGGACGCGGATGGGCAGCCGGCTGGCCTGGCGCAGCGGGTCGGCGGGGGGCGGCCGGGGCGACGGGGCGCCCGCGGCTCCGCGGCTCGGCGGGGTCCTCGGCCGGGGCCCGCCGGGGGCACCGCTCATTTGGGGCGGGCGGCGGGGGAAGGGGAAAGGGGGGGGGGGGGAGGGGAAGCGCCGGGCTCCGCGGGGCCGGGCCGGGCCGGGCCGGGCCGGGCGGGCGGCGGAGCGGCGGCGGCGGCGGCCCCGGCGAGACGAAACCCTTACCCGGCCCCACCGACACGTCAAATAGCCCCGATGGCGGCCGCGCTCCGAGGGGGCCGGAGCCGCGCACCAATCCGAGCCCGGCCGGGCCCCCGGGGCGGGGAGAGCCGCCGGTGGGGGGGGCGAGCCGCCGCCGCCGCCGCCCCGCGCCGCCGCGTGGGGGACCGCCCACGGCACGGCTCGGCGGCAGAGCACGGCACGGCTCGGATCGGCACGGCTGGGCGGCAGAGCACGGCACGGCTCGGATCAGCGTGGCAGGACACGGCTCGGCTCGACACGGCACGGCTCGGCTCGGCAGGGCACTGCTCTTCTGGGGTGGCACCGCTGGCACAGCCCGGCATGGCATGGCACAGCTAAGCCGGCCCGGCATGGCTTATCATGGCACGGGTCAGCAGACACACCATGGGATGCCGCTGCTGGCACAGCTTGGCATGGCACAGCATGGCTTGTCTGCCGTGGCATGGCTTAGATAAATCAGCCTGGCACAGCGTTGCACGGCACAGCTCAGCACCCCTCCTGCAACGGCTCCTGCACCCAAACCTGTGCCCAGTGTTCCTGCCCCACGCCCCATCCTGCCCCGCTGCCAGGCGCAGGGGGGGCTGCCAGCGCCCTGCCCAGGAGTGGGCCCGTGTCCCTGCATCTCTCATAGCCCCAGAGACAACCCGTGTGCCAAATGGGCAGTGCTGGGGCTGCTGGTGGGGCAGCAGCATCCCCCCAACCCAAGGGACTAACACAGGGTGCAGAGACTCTTGTACATTGCAGTCACCAGCATTTAAACCATCACAGTGTCTCCTGCTCTTGGGGCAGTGGCCAAACCACCACTGATGGCTTCACCCCATCAGTAACACAGCCCCTGGGTGAGTCCAGGGCACCTGCAGCACAACAGACGGGGCTGGTCACAACCTGGGTCCCAAAACAGCGATTCCCTCACGTGCCACACTTCTCCTTTCTCTCAGGGCTTTGCTGCTTGCTTTGGTTTGCAGAGTCTTAAAAATTTGCCAGTGCCAGTGCAGACTGCTGTAGAACCAATTAAGCTTCCCACCAATTAACTTCCTTTTTCTAGTTACCTTTTCCAGACATCTTTGAATTAATTTCACAAACCCCTGGGGCTGCTCAGTTGGGCTGGAAACCACCATCCCACTGAGACCAGCCAGGCGCCTTCCACGAGGAGCCGAGGCACAGGGAGATTCTGGAGCTTTTACCTCATCTTGGGCTTCAACCGGGAGCAGGTGGGAGAAGGGAGGCTTGGGGAAGAGATGTGCAAAGGGACAGGGATGTGGGGTCATGGGAGGGAGCCACAGAGGCCGGGCTGGGGCGAGGACTGAAAACTTTCGGCCTGTGGAAAAGTGTTGTGGGGTGTTTGGGAGAGGAAGGTGAGGAGCTGGCTGCTCCCCCTGCAATGCACAGCAGACACGTCACACTGCACACCTGAGCACACCTGAGCACACCTGAGCCTAGCTGCTGGTTCAGGTACCAAGAAGTGAGGGAATGTTTAGTGCCCTGGTGTGGTGGCATTGCTGTGCTGCTACATCAAGACTCATCTGGAGCAAACTCTCTGCGTAGAGCCCAGGAACCTCATCCCTCTGCCTGGCCGCGCCAGCAGCACGTTTGTGGCTCTGGATGTTTGATGTTTTTGTGTTTCCCCTCATGTACCTCTGGCTGAAGGCAACCATTAGCCCAGTCTCAGGCTGCAGGAACTGGGGCTGGTGGGAGGGAGCAGCTTTCCTGGGCCTGAGAGCTCACTCCAGGCAGAACCACGGCACAGACCCGCCTCTGCCCTCCCTGGGCTTGGGTTTCAGTCTCTCCTGCCTACCCAGAGAGGGAGAGGGGAAAGAGGGCAAGACACACACATCTCTAATTAATCATATTAACTCCTGACAGATTCTTTATGTTCCAACAATGTTGCTATTATTAAGTTCACATGGCCACCCCTCACCAAGCCCATCTGCAGCCTCTGGGCCAAGAGGCTTTGCTGGATTGCCCTGGCGAGCACCAGCATCGCCCTGGCACAGCCCAGCCTCGAGTTCCCCTCTTCCAACCGCCATCAATCACACCCATGGCCAGACCTGTCCATTTTCCCTCTTTGTGAGGCTTTTTTCTTCTCTCTTTTTCCCCCCCCCCTCCCCAAGCTGACCACAAGATTGATTCAGCCCGGACAGCGGGGATGTAAACAGAGAGGTGCTGCCTTTCAAAGGAGCCATTCAAGTAAGGAGGAAAGAGAGGGGGGAAAAAAGTCTTTCCTCAAAGTCACAGGAGTTGGATGCCAACAACAACAGAGCCTTAACAAAATAACATCAGCTCAGGTGGGACGAGTGCGTAAGAGCAGCAGCGGATGCTGGAACGGAGCGAGGGCACGGAGCAGCCATGTCTCCAGGGCTGCACTGACAGCTGCCCCAAAGCTGGGCTGGGTTCAAAGGCCTGATCCTGCCCACACAGCCCAGAACGCTTCTGCACGCAGCATGTGTTCGCTGGGCTGAAACTCCAGCGAGGGGTCGTGGTGGATAATGATGAATCCTGCTCAGCGTCGGTGCCTTTACTGCTTCTGGCCATGGGCATCGCTCTAAAATCCCCGTGGGCCCTGTTTTCTCTAAGCAGAATAGTAACCAGAGGGAGAGAGAGTTCAGCTTCCCCGTTTCATGCCCAGTCCTGCTCTGTGACAGGTCACTGTGCTGAGAGGCTGCCTGTCACAAAGGCCATTCCAGCAAAGCCAGCGAGGCCGTTTGCCAGATGGAGGGAACACAGGCAGCAGCGAGAAGCAAAATATTTGGAATAGAAGTAAAGCCAAAGAAGACAAAAAGCCTCCGTGAGCGCTTTCAGAAATGACTAATGATGGTTTTGCTCCTGAATCAGGGCTTGCCCCACCTGGGCTGCTGGTAAAGAGCTTTTATTCTCCCAAGGACGTGTCCCCACCACAGGGGGACTCTGATGTGTTTGGAACCTGTGGGGCACGGCCCTGGAAGAGAGAACTGTGGGGTTTTTTCCTTTCAGTTCAGGATCTTTCAGCAGCTTGGTATGAGTCCTGGGCAGGGCTTTGGGGTGACACATAGCACGGGGGTGCCCCTGGCTCCCCAGCCTCATCCCACCTGTTTGGGTGGTGCAGGAAGGTGTTTTCCAGAGAAGGGCACACACGGTGCATTGGGTGTTCTTAAAGAGTGAGGAAACAGCCAAGCAGGGAACGTGTGATGTGCAGGGGCTGCTGGAAGCCCCTCAGTGCCAGCCCTGCCTGGCACCATGGGCTGTGTGCCCTTGCAGATGGGTAGGACAGCAGTCCTGCCTTCTAGGAAATTGCTGAGGCAGTTGTTGGATGAGCCACAGCCTTCAGCACACCAGTATGAGCTGCATCAGAAGTGTTTTTCCAGGGAGTGCAGTGTGTTTTGTTACCTGCAGAAACACGCCGGTGGGCAGCACCTTCCCCAGCCCTCTGCACCTGTAGTCGCTATTTTTGCTCTGCCCTTCAGCAGAAAAATCCTCTCTCTCCAGTTCTGCAACACGTCCCTGTGTTGCTGGCAGGTCTCTCTTAGCCTTGGGAGCTTTCTGTACTGTGGCACAGACATTCCAGCTCTGGGCATCCCGAGCCCCGTCCTGACTCCTGAGGTGCAGAAGGAGGGAGGGACCCCAGACCTGCAGCCTGCACGGGAAATTGCGGTGGGATAAGACAAGACACGGACTGAAAATCCCGGTAACTCTCCCAGCATCTCTCTCTGCTGTACCCTGCCTCTGGAACAAACGCCTTTCCCGGGTGGTCGCTGCTGGGTGCAGTTTAAGGGACGGGGAAAGCGGCTCCTTGGCTGCTGGGGGGCTGCGGCGTCACCGGCCTCACCGAGCTCACGGGCACCGTCTGCCCCTTCAACAGGGGCCGTTTGGCAGGAGACAGGGCAGAGGGTGAGCCCTGGCCGGCGGGTCCGAGCCGGGGCGGGGGGCGGGGAGCGCAGGAGGGAGCCAGGGGCCGTCTCCAGCCCTCGCTGGGTGTCCGAGACGCATCTTAAAAGCTGAGCTTTTATTTGCATGTCGGTGCTTGCTGCGTAGCTGCCATTTCACAGGTAAATCATCTCTGATGAAGCCGCCCCGCCGGTGAGGCAGCGGCCGCCGCAGCCCCTGCAGCCGCCTCCGCAGCAGCACAAGCTCCCGAGTCAGCGCTTCGGCGGGTCCCTGCGCTCCCCAGCGCCCCCCCCTCGCTGTTAGCTGCAGAACAAGTGCATAAAAATGATCTTATTTATTACAGGAGACATGTTTTAAAACAACTGACAAAATTGCAAGATGTAAAACGACAAGCAAGTGCTTTTTCTTTTTTAAACCCATATAGACTCCTGGCAATGATAAAAATAGTGGTTTTCTTTTTTAAAGTTGGAATTAATCTTTCTTTCCGAAGCAATCACGTCGCAGGAGAAGCAGGAAGACACTTAGATATTAACTGATACTCACTGGGTGATGGCTCCTCAGCGAGCAGCTGGGTAGCTCCCTTCCCTCTGCAGAGCCATTGACATTAAACAACAGCCTCAACATTAAAGCAACAAAAAAAAAGGTGAAGGGTGGGTTTCTTCCCCCTCCTTTCCTCCCCTGTTCCCTTGATGTGTGACTAACAGCTGGTTTTTCTGTGTGACAAATCAGTGGGGTCTTCCTGTTGTTGATGTAATGAAGCCGTTTCCTGGTGTGAAATTCTACGGGATAAATTGCAGGAGGGGGAGGAGAAGATCCCACATTTATCAACGTGCTTCAGTGGGGAGGAAAGCTCTGTGTTCCTCACAGGGATGGGCAGCAGAGCAAAACAGGCAGTGAGGCTCAGCCTGGGTCACAGCAAACTGTCCTTAAGACTTTTAGTTTTGGCCTGTTTCTTAGGATCATAGAATTGTTTAGGTTGGAAAAGCCCTTGAAGCTGCTGAATCCCAGCCCTTCCCTCACCCTGCCCAGCCCAGCACTGACCCACAGCCCTCAGCACCTCAGCCCCACGGCTTTGGGATCCCTCCAGGGCTGGGCACTCTGTCAGGGAGCTGCTCCTGTCTCCCCTCAGCCTCCTCTTCTCTTCCCTGAGCCCCTCCCCAGCACCCTTGTGCTGCAGCCCCTTCCCCAGCTCTGGACATGCTCCAGCCCCTCAAGTGTCTTTCTTGGAGTGAGTTTACCTCTGAAGTTTTCTGTTACCACAAGCAGTGTGACGCTCTTTAGTAAAGGGCAGTTTGGGGGATGTTCCAGCCCTATCCCTGCAGGGTGCTGTATGGAGCAGCTCAGCTGCCATGCCTCAGTTCCTCCATCTCTGACATGGGATGGTGACCCCAACCAGGCAGGAGCCTCGAGGTGCTGCCACAGCACCGTCCCCACAAAGGTGCTGCAGGGCTTTCCCACCACTGGCACCAGCTCAGGAGCTCCTGAGGGATCAGTGTGTTCACTCAGTCCTCAAACACACACACAAAATCATCACTTTTACCTCCATGTTTCTTTTTTTCCCCCTTTGCCAGTGTTAGTTAATTAAACTATGCAAATTAAAACAACTTAATTTCTACCACATCCGAACCGGAGCCTCAAACCATTTGGTGCAGCTCGTCTGGCACGAACGGGACGTGAAATGTTTGGAGCAGCTCTAATACAAATGAAAAAGGCTGTAAATCAAGCTTAATTTATTCATTTTCTGTATGGTATGAAAGCATGCCAAAATCAGATTATTTATGAACCCTTCATAACAATAGGCACTTTTATTGGCTGCAAATGACAAAAGGGCTTCTCAGAGGGATTTTTTCCCCTTCTTTTAAATTTTTCGAATGCCTTTTCAGAAACATTTATTTTTTTGGACTCTATGATCTCAAAGAAAAATATTTAATCATTGATACAGTAAAAATAATTTATACTTAGATCCTGAAAACCACATCAGCCTTTAACACATAAATACACAGAGCTAATCCAGCCCGAGGGCTCCGGCGAGCGCGGCACCGCAGGTTAGAGGAGAGGCCTGTGATTGATTCCTTCTTCTTTAACTTTCCCATTAAGAGCATCATCTCCCCTAAGTCTCTCCCCAAATGGCTGAGGCACTCGGGGTTTTTCCCCTCTTGCAGATCCCTTTGGTGGGTCGCTGAGCCCACACAGGGTGGGTTTCTCTGCCCAGCTGCAGCGAACTCACGGCACCTCAGTGGATAACGGGGTCTCTGTGAGGTTACCTGCCCTGCCACACAGGAAATCCCAGAGAAACCAACCTTTGGCCCCAGCCTCCTGCTTTTCATCTCGTTTAAACCACCTTCTGTCCATTTTCTGGCCCAGAGGAGGGTTTGGGCCACTGGCCCAGCGCAGGGCAGACACTCACCGATGCCGGGATCGTCCCTGGACACTCTTGTTGGTGCCACGATGCCCCATCTGAAGTGTGCTGTGATGGGTGAGGGTGCTGAGCTGCCTCACTGCTTCTGGGGATGGGGGTGAGTTGCACCTTAACCCCCAAAACCTGTCTGTGCCAGCACAGTGTGGCACAGTTACCTGTGGCAACCTGGAGAGCAAGGTCACTCCTCTTCAAAAGGCTGCTAGTGAGGAGGGGTATGAGCCAGAGCAACCCCAAAGCCATCATACCACAAGTTTTGGGGCAGAGAGCCAAGCAGGAGGGGACCCAGCCCCACACAGAGGGAGGGCATCCCTAGGGATGAGAGGGACTGTGGTAATCTCCATGATGGGGACATTGGCATGGGGAAGTGGGTGCCCTCCTGCCCACAGCATCCTGGGCATCACGGTAAACAGCCCCCTGGCAGTGGGAGGAGGCAGAGTGACCCCCAAACGCCTTTCTGAGGCTGACAAGAGCCTGGCTGGGTTGTGCAGGGGGAGGTTGGCTTTGCTGGTGGGCTCTGGGTGAGTTGGATGGGGATGAGGCAGAGAGGTACCCCATCCTGCAAGAGCTGAGGCTTCCTCTGTGCCAGGCCTGGCTGGTCCCAAGAAAAATGAAGAAAAACAAGAGAAAAAGAGGGAACCCCCTCCCCAGGAGAATTAGCATCTAGGATCTGTCAGTCACTGGGAGCTTTTGGTAAAAGAGGCCCCTTGTCAACCTCTGCCTTTGATGTGACTGGGACGGAGGTGCTCAATTAAAAGCCTATCAGTCTGTAAGTAAATCAACGCCTATCAGGCTTGTCACATCAAACAAACGATTATTGCACCAACCCGCCCACCCCATTAATCTGGCTGTTCCTTCTTGACAGCTCAGGGTCAGGGCACTGTAAATCCTGCACTGGATTGCAGCCACCTGGAGCAGGATTAAAGCAGCCCTTCCAGCATGTGCTGCTGCACCCAATTACTCCCCGGCAGCGGGCGGCTGTGGTGAGGGGTACCCGTGGCCCTGGGCTGGGACTGGGGTCCTCAGTGGAGCTCAGCTTTGTGAGGTCAGGGTGATCTGGTGATGGGTGCCAGGTGGCCTGTGGCAAACATTGGTTTGTGTTGGCTCCAGGGATGCTCAGCTGTGGGGTACACAGAGCTCAGCACCCGGCTGGAGGGTGCTCAGCCCCCCAGCACTGGACCAGGATTGCCAGTGCCTGTTGGGAGCCAAGATGGGAGCAGCTCCAAGAATCGCTCTTGGTGGCTCTGGGAGGTTGTTGTCAGTCGGGATGGTCGTGTCACAGCACCAAGGCCACACACCGAGAGTGGACAGCCACGGTGTCCTTAGTGGGCTGGTTCAAACCCCCTGTGCACTGGGCAGGTCACACTGAAGCTGGTGGCCATCATCAGGGATTGACCTTGAGGAGTCTCATGATAACTCACACAATAAAGGGAAACAGCAGGTTGAGCTTTTGGGTGCTCTTTGGGTCTGGATTAGCAGCAGCATCACTGGGGACACTGGTATTTTCCCACGGGGTCACTGGAGGTGAAGACTTGGGCAGCAACTGAAGCTCCTGCCCTCATCTGCCCCGTGTCTCCAGCACCAGGGCTCAGAGCAGGGTTGTGCTGATGGGGAGAGGCGGCTGTGGCCATCGGCTCGCAGAACAAATGCCTCCATTCAGGGCAAGGCAAGAGCCAGACTTTCTTGCAAAGCCTCTGAGCCTGGTCAGGAGCAGCCCTGGGGCACTGGAGCTCGTGATTCCCTCTCACAGACAGACAGAGGCTGTTTTAATAATAGAAAAGCCAAACCTTGCATCACGAGGGCAGAGCTGAGTGACGCCGAGGAGCAGGATGAGCCCCAGGCAGGCTGCAGGTTGGGGTTTGGGAAGGGTGTCTGTGCCCCATCAAGGGCTTTATGATCTCCAAGTGCTGCCTTTGCCCCAGTGGCAGAGCCCCAGTGGGATCTGTTTACCTTTGGGGCTGTGGGTGGCACCAACAAGGGAAGATTAAGGACAGGCCCTTCTTTCTTTGCTGGCTCCTCTCCTTTGGGAGCAACCACAAGGCATTTTCAATGGGTGGGACACTCCTCAGGGCTCCTGCAGCCCCACCATGGTGGCATCGGGGTGCATCTGTGTGTGAGCACCAGAAGTAGCATGTTCTGCAGCAGGAGAGCAGTGGGTTTGACTCGGCCCAACAAAGCCTGTGGACAGAGCGAAGCCACCACATCCCCGGGGCTCTGACGATGCTCCCAGCGCCGCCCCGACGCTCCCAGTGCCGCCCCGATGCTCCCAGCGCAGCCTCGATGCTCCCAGTGCCGCCCCGATGCTCCCAGTGCCGCCCCGATGCTCCCAGCGCTGCCCCGATGCTCCCAGTGCCGCCCCGATGCTCCCAGTGCCGCCCCGACGCCGCTCCCAGCGCCGCCGTCCGCGCGAGGAGGGGACGGGAGGTGACACGGGACACGAGACAGACCCTCCCCGCGCCGGTTTGACACGGCGACACGGAATCTGCGGCCGATAAGCGGTATCAGCTCCCCGCGGCCGCCCGTCACCCCGCACCCCGGCCCGGCGCCCGCGGCGCTCCCACGCACGTCAGGCAACACCCGCTCGTCCCCGCGGATAAGCACCGCCGGGCTGTGTCCCTGCCGGGCTGTGTCCCCGCCGGGCTGTGTCCCCGCCGGGCTGTGTCCCTGCCGGGCTGTGTCCCCGCCGGGCTGTGTCCCTGCCGGGCTGTGTCCCCGCCGGGCTGTGTCCCTGCCGGGCTGTGTCCCCGCCGGGCTGTGTCCCTGCCGGGCTGTGTCCCTGCCATCCCCGGTTGGCTCTGCACGGCCCCAGTTCTGGACTGGGAGATGCTGGGGGAGGGAGATGCCACCGTCACTCACCGCTCCCAGCCCGGGGACAGGTACCAGAGGTGCGGGACTGGGGGGATCGGGCCCTGCCGAGTTTCTCTCCCCCTCCATGATCAATGCCAGGTTTAAGTCAGGTTTATTGGTATCTGTAATTTAACATGACATATTTCTAACACGAATTACTCTGAGATCATCGTGTGCATAAAATATGACAAGAATCTTTTAAGTGCAAGCACAGTCCTCGGTTAATTTAATAACTGAGATGGAAAATGGAATAGCATTAAGTTTAATATTTTACATAATGCTCCCACACTCCCTTCACTTGCTGCTGGCATCGTTTGTTTTCCCTTCTTCCTCATTTACAGCCCAAATTATCCTGGAGCCGGGTCAGGCAGGGAGGTGCTGACCCCTCCGAGGGCTGTCGCACCCCTGGGACAGACCCACAACCCCCTAAAGCATCCGCGCTGGGACCCACCCCCTCGAGCATCCCCCCGGGATGTCCTCGCCGGGCTCTGGCAGCTGCTCCACGCCGGGTTTTGCGCTCGCTGCGGGATTTGGGAGCGCGGTGGATGCCCGAGCACTGCAGAAGGGATCGATGCAGCCCTCAGCCTTGTCCCTTCCTGCTGAGACTCGCGGGGGGTGATTTACGGGGCCCCGGCACCAGCGAGCACAAGGTGTTAACGCCGAGCTGCCGGGGTTATGGCTGCGAAGGAGCCGGCAGGGCCCGGGCAGGATTGGTCCCTCCAGCCCTTGTCTGCTCTGGTTCAAAGGGTTCCCGTGGCTGCGATGAAAGGAGGGTTGTTGGAGGGATTACAGCGGGGAGGGGAGGCTGATGCTGCTGGGAACGAGCCGGGCTCTTTATCGGAGAGTAGCAGAGCCTGACAGCGCTGTAACTCTCTCTTCTTAAGGAGATGAGCTTGCAATAAACCAAGGAGCACATTAGAGGTAACGAGACAAAATGGCAGGGTTTTGAAAGCCCAGCAGAAGCAATAATCCAGCCTGGAACAGAGAGGCCACTCAGTTTACCTCTGCCTTTTGGAAACGCTGCCGCGCCTCTGCAGCGCTGCCAGAACAGTTCTTTACTGTAGCTTGGAAAGTCTTGGACGTGGGTTTCAACACCTTGCTCTCACACCACATAATGCAAAAGTTAATTCTACTTTCAGGCTGATGTCAACGTTCCCCGTTACTGCCACGGCGAAATGTGAGGACTACATTAATTTGCATTTGCTGTGTGCGAGTAACGGGTTCCAGACAATCACGGTCACTCCTCAAAGGTACAGACCAGAATTTCCTGGATAATGTGCTGGATGGAAAAAGTTGATGGGATCCAGGAGTAGGAAATGGCATTGTGTGTTTTCATTACTCCACCTGGAAGCTGCACAGCTCAGAAACGTGGGCTGCAGGGCTGCAGGGCTGGGCTGGCCTGCCTTGCTGTGGGGAGGGGGCATTTGGGGAGCTGCCTGGGCACTGGCACTTGCTGCCTGGGTGAGCATTGAGCAGAGCAGCTGTAAGGAGCTAAAGGCTTCCAAGAGGCTTCACAGACCCATAGCTGGACTCTGGGAAGCTCATCCCAAAGGGGCTGGGAGAAGAGCCACGGGATGAGGCTGGGCTGGCTGGGGCATGGGGCTCAGCACTGGTGCTGCTGGGGGGGACAGGGGACCCTCTCAGATGGGATCCATCCTGTAGCCCATCTTGTATCCCATCCCATCCCTGTATCCTATCCCATCCCACCCTGTATCCTATCCTAGATCTCATCCCATCTTATCCTGTATGCCATCCTGGATCCCATCCTGGATCCAATTCCATCCCTGTATCTTATCCTGGATCCCATCCTGCATCCCATCCCTGTATCTTATCCCATTCCATCCTGTATCCCATCTTATGCCTCTAGTCTGGTCTAGTCCATCTCTGTATCCCATCCCCCCCCGTGTCCCACCCCATCTCCCCCATACCCCATCCCCGTGCCTGCGCTGGCCACCCGCCTGGCATCAAGCTGCATGCAGGGATCCCACAGTGGCGTGTGGGAGCCAGGAATTCATTTCCATTTATGATCTGTTATGATGATACCCCTGAAGGATAAAAGTCTATACATAATAATCTCTCTCTTCAGCTTTGTTAACAACTTCAATTAACAGAGAGCTGTGTAATGCTTCATCAGCCGTTTGGATTACAGATGAAATTAAGCCATCATATTTATGAACTAGGCAGCGAGTTCGAGGAGGACTCCACATATTTTACATTTAATAACTTGCCCTCTCGTTTTATTTATAACGTTAATAATGATTTGGTGGCTGCTTTGGGGGGAAAACAGAAGTGACAAAGCGAGGAAGGGAAGCAGGGAGGGTGCAGGGGCTGGGCTTGCTGGCAGCAGGGCCCTGCCAGTGCTCAGCCACTCTCCCTGCTGCTGCTCCCATCTCCTTCAGGTTTGGTTCAGTAGCCTTGTGAACATGGAGACTTCTGCCTTGCAATTGTTTTCCACTCTGCACCCCCAAAACCCAGGCTGAGGGTTAATGGTGAAGTGGAGCCGTTGTACCCAGCAACTCATCAGTCCCGGCGCCTGGGGTGGCATCAGGCTTTTGGTGTCAGTGCTGGCACATAGAGGAGGGTGGATGGATGGATGGGAGGATGGGTGGATGGATGGATGGATGGATGGATGGATGGATGGAAGGGTGGATGAATGGATGGATGGATGGATGATGGACAGATGGCTGCATGCCCGGGGCTCCAGCTGAAGGGCTGTGGGGAAAACCAGGAATATTGTTCCCCAAGGCAGGGCTGTGCTGAGGGACATTGCCCCAGGGAGGACTTGTGCTGCACACTCACTGCTCCCCAGCCCTCTCAGCCCCCCACACCAGGCTGGGTTTGCTTTGGGGTGCTGCTCCCTGCCAGGCCCTCCCTGCCCAGTGCTGTTGTTGCCACCCCCTGATGAACCTGCAGCCTAAGACATTGTGGTGCTCTGGGTCTCTGTCTGGAGCACTGGCACCCTGAGAGGCTGAGCAAGGTTAATTAATTTGAGCCAAGACTGAAGCCTAAAAGATGGGGAGCAGCACATTGAAAGATGACGGCTGGCAAAAATCATTAGAAGCATCTTTCAACAATCTATATACTGTTATCGATCCGGTTATAGATCATCTTCCCTTCCCCTTTTTTTGCAGGATCTTCTGGATCGATACAGCAAGTGCATTGAGACTGTAGCAACACATTTAAAACCTTATAAAAGGTTATTTAGTTGCTAACAGTGCAGCAGTTTCTGCAAAGCCTGCCAAAAGGTTACAGCTTTTTGGGCATCATAAATTACCGGCGACAGGGAAAAAAAGTAAGTGCGGTTTTCTTTATTGTCTCAGTGATGGATGGGCTCCTGAACAAGACACAAAATACATCATATCACCTTTAATGGGACCACATTTCTGTAGCCATAACTCACAATTTTAAAATAGAAAATGGTGAAATATGGCGCTGTATATTCCACTCCTGACATATTTATGAGTCCTTCCCTTCTTATAAATACAGTGATTGCTGTTTCAAAGCAGCGTGTCAGGTATGAGCAGAGCACAAACAGCTGGTGCCATTGAAAAATTATAGCCAGAGTTGGACGTTTTCAAAAACTCTCTCTAGCAGCAGTAAATTTACAATGTTTGCACTAACTGTTATTAAAACCAAATCCATATCTTGGCAACAGGAACCCAGCGCTCCGGAGCAGCCGAGTGACGGCCCCGCTGACAGCCCGGGGGCTGCTCCTGGGGAAGCACTGAAGGGGCAGCTCGAGGGGCCCAGGGGGTGCCCATGGGAGCCACGTGCTGCTTAGGGGGGGCAAAGCTGCAGGGGTGCAGTGTGGAGGAGCCCAGGCTCCTGCTGGCCCCATCTCACGGATGTGGGGCAGGGGGGATGGAATGTGGCCGTGCCCATGCATTGCTGCCCTGAGTCCAGGGGCTCAGAGCATCCCCCTCCAGCTCTGCCCTCTCCCACACTCATGCTCTGGCCAGTAACAGCACTTTAACGTTCCAGGAATACAGACTTGGGGTCTGGTGCCACTGCTGCATCACTGTTTCCATTCACTGGGCAAGAGGGTTTTACCAGCAAACACCTCACAGAAGAACTAATCCTGCCAAGAGCCCTCCTGAGCATCACTGGCCCAGGGGAGCAGGGGGAACTCTCTGGCCTCATTTAGGCACACAAAAGGCCTCTAATTAGCTTTTTGTTTAGTCCGATTATGAATGTGAGTTTTGACCTTTCAAAGTGATGAGCTTTTGAAGCCAACTAATTTGCATCACATCAGTTTCCAAACTACACACACAACCCAGGCCCAGACTTCTGTTGTTGTTGTTGTTGTTGTTCACTCCTTTTACTTTCTTTCTCTTTGTTTTTAGCTGCAAGCTGCAGTATTTCTGTCCCTGGATGAAGCCCTGCTCCTGCCCAGCTGCAGCCAAGCACAGCTCCAGCCCTTCAGGGGTTTGGGCAGGGGGACACCCAGTTTTAGGGCTTTTCCCCATCTCTCTCCCAAACCTCTGCCTCTGCTGTTGCTGGAGAATCACATCGCCCTGGAAGATGTCTGCCTGTGGTCCTGCCCCCACCATCGATTCAGGGCCCACTCCAGCCTCTTGGGACCTCCCCAGTTGCCCAGCAAAGCCCAGGGACCTTCTGACTGGGGTCCCTCTGACTGGAAGCCTGGAAGCCCACCTCTTGCTGCCCCGTCCCTGGGCCAAGGTCAGCGGCGGAGGGCAGCGAACAATGGGCTGCAAGACATCCTTTGTGGTAGCTAAATTCAAAACTCTTTATCACTGATTTACATTCCTTTATCTAGGCAAAGCCCTCCAGAGGTGCATTTTATTACCCTGGGTTATTAACCAAGGAACTTTCGGATAATGAGGCTCTGTGCTGCTGTGGCCGGGACCCGCCGGTTTATCAGCCCCTCGCTGCTGGGGCTGCCTCTATCTGCCCTGATCAGCCCGTGCTGCTGCGGGCCCTGGCTCCCCAGCACATCAATTATACAAGATAAATTGCTGCTTTAGCTGAGTCTTCTTGGGGAGAGTCTCCTGGCACAATAGCTCAGGGTCTTCATGGGAAGGCGGGGGGTGGGAATCGAAGTTGTTGGAGATAACAGCCCTCCTCACCTTTCCTCCTCTGGGGAGAAGGGGGACGAGGAAACTCTGACTGTGCTTGGTTTTGTGAGGAACCTCTGTGTGCTTGGAGGCAAAGCCATGTCCCTGCTCTGCCCACTCCAGAAGCAGCTGCCCCACACAGACCTGTGTGCTGCAACTCCCCCTCCCTGACCCTCCTGCACCCCTCCTGCAGCACCCCAGGCAGTGGCTTTGGGCCTGAACCCCCCCTGATCCCCCATCCACATCCCTGTGAGAGGTGGACATGCCACTCCCATCCCCAGCACACGACTCCCTCCCCAAACCAGCAGCTGTAATATTTCCTTTCCTGCACACGTGAGGACCTCTGTGCTGACTGCTCTGCTTTATAACATTGCTGTTTCCTGGCCTGGCTTTATTACATCTGTTCTTTGGGGTATGGTGTTATAAATTGGGTATGTGATGACGTGTAATCACTAACTGCAAAGCCAATACATTTTCGCTGCAACAGCAGCAAGACAAATAAAGGGGAGCAGGAGAGGCTGGAGAGGCTCTGACAAAGGGGGATGTGCACAGCAGCACGGCCAGAGGGAACCCAGAGACCTGACTGGGGGCTAAAGCAATGGCATCCCAATGCAGTTGGCCACGGCTTCCATGGGAATGTCCTGGCTTCGGGAGGGATCTGGGGCACAGGAAGGTGTCCAGGAGGGTTCAGAGGTGCCATGTGTGCACCCAGCAGGAGTTTCCCTGGCTCTGGAGCCCATGTGGCCTCTTCACCCCAGACCTGAGGCTGAGGCTGGAGTCAGCGTGGGGTGGGAGGCAAACTCTGCCCCAGCTCTGTGCAGGGTGAGCTGGAGCTGGCCCCGGGACTGTTGTCCTTAGTAGCAATAATCACTTGTGCAACTGTGCAAATGTGGCCAGTGAAGATGGGATGGGTGATAAATGGGAGGGAGTCAACCAGCTGCAACTTAAGATGTGCCTGTATGCTGCTGCACCGGTTTATCATGATAAATGTCATCGGAAAATCAATTCTCTGTGTACTTTGGGGAATTACAACTATCATTTTGGTGTGATTTATTTGCTGTATAACATGGACAAGGGCTCTTTGTTCTTCATTTTGAAAGTTCATTTAAAATTGCTTTGAGTTCTTGGCTGTGCACCGTGACATGGCCGATGGGCACCTGCTCTCCTGTGAAACACGGGCTGAGGCAGCCAGCTCTGCCCCCTCCTCGTCCTGCTCCTGAGCCCAGAGGGTCACGGGAAGCCCCACAACAGCTCCTTGCAGAGAGTGATGTCGGAGGGGAAACAGCAAAGGGGCAGCTGGTGGTGACCCCACAGCAAATGGGTTGGGACTCTCCTCTGCCTGCACGGCATGCTGGGGCCAACCTTCCCTTCCTCTCTTCCATGCCACCCACCAAACCTGTTTGTCCTGCCGTGCTGCTTGACAGAGAGGCCCAGAAGCTTGAGCATGGGACGTCCCACCTCCATCTCCCGTCGGTTTTCGTGCTGGTGCTCACAGTGGTGCCGGCAGGAATTGGCACAAAGCCCTCCCTGGCTGCCCTTCCCACCACTAACCTGTCCCTCCTCGCTGAGGGATGGGGGCTGACCTGCCTGAGCTGCCTCTCAGATGGGCACCAGGGTGTCTGGGGGCTGTGTGTATCACGGGCAGGTTTCTCCTGCTGCCAGTGGAGCACTGAGGGGAGGGGAGGGGAGGGAGGAGCGATGTGGTGCTGCGCTGTGCCACAGACCTTCTGGAACATGCCAGCACCAGGGCTGCCACAGAGGAGTGGGGTGCAGGGCTGCCCTGGGCACCCCTGGGCTCCTCCAGCCCCTGTCCCCTGCCTCCAGCCAGGCTCTGGCCACGGATCTCATCTGGTTTCCATTACCAACAGCCTAATTTGGAATAACAGCTGAGTGAGTGCGAAGGGGAAAAATCCTGCACTCCCTCTTTTCCTGAGCTAATCCCCTGACAAATTCTGCATGGCCTGGCTGTGGTCTTGTTCCAGAGATGCCCCTGATTGAAATGGAAATACTCCCAGCTCCTCTCCCTTAAAGGAGAAGCTTCCCTGTGTTTATAAAGCCTTCCAGAGGGGGTTTTATGATTGGCTTTTAATGGCTGGCCTTCCCTAGGAATGTGGCAGCTGGCTCAATAGCTGCAGGAAACATCTCTGCCCATAAAGGCCCTTCAGTCAGAGCCTTGTCTGACATTGTCATGAAACCAAAATATTCCTGATGCTTATCAGGAGCCCACATCAAAGGCACTTGGGCCATAAATCTCCTGGGGACTGTGCCATAGAGCCCAAACAAAAGCAGCTCCCTGGGCTAATGGGTGTCCAGAGGGGTCCCGTGGCCCCAGTCCCCCATGGGAAGGGCAGGGGGGGTTTGGGCTGGGGTCATCCCCCAGCACAGGACTGTGCAGGGTAACCAGCTCTTCTGCTGTGCTTGGTGTGGGGAGAGCCCCCAGCTCCCTCCTGGCACAGTTTTGCAGGAAACCTTGGAAAAGCTCTCTGCATGCTCTGCATCCTCCTGCCCCTGCTCTCACACAAATGAACATGGTTGGTCCAGCCCAGGGCAAAACTTCTTGGGTCCTTTTTTGGGAGTATACAGAGAGACAGATCCCTCCTGTCCAGGCTGCCTCTGGGCTCCTGGCATTCAGCAATGGCAGGAGATGTCCCAGCTCATCCCAGCCCCAGGGCTTGCAAAAATGGTCATTATTTCATCCCCAACCAGGGCAAAAGCAGAGTTAAAAAAGCAGGAGTGCATGTGTGTGTGTGGAGGAAGCACTGCAGAAAGTCTGAGCTGAAGGGGCACTGCCCAGGCAGCCTGAAGGCGAGCTGGGAGCTGGGGCTGGTGGTGACTCTGTTGTCCCCAGGCCTGGGCAGGCTGACAGTACATTATGCAGCTTGTCTATCTGCTGTTGCAAGCTGGAGCCAGGAGCGTTGCTGCACATCATTTAGATTGGGGTAATTCAGCATTTTCCAGCCCCAGGAGGCCATTTCCCACCAGTTGTGCTGCAGGGTCACCTCCAGGAGCTTCCCGCAGGGTATCACTCGCTCTGGGAAGACCTTGAGCATCGGACACTGTCTCTCAGGTAAGTTGTTCCCAAAGTTAATGATCTCCCTGGTTGCTCACTTGGGAGCTTGATCACGCTCAGCTGAGCTGATGCACTCACCAGCAATCACAGAAGTGCCCAAAGGGGATGTTTCTCTCTCGCCCTCCTCAGCCTCCTCATGCCCTGACACAGCAGGATTTACGTCCTTCCACCTGGATTTACACCCTTTGATGTGGATTCTCATCCAGTGCTGCAGCTTTCCCCAGGCAGGATGTCCTGTGCTGTCCCTGGGCTGCTCTGGCCACCGAAGCCTCTCCCACCAGGGAGGAGAGTTCTTTGTACGTGGCAGCTTCTCCCTCCCCGTGAAGCAGGGCAAGGAAAGTTGAAGTCTTGATGAGCAGGGTTTATAATGCAGAAGCTCTCAGAGCGCCAGACACTAATGTGACATCTCTTTCCAGCACTTGCCATTCCTCCCCTTCCATGGCTTTGATGTTAACTTCTTACAAGCTCCGAGACGGCTGTAGGATTTGATCTGTGAATCATGCATGTTAATAGGGAGGAGCAGGAGAAACACAAGAGGTTCCTCTCTCCCCAGAAATACAAGGGGGAAAGCGCAGGCTGAGTGCCCTGGGCACCAGAGCCACTCTCCCACTCTCTTGGGATGCCTTGCCCAGGGCTTTTGGGGTGATGAGAACCCTTGGCCATACACAGCACTCGTCTGAGTGGGTTATTCCCTGGTCAGGAGTTTTCCACAGGAGTTTCAATGAGTCTGGCCACAATTTTAGCACATAGCTCCCGTCCCCCCTTCCTCCAAACTAGGTTAGTTTCCCCTCAGTTATCAAGGGAATGGTGGTGATGCTCAGGCAGGTTTGATATTTAGTCACTGCACCTGTGTTGGATGGGTCTTAATTATTTATAGCTTTCCTCTCCTGTTTTCTCAAGTCAGTTGGGAAGAGGTGACAGGTGAAGAGTTCTCGCAGCAGACGCGTCTGAGGCGGGTGAGGTGCCTGCTGCTCAGACGAGAAGAAAAGAAAAAGTGTCTTCAGCAGGAGAAAAATGACAAAGCTACACAGGAGCTGCCTCATTTAGTAGTCAAGAAGAAGTGGGGGGTGGGAAAAAGCCTTCTTAGGTCTCCAGGAAGGAAATACACTCCTCTTGAATGGCTGGATGCTCTGGGGAGCAGATGCCTCCCTCTGCGTGCGGAGCCCTTCATTCAGGGGACGTGTTGGGGTATCACGGGCAGAGCCAGAGCTCCCCAAACCACAGACGTGTGTCGCCTGCCTTGTGTGGTCTCTGCTGGCGTGTTGGGGTTTGGCTGGGGGCTGCTGCCCCCCTGCAAAGCCCCAGGAGATGTGTCCCCTGCTGAGGGCACTGGGGTGTGAGCACAGCCCTGCTCCCTCCATCCCGCCCGTGGCCGCCGGCTCTGCAGCACAGCTTCTGCGTGATGGTCCCATCCTGTCTCCCGCTGGCTACACCAGCCTGCTGCTGCCTCACACCTAAAGGGAGATGTTCCTTCAGCTCAAGTGCCTGGTACCTCCTGCTCTCTGGTGACAGAGAAGTTAATCTCTGATGACAGGCAGACTGCTCGTCTTCACGCCAGCGTCTGTAACTGTCGCCCGACTTGTTCCTTGAATCGCAGAATCATCACATCATTTGGGCTGGAAAAGCCCTTTGAGCTGCTGAGTCCCAGCCCTCCCCTCACCCTGCCCAGCCCAGCACTCACCCACAGCCCTCAGCACCTCAGCCCCACGGCCTTGGGATCCCTCCAGAGCTGGGCAGCCTGTCAGGGAGCTGCAGAGAGGGCTCCTGTCTCCCCTCAGCCTCCTCCAGGCTCGACACCCCCATTCCCTCAGCCCCTCCCCAGCACCCTTGTGCTCCAGCCCCTTCCCCAGCGTGGGACCCAGCGAGGCTGCACAGGGGCCGAATCCTGACACTGCTGCAGATGTCAAGTTGATTATTTTAACCACGTTAGATCCCTGTTAATTAATGTGAATTAACCACCTAAATATTCCCGGGTAAACAAGCTGTTAGGGATAGGGAGGAGAGGAAAACCACCTTTAAAGCCTTAGGAATGGATCCCTGCCAGAGCTGGGGCTCTGTGGTGGGCTGTCCAGGGCAGCCCCTTCCTCAGTGAATGAACTCCCAGCACCTCAAGCCTGCTGCCCGTCCCAGCTATGACACACACACAAAGGTACCTTTTTATAGGTAGGAAATTATAGGTGCCATGACTTCAAAGGCTTTTGCAACAAGAGCTTTCCCTTTGATAAATGACAGCATCATTAATGGTGATTTATTACCCGGGTGATTTCAACAAACAGAAATAACCAGTTTCTTTTCATTTGGTTTGGTGGGTTTTTTTGCTCTGGGCTACCCAGACATAGAAGGTGGCTGGTAACAGCTGTTTTACTGCTGGTAAGACATCTCATTTATTAACTTGTCATCATGTGTCATAAAGTTTGGCAAAATGCTAGATGATTGTGTACTTAAGCTAGGTAATTACCCCATTATTAAAGCTGCCTGCTTTATTTATTTGCTCTTCTGGTGGTTTGTTCCTACCTTTGCTCCACATTCTGCCTTAGTCACAGGGCATGGAGATGCGCTGCCTTGTAATTATCTCTGTGCTGACTTCCACTCTGCTCCCCGAGACGTGAAAGGTGTCTCTGAGAGCTGCCACTGGTGACAGAGACCAAGGCTGGAGAGGGGCTGGGATGGTGCTCAGAGAGGTGTCATGCCCTGGGGTTGCATCCAACACCGTCCTGGCACTCAGTGCCCCGAATGCAACGTCAGCGAAACCTCCCTGTGACAGCAGCCAGAGCAGGGGAAAAACCACGCATACTAAAGGTATCCCAAGAGCAGGATCTCTTGTCCCAGGGGAGGAAGCATCTGGGACAGCCCAGGGTTACTGACCTGGCTGGTGGTGAGGGCCTGCACCAAGCATTTCTGTTGTAACTGCACACTCCATGCCAAGCTTCTAATTAACCTCCCGAGCTGCTAGCGAGGAGACAAAAGCAGATCCACGCCTTGATGAAGGAGTTGCCTAGACAGAGGAGAAAACCACTGTTAGCAGAGAGATG
Source organism: Colius striatus (assembly GCF_028858725.1). Lineage (NCBI taxonomy): Eukaryota > Metazoa > Chordata > Aves > Coliiformes > Coliidae > Colius > Colius striatus. The sequence goes on from NC_084785.1 coordinate 2,651,213, forward strand.
CTAATTGCCTTGGGAACTCCCAGAACCCAGGAATGTCTGGGACTCTGCCCAGACACGCCGATGCCCTCTCCGGGGAGGGTGAGGCTCTGTGGGCACGGGCTGGGGGCAGATGGCGGCACCGCGTTCCCAGGCAAAGCCATGACAGCTCCAACCTCCTCTGCCACCCCAACCAGCAGTTTGGTGCTCTGCTAACTCCCAGGCTCCTGGATAAATCCAGTTAGAAACCTTTTGTAAGAGGTCAAACACCTGAAACCGCCCAATAACCGACTATTATCTGGGCAAAGAGGAGCCGGACCGCAGGAGCTGCTCAGAGCAGCCTCGGCCCGTGGGACTGCAAGGGAGGAGGCAGAAACCCATCGTGGCAAACACCAGCCCCACAGCGATCATTCCTTCCCAACCTCTTCTCCCAGACAGCCTCAGTTCTGCAGCACAGCCCTCGCTGCCCTTCCCTGGCAGAGGTATGGGGCTGCCCCGTGCCCGCTGCTCTCCCACAGCCTCCCCTGCTTGGGAAAGGAGAGATTTCTCCTGCTTGGGAGAGATGATTTCACAGGGCTACAAGGGAGTTTCGTTGTCTCACTCCTGCATGGGCAACCAGCATCTCAACTGGCAGGTCCCTGCGGCCAGCAGAGACTCCTCTGAAAGCAAATGTTAAGTCTTTCTGTTTTCCTTCAAGGTCAGGCAATGTTAACACACAGAGAGATAACTACCAGAGAGAAAACACGGCTGAAGCTGTTCCCTGCCGCCCCACACATTTCCTGCTGGTGCTGGCATGAATGTTGATCAGGGAACTTCGCCCATAAACCCGTGTCTCTCGCACCCAGAGGTTTTCTGTACCAATTAACAAGTGGCTATTGCACAGTAACGACAAACAGGCTGAAATTCCGTTTAAAAACTGCCCAAGCTACAACGAGGGGGTTTTGTCAGAGGAGCACGTTGTGTTTAGGGCCACCCTCAACTCAATGCACTTTGCCCACAGGGTCAGGACACACGTGGGAAGGAAGGGAGAAGCTGGTGAGAGAATAAACCCCACCCTGTGCCACGGGCCTGACGCCCACAGGTCTGTGCAGGGCGTTAAACACCCGTCCCAAGGGATCAGGAGGCAGGCTGGTAACCGGAGGCTTTGTGCAGGGACAATCGTGGGCACGGGGAGCAGCGGCTGAGCCAACGCGCCCTGCCGGGGCCAAGGGCTCCAGCCCAGCCAGGGGACAGGGCTGTGGGATGGCTCTGGATGAGGCTGAGGTCAAAGGGTTCAGCCTGGTGGGGGTGGTTTTGACTCGCAGAGCTGCGGGAAGGGTGGTGGGGAGCGCCGAAAGCGCAGCGCTGCAGAACCCCCCCACGGCCCAGCCGTGAATCTCCCGCTTCCATCCATTAAAACAGCGTTTTTATTACAAAGAGATGCTAAAAGCGAAAATGGATGAAATACATTTCGCATCCCCCATCGATTTCCCGGGATATTTACAACTGCAGAGATATTGATCTCCCCGAGGTGCCGGCCGCGCTCGCTCCTCGCTCCTCACCCACCGTGCTTGCAGCGAGGGAGGGCTTCCAGCAGATAAACCGCCAGAACCCACCCAAGCAACGGGTGCAGGGAGGCTGTGGGGCAGCAGCTGTGCCAGCCCTGACACCCCCAGCACCAGCCCCCTCCCTCCAGTGCGTGGGGATGGGCGGTTTGCTTGGAATTATCGTGATGAAGCTGCCCCGTGGGGTTTGATGCAGCTGGAGGTGAGTGATGTTGCCAGACCTGGCACACAGAAAAGCTCTCAGGTACCTCACACCCCCCTTTTTAACTGCCTCGTGTCCCCTGTGTGAGGCCCCAGCCCACCTCTCTCCTCCTGTGTGCAGCTCTGACCGTGGCAGCCGGAGCTCTCAGAGGGTAGAGGGAAGCCCTTGGCCACAGGGTCTGGTGAGGCTGGAGGAGGCTTCTCCCACCTCCCTTTGCCCAACACATGGGACTCAGCCCAAACCCCAGCACCTTCATTCCTCATTCCAGCAAAACTCCTACTGAGGCCGTGTGGGAGCTGCTCAGGGTCTGACCCTGGGCTGTGGCACAGCACAGGGCTGCAGGAGGGGTTGTGAGGGATGGGAGAGCTCCCCGTGCTCTTTTGGGAGCTGGAAACTTCCCAGATCCCCTCCTGCATCTGCCTGCCCGGCCCCATGGGGCTGTGAGCGGCGCAGACGCTGCGTCAGGTGCTGCCAGGGCCAAACAGCCGCGAGCTGAGCGCCTTGGCACTGCCAGACAGGCACCCCCAGGGCTCTGCCGGCACCTCTCCTTCCCTCCAAGCCAGCAGAGCTTTGGCTGGGCCCAGCACTCAGCCCCTTTGCTGGGCAGAGCAGCCTGCAGGGCTGAGCTGGGGCGAGCAGGGGCTGGGTGCGAGGCTGCTGCAGCTCTGTGGCGCTGTGTCGGCCCCGGTTCCATCAGTCACGTCGCGTTAAGCGGCTGACGGGCACTAACGAGAGGTGACAGACGTGACAGGGAGCCGGGCAGGCTCCGGGAGTGACGCTGCACTCCCCAGGGACAAGTGCCCCCCTTCCCAGCACAGCTCAGCGGCAGCTCTGTCCTCTCACCTGCCGAGTGCAGGAGGCTCTGCCGGGACACTGCTCAGCCTGGGGCTCTGTGGCCGTGGCCAGCTGGCCACAGCAGACCCGAGCCCACAGGGAGCTGCCTGCTCTTCTCATTAGAGCTTTGACCCAGGGCTGAGGCCAGGAAACCCACCAGAGCTTCCCATGGTGTTGAAGGGCTGGGGGGTCCTGCCTGAGAAACCTCAACGAAATGGGTGGGGAATGCTGAGCATCCCTCCCCAAACCCCAACCTTCCTCCATCCTGCTGAGCCCTGTGAAAGCCAAAATAAAAGCCCAGCAGTGGGACAGCACAAAGCACCCAAACTGGGCTCAAATGCCTCCCCTGCTGTCTGTAAAGCCAGGGGCTTTGCTTCTCCCTGGGCTGCTCTGGGCCCACAAGCATCACGGGGATGCTGGCAGAGGAGTGGGGCACAATCAGCTCGGGCATCACCTGGGGAAGCTCATCTGCTTCCCCCAAAACAGGTTGAGGAAGGTCCCTGGGCTCTGGTGAGGGAAGTGCTGTACTGCTGCCAGCTCTGCCCCAGCCCACCCACCACAGCCCAGGCTGTGATCCCTGTCCGTGATCCCCGTCCGTCTCCCCGACCTTCAGGCTCTGTGGTTATCGATGTTTTGTTCTGGCTGAGTCAATATGAACTTCGCAGGCCAACAGACAATGAATAGAAAATAATAAGCAACGCAGAGTTAACATTGATTTATGATTATTTGGGTCTTTTGCATGAGTTTCTCACAGGCAAAGCAGCTCTCGAGTGTTGGTTAGCACCCGGAGAGGCAAACAGCAGAGACAGACTTGCTGCAAGGTCTGAAATGCCTTGGACAGGGTGTGAGGAGAGAGTTCCAGCGGTACCTGGCAGGGCCCTTGCCTGCTTGGAGAGCACTGGGATCATCTTGCAGCTATAAAACATGCTACAAATGTGACATCAAATGAACCTCCCCATGAACACGGTGTTCAGAAAGAGCTTGAAAAGCAGCATCGAGTTCAGTTCACAGGTGGGAGGGGGATTTTATACACATTGGGAGTCAGAACCAGCTTCAAACAGCGTGAAAGGGAATTGCAAAGGAACTTGTGAGAGGGAACAAGAGGCACTGGATTTCTGACCCCCCCAGGAGCAGCAGCAGAGCTGACAGACCAGAGACTGGCCCATGTACCCCCAACCCCAGCCAGCCCCCAGCCCCTGCTGCTGCCCCCAGCCCCTGCTGCTGCCCCCAGCCCCTGCTCCTGCCCCTGCTGCTGCCCCCAGCCCCTGCTGCTGCCCCTGCTGCTGCCCCAGCCCCTGCTGCTGCCCCTGCTCCTGCCTGGCACCAGGCAGATCTGAGGAGCTGCAGGAAGTACATTTGTTCCTGGGAACGCTTTGATATTCCGCATGTGAAACGTCTGCTGCTGGAGGAGCTCAGGCATCTGGCAGGAAATTACCATGAATCCTGTTTCTCTTAACAGTCACACACAACCTCCTTGCTCCTTTCCTTCCCCCTCTTCTCCCTGCTCCTCCCCTCTGGTCTCCTTCCCCTCTCCCCACACCATGGCCTGACCCAGACCCCAGAGCTGTCCCCACAAAGCTCTCCATCCCTCTCTCTGCAGCATCCCACGAGCTGCGAGGCACCAGCAACCTCAGAGGCTTGTGAGGAATCCTGAGAGTCACAGAATCAGTTGAAAAGCTCTTTAAGCTGCTGCAGTCCCAGCCCTTCCCTCACCCTGCCAAGCCCAGCACTAACCCACGGCCACAAACCACGTCCTTCCCCTGCTTGCTGTGGGGGGTCAGGGGGTCAGCCAGCTCCCACCTCCCCGAGCCTGGCTCTCGCTGGGAGGGAGGTGGGATCCATCACCCTGGGGGAGCAGGAGGAAGGCTGCTTCCCTTCCCTGCCCTCTCCCTGCCCGGGGAGCTTGGCCACGGATCAGAGGAGTCTCCTGCCGTGGCACAACGCTGCAGCCTGAGCTCCACACTGGGTTTTCATGTTGCCTCCTGCTCGGGAGTTATCGGGTCCATCGGGCTGCTGCCAGCCAGCTCCGCTCCCCAGCACAACCCAGTGCAGCCCTTGCCAAAAGAATTATAACTGTATGAAATGATTTTATTACAGTAAACTGCAGATCATGCAGTGTAAACACAGGTGCTGCAACACACCTCGCTTTCAACTGTGTCCAGGCCAGCAACACACCGCACCAGGGGAGCAGGATGTGGCCCCCAGCCCTCTGCTCCCCAGGGCCCGGAGGGGTTGGCAGATCCCAAGCATGTCAGGGGGCTCAGGAACCTGCTTTGGATATCCTGGAGGCTGCATGGAGCTGGGGGAGAGGGTTCTCGAGGCCCTGCAGATGCATCTGAGGATGAGGCACTGATGGCACAATGCTCCAGCCCAGGGACCCTGCCAGCAGCAGGAGCAGCTCAGCCAGGGATGAACGGAGCCCCTTTGGAAACAGCTCCTCGCTTTTAACTGGGATGATGAAGATGCCCAGAGGAAGGGCAGCCCCTCATCTGCTGAGCCCTGGCAGGGCTGCCATGCTGCTGTGAGCACAGGCTCCCTCTCTCTCCCCCCCTTGCTTTCACAGGTTTCATTTTGGCCTCGATTCCAGCAAGTTTACTGACAGATTACTTCATTTTAACTCTATGGCTTTCCTGTCTTGTGGGAGGCATATTTCTAAGTATCATATTTATCAAAAGGCCTGTGCAAAAACAAGGGCCAGAATTACTCTTTTGATGGTTCCCCCAATAACTACAACCACGATAAATTTTTCAGGCAAGGAAACTCGACCGGGGCCGTTTTGTGGCGGGGTCTGGGAGCAGGGTCCAGGCCCCAGGCTGCAGATCTGCTCCCCCCAGCCCCACGCCGGCACATCTGGTCTCGCTTCCAAGGCCTGGTCTTCCAGTTCCCAGGGGTGACATATTTCCCCCGCCTCTGACTCTAAATCAGAGCAGCATTTCGATAAATCACGCTGAACACTTATTTATTGGACATAGTTTTGGGGCTCTTAAAGCACGGAAAATAAATTTAATGGAGCGTTTGGAGCATTTCTCCAATCTTTTGAGGGATTACTTGGGGAATTTGTCAACGGAGCCAAGCACAGCAGCTTGATCCAGAGAGATGGGAAAGAAATTATGGGAGATACTCTACAAAGGCCCAGGTGTACCCTAAATCACATCAGAAAAGATGAATGTCAAAGGAGTGCTTGCCAGCAGAGTTGATTGGCAGCGCTGCGGTTGATTTAATAAACTATCGTTTTAGCCAGAGGGTGACTTTAATCTGAATTACATTTTCTTGTTTAGCCATACGCCATGCCAAGCCATTTATTGAATCCTGGAGCACGCTTCCAGCCTCAAACACCGGATGGGAGAAGGGAAGCCTTAAGAGCCCTTAGAAAACCTTGAGGCAGCAGAAGCTGCTTTGCTAAGAGGGCGGCAGCAGCCTCTTGCTTTCTTTGCATCAGGCTGGGAACAGGAGATCGTTGTTGAAAGCCTTGTCTGGGCTTCACACCTCTCAAAGCTCAGGGACAGGGCTCAGCTACACAGCCCTGTGCCTGCAGGAGACGCTAACCTGCATCCAGGTCCGGCTGCAAAGCTGCCCCGACTTCCACGGCCCCCAAGAACAGGACGGACAGGAGACGGCAGCAGAGAAGTGGAAGCACCAGAGGTGTTTCCAAAATGAGATGCAGGGAGAAATGAGCATGTACCTGCAGATCCCCTGTGCTCTGCTCAGCCTGGCACCAATGTCACCCCCAGATCTCCAGCTCCCAGGCACCAATCTGTGCCTGAACACACTGGGGACCTGCCTGGAGTTTGGTGGGCAGGGAGAAGTCCCCCAGCTGCCTGGCATCCCCACGGCACTGCAGCCCCCCTGCACGTGAGCAGGGACACGCTGGCAGGAGCAGGGGCCACATCCAGCACCCAGCATGTGCCCACAGAGGCAATGGTAGCCAAGGTCTCCCTTGAACACTTCCACAGCCAGCCAGCGCACAGCAGAGTTGGGTGCTGACGAGCAGGGACTGCGGCTGGGGGAGCAGAGATCTGCCCTCTTCCGCTTCCTGGAAAGACAAAGGATTGGGCAAAGATCTAAGAAATCTTGCAAAGGTTTTAGAAACACCCCAAGTAAGGGGAAAGAGCCCCCCTTGCCCTGCCACGCTCTGCACACGCCGGTGCTGCAGCAGCAGATGGACAGACGGAACGGTTCGTGCGAGTCAGAGCCCCAGTGACCCACGGGACTCTTAAATAATGTGTTTGTGCAAACAGGCAAAGAAATCCTAACTAATAACAATCCTCGTTCCAAGATTATGATTGAGTTTTTCCCCTGTTCTGCTTGATATTTCTGCCAGAGAAAGAAAAATCCTCGCTGAAGTCTAACAGGAAATCCAATAAAATTTCTTCAAAAGATGGGTCTGACATTGAAAAATGGCAAAATTATAAAAGTAGGCCTCAGAAAAGAAAAGGGGAGAGTTATTATATCTGGCACCTACCGAGGGCCCAAAGCTCCCTCTCCAAATGAGCCATCACAGATTGAAAGTGTTTAGCTTCCCGTTGATTAAATACGGTGAAGGACCCGAGGCGTGCCAAGCCTTGGGGATCTAAAGTTTGTTTTCAGTCAGAATGTGTTTTCAGTCAATGGAAAAAATGGTTGGCCTGTGCCTGGGTATGTAACTGAGAAGCCTCAGGTTTGGAGTGAGTAATGACTGCGATGCAGAAATGCAGGAGGGTTGTTAATCATTCGACCCCAGCCCCCGTAATTTAACTCAGCAACTCACATGACTTTGGAAGCCTTTCTTTTTTTCCCCCCTTCTCTTTTTAATATATAAACCCCCAATGTTTTTCCTCCTTTTTCTTCTCATTTTTTCCCTCCCCAAAGGGACAGTATCATGTGCTTGCACCATTTTTACCTCCCTTCCCTTCCTCCAAGGTAATGAGGAGCAGCACAGCCGGGTCCTGAGCACCACACCAGGCTGCTGCTCGGCCATGGGTTTGGGGCTGATGCTCCTGCCTCAGCTGCAAAAGGGGATCAAAGAGAGAGATGGCTGGGAAAAGCAAGGCAAGAGATGGCAGAGCATGAGACACAGGCAGCCCAGGAGGGATCTGCCAGCTCTGGGCGCATGCTCCCTGCCAGCGGCAGCCGCTGGCAAAGGTTTGGTGGGAACTGCTGTCCTGGAGCGCTGCAGGAAGGACATGGGAAACATCCCGCCTTGTCTGGCAGAGGACGAGCCGTGTCCCTGCCAGGCTCGAGCCGGGGTCACACGCTCACCCACGGTGCAGGGACAGCGGTGTCCCGTCAGCGACACACAGCCTGGCACCGGGGCACGGGCATCCTCCTGCTCCCCGGGCTCTGGGGCTGACCACGGGCACAGCTGCTGCTCCCCGGGACCACCCCAGCGCTGCCAGGAGGAGCAAACATCCCCCTTTCAGAGGCAGATGGTGAGGATCAAACACACCTCTGGAGCTCGGGGGTGGGAGGGATGAGCTCTGGGCTGAGCCCGAGTTCAGTGCTGGGTCAAGAGGCTGCTGGAGGGACCAGGGGGACACAGGGCAGCTGCAGGGATGCAGCTCACACTGCATCTGATGCACAAGGAGCCCAAGCCAGCAACCCTTCACATCACTCCCCTGGCCCCACAGTCCCCTCTCACCTACCCACTTCCACCCATCCCTTCCTCACCCCCTCACGAGATGCCTGACTTTACTCATTAACTGGGTTTGCCGGGCTGCTTCTCATTAGATAGCCAACAAATTCCAGGAAGACAGGACACCCACTGGGCCTAAATGAAATTAGAGAACAGAGCACTGCTACAAGTGGTTTAATTCAAATTACAGCAAGATATTATCGCCAACTGCAAGTGCTCAGAACCATGAGTCAGACCCCCACAAGGAATGAGACGGGCTGAACAAAATCATGACTTGTTAAGTACATAATTAACTTTGGGGTTATTTTTATTTACCTTCCAGTTTTTAGCCTTCAGGAGTCAAATTTTTGAGCTTGGTTCAGTGAGGGCTGGAAACAGCTTGAAAAGAGGGGAGGAAGAAAAAGGGATGAGGAATGCACCCGTGTTCCTGTGATGCCAGGAGCTGGGGAATAAAAGGACACCACACATCACAGAGGCTGAAACAACCCTCCTAGAGCCAGGGCACATCTTCCTTTTGCCCAGAAGCAGACCCTGCACACACCACACGTTGCAGAAAGGAGCTTCAGCCCTCCGTGAGCCATGGGAGAGCTGAGGGGGCTTGGGGAGGAGCGGTGGGTCCCAGCCTGCAGCCCCCTGTGCTGAGTTACCACAGGGAAAACAGAGGCAAAGGAGGGAAAACCCCAAATGTCCTGGTACCTCACTCCAGCCCATGTTTAATGCTGCTGGGAGCACGTCAGGAGGCGCAAACAGGAGCACAAGAAACTGGAAGGAGATTTCACACGTGACCTGCAGACACGTCAGCCTCACACATCACCAACCCTCTCCTCTCAGCCCACTGCAGCATCACCTTCCTCCTTCCACCCTGCCCTGAGCCCACTGATGGCTGCTGCACGCTCTGGGTTTACAGCTGCTGGGTGAAAGTTTCCTGCACGTCCTCAGACACCACAGATCAGAAAAGCTGAGACAGAGCTGCTGCCAGGTTACCGGCTTCTGCCTGGCCTTTGGGACAGCAGGGCCTGGGCTGAGCCCCAGCTCCCCTCTGGCACTACCAAACACCACCTTAACACCAGCATTTGCTCCCTGACCCATCTCCTCTTGGAGCGAGAGAACTTTTGCTGGGAGACAGGACACAAATGGAGCAGCCAGAGCAACACCACGAGACGCTCAGAAGGGCACATGACAGCGGAAAGCGCTCGGGGAGCCCGAGCAGGGTCACCCTGGGATCTCAGCTCCACTGAGGAAACAGGAGGGCACAGCTGAGCAGTGTTCTGGGCGAGGGCTGAGTTTCTCAGTGTCCCCAGACCGCTCCTGCAGCCTTGGGGCAGTCGCCCTTGGCCGATTCCTGTGGAGCTGCACTGGCCAAGCCTCTGCTCCCCAGCTCCGGGCTGTGTCTCCGGGCTGCTGCTGAGCAGACAGTGCCCTGCTATCTCTCACTGAAACATCGTGTCCAATTTCTCCCTTGATTAAACCCATATTTTGCTTGGCTATAAGTCAAATATAAGAGGGCCGCACTCAAGTGAACTAATCTCAGTTTACTTGCCAGTAGGTAATTTGATAGACAATTTGGCAGGCATCCACTCTAGAATTAAGCAAACCTGAGCAATAAAGATGTAGGAAAACAATCCTGAAAAGCCATAATGAGCCCTCTAGTTTCATTCAATAGTAACTTGTTCCACTTACGTTTCTGCTGAGGCTCGGGACCGTGGTGCCTGGCAGCAGCCTGGCCCAGGGCATGCTCAGCTGGGGCTCCAGCAGCAGGCAGGGGCAAGCAACGCCAAGAGCAGGGCAGGGCAGAGCTCCAGCCTCTCCTGATGTTGTCCTTGGTGGAGATCAGCTCCTGGTTTGTCAGGCCAGGCCCTGCATGTGGATCAGCTCATGGAGGAGGCAGCAGGAGGGTTCTAAGTCATACAATCATGGTTGGAAAAGCCCTTTAGGCTGCTGGAGTCCAAGCTCCAACTTCACACTGCCAAGTCCACCACTAACCCATGGACCTCAGCACCTCAGCTGTGAGCTCACTGGACCTTCTCATGTGGTCTGTAAGCTCCCTCCATCCCTGTACTCTGCCTTTGAAGTCTTGTGCCTCTGAGATCCCTGCAGCCCTGCTCCAGAGCAGCAGCAATACCAGGGCTGTGGCTACCAAGCTCCCATTTATGGCCTCTGCCTCCCTGAGCACAGACACCTGCAGAGCCCACCTCCCACCTGGGACAGTAACTGCCACGCAGGAGGGCAGAAGGGCTGATGGGCAGCAGCTGGACACGTACCCCTTGGGCTGTGAGGTGGCTGCAGAGGGGCTGTGGCAGTGGCCTGTGTGGGTTTGGTACCCCGGGGCCACGGCCAGAGCAAAGGGGCTGTCGGGCCACGGCACACGGCTCCATCCCTCATAATGCCATTATGTATTGCTGGCATTAATCATGCTGCTAGGTAAGCATTATGGCACTTTTATGGTAGCTTTGAAGCTAATCTGTCACTAATGCCTTCTGGATTATCATGATTTCTTACAGTTGTGATTCATTAACTCAGATGCCTAATAGAATTAGTATTAAACATCTCCCATAGATTTCTGCCTCAACACGTTGAGTTTTGAAAGCCTTTTCAATATTTCATTGTGTTGTGCTAAACGGCGTGTCAGGCACATTGTGTGGGCTCCTGCACAGCCCGGGGCTGGCGCAGGGGAGGGGCTGGGGGGCCGCAGGGGCAGCCCCGGGGGCTGCTGCGTGCTGGGGGGGGAGGGCTGGGGGCATTCCCAGCTTTCCAGGCCAGAAGGAGCTCAGCAGCACGGCTGCTGGCCTCCAACCACGCCAGCCCCTCACTGCATCATTAAGGGAGTACAGAAGAGGTTAATCTTGTGCGAGGATAGAAAGTGCAGTGCAGATACTAAATATGATTGTGATTATTACCTGGCCCTGGAGGAATCCTTTCCCTAGACATTGCAATGCCATTCCTAGAAGGACTATTATTCCTAATAATCAATATTAATTTTCAATGTGTTCTCTGGGGCTCAGAATTATTTCCTTGTTTGGGATAAGATCTGGATCTCGAAGCAGGTTAAAATGAGGGATTATAGCTATTATTATTATTAGCTTTATCATTATTATCTTGGGGTTTTAAAAAAAAAAGTCTTATTTAGATAAGCATCTCTCCCAGCAGCAGCCTGAGCAGCTCCCAGACCTTCATCTGCTGCCTCCGATCCACGTGTTGTGGCTAACGACGTTTTACAGTTATTATTATTAATAACGTAAGGCCAAGACCAGAACAACGCTGCGTTAGGCTGTGTGAGACCAGACAAACCTGCAGCCCCAGCTCCTCGGTCCCAGACTTTGTTTGGAAAGGAGCCCCAAATTTCTAAGCAGCTTTGCTGGGGCGCTCACGGCAGGAGCCCCAGAGCCTGTGCTTGTGCTGGGGTTGGGAAGAGCCTGAACTCTGGGATGTTCCACCTCAAATACTGTGCCCAGTGTTGGGTCCCTCAGTCCCAGAAAGACACTGAGGGACTTGGATGTCAGCCCGAACCGCAGCCTTTGCTCCTGCTCTGAGGCACTGGGTCTTACTGGGAGCTCACCAGTTTGCACTGTGCCAGGCTGCCCAGGGAGCTGGGGGACTGCCCAGCCCTGGAGGGATCCCAAAGCCGTGGAGCTGAGGTGCTGAGAGCTGTGGGTCAGTGCTGGGCTGGGCAGGGTGAGGGCAGGGCTGGGACTCAGCAGCTTCAAGGGCTTTTCCAACCCAGATGATGTGCTGATTCTACTCAAAGGTGAAACTACTTTTGCAGCCGCCCTGACCCCAGGATCCCTGTCAGTTAGAAAAACAGAGAGGGGACACTTCAAAGAGAGGATTAGGAGCAGCTGTGCAAGTTGACAAGTAGGTGTGAGGAGCCGTGGGCCTGTGCCCTGGCCCAGCAGCCAGGGGCTCGTGGCTGGCACCGGCTCCGTGCTGTGCCCACCGCAGCCAGCGAAATTCCTCTGGCAGGGCCGGAGGAGGAAACTTTGCTTTGAAGAAAAGCTCTCCTGGAAAAAAGCTGCTGTTTGGGGCAGGCGTGTGAGCGATGGCCCGTGAGTGGGGAGAGGGAGACACGTCACAGGGAGCCCGTGAAAGGCGCTTTGTCCCGGTGCCAGAGTCAACGTGAGCCGGCGACAGGAGCCCACGTCCTGCCCTCAGCCACTGCCATCCATCAACCCTGCGCTGACAGCCCGTTTGTCAGCCGGTCCCACTCCTCACGGGGACAAGCACCAAGTTCAACAGCGACCCAGGGCCACGCACCCCGGGCAGCACAGGCACAGCGAGCCCCCACAGCTGAGCCGTGGCACCAGAGCCATGAGCCCCCTGCTCCCTCTGCAGGGACCAGCCCCTGGGTGCTGACAGGGATGAGCCCTGGCTCCGTTTTGAGCATTTTTGCCATCAGGATGATTGATTTCCCAACTGTGAGCAGCTTGGCAGGGAAGCCCCGGGATTTTTTTGGTACTTTTTCTCCCCGTGTGAGTGAAACAACAGAAGGGAAAAGCAAACCCTGAAACTTCACATGTGACATGTCTAAAACGTGCATTTAACCCCCCTCTCCTCAGGTTTGGGTTACAGAAACAGTGTGGCTCTCCCCTGGGTTGCTTTGATGCAACCCTGAGGCACATCAAAGCGAAGCCTTGCTGGGGAGAAGCGTTTCCTTCGCCTTCCCATCCAAATCCCGCTGCTGATGTCGCGGCCAGACGAGAATCTCGGGCAGGGGGACGGAGCCTTGAGCCGAGGGGGCTCCTGCAGGCACAGCACTGCTCTGCAAAGACCTCAAACAGCGCTTTTCATCCCATTCCCCTGTTTAGGAGGGAAAAAACGGCAGTTCCAGGACTGGAACAAATGCATTTGAAATGTCAGGGAGAGCAAAGCAGGGAGAGGCTGTGCCGGGGTGCCAGGAGTGCCCGCTGGGCACAGGGCCTGGCAGGGGGCTGCTGCGTGGGCAGTGCAGGGAAACGTTCTCCTGCCAGCAGCTTGAGAAGAAAGGGCTGGAGAAGCGAGGCTGGGGCCAGCGGCTCGGGCTGCCCCCAGCTCCTCACAGCAGCCTTTGTTTTCAGGAGTGAAAGGGGCGGTCATGGGACAGCAGTCAGCCGGGCACACGGGGAGGTGAGGAGAAGACTTTAATGAGGGTAACTGGAAGGCAGGCTTTAACCAACAGCCACGGGAGGGCTGGTTTGATCTCCTTGTGGGACAGAGCCTGTCGAGGGGGACGGACACCTGCCTGTCACATGCTTTGATTCACAGCCTTGATCTGCCCGGGCTGTGTGGGACGGTGCTGCAGCCCTGGATGTGCCCGCAGGGGGTCTGTGAGGTGGGGGAGGCTCGGCCAGCCCGGGGTCAGCCCAGGAGGTGCCGGGGCCAACAAGAGTTCGTCCGAAGGGGAAAGTTCATCCCTGGCCAGGGGAGGTGTGGGGGGCCGGCTGCAGCCGTCCGTGAGGGCCGTGGGGATGCTCAGCCCCGCTGGTGCTGTGCAGGAGCGGAGCCAGCGCGGGGCAGGCACAGAATGGTGGGCTGGAAGGGCCCTGCGGAGCTCCTCCAGCCCCAGCCCCTGCTGAAGCAGGTTCCCCTCGCTCAGGGGGCACAGGAACGTGTCCAGGCGGGGTTGGAAACCCGCAGAGGCTTCAGCTCCGTCACGCCACGCAGCACACAGGGAGTCGGGTCTGGAGCCGCACACGCTGCCTCTGGGGTGATTGGCGTGGGCATCTTCATGCCTGGGCCCGGGGTTATTCTCAGCCCTGACATTTGTGCCAAGCAGGCAGAGCACCAGAGCACGTCTGTCAGAGCCAGAGGGGTTCCCAGGCGCCGAGAAAGAGGATCCCCACGTCTCCGCTTTCAGCCTGGCCTTGAAACCCGAGCAGGGAGCTGAAACCCCCCGGGATCACAGGGCTGGGGTGGGGGCAGACACGGCAGAAAACCTGGCACATGCCTGGCACCAGGCAGCAGCATCGGCAGGCAGCTGGGAGCCGGCACAGCCGGGCTGCCGTGGGCACAGCACCCACGTGGGAGCCGCGGCTGGTCGCTGGGTGAGGGATGCAGGACGCTGGGCAAAGGGCTCTTTATCGCTGCTGCCTTCCAGGGGCATCGAGAAGCTCCCCTCATGGGCTGTTATTTCCATTGCCTTTCCCTAGCTTTGGACAGGGAGGGGTTTTGTGGTATCCTGGTAGATGGTTTGACTCCTACAAGGAGTAAATGTCCTGATTTTGGGGAAGAAAAGCCCGACAGAAGGCAGAGCCAAGCCTGGGAAAGCCCTTCCCTGTGCTGCAGGAACAGAACAAAACCAAACCTGCAAAAGGCCTGGACAAGCCCAGTAAGTCTGTAATGTGGTGTCCTGTTTCCTAATCTCTCCAGTAAGGAAGCAGTGTGTTGAATTTAAAATATCCCTCTGGTAAATGCTAACTATTTAAAGAGTGCTGGGGTCTTAGAAATGCAAAACAAAGATTTGTTGATTAAAAACACATGGTTTGTTCTGGAGGCATGAGTAGCCAGAAAAATCAGTTCTGACAGTATTTTGGCTTTTTCAATCCCACAAGACATGATGGTGATTTATTACAGTGATGTCAGCTGTGGTTGAAAAAAGTTCCCTGTGTTGTCTTAATAAAAGAGCTTTACCTTGAAATCATTAAACTCTCAGCCTGTTTATTTGAGGCGATGACTGTGAATGTGAATGGTCCCCTCTAAATCACCCGGCCCTCTCTGGAACATGTGCCTGCACATGAGAGCCTGGAGCTGCCCTGCTAATGAGAGGCGTGTGATGGATCTGATCTGCGTGCCTTTGAAACCTGGAGGGGAGATAAGCACACCAGGCGAGCGGGGCAGCCCCCCACTACAAAGGGAAGGGGAATTAGAAAGACAACAGCATCTATCTGTCTTCTTCTGCCATCCATGCAGATGTGCATCGCTGCTGCCTGCACAGAGCTGCTCATCCACCCCCCAGCCTCTGCAGAGACCCCAGATGAGCAGGGCAGTGCCCGTGTAGGTGTCACCTGCTGTGGATGGGGTACAGAGCAACGCAAGGGTATCACAGAAAGAACCTTCCAGGTTCAATCCCTCTGAGCTCAGCAAATCCCATCAGCCAGAGTCAGCACAGAAATGCTTTCCCCAGGTGCAGGATGGGTGTCCCTGCTTTGCCACCCCCCTGGAGCAGCAGCACCGAGCCTGGGGATGCTGCAGCCCTGCACTTCCACAAGCCTTTTCCCTCCTATCTGGTGGCAGTTAAGTGCTGAGCAGTATTTACTTCTTGGATAAACAGCTGTAATCTCCCTAACCAGAGTTTATCACAGAGAAGTGAGTTAAATTCTTCTTGGATAATCCCTGTGTGTTGTGGTTTTCCCAGCAAGAGGTTTTCAGATGCTGTTTGATATAAACAGGCAGCTCTAGGCCAGAGAGTGCTGAAGGCTGGATCTGACCCGAGGGAAAGGGGTGCAGGTCCAGCCCCCACTCCAGATGCTGCTTGAACTGGGGCTGAGCCCCAGTGAGAGATGGCAGAGGCTCACTTGGCACAGCCTGAGGGCTGGGACACATGGCAGCCAGGAGGGCAGCTCCTCCTGCCAGCCCAAACCAGCCCCTCAGCCCTGGGGCCTCTTCCCCTGGGTGAAAGCTGCCAGTGAGAACTGTCCTGAAAGCCATCACCCGCCCCAGGAGCAGGTAACAGTGCCAGAGGTGCACAGGAGCAGAGCCTCCCTACTTGTTTTTCAGCACAACAGAGCCCTTGGAGCAGGAATCACCTTAGAAATCACAGAGATGCTGAAAAAACAAACCAAGTCCGTGGGTTCTCCCACTCAGATGCCCAGCGCAGGGTGGCTGGGAGAGCACAGCGTGAGCCGAACTCTGACCCCACAGAAGCACACAGGAACCTTAGCAGAGCCTTGGCAGGTACCACCACATCATATATTATCTGCCCTTTCTATGAGAATTGTGTTTTCCCATCAGCATGATTATTTTCCTTTGACTTCTAAGTCGAGCTGGGAGCCAGCAAGGCTTCCATCCATCACTGCTGCAGCTATTAGAAAATTAACCAAGCTTAATAAACTTCCTGCATGGCTTGCTGCTGCTGCTGCATGTCTACAGCAAAACAAATACATTGGCTGTTTCTCCACAAAAGCACATCTCTAGATCAGACTTGGAAGCGAGGAATGGCTCAGGACAGAATCACACAATCGTTTTGGTTGGCAAAGCCCCTGAAGCTGCTGCAGTCCCAGCCCTGCCCTCACCCTGCCCAGCCCAGCACTGACCCACAGCCCTCAGCACCTCAGCTCCACGGCTCTGGGATCCCTCCAGGGCTGGGCACTGCCCCAGCTCCCTGGGCAGCCTGGCACAGGGGCTGACACTCCTCTCAGGAAAGAAATTCCTCCTCGTCTCCAATCCAATCTCATCTCCATCACCACCTTCCCTGCTGCAACATGAGGCTGCTTCCTCTTGTCCTAAATGACATGATCCTGACATTTAAACTGTGCTGGAAAACATTTGTGCAGGGCTGAGGTTTCAGAAACCTTCCAGATTAAAAACTTACAAGATGCTGTTTCCTCAGAAGGAGCAGAGGACCCCCATGAAGCCTGGGCAGCACCTGAAGCAGGATTGAAATGAGCTTCAGTGGGCTACAGATCTGCACCCGGCGCTGGGCTGTGCTGAAGGGCAGAACTGCTTTTGTGTGCCTCCCCTGCAGAGCAGGAGTGAGCTGGAGCAAAGGAGATTCCTCTCTCCTCTCTGAGCAGAGCCAGCATCTCCTCACTGGATGAGGCAGCAGCACTGCAGGCTGGGGAGGAGGCAGGGAGTCTCTCAGCAGATGGGATTTGAGTGGAAGGAGCTAACACTCCAGTTCCCTCTGTAATGAGAGGAGATGGGCAAGTTCTAACCAAACCAGCTGTCATAAATCATCAGCTCAGAGGTTTCACTCAGCCATTAGATACACCTGAAGACATTCTCAGGGCTGCAGACGTGGCTACAGGAGTTTCACGCAACGTGTGACTTTCAAATCAATCTCTTTCCAACAGGCAGAATGAACTGGCTGCTCGTGGCTGTGTGTCTCTAAGAGAAGGTGCAATAAAAAAGGGAATTCAGCCAGGTACGAAACTGCAGCTCCATGTCCTGGTGTGCCTGGATGCTTCTCCGACTCCCTCTTCAAGCACTCAGTCCCCTTCCTCACTCTGCAGGAGCAAAAAGTTTTAACCATGGGGTGTGAGACAAAGACTCTCAGGATGCTGGGGGTGGACAGGGCCCTGCAGAGCTGCTCCAGCCCCTGCTAAAGCAGGTTTCCCTCCCTCAGGGGGCACAGGAACGTGTCCAGGTGGGGTTGGAAACCTCCCCAGAAGGAGCCTCCACAGCCTCCCTGGGCAGCCTGGGATGGGACGATGGGAAGGGGTTTGTGGCTGCTTTCCTGCAGCCTGCTGCTGCCTCTGCACAGACCCTGTGGGGATGGGGCTGCTCAGGGCAGCTGGTGCTCTGCCCCCACACCGGCTCCCTCGGCTGTGGGTGTTTGCAGCCCCACGGGGAAACGAACCACAGCCCGGGGAAAGTTGAGCAGAGCCCATAGGAGGGTCCAGGTTTGAGGACGGGAGGTCACCGTGAGACAGGCAGCACCTTCCCCATGTGTGCAGGGCCTGGGTGCAGATGGGGAGGGGAAGGCAGAGAGAACAGAAGGAACCAGCAGCGAGAGAGGAGCCTTTGCCTGGGGTTCCCCGGCCAGGCGCAGCGGGACGGCGCCGAGCCCCGGGGCTGGCTGTGGCCGTGGCCTCAGCGGGGGCTGCATCCTCAGCAGCCCCTCTGAGCTGGGTCCCTCCCTGCCTCGTGTGTCTGTGAGCAAATTAAAAATTAAATAAATAAGCGTGCTAGTTTACAAATAGAACTGTTACTTGTTACTCACAGTATTAACAGTCTCCTTTTATTTCCCCCCCCCTCTCCTTTCCGAGGCTGTGAAAGACGTTTGTTTCAGTTGCCAACATCTCTACAGAACTAATGTGGGTGGATTGTGACAGATATAATTTCTCCATCCTACAGTTTCATCAACTTGAGTTCTGTTAAACTATACCCGCTGGGCTTCGCTCCTTTTAAAGTTTCCGCTTTGACAGGTAGATTTATTAGTCTTGAAATTTGTACAAATCAGATGTCACTCGTGGCAACTTGTCAAGATGTCAGTCTGCTGAGAGAGGCATGAAAGGATTTTCTGGAGAGAGACGGGAGGCAGGCTTGAAAGAGCTGGAGCAGAGCAGAAGAAAGGAGCTGGGAGGGATTGCAGCCTCCTTGATCCTGGGGCTTTGACTTTATTAAACATCTAGCGCCGTGCAGCGGGAGATGCTGCCGGGTCCTGCCCGGGACAGCAGCGCTGGCAGCTGCTGCCCACGGCTCTGCGGCTTCTCACGGGTACAGGGGCACAGCTGAGCCACGGGGAGGGGAAAGTTCAGCTCATTTCTTAATGCTCTTGTGTTTGAAACAGCTTCTGCCCTAAGAGGCCGTGAGCTGAGCTGAGCTGAGCTGGCCGGAGGGTGATCGCTCCCATGGGCTCCAGCCAGGCAAGCGGCAGCCCCCTGTGCCTGCAGCAGGGCAGAGGAGGGGGGAGGGCCCTGCCCAGCCCCAACACACTTCCAGCCTCTGGATGGAATGTTTTATCCTTCTGCAGGAAACAGAAGCCCAGCAGAAGAGGCCCTGAGCTGCCTCACACCAGGCAACGCAAGTTACCCCTGCGGCATCCTCCGCTGGTCACCCAGGGCTACCCTTAGCATGTGGATGAAGTGGAAAACTGTCTAGAACCAAAAGCTGGTGTTTGTCCCTGGGTGTCGAAACAGGACAGCTCTGCAGAGCAGCATCACCACCAGCCCTGGCTGCCATCAGTCTCAGCACATCCTGTGATTAACGAGTGTTTTGTCAAGCAAAGTGCATGAGAGAGGCAGAGACGGCTATTTACTGTCCAGTGGCTGCAGCACACTGCCATCCAGTGCTTTTACCCCTCATCCCGCTGGGGTTCCAGTGCTGCTCCAGGGGCTGGGGTGGCTTTCCCTGCTCAGGGGTTCACCCTCCCACCCCCTGTGACGGGGATGGGGCCGAGGCCACGTGTTGCTGAGACAGAAACTAAGCTGAGAGGCTTTGCTTAATTAATTGGTACATAAACGTTTCCCTTGCCGGAGCAGCTCAGAGTGCTTGTCTCACGGAAGGAGGAGAAGGGGAAAACCCACTGCACACGGGAGGGTTTTCTTTAAAAGAAATCACTTCGTGTCACATCCAGCTTTGATTTCCTTTCATGTGGCAGCTTGGTTCCCACACTCAGCACCGCTGCAGCAGCTCAGCCCGGCCCAGGCTGGGGCAGAGGGGGCAGCAGGGCCGAGAGGGTCCGTCTGTCTGTCCAGCTGGGCTCTGCCGCGTGCTGTGGGTGTCTGCGGAGCGCAGGCAGCGGGGAAAGGGAGAGCAGAGGGGAGGAGAAGAGGGAAAAAAACCCCTCCTGGCATGAGTTCAGAAAGCTCTCCAGCTCACACATCTGGTTCTTATATTTCAAAGTTAATTAGTCATATTGAGGCTGTCTGAAGATAAATTTATCATCCAGAAAAAACACAAACAGTTTGAAAAATGAAAGGAAGTGAGGTGACACGGCCTGACGCTGGAATAAATCATTTTAACATGATTAAAAAACTTGTCCTCCCTGACACCCGGAGCTCGAGACTTTGTACAGACTTTCTGACAAAGACAAGTCCCTGTTTGGTACACAAAGCCCCTGACATTCAGTTACACACCATCATCTTCGGCCAGCGACTCTCCCGAGCGGCTGCAGCCCGGGGCTGGGGGTCAAGCGCAGCCAGACCCGCGGGCTGGGGGACCTGGAGGGGGGTGAGCTCCAGCCTGATGGAGAAGGACAGAGAAGAGGGGCTGTGCACACCAAGTGACACTGAAACCAAGGGCACAGGAAGCTCAGAGTTCCCCCATGAGCACCCCCAGCTTGGGGTACCCGGAGATGGGGCTGGACCCCTCATGCGTGCTCCCCTGTCCCTGCACGGCGCGGGCAGAGCTGATCTGTGATCTAACACAACCTGAAAGCTTTCTCCTCGGAGCAGTTTTGCCTCCTCAGCCTTGCTAAGGGGCTGACAGGAGGTGCTGGTTCTGCTGCAGAGGGCCCGTCAGTGCCCTGTCACTGCCTGTTCCCGCTAACACCACACACGAGTCTCATCACATCAGGGGCTTTAGTTTTACATCCATATTATCAAATTTCCTTCTCGTGGGCTTGAGTGAGAGAAGGCTGGTGATTAAATGAAACACTCTCCCTGAACATCAACAGGGAAAAAGCCCTGTGTGCCTGCTTGACAATATGTCTATAAGCTAAACATCAATCAATATTAGGGGAGATCAGCATATCGGATGGCCCAGAGGAAGCACTCAGCCAGCTTTCATTCTCATTCACCTGCTCTGTCAGATGCTTCCCAGGGATATTCAAGTTTTGCAGACCCTGGATGAATTACTGATACTTCTCATTGCCCAGATCCAACCCCATCCCTCAGAAGTCACACGGGATCTCTTCTGTTGACCAGATGCAGCCCATTGCCTTGCTGCCGGGGGGAGGGTTTGCAGAGGAGCTTCTTGGGCTCAGAAGAAACTGTAAAATGAGGAGTGCAGCCTGTTCCCCCCATTCCCACAGAGGCAGAGCTGTGCTGGTGCAGCAGACAGACAGACACACAGCCAGGAGGGAGCCGGCGCAGCACCGAACGCCATCCAGCTGTTTGGAGCTGAGCAAGTTCAAGAAGGTGGGAAGATTCACATCTTGTAACAAGAAAAGAGCTCTCCTGGGCATGAAGTGACATAAAGAAGCATGGAATAAAAATAAATAAGTGAAAAAGTGACACTTAATGGATAAAATGAATATTCAGCCTGTTTCCAGGGAAGCAGCTCTGGCTTTGGTGCTGGTTACAGTTACAAGGTTTATGTGTTTTCTTGCTGTCAAAGCCTTCACCATAATTGTCCAAAAGTTCCTTGATTATCTCTAACAAAACTGTCAGCTGCCTTTGAAGTATCAGAACAGTCTCATCACATCTTATTAAATAGTAAACATCATTTGCAAGAGCACAGGAGCTACAGACACGGCGTCAAGCGACTCGTCAGCGCCAGCACCGCTCCCCTGAGCCCGGCCAGACCTGCACCTCAGCAGCACAGCCCTCGGGCTGCTGCCAGGAGCTGCCTCCCCCTGGCACCACAGAACGCTGAGGGATGGGCAGCAGCTCTGGCAGCTCAGCTCCTGCTGCACACCCGGGATGCCACGGGACGGGGAAGCTGGCTCCTGGGCTCAGGTGTCATGGACGTGTGGCTTGCACAGGCCCTCCCTCACCTCCCCCCTTCAGAAAGTACCAGAGAAACTGACCCTGTCAGCTCTGAGCAGTTTGAAACACATTCAGAAAGAATGACTCAGTTTGAAAAGCAAATGTTTTGCATCCAGCCCGATGGTCTGGTGCTGCTCCTTGCAGCCAGATCTGGAGAAGCTTACTTCAGGTGTTGAAGTGTCTTCTGAGAGCTGGATCTTTCATAGAAGAGTAATTGTGCAATTAGCTACGAATTAGCAAAAGCTCATTCTAATCACTTTCAGGTGTGACATCTTCTGCCTGAACCCGAGGCCAGCACCAGCAGCACCCTGGCAGCGCTGGCTCTCGAGCGGGAGTGAGCGCAGACTCAGCCCAGCCCGACGCTGCCTTCTGACGGTGCTTTATCACACAACCCCTGAAGCTGCTGCAGTCCCAGCCCTGCCCTCACCCTGCCCAGCCCAGCACTGACCCACAGCCTCAGCACTTCAGCCCCACGGCTTTGGGATCCCTCCAGGGCTGGGCAGTCCCCCAGCTCCCTGGGCAGCCTGGCACAGTGCAAACTGGTGAGCTCCCAGTAAGACCCAGTGCCTCAGAGCAGGAGCAAAGGCTGCGGTTTGGGCTGACATCCAAGTCCCTCTGTGCCACTGGCATGATCCCAGCAAATCTGGGGCAGGAGCCACATCTGTGGTGAGGGTCAGGCCCTGCCTGGTGCCACTCACCCTGAAGCAGAGGAGCTTTGGCCAGTTCCCCTCAGCTCTCAGCTTGAAAAGGGGCTTCGGGGTCACGCTCGGCTGAGGGGAGCTGGAGCCTTTCTCAGCCCCAGAAAGCCACAACTAAAACCACAGCCTGTTGGTTCACTGCTGGCTGGAGGGGAAAAGCCAGGTGGATCCTGTTGTGCCTGGTCATTAAACACCCTGGAAATCTCACAATAAAGCTTGCAAGATTTCTAGCTTTAATTCCAGATCAAAGAGGCTTTGGGAAGGAACATCCCAGGTCTGAATGCTTATCTCAGCCAGACCCCGTGAGCTTTTGAAGTTGCCCCATCAGTCACTAATCAAAGATCTTCTTTCAGATGGGGAAATCAAATCCCTTTCAGCAGAACCCAGTGGTTATCAGTTTCTAAACATCACTTGTCTTTTAATGACCTTCTTTTTGTGAGCTGACCCCGAAGCCCTCAGCGAGGCAGGAAAACCTTGCAAGAACCGGCCCTTTGGTTTGCAGAGCTTTGGCACACACATAGCTGTGCTTTCAGGATGTGCAAATCAGCAAAGAATGTGTGTGTGGAAGTAATAAAATCCTTTAGAGGTAAATAAATACACGCTGTGGTCCCTGTTTAACACATAGCAATTGCCTCCAAGCACTAACAAAGACCCAGCATTTCCAATCAAAAGAGGAATTCACACAACTATTAGTCTCTGCTTTTCCTCATCATAGCCAGACAAGGATGGTTTCACAGGAACAAGCTCTTAAATGAGAAGCATTTTGGCTGAGGAATACCTCTGGTATCAGGAATGAAAGTCTGTCTCAAAGCTACTCTGAGTGGTGTGTCTGTAGCATCCTGTGCATAGTTTATGCCTGAGTTATGTCTCACTGGGCTGATGAAGAAGCTGTGTGAGGAAAAGCTGCCTGAAGGAGCCCCACTCTGACACCAAGGGCACCAGGAAAGGTGGCAGGACCTGGCTGCGTAGGAGCAGGGAAGGGGCAGCCCCAGGAGCTGCCACCCCCCTAAGGCCAGCCTGGACCCACTCCTGCCACTCAGTTTTACCCACAAATGCCAACCTGCACTAAGAAACTCCTGAGATCATCCCCGTTACCCTTTTGCCACTGAAACTTTCACTAAGCTTGCCTGAAGCTGTTAAGATCCCTGCAGGGCTGTGCAGCACAAACGTGCAGCAACAGGCTCTGCTCTGCTGTCACCTGCCCCCGGGAATGTTCTCTGGGCTTCCTGAGGAGCATCCCACTGTGCCTGTGTGATCCCTTCTTGTAAATGCCTTGTGCAGGGATCAGAGGACACGCCTCTCCTTTCAGCCCCTTCCTGCATGGGAATTCACACCTTGACTCTGGCAGAGCGGCGGGGCTGTGGCGCAGCTGTGGGCTGCATTGGGAGCGTGACTGGCACATCAAAGGCATGGCCTGGACCTGCTGCTTTCTGCCTTTGAGATCCATGAGCCACTATTTTAGTCTTTATTTTTGGAAGTGGTCTCAAGGTTCCATGTCCTTCCCTGGAACTGGATTCTTCACGTCTCCTGGCTCGACGGCTCAGTGCTCACGGTTACCCCAGCAGGCTGGTACCAGAGGGGTGTCTGGGCCAAGGATCCTGCAGGGACAAGCTGGCAGCAACAACAGAGAGGCTGCAAATACGGTGGAGGGACTCTTTGGTTTGCTACTAAGTGCCTGAGCAGTGCTGTGTTGGTACTGGAAAGAGAGGGGAGCACCAGGCACTGCAGCAGCTCTGGGGTTCAATAGATTTCCCTGTTTCTCTACCCACACACAACACCCCTCAGCTGGAGAGGCAAGTGAGGAATAAACCCCTGAGAACACGACATGCCTGAGCTGGGGTGGCTCACTGGGTGCCAGCCCCATGCCCAGCCCCTGGCTGGGATATCCACCACCTCTGGCACCTTCCAAGAGCTGCTCAGATGCTGACTCAGGCTGCCTGACAAAAGCACAGGAGACAACACAGAACTGGTGTGTTTCCCCAGGCACCACCTCTCATCCACCCTCTGCACAGCTTCTTGTCTGCTTTGCCATCATTTCTTTCTGCCCTTCCTTCCCCTCGCCTCCATCCCTGGTTACACGCTCTGCAGGGCCCTGCTCTGCTGCAGTCTGAGGCTCCCTGTGCAGGGGCTGGGGAAGGACAATCCCTCCCCTCTGTGGGACCTGCTGCAGCCAGGGGCACTGGGGAGGCTGCTGGTGCCCTGTGCCTCTGTCACCTCACACATTTCACTGCAGGAAAGCAAACTGCCTCATTTTAAGAAACACAAATGGAGTTAAAGGGGCAAAAAAGC
This sequence comes from Colius striatus, assembly GCF_028858725.1. Lineage (NCBI taxonomy): Eukaryota > Metazoa > Chordata > Aves > Coliiformes > Coliidae > Colius > Colius striatus. Next base: position 2,675,650 of record NC_084785.1, read on the forward strand.
AAGCTGCAGTGGATAGGGAGGTCTGTAGCTCAGCCAGCACAGCTTTTATTGGGTTAGACCTGATTTCTGGCACGTTTGCCTGGGTGACTTTGAATAATTAAAAAGAAATCTCTCTTATAAAAAGCAAACAAACGGTGTCACTGTCCCAGGCAGCAACAGCCCCAGGGCACTGCTTTCTGGCTGGGGTGAAGTGCCCAGGCACTGCTGAACCAAAGTCCCAAGACTCCTTTGAAACCTCTGAGTCTGAGCACAGGAGGCTCCAAGGTGAGTCCACCAGCCTGGCTCTGCCAAAATCTAGAGCATTTCTTTAATAAGGGCTCAAACAAACTCATAAAAAGACCCCGTCAACAGGGCAAATTTCATTCCAGCTGGGAGCTGGATGCCTGTTAAAAGAAAGTGCCAGCAGGCCCTTTAGCTCCAATGGCACTACCAGACATGGCTGTAATTACGAGCTTTCTATTGCTGTGTGAAAGCTGTTATGAATTTCGGTGGGCAGAGGGGCACTGAGGAATAGTAAATCAGGCAAACAAAGGGCAGGGGCAGCAGGGAGCAGGCTCCAGTGTTAACCAAGCACCGTTGTAAAGACCTCCAAATTATGAACATGTGCCATAGTTAGAACGAGATCTGCAAACTGGGAGCTAATTGTCCCCAAGGAGCCCAGGCATCGCTGCAAGGGGGAAAGGAGGCAGGCCATGCCTGCTGGTCCTTTGACCCTGAGAATCCCAGTTCTCCCAGTTCATTCCTGAGTGGGAAGAGCGTTGCTGTGGCTGCAGTGAAACTGGGGAGTGCACTGCCTCTGGCTCCACGTGCCCCAGGGTGCTGGGAGCCTCCTCAGCCAGGCCCAGCCTTGCTTTGCAGGGAGCTTGAGCTGGGATCTCCCTCTCAAGAGACCAGCAAAAGAGTTGTTTCCTTCCAGAGCCCCCCCAGGCCTCCCCTGCCCCCTCTGTCCCACTCCCCAGGGATTCTGTTTCTATTTAACCAGCAGCTTCCTCACTCATTGTCCCCAGGTCTCTGCAGCCACAACCATCCTGCCCAGGGTGACAGGGGCTGGTGCCCAGCCCAGCACCGCCGACAACACAGGGAGAATCCCCAGGTCTGCCAGGGCTGAGCTTTCCCCCTCCCCTTGATGGATCCCTGTACTCAGGGAGATTTGTCTGCAGAGCATAAGTTCTCTGCACCTTGAGAAAGTCAGAGCTGTCCCAGCGACAGCTGCAGGATTGATATCCCCAAGTGGGGAGCAGGCAGGGAGAGTGTGTGAGTGAGGCTGCGAGTCTGCACCAAACCACATCAGTAAAATGAGAAAGCCAAAGATTGCACCATAAATAAGGCCCAGTTGACACTTCTTAAATTCATAGCTTTAGCACACAGCAAAGTGTCTCCTTTTTATCAGGAATTTGTTGACAAGGGTTGCAAAAAGATCTACAAATAATACTGAGTGGGGCTATGAAAATGTATTTGTGGAACATTTCAGTATCAGGGATCACTGTTATATCGGGAGAATTCATCTTCCTGCAGCATTTTATTAGGATCCAGATTTTATGGCTGCTCCCTTTTAATTTTTTCACAAATTTATTATTTTTTTCATTTCTTCTGCAAATGGAGCCTGGGCTGAGCAGAGCAGAGGGGGGACCAGCATCTCCTCCCTCTGCACCCTGAGCAGGGGGGACCAGCATCTCCTCCCTCTGCACCCTGAGCAGGGGGGACCAGCATCTCCTCCCTCTGCACCCTGAGCAGAGGGGAACCAGCATCTACTCTCTCTGCACCCTGAGCAGAGGGGAACCAGCATCTACTCTCTCTCTGCATCCCCCCTTCATTCACCCCTTGCATTCCCAGTCTGGCAGTGGCCACTGGGGCTTTGGCTTTCCAGGCTCCTTGCTTGGGGCTGCTTTTGCCCACAGATTCCCTGGGTGAGCCTGGGCCTCAGTGTCCTTGCTCAGCACCCTGGAGCCCAGCAGTGAGGCTGGGGATGAAGCCTTGAGGCACAGCCCCAGCTGCAAGTCCCCAGCTCGGGAAGGGACACTCACAGACATCCCTTTACTCTGTGCCAGGGAGCCAACACCTCCCAAGCAGCCGGGTGAAGACGAGCCCAGGAAGGTGCCTACAGCCCAAGGCCCATCTGCAGACCCTTCACCCCACAGCAAAGCTTGGTTGGGCTCTGCTGAGCCCCACACTGTCACTCTGCTGCACTGGATCCCCTCACACTCGTCCCATCCTTACCCTGCCCTCTCCCCAGCCCCAGCCTGCCCGGCAGGACGATGATGGATCTCCAGCAGTGGCATCACAGACAGTCATAAATAACCCCCTGCTCCTGGGTGCTGCAGTTTCCATTAGGGCTGTCTGGATCTGGATCAGGCTGTTGATACCCCCAGTCTGCGGGGCCCAGCCAGGACATTTATCAGTGTGCTTTCCTCACCCCGTAAATCATCCCCACTGGAAGCCATATGGCAGATAAGGCCTTAAAAACATAGGGCCAGGAGCAGCAGTGGGCAGGCAGCTCCTGTGTGGAGAAGGGCAAGGGGGAGAAGGGCATGTGGGCTGTTCGGTCCCACCTCTCTGGAGCATGGCAGACCCCACACCACTCCACAGCCCCTCTCCTGTGCCACCCACTCCCCTCCATAGGGGTCTGTGCTGGCTGGGGAGTAGGAAGAGAGGGGCATTTCACACCAGCAGCTCAGAAACAAGAATCATTCCTCCCAAATAAATAAGACCCAGGGTGCACATCCCCCAGGGTTTCACTCCTTAATCTCAGCTAGGTCAGAAAAAGTCACACTACCAGAGAAAGCGAGCTCAGCACACCACAGACCAACCAGGAGCCAGACACTGCTCACCAGCTTTACCCACTGAGGATGGGCCAGTCTGCCCCCCAGATGGCAGGTGGGTGTACTGGGCACAGACCCCAGCACCACAGAAGACCCCAGTTTGTCTCTCCCTGCTCACTCTGCAACCACATCTCAGCTCTTAGGGACAGTAAACACCAGCAGCTGCCCTGACAACTACAGACAGGCATTTGGGAGAAAATTATTGCAATAGAACTAAAATTAAGAGATTTTCAGTGAAATGAGCCTCACAACAGCAGAACTGGTGCTTGTTTCTTCTCCCCAGCCCTGCAGCAGCACAGGAAACACAACACCCTCCTCCAAGCCCAGGCTTTGCAGCCCTGCCCTGCCCATCCTCATTTATTTCAATGCAGAACAAGGTGTAAATTGATCCCAAATCAGGCTGTTTACATTTCACACCCACTTTGAACTTAAGAAAATGTGTAAAGTGATGAAGAATGAGGCCTATTGTTGTGGGGTTTAATTAAAAAGTCCTTTGCTGGGTAACTCCACAGCCCCTTCCCTCCTGCACTGCTCAAACAGGGGAAAGGCTCCTGGGGTTTTATAAAGTAGGGATTTACATGTGGCTTTACCACCCTTCCCCCTGCCACCAGTGCATGCCTAGATACAACCAGACAGTACTTGTGTGTGGGAAAACTGGAGTTTGAGTGGACAGACATCTATCAGTTCAACCCCTGGCCTGTGAGCCTGGCAGCTGAAATGAAAACTGCATGTTTGGGACAACCCTAGCATGTGCCTGCTGCCTTCCCCCTTGCTTCCCATCCATCCATCTCCAGCCTCTGCTCTGCTTTACCACTTTTCCACTCACAAGCACATCACCTGCCCTTGTCTCAGTTCCTGCTGGTGGCTTTCATTGGCAGCTATGAGCACAGCCCTGGGCTTGCTGCCACGAAGGGGTTAATGGCATCTCTGGGCAGATGAAGCCATGTGGCTTTGGAGCAAAGAGCCATTCCAGGAATCCTGTGCTACCTATACAGAGGCCTGTCTTGCAGAATCTGCCACAGTGAACTCTTGGGAGCCCATTAAATTAAGTGTCCTAAATTCGCCTAACTATGCATTTAATTTGGCAGTAATGGGACACTCTCTGTCTAACAGCAGAGATGCTGGATAATAAAAGAGTGGCTGCACATTAATATTTTGATTATTAAGGACATGTGTATGGGAGGCTTGATAACTATGTAATATATTATTGCTTAATTGCTCAGACTCTTAAGTATGTTTTCATAATTAGCTGCTAGTTAGTTAACGTAAATATCCAGCTTATTAAATATAGAAATGCATTCCTGCCTGCAGCAGCTATTTGCATGAGAAGAAACAACAAGAGCCGAGCTCTGGGCTCACTCCTGCCCAGGGAGCCCTGGGAGGGCAGGGACCTGGCTACGGGGGCTTTCTGGAGGCCAAGCAGCCCCTCAAACTGTCACCACAACAACGCCAAACTTCTCAGTCTTCACTGGAGGTGATGGGAAGCCTTCCTGGGTCCAAGCCATGCCTTTGTCTGCTTCCCCTCAAGCAGAGATAATCCCCTCTACCTGGGCCAGACAGCTGATGTGCTTCCTCCTTCCTTAATTTGGTGATAAATCTGCCAAGCCAGGAGGCTTCTGAACGAGGCTTTTGCTCTTGTTTCTGCATGGAGGACACGTACAAAACATGTGGAAACGAAAGGCTGAAGTGCACCCGATTTCATCCTGCACCCGAGCCTGGCCCTTGGCTGCTCGCTATTTGTCTGTTCTAACACCGGATCCTCCTGCCCGGGCCGGGCACTGCTGCTGCTGCTCGTGCCTGGAGCTAAGCCAAGCTCTGGACCCCGTGCCCGCGCTGCTGAGTGCGCTCACACGTGTGCTCCCGGCAGCAGAAACGGGGGTGACCCCGAGGGGGACGTCCTGGTCCCCAGCGACATGTTCCCAGCCAAGCAAGTGCTCCAAATACTCTGCTGCTCAGAGCTGGAGGAGAAAAAAGCTGCTGCCTGAGGAAAGCCATAGTCAGGGCTTGCTGTGGAAACACCTCAAGTGCAGCTGAGCCCTGGGCTCGCTCCTCGGGGACGAGTTTGTTTGCTGTGGTCCAGAGGTGCTGGAGCAGGATGGTGTGGCGACCTTGGCTCTGGGCCCCTGCAGCCACCACGCTCTGCCCAGCTCCCAGCAGCAGCAGAGCTCTGCAGAGATGCCACAATGATCTCACCTGCCCGTGCTGCTCCCGTGGAGAGCATCGCTTCAGCTGAAGGTCGGAGCTGCAGGTGTACACCGCGAGCATGCCAGTGCCCGCCAGCCTCACTGCTCAGAGGTGCTTTGCCTCACATTCTGGGATGAAACAGTCCAAAGGGGTTTGAGCTTGTGTTTCAAGCTCACAGATTTCGGGCAGGTTTCTTGCTTTGGTTCCTAAACGCCACATTTCAGCGTGTTTATTGTCCCACTGCCTAACAGGGGAGGAAGGTTGAATGAGCTCGTAACTTCACTGCCTCCAACATGTTTATTTGATTGTTGGGGTTTTTTTTAAAGAGCTTTAGCACAGTGCTACAGGGGAAGGAAAAAAAAACCCAAACCCAGCCGGTGCCAGCATGTGTAACTCCTCCAGGAGCAAGTGTGATAGGAACACAAAAGCACGCCAGCTTCCAAACTGTAACCAATATTTGCACATTGGAGTGACTAATTCTCCCCTCTGTGCCGCAGAACAATAGGCATAATGGGCAGGTAGGAGGCTGCAGAGCGACTGTCTGCTGCCTCGCTTATTTGACACATAAACAAGGAGAGGAGGAGGGTTTTATCTACCTGTGTAACTATTCGCCGAGCAGCGGGTTACAAATGCGCTCAGAAAAACGCTGACCCAGTGCTGCTCCCGCACCTCCTGTGCTGGATTGGCACATGATTTGCAGCACTGCGGGAGTTCTATAGCTGACCTCATTAGCAGTGCATTTCCTGGCTTGTTAGCATCATATTTGTATAATTTACGGCACCTTCGTTTTTATGGAATGTGTTCCTTGTAGAGTGTAATGGCAGCAATATATTTAACCTCTCCTATTTAGGAATGCTGTTGCTGAAGGCAGCCTGCAGATATAAAAGGATGGGGTTTTTTTTTTCCCCCCATCTCTTCTTTCTCTCTTGCATGTGTTTTATTTGTTCTACCCCGTTGCCAGATACCCAGAGATACCTGTGATGTGTGAAGCGTTCATCAAAGGCAATGTGAAGCCCTGCTCAGGAAACTGCAGCTCTTCAGGAGCGTTCCCAAGGTCGAGCCCCTAAATCAGTGCAGTGTCATCTTTCCAAAGCCATTACTCAGCTGCTGGGAGAGGAATGAGAACTGCAGCAGCCAGAGGAAAGGAGAGCTTTGCAGTGCTGGGACAGACCTGGGCTCAGCTCCTGCCTCTGACACAGCTTGGGCAAGTCTCTCAGTGAGGATGTGTCTCGGTCTCAGAGCTGGGGATGCTCCTTTCCTGCTCTGCAGGTCTGGGCTGGATGGGAACCACCTCAGAGCAAAGGAGTGCCCATGCTGGGGAGGGGGCAGACGGGACACAGCTCTGCTGGGCTTGTGCAGAGGTTTCAGATATGTGCCAGCACTGCTGCCCTTCCCCTCCTTTCTGGCCCAAGTGCTCCTCACAGACAGTGCTTTTCCCCAGGACAGCCTGGGTCCCTGCCTCCCACAGCCCTCCAGGCCGTGCAGGAGCATGTGGCCTGCCAGAGGGAAGCTCAGTTCCACAGCCAGCACCATTTTTAGCGCAGAGCCTTTAGGAACAGGATCCTATTTCTGTTCCAGTCATCACAGTTGTTTTGTTGCACTCTGGCAAATTAGAACATTGATTTTTGTAAGCACAAGGAGGAGACGAGAAGGTGACCTGCAGAGATACCCTGAGCAACACAGAGCTGAACAGGACAGGGGAAGCCACCGGCTGTGCCCCTGCCAGCCCTGGGAACGGGGAGCTGGCTCTGCCTGTGCTGCACTCGGCTGGAGGCACAGAGGCTGCTGCCCCATCCCTGCCTTGACCTCCCCAGTGCCCAAGGCTGCCTAGGCAAGCCATGGAGAAAAGCCACACTGGAAGGCTCTGCCCCAGCCCAGCCCCATCTGAGGTGTCTGAACCAGGGCAGACAAATCCCTTGCAAACCTTGTTTTCCTGCATCTGAACGGAGCCCGGGGTGACGAGCGCAGATGGAGACATCTCCTGTCGGCAGCTCAAGCCAAGCAAGACCAACCCCACCTGCAAAGATGTTTACCACTGATGTTGTTAAAACTCCCTGTGGTTTGGAGCAGGGTTCTGAGCTGGGGGTGCCTCACAGTGCCCACGAGGCAGGCACCGACACGAAACCACGGCTGTTTTCATGGGAGCCGGAGGAATGCGGCACCCGAACCGCTGCAACACCCTTTGGGGCACGAGTTAATGCCAGGTTGCTCTTGGGGCTTACCCATCACACCCTCAAGCTGGCACCACTTGAAAGCAAGTGCCTATGACTAACCAGGCCCTGTGCTAGATTAAAACTGTGCTTGTCTGCAGATTCGGGCAGAGGGAGCGGGCTGAGACACGGAGTCAGCACATGGGACAGCAAACGGCTTTCCCTGGGGGTGCCCCAGTAAGTGGGGACTCCAGGCTGACGTGGGCTGGGCTTGTCCCACATCCCCTGCTTCTCCCAGGGAGGCCAATTGTCGCCCTAAACCACTGACTCCCTGGGCTTTGAGGAGGCACCAATCTAAGACCATTTCTGCCACTCCTTTGCTGTCCCAGATCGTTTCTGGAGACTGGGGAGAGGTTTAAGGAGCTCAGAGACTCATCAGGCAGAACACACCGTCACATACACTGCTCTGTGTCCTACAGCATGCAGTGGGAAGGGGCTGAGGATGCACAGACTTGTGCCATGCAGGGACTGGGGAGACCTTGTCTTGTTTAAGCTGAATTTTGAGGAAATTCAGACCAGTTCAGCTAAAATGTCTCAAAGCCACTCTCTCCCCCCTGCTCCCCATTTTTAACAGGTTCCCCTGCATGCCTTGGGGCTGTATTTCCTTTTCCTCGGGAGATGGAGACCTCCAAGCCTGAACAAACCCATCCCTCCTGGTGCAGGAGCCGTTTGCAAGGTTAAGCAGGGCCTGTGGCTCTCGCTGCAGCCAAGTGCATCCTCCATCTGCTCCCACAGAGCCTGCTGGGAGATGATCCTTGCCTTTTTCTTTCCCTAAAGTCACAAATTCACTCCTGACACAGCCACCTCTCTATTATGGGATGAGACAACTGCTTTAGATCAGCTTAGGCACGCTGTGGACCTGCTGCTGCAGGGTCTCTGCAGGCAGGACCAAGTGCCTGGGCAGGGCTGTGGGTCCCTCCACCTCCCCAGCCTGCACAGCTCACAGCTTTTGACCTGTATTTCCAGCTGCTTTTCTCCTGTAAGGATTTCGAAACTCAAGATCCCCCCTTGGGGGCAAGAGGCGAGGAGCCCTGGGAGCATGGCCTGTCTCCACTAGCTTGGGGCTTGCTTATGCCTTAAAACAAGACTCAGATCCCTTATAACTCGATTCAAATGGAACCTGTCTCTTTCAATGGCCACATACCATTGTTGTCTCAACATCCCATTTTCATGCTGCTCAGGCCATGCAATGGTCAGATCCATGGGTTAGATCTTTCTGTGATGCTCAGCAGCCTGTTTGCACATGACATGGCTCTTGTGCTGTGACAGTGGTGCCACTTTACTCCCCTTCTGCCCAATTTTTGAGCTGCTCAGCCTGTGTTCCCCTCTCATCCTAATTTCAGATCCAAGCAGGATTTAAATGAGGAAGCAATGTGGAGGGGTTATTTCCCAGGTGAGTCAAGAACCAGCCTGCTCTGCCACGGGCCAGGAGGTCCTGGCCTGGTCTCTTTTCTGGAGGAGGGCAGCACAACCTGCAGTTACCTGGCACCCAAGGGGCTGGGCATCATTCCACCACCATTGCCATCCCTTCCCGCCTGGGGTTAACAATCCCCACTGGGCTGCAGACCCATCTCAAACACCCTTGGGAGCGAGGGGCTGCACCAGGTCAGGGTCATCAGCACCACGTCTGTGACCCATGTGCCCCCCTCCCCAGCCCCCCAGGCCGTGCCCCCAGCCCGGGCAGGGTGGGCAGGGTGGCTGCCGCGGCAGCGGCTCTGCGGCAGCGCTGGGAGCGGGCGGCAGCACCGGTAATGTCTCCATGGCTTCTTGTTAGCTGCACTCTAAGCAGGAAAGTGACTGGCCCTGACAATATAATTTACATTGCTGTATAAAACTATCTGTGGAAGCCAAGCTAATTTGTGCCAGATTAGGCTATTTGTCTCAGCCACTGTCTAACGGCACAATCTATCAGAGGGCTGTTTTCAGATATCGCTTTTCAAGCGTGCCCTTGAGAGGCGGGAATTGATTGGGATCTTAGAAAGCAAAATTACAGCAATAACTTAAAAGAAACAATAATTACTGAATCATACCAGTGTCAGCACTCTGCAAAACACGAAATAGCCATCAAACCCCAATCCAATATATTCTGAAGCAAATTTATTGAATGGAAAAAGCGGTTGAGTGAGGCTTTTTCTCTCCCCTCTGCCTTCGCCCCCTCTCCCTCTCCCTGTACATATGGTTATCTCAAAACCGCAAGTGAATGAGTCGATAATTCTTGTCATTGACTGCTCCATTTTCAGAGAGTCAAGAAAAGATCCATTAGCTACCTCCCGACTCGGTGTCTTTCCCCTTCCCCTCCAGTCATTTGCTAGTCTGCACTCCTCAGGCAAACAAACATATATAACTAATCATCTGTTAAAACGCCCGGGCCCCTAATAAATCTCTGCAACTGAAATACTTTAATGGGTAATTAATTGATCCTGTTCCAGAGGAGTAATAAGATAATAAATTAGACAATATTTCACTCAGTTGTGTCAGTGTACTGCTAATGGTGCTGTAGGGCTGAGCCCAAGGATAATAAATTAGCCAGAAATTAACTGCTAAGAGCTTTCTGCAGAGAAATGGGCTGACAGGCCGGGCTCTGTGATTTAGGGCCCCGCTGCCCTGGCGGGGGCTCTCCATCCCATTTATTTGTGTTTTGGAGCTCTCAGACATGGCTGGTGGGGGGAGTGGGCAGAGCTGGGCGAGGGGAGCAGCCGGGTGCCAGCCGGGAGGCACGGGCGGGCAGAGCCTGGGGCAGCACCAGCCGGCTGCGGATTTATTGTGATCTGCTCGTGCTGCATGTAGGTAAATTACTTTTGTGCTGACTATAAAGACTGTCTCTAAGGCAAGTTATTGCCCATCCAGCAAACAAAAAGGAAATATTTCCTAGTGCATCTGTCATATTTCACGGGAAGGTTTGGCAGAGCTGTCGGGAAAGATGACAGCGAGGGACCCATCCTGGCGCGGCGTAAAGCAGCACAGCCCCGCTGGAGCCTGCTGCCGACTTCAGCTCTGGTAATGAGAAGCTGAAGAGGGTTTTAAACCTGGCCCACACACAGGGAAACGTCTGCAGCAGCGGCTGCTGAGTGGCGACGACTTTGATCACGCCAGAAGCGATGCCAGAGGGAGAGGGGAGGCAAAGGTGGGCTTGGAGCAGCCTTAGACCAGGGACTGGCAGGCTTGGGCCATCCCAGGGAGACAGAAGACAAACAAGACGAGGTTTTAAAGAGCCAGGAGCTCACTTGCCGTCTCAGAGGCCCTGGATTTATTTCCTACCTCCAGCTAAGTGGAAGAGGAAAACAACAATCAGTCTGTGGTGAAGAAATCTGGCTTCCTGAAAGGAGGAAACGTTTGAAGCTCCTGTGTTTTGCAGGACAAACCGAAATAGAGGAGATCTGATGCAAACCTGCTGCTCCAGAGGGCTGCTGTTACCCTTGGTCCGAGCCCAGGGTGTGTTTGGAACGAAAGGAATTACAAACTCTGCTGGAGGCTGAGCTCTGAGTGCAGTGGGACACAGCAGAGCAGGTCACAGCTCGGGTGTGAGCGACAGCTCTGTCCTGCTGCCTTGGCTGCCTGCACCGTGCTGCCAGGGCCCTGGAGAGGGACCAGAGAGCTGCCCCCAGCCCCATTTACAGCCCACTAATCCCAGCACCTGACAATTCCATGGCTCTTCACTATGGCCTGACCTGGAACAGGCTCCACAGATCCTCACCCTACCATCAGCTCTTGCTCCTCAGAGGAAAGTCGACTTTGGGGCTATGACGGGAGTTTTGCAAGGAACCTCCTCCTTTTCCTCTTTACTTTGGGCTGCTGTGATTGCAGCAAAGCTCAGAGGTGTGCACTGTTCAGGTGCTCTGGAGATGGATGGCATCATCCTCCCATTGCCCTCGCAGCAGAGACTCAGCCTCCCCCTGCTTCAAACAGACCCCAGGGACCTCTCCAAACCCCGGCTGGGACAGAGCCTCATCTGCTTTGGGCCCAGGGAATGGCAAGAGGATGAGAGTCACGTTTCAGAGGCGCTGAGGGAGATGTGGGTCAGGGAAGCAGCAGGCTGGTGACAGCCACAGGAAGCTCCCTGGGTGAAGGGACACTGCAGATGACCCAGTGCCCCGAGTCCCCACGGCTCAGCAGAGCCGCCACCGCCAAGCCCCTCTCCTTGGGTTTGCCCTCTCCCGCTCTCCCGATTCCCCTTCCTGCTGCCTTTGCTTCCTGAGAGGAGGTGAAGAGAGTGATAATCAGCCAGGGCACCAGGAGAGCTCATGGACGAGATTAAAAGCAAATCAAAGAAGAAAAATTGTGGCATGGTTTATGTCTTCCTAATTAAAACCCCGCCAGTCTCCCTTCTCCTCTCCCCCCTTCCCAGCTAATGTTACACTAACGAGCTGAGTTTAGTGGCATTTATGTAGATAAAAGTCCTGATGATTGATCTCAATGGCTTGTTAAAATTAGTTTCAGTCCACCATATTGATTTAATTCCATTGCTTGAAAGTGCTAATTAATAATGATAATAAAAGTGTCTGGGCTCATTATTATCAGGAGGCAGGTTGGGAAGGGGATGAGGGGCACCGCAGCTTGTGCATCACTTGCTCCATCTAAAAGTGGCCTTTGAAAAGCTGATGTGGAGTGGAAAGTAACGGAGGCAGGAGAGGAGAGCAGGGCAGAGCAGGGCAGGGCAGGGCAGGGCAGCCTGGGTCTGCCCCGAGCCAGGGCCAGGGCACTCTGCAGGGTGATTTTGCAGAGTGACAGTGACTTTGCAACACTGTGGGGACCAAAGACAGGAGAGGACGTGTGCTGGGCTGTGCCTGGGCCGTGCTGCTCGGCTGCCAGGGGCACACCAGGGATTTTGCCAGTCACCTCCTGAGGTTTTAATCCTTGGGGGCAATTCTGTGGGGCCTCAGTGCCCATCCTGTGCCCCAGCCTGTCCTGCCCATTCCCACCCATCAGTTGGGCTCCTGTTACATCTCTTGGTGTTTCCTAAAATGTTTTGGACTGAGATTTTCATTTTGTTCTGATCTCCAGACCCATCCCTGGGCCCCACTCCTGTGCTGGAGAGCAGCCCTAATTAAGGAATTTGCCAGTACTGCACTGCCTGCACAAGGATGCTCATACCCTCCCTCAGATACCTGCTGTCTCCAGCTACTGAAGCCTCTTTCCTGGGGAAATTAATTAGTGTAATTAATATATTTATGCAATCATTCAAAGTGCTGATTACAGACAACTGCAGGGAAAACTTTTAATGGTGAAGCCACCTCTTCCCCAGGCTCAGCAGTGTCATTGCTTTGTGTTTGCTGATCACAGAATCTCAAGGGCTGGACGGGACCTGGAAAGCTCATCCAGTGCAACCCCTCTGCCAGAGCAGGATCAGCTAGAGCAGGTCACACAGGAACTCATCCAGCTGGGTTTGAATGTCTCCAGAGAAGATTTGACCAGTTACTTTCAGTAACATCAGCTGCACCTTCCATCGCCTCTCTCATCCCTTCCCAGGCCCCTCTGAGTCCCCACTGTGGGTTCCCAGCAGTAACCATCCCCATTTTTGGCAATGCCTGAAGCTGGCTGAGCTCCTTGGAGCCTGTGGTGAAGGTGCTGAGCATGGTCAGCAGGGTGAGGAGAGGCACGGGGGGTTCCCTGCTCACCCAAGTGCCCCCACCACCAGCACAGCCCTAATTCCCATCTCCCTGACGATGCACTGTGTGTGTTCCCAGCCCCACACCCACAACTGCCAACCAGATCAGCTCACCCTTGGAGGAGTCTCGGCCTGCCCTTGGCAGAGGGTCCACAGGTGACTCTCGCTTGGCCCAGAGCCAGCTCCCCCCTCTCCCCCAGCCCCTCGGACAGGGGGACAGCAGGTCAGAGAGGGCTCTGCTCTCCCCCCTCTTTGCTCCTTCTGCCTCTCATTTCTTTCCCTTTTATTTTTAAAAACCCTGTGTGCCTGCCATCCATCATTTTCTCATTCCCTCTCTGCTGTACACAGCGAGGCAGCTAATGGACTCTGCAGTAATTCAGTCCTCCACGACAGGGCCTGTAATTTCAATAAATAATTATGGGACTTGATTTCATCTCCCTCCTTCCTGAAACGTGACTGCACCTACCCATCACGTGGGGCTGGGGGTTCATTGGCAGCGGGGCTTTGGGGTGGCTCCATGGGCCTGGGGACTGCAGGGTACAGCCCCTGCTTTTCGTTTGGGGTCACTGAGGCAGTGTTTGGACGCAGTGGTCCAGGCCCAGATCCTGTGCTGTGTGTTTTTGGGAGGTTTCGTTGCCCTGGTCTGTGTTCCAAGCACCAGCTCGTGCTGTGTCCCAAGGATGGGAATTTTATTCCCTGTCCATGGAGGGTTTGCAGCTGGGCTCTGCCTGTCCTGCCCTGCACACCCTGCCACCAGCAGAGGACGTGCAGCAGCAGCTCATTAGGGTAACCACCCCCTTGCCCATCGGGTGAGGGGGCTCAGCCCAGGCTGTGCTGGCCCACTGGCCACTGGCAGAGCCCGGATCTGGTGGCCAAGGGCTCCCACTGCCCACCCTTCAGGGATGGCACAGGGGCAATGGTGTAACAACCCAACCAGAGCGACCTCGGCGAGGACAGAGCCAGGGCCAGGCAAGGCCGATGCTTCCCAGCCTCTGCAGGCAGTGAGACCGTCAATAGCCATTCCCAGTGCCTTCGGTCTTGGCTGCAAACAAAGCGAAGGTCCCCGAGTTCTCCTATAACTGGTAATGATAACACAATTATCATGCAAAACAAAAATTAAGTTTAATGGTGCAAAGCCAGGGTGTACTGTGGAGGTAATTCATATTAATTATGTTTGGATTAAAAGCTTATTTCTTTTGTTAGCATCTGCAAGTAGGAACTTAGCAGTAAAAAAAAGCTGCATATAATTACTGCATCTTCTGGAGGAGCAGTGTCGGGTTTAATGGAGCATCCCCGCTCTCTCCGGGCACCCACGGCACCAGGACGGCACAGCTCACGAGACACAGGAGAGATAAATTACAGCCTTAATGATCAGCATTAGCTGGGCTTGTGCTGCAGTGAGATGGGCTACTTAATGCCCTCACACCCGAGACTTGAGAGGCGCAGGGGTGGGCAGCAGAGCCTCCCCCTGCCCGCAGCGCCCGGGGCAATGCGGCACAGCCCCGGAACGGCCCCAGCTCGGGGGGTGCTGGCCATGGGCTGTGCCAGCACCAGCACAGTGTGAGGGCTCATGGACACACAGGCAGGTCTGCAGACTTCTGCTGGCCTGAGATCATACCCTGACTGTCCCTGTGCCACGGTGCAATGCCATCCATCACTGAGACCCTCTGTGCCATGGTGCAATGCCACCCACCCATCACAGAGCCCCTGTGCCATGGTGCAATGCCACCCATCACTGTGACCCCCTGTGCCACGGTGCAATACCATCCATCACCGAGACCCCCCCTGTTCTGTGGTTCAGTGCCACCCACCCGTCACTGTGCCCTCCCCGTGCCCCCTGTCGCTGCCCCGTCAGCAGCTCCGTCCCCGGCAGAGCCGTGGGCACAGCTGAGGCTCTGGTTTCAGTGGGTTTCATTTCTGTCCCGCCTGCAGCTGGGCTGAGGGGACATGGATAATCCCACTGTCATCACCAGAGCCTGCTCCCCTGGCAGCTCTCCGGGACAGCCTCTGCTCCCCTCCGTCGGGGCTCTGACGTGAGGGGGTGACAGCTGCTGTCGCCCTGTGCCTGTGCTGACAACCACCACCCGGTGCTGGGCAGCTGCCCTGCCAGCACACGCTGCTCTGGGGCTGGTCTACAAGAGCTGCAGGACCTTCACTCTGTGGTTATCAAAGTGCAATGGCCATTTTTTCAAAGCTTTATGTGTTTTTTTCCAGCTTTGTGCCCAGGCCCCAGGCTCTGGGGACACAGCCGGGCTGGCCCTGGAGCTGGCACACGATGGAGGGTGTTGGGAGGAGGCTTTGGAGCAGGCTCAGGCTTTGGGGTGCGTTTCAACCAAAGGCTTGTGCTGGTTCTGTGTTTCCCCCCTTGCCAGTCACTCTGCAGCCCATGCACTGCCGTGCCCAGCACACTGCAGCTTTCCCCGAGGGCTTTAAGTTGCACTGACACCATCATTAGCATGATCTGGGTATTGATCTACGAATGAAGAATCCCAGAGCTGGGCCTCCAGGTCTGATCCAACAGCCTGTACCACCCTCCTGCAGCCCCCCCAGCGCTCACGGGGTGCCCTGGGGGACAGGACAGGGGACGCTGTGCCTGTGCATGGGGACCCTGCTCTGCTCTCCCCGGGCAGGAACACGAGTCCCTCCTGTGAGCAGAGAGCTCGGCCACTCACCTCTCCTGGGGGCCCCAGGCAGCCGTGATGGATGTGCCGTGGTCCTTACTCACAGCCCAGCTGACTGAACGCTCCACTCAACCCCTTCCAGCTGAAATCTGGCTGAGGAGGAAAGAAAGATGTACAGTAAATGGTCCCTGTACGGGCAGGAATTGGCTTTTCAGTGGAGGGAGTAAGTGACAGAGCATCAGAGGGGAAAGCAGATGGACTTGGCTTCACAGCAAAGCCTTGAGCAAAAGCCCTGGTGTGCCACTGTCCCCTGGGTGATCCCAGCCAGGCCTGGGGACCCCATGGCCCAGGCCAAATGTGGGCTGCAGCTCCTGCCCCGAGCTGGTGGATGCACGGCTTCAGTTTTTGTGCTATTATTGGGCATCGCTAAGGTGTCTGCTCATACACCACATGCCAAGTGCCTCTGAGAGGCAGCCTTAATCCCCAGCAAGCAAGGAGTTACCCACACATGGTCAGCCCCCCCAGGTCTTTCCTCTATTTGGACATCTTGAGGGAAAGCTGAGGTCTCTGACTCCTGAAATAGCAGGCAGGACCCCTGGCTGTGTCTTCTCAGCCAGGCACCAGTAGGTTGGGGTGGACATAGAGGTAGCTGAGGGCTGGCTCCATCCATCCCAGTACTTGAAATGTGGGATATTACTGTCTTTATATCTCCATCTGTCAATACTGGCATAACTGACAGACTTCACTACCATAGTGCCATGGTGGGATTCCCTGGGGCAGGGCTTTCTCCCCTGACACCTCCCATTGCTTGTCTTCACCTTCACTCACCCTCCCTGCCATGTACGTGAGATTGACTGAAAATACTTGTGGCTCCTGCTCTGTCTCACCAGAAGGAAACCTCTGAGTTCATTTCACCTAACTGTGGTCCCAGTGCTCTAAAATAGCCACAGGAGCCTCCTGGGGTTTGCTCTGCAAAGCTCCCTCCTGGAGAGCAGGAACCTGGTCCCTGTCAGAGCCTGAGGGCTTGGGAGGAGAGACAGGAGGGACAACCTACTGGGGTAAAATCCAGGACAAGTGGTGATGGGCACAGGCTGGCACACAGGCAGTGCCAATGGCACAGGAGGAGCAAGTCCTTTGGTGCTGAGGTGAGGGAGCCCTGGCCCAGGCTGCCCAGGGAGGGTGTGGAGGCTCCTGCTCGGGAGGTTTCCAAACCCGCCTGGACACGTTCCTGTGCCCCCTGAGCCAGGGGAACCTGCTTTGGCAGGGGCTGGGGCTGGAGCAGCTCTGCAGGGCCCTTCCAGCCCCCAGCATTCAGGGGGTCTGGGTTCTGTGGGTGCTGCAGGGCCCAGGGCTGACAGACACCTGCCCAAGCAGCAAGCAGGCGACCAGGAGATAACTCACTGCAGCTGCCTGGAGGAGAGGCTCCATCCATCCACTGGCAGAAGTGATGTGGCAGCAGTGGGTGAGGGCACCTGGGAGCCCACACCTCAGTAAATCAACCCAGAGCCTTTTCCCTCCGACCTCCCGCGAGAGCAGAGGCTGTGCAGGGGCAAATACACACGTGTGTGCGTGCAGAGATCCACCCCTGTGTGCACAGAGACCCACCCCCAGCACATCCTATAAATCAGCACTCTTCTGGCTTTCCTTTTTCTGCTTTTTGACACAATAAATCTATTTCTCTTCCCCCCCCAGCCCTGGCAGCGATTGCATCATCTCCTTTTCGCTTCCTTCCCCACCCCTACAACAGCACAGATTAAGATAAAGTGATAGTGCTGTGTCAAAGAGTGCTTTACTGCCACACTTGGGATAGAAGAGGAGAGGTTAATTTATCATCGCTGGGGAGAACTGACAGAAGAGAGATATACTACCGAAGGGGGATTTAGCACAGGGCCAAGAAACTTCACACTATTTTTACCATCTGTCACATGCTCTAATAAAGCAGGACAAAATATGAAGAAAGGAAAAATGAACTATCAAACACTGATGTAATGCAGCCCATAAATCTAATTTAATTACTTTGCATGGAGACAGGTCCTCGAGTCCGTGTGAATATACTGGATTTTCTTGGCAACTTAACAACTAAGTGTTTTAATAACATCACACTATAATTTATTCTGCTTGAAACACAAAACCTCTTTTGTGCAACTTTCTTCTCCCCCCCCCTTCCTTTTCTGTGTGTGAGAACTGTTAATTTTTCCTGCTAATGTCAAAACTGGCATAAATTCACATGTGAACTTGAAGCCTGACTGTGAAAAGAGGCGGAGGTTAGCGACTGCCTTTTCATTGTTTGTGGCTCTGTGCGTGTGCTGGGGGTTGTGTGTGTGTGTGTGTGTGTGTGAACATGGGGGTTCTGGGGGTGTTCTGGGGGTTGTGTGTGTGTGTGTATGTGAACATAGGGGGTTCTAGGGGTGTTCTCTGTATGTGTGTGTGTGAGCACAGGAAGTTCTAGGGGTGTTCTGGGGGTGTATGTGTGTGTATGTATGTGTGTGTGAGCATGGGGGGTTCTGTGTGTGTGCTGGAGGGGTGTGTGTGTATGTGTGTGTGTCTGTGTGTGCACACAGATAATTGAGCCTGCTGATGACTTGGGTGAAGAGACTTGTCTGGGTAATCAGTTTTTGGTATCATGACACGATGTGGGGAGGGGTCAGCGGGTGCTGGTCAGAACACCCACAAAGCAGAGGAATGAAAAAGCCAACAAGAGCGTGTTTCTTGGCAGGAGGCAGAGGAGGAGGCTGAAGGGCCAGGGCACGGTGGCTGGGCGCTGGGTGAGCAGGGACAGGGGCCTGTGGGGAGCAGGCAGCAGCTCCACCAAAGCAGAATTATTATTCAATATGTGCTCCTGTGAATCCGGATGCAGTTACAGAAATTATTGCTAATAATGAAAGCGATATATCAAAGGTTATAAAATCCCTGTGTGCTGGGACACTATTTTTCTAGGCTTTGTTCTGAACCATTAGAGATGACATATTGAGTTTGTGTGCCTCTGTGTTTAGTAAGAGACATTTAAATCTGATTTTAACCTAAACTGGCGATTTTGACACTTGTCTGTGGTCTCCAGAGCAGGAGGTGTGATGGCAGCGAGCTGGGGCTGCCCCCTCCCAGCCTCCCTGACCCCACACGGGAGGGAAGGACTGAGCAGGTAATTAATTTGTTAGATCATCAGTGATTCATGTAAAATAAAACCATCAGTCTCTCTACAATTCTCTCAGGGAGGAAAGAAAAAAAATAGAAAGGAAAAGAGAGAGGAAAAGAAACATCTCGTGCCAAGGAGGCTGCAGTGAGTGTGTGTGTGTGAGAGCATGGAGAGCCTCTGAGGGCAGAGGGAGCTGGGCTGGCTGCACAGAGCCTCGCCACAGACCACAGCTGCATCTTCTGAGGCCAGGCTGGGACGGGTCCCCAGGCTGATGTGTACCCACAGACTCCCCAGCACGCATGGTCCTGCCCCTGGCGCCAAGGGAAGCGGGACTGTGTCCCTGGGGAGGTGCAGCCCCTTGGACAGGATCAGAGAATGAAGCAAGTCCTGCCCCAAGGGTCTCACTGAGAAAAGACAAATCAGGGGTGTTTTTTAGGTGCAACTTGAATGTCTTCTTGCCCCACAAAAGGGAAGTGGAAGCAGGACGATGGGCAGCCTGTGCCAGGGTTCAGCAGCCCTCTCTGGGAAGTTCTTCCCCATCTCCAATCTGAACTTCCCCTGGTGCCACTTGAGGTTTCTTCAGTTCCAATGAACTGATTCTTCTCTAGATGGCATGTGTTTGGGAATAAGGCCCACAGGCAGCTCTGGGGCAATGCCCTGCCTCTGCAGCTCCCAGCCCTGCTCTGGGCCCTGCCCTACCCTGGGTTTGTCCCTTTCCTCTCCTCTCTACTCCTCTTCCTCTCCTGTGTTTCAGGTCTGTGGGGACATCTTTCAGTCTGTGCCTGTATCTGCCTGGCAGAACAGGATCCACCTGTCTTCAGGGGGTGTTTAAAAGGCAATGCAGCACAAATCCCACAAACTCCTTCCAGACTACTCAAACACATCACAAGGCAGTGGGGAGGACAGCGAAAATGCAGGCAAAGGGACTCTGCAATCTGCTTCCCAAATATATTCCTATTGCAGAAGAAGGTTTTGTATAATGCACCAGGCACTCCCTGGCAGCAGAAATATGCACACCTTCAAATGTATTGTTCCAGAGATTGGAATTTATTTCCCTCTATTTCCAATGTCCCTCTCCCCGTTTTCTTTTTCCTGTGTTGCAGATAATGAAAACCCTGGTATTTAAATTCAGCTGCAGCTCCCAGCCACACAGATTGATTGCTTAGAAAAAAATATATATATAAAAAACCCCTCAGAGCATGTCTGCATAAACTAGATGGTAGATTAGGTTACTGGGAGAGGAGACGTACAAATGTACCGGGAGTGCACCTTTTGCAGGAAGATTAACTGATGGTAGCGGCAAGTTGCTGATGAAGGCAGTTTGTGTAAGAGCAGCCCCTCACTACTGAGGCTCATCAGTCATCGCTGTCAGCACCCACTGCCTCCCCCCAGCATGGACACGGCACACGGCATGGCCCTGGCACAGCCCTGGCACAGCCTCAGCGCATGGTACAGCCCCAGCACAGCCCTGGCACATGGCATGAAAAGATGGAAAGATTTACCAGTGGAGCCCTTGAATGTGACTGAAGAAACCTCTTCCTTCTTCTTTGCCATGGCTGTGGGTCTGCAGTCACCTCCTGCCCCGGGGCCTGGCCAGTGCCAGCAAAACCCACGGCCTGGGAAGCTGCTGACTCAGCAGGTGGGAGTAGAGGGTGGTTGGGGTCAAGGAGGTGCAGGAGGAGCAGAGAGTGTCAGGACATCCAGGCTGACCCCCAGAGCTGCAGCCCAGTCCCCTCATCGTTCCTGAGTATCTTCAGTTGGTTCTTGAGACCTGCAAAACGAGGAGCCTCCAGGTGCTGGGGAAGGTGTTGAAGTCAGAAGAAAGTAATTTAATCTGTGGGCTCACAGAGAGCAGAGATGGAAAACACCTCTGAGCAGAGATGGAAAATGCCTCTTAGCTCATGCTCGAGCTGAGGCCGACTTGTTGCTGTTGTAACAGCACTGGCATCCTGAGCTGGGCAGCCTCTGAAGCACGGACACGCCGAGCCCTTGCCAGGAAAGAGGAACACTTTCCACTGAGAACTTCAGCAGCTGGTGGGGTAAAGTTGGGAGAGCCTGAGGCCAAGGCAGAGCGGACACGTCTGGCAGGGACAAGGCAACAGAAGAGGGAGCGAGGCTGGAAGGAGGGGGCTGTGCTGGGCCGGCAGGGCCAGGGCTGCCCTGGCAGCAGGGGGCAGCGGGACACGGCTCCAGAGCTCCTTGAGGAAAGCACCCCTCCTCCCCCAGCAGCTCCGCTGGCCCCAGGCCTGGCTCACACATACATTTTTGCACACAAGGCACTAAAAATAGTGCCGCCTGGTAGTTTCTGTGTGGATTATTTCTGTGCCTGGGATTCCCCTGCCCAGGGCTGACTGCAGCTGCAGGGCCGTGCCCTGCTGCCTGCCAGTGGACGTGTCTCCTGTGTCTCCTTCCCCTCCAGCCCCGAGCTCCGTCGCTGAGAGCAGCAACACCTCGCTGTGCCCAGGCTGGGGCTGGCTCTCAGCTCCGCTGCTGCTCGCGCCGTTTCCTCACGCAGAGGTTTGGTGACACACAAGTTTTCACATGAGTTTCCTGAGTTCGTGGATAAAGTCCAGAGCTGCCAAGCTCCCAGTACTTTGCCATGTCACACTAATAGCTTCCAGATCCCATCACATATTAAATTCATGCGGTTTCAGCGAAGCCATCTATTTAATGCAATTCGCTAAATGCCTGCGTAGCTCCACTGACAGTGACATATTAGGTTTGCAGTCTTTTGCAATCTGATATCTCTGAATTTGCCACTGTACTAAAGATTTGATTAATGTGGTTCCATTTCAGTGCAGTAATTGGCTGCGACTGTTGTAGAAAATAATCAGGCTTTCATTCCTTACAACTGCATGGACATGCTAATGAGAGAGTGGGTTAATTAAGCCCCAGGCAGAAAGCGACAGTTACTGATGACTGTTATGACAAACCACCGACTCGGCATTTGGGAGCAGGACAGCAAATTTGCACTTTATGAAATTACAGGAAAACTGGGACATAAGGAATAAATAGTTACATCTGTTTGGTGAAAGGAAAAGAGCGAGAGAAGAGAGAGCGAGCGAGATTGTGTCGCTTCCTCAAATCAGGGCACAAACACGCAGAGGGGGGGGAAAGTTGGGGGCCCAGAGGCGTGGGGAAGGGAATAAACTTTCTTTTCTTTGCTTGCACTTCACAGCTTCCCTGGGGGATTAATCCCCTGGCAGGGTGTGAAACACGAACACCCAGCGAAGGATTTGCATAGCTGCAGCACAGCTGAGCAAGGCTGTGGCAGGCGGAGGCTGCAGCCATGGCCGAGTAAATCCCACTGTGGGATGACAGTCGGCCTTGCTGCAGCACCCTTAGGCCTGAGCCCACCCTGCCCTGCAGCCGTGGGGGGCAAATTCCCCCCAGCTCCTCCTGGGGACTGCAAGGCACTGGGGTGGTGTGTACACGAGGGACAGCCCGAGGTTTTTGGCTTCCTTAAGATGGCTGAGAGGAGGGGGAGGCTCTTGGAAGAGCAGGAGGGATAAAGCCAGAGCTGTGCCATGACATCAGCGCTGATGCAACCCTTTGGAAGAACATCAATGCCTTCACAGAGCCCAACAAATCAAACCACCCCCCAAGTTCTGCTCACAGTGCCGGGCAAGAAGTGACCCAACGCCCGGCCGCTGCTCGGAAGGCTCCTGCAGCTCCTGCAGCTCCTTTTGCAGCACCAATCAGTCATTTATAAGGATTAACTGGCAATTTTTTAAACTTTCCCTTTCATGCTGGGGATATTTTGCAACATAAGCACTGCCACCATATAACCAGTGATTTAGCTGAGGGGTTTTATAGTCTGAAATGGCTTTAAAATTTGTTTGGAATTACCTTGAGTACATTTTAAACACTTAAATTGTCATCTTTGCATTTTGGGCTATTCATGATGCACTATAGGGCCTTTTTTATTTTTTACTCCATTAGACTGCAGAGTAACCCTTCCATTGTTTTACCAAGCCTTCCCAAAATCAACCTGACAGCATATCCAAAGCACACTTTACCACACGAGGTAGACTACAGATACTGTGGGGGATGGATGGGTCCTTTGGCTGCCCCTGAGTCATGGCCCTGGGGCAGTGCCTGCAGCCAGGACAGGGGACACACAACCGCTCCCCACAGAGCTGGAATGTGGGCACTCTGAGCTCCTGTCACCAACAGAGGAATAGCTGTGACACCCTCCGTGCCACTGCAACCTCGTGAGCGCCTTTGGGATGTTCCAACCTTTACAAACCCCTTTGCAAACACATTCACAGGTGGGATCTGGGACACATCCAGGGTTGAGGAGGCAAATCCAGGCTTTACTGATGGGTCTCATTAAGGTTTGAGGATTATTCTGTGTTCTCTGATGCCGGGGGATCTGGCCCCCTTCTTCCCACCCCCATGGCTCACCTTGGCCCTTCTCCCTCCTCCTCCTCCCGCGCTGTCCTGGCCGGATCTGGGGTCCCGTGTGCTTTTGTACCCGACAGGTCCTGGCCAAGGAGTCTCTAGGGGAGAAGCCATAAAAATGGTTTATGTAGGAATAGGTTGGTTTCTGTGCAATAAAACCCAGAGCCATTGAAAAGCAAGCTCCTGTGTAATTACAAAGACAGAGGAGATGGCTTCCATATGTCTGAGTGGGTGTGAGGGGCCCCGAGCCCGCATCTGCTCTCTTTGTTCTGGTGGGGGAACAGGGAGAGAAAGAAAGAGAAAACAGAAGACAGAAAAGAGAAGCCGGGGTCTGGTGGAGAAAATGACCTCTCGCTAAACCCTGGCCAGGGCCCTCCTGGCTTTGAGGATCAAGGCACGGCAACATCTGGCCCCGGCCCAGAGCACACTTGATCAATAAATTGTGCTACCAGGCACAAAATCAGAGAGATCTGACAGCCATTCATTAACGAGCTCGTTAAGTGATTGATATGCTTAATTTTCCTGTCAAATGTGGACTTCCCTTGTAAACATGTCAATTGAGAAAAGTTCAAGCTTGTCACTCGGATTTATGGCTGGAATAACATGTAGGTGGAAAAGAGCGACGCGTCCCCTGTGGCCCCTGCTCCTTCCTATTACATGTAGGGCCAACCAGCCCAGGTGCTGCGTCCTCCTCCTCCTCCTCCTCCTCCTCCTCCTCCTCCTCCTCCTCCTCCTCCTCCTCTCCTCCCTGCCCACAGCTGAGATAACAAAAACAGACCGTCCTGCTGGAAACACACCAGAACTTGGCCCTGGCAACAATTACACGATTGATTTGTTCACCTTGGTGAAGTGGGAGCCTTTAGCTTTCGGGTGCCTTTGATGGGCTGGTGTGGAAACCCAAATCCCACCTCGTTTTCCTCACCCTAAACAGCCTCATGTCTAACTCAGTACAATATCCATGATGAGATGGTTTTAGCCAGGATATTTGACTTCACACCAGACCCACCATCAGATGTTTTTGGCATTACAAAGGCTGCCTGTTTTCTTTCTGCCATGTCCTGGCCTTTCTTCCTGTTCCTAGACGTGAGCCCCAGGCCCTGGACGTGGCCACAGGCTCGTGCAGGTGCATAATGCAGTGGCTGGAGTGTGGAGCTGGTGGTTGGGACCCCCAAATGCCCATCCCCTGCTCTGTGTGCCTGGAACCCCACACAGCTCCCTGGGCACAGCCTGCACAAAGCAAACAGACACCAAGAGCCCAACTCTCCCCTCGCCCAGGGAACAGGAGTGGAGCTCCCGGCTCAGCCATCCCTGTGAGTTTGGTCAGCGCAGCTGAGTCCAGTGTGGGGTCACAGCTCCAGAGACCACCCCCACAGCCACCTATAACCACCAGCAGCTCTCAAACAGCCTCCTCAAAACATTTGTTTTCAGGCAAAACACCAGAAATGTTGTGTTTTGTGAGCACTGCGCTGGGATCTGGGAAGGATGGAGGGGGTGTGAAAGCCCAGGGGGGCTGCCTAGTTTGGCTGCCCAGGGAGCTGGGGCAGTGCCCATCCCTGCAGGGATGCCAAAGCCGTGGAGCTGAGGTGCTGAGGGTCAGTGGTGGGCTTGGCAGGATGAGGGGAGGGCTGGCACTGCAGGAGCTCCAGAGCTTTTCCAACCAAAAGGATCCTGTGATTTTAGGACTTTATCCCCAGCTCTCGCCCACCCTGCCACAGGCAGCAGCCCCTCGCTGCCGGGGGCTGTTTCTGGGTGGTGGGCAGGGCTGAGCCTGCCGGGCACAGTGAGCAGCACTGCTGGGCCTTGCCCAGGGAGCCCCTCCTGAGCCTGGCACAGCTATAAATAAGCTGTTTTGCCACTGATTCATTTTTATTTCTGTTAACTTTTATCATGAAACAGCAGTCATCGAATCGACACCTCAGCTCCCTCGAGCATATTCCCTCTGGTGTCATTCTTTGATAAATGCCAAGAGCAGGCTCACAGCAGGAGACCATTATCCTGTGACATGCTCCGCTCTGCTCACATTATCTCTGGAATAACACGGGTGCTGCTCCCGTCCCGCCGCAGCTGTGACAGGGCCCAGCCGGGTGGACCCGCCTCACAACGCAAAGTTCTCAGCTTCTGTGTTTTCCACTTTTATGATATATTTTGGGCAGATTCCCGCCTCCTCAGGGACTGGAGAAGCCTGAAGCACTGTGGGAGGAGATCAGTAGCTCACTGCCAAAAGCAGGGCTTTAACCTTCTCACGTTTTGGTGTGAGCCCTCCTTCCCTTTTCCTTTTGTTGTTTTTCCCCCAGTGACACCTCCAGGACCCCACGAGCTTAGGAACAAAGAGCAAAAGGAGGGAGGGGAACACCAAAACCAAACCCAGCCCTCTTCAGGTTTCACCCAGTCCCCTAAATTTAGGTTTTCTTTGTGTTTCTTAAAGAGAATCAGGAAAGCTTGAAATTCAGTTTGCTGTGAAAATGTAATTTCCTGGGAGTGACGGGGAATGCTTGTTTTTCATAGCAAAATCATCCCAAAGCCTGTTACAGCCAACTGGAGATCAGGCCTCTGGGCTGAGGGGCTGGAGGTGAGTGGCTCATGGCCATCCAGCCTCCTTTCAGCCCCTCTAGCACAAGTGGGGGCTGTCAGAGGGTCGGGGGCTGCCCTGCAGGGGCACGGCCAGTGCTCTGGCTGCAGAGAGACAGGGAAGGACCCTGGGGCCTGGATCTGCCTCCTGCTCCTCTCCTGCCTTTGCCCAGTGAACAGCCCTGTTTTGAAGCTGCAGGTTTGTGGCACCAAGAGCCGTCTCTGCCGTGGGTTTGTGCCGCTGGGCACCGTATCACTGTCTGTTCCCGCTGACGTGACACCACCAAAGGGTGATTCTGTCTGTACCGTGCGATGGTGTCAGGCAAAACGAACGCTGCTCGCAGGGCGACGCTAACCCGACTCGATGGGATGTACTTAGCACAGCCAGACACTCAGATCATGCTAATGTGAGATGAAGGGAAGGAGAGCTTTGGTGCCTCTCGCCCTCCTTGGGTGGCTCTGCACTGCTCGAGAGCCTGAGGCTCATCCCTGATGCGTCTGACCCGAGCCAGTCCCCGTGCAAAGCTCTGTGGGTGGACATGCCCAGGGCTGGGACAGTCACGAGTGACAGAAGAGGGAAAGAACCTCATCCACCCCAACTCCAACACCCACATCCCCCTGGGTGACGGCTCACGTGTCTCTGGCTCTGCCCAGTCTGGGCTCTCAGCATCTCTGACACTTTGCACCCCCAGCAACCCTCTCCATTGAAAACTTTGAGGCACAGTGGTGAAACTTGGAGGAAATAATTAACAATTATTTCACAGGAGAAGGTTCCAGCTGGAGCAGTATCTGGTGGTTGAACATATATCTAACAAAGGATTGTTATTTAAGCAATAACCCTTGAGAAATTGGTCGTTACCAGCATTAAACGACTCAGCCCATTGCCAAGGATGGTTAACGCTCTAATAAACTGGTCATTAACTGCAGTAACAATGAATTTCGAGGGGATTATTGCTATTATAAACCTTAATCAATGGTTTATAACAGCAATAATGTGGTCCTTTCTTTTAATGGTAAGTAGTGTGGCATGAGCAGCCTGCTTAGAAATATTTTGAGTCTGGCTGATAAGACAAAAGCAGGCATTAAAAGCCTTCCAACACCAAACACTTTTGGGGAGGCAGAAGGGCCCTGGGAGGCCTGCAGTGAGAGCTGCTGTGTGGCTGTGGCCTTTGCAGCAGGTGACTGTGCCACGGGGACTGTGCTGGCAGTGGGCACCGCAAGCACACTCGGCCTGACTTACACCCCGACACTCCTCAGGACCCGAGTTCTTTGCATGTGTCCTCTGGTGAGGAGCAGCTTTGGGCAGAGATG
The DNA here is from genome assembly GCF_028858725.1 of Colius striatus. NCBI lineage: Eukaryota > Metazoa > Chordata > Aves > Coliiformes > Coliidae > Colius > Colius striatus. The sequence goes on from NC_084785.1 coordinate 2,702,505, forward strand.
TGGAGACAGGACGGGCAGGGGAGTCTGCCAGCACCAGACTGATGCCCCCAGCCAGGAACCTGCCCGTGCCTGTGGGTAAGGACTCCCTCACACATGGGGACCCTGGGGATGGGCAGCTGATGGCTTGAGGAATGAGATCTATCTCAACCTCTGCACAAAGAACCACAAACATTGTTATGGGTCATAAATTACCCCATCTCCTGAAACCCAACTGCTGTGCAGTACTCGACACTGCAACCTTCTGCTGCACCCCAACAGCCTCAAGGCATCACAGGTTCCCTTCCCTCTCCGTTCCCTGATGCCTGTTTGGAGACTCACGGTGCTGCCTTTTGTTTGGCACGTGAGTCAGATATGTTGCTCATTTACACTGTGAAAAAGCTGGGGAATAGGAAAGGTTCATATGCAACCTGAGGTGTGGGAAGCATCCAGGCTAATTACTGAGATGAGGAGGAACCAGCAGTGCTGGTAAGCCAGGCCAGAGCCACCAAGCTGGTGGATTGACTGGAGGAGGCCAGGGAGGCCCTTTGCCTTTGGCTGGGGAGAGGAGAGTGTGGGCACCCCAGGGAGGAGGAGCACAGTGCTTTGGCATTCAGAGCACCCCTCTGCAGAGGGATGAGAAAGCAGCTCTGGTACACTCCCATCTTGTTTCATGCCCTGTACATCTTAAAAAATAATCTATGGCAATATAATAAGGTAACAACCTGGTGCTGGTGTCCTTCCAGAAGGATTTCAGCAGCATCTCCTCTTTCTGAGTGAGCAGAGCTAGACCACAGGCTGCTGGCTGGGCAACAGCCTGGGCTGTGCCTCTCTCCCCAGGCAGGCTCCCAAGAAATCCCTTGCTGGGCTGAAACTTGTCTCGTTGCCTCCATCCAGGGAATTATCTCTGCTTCTGTGTGGTGCAGTCAGGGGCTCAGGCACCTTCCTTCTTGCTTCAAAGCTCTGGCAGATCCAGGGAGCTCCCAGGGGAGGGCAGGGTGATCTCCAGCAGCTCGAGCCGCAGAGCCTCCGGGCCAATCAGAGTTATAATTATGCTCTGCCTTTAATGGAGATTTTCTTTCTTCTCTGCTTGTGATTTTTATGGCTCCTCGGAGCTGGTTCTCAAGCCCTTCTCTTATCTCTGTGCTCCCTCAGCTAAGCTGGTTGTGGCTGCAGGAGCAAGGCATCATCCCATATTAACCAGAGTGAAGCCACAAGCAGTTTAGGGGCTTTGGCTGGCTTCAGACAGTCTTCTGATATCTTTTCTGACATGGTCCCACTCCTCTCTCCTTTGGTTTGCTTGTCAGTGTCCCTCAGACTCAAGGGGGGTGGTTGGTGACTCTTCTCTCTGCACTTTTTTTTCAGGAGGCGGCTGCAATGGAATAAATTGGAAAGTTTACTTCATGTAGCATGGAAATAAAAAAGCTCATTCAGAAAGTTAATGATTTATTTTATAGTTTCATTATCAGGGTCACATTACTCAATAGCATTTCAAACATGTCATTTGTACAAACTATGGTAATTAAAATTTATAACGTACTTCATCAGCGGCATATGAATCTTTTAGCCAGCACTCTGCTGTCATATAAACAGTGTAATTTCAGCTGCAATTCACCCTTTATTGGCTCTCATTTGTGATTTAACAGCCATCAATGACTGTGCTATAAAGAATAAATTAACCATCCGTAAACCTTATGATGACAGGGACAGTCAAACAGACTTAAACTGCCTCCACCAGCCTGTGGGCAGCCAACGGGGATCAGACCCGCTGGGCGCTGGTGCCAAGGTGTGACTGCTCCTGTCCCCGGCTGCTGGGCCTGACACGCCGCTCCCTGAGGGCTGGGGCCTGGACAGAGGGTCTCTCTCCTCCTGCAACTGGTTTCCTGCCTTGGAGGAGGAGTTTCAGCCACTAACAGCTGTAAAATCCCCTCGCCATCCCTCACTGCAGCACCGTCCTGAGATGCATTATTAAGATCCCAGCTCTGACTCCACGGTCCCTGCATCCTCCCAGGCTCCCAGAGCCACAACGTCCCTGTCCAGCACCTGGGAGGGGAACAGGACTCCTCTGGAAACTCCCCAGAGCCCGGCACCTCTGCTCCCAGGGCTGCACCCTGCCCGTTCCCCGGGAGAGGGGCCACCAGCCCAGGGCAGGCAGAGAGGGCAAGGGGCGGACGGCACAAACCCAAGCCCAGATCCCAGCACTTCCAGCCCCAGCAAAGCTTTATGGACCTGAGAGCAGATCTACAAGGAGCAACTTCATCAGCTGACAATTATCCCGCAGCTTATTTGTGCCCATCTTTTGCAGAGGGAGCAATAGGTTTTAATGGGATCCCTCCTATGCTTCGAGCTGACACTGTACAAAGCTAATAAATGATATGGATTGGATTTGTTACTGAGACATCTCCAAGGAGCCTGGGTCATACAGGCCAATAAAATTGGCCTCATAAATTTACCCTGACACACAGGATTACTCCAACATTGCTGAGGTCACCTTCTCACACTGATTTATTGCCAGCCCATGGGTTAATAATACTGTTTACGGGGTTGTTGTTTTCCCCTACACGTAGCAGATATTAATCAGCACGTCCAGGCCCTCTGGGTGCTCCAGGGGCGGGCTCGGTGAGGGGGAGATGTGGGACAGGGATGTGCTGGGGAGGGGGAGCCTGAGTTATGCTCTAGGCAAGAGTTTCTGCCTTTAAAAAGTCTTGCAAAGACCTCTGTGGGAGGAGGGAGACTTTTCCCTCCCCAAGGCCCGAGGGTGAGGGGTGGCACTGGGAGTGTTTGTGGCCGTTCCAGTTTCTGGGCAGTGCTTTTGGTGCTTTGTGCTGGGCTTGGGCAGGTGCTGGCAGCTTCTGACCCACGGGATCAGCCCAGTCTCTGCACCAGAATCTGATGGCTACAGACCCTATACAGCCGCCTCTGTCCAACTGAATCCTTGTTTTGATGGCTTAAGCAGCACCCAGGTTTTCTGAAGGACTCTGCAGGGGGAGTTTCATCCCCATGAGCATCCACCTCCTGTTGCAGCAATGATGAGACAGCCTCGTGTCAAGCTGAGCTGTCACTGCGGATGATGCTGGGGTAGAAATGAAGTGCAAGCCAAGCCCTGACACTCGGTCCATTACTCCCTCCTCCACATCCTCCTTTTAAAAAAATCTGCGAGAAACGAGCTTCAAGGACGAGGCTGGTGGGGATCCCCGAGCAGGGAGAGCTGAGGGGCAGCGCCGCAGCCCGACACGCAGGGCTTGGCCTCGCACAGGGTATGAACGATGGAGTGTGAATTCCCAGACAGCTCCAGCACTACACTTAATGTCTTATTTCTACAGAAACTTGCTGACTGCACTGATACTACAGGACCAAGCTCTCGGGCCCAGCTTTCACCAGACAGGTCTGGATTTAAACCAGCGGCTCCCGCTGTGGTTTCCCAGGCCCTGGAGATTCCTCCTGGGACAGGCTCTGGCCTGTTTCTGTGGGCTGTACCAGACACCCAGATCCTGCTTGTTCTTACAAACTCGTGTGCCCATGTGCAACAGCAGCACATCATGAGGATAAGCCCAGGAACTGCATGAGAAATCCATGGACAAACCCAGCGCAGGGAGCTGCTGTGTCTGGCACCTGGGATCTCCGGCGTTACCGGTGCTGCAACTGTCAGCATGAGGAGCCAGGGAGGGGGGGCAGGTGGCTGTGTGCCTGTGTCCCTGCTGGGGTGATGGTTTTGGAAGCCCTCTCTGCCCCCTTCTCCAGCAGGTTGGTGTGTTTGCCCCAGCAGCCAGGCTCCTGCTGGTTCCTGTTCGTTTCATCCCTCCCTAATCGGAGGGGACAGGTGAGATGTGCTTCAAAACAGTGTAATCATATTTTAAATGGAAATGAAATGTGTGAATTAAATGTAAATTACAGCAGAATGGAAGGACAATCACTATTAGTTAAGGTCTGACACCTATTTTTGCAGACCTTTCCTAAATGCCACAACTTGTTTCTCTGCACTTGTGACGAGGACTTGTAATTACGTGGCAGCTGCTGCTGCAGCCGGCGGACGGTGGGTACCGAGGGGGGCCTGTGGATTTTAAACAGCTCTGGACTGCTTGTTGGCTCTGGGAAATGATGAAGCAGCATTGATATTTTTATTTGGAAGCCATGAAAATAAACCTTGTTGTTTTCCCCCTGAAAAGGTGAGGCTGTAATACAAAAGGACGTTTTTATAGAGTCAATTTATTTAAGGGTTCCCCCATTTGCTTTTATATTGGAAAAATATGTGCCCTGCCAATGAGCTGAAACTTCCTCTTTACCTTGAATCCCTACCCCACTTCCTCCGAGCCACTGGCCATCCCGCAGCCTCCTTGTACCTCAAAGCCTCACCTCATTTGTCGGGGGGGAAGCAGCCACGGGCCCCTCAGCAGTCACAGCCCTGGGGTGCTGGACACGGTCAGAGCAGCCAGGCAGAGACAGCCCCTGCCCTGGCAGCCGCAGCAGCATTCTCACACGGGAAGGGATGGAGAGTCCCGGTGAGATCAGCAGTGACACTGGGACTGTGGCACAGTGGAGGAACAGCCCACATGCCCAGCAGAAGCTGAGTGCAGTAATGAGGCAACTTACGTGCAGTTGTGGGAAAAGCCAGTGCTGGGCAGGGGCTGGTGGCACACAGCTCCTCGGGTGACATCTCTGTGATGCAGACATTTCCTCCTGCGCCCCTTGTTCTGCCTGTCTCCCTGTGAAGATAAAACGTTTACTGTTCTCATTATCACCAGGAACTTTTCAGCTGGGAAAAAAGAGAATCCTTGGCCTGAGGAAGCAGAAAGCTAAGTGCTGATTTAATCTGTTATTAATACCTGGGGCTACTTGGCAAGTTTTTTATTTTCAAAGAACTGGACAGTAAAAAGTCAAATGAAAACGGATAGATGTGAGACTCTGAGCACACTCTCACGTTGCTCTGGTGTGTGCGAGCTTAGGTGATGAAATACCCAGCTCAGGGCACCACAGAGGGTGCACAAATGTCTGTAAGGACCCTTGGGCATCCCAGGGGCCAGTTCTGCTCCTGGGGTACATGCTGGGGAGTGAGGAGATGGGAGCATCCCTTCTGCTGCAGGCACCGTATGGGGATGAGCTGAGCACACAGGAGGCCAAGGACAGTGTACGGGGGCCCCTCACACAGCCCAAGTGCCCACTCCTGGTCAGAGCTGGCAGCCCCAGCGGGGATGTGGCCACTGACAGCACATCCAGCAGCAGGGCCACGAGAAGAAACAGCTTTTTGTTTGGTAATCCTCAGATCTCCCTTCCTTGTTTCAAAGCAGACAGATATTTGGGCTTAATTTCTTGCAATATTGCACTGGGGGAAATACATCATCCCATGTTGGGATAATCACAGCATTTAATCCTGGTTTCTGTAGTTCTTACAAATACATATGGAGTACAGTGAAAGAAAGCTTTTTGAAAGGGAAAAAAACCCCGTGCCATTTAATTCCTGAAAGGTCAAACTGAAATGCTTTGGCCTTATCGAAATGATTTTCTCCTTTGATTTTTCTTTCCAAATGCAATTTCATCAAAATCAGCGTGTTTCTGCAAATGTTTCACCTTTGGTGAAATGGCATCTCCTGACAGACAGGCGTTTTGTGGGGACATTTCTCACCAGCTCTTGCCCAGGAGGAGACACCTGAGAGGAGGAGCCAGGCCCTCGTGGCACAGGCAAACCCTGGGCAGAGCTTTTCAAACCAGGTCCTTAGGCCTGGAGAGCAGGAGATCAGGCGCCAGGAGACCAGCACAAGGTCTCTCCCCGCTGCCCTGACGCTGCCCAGTGGAGGCAGCCGGTTCCATGTGAAGCTGAGCCCGTGCCCGAGCCTGCTGCTGGATGTGGCCCCGTGGCAGGGCCGCCCTGGCACTGGGATGTGATGGAGGGGGAAATGTCTCTCATTCCTATCAGGTGATTCACATCCCTGGCCCCGTGCTGAATCTGAATCCTTCCTCCTCCCCGAGAGAGCGCCGGGAGGATCCAGAGCCTTCCTTCCTATTTTTACAAAGCTTGCAGCATTGTCAGAAAGGAAAGGGTACCATCTGGTTAGCCCTTGTTTACTGCACACCCTGCCAGTTTGAGCTTATTAATCATATTTACCCAAGTATCTTAATTACTCCCTGTCTAGCGACTTGCCTTGCACTCAGCTGTTGACCCGCTCCCCTCCCTTCTCCCTCGCTCTTTTTTTTCCCTCTCCCTCTTTCCAATCCCTTCCCGTCGTCAGTGGCGGGCGCAGCGTGGGCAGCGGGATCCGCGCTGGCTGCCGGCCGGGCACAGCTCGGCGCTGCCTCTGCCAAACGCTGCCCGGCGCGCCGGGGGGCTGAGGGCGAGAGGGCAGCGCGGGGGGCTGCCCTGCCCCTGCCCCTGCCCCTGCCCCACAGCACTGGGGCAGGATGTGAGCGTGAGCGAGGAGACACCATTAGAGGCGGTAATTTGTTGATCCAGGCTCTCCTGGCGCTTCAGTGCGAGAGTGGCACCGTTTTCTTTACGACCTCATAAAGTCACAGCCGAGAGGCCGATTTGGAAAACAAACTGCCTCAGGTTGACAGATAATTAGATACAGGGGACATATTATACGCCTTTGCATATAAATGCGCTCGGAAGCACGTTGGTTCATCCCAAGTTGAGGCTCGGGCGGGCGCAGGTACCCCGGCACGTCAGGATATATGCGCCGGGGCAGCCTTCAGACAACGGCTCCATTTTATGGCCCTTTCATCTCCTGTTGGCTCCTGCGCTGTGAACACAAGGCGAAGCTGCCTTGGCTTGGCTTGGTTTGATTGAGTTTGGTTCAGTTGGTTCTTTCAGCCTTCTGAGCTTCCCGCTTCCCACACGGCAGGGCTTGAGTTTTGCATCTTGGATGTGATGCTGCCATGCTTGCAGCAGGGAGGAGTGGCTGGATGGGGATTCATTACTATTATTACTATTTTAGTGTTGCTATATCACGTCCAACCCTCACTCAGAGTGATCCTGCTAACAACAGTGGAGCAATCCTGAAATGACACAGACCCTGTATTTACACGGCAATTCAGCGTCCTGCTCTCCCAGCCCCCAAACCACGAGGCTTCAGATGTTAAAACAAACCAAAACAGTTGGGTTTCTTTTTATGTGCTTGAAGATTTAAGGTGTCCTCCAGCCCTGTTGTCAAGCTCTCAGGGTTTGCTTTGCCAAGCAGAAGCCCAGATCCCTGTATGACCATGGTTCCTGCTGGGGTTATTTTCAGAGTGTAACCCCAACTTGCAGGATTTGACCAAATTTTGCACAGCTGCATATCCCTCTGCTCCCTTTTCACTTGTTTACAGGGCTCCAGAATAGCATCTGCAGCTAAGGCCACCTCTCCAAGTGCACACAGGCCCTGTGTAAGCAGCACAGGGACTGGTGAGACTTTGCCAGGCTGCAGGAAGCATGGCCACGTGTGCCCTGCCCGGGCTGGTCGGGTTTCCCCAGCCTCATCCCACCTTGCAGCTGCCCCAGCTCCATCCTGCTTGGGCTGCACCAAGTAAAAATCATTGGCTTTCTAACTGCAGCTCTCTTGGCACGAGAGAATTCACCGTGGCCTGGCATGAGACTCCCTCACTCCTGCCCCTCCCCAGCTGCCAGCTCTGCTGAGCTGTGTCTTTACAGCATTTCATCAGCGACCTGCCCTGCTCCTTCCCTGGCCCTGCACACTTCCAGGCTTTGCAGGTTTCCTCTGCCTTGTCGTCACTTGAACACCAGCGAGTCCGAGGGAGAGAGAGGAGAAAAAGTGCTGTGCTGTGTGGATTATTGTGTGTTTGTCATCTGGAATGGTATAAGCTGTAGGTACAGCATCTCCCAGCGGTGATTTATGGCCCCTGTCAGGCAGCACCAGCGCTTTGTCTGCTGTAGCGTGGAGGATGAATGCGGCGCTGTCAGCACGGGCAGGGCAGTCTCTCTCTCGCTCTGCTCCGCACACTCGCTCCCCATTTCACGCCACTGAACATAAACAATCTTTTGTAAACCTGACAGTCACACTTGCTTCTTTGGAAACATAAAGCAGGAATGTATGACTCGGCTTTCATTACCCAATTTCCTAGGCTGTGCAGAAAGCTCTCCAGGAAGATGGGGAAGGGAAGATCCCAGAGAGATCCCAAAAAAGATGCAGGGAAGGGATGCACCTACATGGCACACGTGTGCCGACATGGGCTGTGAACACACGTGCCCACACACACACGCTGTGCTGTGATTCACACGCGTCTCTCCCTCCAACGTGCCCTCCTCCACCTTGTGCTCCTGGAGCAATGCACGTTTCCTACCTCAGCTCTCGCCGTATATCTTCCTCCCTCAAGCAGAAAATCTAATAGCAGCAGCAGCACAGGAGAGCACAGCCTGCTGGGCAACGGGCTCTCACGCGCCCACACAGGGAGCACAAACTCTTACACAAACTGATGCACTCTCGTCACTACTAATAGTAACTCCAGTGCTGCATGTGGAAGTGCTCAAAGCTCTCTGTGCAAACCCAGCTGCTCCCAAAGCTACAAGAGAGCGCTGAGGAGTTATGGTGGGCACTGGGTAGAAAGGCAGGGTGAGTGTCAGCACCTCCAGCACCATCGACACATCAGGCACCCGGCTCCTGCCCGCAGCGTGGCCCAGGGAGGGCCAGAGCTACTTGATGGTGCAGGAAAGGTTGTTGGTGAACCAGGCCCCACGCCTGCTGCAGGCTGCTCTTGACTACCACCGTGGGTATAAGAGTCTCTAAGAACAGGAGCAAGTAGTCTGGGGATGAATGGACCGTCTTGCCTGCAGTGCCAACAGGGACATCCACACTGCTCAGCCTGTGCAGTGCAGGATCCCACGTCATGGTTAGTGGGGAGATTCAGCCACTGGCACAAAGCACCATGAATTTACCACCTGCCAAGGGGCAGAACAAATGCTGTTACCTTGTGGATGCTAAAAGCCACGAGGAGCAAGTTCCATCTTGGTCCTACTGTGATTTACTGCACCAGCTTTGAGACAGAGTGTGGCTCTCATGCAGGCAGCAGACAAGGCCAGGAGGGCTGGTCTCTTTGTCAGTGGGAACACCAAGGCACATGGTGCTCAGTACATGGGGCCTGGCCAAGTCTCTGAAGGGACACAGAGGAGACAGATCCCTCTCACAAGCAGTCATCAGCCCTCTGGCAAGGGCCATTGCTTGAGGCTGGAACTGGATGCAGGAGACTAAGCCCAAGCTCCCTGTCCTCATGTCCCCTCCTGCAGTGGAAGGGAGCACTTGCTCTCATGTGTCTGTAAAGTGAAGGAAGACAAATACTGTGTGCTGGCTCACCCAGCGTGAAGAGCTGTGGATCACTCACAGGCAACCAGAGACATCACACTGCTGCAGGACCTGCCCCAGGGCAGCAACGCCTCAGCTGCCACCCTCCTGACTCAAGCTGGTAATGCCTCAGCTGCCACCTTCCTGACATTACCAACTACTGAACAATGCAGGACCTTCCCATCTAGTGGCTAAAGCTACCAGTTCTCTTTTAAGGCGGGAGGAAGCCGGGATAAAAAGCAATGAGAGAGGAGCTGCAGTCCCCACATGTCCTGCCAGCTCCCGCTGCCCCAGCGCCTCACTTATCCTCACTGGAAGAAGCTTCCTGGCTGTCCCCAGGCCTGAGGGTGCCTTGCTGGCCCTGGGCCGTGCCTCCCCAGCCATGCTGCCAGGCTGTGTTTGCAGGAACAGCTGCAGCTTTGCTGGGAACGTTTCTTTGCTGATGCTCTCCTTCCGCTCCCGACCTTGGCGTCCCGCGCTCTGTCCTCCCAGATCCTTCCCCGTGACTTTGAGCTCAGGGACAGGGGGGCGTGGTGGAGGAGGGAAATAGCTTGCAAATAGTTCGCTGTTTTCTTTTCCAGATGGTTTATCTTGGAAGTTTCTCTGTGTAAACCTGAGTGCTGAGTCTTGAACATCTGCTGAGGAGGAGCCCACGCGGTGTAAAGGCCGAGAGGCTGCTGGAAGGGCACGTCTTGGGAGGGACTCGCTGCTCCCAGCACGGCCCAGCCTGGGGCCAAAAGTTGCCTCTGTGTCCCACGGCTGCAGGAGGGCACGCAGCTCCCCTGCCTTGGCTGGCACCCTCCCCTCTGTTACACTCCACAGTTGCACTTTGGGTATGATTTGTGAGGTGCTTCAGTGTGTGACAAGGACGCTGAGAGCTCAGGGAAACACACCCTGTACGAAATCTGCATAGATCTCAATAAACAAACAAGCTGGTGTTTTATACCGTGGCCTTTTCAACAGCTTCAAACCCAATTATTTATACTTGTGAGCACAATCAAGTTGGTATTTTAGTGACAGCACTGCCTTCTCGCAGTTGGCTGCTGCGGGCGGATCTGTTACAGCCGGGATGCTTGGGCTGACCATGCTGGAGCCCCGCAGGAACCACAGAAAATATGAGTAACCAGTTCAAGGGATCAGTGACAGGAAAGGAAACTTTCCTGGCAGGTTGCTATTTCAGTCTATTGGTTCAGAGGTGACTCGTTGTTGCCACAAGCTCATGGAGAGTCCCTGTGTTTGTGGAAGTGCTGCTGGGTTCCTGCTGTGGCTCCCAGCCAGCAGTGACACCGAATCCCTCCCTCCCCAGCACCAATAACGGCGACAACAGATGATATATAGAAAAGGAAAGGGGGAAAAAAGCCTGTTGAAGCCTGAGTGATGCTCTGAGAGGTGCCTGGTGCCCGATCTGAGCGCTGGGCGAGTTCTGAGCTCGGGGCTGACATTTGGTCGTTGGCACTGCTCAAGGGCTCTTCCCCTCCTCGTATGAGCCTCAGTGCTGAGCTCTGTATTGCTGCAGAATCGTGAGCAAGACCCAAGACATGCTTCAGCATTGCTGTGACTCTTCCCCTGCAGCTTCTTTCCCCAAAAGTCCACATTATTCTTCAGCCACAGTCCCCAAAACCTGCCAGAAAGCTCCTCCCTTAGACCAACCTGACCCTGCATGTGCAGAGGTGCACAAATCCCAGCACAGCTACAGGAACACAAATGTCTGCTTTGAACCCAAAGGAACCACAGTAGTCAGGTCCTTCGTAGAGCTTTTCAGGCAGAGAAACACAAACTGCTGTGCAGGGATGGATTTTTTCTTTTCAGCTCTGACCCAAGGATTTTAACAAGGGACCCTTCTCCAGCCCGTGACCGTGGAGAGCACACAGCTAAGAGCGATGCCACCTCACAGGGCAACTACATAGGCTTTTAATTTTAATGAACCCTCAGTGGCTGCAAGGTTACATCTTTAAATCCATTTCACCTTCCTCTCATCATACCATAATCCTAAATAGTGCTGGCTTCAGAGGTGTTGTGCTTAATTGAGAGTTCATTTGCAGCTTCCATCAATTTGCCTCTCTATCCCCTACAAACAACCTGCTGCTGTACTGAACACCAAACCCAGACATTTAATGGAGAATAAGCAGTTTGTAGAGAAATGATAATTAGGTGACTGGTTTGGAGGGCAGACTACTAAACAACAATTCAATTAGGTTGTTGTCTGATGTATTTTCATAACAAAATAATTGTTTGTTGTATGGCAACTCCTGCAAAGAAACGGGACCAGCAGATCCTGCTGGCGGTAAGTGTGGCTGGTGGGAAAAGCCCTGGAAGCTGCTGCAGTCCCAGCCCAGCCCTCACCCTGCCCAGCCCACCACTAACCCCTGGCCCTCAGCACCTCAGCTCCACGGCTTTGGGATCCCTCCAGGGCTGGGCACTCCCCCACCACCCAACACTGGGGGCCCAGCACTGAGCACAGCCCTGGAGCTGCAGCCTCACCAGTGCCCAGCACAGGGCACAATCCCTGCCCTGCTCCTGCTGCCAACCCAGTGCTGCCACAAGAAACGGTGTTCTTACCCTGTGCTGAAGGATCCCTCTCAGGCTGTGCCCATCCCAGCTGGCACTGTCTCTCCCATCCCACACTGATTTCCATGGGGAGGATTGATTATTTTTCCTTGCAGCTGCACTTGCTGTACACAGGAATTATGAGTCTTTCCACACCTGTGAAAGAAACATTATCCTCAGCCTTCAAGGGTGAAGCATCTTATATTTAGTTGGACTAAATAATGATTCTTCTCTATCTTTCATATCAGGATTTAAGAGCACCCTGGAGCTACAAAGTTTATTAGAACCCATAAGAAGAACTGTTCCATAAACAGGACAACTGTGGCCATAAACCTGCACCTTGAAGTTGTAACAAATCCTGGACTGTTGAAGTAGGACAAAGCCTTGTCTCAGTCAGCAGAAAGGAAAAGAAAAAAAGCAAAGAAAAAGAAGAAATGCAAGCTTAAGCAGAAAAGAGGCCTGGAAATATAGAGGAGAAGAAAGGGAAAAATAATAATAGTAAAGCAAAGCGTGGTGCTTGGCCAGGCCTCTCAGCAGGAGCCCTGGGACTGGCACCCACGTGAGGGAACACGGCTCAGATTAATGGGGACGGGGGGAAAGGGGAGCTCGAGGGAGAAGGAAGACAAGGGGAAAGGAGGGAGGTGCTGGGGGGATTTATGACATGCAGGGAGGGTCATTGGCAGCAACGGAGGTGATGGGCTGCTCATGTGGCTTGGCTCGGGCTGGCCAGGTGAACGACTCAGGAGCCATCCCTCCCGTCACCTTTGGGTGAGCACCACTGCCAGGCACCTGGAAAAGCAGTCAGAGGGGATAAAGTCCCAGAGGTGTGTGACAGACAGGGGGATGCCTCCGAGCAACACTTGCTGTGGGGGGAGGATGAGGTTGAAAAGGGCTCAGAGACCCCTTGGCCCCCTCAGAGCACAGCACCTTGTTGCCCTGGGCCTCTTCTCCATTGCCTTTCCTCCCTCTTTAACTTTTCTCCTTAATTTCACTGCCACTTATTCCGTTTGCTTTTCCCTGCACGGGTAGCCAGAATCTTTTCAGCATCTCGCCCTCCTCTCTCTCTCCATCTCCACCCCTCATTCACACCAAGGAGGGACTGAAGTGTTTTGGTCTGTACACGTTCTGCCTCCTGCAGCCCTCGCAGACTCACCATGTGGAGATGCCAAAGGGCTTCTGGGATTCCAGGCGGGTTGTGCAGGCTCTGAGCCGCCCTCCCGCGTGCTGCAGAGGCTGCAGAAGCCAGAGAGAATCCTCTCCCTCCCCTCCAGCCTTCACTCTTTTGTCACATCGGGTTATTTTTGCTGCTGTTGAATAGATTAAATGACAGAGGTTTGGGTGGGTTTTTTTTTTCAAGTAATTGAGTTTTATTTTGGAGAGGGAAAAATGGAGAGCTAAGTGGGAAAAGGAGGGAGATAGGAATAAACCACACATCTTTTTGTATAGGATCCACAGTTAATTCTTAATTAGAACTGACAGATGCTTCTCCCATAATCCTATTCCCAACATGTTCTGTTTGCTTTGTTTGGCGCTGCATGATACATGGTGGCATCGTAATGACCTTTCGCAACTCCTCCTGGAAGTGTTATTGGCACTCCAATGATTTATTGCATGTTCCACTTGATTACTGGGCCATTTGTCAACATTTTTTTTTCGCTCTCCATAAACCTGTCTCCTGTGTCACAGACATTCGCTAGCATGAAAATTTAAACAAATACAGCGTGTGGCTGGGAGTCAGCGTCTGGCTCTGAGTCCTGGCTCCCAGCACAGATCCAGCCCGGCCTCAGCTCCGTGGGGCTGGAGGACCAGGAGCTCTGCCCACGGGCACAGCTTCCACAGACAACGCTCTGCTTCCAAAGCCTTGGTTCAGGAAGCTGTTCCTGGGGGATCCGTGCTAGCTGCTCGATTGTTTATTGGTGTTTTGGTACCACTTATGGGAACGGGGAGGGGGGAAATCAGCACTGGGATTAAACACCACAATAACTCTGCTGGCAGTGGCTGCCTGAGGACAGCCCGTCTGCCCTCCCTCGGGGCTGGCACCGCCAGGGCTGCAGCAGAGCGACGGGGAGCCCCGGGGCACGTCCTGAAGCACGGAGCAGAGCAGAACCTGGCAGCACACAACCCCTGCAAAGTGAGGGCCGTTAGGGCAGTTGCAAAACAGACACCACACCACTCATTGATGCCCTTTTGAGCGGATCTGTTTGGGATTGGGGGGTGCTACGTCAGCCTGAGCAACATTCAGAGGACAGAGACTGCAAGGCCTGGGGAGGAGCAGCTTTCCTGGTGCCGGTGAAGGCCCAGCCCCCCTGGGCACCCTGAGATGGATGCCATAAATGGAAGCATCCAGAATCACCTGCCTGATTTAAAAATCCTGGCCCATAAGTAAACTGGATATAGTGGCTGTTACAGTGGCCTGGAGCATCTGCACTGCATTTCGAGGAAGCTTTTCCAGGCACTCGTATAAATCACGGCTCTGCTGCAGTAAAGGAAAGGTATTGTTTCACTGCTGTGACATCAATGCAGCCCACATAAATAATTTTTTATTAAGTGTGCAGTGCCCTGTAAAAATACACACACAGTCTGAGGATACTGCAGAGCCAATGCAGAAGCACAGCCAGCTCTGAACAGTCTCCTCCGTGCACAAGAGGCTGGGATGGGAAAGGAAACTCGCCGGGGTGGGGAGAGGGTGGCTGGGTCCTCTTCCAATTCCAGCTCGGATCGGCATGTAATGTATGGCTTAATTTCCTCTCAAATTAGACACTTGATAAAAAAAGTTATTATATCTGTCAAGTTGCCAGTGCTTTTTATGAGTGTGATAAACTAAGAACCACTGCTTTACAAACCTTGATAGGATGTTACAGTACCTGGAAAACAATTTTATTGCAGCCTGGACTACTAACAAATTGCAAATACTGATTAAGCCATAAAGTTACAACAACATTAAAAAATAATGAGAGGTTATTGCACAAGGGGAAGGCTCTTAAGCAGCGGGTGCAGCCGCCAGATTTCCATTGTGCAGGGGAACAGGCCAACCTGCAAAGAGCGTTTCTCCAGGAGAGCTTTTCCCCCTGCTGCCCTCGAGGGTGCTGGGGAAGGGGATCGGGTGCAGGGCAGCTGCCAGGGATGGGCAGGGGCAGACAGGCAGTATTTCCCTCTGCAGCCGTGCAGGGACTCCAGCTACAAATGTTAATATCTGCACTCTGTGTTTTCTAACCAGGGAGACACACTTCTGCCAGAAATCCCTTACAGGCACAAAGGCAGCATCTGTAGATCCTGCTCCAGTGGGCCCCTACAAATACAGGACAAGGATCATCCTCCTGGATGCCTGACCCAGCCCCTTTCCACCTGAGGAAAGGAGCCTGCTGGGCCTTACCATAGTGAGAGCATCTGGCAGGAGTCAGGGCAGTCTGGGGCTGTAAAGGCCCAGGACAGCATCCCCAAACAACTGTACTCAAGCATAGGAGCACCCCAACGCTCATCTCCATCCAAATCAGCTTTGAGCAGGAGTTGAGTGCCTGAATATTGAAAGATCTGAGTCCTTCATTTTTCCCCATGCAGCTTTAACAACAGCAAGAGGCTAAGCAGGTTGTGCTGGTGGCTTTCTCAGGCCCTGCCAACTGCTGCAACTGGGAGACGGAATCTCCTCACACCACATCTCGTTTTGAAGCCCTGCACACAAGCTCCCCATGCCCTTGCAGTAACTGAGAGACCAAGCTGCAGAAGGAGCTTCAAAGATGAAAGTCAGTAAAACACAGGCCTATGCAGTTGAGTACTTTGGGGTCTGTGTGGATGGTTTTACACACATGTGAGTTTATCAGCATTTCGTTAGCCTAGCACTCTCTGGTGACCAGAGCTGGTCAAACTCTTTGCTGAGCAAATGATCTGATTAAATTAACCCTCTGCTTGTCTCCTTTGTAACAATATCTGAGTTATCTCTGAAGGTCTATTGATCTCAGTGATTTATTGGTTTATGGAACAGAGCCCTTTAAGCAATGCCACTTCTCAGCCCATCAGCTCTCCAGGAACATGTGCCCTCACTGCTGTCTTTCCATTTTCACGTTTCACTGATGATTTTAATCACATGGAATTGATTTTGATCTATGATTAATGATGAGAGATGACATGAAATCCTATACAGAAGGGACAGCACATATCAGCTCTCAGCTCTGTTATTTTGTCCACCCCCCTAGAGCAAAACTGCTTCCAAAACAAGGCATGTCCACTCTGGGCAATGAAAACCCACCTCTCTCTCGTACCTGATCCTTCCTCAGAGGCACACCATCCACCTACCAGCATCTGTGCAAGGACCCACAAACTCCTCCACAAATACCTGAAGAAAAATAGCAGTGGCATCACAAACCCACCTGAAATTCAAGCTAACATTGACCCTTCTCCCCTCTCCTCCCATCTGCTGAGCTCTGCGTGTCACGCAGGTGCTTGGAGAGTTGGGCTCTGCAGGGCAGGCTCAGCTGGGACTCACACCTGGCAGATCCCTGTCCTCGGCTCCTTGCCCTTGCTTTCTGCTCCTCAACAGCAAGCTTTGTCACTCTTCCCCCCTACCCCCTCCGTTTGAGGCTGTGCTTAAGTGCTGCGTTACTGCATGGCTGAACTACTGATGCAGCAATTAAAAACATTTAGGGTTATTGCCAATAAAAGGGATTCGCAAGGTCCATTAAAAATGTTTGCTGAGGAACATAATGAAAGAAGTGAAATAAGCAAACAGGCAGAAAGATGAAAGTAAAAGTGAGAAAATATCCCCTGGTGAGGTAAGATGGTCCTGTGGAGTGGGCCACAGCGACCCTGAAAAGGGACCTACACCTTCCTCCTTGGTATGACTGGCAACAAAAGCTCCTTCAGCTCTCCAAGCCCCAGGCTACAAACAGATCTTTTCATCTGACCCATCTACAAGGAAAAACTCTCACAAAGCTTAGGAGCAAACAGCCTCAGGTCGCACGGGGGAGGTTCAGGTTGGAGATGAGGAACAACTTCCCGTTGGAGATGAGGAAGAAGGATTCTGTGTTTCTACATGTGGTTGGTTTCCTGTGATGCCCATGTTAGAGATCAAGTGCAGTGAATATCTGGGCGTGCTGTCTAAAGGGCTCATCTCCCCACCTGATGGCACCTCAGAACCCCGAGCCTGGGATCCACCTGGGATCCATCTGGGATCCGTCTGGGAGAGCGGCGCATCTCCTGTCTCGCACGTCCCTAAAGGTGAGCCGGGCTGTTAGTGGCAGCCCGTGGAAATCCATCCGTGCTGCTCAGGAGCAACAGCTGAAAGCGTTTCCTTATGCACACACAGAACTGGCATTTTGCTAGATTTAGGGAAGTAGGCAAGACGTATTTGTCTGCGGAGGCTTTGCACCTTCGGCAATTATGTCTGCAGTCTGGAAAACAACAGCAGCAGGGTTGCAGCGGGGAGGGAAAAAAATGCTACCGTGTCAGAATAATGAGATCTGTGATTTCAGCACTTACTGGGTCAGACACACACACAGTGTGTTATCTGTAATGCTTTCCTCTGACATTCAGGGAAATTGCATTTATGCAGAGGACACGAGGCGCTGGAGCACGGTGCTTCACCGGCCCCTGGGAGGGGATGCTCAGCCCGGGCTCCTCCTGCCTCACTCCCTCGGGGTCCCGGGGGTCCCGTGTGCCTCACAGCCTCACTGAGGCACAACTGGCACCCTCCTGCAGTGGCAGCCCCAGGGGCTCCCAGGGAACTGGGACTGTTTCTGCCCTCTCCACAAGCTGCCATGAACAGGGCCCTGCAGGGGCTGCGTTCCTCACCCTGTTGGGGTGCCTCAGATGAGCTGTGGATCTAAACCCTTGGAGCCAGTGGTTTTGCAGCCGTGATGGATTATCCCATCATCTCCCACGGTCTTACATTCCATTCCCTCCCTCTCCCTTCAGAAACCCAACGTACAGAAGCTCAAACCAATTTGATTTACCTCATGTTTTCATCTAAAAAATATTTTCTATCAGTTTTCTGACCAAAAAAATCTATTTTCTGGTAAAAAGCAACTGACCCTGTACCCGCAGTGTCCCGATGGGCTGCGAGACGGAGCCCGGGCCCGGCCGCGTCAGCCTGCGGTGTCAGACGAGGGGTTTGAGCCTTGGGCTGCTCACACATCCCCCAGCACCGGCCAAAACATTCATCAGGAACTCTTTTCCAAAAAGGAACATCGCTTTTCACTAATGAGCTGAGCTCTCAGATGACAGGAGGCCTTGGACTAGATGCTACAGAATAATTAAGAGTGGCACTGGCTTTTTGCTCCTCAGTACTTCTCATCATCCAGAGGCTGTATTACAACTTTTGCTTTTTTGTTCCCTCCCCTTCCTCTTTCTTTTTCTCTTTCCAGTGGAGGAAGAAAACCATGTCTAGATTAAAAAGATCTTGTTTTCCAGCTGTTTAAGACAGCCTGCAACAGAGGACTGCGCCAATACCCCAAATCAAACCTCCCACTGTGGGAGAGAGAGTTCCAGCCCAAGGCCAGATCTGAATTTTGCCAACAGCTCCTATATTTACAGTTTTCCTTGAGGGCTTTCATTACAGGCCACAGAGCTTTCACGGTCAGGATCTGGAGTTTGTCTTGGACCTGATCTGCAAAAGCGTGGGGCTGCTTCTTGCAGGCCCATGTTTCTGGACAGTTCCTGAGAGAAATGGAGAGATGAAGAGGAGGAGGAGGGGGTGGTGGCAGGGCTGGGGTTCCCCCTTGTCTCCCTGTCTGGAAGCAAACCCACAGGAGGGTCTGTCCTGCTGTGGGTGATGCCCTGTGGCCCCTCAGCAGCCCAGGCCCAGTGCTGCCTGGGAAGGGTGCTCTGGAAAAATCCCCTCCACCACACCACACCAAACACCCCCACACCACAAGAGTGCTTCGTGTCATTGAAAAAGCCTCAAGCGATCAAAGATGACGTCTGGCACTGGAGGCGGGCACAGCCAGCCCCACACTCACTGATTTCAAGGGCCTTTCCCTACCCACGGAAGAGCCGGGCAGAGGGGCTGCCCCCGAAGCCCCCCGGCTCCATCAGGAACGGAACAGACGGTGCATTCTCGCCACAGGCAGGGGCAGGTCCCTGCAGCTGCTTCGTGCGGTGATGGAGTCGCAGAGCAGCGGTACAAAACGCTCTCGTTTGTCCGGCCGCCGAGCTGCTGGGCAATTATTTGGAAGTAATGAAAGTGAATGCATGACATTTAAAAAAGAAACTCCGCTGTCAGCAGGAAAGCTGCCACATTCCTCCTGCACCTCGGAGAATACGCTTAGCTTGAAATAATGTTCATTTTAGCAGAGTTGTAAATTACAAGTGTGTTAGGGTCTTGTGGGATTTATTAGCATTTGGAAGGAGGTTACGGGCCTTGCGCTGCTGCTGCTGCATCTGGTGCAGGCTACAGAGCAACCACAGAGCAAGATTTGGAGGCAAAAGAAAGCACCTTTTATAGCTCATCTCTGGTGGCTTGTATTGCTAACATTACACACGCACACACACACACACACACACGAGCTTCAGCAGTAAAAAGGAAGGATTTCCAAATCCATTTTCCCAGCTGCTGGTTGTGATTGATCCAGAGTTATTAATAACCAAGAGAGGAAACCTCGCTGGGCTCCGCTGCAGGCGCGTGGCCACCAGCCCCTGCCCCGTGGGCAGCCGTGCCCGGGCGCAGGCCTGCAGCTCTCCTCTGGGACAGCTGTTTAATTTTCTCAGGTTTATGTTCTCTTTTTTTTTCATTGCAGGTGTTTCATAAAAATGCAGCCACGGACCTGGCAGGAAGCAATAAGCTTCAGCTTCCTCTGCATGAACCAAAGGGATTTCTTCCTCCCTTCTGGAAAGGATGGAGTTCTGCTAATGTAAGATTAATGCTCTTCAATCCTGACCCTGCTGTCTTCAGTCTGTAAATGCTGAAGGGTCACCTTTAGTCCACGCCATTAGTGATTAATTAATCTCAGTGTTTATTTGATCCATTCCTTTCAGTGAGAATTTCTGCACTAGAGTTGCTTTGGTTATCCCAAGGGAAGCAGGACTCTGCTCCCAGGTCCCTGCTGCACGTGGGCTGAGAGGTGCCGGGAACAAGTGAGTACTGGGAAAACAACCCTGCAGGGCTGCAGGGATGGCCAGAAGAAAGAGTCTGGGGAGAGAGGAGGCTTCTGAGCCCACATCAGAAAATAACAGTCAAGGAAATGAATGTCATCTTAGCTGGATGCACACATTCCTTACAAGTTTCTGTGCCAGCTAATATAAAAGAGACTGATTTTTCAACTTCTACCATTTCCCTGAAGACATTGGGCTGCTCACGTGGGGAGCTCTGGAAAAACCCAACCTGAGGGTACACGGGAGCTGTGGGGAGGGGGACAGCATGGACTCAGGGGGGCAAAGGAGGAGTCCGACCATCCAGAGGAGGAGTCTGACCATCCTCTGCCCCACGGTACAGACCAGGGTGGGTGGCACCCACACAGCATCCGTCTCTGCCACAGCTTCAGCTCACCAAGAGTCTCTCAGCCCAGGGACAGGATTTTCTTAGATCATGAGCTCTCCCCCCCATCTGTTTATCTCTGTGAATCCCATTAATCATGTTCTGTGCCTGGACAGTTTATAACACCACATCCATCCTCTAAGAGCTGTTATCGTACACCCTGAAGATCTGTCAGATAAATAGCCAGGTCAGCTGCAGCTGTTCCAATATCCTGAAGAAATCAGATTTATCATTTTAGATTAAAAAACAACCCCACACGCACCAGAACCCCCCCAACCCACCCGCAGGCTGGCTGGGAAGCTGTGTTTCTTGGCCCTCTGCAAGTCCTGCTGCTGCTGCCTTCCATCTGCAGCCCTGTGATAAATGGCTGCAGGGTGCCAGGTACAGTTCAATGTTGAAAAATCCCAATATGTGACTGAGGCATCTCATTGCAAGTCATTAATCTAAAAGGAGACCGGTGCCAGGACAAGGCTCTCACTCACTCCATCGTCATCTGGACCCGCTGCCAGAGGCAGGAAGGAGGGAAGGGAAGGCCCCTGCCATTTTCCACTGGTGAATGGGCTCTCCAGGCCGTTAACCCTCTCTGCAGCCCACAGCTGTGCCCCGGAGCCCTGGCCAGCTCACACGTGGCTCTGCCACCGAGGGGTGGCTTGAGCAGCATCTCCAGAGGAGCTGTGCTGGTGGGCAGTGCTCAGCCTCTGCCCCACACAGCCCCTCAGCCCCGTTAACCCTTTCACTCACACAGAAAGGCAACCTTTGTGGCACATGGCGAGGCTGCCAGGCCTCCAGGGCCTCTCCTCCAAGCAGCACCCACGGAGGGATAAAGTTCCTGGCTGGCATCTGTGACCTGGGGTTGCTTGGCAAGGGAGATAGGGGGCTGCCCCCAGGAAGGGAGGAGAGCTAGGAGATGTGGCTTTGACCAGCTGCCACCAGCTGCCCATTTTTGCCCTGACCCCTTCCACAGCTCCAGTTTCAGCAGAAGCAGCCGGGATCTGCCCAGTGCAGGGAGCTGGGACACTGGGTCTCAGACAGGAGCGTGGAAACGAGGGGTATGAGTCTCAAATCACCACAAACATGGACTTTCCCTGCACAGCCTGTGTTCCTCACCATGTAGTTTTAAATAATTCACATGAAGAAGATCTAAACACACTCCCAGAGACCTCAGGCTTCCCTGGCAGCTCCTGCTCCTGGGAGAAATCCTTGCCCCAGCATTTCTTCACGGGGATATGCCACTCCTGCCCTCACTCTCTGTTTAATGTGCCTGCTGCAACACGCTGAAGCAGGTACTTCCCTCAGCAAACTGTCATGGCCCAGAGTGTGCTTTGAGCTCTGACAGCCTCCTCGGGGCTGGCACCTCCCAGCTTTTCCTCCCTGCGGTGACTGCAGGTCCCTGGAGACCCCGGTGTGGGGTTTCCACGCTGTCTATGGTGCTGTGTCCCCGGGCAGCAGCCAGCCCCTCTCACCAGCAGCCCCGCTGCCAAGGTGCCTCTGCTCCCCTCCGCACCAGCCACATCCCGAGCCGCGTGCCTGGTGCCAAATTGAGTTGTAGCCGTGAATTATTTAGAAGCATCAGTGGAATATTGTTGTATCAGTAACACAGACTATCAGTTTGTGGCCTTGGGGCTGCCTCAGTTACACACTCCATCACTATTTTCTCTCATGAATAATGTAGGAGTGGAATTACTCTGCATGTAGAGAATTCATACCCTGAGAAAACAAGGTTGCTCCAAAATTAATTTTCCGTACTAAAAGAGCGACAGAAAATCAATTAATCGCGTATTATTCTATACAGAGACAGAGTAAGGGAAACGGCGAAAATGGCTGTAGCTATACATCAGCAAATGCTGTATTGGCAGAGTGCTTTGCAGGGCTGTGAGTTACAGCCAGCTACAAAGAAGGTAAATATATTCCACCCGAGAGAGCCCTCGAACATGAGGCTCCGGAGCTCACGGCACAGGCAGCTGTGCTCACGCCGCTTCCCGACACCAGAGCAGAGCTCGGCAGCGCTCGCTTCGCCCTCAGCTCCTCCTTTGTCCTGCCGCCAGCGGGCCCCAGCCCTCGTCACGGCAGCTCCCTGCTGCAATCCGGGTTCCCAGAGGTGCCCAGCCCCAGCTGCCCTGTGCTGAACGCCCCCAGATCCTGCCATGGCGCACACAGCTACGGGAACTCAAGTACAGTGGGATGACCTCAAGCAGGTCACCTCAGCTGAATAAAGTCTCTGCTTATAAATCACGGAGCTGGAAACCAGAGGAACGGGGCTGCTGCTCTGCTGAGCTGATGCTCCCAGGCGTCACCCCCAGCTCGGGAGGTGGGAAGCTGTCGTGGTGGCAGCTCCCAGTCCGGCTCCGTTGCTGCCTCCAGCACCGCTCGTGTCAACACTGCCTCATTGTTATCTAACACAAACAGCAACCAGCCATTGCAGAATGGAGCCCGGAGACTTAATTAATATTTAAAATTGCTGTGAGTCTCAGAGCACAGCAGAGCATCCTCACTCCACAGGACTCCTCAGAGGAGTGAGCGCAGGGAAACTGACACAGCACCAACTGCAGCTCTGGGCAGTGTGAGGCCAGCACATGGGGCTGCCCGGGAGGCACACAAAGTGCCTCTCAGCACCAATCCTGCCACAGCCAGGGCTGAGCAGCAGTGCCCCAGGCACAGCCAGGGAGTTTGATGCCACCAGGTGAGGGCAAGCTGCTCATATCGTTGGGTTTATTTCTTCTCTCCGCCGCTTACAAAAGACTCCACAAGCACGTGGGCACGGGTCAGCCACAGACACCTACGGAAGGGCGATAACCACACCGGGACCTGCAGCTATTCCACTGCCTAGTTAGTTTTGATTAATAACGTTCATTGGTTTAACAAATGGCATAATAATTAAGGGATGAGGAATTATGAGGCTGACCTCAAAAAAGCCAGTGAAACATCAATAGCATCTTCAGGAATAAAACTTAAAAATAAACTAATCTATAATGAAGACTGGCTGTTCTTTTTGCAGCTAATTATTTTTCCCTGAGCACTCAATTCTTTTGTCATCTCCTAGAGACACTAAGTTTTAAGGGTCACCACACAGTGGAGATAATTTTTTCCAGCAAGGGAAACAGAGGCTTTCAAAGTGTTCACAACAACAACAACAACAACTGCAACTGCAATGGCATTTTCCAGTTGCAGCCTTGGGGTTCATCACAGGGTAATTAACCAGTATGGTCTCTGGGCTCAATTCAGAGGGATTTTTAGGGTTTTTAAGCACTATTAATGGGGAAAAAAAAGAAGAAACAATCTCTGCACCTCTACCAACATGTTCTTCACCATCTTGATGTGGCTACAGATCCACCTCTGGTGCCCGGGCCAGCCCCAAATCATAGAATGGTTTTGGCTGGAGAAGCCCTTGAAGCTGCTGCAGTCCCAGCCCTCCCCTCACCCTGCCCAGCCCAGCACTGACCCACGGCCCTCAGCACCTCAGCTTTGCAATACCTATGAGATGCTGCTGGGTGAAACCTAGCAGAAGGATCTGACAGAAGAATTGATGCTTCTTTCACTAACATGAAGGGCTGAGTTTTCCCTTCATTTCTCCAAATCCAAACTGCTAATAAGGATGAAAATAAACCAGTGTATTTCAGCCCAGAAACCACAGACTTTGGCCCAGGTATCCTCTATAATCTGAATCTCTGCTCCTCAAAGCAGCTCATTTTTGTGGGGGCAAACAAAAAAGGCTTTTAGCTTTCAAGAACAGCTGCAGACACGTGAGTGCAGGTGTGTGTGTGTGTACAGGTTTGTGGCCTCGTGCACTGACACGTGAGCTCACTCCATGCCTACGTACAACGCTGTGCACGACGCTGTGCATCTGTGCAGACACACACACAAATCACCTGCTGACAAGCGAAGCCCAGCACTTGCAAAGGCCCCTCCAAGCCCCTTTCAAGCTCATCTCCCCTTGCTCCCTCCGTGAATGATTTAGCTCCTGCCCAGGCCCAGGCCCCAGCAAGCAGCGCGCATCTCGCTGGGTATGGAAGTGTTTAAGGAGTGTCTGCAAGTCCCCCAGCCGGAGCAGACATGAAAGGCAAGATGCTGCGTGTGATTTATTGCGTGCTGAGCGATTTGACAGTCATACTGTTTGAAACCACTGTCCTCTGGCTTCATCCCGGCGAGGGGATGGCTCAGATGCAGGGTGCGGGGGAGGAGATTTACGGCGCTGCGAAGCCGCAGATGCCTGCTCCCCTCCCAGCCCCCCGCCAGATGTGCAGCAGGGCAAGAGCTGCTCCAGAGGCTGCATTTGGATCCCGAGCCCTCCGACTCCACAGATGTTTATTGACTTATAAATTCAGACTTTCAAGAAGTTCATTAGCGTGCGGCTGTGCAGAGGCGGCTCCTGTCCCCACGCAGCCCCGCCGCTCCCAGCACGGCCGCCGCTCCCAGCACGGCCACAGCGGCTTTTGCCCCACGGTGGTAGGTGGAGGGGTGGGGGGCTCAGCTCAGACACGAGCAGTAGAGAAGAGATCAACACTGATCATCTGCTTATTTGACCCTGATTTACTGTGAGTGAACCTCCCCTCCCTGGGAAGCCTGGCAGCAGCCCTGCACCAGGGAGGGGAGGGGGCAGGACTAGCGAGCCTGGCAAACTTGGCTCCCTTTGCCCAGCCAGTCATCCCTCTTCCCCCAAACTGGGCAGTGGCTTAAAACCATGGGAAACAAAGAGAAGTGTCTTCCTGCTGTTGCTTTCTTTGGCTTTTGGAACTCATAATTCCCCTTCAAGCGTGAAGGACGGAAACTTCCTCACACACAGAGAAAAGAGATCAGATTTTTATGCAATAGCACGACTCTGGGAGCTGGGATTTTTAATGATGACAATTCTCTGTTTTGTGAGAGCTGGCTTCCCTGTGTCCAGCAGCGACCCACCACCTCACTGCAGCTGCAGCCCTTGCAGCTTCTCACCGTGCCTGAGCCCAACAGTGGCCTTTGCTGAAGACCCACTTACCCACTCTGTCACTGCTCCTCAAGTATTGATATAGACACTTCAAACACTGGATTATTCTGTCCATCCCCTTTAGACTAAATCTGCCTTGGAAAACAAATGACCCTATTGGGCTCAAAATGCTCCCGCAGCTGACTCCATAATGAGCTGTTTATTATAGTTCCCATAAGTGAAATCCATTAAGTCTGACAGAAAGGCAGCTAAAGTTTACATTCAGCATCCGTTTGAGGGGAGTTCTGGGTCTGAATTAAATTTGCCCCTTCCCTCCTCCACCCCAGCAAAGCTCTACACAATACCTCAATGCATTTTCCATCTTTGTTTTCCAGAAGAATGAGGCTGAACTTCAGTGGGCCCTGGATGATTTGGCAAGTTGTCCAACTTGTTTTCTCAACACAGGTTTTCTCTCTTCCAGTGTCAGTTTTCTGTCCTGAAAACTTGAAAGGAAGGCAGGTGGTTTAGGGATGACATTGTTCTTTCTACCCTAGGTGCAAGCAATCTGATTTTTCTCTAGCCTGAAGATGGATATTGGGGCAGTGGTGTCACTAGTACAGCTGGCTGAGAAATGAAACTCCTGAGAAGTTTCAAACAGGAATAATTGTCCCAAAGCTAGACAGAAAGCCAGTGCCTGTTACTGCATTATAACCACAACAACTAACCCTCTCCTTACGTATCAACCACAATATGACCTGAAATCAGAACAGTCAGTCAAAGGAAAGATCTGGGAATGTTAAAAGCAAAATGTTTTCATAGTATTCCAGAAGAAGACCAAAGCTGCACATTAGTGTGGAACAGTTCCCTGCCACTGGAGCATCGGTTCTCAGCAGAACAACATCCCAAGAACATCCTTTTGATGGGGTTTCATTACTGTGAGTAAGCACTGTCTGACACAGCCCAGGGATGTTCCAGCTCCCTTGAGAGCAGTGAGGAAAGGGGCATTGTGTGGAACAGCAAGTGGTGTGGAAAGGGGAAGAAGAGGACAAACAGGACAAGATGGACAGTAGAGACAAGAGATAAGAATCCTGAATGGACAGCAGAACTCCTGTTGCCTTTGGCAGCACTGAGGGCTGTCACCCTCAGCCCAGGACTGCGGGAAGGCTCCCATAGAGCTTGAGAGCTTCCCAGCATCAGCAGGAGAAGCAGCTGCTGCCTCCCTTCCCCTCTGCAGAAGGGGTCTAGACATGATGAGGGCAGCCCCTCGCTTTCCCCAGGAAGAGGAGATGAGTCTTTTATAGGCTGAGCGGCCCCGCAGTGTGGAAATGGCAGTGATTATACAAACTCTGCCATGAGTGGCTGATTGACCTTGGGAAAAGCACTTCATACCTCTGCAGATTGTAATCAGGTAATATCTGTGAAGTGCTCTGAAGTCTTTGGACAGAGAATGTTGTAAGATGATCCCAAAGGCAATAAAAAAGGGAGAAATGCTGCCCAGTCATACACAGAATTGTATCCTTGAAATTACATTTCCTTCCTCCCCTCTCCTCCTCCTCCAGACGTGGCACCGATTTGTCAAATCTGGACAGATAATCCAGAGGTGTGTGTGCCTGCTTTATCACCAGGAATGCCTGTATCACACCAGCACTGGGCAGGACACACATTTTGATTAACGTGGATAAACCCAACACATCTTTGATGGTCACATTTTGTAAATCTAACCAGAAACCAGGAATAATTTCTGCACATTTGTGTGTGGTGTGTGTGCAAGCAGCAGTCTGCATTAGCATATAAATGCATTTAAAGTGAGACAAATACTGGTGGCTTTGGCCAGCTGGATACTTCTGGAATCAGAAATGTAAACTGTTTAGAAAAGGAAACGTTTGTGTTTAAATGTACGGAGAAGGCGGCTGTGGAAGGTGGAAGGAGCATCCTCCCAGAGCCACTTCTGGAGCTCACGCTGCTCGCCTGTGTGCTGGAAGGGTGAATGGGAGGGTTCAGGAGCTGCCACGCAGGAGCATGTGTGAGCAAACCCTCCTCTGGGTAAGGCTGGGCACAGCGTGGAAAGGCACATGTGGTGTGGTGCAGGGTGATTCACAGAATGGTTTTGGTTGGAAGAGCCCTTGAAGCTGCTGAGTCCCAGCCCGCCCCTCACCCTGCCAAACCCACCACTAACCCACGGCCCTCAGCACCTCAGCTCCATGACTTTGAGATCCCTCCAGGGATGGGGACTCTGTCAGGGAGCTGCAGACAGTGACCATGTCTCTCCTCAGCCTCCTCCTCTCCAGATTAAACAAGCCCAGTTCCATACAGACCGGCCCCAAGAGCAGCGATAGCTGCATGAGGATGTGTGCACAACTGCTCCAAGACGTGTTAGCTTACTGGGAATGGGTTCATTGGGATAAACTCCCCTTTCAGATGGGGCTAGATTACTCAGGACTGTAAACCCATCAAGGGCTGTGCCACTTCTTTGGTACGTGCTTGTACAATTCCTGCTGCTGAGCGCTTGCCAACTTCAAGTACAGCAAAAATGACAATAGCAATAAGGAAGCTTCAGAAGTCTTAATTAAGTAGTGACTCAAATTTCTCTCTCAGCTTGGAGAAGTTGCAGGTAGACTAAGGGCTATTTGGTGAGACAAGTTACCTCGTTAAAACCATACACTGCTTGGCCTCGCAGGATCGTTATGTGGGGGAAATAAAAAGCCCCAGGTGTGCACGTGAGCTCTCCGCTGCAGGCTGTGGAAGCCCAGCAGACACGGCCCATCCACTCACGCACCACCCGCTGCAATAACAACCACCTTGGCCAAACAGGCAGGATCTGGTCTGCTGGTCGCTCGGGGTTTGTTTTGGAAACAGCTGTTAGTCTGTGCGGTAAAACAGAAGATGGAAAGTGTCACAGGAATGTGGGTGTCATGTGAAACCTTTCCTAGGAACAGCAGGGAGATTTATACGTTGCATTTGGTTTTAATTCGACGCACATGGCTGTAGATGCCTGAGATTGGGGAATGGCACTCTCAGCCAGGGTGCATTTTTCAGGGGACGGCTTGTGACCTCACACAGAGGAGAGCACGCTGCAGCCACGGCCCGGCACCCACCGCAGACAGAGGTTCCCCACCGCGTCCCTTCAACCACCCGTGGCCTCTCAGAGTCAGGCCCTGAGCTCTTCCTCCCCTGTGCCAGCTCCTGGCACCCTGCTGCTTCCCTCAGGCAGACCCAGGCTCCGTGATGCTGGGCAGCCACGGCAGCACGGCCGGGGAACGCGCTGCGGCCTCACGCGCCCGCCCAGGCTCCGCCGGCCACGGCTTCCCTAACACCACTGACAAGCTACCTGCTAACTATTCCCTCTATTCCTGCTTTTCCCTCTCTCCTTGCTTTTCTTTTGGGAAAAAAACAAGGCAAACACACACAAACAAAACCAAAGCAGATGTGGCCTGTGCACTGAGCTCCAGTGCTTCACGGGAATCTCACAAGTGCCCGTGGAGATAAACAAAGCTGGGCTTGTAAAATGGAGCCCGGTGTTCTGTGGGGAAGGGAAGAGGGGTGAGAAGAGGATCTCATTTTCAAAGAATTAGAAAAATGTGATGCAATTCCATGAAAAGAAAGACAGAGAGAGGCAGAGCAATGCAGGGAATGTCACAAAAGCCATGTAGGCAAGAGCCTGCAGCTGCCTGAGTTTGAAAACAAATGATTTTAATCAGCTGCTATTCAACTACTGTCAGCTCTGATTTACTGTGTTCAGCCAATTAAGGTTTTTTGGGGGGTTCAAAGGTTAGGAGGTGAAAAACAAAAGCATGTTGTTGGAGGAGGGGAACAGTGAAGCAAGAACAGGAGTGGGGCTCTCCAAGCCCTTCCCAGAGATAAACCATTGGCATCAAATTGGCCTCACCACCTGGCAGAACCCAGCAACAGGGCTGGCACCCAGCCCCACCGAGGGCTCACATGGCTTTGGGTCATCCTGGCACAGGCCTCAGGCTTCTGAGTTAGCCCAGGGCTGAGGTTGGGTGGCCCCCCACAGCCCAGCCCCTCACCCAAGGCTTCTGCAGGCAGTTGGCGGCTCCAGCTCAAACCTGGGCCATCCCAGATGCTCTGAATTTGTACACAACACAAGTGAAAGTCTTGGGATAAGGAGCAGAGGGATTTTAAATGTGCTGTGATTAAATGGGACATGGTCTTCAATGACTGAAGCCGCAGGAGACGCTTGTGATGCACCTCTGAGTTTCCTTCCTGAACAAGGTTGCTGCAGCACCTGCACTATTGACCAGCTGGTCACAATGGCTCTCCTGAAAAAGGCCTCTTTAAACTTTATCCCTCACACAAAGTAAATGATTTCCATAATCTAAACATGACAAAGTAACTCGCGGTATCTTCCCCGCTCTCCGAGCATCGCTAATGTATTCAACGCAAACAGTTCCAGGCAGGCCCGTGATATGAGCTTTCCACAATTAATTAGTCCAGCACAGTACTAAGCAAGGAAGAAAATTAAAAAGAAAAACTATCTCCCCAAGTGCAGAGATATCTGGGTGTTTGCACAGCTCCCACCTTAGTGGCAGATAATAGTCTGGAGTCTTTGATCCTGTAATAACTCTCAGAACTATTAGTGTTGCTGAATGGCTCCCAGGCTTTGGCTTCCAGCGACGCCTGCTCCGAGGATGTGGCTCACACAGCAAATGTCTCACCGTGTCCCATAGATTATGGTCGGTGGGTCCTGTTTACCCTGAGATCTACAGTTTCACTCGTACCAGAATGGTGTCACTGTGCTGTCTTTGTTCCTCCTATTTAGCACTTTGATTTGTGCAGCTCTGCTAAGAATCTCCCTTGCAGCTTGTTGACTTATCACTCATCCCCGTGAGTTCCCATTCTCTCCTCTCCTGACAGCTTTGCCTAATGTACTTATTCATTCAATTTAAATAAATCGAACAGGGCCCTATGACAGCCGATAAGTGAGTCACACAAGAACAAACAGAAAGGAAGCACTGCAAATAGTCAAATGTCAAGTAGGAATGGAAAACTGTCCCTACAGCTTCAGCGAACCTTAGATGTCTAATATTTATGGCCAATTGATGTCATTAGAAAGTAAATAAGCCCTCTTATGCTGCATTACAAAAGATTAACTGCAAGCAATGGAGTTTAAATAGCACAGATAAGTGCAGATGGAAATAAACCTGTTTAAAGCTGGAAATATTTGCTGAACCTCCTCGCTGCTTTTAAGATAATTGATCTCTGTATATCTGTATTGAATCTCGCCATAAAAGCTTTGAAATGTCTTCTGGCAAAGCCGAGCTCACTTGTGACTCAACCTCTCCTTATCTCTCCAGATTGCAGAGGGTTTTTTCATTCCTCAGCATGCTGGGTGGGGAGCACACAGGCCGGTGTCAGCACACTTCCCATCCCGAGATGCTGCGGGCCGGGGTCATCCCTGGCAGAGCCAGCGCCAGCGTCTCCAGCCCACTGCCATTTGCCCGGCTTCAAAGGATGGCAGAAAAATAAATAGTCTTTCAGGTTATTGAAGTGTGCTCCAGCTGAGGTTCTTTGGAAACAGCCCTGCATGATAGATATTAATGAGTTACATTTTGCTGATAAGGAAAGTGAGCGAGAGAGAAAGGAAGAAGTGATTTACTCCGGCGTTTTGCTTTCTCATGCTCACACTAATCTCTGGAGCACGCTCCCACCCAGGCTGAGGCTTGTTTGGACAATGGAACACACTGGCGGCCCTGAACCGTGCTGTCTGCTCGGGCCAGCCCAGCCCTGCATGTGGGGCTTTGGGCTACCTGTGCCGGGACCAGCACGTGGAGCTTTGGGCTGCCTGTGCTGTAACATGCCTGAGGAAGAGGGTCAGGGAGGGCTGGCTCTGCCAGCGCAGGGGCTGCAGTGCACACAGCGAGGCTGAGCACGGCTGTGCCCGCATGCAGCGGGTATTTATGCAGCGTCTGTGCGAGTCTGGGGAGGCTGAGAAAGGGAGGACACGTGGCCAAGATCATAAGTCAAGCATTGGAGACAACTGCAAGACCCCACCCCTGAGGTCCCCGTGCCCTCCGTGGCTGCCCGCCGGGCACCATCTGCAGCTGGACTCTGTGCCAAGCCGGCGCTGCACCACTTTTCCACTGCAGAAACATTTATTTGATCCTACAACATTGCTTTCAAGATGATTAATCTTCGCCTGGCTGTGTGTTTAGGCTCTCCATAAAGGCAGGTGCATGTGTTCATGTGCTGCTGCTGTCAGGGCTGTTAATGTAAGCGTCTGTTTTACAGCCCAATTGACAGCCGTATTGTTCTGGCAGGGTTACAGCTCTGACATGTGGAATCAATCTTTTTAACCTGTCAATTAATCAGTGGGCAGCTGTCAGCCCAGCTGAAAGGCCTGAAGGACAGTGCCCTTTCAATGGATTATACTGGATGCTCAGTGGAGTAAAATTGAACGCTTCAGTTTCAAGAAACTCTCCCTGCATTCAGAGCAACGCTCAATCTTGCTTTCACTGCGAGAAGCAAACACCAGGCCCTGGAACCAGGCAGAGAAGGATGACAGCTAGGCACCCTGGCTGGGTTTGATACCTGGCAAGAGACATCTCTGAAACACAAGCACAGGGCATGCTAACAGATCCCTGCCTTCCCCCTCCTTCCGAGAGCGTGGCCAGGCTGGGGAGGCTTGCAACACACAAAACTGCTTTTGAGGGGTGTCAGGGTGAGCAGACGGATCCCACACCCTGTGATGGAGGTGACAGCCTGGTTCCTGCTTGCAGCCCCAGATTGCCCCTCCAGCCTCAGACAAGTCCCTCGGGGCTTGGCTGTGTGGGTGCGTTTGCCTGGACTCCACCATCACGATCCCGCAGCGAGCCTCCCGTGCCACGCTTTTAAATCAGAACGGGAGCAGAGAACTGTCCTCCTGCAGTTCCTGTCTGTATTTCCTTCAGGGCTTAATTCTCCCCCACCTTTTCCTTGCTATTTCCAAGATCTTTCTCACATCAATGAAAAGAAAGAGTACCTGAGGGAGCTGACACCACCTCCTTTTTCTTACCGCAAACTGGGACTCTCTCCATCGCCCCTGGAGCTGATGTTGGAACGGGGTCTGAAGAGATCCCCCTCCAAAGCGACTCGGAGTGGCCCAGGTCCCCTGGCAGCGAGCAGCGCCGAGAGGAAACAAAAGCATAACCTTGAAAATAGCTGCATTTCCCCAGTCCCCTCAGCCTAATGTACTGTGGTGCTAGTTGAGCGGCCACTAATTTGATTCATATGAGAGGCTTGACCTTATTCCACCAAGTGTTTTCCAGCCTGGATTTCTCTAACTGCATGTTTATAGAGAGTATATGAAGCATTTTATGTTTTTTCAGCTGTTTAGGAACTTGATTGTTTTTCAGGCCAGTCCCAAGAGAGCAGAGTACAAGTCACAGCCTCCCCCCGTCCCCTCTCAGCCATCAGGGTGCCCAAGCCATCCCGATTCTGGTGTTGGGAAGGCAGAAAGGGTAATTTATTTGGTGGCTGCATCATTACATGGAGGTGACTCCAAATGAATTACCTTTGTTTGGCACAAGCAGGGAGCAGTTAGCACTCTCTGGGTAATCTATCTTGGGATCAAAAAGCTATGGAGACACACAAAAACTCTTCTGGAGCCTTAATCTCTCAGAACCATCATTTTCTCAGCTGAGGGTATGTAGGGACCTGGGTGCCAATGCCTTTTGTGATGATATTAGATGACTGATCTTTCTAAACTGCTTTTTTCCTTGCTTATCACACAGACATGGACAGATGAAGCATTTATAGATTATCCCTGTGTGAGATGGCTTCAGACAATTAGTCACAAGCTAAAGAGCATCTTCATGGTTTCCAGCAAGGGGGAAACATGAAGGGAGTCGGGGGTTTGCAGGTCTGGATGAGGATCACACAACAATGGATGGCAAACTGCGAGGTGGGAGCCTGGCACTGACCATTTGTGTGTGCTGCAGGGCCCTGGGGTGACCTGCATGAAAAGCACTCCGAGATGGTCAGCACTTTGACAAAAGCACAACAGCACCTTCTGAGGAAGGTTGGATGCCAAGGAGCAGCATGGAGCATGAAAGCAGGCTGTGCAGGGGAGGAGATGTGCAATGAGAGCAGATCTAGAGACAAACCTCAGGAGGGCATTGGCTCCCAGACCTCTCGGAGCAGCCTACAGTTTTCACTTGATTTATTCTCACATTGCACTGCAGGAAATAGAGAAATATTATCTCCTGTTTACCACTGCGAGCCGAGATTAAGTACCCTGTCCAAGGTCACAGAGAGAGTCTGTAGCACAAAGTAATTGAATGTGAGTTGCCTGAGCCCCAGTCCCGAGCCCGTCCCACGGTGCCTCCTGCGCCCGGACGGATGAGCACATGGCAGGGACCTGTGCTTGCACAGATCCTGGCAGTCCCTTGATGAAAGACACTAAAGAACAGTAAATAGTAATTGAAATATTTTCATCTAAGGCCCTATTATAAAAAGCAGCAAGAGTAAGCACCAAATGCCTCCCAATTTGCACCTGACTCTCTTTTAATCAAATGGAGCTTTCAGTCCTAATCCTAAAGCGTGCTCTTCAGGAAAGATTGCAAAGAGATTATTCATCACGAGGAGTAGGAGCTCAGAGAAGTCATTAACACCTATTCTTCTGATAGAGGAAAAAAGAGTTGACCTGCTCTACAGCTTTGCTTTCTTCCCAAACCCCTTCCTCCCATCTCTGCCCAACCTCCCGCTGCTGGAATGCTCTTCCTTTCTACCCCACCTGCTCAGCGGGGGCCATCAGCAGTACCACTCTCATCTGAAAGTATGCAGGAAGGTTTCTGGGAGATTCAGAGCCTGCCTGGGAGGGTTCAAGTGCTCCTGGGAGAGCCCTGGCCCCTTTGCTGGCCTGGCATGAGGTGCAAGGCAGGCACAGGATGGCTTGTTTGGGTTGGGTGTGACATGAGCCCAGACGGAGCCTGACAGGGGAACCACATCCCTGAGGGCTCTGCAGGATGCACAGGCTGCATGTGCTGGGGTCAGTCAGCTCTTTCTACCCCGAGATACATACTTTGAAACACACCCCTCAATGACAACCCTCTCCTACCATTCCACTGTGGGCTTGAATGGATTGTACCAACTGAAGATTCAGACGCCAAACACCCTCTCCTCCAGCCACAGGAACAGGAGGATTTTAAGGTGAAACTGTCAGACCAAAGTGAGTTTACAGAGCTCCTTTAAACAAATTTTTACAATAATAATTTCTCTGTGCAGTGTCTGCAATAAAAAGACAATAGATTAGATAGCCATGGAGCGAGCCCGTGGCTGTAAATCAGCGGCAGGGCCGCGGCGCTGCTTTGCAAGCATCCCGCACTCTGCCTCGCATGCTTTATGGTGTCATCCCCGTCCCACCATCCCCAGAGTGAATTACAGCCTTGCAGGCAGCGGGTGGCCATCTATTATCCTACATGTAAACAGGTATTCAAATAGCAGCTTCAGAGCCTTCTCCTTGGCATTTAATCATGCCTGTAATCTAACCCCAGTCCTTGCCAAGGTCACAGCTCTGATTGCTCTTTCTCCAGCACTGCAGGTTTCAGCGGCAGCAGTGACAGCCTCAGACAAGCTGATTGTCCCCCAAATTAACTCTGATGCTCTGTGCAGAATAATTCAGTAGCAACATGGTCTAATCACCAATCTGGAACCTGTCTCCATCCCCAGAGCTGAAGGGGAGCCTCACGGGAAAGCTGTGGTTCCTGAGGGTGTTCAGCCTCTGTAGTTTGGACAGGACACCCTTGACATCAGCTGTGGGGACCTTTGGGCCTGCCTGGCACAGCCATCCCAAGCCCAGTTACTGGCCTTAATCCTGTGCCAAGGCTCCCTCAACACCAACGGAGTTTCTCCTCCTGTGCCAGGGGCACTGCCCGTGTTCCAGCCTGTGCCTGTTACCCCTTGATCTGGCACCGGCCACCACAGCACAAACACTGTCCCATCCTCTCACCACCCACCCTTTAGGGATTGGTAAGTGTTGACAAGGTTCCCTCCTCCAGCTAGAAGGAGTAGTTGTCCTGCATGGCCCATCCCAATCTTTTAAAACACCTTTCCCCTCCCACCCAATGCTGTGGGGACGGTGTTGCCCTGTGCTCGCTGCTCACACAGACCCGCAGAGCAACACCAGCCCTGCCACTCACAGGG
This sequence comes from Colius striatus, assembly GCF_028858725.1. Classification (NCBI taxonomy): domain Eukaryota; kingdom Metazoa; phylum Chordata; class Aves; order Coliiformes; family Coliidae; genus Colius; species Colius striatus. Next base: position 2,737,798 of record NC_084785.1, read on the forward strand.
GCTGTGGGGCTGAGCCCACCCTGCCTCCTCCCTCAGTGCTGCCCACAGAGGACTGAGCTCCAGGTACAGGGAGAGGCAGCTTCCACGGAGTGTAATTCACGGAGCATCACACGCGACAGAACATCCAGACCCTGTCCAGTGCTGAGCTGAAGTCAATGAGATTTGAAGGTGCTCTGCAAAGCCTTTTAAAGGATCAGGTCCTTGAAGCGTAATCAATAATCAGTTCATCACCCTCCCTACTTCTCTCTCCCCCATGATGCCTTTCTAAAAAGCAGCTGAGAAATTCCCCAGTCACCGGCCAACTAGCAGGCAGTAAATCTGCAGAATATAAAGATGATTTTCATTTCCATTGGGCTCCTCTATTTCTCTCTCTAACTATTTCAGGGCAGCTCTGCTCACGGCCTCTCCTTTGGTGCTCAAAGGAAATCATAATAATTTGTTATTTAAAAGGTAGGGAGCGAAGCCCCGAGCGCCAGGGCCCTCTGTAGTGTGTTTCAAATGGTTCCCAGCTTCATTACTAGCTCTAAGCAAGTTCTGTATACATCACCTAGTTTAATTCAGCAATATCATCAGTGTCAATGGGGATCCAGCGGCTGCCGGCTATTGGTCATCGGGACCTGACACAAACTCAATAAATACTCCATAACCCCTGACAGCCCCGAGCAGATTAGCCCGAGATGAGCGATTGCACAACCAACACCTGCTGAACCAAATCACCGCCGTGACTGATGGGCCTGTACCCAGCTCTGACCACAAGTGAGATCAGGGGAAGAATGATTTTATACTTTAAGAAAAGAATTAGAGATGGTGGCTGGAGTGATTGGAAAAGCTTCATGAGGCTTCTCGCTCCTTCCTGCCTCCCCCTGCCAGGTCCAAGCCATCGGCTCCCCGGCTGAGCCTGCTCCAGCTGCCCACAGGACTCCAACAACACCGGCGGCTTTTATGATTCTATACATTATTTATGTTCCCATCAGCAGCTTTATTTCATGTCCCAGCATATTATTGCTATAAATTATTACTTTAAACTCTTTGGTGAGACTTTAACCACTGCTTGAAACTAAGCACTTATTTAAAGGTAACATTTTGCTAATGGCCCGTGAGCTATCGGTGTGTCAGCTCCGAGCCCTCTGCACTGGGCTGGACACAGACTGAACAAATGGAGCTAAACCAGGATGGCCAGGCCATGGACAGCTTTGAGCACAGGGTCTTACTCTTCTGGTGCCTTGTTTTCCTCACAGGCTGGAGTTGTGGTTTAACCCCAGCCACGCATGCACTTGCTCCCTCCTCCTCCTCCTCCTCCCAGTGGGAGCGTGAGGAGAATCAGGAAAAAAGTCAAACTCATGGCTTGAGATAAGAACAGTTTAGTAACTAAAATGAAATAAACTATAATATCAGCAATAATAAAAATACATAACAGTAACAGGAATGAAAAGGAACGGAACAAAAAGAGAGAGGAAGCCCCAAGAAAATCCAAGAGAAACGGTACCAGCTACAGGAAGAAAATTAACTCTATCCCAGCCAAAGCAGGACAGCTGGTCAGGAAATACTCTCTCTGGTTAGGGGCTTTTTGATCTTTTTCTCTATAACTAGACTTTCTTGGCTTGACTGCTTTCCCCATGTCATCTCAGGAGTCACTGTGCACCAGAAGAAACAATCTGGCGCAGAACTTGGACTGGCTTGAAGTCTTCCAACTGCGTAGCAGATAATCCTGCGTTTCCCCAGCCCTGCAGCTCGCTTGCCCAGGGAGACACTGAGCTCCAGCCTCCCTCCAGGACTGGCCTTTGGTGTGTGTCTCCCAGTGCCTGGCACAACCACGGCCCTGGCCCGAGGTGGGACCCGTGTGTGCCATGGCACTGCAAATGGCAGGATAATAGCCCTGCTTGTTTTATCGTGTTCCTTTCTGTCTGCTCAGAACCTGTCATCGTTTTCACTACCCAGAATAGCTGTCACTCCAGTTTTGGCTCTAGGATCCTGTTTTGATTCCAGCCCTTATCGAGTTTATCTAGAATCCTTCTGCTCATTTAAAAGGAAAAAAAAAATCTCTTATTGCAAGTGCTCTGAGGAGTTTGTCTGAGTTGGATCCCAAACAGCCCTGCGTGGGTTTGATGCACTCCAGCCTAATTGATGTCCCCAGTTTTGAAGAGCTGTCTAGCTTAGGGGCCCGCCAAAGTCTTTCAGAGTAATGTGATTTGCTGGAGAGCCATGGTATGGGTTTGCAGAAACACTGATGTTCCCGCTGCCAGCTTAAATCAGATACCAGCCTGACCTCAGAAAGCAGTGTCTTTTCCTATAAATTTTGGCATCACATTGAGTTACATCATTCGTGCTGCATTATGTGCTGTTACAGACAAGAAGTCACGCAAGTTAATGTGGCAGCTGGCTGGAATTTAAAGGCAAATGCAGAAGGCTGGAAAATCCAAATCCACCTTGCCCTCAGAGCCCTGTGGCTGCTCTGCTGGCCTTGCCCCAGCCCAGCTCAAATAGGGCAGGGGTGTGTTTCTTTGTGGGTAGAAGTCCTCATGTTTACTTCTGAAAGGCTTTTCCTACCCCCTCCCCTTCCTGTTTTTGACAAGGAACATGAACAGTAACGCTTCATCTTTTGGAGGCAGAAGCTTGCTGACTAGAGCTCCATCTGGGGATGCTACCAAGCCTGAGCACCAGTGAGCACACTCAGGGAAGGAGGTGGGTGACACTGTCAGGTCCTGCTCTGGTCACTCATCCACCCAAACAGGCAGGACACAGCTCCACGCAGCCTGAACTGCACTAGGGACACAAGTGCTTCCAAACACAACCCTCTGCACATTCACAGCCCAGTGCAGCCTCACTCACACAGGGCTCCCTGCCAGGCACAGCCTGTGTACCCAGCATGGGCAGATCACACACTGGCCACGTGCTCCTGCTGCTGGGGTGGCCTTACTGAGCCCAGATCCATCACTACAGCCCAGCTTGCCATTGAATCAAAGAGATTTGCCAGCGTGTTCAAGACCCCTTTGGCTGCCCAGGCAGCTCAGCAGTCCATGGGAGTCAAGGCTGCCTCCGTCCAGCAAAAAGGATGATGCCATGCACCCCATGGAATGAGCCCTCAGCACAGGCAACAGCCCTTCTCCTCCCCATTTGCTTTCCAGCCCATGATGCTGCTGACTGGCAGCCCTCAGAGAGAGCAATCATGGCTCACAAATGTGCACTTCGCTCATTCCTGCTTAATTTGCTCCTAGCTGCTTTTCAGAACCCCTCACCAATTAACCAATTAGTAGCTAATTTAATTTGCTCTGTCAGGACTGCAGCCTACTGAGTGCCATGGTGGATGTACTTTCCAGTGCTGGCTCACACGCTGCAGAGCCAGGCACAGGGAGAGGGTCCCACTCAAAAGCAATACAACCCAAATTCCAACCACCTTCCATGTCCTCCCACAAACAGCTGAGACAAACACTGGTCTCAGATCTCAAACAAGACACTGAGCATCTCCCTCCCAAATCCAGTGCTCTTGCCTTGTACCTCAGGAGACGCTGCAAGGAGAGACAGTTCATAAATGTCCATTAAACAACGAAACCAGCCTGAATGGGGCTGCAAGAGAGTTAGAAGTGGCATCATCTGAGTTTTTCATTTAGTGTTGCACAGTGATAAAACATTTCATGATAAAACTTTTTACTTTGAGTCATTTTCCTTCATTTAAACCGGAATTCCAGGCCATGTTGAATTATTGATGTCATTATATTTGACACAAAGCCTAGCTACTATCCATTTTAATATGGGGAAAAGGGAGGAATCTTTAGGGGTTTTCTTTCTGAGTAATACAGGAGACAGACAGGCTCACACTCAAATCTGTGTGCAGACTATCCCACCAGTTTCCCAGAAAAGAAAACCTCTCTTCTGCTCTGGTTTGGTCCAAGTGGTGGTACAAAATCCCATTGTTTATCAGCCATGGAGCTGAAGAAGAGGAGACTGAGGGGAGACACGATCACTCGCTACTGAAGGCTTGTGGGGAGCTGGGGGTGTGCTGGGAAACTCTCAGATCTTGCAGACACAGCAGGATGGGGCAAGAGATGACGGGTGGGGAGGAAACAGACCATAATATTATGAAGTACCTGGTGAAAAGCTACAAATGGATGGCTACATTTTCTGTCTACCAGGCTCTGCCTTGAAAGAGTTTTTCACTATAATTGTAATTGATGCTTTCCTTCGTCCCTGTGAAATGCTTTAGTGGTTTGGAAATGATTTAAAGTAGGAATAAATATGCAAAACCAGAGCAGGTTTGTGTCAGGCTGCAACTCCTTTCCCTGCAGATGGACTGCAAGGCAACTTGCACAGATCAATACCTTTAGGGAACAAATAATTTTGTCTGGCTTACGTGACATCCTTAGAACATTTCTGATCTAACACTAACCCAGCCCAAGTGAATTAAGTGCTGTGGGTGTTTCGTTAGATCAATTTTAGGCTGATGCTGCAGGAAACTCATCTAGGGGAGGGTTGGATCCTGACTGCTGGCCTCGAGAACAAAGCTGTCTTCATTTTCACTACTATTTTTCAGTAAGCAGAGACAGCTGACAAAGGACTATGGTTGCACACATCCACAGCGACTCACAGGTTTCAGCTGCATGTTTTAAAAGCTGGCTAACACATCCCACTCTCCTCGCTGATCCAAGAGAAAGGATCTTCCTGCAGAACCAACCTGCTAAAGAAGGCCCTCTTCAGATTTTTAGGAGTCAAGGCTAAAGTCCTGCAGCATCTGTTATGAGGAGTTTATGAGATAACCAGCAGACAATCCAGAGGTCCCAGGTCCCACCAAAGGATCCCAGGGAACGACTTGGGACCATCTCTCCCCATGCTGTCACCACCACCCACGCTCAGCCAGATCCCATGGAAGGGCTCAACAAGCATTTCCTTGGAGGGCTTCGTGCTCCCCACATGGTCAGAAATGACCTGTGTTTGATGGCTTGTCAAATAAGCTGCAAAAGACTGGACAGAGTGCTTAGGGAGGCTGGATGACAGCAGGGTGGCAGCTCGCTGGCTCAGTGCCTATGGAGATGAGGATACTAATGGAGCAGAGTTTGTAACGGAGTGAAATTCATTGTACAACTATCAGTGTTAAGGCACCTACAGCCTTGGATGGGTGGCTCACTTATTCTCAATAACTAAAGAAATAACTACATGGATGCTGCCCTTACCAGTTGCTTTTTGTAGCACAGCCAAGGCCGAGTAATTTACTAAAAATAGTGAGACTGGCTCACTGAAGACCAAGAGACTCATGAGACAGCTCAACGGGGTTGTGTTTACAAACAGATATCTTCCAGATGTCATGGTGATTGGTAGTGAACATGAACCAGAAGAGGACAGAAAATAACTCTGGAGCCCGTATCTGGCCCCACCACAAGTGTCCACGAAGCCCACAGGCTGTGCAGACCCCCGGGGCTGCCTGGCAGTGCCCTCCTGACACTCCACCTTCCTGAGAAAGGACTTCTCACTAACTCAGAGAGTCCTGAGATGATGTTGTTATTGTTGTTATTACTATTATTCTTTTTAAAAGTTACTTCTGAAGACTGCTGTGCTGGTGACATTCCCTTCAAACTGCAATAACTAACCTGTCACAGCCTACAAACGCTGACAATACAGCACCGTGTGGGGTTGACTTAATAAACCTCATTTACATTCATTTTGATTCACTCAGGCATTGAAAAACATTTCACAGGGAAAAAGAAATAAGTAGGAACCTCTCCAAGCTGACATGATGTTTGCTGATATGATACGAACGGACTTAATAGCAGCACGTATGAGAACAAGCATTCCTTACAATATTTGCAAATGGGCTTCTTTTTATTTACTTGCCAGGTTTTTTCTTCCCTTCTTTTGTGCTGGTGCCACTTGTGCCTCTGTGCCTCAGTGCTCCTGTGCTCCGGCCGCTCTGCCCAGGGGGCAGGATGGGTGCTCACCACACAGCACATGGGTTCGTTCTTGCTGCAGTTTTTACTTTTGTTGCTCCATGATCTGAGGCTTTGCTCCCCCATTTTGCTTTTTAGAGTTTGCACATGAGCTCAGTGAGCTAAAGTCACTGTGAGGGTTGTTAAACCCTGTCCCAGCTGCCCAGGGAGCTGGGGGAGTGTCCATCCCTGGAGAGTTCCCAAAGCCATGGAGCTGAGGGCAGTGGGTCAGTGCTGGGCTGGGCAGGGTGAGGGGAGGGCTGGGACTGCAGCAGCTTCAAGGGCTTTAACAACCAAACAATTTATGATTTTATGATAAACTGGGGCAGTCCATCATTTCCAGTGGTGAAGGCCCATCTGGGTCCTGTCTTTGGGACTCAGAAACTCACTAGAGTGATAAACACACAAGGCAGGGTTGTTTTTGTTATTTCTGCTGAGCTGCTTCTCGCTGACATTGGTTTAAAATAAGTTCCTCTTGATTTACATCTGTCTAAGATCAGAATGAAACACAACAAGTTTGAGCAGGATAGGATTCTGCAGATGAACACATGGGGCTCATTTGGTTTCTCTTATCTGATTTGCATCGTGTGGAGAGACAGTTTAATTTCAAGCATGGGCCCTGAGCAATGGAGAATAGGAAAAAAACCAAACCCAAAACCCCAAACCCTGAAAAAGTATCACAATCAAGCAAATGGGAGGGGATGGGCAGCTGGGAAGTGATCTGGAAAGGGGAAAACAATACCACAAGGTGAAAAGCAACGCCAAGTGGCAAGGTATAGAGAAAAAGGTGTTTTTGCAATGCATTTCATCCAGTGGCACTAAAGAAAAGAGGCTGGAATCCAGTGGGGACGTGTCCTGTGAGGTGGAAAATGTGAATACTTCTGTCATAAAGGCTGGGAGTTACCATGACACAAGGATGGGGTTTCAGGGACTGCCCTACACTGCATCTAGCCAGGACGAGCCCTGTAACACCACTGCTGCTCAGACATGCTTTCAGTCAAACACTTGGTGTGTTGCTCCTTCTCCTCCCCCCCTCTCCTTATAACAGCCACCACCTTCTCCAGACTTGTGCAAATTGATAAGGCAACAGGAGAGGTGGAATTGAGTTGTACTGTTCCCCGTGGGGACTCTCACTTCCCTGCCTGTTTTTGAAAGCGCTCATTTCCTACATCTCCTGCTGAGAGTTCCCATCGACCAGCGACCCCAAACCGCCTGTGCCCATCAATACTCCCCAGCACCTTATCGACACACCTATCGACAGCTCTCCCTGCACACCAAAGCCTGGGCAGCAGTGGCCACGAGCTGGCAAGGGCTGCTTCAGGAACAGGAGCCACTGAGCCTGTATTGACACTGTAAAGGGACACAGTTCACTTAGCAGGCAGGGAAGATGCATCTGTTCAGGAAGCCAATAGATTTCCCTATTGTTTAGCAGCCACTGCTTTACCCAGGAAGGGGAGTTTCCTTTTCATGGAAGTGCTACCCCGTAACACACACCCCACAGCTCCCCAGGCCCTGGTGCTTTGGTGAGCAGAGACAGGCAATCCCTTCCTGGCTCTGCCCATGGGCCTCAGCAGCGTGCTTCTGAAAAGAGCAATTATTCTTCACAGCATCCCCCACTGTTGGGGGTGGGAAGGGCCCTGCAGAGCTCCCCCAGCCCCTGCTAAAGCCAGCTCCCCTCACTCAGGGGGCACAGGAACGTGTCCAGGTGGGGTTGGAAGGAGAAGGAGCCTCCACAGCCTCCCTGGGCAGCCTGGGCTAGGGCTCCCTCACCTCAGCACCAAAGGACTTGCTCCTCCTGGGCCAGGGGCACTGCCTGTGTGCCAGTTTATATCCATCACCCCTTGTCCTGCCACTGGCCACCACACAACAAACACTGACCCCATCCTCACCACCTGCCCTTTAGGGATTGATCAGCATTGATAAGGGCCCCTCTCAGCCTCCTCAGATTCAGAGGAGCCCAGATTCACACTGTCTCCTGCAGACAACAGCAGAGCCCATCCTCAAAGCACCATTGCCCCAGGCTCCTTCTCCAGCGCCCTGTGCCCCTGCTGCGCTCAGCACACGGGGTGTTTGCAGCACAGCCTCCCAGCCCATGTGCCTTGCCCACCACTCACCCAGGCGAGGAGCAGAGGGGGAAAAAAATGAAAGAATATTGAACTTCTAATGCACTGTAATTACCAGATGATCCTATCTCAGAAGCAATGGGGCCCCGTGGGATTTATTGCTGTATTAACAGTGGTTTTCCATTGCATTACTTAATGAATAATGTCTAGGCTAATAGCACACCAAAAAAAAAAGGGAAGGAAAAAAAAGAGAGAGAACACAACTCCAGTGTAATTATTATTTCTTCTAATGCAGCCACTTCTTACATAAATACCCATCTCTCTTCATTGGGCTGTTGTTTAAAAAATGTTTCCTATTAAATTGCCATTGGTGGGAGACATCCATTATCCTTATTATTTTTACTTCTGCTATACAAAGACATTTTCCCACCCTCTGTCACCCTTCATGCCCAACTGACCACTCAGCTCCCACCCACGCCCCGCTGCCACCCTCGGCTTTGCTACCTGGGGTCTCAAAAAGCTGCCAAGGCCTCAGCTGTGCAAACAGCCCAGCCTCTGTTTATTTTGGTAGCCTCACAAAATATTTATGGAGAGTTATTCGAGCAGAAAAGCTGAATGGAGATCATTGCAATGTGTCAAATTAAAGAGTGCTTAATGCTGCCTAATCTCCTGGTAATTACTGTTGTGGCAGCGGATGGCATTAGAGCTGGGTAAGAAAGCTAATGATAGTCAGAGAGGAGCCTGGCTGGGTGTCAGTGTGAGGCAGGGTGGAGAGCAGGCTGCTGGCAGCAGGCAGCAACAAGTGGGTCTTTTTCTCCACATACGTTTATCAAAGGACCCCCTCACCATTTCAGCAGTACTCAAGAAAAGGCAGAGTTATCCGTGCAGGGGCAATCCCCCCATGCCCCAGACACAGGTCTCTGTGCCTGCCTTCAGAGGAAGGCAGCCCCTGCCCCACGGAGCTCATCATCAATTAAAACAAAGCAGACAAGGAAGCTTTATTATCTGCATTGTAGAGCTGGGGAATTGAAGTACCTAGAGACTACGAGACCCAGCAAATAATAAGAAATGCTACTTGGAACTGCTGATGCTTATCTGAACTTGGCTGAGTTTGTGTCACACTAATTACTGGGGCTGTGTCTGATTAGCTCTGCAGCCACTGGAGGATTGTTGTGCCTATCTGGGCATCCCACACTCAGATCACTGCTGTGGTGTGAGTGTCAAAACCAGCCACCTGTGGGACAAGTGGGACTCTGTTCTCACAGCTGTCTGGTCTTTGTCCTTGATGAGGTCGGCAGCAAGTGGAAAAGGGAGACGCTGGCTTGTTGGGTTTCAGAGGTGCTGCTGGACCACTCTGTTTAGAGACAGGTTGTCAGGAGTACCAAGTACTTACTGGACACAATTCCAAGCAAATACTGATTTTGTCCTTTAAAGACTCTTCTGTGTTTAATCATGGTTCTGATTTTGCAACAGCAAACCCATTGCCCTGGCAACAAGCTGCAGTGTCAGAAGTTGGTTCTGACATCTTCAGGGGAAGAAGCAGGAGCAGCTGATGAACCCTGGAGCAAAAAACATTCATACTTCGATGCCAACTACCCAGTACCAGTGCTGTAAAAAGAGCTCTTTCAGCTCTCCCAGATACACAGCCCCAGAGGGGGCAGTTTCTGGATAGAAAATCACGACTCAGCATTTTTGCCATCACCAGCAGCTCTCCAGCAGGACAACCAGCACGGCAAGGCCAGCCACTGTGTGTGTGCTGCAGCCGCAGCCTGAGCCCACGGCCCCTCCAGAGCCAAGCTGGGAGCAGGCTGTGGCTCGGGCTGGGAGCAGGAGAGGGATCTGGGAAAGGGCTGGGCCAGGGGAGGGATGAACCAGTCTGTTCTGGTTACGGAGCTCAGCAAGCGCGAGGTTCATCATTAACTGTCAAACAGCGGTTTTAATCAGCCTTGCTCCTCGGTGGAAGATAGATTTAATATCAAGGCACATTTTCAGAGCCATTAGTTTAATTATGACAGGTGTCTGCAAACTGGATGGCTCTGCTTTCCAGCCATGAATGACAGCATTTCATTCTGCGGGCCCATGGGGGCCACTGGGGTACTTTACAAAAATGAGCTTCCATTAAAGCCTGAGTGTTTCCTCCTCTCTCCCTCCCTCCTTTTCTTTATCCATATAGAAATACATATTTCTCTCCTGTTGCTCTGTTCTCTGCATTCTCCCAAACGAGAGCTCATCAGCAAATTGCCCTTTAGTGGCACACAGAATAACTGCCCTTGCCTGTTCAGCTTGGGGAGGCTGTGCCCCACGGCCCCCGACCAGCCAGAGGCACAACAACCTGCTGCTCACGTGGTGTTTGATCTCCTTCAGTGACCAGCTGATACGGGCTTTCCAGATCAGAGCAGTTCATACACATCTAGTTCAGACACCAGAAACCCTTGCCCCTGATCCCTAAACAAGGGGAGGTTTCCCAGGGCCATGCCTGGGGCAGGCAGAGGTAAACCTGTCGGCACTTTGGTAACTTTTGGACTGACTTTAATAATGGAAATAGTTTCTCAGCAAGAGAAGCGTTTCTACAGCTTTCCCAAGACAAAATTCATCTGAGCAGGTTACCTCAGCATTAACTCAGCACCTTGCCCTGCTCTCTGCCACCTGTTAGTGGCACTGCCTTTGCTGTGCAGCTCTGCAATTAAACTAACTTGAAGTTTTCCCAGGCAACACTCCTCTGTAGGAAAATGCCAGCCTGGCACGATGCAGTGTTCCCTGAGCCCAGCTGGTTTCAGAGAAGTGCTGACACAGCAGTGGCCAGGGACTGAGCAGAGCCTGCCAGTTCTCCAGCCTGGCTTGGCTGCCCCAGGAGCCCAGGCTGCCTGGCTCCACGGTCTCTCAGCAAGAGGACGGCTCCAGAGCAGGGTTTGCTGGCACAAAGAGCCCCCAAGGCCCTTACTTCCAGCCTCTGTGTAGTCTGGAGTCTTTCAGAGTGTTTCTAAAAGGTCAAAAGGAAATATCACTTCTGCTTTTCCCCAAGTCTGATTTTGAAACATTTAAGTCCCCAGCCAGCCCTAACTGCTGTTATTTCTTACTCCTAATTCACAGGGTCTCTTGTTATCTCCACATGTCCATGACCTTTCTGTCATGTGTTTAGGAGCTGATGAATGGTAGTTAAGACATGCCAAACTCATTCCACTTGTGAGACAAACCACACCAGTCTAAGGGCATCAGGGAAATCACTTCTCATCTCAGGCCTTCTAGCCCCTGCTCTAAGCAGGAGAGACAGCATTTTAGGTCTCCCCTGGTATAAAGCAGCAGAGCTCCAGGTAGAGAGTACTGAACTATGCAGATTTATGCTGCCTCAGCATCTCTCAGGCTCCCAGAGACCTGCCTTCAGCACTGACAGAATGTTAAAGGCTTTGGGGACTTTTTTCTGTGCATTCATTTATACAGTGAACTTGTTCAAAGTGATGTTGCCAAACTCAGGCAGGCACAAGCAGTCTGGATGCACACTGGCATTCCACACCTAAGCTTATAGACTCGTAGAGGGATTTTTAAGAAGCACCTAGGTGATGGAGGCACCCAGCAAGAACTGTTTCTAAATGGAAATCAGGGGCATAATGTGCCTCAGAGTTTTTGTGTAGCCCTTTAGCACCCAGCCACTCCTTGTCATCACGGCCTGTGGGTGCTAAGCTCCAGAAAGCCACTGGGATTTCACAGGAAAGAGACATTTTCCAGATCCGTGACCAGAGTCAACAGCAAAGTTGACTCAATTTCTGCATGGCTTTCCAATTCCTTAAAGAACAAAGTGAACAATGTGTTTCTCCAGAACACAGTCCTCCCCCCCTTCCTTTTCATCCTGTTTGGAAGTGCCTCTGCCTTTGTTACCCCCAGAAGGGGTCTGGCAGGTCCTAGCACAGGAGGAACCTGAGAGAAACAGCAGAAGTTATTTAAGTCCAAACACATAAAATTACACATATTCAAGACAAAGAGCATGGGAACTTGGCAGAGGAGAGGGTGCCTAGTTACCAAAGCAGCCATAACTCAAGAGCTGACAAATCATGTGGCTTTGAAATGAGTATTTCTTCTGGTATTTAGTAACACAAATCCAGAGCGTGAAAACGACTGCACTGCTACATCACATTGTCTTTGGTGCCTCCAAGCCACTGAGGGCTACAAGGACCAAGCACTGCTGTGGTTTATGTAATTTAATGCCTTTCTTATAATGTTTTACTGCAGAAAAAACACACAATCAGCAGGGAAAGGGATTCCCCTGCTAGTTTCCAGGCTAGCATTGTTTCTGAAGCCTTGGAGCTGAGAGAGACACTGAACTGTGCAGGAGAACTCCTGTCACAGAAAGCCTACCAGGTCCAATCAGTCCTTCTCCATGTTGAAAGTTACATCTCCAAAACTCCCCAGTTTTAGAGCAAATCTGACTCAGGTTGATGGCACTGAGCATCTTCTCACCACAGGGCAGCATCTCTCCAATGACACCGAGCTTCCAACGCAAAAAGCTCAAAAGCTGCTGCTCAGCAGAAAAGATTCCATTTCTCTTTTTGCCCCTATTATTGCAGCAATGAACCTGAGCTGGGTCTAGACTCAGTCCATTTTCTCAGTTTTGGGGTCCTTAATGTGTCTCAAACTTCCAGGGAGCAGCATTTCCCTGTGAGCAGCATCTGGGGGAGACTGTCCCAGGATGCCCAGTGCCCTCACTACTGACATGCACCAGTGCCCTTCAGGAAAGTCTGGATCCTTGAGAGATTCTGGCCTGATTTGGTAAGAAGTGGGGGTTTAAGGACAAATATCAGGTGTTTACTGTAGTCTCTGCTGCCCCACACCATTTGCTGAGAAGAGCACGTTCTGCCCTAGACACAGGCAGAGGTATTACTGCAGGTTACCCTGGGATCAGGCAGATGGAAACCAACAGCCCATGTTCATGCCTCAGGGGCTGCTGCCTGCCTTTCTCTGCATGTTCAGGAGGCTTTTTGTGTTTTACTTTAAATGCAAACCAAATTACAGAGTAGCATATTTCTGGTGTTCTAGTGAATGCTGTTGTAATGGCTAATTGCTACAGAAACTCACATTTTAGTCCAATAAACCCAGCCCAAGTGAATGCAGAAAGGAATCTGTTGTTTTACATGGGTAATAATGGGGAAAAGGGGTTTTATAACACTCCATGACCTTTAGAAGAAGCTGTTTGCAGTGGAGTCCTTTCCTGTCAGAGACTTTTAATACTCAGGCAGAGATTCTCCTGCCCACTGCATGGACAGTGCTCCATCCACCCCCACTGGGACGCTGCCCATTTCCAGACAGTCTGCTCACTGGTTGCTGCAGATTGATAATAGTTTTGGTTTAACTACAAGTTAAATACACAATGAAGGATACAACCCATCCTCAAGACTTACAGTACTGTCAGTAGGAAAGGGCCCAAGAGACCATCCCCACTCAGCCAGTATTGGTCCACACATGGGACTGGTTTGGAGGGAGTAACAAACTCAAGTGTGTCAGAGCTGACATCTAAATCAGGGCTTACAGATGGCCAGACAGTTACAGCTTCTTAGCACCCAATAACCCCAGGAGTTCACACCACATCCAAACAGCCTGTTTAGGCAGCCAGACTACAGCCAGCACTAGAAGTCACAAATCCCTGACCTGTCTCAACAAAGAATACCTAAACCCATGCCACCAGCATTCTCCAATGGCCAGGAGCCACCAGACATGTACCACCTACCTCAGAAGGCCTGTGGCCCAGACCAAGAGTTCCATGTAGCTCACCCAAATTTAATAGTAATAAGTAAGAGAGAATAAAAATGCTCCCAGCAAATGACTGTTTCCCCCAAGCAAGGAGCTCAGCTACTTCTTGCCACAGCTACACACAAGTAAATAAAACAAAGCAAAAACCCATTGTCATACTGCAAAGTGTTATTAACCAACCAGTGCACAAACCACTAAGTGCCTCTGTGGATAGCCACTGAAAGAACACATTGGTGTGGTTTTTCATTGCCTTTACCTTACATGAAGAATCAAGTGAGGATCAGTATTTGGGCTACCCAGCCTCCAGATGCCTTACCAACACAGAAGAGCAGCTTTTAGCATGCATTGACATCACAAGGAAATAAAATGGTGCAGCTCCCAGGACTTAGGAGATGCTCTGAGCATTATTACCCTTTGGCTGGGAAAGCTGCTTAAGCACACTTAAACAATCAGCCTGGAACAAAGGATAGACCAGAACATTTGTGAATCAGACTCCTAAAGCAGCAGCCCTTTTCCCCTTCCTCTTCTCCATAGAGGAAACAGAGAGCAAGACTACAGAAGTTATCAGCTGAGCTGTGAAAAAGCATCTTCCCAAGGTTATGCAAACACTAGGAAATGAAACTGAGCTGCAACGAAACAGGTGCCAGTCCTGGAGCCACTTGTCACCAGAAGCCCCATCCACCACTCTGGAAAGGACTTATAAAAGGAGTTTTACACCAGCTTTACACATGTACTTTGAGGTTCCTCTGCACTGGATGCATGGCACTCTGGGAGATGCTCGCTGCTCAGCTTAGACATTAAAGCCAGGGCAGTGGCATCTCAGGCACATGCTGAGATGAGGGAGCAGGTTTTCTTCCCCGAGAATGATGCCAGAAAGCCACAGCAGCCTGTGGAGTTCCCCCCCTCCTACTTTGGCTGCAGGGAGAACCTGGGGAGCACTGGACACGTGTAAGGGTCTCTGCAGCCTCTCATCTGTGGCCAGATACTTGGGCCACAGCCACTTTCAATGCAGTTGGGTAAAAATAAACTGAGGAGTGTCACAGAGAAGAAACTGGAACAACAAACCTTGAAAAAAAAAGAACCAGCCCCTCAAGACTTCAAGCAAACACAGCCCCATATTACTGCTGCTGTAATATCTCATTATTTAAGTCAAAACACATGATTTTACAAAAGCTGACTCAGGGCTTTCAGTGCTTGGGATTGCCAACACTTAGGTGCATAAATGCTTTTCAGAGGTTCTGATCACCTGCAATTCACACCAAATTGTGGGTAGCTGGCACTTAAACCAGCAAGCCTGTAATTTCATATGCAGTTGCTGTTTTATTTCCTGCTTTCAGTTGTGACCTTGGTATTTTTGTGGTCCCAGGTAGATACAGCAAATGGAAAAACCCCACCATTTTGCTCCCATGCAAAGCTGTTTCATCTCAGAAGAGGCAGTGAATTTTTATGCCTGGTGGCAAACACACAACCCATAATTCCAAGTAAAAAAAGCATTACCTGTGGCAAACAGGCTTCTGCAGCAGCACAGAGACATGTTCCCTTGGAGAAACTGGCAGGAATTTTCTTAAGGTCAAGCTCTGGCTCCAGGAGGGACAATACCAGGTTTTACAGGCTGGCAAGCAGTCACCTTGTTGCTGTTCAGAGCTCTATGAGCTTGTTCATTTGTCTTTCACTGTAGTTAGAAAAGAAAATAATAAAGGAAAAAAAAAGGCACATAAGTACAAAGAGCAGCTCTCCAGCAAGAAAGCTGCAATATATAGGTTACAGTTTCCTGCTAAAACAAACCCCCTCACAGTATGATTTCATAGGCCATGCTAATTATTTTTAGGGCAAGCATAATAAAACCCAGGTGATTTGCCTTTAGCAATTTCTTCTTATCTTCACACAGCTTTGGATCATTTACCCACATGGCAAGCAATTACAATGAGCCCTGCAGTTCCTAACAGACATCTTTTGTCGAAACCCGGCAAGAGTACACAAAGGTTAATATGCTTTTGCACTACAAAACTCTGGGCATTGTCTCTGGATTGTCAGACTGCCTGTGACATGCTGAATTCAGCTGATTTATAAGATCAGCAAAACAGAAGGTTTTCCCACTGGGAGCCCTTTTCTAACTGTTTCCTCATCAGGATGTTGGTGTGCAGGAGCCTGATGTGCCCTGTGTCTGCTGGGGGCTGCCTTTCCCTCCCCTCGGCCTCTCCTAACGCAGCAGTGATGGTAACACAGAACAACAACATCTCCCTGTGCCACTGCTCCCCACTTCCCCCATCCCATACCTGACCAGGGACAGTCGCCCTGGCCTAGTTGGGATCAGCTGGGGCTGCCAATGGTTCTGCCAGGCTGAGTCCTCTCCTGACTTGAGGAGGTGAGGGGTGAGTGGCTGAGGATGTGCGAGTCTTGCCTGACTGCTCTGACCTCGAGAGAAGAATGTCTCAAACTCCTGCCATGTGAAGATCTGAAGAGGAGGTTCCAACTCGCAGCTCACTCTGTTCTGGGGAGCCAGAGCATCTTGGATTCAGGCCCTCAAGCATAAACCTGCTCTTATGTTGCATACTATGGGTTTCTAGTCAGAAACATTTTGTTGTGCTAGGCTGAGCCCCTGGGTTCCTCTTCACATCCTCACCATCAACCCCAGCAACAGGCACAAATGTAGGTAAGGGAAAATAAAGCTCACTTCCAGAGCCTTCTCATGGCCTCTACCTGTAAATGCAGCATCATTAGAGAGGTTCTCAGGTCCAGCCTGCACCAAGTTCACTGTCCAGTCATCTTTCCCCTGTCTGTATCACCAGATGGGCTGCATTTGTTACCAGCACACTGCTCTGGGCAGATGTGCTGCCCTTCCTTCACCACACAATGCAGTCTGGACTGGCAGAGCAAAGCTCCTGAGACGTCTGTTCCCTGTATGTCCTCTGGTGTCTTCCACACACATCCACTGGTGTCCAGCTGACGGAGCAGTGAACTCTCCTTGACCTGGAGGGATGCTGGGGACAGTCTTCACACCTCTGGAGACCACAGCCAGTGTCTCTCGATGGCAGGATGTGCCCATCAGGAAGGATCCAGGCCAGGCCATGGAGAAGCTGCTGAGGCCTGGCTGACCCTTCTCCTTCTGCTCCGAAGCGCCTGGTGCTTGTTCCAAAGCTTGCCTTAGGTGCTGGTCATTGACACTGAAACAGAAGCAGGACATTGTGTGAGGGGGGAAAGGAGGAGAGAGGTTCATTTATTCTGTAGTGCAGGGCACTGCTTTTATTAAATTGTGTGTTTCTCTGTAAGGTATTAAATATAACATACATTTAAGCTAGCTCCAGGGTACCTAAAGAGTAGAGACAGGAGATGTTTCCTCAGCACTTATTTATATCAAAAGATATATTTGTATTGATGAAGTATTGGCTGTCAGGCTGCCCACAGAAAAATCACTCCAGATGCAATAAAACTCACGGCCCGTTCAGCTCTGCTAACACTAACCCTATCCCAGCATTTAATTACAAATTCCAGGCTGAGAAAACCAACCCAGCCTGATAGGAAGGGAAACCATCCTCCAGCACCATAGGATGTGACACCACAGGGATGGTGCTCGCTCCTAACGTGTCCCTGAACAAGCCATTTACAGGAGGAGAAGCCTGTTGTATGGCATAAAAAATAATTAAAAAAACCTTCAGAAGGGTTGGCAGCATAAAAATTTCTGGCTCTGTCGTGTCTCTGTTTCTGCAAGCAGCAAAAGATCCATAATTCTCACACTTAATGTAATTCCAAGGCATCTAAAGTGATTTACAGTCAGTTTACTCAATACTTTCAGCTTTATTTAATGTAACAGTTATGGCACATAAAAAGTTTATTGAAAATCCTTTGGGAGTATGATTGAGTAAGAAACAGTCATTGCTAATACCATTACAGGAGCTGAAAAGAAGGATCCCAGCGTGTTCTCTCAGTGACCTTTACGCTCTGTGTTCCAGGGTTACACCAGGAAATCCTGCCCTGCTCCCAGAGGGGAACGGTGCCACGCTGCCTCCTTCCCTCCACGAGCAAAGCGTGGGGAGACCCTTCTCTGCCAGGCTCTGCCTCGCCAGCCTGGTGGGGAGCAAAGGAAGCTCTGGGAAGCTGAGGGGGGAGCAATTCCCCTCCTGCCGAACTCTCTCGTTTATGCAGTTATTTATTTTCACATCTGCCATTTGCAGGCGGAGCTGAATCTCTCCTCTGAAGAGCAGAGGAGTTGTTTTGGGTGGGGTTGGGATGCAAACAGGGCTGCAGCAGAGGGAAGCGGCATGGATCCTGCGCAGCTCAGCTCCCTTCGGTGCCCCAGCCTCTCTCAGCATCACCAGTTTGTGAAGCTTCTCCCCAGACGTGAAACTGCGAGCGATGTGAATTTGCCTCAGCAATTAACAAACGTTACTGTCGCTATCACTGCAGTGATAACTGTAATTTAATAATTGCCCACACTGCTAGTGATAACATCCACTGTGGTGAAGGTATCTCAGCATCAGTTTGTGTTGCATATTCTTACAGTGTTGGGAGCCCACTGAGGTTGCCTGAAACAACAGATCCACATTTATCTGAAAGGGTGGAAGACAGCAGAATAGTAATTACTGTCCCTCTGACAGCATCGAGAAGTTCCAGTCACAGACCAACCCCAGACTGGCCACACGGCACAGATATAAAATCACAGAACCATAGAATCATCTTGTTTGGAAAAGACCCCCAAGCTCATGGAGTGCAACCCCTCACCTCACACTGCTGGCTCATCCTCAGCCCCTCTGGGCAGCTTTCCAGCCCCTCTGCCCGGCCTGTGGCCTGCGTGGGGTTGTTGTGGCCCAAGGGCAGGACTCAGCACAGATGCTGCAGCCCCTCCTGAGGACACTGGGCTGAGCACTCCCTCCCTGCATCCCCTGTGCTGCAGGCAGGCTCCAAAGGCAGGCTGCAGCCTGGTTCATGCCCAGCTCCATGCACAGGCTCTGAAAGCGCAACCTTTGCTTCAGCTGGGATGCCTCCAAGATCCCTCAAACCTGCTTTTGCGTACAGTCACAGCTTGTTTGCAAGCAACCCGTGTTTTCCAGGAATCAGAGGTGAAAGGTGCATGGTGTGAAGGGTGGGAAGAGCCAGCAGCACCAGGACGAAATAAAGAAAAGCAGCACTGAATAAACTGGAATAAATAGACAGTGAAAGAAAAACAAGTTCCACATGTGCATGTTCCATAAACAGAAAAAAGGTTACATTTCTTAGATAAGGCAACTGTGATGGATTGTTTAGCTTTATTTGTCAATCAAGTATTAAGACTTGCAGAATTAAAATCAGTGCAGTTCAGAGATGGATTCCAAGCTCTCTAAAACATCAGGTTTGGCATTTAGATAGCTATCAAGCTATCATCTCTAGACAGACAAACAGATAGATGGATGGATGATTTGGAGGAAAAGATGGAGACATTCTTTCAAGACTTTTTTTTTTTTTCCCCAAGAGATGATTTGCTGGTGCCAAGAATTCAGCCTGGGGAAAAGTCCAAATGCAGCATTTCCTCCAGCTTAAACTGGGGCTTGGCCCAAACCAAACTTTGGCTCCAACGCCCCGCTCTCAGCAGGGACAGGGAGAACGGGATTCGGTGCCTCCAGCCCACCCCTGTGTCAGGAGATGTGCGTCGCTAGAGAAACAGACACCTGCCTTTGCCCCCAGAAACACCACTTACAGGTGCCCAAATGTTAATGCTGAACAGATGGGTGGGAGGAAAGCAGCATGTAATGCAGGAACTGGCAGAGCAGACTCCAACAAGTCCACTATTGTTAGAGAGAAATTCCTAGAAACAGATGCAGCAAATTCAGTGCTTCAGAGCCAGGTCTGGAGTTTGGGGTCTGCTGGGAGAAGACTGTGTAGCTTATGGATTAATGTGCTATTATTACATTACTCTTTAAGCTTCAAAGGTCTGCCAGGAAACCTAAGCTTGCTATCTATTGAATGACATTTTAAGAACAAATAATACATTAATATATTTAATTTGAGAATAAACACATACATTATAGGAAGGGATTTTGTCTATGCTGATAAGTCAGTGCCTGACCTTTCCGTTGCAATCCCCGGGTGCTGAGCCATAGAAGACCTCTTCCAGGAACGTTTGCTGGCGGCTGCGAGGCGAGAGCCTTCCCGCCGGCCCTGCCTGCTCAGAGCTGCAGCTCACACACTCTCTGGAAACGGGAGCTTAGCCGTAATTATCCCTTCGACACTAATCTACAGCTACACTAAATCTTGTTGCCTCAAATTAGTTAATCAATTAAGTGTCAAACCACAAAATGTTAGTGATTGTGGCCTGAATTTATTGCCTTGGCACATGCTTCCATCTGCTGCCTCTCTCCTTTCTTTCAGGGTTCTGCTGTTGGGAAACTTTGGGGTAGGTGCTTGCCCCATCTCATTAGGGAAGGGTTAACGAGGCCAGGCTGCCCTGCCCCAAAAGAAACAGGTTGGAATGCCAAGTCACGCACCCAGGGAGGAATAAGCCCATCCACTGGGACATGGTGGGGGCCACCCAACTGGAAAGCAGTTGGCAGGAAAGGACCTGGGGGTCCTGGTGGCCACCCAGCTGAGCCCATCTCTAGGTGCTCCTGCCTGAGCAGGGGGAGGACAAGGTGACCTCCGGAGCTGCCTCCCAACCTCAATCCTTCTGTGCTGCCTCAACCTGAGTCCTCAGGCCTTATCTGCTCAGAACGGGTTGTTCTGATTGCAGCAAGTCAGAAACCCCTCTGTTGGCACAGGATGGCTTGGAAAAATGTAGAAGCTGACCAGTTTTGCTGGGATTCTTTTCAGCCTCAGAGACTTTTTTGGTTCTGAATCCTGACGAAGAGCTACAGCTGATAACAGCAACATTCAGCCTCTTCCAGAGCTGCGAAAATGTTCAGCTTTGGAAAACAGCTCTGGTCAAAAAATACAAGAGTCTGCTTTCCTGGAAGCGGTTTCAGAAATACATGTCAGCCTTCAAGTGCACATTTGAAAGAAGAAACTTTTCTTAAGAGAGTTTTTAGTTTTGTTTGTTGTCATCAAAAAAACATCAACAAAAAAAGACTTTTCAGTGGAAATCTGAGTTCTCAGTGAAAAGCTATTTCTCATTCAAATGATGTTTAGAAGAAACATATTCACCCAGTTCTAGTCCCCAGGGCTAATCTCTGCAAGAGCTGTATGGTCAGGGGTCATCTTTTCCCCACTTACAGCTCCTGGGGGCCAAAGCAAAAAGAGAAAGAGATGTGTATTCAATTCTTGGGGTCCCCAAATGGGAGGAGTGATGCTGGGCCAGTTACTGCCACACTGGGAGCAAACGAAAGCTTCCTGCTCGTCAACAGTGTCATTGTCCTACTTCTGATGATCAGTTAAAAGGGTAAATACAAAGGCTAGACTTTGGGAAAGCTGGCACAGGACGATGGGGGGAAAAACTGCAAAAGTGAGGTTTATTGATCCCCAGTCAAGATTGATGGCACAATAAGAGCAGGAGGCGAAGAGTGATTTTGCTTTTGAAAACGTTGATGAATAAGCACTCAGGGGCAACAAATAGCTGGACTCAGGGAATGATGGACGGCAGCAGGCGAACAAGATGCATTTTTATAAATGGGTGAAAGGAGAGGAGGACTTATTAAAAAAAATGAATGACCACATGTGGCAGGGATATGCCACTGGGGAGAAGCCAGCCATTGATTTATGTGCACTACTGGCATTTGAAAATTCAATAATAACATTGACAAATGAGAGGCAAAGCTGGCCAGAGGACAGCAGAGAACTTGGAGTGGAGAAAGAAAATGCCAAGGTCAGGATGAAGGAACAGAAAAACATGCTTATGTTGGAAAGGTTTTGAGTTAACTCATCTATATAAAGACATTAAGAAAAAATCACTCTGGGATCAGAGCTCACCATCCTGACTCTGTGGCTTGAACTGGGGACAAGTAAATGGAGGAGCTGTGGCATCCAGTGGACCTCTCTGCAGGGATATCTACTTCCTGACATGGGCAGCAGACATCATTTAATCTTCCTCTCTTGCTTCTGGAAAGCTGGTGCCTAGTGCTCCCTGGCACCTTTAAAATGAAATACCTGCAGTTTCACCCCCCTGCACGAGCAGTGCCCAGGGCAGGCCAGGCCCTCGCTGCCCAGGCTCACGGGGCTGCTCTGGGAACACGGCAGAGGCAAGCTACCATCTCCTCTGGGCTGGGCAAGTCTTACCAGGACTCAAGAGTGAAGTGTCTGCCTTTTCTTTCACCTGTTCAGGGAAGGTTGGTAGAAAAGCCCTGTAGCAACAACCTCTCCTGATCCACTGGAACCCAGGTCTTACAGGCCCATCGCAAAAAGCAGCAACTGAACTCATCAAAGCCATCTCTGGCTACCACTTGAACAATACCTCGTCCTCACCAGCTTGCAGAGTGTAGTGTGGCACATAATGTTACCTTAACATTTGATCTACTTAATAAGCTTCCCCATTTTTTCTGCTCCCTGTCTTCTGGCTGTGTTACAAATGGCAGTAAAAGAGCTCAACCGGCGGGAGAGATCACGATGGGAACACCGGTGAGAATGTGGCAGAAATGTACTTTGCTCTTTCTCACCGTTCCCGGCCTCCCTCCGGGCTTGTATTCATCTATGAAGATGTCTTTTCTAAATGCTGGAAGGTCAGAGGTGTGGATGGAACATAATTCTGTGCATGGGTGTGCTTGGCTCAGTCCAAGGAGCGCCAGAGGGATTCCTGCAAGGCCTGCACAAAGCCCTGGCACGGCTTGCTCAGGCCAGGGGAAAGGACTGCAGGGCTGTGGGTCGCTGGGAAACCACAGTGTTTGGAGCTTGGTAGCTCTGATCACTTAGAAGGAGGGTACAGACCCTGTCCTGGGGCTCAGCACAAGACTTTCCTGTGGAATGAAGTGAAGGCCCTAAAGCGTGTGGCCATTCCAGCACTAGGGCAGGATTCACCCCAGCAGAGACTGGCTGAGCCTGGCAGCACTTCAGGCCCCCAGAAGAGGACTTTTGCTATTGTATGTTCGGGGTTTTTCCTTGCCTTTTTTTTCCAATTAAAGCAGTCAATTTCCATCTTCAGCAGAGCAGCTGAAGCTGCTGTTTACGGTGCTTTACTCATTTTCCCTGACAGGTGAATCTCACTGCCGGAACCAGCTTCACTTTTAAATATCATCTCCTTTTAAATATCATCATTGAGTAGCTGATGTGCAGCACTGGACACATTTTAGGATGTGTCCCTAAACAAGCTCCAAGCCAACTAACCCTTCAATACCAGGCAAAGTCATCCCCTGGATCCACTCTCCTCCAGCCAGACAACTTTGGGGAGATTTGCTAAATGTGAGGCCAAAATGCTCAGCTCTATGGGAGGTGGACACAGACAAACCTTGATCTTTTGTGGAAGTGTCAGTAGAAGGATTATACACAATCACACTAAAATTTACATTGCTGATAATGGAACTTTGTATTTGTTACATTTCTCTGTATTTAGATTCCATGTTGCTGTTGCCACTCAGCTCCTCTATATCCAGAATTAGAACCCTTAACAATAATGAGCCTCACACACACACGCACACAAAATAAACCCACCTTTTGCTCAATGTGTAAAAGCTCTGAAAACAAACATCATCATCTTGTGTTTCCTCACTCTGAGGATCTCAAAGCAGATGATGAAGGTAAAGTAAGTACCTTCTACAGGACAGTAAAGTGAAGTCCGGGTTTTATAGTGAGTCTGTGGATGAAAACAGATTGAAACAGTTTCAGAGATGGCTGGAGCCCCATCCAGTTACTGGCAGCATGTCTCCCTGCAGATGTAGCTTTACCCCTCTGAAAACCTCTCAGCAACAGTTTCATACAAATAATTAGGGTTGGCAAGGAGTGCCTGACTCCTTCTGGGTGCTGAAAAAATCCCCTGCTCAAGTTTGACATAGCTGAAATAATTAATGAGGGAAAAAAGTTGAAAAGTGGATAAAATCTCTGAAAGGCCTCCCCTGCCTGCCCTGGGTAATGTTATGCTGATAGCTGTCTGTGTCAGCAACAGGGTTTTGCAATCAAATTTGAAACAGTGCAGCTGAGGACAGCACTAATTTACAGTTTGGAGCCAGTACTGCAGAGAACCTACAGGCCCAACCCACAGCTGGTGTAAGCTGGTGTAATTCTGCTGCTGTGAGGCTTGTGAACAGCAACTGAGGATCTGGCCATAGCATCTTACCCCCTTTTCTCCCCAAGGGTTGGAGCAGCTCCTCAGAATCACTCTAGAGCCCATTAAAACAAAAGTAAGATACCTCCAATCATTATTACTCATTTTTATGGCCGTGTTGTTCACAAATGACTGAATTTAGCTGTCAAATGTATAGAAAAGAAAAATAAAATCAAAGCATCAGCCATCTGCGCCCCAGAAAATGTTTATATTTTCATTGGTTGTTTATGGCAAGAAGGTCTCAGCTCCTTTGTTCCACAACATATTAGTTATTGCAAGGGAAATGAGTGGGTTTCACTTTGCCATTTATAAGGCTTTTGCATTCTCTCTCTCTCGTGCACACTCGCTCCCTCCCTAGATGTATTTTTAGTCCATGTGTCTTGGATTGACACATGGAATTGTGTTTGTTTTACTGGTTCTGTCTCTCCAATAGTTTTCCATTGCAAAGGGGATCCAGTGTTGGTTATTTACTCTGCTTCCTTCCAGTGCCATTATTGCGAGCGCTCAGTTCAATCAATCCAATCACCCCAGAGCTATGAGGTTCCCTGACCTGAGTGTGATGGAAACAGGCACAGTGAGAGCTCTGAAACCCTTCCTGGGCTCATCTCAGAGATGTTTGTGGTGCCTCAGCTCTTTGATTTGCAGAAGTACTTTGTGGCAGAGTTTAGTGACTGTGCTCAGAAACTCACGCCCTTTCAGGTTCTCTCTTAAGCAGTGCCCCAAATCCAGCAGGCACTTACGAGCATCTTGGCCAAAAGACATCAGATAATGTAAGCACATATTTAGCTCTCAGTGGATCAATAACCCCTCTGAAAGCCACTCACATCAAACACCTTTCTAGATCTGGTGCTGTTCTGGGCGAGCATCACATTTTCCCTCTTTCAAACTCCCTGTAGGAAAGGGCAAACAGAAGTTCAAATCCCAGTGACTGCTTCCACTTTCATCCTTGGCCCTATCTCACACTCTCTAACCTCACCTAGGAAAGTGCTGTAAACAGTGGGAGCGTAAATCTGCCGAGGTTCCTCGGGCACAGTAATATACAGTGCACCAGGGAGGCCTCTGAGGCACAGCACTGCTGTGGGCCCCCTGTTATTAGACAGATGCTGCAGGAGACAGAAAGGAGAAGTAAAGGGCATCTGAGGACCAAAGAGCTGCATGATGGAGCCAGCACTGGTCCCTGTGCCTCTCCAGAATGCCAGCCTGGCCTTGGAGAGCCTGCAGGGACACATTTACATACTGGTGCTGCACAGCACAAGGGGGTCCCAAGTGCCCCCATCTCAGACTGTTAGTGGCCCTGTCTTTGCAATAACCTCTAGCAGGCATTTACATCAGCCCACATGTTCCCTCCCGTCTCTTCCCTCTGATAGCCCCCTATTTTGGAGCTGGGAGCAAGGAGGGCAGCAAAGAGTGACAGCAGGGCAGCGCTGAATCCCTGTTTGGTGCTGTCAGAAGATATTTGGTCTTAGGTTTCAGGCCCTCAGGAAATGACACCATCCTGTCTTGAAGATGTTTTGATAGCCCCAACGAAATCTTTTCACAAAACACCCCCAAAATCCCGAAAGACACGTGCACTGGGATGTTTCTACAGCCAAGGGCTCAGGAGAGCATTGCCTGTCCTGCAGCAGGACACAGCAAAGGGAGCTGGGGCTTGGAGGCAGGTAATGATCCCTGTCAGTCAGGAGGGCATCACACGAGGATGGGGTCACCTGCATCACCAGGAAGACAGGAGGGGCTGTCCCAGCCCTAGCAGCGAGGCAGAGGCAGCCTGTGGCCGTCAGCCTGCAGTAACACTGACTAAGACATCCCAGGGAAAGCAAGTGAGGAAATGAATTCCAGGCAGGGGAGGGACGGGGTGGAAGGAGCGTCTCTCTTTTCAAGGCAGCTGAGCTTATTTTAATGGGCAAGGTCAGCAAAGAAATGACCAGGAAGAGAAATGGCTGCCATTACAAATCAGTGGCGATCCTGTATCAATTATTCCCCCGCAGCTCCCTGCCTTGGGCTGCAGCAAACACGGCCTAATCAGTTTTACATCTACGTTTAATTTTATTGGAAAGAGGAGCCAGCGATGCATCATGGGGCTGCTGTGTGACATGAAAGGTGACCCCTGCCAACTTAATGACACAATACATAACCCTTAATGAAGTCACTATCTTGTCCTTTTTTTTGCTGTCTCAGCCTGATGATTTATGATGGCATCATTTTGCTTTGCCCTCTTTTCATTTCAGCTTGACAAAGTGGATGAAACAATTATCTTCGTTATCGGCCAGAGCAGTAGAAATGTGATGGTTGAGGATTTCTGCAGGTGGAGGCCTTGGCCACGGATCAAGTGCATGGAAAAATACACCCAGGAATTTGGGGGTTCTTCCCTTTTTTTCTCTCTCTCTCTGCCTGTGGCCTCCTGGAGATGGACAGAGGATCCCAACAAGCCCTGTGGCATTGTGGCAAGAAGTAATTTCAAAAGAAAGAGATCTGTGGAGCAGCAGAGAGGAGGAAGCTGGGAGGTGTCAAGGCATTTCCTTTCTCAGCTATTTTCCCTCTCCATACCTGTACTGGTATGAGGTATACCCATGAGAATGCCTGACACAGGGTATTAGGCACACACACAGCTGAATAAAGGTACAGAGTGGTAGCAACGGCTGTGTGTTTGTGCCTCCACAGATCCAGATGTATGGGTGTGCTTGTACCTGATTTTATGTATAATTAAAGCCAGCACAAGCCTGTATGTAACCCTTCAGAGCTGAGTCTGCCTCTCCATGATCACAACACTTTCTGGCTGCAAGTGCACTATAAACCTGCTGTTATCACTTGGAGCTTGATGCTTTGATCAAAATCACAGCCCAGCTTTTTAACCAATTTTTAGAGAAAATGGGTACCTGTTTTCTCTTGGTACCTGCAGAGATTGCATGATGGAAGCCTTCCTCCATTGACAGAGATGCAGATGGAAGCTGACGGCACCGTATTTCAGTCCTGCTAGGCAGAAATGACAAAGTGCCCTCGCTAGCCATATGCTTGATGGCACTTGGAACTGCCACAACAATGCTTTTTGGCTGGTGCTGCTCAGGGTCTGATGTGGCTGTTGCTGTTTACTTCGTTTCTGCTCTACACTGAGATGATTCAGGATGACTGTGAGCAGACTTGTGTGGCGCTGCTTAGGCACAAGAACAAACTGCTGCAATTCCTCACCCATTTTAAGAGATAAGCAAGACAGACTCAGCTACTCCTATCATGTCCTTTGCCTGTACAGGGCTGTTCCTTGCAGTGCCTTTCCCAGGTCTTGAGCACAGCCATTCCTCTAGTCCACAAGCTGATGGAAGCCTTCCTTCCACATTTCACTGTCGAGGTTGAGGTGAAGAGTTTTCTGCTCCATCTTCCAATACTCAACAGCTACCCCAGCTCCCCAGTTGTGAGCTGCTGAGAATCCTCTGTCAGCAGAGCTGAAATGAAAATGTCTTTCCAACACTTGAACACAGCACTCAGTCAATTCAAACTCCTCACTATGGATGTTGGTATCTGAAAGACTCTTTTTTTAGCCACATTTATGTTTTTGTAAATCCTAGTCAGAAGCCTTCCAGGATTTTCCAACCACTGCTGCAGCCTTCTAGTGTTCTTACATGCACCCTTGTAGGTCAAGACCTCTGTACAATGAAGCAGTTAGAGTACCTCTAATTAAGTTATTTTGCCTCATTCCTGACTAATATAAAACATGCTTATCATCCCAGATCCTGTACTAGGGCTCCATCCTTTTCCTCACAAGGAAGGTTTTCTCTCCATGCCGTGACCTGAGCAGGGTTTCTCAGGGAGGGTGGGGAAGGAATGAGAAGACAAATGTAGTTTGGCAGGACATTAAGGGAAACCACAATATTGCCTTGTAATGCAGCTCCTATCTGATCAGCAGAGTCAAATGTGGTGCAGTTATGTCTCATAGGAAGTGGAACCAGCCACCCCCCCGATGAGATCTTCCCTGAGATACTCCTTCTGTCTGTCACAGATACCAGCTGCTGAGGAACTCCCAGCGTGTGCTGCAAGTGACCCCAGCCGAGCTAACACAGACCCTCCTCCCGTCCTCATCCCTCAGGCTCCTTTCCCTCCCCAGCTCCAGCCTCCTTCTGGGGGTTGCAGCCCCACTGCAGGAGTGGGGACAGCCTCACTGGCACTGATGTGCACGCTGAGCTTTCCTAGCGTGGCAGGGCCTGAGAAAACATGGCCTGGCTTATCTTGGTGAGCAGAGGATGTGGGAGGGGAAAATGACTATTGTGTGAAAAAAAAAAGAAGCTTGAGTTGCTCCCTTAATTTCCTCACACCTTCCTTCTGCCCTCACAGGAGGCATATCCTGCTCCTCTCCTCAGTTTGGACAGCATCCTAGGAACTCATTCACATGGAAGGTGATAAATGTGATGTGCTGGCAGAAAACATAGGCAGCAGTAGCCTCTAGTACCTTCAGAATAACCTGCACAAATGTAACTAATTAATTCTCAGCACAATCCTGTAAATTAGCTAGGTGTGAACCCAACAGGGGAGGGCTGAGATCACCAGGATGCAGGGTTGCTGCTGGTCTCCACAGCAGCTTCCCAGAGCAGTGGGGTGCTGGATGTGGCCATGCCCAGCTGTACTCCCTTCTAGTGGCAAGAACTACAGCTACAGAGCCATAAATCCTGTTCAGATTCAAATACATCAGAGAGAGAAGACAAGGCTCTCTGGAGTGACTCTACCATCAGGATAATTACAGCCGAGATTAGAACTGGTTGGAAAACAAGAGCATTTCACAAATGAAGGAACAACTAACTGTAGGGTAGTTTAATCATAATGAATGGGAAGACACTGCTCAGTGAGTAGCTGCATTCGGGCCTGGCTGCGGTTCCAGCAGCCCAGGGTGATGTATAGTGGCTGGTTTCTAATTCCCTCTCTTTATTTGCCCATTCTTCCTCATGTCCTTGCTCTAAGAGGTTTTACGGGTTTTACATCATGGTCCTTGCTAGGATATCCAAGGGTATTTAACTGCCAGAGTTTGATACATAGGCTCTGGGTTGGGGAACAAACAGCAGAGAACCCTTAGAGGAAAGGTGTGCTTTGTGCTGGGCCGAGTGCTCCAAGGGTTAAGGGATCCTCTGCCTGCCTTCAGCCCCACTGCCAGACCCCCCTCGCTCTGCTCTGCGGCGCTTCCTCCGCGTGGCAGCGCAGGAAATCCCTAATCTCCCAGCTACAGATTTGGGGAACTTTGACATCCCCTAATGAGGTAAACACATTACTGTCATGTACAAACAAACAGCAACAAATTAGCAGCTGACACGTGAGGAAGCCGGCGCAGCAACACGCCGCCCTCTTCACAGGCAATTACGCTGCCTGTGCCGGCTGCTCGCCCGCCGCCAGCCTGGCCTCTCCACCCTCCTGCTCCTCACCAGCCTCCTTCATCCCCTGCTGCCCAACTGCAACAGAAGAAGCTCCTGGTAGAAGTGGGCAAAATGAGCTGGGTGTGTGGGTGCTGCCTGCCAGGAGCGGGCAGGGGGGACCCCACGGAGCTGAGCACCCCGAGACCCCGCGTGTGCTGCCAGTAGACCCTCGGCCTGACCCCGCGGGATTGCTTCTGCCCTCCAGATGGGAATGTGTCTGAGTCTGGAGGAAGGATGCTGCAGTCTGCCAGAGAGGGATCTTTGCATTAGCTGTCTCAGTTTCTCGCAGCACCAGCCATAAAGATCCTGGGGTCTTTACTCCCAGTCTCTTGCCTGAGGCCCTATCCCAGGAAGGGAGCTCAGCAGCTAAACGAGACAGGAAGGGGAGACTGAGCTGGGAAGAGAGGCAGATATTTGACTTTCAGCAAAAGCCATCTCTATTAAGCAAGAGCCAGGGCAACAGGCCTATGGTCAAAGGGCTTTATTATTATAATTGCTTTGCAGAGGTGAAAGCCTCTGGATAAGAATCCGAATCAGCCATCACTCAGAATAACCATCACGAAAAGAGATAAATAAATAAAAGTAGGATCCAGCCAAAAAAGGAGCTCACATTATCAGCCATTAAACCAATAATCCATTAGTGACCAAGGTTGCTGAATAATATAGTACTTTCACAGTACCCATAATTTATACTGCAGACTAGAGAATAGACACGATTATTAGAGTGAGGGCTACTGGATGACACATGATGCATGACCGCGCGGCATTGATCTTCACACAACAGGAAGGTGTCTAGACTGGGAGATGTATGGCCCTGCGATGCAGAGCAGGGCATATTTCATGCGGGGCCTAATGGAGTAGTGGAGGCCGTGATGGATGACTTGCCTAGTTTCAGTAGCAGCGCAGTTATAGCAGTGCTAATGCGTGACCTCTCCCGCTCCCTGCGTCCTTCATTCAGTCAGGGTGACCTCATTTAAAGGGATGGAAAATGAGAGGCGCAGAGTACGAGGGGGAGGGAAGAAGGGGGAGAGGGAGGAGGAGAAGAAGAGAGGATAAGAAAAATAAAAGATAAGGAGAGGGTGTGATGTAAATGAACAATCTCTCGTGAGGCTCTACCTTGCTTCAGGCTCGCTCCAGCACTGCGGTGGCACTGGTTGTTACGGGACTGATTCTACTCTGCACCAGTCAGGGTTTTGCTCCTATCTGGACTGGGTTACTCCTGATTTACACAGAGCACAGTCAGGCCCCTGTGGTGCGAGTCTCAGCCTTGCTCAGGCTGCCAGAGCTCATGGGACTGGGCCAGCAGACCCTGCTTCGTGTGCCGTGGTGTGTTACCCCAGCTCGGTGCTGGCCGTGCAGCCCCTCACACCTCCCCCAGTGCAGCTCCTGCTGCACAGTGCTCTCTACACCTCCCTCAGGCCAGGAAGGCTGTGCAGTTCCCACCTAAAGCAACAAAATGACCCAAAACTAGCACCATATTGAATCTTGTGGTAGGCCTGATTCCTTGTTGCACGCTAACAGGTGATAAACAGAGCCAGAGAGTAGGTGTCAAGTCCCCTTATTAAGGCCCTCTGCCTTGGCACTGGAACCCCCAGCTCCTCTTCAACAACTCTCCCTCCGCCTGACACCCAGCCACCCACCTCCTCTTCCAGGCAGATGCAGGGGAAACTGAGCAAGCAGCGTGGAACACCTGAAGATCCCACATGCACAATAAACAAGCAAGACCAAAACTGACAAAGGGCACTAGCCCTGAAAAAACCTAACTCAAAATAAAACAGAATCCTACTGTGAATTTTTAAAATGGATCATCTCTGTTTTTCAGTGCAATGTTCAAACTTAGCCCCAGAGCACAGCACAGAGTGCTGTCAGGCACGTCACAGATACTGCACAGCCACCTGGCCAAGCTCACCAGGACTGATGGAAGCCAGAGCGTCTGCTGACCTGCAGAGGAAAGGGCTGGGATCTGCTCAGTGCACTCCGGGATGGAGGAGGAGGGAAGGAAAATGTGACTCTCTGGGTAGAACTGGAACAGCAGTTTGCTTTCTCTCAGGATGATGGGGAAGGACTGTTAAAACGCTGGTCTGAGGCCCCTGTCTGTTTAGAAAGGTTACTGCAGGCACAAGAGCGTCCCTGACCTGGAGGAATGTTTCTGGGACTGCAGGGATGTGTTGGTGTAGGAGACAAGTGGAGCTGGCTGTCAGGTGCTCCATGCTGGCTGCTGGGACCTGGCTTCCAGCAGAACCTGGTGTCCCTCATCACAACCACAGAGCCACGCAACTCTTTGGGTTGGAAAACACCTTTAAGGCCATCAAACCTGCTGAGCAATGTGGGGGTTTGGTTTGGTTTTGTAGTTTGGGGTTTTTTAACTGATAGGAAATTCTTCAAGGAAAATGAAGCCAGGTATTTTTATGGCATCCTGCCGTTTTTCACCTCTAACACACTCCTTTTCGATGGAAGCCACTGTATTCATTTGTTGGCAGGAAAGATACTGAGACTGACAAAACAACATCCCCAGGAGCTCTGCACTTGTCAGTGTGAGGATGTGGTCAGTGGCAGCGTGTGGTGCCCAGCACAGCCCTGGCCTGCAGCTCACCCCGACCACGGCACAACGTGTATCAGCATCTCCCTGCTCTCAGCCCTTGGCTGGATGCTCACAGCCTCTTCTGTGATGAATTCTGTGCTTTGGTAATGAATTCTACAGGGTGCCTAAAGGTTAAATAAAATGATCTGCTGAAGTTGAAAACTGAATTGATAAAAAGGAACTGTTTGCTTTCTCCCCACTGTTTTGATTCTACCTCCCTTATCTCTTGTCCGTGGTTTCAGTGATCCTGGATTAGTGCCCAGGACTGTTGTCAGCCTGTGTGTCTGTACAGAGAAGTCTCTGCCCCAAGGAACCTGCAAGCTTAACAGTGAAGACAGATGGATAAAGGCAGATTATTACTGCTCTTCAGGAGTTGGAACCTGAAGCACATGGAGCATAGAGCACTGCTTGCAGACACAAGGGAAATGCCAGAGCAGAACTGGGAGCTAAGCCTCAGGCTCTGGGGGCTTTAAACACGGGAGCATCCTTCCTCTTCTGAACAGCCAGCACTTGCACTGGGTGTGCAGGAGGTTACTGTATGGGCTCTTTGTTAGTATCTTTCAAGTGACGACTCCTGTGTCCATCCCCAGCCCTGAACTGTATGAATCCCATCAGCACACACCCTTCTGGGGTCACTGCAGCCCCTCCAACACTGCCTCACTGCCCACTGCAACAGCCGTGCACCTCCCTTCCCCAAAGCAAGGTACCAATCCACAGACACCCCCTGCTACGTTTCCTCCCCTCCATGTAAGGGCTCTAACTCCCCAAGCTGCCTGGAGGGAAGGACAGAGAATAGCCATTGCCTGTGTTTCCTTCACCATCTGGGCTTATTAAAAACTGCGCAGCAAATTAAAAATAGGTGGGAACAAAGATGGGGGAATGACATAAAGGGTTGCAGCAAATTCTCTGTGTACTTTTAAAAGCTGGAATTGCCATATGGACTGGCAGAGAGACATGTTTTACATTTCCACTGGTACATGACTGACATCATTTAGCATTAACTTCTATTTGAATAAAATGGTAGTAGACATTTAGGTAATATTACAGGGCAATAAATGTTTTAAAGAGCCTTGGGGGATGCTCTTGAAACACAGTCCAGACCAGAACTCTAAAAATATGTCTTAATATATATTAACCTCTTTTAGGACTTTTGGCTCTCAAACAAATAATGGAGGATAGAGGGGTTTTTTTTCCCCCCTCCCCTTTTACTCTCTGGATTAAGAGTCCTCGGCTATATTTTTCCCTTTCTCCTCTTTAGCTGTGCTGGGAAGAACATGAGGGAATGTAGTTAAAATTCAAAAAGGTTCCCCTTTATCATTACCATGAATCAACACAATAAATGAGCCCCTTCAGAGCACGGTAATAAGAATTTGATAAATCATCAGCCAAAAATTAACTAGATGTCAAAACAATCTTTGGGAAGTGTGATGGATTAGGGGCGATAGTGGCAATTAATCTCCCAGCATGAGTTCACAGGAGAGACTGAACGCTGGGAGATGGATAGGGGGGAGACCAAGGCCTCACAAGGTCAGGACACTGCAGAAAGGAACGAGAGAGGGAGAGAGAGACGGAGAGAAGAAGACAAAAATTCCACTGAGTCGGCAATAGCCAGGCCCCTGGCAGCCGAGGTAGAGGTCAGTCACATGCCTTTGAAAACCCTTCTGTCTCCAGCTGCTCTCTGTGATGAGGCAAGCACTTTTCTGCTCCTGCTAATAAATGCCACAAGCCAGCTCATGGGGTACAACACATGGCTGGAGAGAGCCCGAGGCCGCGGCAGCCCCAGGCTTGGGGCTGTGCTCCTTTGCACGCAGGACCAGGGGCAGCTGGAGGTGGCAGGATGCCGGAGGGGGAGCAGAGGGAGACAAATCCCTCTCTAATGTGTGAATTCATCCATACAAGGCCTGGCAGTGGGTGCACGTGGCTTGACTAATTCTGCCTGAGCACAGGAGGGGAGAGTGCAGGAGGAAAATGCCTCTGCAGTCATAAATCCCTCCCCAGCTGGCAAACCCACTGCCTCAGTCTCCCACCTCGCTAGGAGGTTTGCAGCATGGTGAGGAGCAGCAGAGGCAGCTGCAGGCTGGGGCTGTGCTCCCTGCCCCAGCACCAGCCCAGCCACGTCTCCTGCTGCTGGGATGGGGTCCAGGATCCCCCTCTGAGCCCAGCACAGAGAGCCAGGAGCAGGGGAGGCTTTGCAGAGCAGCATGGCTCCTGTACATCCCTCCTTTCCCTCCCTTCCACTCTGGGCAAGTGATTGTCTTTACTTGTGCTGGTTACTTTTGCGTTTTGCATCCTAACAGTGTCACAGGCTCCCAGCTCAAGTGAATAAAGGCAAATATCTACCATGAGTCAGGCACTGCTTCCCTGTCTCACTGCCCGAGGCCAGCGCTTGCTCTGCTGGTGCTGGTAGCCAACCCAGAGCAGCAGCTACTCCCTGCTCTCCTTTCCCATTATGTCCAGCTCTTGGTAACCACACCTACAACAGCATCTCTGGTCTGAACATGGATCTGTGCTGGCAGGCCAGCATCAGCTGAGCCATATCCAGGAATTATGTGCATGAGGGGTGGTGGCACACACTGCCAGTCCTGCCCCATTTATGCTCTTCCTTCTTGGCATGAAATCTGTCAGCTGGAATCCTTTGCAATCCCAACAGGAAAAAAACAACAACAAAAAAGAGACAAAAGAAAAAGAGACAGGCAATCACCTGGCAGGGCTTCTGCTGACTTCTCACACTTTGCACTGGGCCCCAGGGCATGGAGCTCCCAGTGACATTTCTCCCAGCAAACACAGAGCCTGACACATACTCAGGATCCCACCAGCCAGTCAGGGTTGCCCAGAGGGCACAGACAAGCTTGCAGTTGGCTTTTTTAGGAGGGATAGTGACCACAAGAAAATAGATAATTGACCCAGATCCACTGCAGCCACACTGCTGCGGTCCCTGGTTTCATCACTCAGAGGCTTGCAATCCTTTCCTGAGCTGCTTAGCATCTCTCCTCACATTTTCACTGCTGGAGCTCTGTTGGCTTTGATACACACTGTGCTCTTCCCCTCAAGCGACAAGGAACAAATGTTCATGCAACACAGAAAGCGTCCATGGGGTGAGGAAGGAGAGCCGAAGACTTACTGCAAACGTCTGCAGCTGCTTGCTTTCACCACTGGCTATCCTCCCACTCCGAGCAGGGTAAGAGGACCAGGAAGCAGTAGCCAGGTTCCACCATCACCCTGGCTCACACTGACACCAGCTGAGAGAAGAAACAGGCTTTGCTGCTGACAATCCAAGGGCCTCCACGATGATAAAGGAATGCAAGGTCTGGGCAGAGCATTCGGCAGCAGAGAGGAGCTCTGCACAGTCCTGATGGCTCCAGTCATGACTCAAAAGCTTCTCAGATGGGATAGTAGCACGTGCAAGTGATATTTTGAACTGGAGTTGTAAAAGTGGAGTTTGGAAGTAAGAGTGGTTGTGAAGTGAAACCAGAAGTGAAAGCACAAGTGAAGCAAAATCTGACAGGCATGAGCTGTGCTCCAGCAAGCTGTTAGCTCTCCTGTCTCATCTCACTAGAGCTGCTGTTTATGTACTGAGAAGATAAATACTCAGGATACAGCTGTGGCAATCTCACTGTCAATTCTGCCTGTCTGCTTTGGCATGGCACACAGACTCAGTCACGCTGGAGACTCCACTGTGGTGGATACAGTAGGAACTCAACACAAGACACAGTCCTTTTCCTGAAGAAACTCAAGTCCACAGCAGGCTGCAAACACTGGCAAAGGCAATTTGTATTCTTTGGTTCTCAGGGCCAAATACTGTTGTCACTACCACAGGGTATCAGGTCAACCCACTCGAGCAGAGGGAACCCATTCAGATTTATGCATCTCAAATAAATGGGTTGCTGAGGTGGTACAGCAACCCAGCTTAGAGCATAGCTCCTCCTTGTTGGCAATGCACAACATGCTCTGCAGCTGTCTCGGGGATGTTGCAATGAGAAAGTAATTGGTTTCTCCATTAAGATAAAGCAAAATATTTGCTGCAGTCACCTGAATGTGCATATCCAGCTCAGTATTGTCTGCCACTATAATCTGATAGTCATTTATTGACTGAAGTAGGGTTAGCACAGAAGCATTGTGTAGTTTTCCCTTCCCTACATAATTTTGCTGCTATGTTAATAGAAACTCACTTACAGAACAGGACTCACCCATTATTATTTGTTGTTAGAGGCTAAGCACAAGCCTCCATTAGCTCTGATTGCTTTGCTCCTGCATATTCTTACTGCTGAGAACACCTTTCTTAACTATTTGCATCCTCAGGAAGCAGCCTTTTGCTTTTTGTTTTCAATCTTATTGCATCTTTCATGATTTTCTCTGGGCTGCTCATACAGTTCTGTGTAAGAGACAAATGCCTGGCAAATGTTTGGATACTGCTGGTTGCTTGGCTCATATCAGTGTCACAAAGATTTTGGGGGCTGGGGGGTTGGGGAAGAAGAAAAAACCCGCCCAGCTGGAACACTTTCCCATAATGTCTGTCTCTTCTCAAGACAGACAAGGCTTGGATAGAACAGATGTTTCCACCCAAAAGCAGATGTGGAGATGTTACTTTCCCAGGGAGGAAATGTGGTGGGGTTTATTATTAACCAACAGTCCCCACATGACAGCTTCCCTTGACCAACACTTGGAAAATCTGGAAAAAACCATAGGCCTCTAATCCAAGTGGTGGCAGGAAACAGCCAGCCCTGACAGACCCTGCTGATTGATGGTTATTAATTACAGCCTGGAAATGACCAACAACATCTGGGGGAGTCTAAAGTAGAAGAGAAAAAAAGGAATGAGCAAAGGGGCCAAAGTTTTGATTCCGTGATGGCCTCAGTGTAGTGCTAAAGTTCAGCAAAAGCAGCTGCAGGCAGCCTGAGCAGCCTCTGTGAGGCAGCAGAAAGGTCCAGTAGTGCTGTGGCCAAGAGAGAAAGGAGGAGCTACACAACAAGCAATCCTGTACCACACATGGAGTATGACATGGAGCAAGTGACAGCCCTAAATCTGGAAGCACTGGAGTTGTATGAGCAGGGTGCTGTTAAAGGCAGCCTGGAGCTGTGTCAGCCCCAGGGCCTGAGCCAGTGTCCCCACACAGCCCTCAGTGGCACCACGTGCTGCTGGCCGAGCTGCCCCACATTCCTGCAGCCCTTCAGCACCGTGACATGAATGTGCTGTAAATCAGCTGATGGAAAACAGGCAACAGAACGAGAAGAAAGTTCAGACCAAACCCCAACCCAAATGCAGTGAGTAAGAACAGAAATCCGTCAGAAAAACAACAGCAAAGTATTTCAATGAAAGAACAGAGAGCAAATCAGACTTTTAAAACGTAAAACATTTGACAAATGACCAAGTCTCTGGTGATGGGAATGTACAGGAGACAGCTCTGCACTGAGACCAGCAAGCTTAATCAAGTCTGGTTACCAGCTTGGCACTGGAACAAAAGAAACCAACAATTGGCAGAAGGCTGGTCAAAAGCAAGTGAGTCTGCCACAGGTAACAACAGACGTGTGCCAGTTGGTTTGCAGTTGTGCAGAAAGAGAACTTGCGACCGGAGCACTGAGAGCATCAGCAGAGCTCCCCGACCCGATGGCGTGGCAGCAGCATCGCTGCTCGCCCGACTGACACTCCTCATCCTGGAACCTCTTTAGGCCTTCTGCTTGCCTCCCTGCCTGCGATGGCTGCAGACACACTGCACTGGTCTGCTCTGAAAGCACGTGGGTGTGAGGGGAGCTGCCACCATCACTGGAGCAAACAGGGGCTCCAGCTACTCAGACTTCGGCAGGTGCACACACACGTTCTGCTGAACTGTTCAGCTTTACGAAAAGCTTTGCATTTCTTTAGTCCTTTCACTCTATAGAACTTACACACTTCCAGATTTTAAAACAAACATTAAATCAACCATTACCAGTGCTGGTGTAAAATAATCCATTCTCCACTTCTCTCTGGCAGCCCCACCTAAGGACACAAGGACACTTTCCCACCAGGTACCGGCGAGCACAGGGTCCCTGACACGCACACACGCCAGCTGCGGTTAACCCACGACCTGAGAGCTCCTCAAACATCTGTTTACAGTTTCAGAGCAGGATTAACATTGTCAGGGCATGGCAAATCTGATTAATTTTAATAGACACATGTATAATACACAAGCCAAAATACACTTAAAATGGGACATGTCAGAAAACAAACAACTGTTAACTAACGAAATCTAAAGGAAGTGCTTGCACTTTCTCTCTCTCCCACACACACCCCCTGCAGCCACAGTTCAGTCATCTCCTCGTGACTCCACACTGCAGCCTCACACCCAAGAACCTCTACAGAAAATGAGAGATGCCTCTTCTCTTTGTGCTGAGGTAGCAGGGGAGGGAGTGCAGAGGGAAGGTGAGGCCTCTGCCTGCCTCTGTGTTCTCAGCATCAGCTGCTCCGGCAGTCAGTGTCAGCCCCTGTTCTAAGGAAGCTTCAAAACAAGCACAACGTTCATGTGAAAGATCAGCCTCCTCAAAACACAGAGATGACAGAACACTGCTTTGGATACATGGGCTGGAAGAGGCTTCAAAAGGCCTGATTTTCAACTGTGCTGCCTGTGGTAGTTACGCTAAGAAAGCCGAAGTGGGGGGCTCTGGAACCCAGGCTCACCTGAATCCCTCTTCCCAAGTAAGAATGGAGGAAAGAGGCTCTGAGCACCAGGACCAGCATCTGTCTCTGCATGTGCCTGATGTTAAGGACCATAACATCTTCTTTGGGGGCTTTCAAGTTCCTTCTCAAAGGGCGGTATCCGTCCCATCCTAAGACTGACCACACTGTCTCCTACCCTGCAGATACATTTGTAGAAATGAAGCCTGAATGGGTTATTCCCTCCCCTGCCCTTTTCCTTAATTTATTTTTAAGGTATATGCTGCAGAAACCAACTGCAGGGAGGTGAAGTGCTCCATAATTGAGAACAATATCTCCAAGGGGCTTTTCCAATGAGGTGCAGATTTCTCTGGCCTACATTTTCAGAGCTGAAGTCAGTATAATCAAGTCCAGAACTTTTAGGTTTCCCCTTTAATATATCCATCATGTCTAGATCCATTATTGACATGTTGACTTTCTTGTTTCTGATTTAAGCTGCCAGACTTGGTAAAATTTCCTTGACAGCTTTAGCATTTGTGGCAGAACACTGACATGATGTTACTTACAGCTAATTAAAGTTGAGAGCATAATAAACAATCTTGGGATCCTAGCAACCTAATTTCCTCGGGTATTGAGTTTGCTGGATCTTGACCTGAGTTCTTGAAGCTCCAGCAAATTCTGTGACTGACCTCCCTGCTCTGTGGGTGCTGCCTTTGGAAACCAGGCTGCTTTTTGTCCCGGTTGGGCAACACCAAGAACACGCAGTCCCAGCTTGGCTGGGGAAGTGGTGAGCGATGGGGGGAGCCAGGGATGGGTAACTGGCAAGGAAATGGGAAACTGTGAGATGCTGGAAGTGGGTTTCTAAGGCCAATTCACTGAGGTTATAGCTAATTAGCACTGGGATGAAAGCAGGCAAAGGAAAATTTAGACTGATTACCAGGAAATCTTTCCTACTGGTGAGCTCTGTTAGACTGCAAAACACTCTCTCAAGGGAAGCAGTGCAAAGCACATTGCTTGAGTCATTTAAAACTGTCTGGACAGAGCTGTGCAGAGTGTGGGGACAGGCAGGCACCTGGGGCAGGAGAGCGAGTGTGAACACAGCGACCTCATAAAAGCAGGTTTTTTTTATTACTAGTCCATAAGGTCTTGGAAACTTTAACTGCACCAGTTCAATTCTTTCCTCTCCTGTGCCATCTCAAACCCAGCTTGCTTTACTTAGAAGTGCCTGTCACAGTGGGAAATTCCATACTCACAAAACAGAAAGATTCAGTCAAAGGCAAAATTTCACCTTTTCCTCTGATGGGCATATTTTTGTTATTTACTTTGTTTTAACCACAAAAGACTAAAACTTGCCATACCCAAATCAGCTTCTGAGAGCTGACTCAGACAGCAAAATCAGCATTTTTTTTCTTGCCTGCAGTGAATCAAAAATCACTACTCACTTGTGCAGAATCAACTGAAATTGGAGGTGAATTAAATCCAAGATCTCCCTCTGTTCCTACAAGTGACTGACATGCCTTCCTTACTGCCAGCTTCTTGAGTGCTATTGGACTGATTCCTCCCACTTCCACTGTATCTCCTCATTCTGCAAAGTAGGGCAACAACAACATTTCACATCTCCTTTGCACAGGCTTAGATGCACTGCAAGTGACACCCTCACTGCGTGTCGAGCCACTGCAAGTCATTGGAGCAAACAAAAGCTGAGCTGTATTAAGCCAAATCTCAATGAAGAATGTTCGTGCATGTGAAGAAGAGCAACTGCAGAAGCCACAATAAGAGGGTGATGTATCTGTCTTGTCAATAGATGATTTTAATTGATTTAGTAAACCAGTACAAAGGCTGTGGTGGTGCTGCTAATCTCTTAATTCATCTTGAAATAGCCTGAAACTGAACCTCATGCTCTCACAGTGGTTTACTGCATTTAGGGTGGTTTCAAGACCGCTGTTCTTAAAAAGGCAAAACTTCTGGGCACAGACAAGGCCCTTGAGGTGAACCAAAGCACGTGTGTGTAAGAGAAAAGATCTCTTAGTCCAAGCCAGTGCTTGCAGCTATCAGGTAAGCGTGTGTAGCAGCTCCAGGGATGCCAAGAACTTAATTCATTTCTTAATTCATCATCAAATTGGCATTCACAGGACAAAAGCAGTATTAATACTCCACTTTAGAGGCCACTGAACTGCCTCTGGAGTTTGCAACTCACCTCTGTTCTGCAGGTGCCTGCTGCCTCTGCAGGGCAGGCTTGCTGCAGCACACGCTTCCCTGAGGGCTGCACCTGAGGGTGGGGGTAAGAATCACACTGTCTGACACGATGTTTCTGGTCTCTGGTTTCAGGTTGGAGGCTCAGAGGATGAAGTTTGAAAAGCAAGAGAGTAAACAGCCCCAACCTTAGGCCCACCTGAAAGAGTCAGTACTGAGCACACAGCTGGGTTTCAAGGCAGAGCTATGTATGGCAAGAAAGCAGAGAGTAATTATTGACCAAGTGAAGTGAAAAGCTTGGGGGTTAATATGTCTCAAAGCAGAACACCTCCTTGGGCCTCTTGTGAAGACCAATGACATCACCCTCAAACAGTACTTGCTTGTAACTCCATTGCTTAGAGGAGTGTGGAATTAATAACGCGGGGCTGTAGTCCTGCCTCCTCCTGCCTGGTGCTGGCATGACACAGCGAGGGGAGTGTGACTGCCTGACAAACTTGGTGTGAAGCAGCTACTGCTGTGGAAGCACTGCAGGGGAAGCCTTTCTCAAAGGTGACAGTGGGACCTGGGAAGAAAAGGCACAGTGGGAGGAATGCTTCTCTGCTCCCAGAAATGAGGTGTGGATCCAAGCCGCCCACCCTGTCCCTTCCCAGGAGCCAGGGAAGACAGCGTGGGCTGTGCCTGAGTCTGGAGATGCATCAGAGACGACTACTCACAGCATTCACTCCCTTTCCAGCTTCATTTCCCATTTGACTCCTCCCTGGTTCCCAGTATTTCATAAACACTGGACTCCTTTTCAGTTTGCTGGCTGCACACGGTTCTCTTTAGCAGGCAGGTATAGGCAGAATGGATGGTAGAGCAAAGGGAAAGCAGCATTCACATTTCCCAAATCCTATGCCAAAATCCACCCTCCCGTCTCCAGAGCACTTAATGCAGCAGCTCCACTGAATTCACTGCAGGGGGAGAAAAAAACCTCAACAGAAAAAACACCTCTTGGATGAAGGACGCCTGCAAGAGCAGCATTTCCTCCCTTTTGTCTTGGCTGGAGCTGTTTTCAGTTCCTGATTGTTCTGACTCTTTATGCCTCACTTTCAGACTCTTGTTCATTTCCAGCTGGGCTGTATGTGTGCTTCAGAGATCCAGTGGGAAAGGTGCTGTGCAGTGACCCCCAGTCATTAATCAAGCTGCCTAAGCTGGGGCCTTTTCACAGCCAGAGCCTGATTATTGGCTCTTGGGAGCTGCGTAATAAAATGACAAGAGGAGTGAGTCTATTTCCTGCCGCCAAACTGCTGACATTAATTCACACTGGGGGGCTTGGGGAAGGCAGCAGGAGGGGGAGAGCAGGGAAAGAGAATCTGTCTGGGCAAGTGCAGCCTGCAGGACCCGTGTGCCACTGCCCAGCTCTGTGTGTGTGTGTGTGAGCAGCCGTGCAAGGGCACAGCCTATGCACCGACTGCCCCGTGTAGTGCAATGTAGCAGAGCTGGGCTGGATGATCTCTGGAGGTCACCCCCAGCCTGACCATTCTCTGTGATTCTGTACAGAAGTTTGGAGAAAAATACTGTTTGACAAAACACTAGGCAAAATCTTGGACCAAAATCAGGATCCAGCTCTTTGATCCTCCGTTGCTTCAGAGGTTCAGATCCAGTCTGCAGCCACTTGCTTTATCTAGACTGATACTCACACTACTCCAAAAAAGCTCATGTTTTTTTTTCAATGGTAGCCCTTAAAAACAGCAAGAAAATTAGGTCAACACTTAGAGAAGTTTAGAGTACAACTTTAGCTCAGGTTCCCAGTCTGTAGCCCAATCTACAAAATAACTGACACTACCCATTTTGACTTC
This sequence comes from Colius striatus, assembly GCF_028858725.1. Classification (NCBI taxonomy): domain Eukaryota; kingdom Metazoa; phylum Chordata; class Aves; order Coliiformes; family Coliidae; genus Colius; species Colius striatus. The sequence goes on from NC_084785.1 coordinate 2,780,294, forward strand.
AGCCTGCCGGGGTGTGAGGGGTTCACCTCTCCTGCCAGTGAACTGTGCCTGCAATAGCCCTGTTGCCAAATACCTGCCATGCTTCTAGGGAGGATGACAGGAATCCATCCTAACAGCTAGGAAAAATCGAAACAAAGCCACACAACTACCACAAGATCAACAGTGGCAGTATTTACAGCTGAGCTCCCAGAGCCCTTGTGTCTAGGAAAACTGGGTGATTGCATCCTAACCTTCCTGGTGCCAAGGAACAAACTGGATGGTAAGTACAAGTGGTAACAATTTTCTGAAATTGCAGAAATTTCTTGTTAGTTTCTTTTTTTCTTGGTTAATAGTTCTTTTGTCTTGACTCTAGACATTTTGCTAATCAGTTTATATCATATGGGAGCTATCAGCAGAGACAGTCAAGCCTGGGGATATGTAAAACCTTTCCATTGCCTGAAGAATCCAAGGAGACCTTTGACACTTGCCAAATTCCCTTGCAAGGGAAGGGTAAGGGAATAAAGTCAGAGCCAAGATCTGCAAAGTTGTTTCTTCATTAGCCTTCAAGGACAATATTAAAACTTTCCTCTGCCGATACCCTGTTTTTACGGAGCAACGACAACCGAGGAACTGTTTTGTTAAGAGCATTTCCTTCCTTACTGTTGGCTACGTCTCTTGCACACCAGTCACCCGCAGTCCAGCCTGGCCATCTGGCCCCTCAGCTTGTTCACGGATGGCTGCTGAAGAGCCAAGTGTGTGGAAGTTCAGGATCTGTTGCAACCCGCCAGCTGGGATGTGAGCAGGCAACATGGCGTGGGAATGGCAGCTAAGACAGAAACACCTCTGGAGCAATGTCTTCTGAGACAACATTAATTCATCAGAGTATTACTAGTTGCACATGTAGAATACTCTCTGAGCCTGACTGATCTTTAACAAGATCTTCATAGTCAGTAACAACCTCACAGAGGAGCAGAAAGTAGCCCCACATTTCCCTTAGTAGAAAACGGACCCAAGGAGGTCTGCAGAGGTGTAACTGTCTGTGTGATGTGTTGGGGAACCAAGTCTGAATTATTTCCTGAAACACCCCATTAAGGATCAGAAATGCCATGTTATCCTTGCCACCAAAGCAAAACCAGCCTTCTGGAATAAAGGGAACCTGAACCACCCAGGGAAAAAACAAAGACCACAAAAACCCCAAACAAACACAAATGCAAGACGGAGACTGGGGAAACAGAGTCAATTGAAAGCAAGAGCCCAGAGCCCCAGCGCTGCACACTGGTAGAGCCGAATGGTCTATGGTGGAGCCACACCACGGTGCAGCATCAGAGAACCTCCTGCGTCACTGATTACCCGGCGTATTGATCCTCGGGGCGGATGTGAGGGAGCCTGGGACGCAGCCCCCGGAGCAGCACATCCCGGCAGCCAGCAGTGCTGGCAGCAGCACAGGGCTGGTGCAGCCAGTAAATCAAGGTGTGCAGAGGAAATAGTATCATTAATCCTCACGTGTGCGTCTGAGCAAGAAGTGCCTGATAAAAAAAGACCCATTTGCCATTGCAACTATATCAAACCCTCTACAAAAAGTCACTTTGAGGTCACTGTTTTTGTCCAGTATTTCAATACATTAAATGCAATTACTTCATTGTTGATTTACCTGTCATTAGAGGCATGTGTTTGAACATGATTTATTGAGTGAGTTTTGTGCCAGTTGACTTGCAATAGATTGCACAATATTCAAAAAGGCTCATTTGCTTGGCATTACATTAGAAGCAGGGTGATTGCAACACAAAGCAATGTAAATGAGTTCTGAGAGGCTCCATCATTCATGTTGTCATGTACTGAATCCTATTATTATTTATTACCATAATTGTACTGTGTTTCCTGGGGCGATAAATTAGGACTGATGGGTCCCGCTGACAGCCAAGGACTGGACTGGCTCTGTATAATTTAATAGGGATGCTGTTGGGTCTCTGCTTCGAGGAGACTTCGGGAGGAATTCAGTAACTAAGCAAAACCTTGTCTTAAAAAAATTAAAAATAAAAGAAAAGCAGTGAAGGTTTTTCCCCCCTTCTCCCTTGGCAGCAATTTGAGTCTTGATAAAAGCTGCAAAGGAAATGAGAGCACTCTGTCTTTCATAATAGGATTGTTAAAAAAATCACTGCCCTGTGTCACAATCTGTTTTATGCTCCCTGCTGACAGGCAGCCTCGCCACGGCTGGGAACAGAGGGACAGAGGATGGCTTAAAGGCATAGCAGTGACAGCTTCTGACCTCTAGCATACCAGCTCAAATCCAACCCACAACTGCGAGGAAAAGTTGTTCCTAGCTGCTGGCTGGCAGGAGAGGGGTCATCCCTGCACCTCACACACCAGCACTCACAGCAGAACCAGCTTTTCCCAGCGTCTCAACCAGGCTGTGGGTCGGTCTGACAGATTTCCCTCCTCAGCCAGGGCCTCTGTCAAAGCTCAGCGCAGCCTCTGGAAGATCACCAGTGCTTCCAGGCTGAGCTACTCAGGTGACTGGGGAGCGTCTGTACTTCAGATCCTGGGGATGTCTGAGGCCTCAGTTTGGTCACAGCCTCCTGGCTGAAGCCTGTTCTTTCTGCTGAGCACTTTTTCCCACGCAACTGAAACCTCAAGCCCTAGGGGGCCAGTGCAAGACTCAAATGGCCCTGAAAACCCTCCAGAGAGCAAACACAGCACAAACGTGGGACCACAGCTCCATTGTGCAGCCACTGCCTTTTGAAACCAAGACATTCGCTCCTCTTAAATCCAGGTGCAACACAGAAGGGGTAGTCACAAAACTCAGCTCTTCTTTTTAATTAAAGTAGTAAAATCTTGTTGAGTGGGATGACTACAGCAACAATACCAAAGCCAGGACAGGGTTAGTCTGGGTTTGCCCGTGTTAGTGCAGACAGGGCCGTGAGCCCCACTACTGCCTTAATGAATGCCCCTTTGCTTAAAACAAAGTGAATGAACTGAGGAAACCTCTGCAGCCATGTTCTACCCTGCAGCTAACAGATAGAGTCCCAGCTGCTGAAGATACTGAGACAGCATGAGCAGATTAGCCATCAGAAAGCAGCAAGAGCTTGCATGTCCCGAATAAAACACCGTGAGAAGCGCTAAGAGCCCTGCTTGCAAAGCTCGATAAAGGCTCCTGTAAGCAGGAGAGGGAAAGCATGTCTCAGGGTCTGGTATCTAGATTAAGATTCAACCATAAAGTTTTTCTCTCCATGTTTTTAAACACCACTCATACTCAGTCTTTCTACTACATGTCTTGTAAAGAGACTCAGAGCTGCAGAACCCCAGAACTGTTGGACTAGAACAGGTTAATGGTCCCTGCAGTGCTGGGTGTTGTATTTGTGAGCAACCAAATGTCCATAAATCCTCCTAGTGGACAATTTTATGGAATAATCAACACATCAGGGATATTTCCTTCCAACCTTCCTTGAGTTAGTGACTGGCTTACGCCCTGAGGCATGAGAGCTTATTGACTGAATCCATCTCTTGTTCAAGTCAATAGATATCTGTCAATTCAGGTCAATTCAAATGAGATTTTATTGACAGGAGAAGCTACACAAAATGTTGCCAAAGTGTGAGAAAATGACAGCACACCCCTACCTTCCTTGAGCCATCTGTCAGAGACACAACCTGCACTGTCTTTACAGAGACTTGCTTGCAGCTTCATTGAATAGAAATTGTCCTTGATTTAGCTTCATTGACTTAATTGAGCTGAGCTGTGCTGAGCACAAACAAGAGCCGTCCTGTTTCTCTACGGACACCATCAGAAATAGCACGAGTGCATGAAAAGGCCGGCGTTGCAAACCCACAATCACGTTAGGAACAGGGCAACACAGAGATCCTTCTGCCAAAGAGGACCAGGCAGCGTCCACAGGCACAGCCCAGCCCAGCCTGCTTTTGGACTATCAGCACCCTATATCCCCTCCCTGCCCACTCCTGCTCCAGCTCACGTTCTCTCTACCCCAGACATACGAAACTTGTCACTCAGACATCAAAGGTGCTTTTCACTCACCCCCTCTCAGCAGTGACACATTTTTGGCCAAGCACATCACATTAATAGAACTTGCTGTCAAACAAGAAATCTTTCAAACAATGGAAGGATTGTACACTGCAGCATGGCTGATGGGCAGATCACCAGGTAACGTGATGCAAGAGCTTTAAAACATCTCAAAGACACAAGCAAAAACCACAGAGCTCAGTTTTGAACAGAGACTTGCGGTTTGTAGAGATGTTTTTTGGCTATAAATTTTGGAACAGACCCTGGCATTGGACTTATTTGGTTTCTAAACCTGGTCTTAGTTTAACATGCACATTTCCTTATGTGGTGCAGTGTTCCTTTGTCTTCTCCAGTCCCTCCTTCCCTAGCACATACTTCCCATCCTTCTTTTCACTACTTGAAACAAACTATGGGCCAAGTTAATCTGGCCTCCTAGAATCAGTGGAAGTGTTTAAACCATAGCATGTTGCACTGTAACATGTGCAGAAACAGTTTGCTGCTCACAAGCACTTTTCACCATAAAACTGAAAATGCTCTCTTTGCATGACACTATTTGTGTGGTGGTTGAGCCCCAGAAGGAATAAGAGGGGCAGCAGCTTCTGTGAGAACCATCACAGGGTAGGGCACACACCTGAAGCAGCCACCCGTGGGGATGTGCCCCTGAGACCTTTCCCAATGAGGCCTTCAGTGATGATTAATGGGAACTTGGGGTTGGAGCTTAACAATTGTGACAAGTCTTTGACATAAGTCACTGGTAATCTTAACAAATAACAAGGAACAGTACAGGGAGAATGGAGAGGAGGAAAAGAAAATTATGCACGGTACTGTAACCCCAACTCAATCCAGCAACTGGCTGGGCCAGGGACCCCAAAGGGCGTTACTTGTTTCAGAGCCTCTGAAAAGGCCAGTAGCTCTTGGAGCTGTGGTGGGGAGCATCTCAGCAGCACTCAGGGCTCTGCAACAAACTCCTACAGAGACGTCAAGCCTGTATGAAAATCATCCTGCTATTGTGGGGTTTGGATCTGGCACCAAAGTGCAGTGGCAAGCTCTAGTGCTGCATGCTGCAGGCACGTTGGGCTGGGATTTGCTACACACCTTTAAAGGACAAAACATAACCCAGTTCTCCTCCTCCTGCATGTCTCCTCTGGCACCCAGAGAGTGAGGGAGAGCCCTGCACCACCGTTTATGTTCTAGTGAAGAAGACAGGGATAGGTCAGAGCAATTGAAACTATCTCTGGCTTCAGTCATGCAGGCCACTGAACATCCATTAGCTAGTAAAGGGGTTTTGGCCCTTACTGACCTGGCCTGGGCTTAAATCAGTGACCTGGCAATCAAAGACTGCACACCCCATTAGCCACCTAGACTGTCTCCTGAAGAGATGCTTTGTGCAGCTTTGGTGAGCTCTCAGAAGCTGCACATCCTTCCACACATCTCCAGAAATATTACCGTGATACAAAGTACGACTGACTAGAGAGATGAAGATATTAAGCATGTGTCTCTGTCAGTTATGGCCATTATCATTAGCAGACTAGCTACTATTCCCTATATATTCCTTTTAGAACCGTTTACAGCTGAAACATTTTTAATGGCTCGATGAATATGAATGCAACATTTATAACCATTTACACATATGAGACTTTGGGGCACATCCATCTTTCATTGCAGGCACATAACCTCCCATTACCACACTGTCACACTGAAGAGTGAGTGGGGACAAGAGGACCCCACTTCCATGTGAAAGATGAGGACATTATTTCTGCCTCTTTGGTAAAACACATGTTCAGAATTCTCCCTTATTGTCATCACCAACTTCTCTCCCCAGTCACGCTCTTATTTAGACTCTTTATACTTTCATTAGCAATGGAAAAATGCAGGCCCTTACATCTGTTAGCAGACATAATTTTAGACAAATACAACTTCTTATCAAATAAGCCTGCAATAAATGTTTCATGAACAGAACCCTTCAATAGAACTCCCAACACTAATTTAATGAGAAGTATCAAATGATTTTTTTTTATTCTGATATCTCCCCTGAGACAAATGATACTTCGCAGGCCTATTTTTAACAAATGAATTATTGACTTAAACTGGCACAATTAATCACAATATAATGGGATCAGGGGATGTTAGAGGCTCATTCAGCACGGCAGATGATGAGTACTGACTCTTCCAAGAAATGAGGCTCTTTAATCACTCCCAGATTAACAGCTACATGCTTTCAAATTTCAATCACAGGGAACTGGCAGTGTGGAATGAAAAGGGCCCACTCCAGCAACAAGGAAGAGAGCAGGAGGATTTTTTACCCCACGAGAGCCCCCAGTGCTCAGTGTCCAAGAGACAGGCACTCCCTTGGGAAGGACAGGATCTAAACCACGCTGCATTTCTGAGAGTTCTTCCCTCTAGTCTCACTGAGTAAAGCACTTGGATGCAGGAGGACAGAGCATGCTCACAACCCTCCAGGCTGTTTAACACCCGCCCTAAAGGGAAAATCTTCAGGGCTTAATACAAAAAGCCTGTTAACTAATCCTCTCCCTACTTCCATAACTGTTCTCTGAAGTTTTTGCAGCTTGCTGCAGAAGGTGCTCCTACACCTCCTGCCACATGGACCGAAGCTGTTGGTCTGCAGTTAGGCTTTTGTTTTCCTATTTCCTCTGGTCAGCTCCATAAGCTTATAAAGGCATCCTCCAAAAGGCATTGCAAAGGCTCCATCTGAGGCCCCCAGTGCAAGATGCATTGCTGATTCATCACCTTGGCTAGGCTCTGAACGCTTGCAGTCGCACAGATACAGATCACAGCAAGAGCATTCCCCACACCAGGGATTTGATGCAATTGACTTGCCACAATTGGGACTGGAAACTCTTTTAGCACTCCAGACAATATCTGACCCAATTAAAGAGTAATTCCAAAGCTTTCGTGAAAAATGATAACAAAATAGTACACATACAGATTGACTTTTAGAGCCAGAAATGGCAAAAGAAATGAAACCAAATGAACACCAAGACAAACTGAATGCAGGCTGAAACGCCACGGGAAGTCACACACTACGTCTGCTTTACTTTGCTAGTCTTGAGTTTAGGGTTCTGTCTTTTCTCAGCAACGGTTAGTGACATCCCAGACACCTCAAGCAGAGCCTTTTCCTTCAGCCTGTGCTGCTTGAGGTGCCTGCAACACCCTGGAATCTCACAGGGAAAAGTTCTCACTTTGACAAGAGACTTGGCAAGTAAATAATGGGTAAACAGATTCCCAGCAGCTGAGCTTCAAAACAAAAATGTGGTTTTGCAATTCACACTTATAAACAGTTTTTAAAATTAGCTCCTTTCTAAATTGGAGAAAGGAAGAAATTTCCAGAGTGGACCCTGTGCATCATCTGGGCTCATGTCCTGCCTTTGAGAGTGACCTGCATCAAACGCCCCAGCAAGAAAAGGCAAGAAACGTCACCGTGGGATGTTCGAGACACAAAAGGAACTCCACAGACAGGAGAATCACACAGCCCTCAGGTCTCTTCCTGACCACTTACATTCCCAACCAAATGCAAACCCTGAAACATGTGGTTTAGCATTCTTTGAACACGTTTGATTACTGTTTAGTGTGATACCTCCACATATCAACAGTACTTAGATAAATATACAATCTCCTTTTGATTCACGTGCTATCAGAAAGTCCTTTTTTCCTGCAGGCTGAGATTCTGTGTTGGAGTTGATAGCAGGAAGAAATACTGGAGATGGTTTTCCCTCTGTGCAGGAGCCTTTTGCTCCCTTTATAACAAAAAGTGTTTGCCAAGAGTGTTATGATATTGTGTGGTTGCTTCCTCAGAAAACCCCCAGTAATCTTTGCCTACCTGATGTACAGTGTTGGGCTTTCAAATGAACCAAAGCAGGACCTGGCACTAACAACAGCAGAATATGGCTGAAATTGTCAATGTGGTACGAGCTGACCCTCATCCTTTCCTTCAACTTCAGATTTTACCTGGAAGTCAAGGGTTTCACTGCAAGAGAAGCATCCAGATTATTTTCCTGGTGTATAATCACCTCAGAATATTTTGACAGGAAGAGGTGCCAGTTCTCTGTCCACTTCAGTCCTGGCCAATGTTGAAGCTGATTGAGTTCCTCAGAATGGGTCTGTTCTGTTCACTCTGTGATTTTAGCAGCTGCACGTCCTCAAGCAAGGAGGAAACACTGCAGCTCCCATTACCCCCAGATTCACACGGAAAGGGAGGATTTTGGAATGGAAAAGCAGTGGGAAAGAGACTGGGAGAGGTGGCAGATGTACTGGGCTGTGCCAGACTTTTTCAACACGTCTCCTTGTCTGCAAGGCAGAGTGCAGAAATGGGAAATGGCAAGTCAAACCCATTTGTGCTTAAACAGGGCTAAACTTTCTCAGAGACAGAGCTGCTCTAAGAAATGGGGGCCAGCTCATGGGTCTCCAGCAGAGGTCTGGTAGCCAAAAACCATTCTCTTCTTTAATTTATAGGCCTGTCAGAAAGTTAGAACTGACTGGGAAGAGGTCTTGTTTTGCCTATGGTGGGAGGAAATCAAGTGATGTTAGCAGCAACGCTGGGCACATTATCATCTGCTGGTTCCATTTAACAACTTCTCACAACATATGCAGTTTACATTAATGGTATCCTGCACATGTAGTCTTTGGCTGAAAATATCCTCCAGAGCTCTGAATTTATGGTCACGCAAATACTCAGAGAGGCAAGAAACAGGCATGCCAAGGAATGAGAACGGAAAACCTTCGTTATGTCTCCTTCTAGGTCACGTTAACCCCAACCCCACCATGCTGCGACGCAACAAGGGATGCTGGTGTTCCAACTGCACACCCTCATCTTTTGCTATGGCCATTCCTCCAATGCCATCACCTTGCACAGACTGACTTGGCTTCCATGGGCAGCTGGAGCCAGGCTGTCTCCTCTCTCTGCAGGCCTGGTATAACAACAGGCCTCATTCTGCCATTATTGCCACCATTCTGCATCCCTTGGGGAGTCTCTCCTGAATCCCAGCAGTGCCAGCACAGACCCTCAGGGAAGCAAATTAATTGCTGTGGCCAAAATTCCACAAGCACAAAACAAGGAGTTTGTTCCTGTTGTTGGAACCCTTTCTGGTACTGTTTCTTCTGACATAAAAGCTCAGTGTGAGAGGAGTCTTGAACAGAACCTCTTTGTCCATCCTTTCAGCAGAACTAGCTTCACTCTCCTGTGAGCTGCTGTTACTGTGCAATGCCAGTCAGTGACACCAGCCTTGATCCCAAGATCACCACAGACATACGGTGAGGATCCTGAGCTTATTAGCCCTTCTGGCCCAGCTGATTAGCTTGGGCACAATTATGCTGACTTACACCTCAGCATCACTGTGGTGGCTTTGCATGGCACTGGCCACTGGCTGTAATTTCTGTCACAGGGGAACTGCAGGCTTAATGAAAGAAAAGAAAAACAAAAAGATGTTGTTCAAAGACCTCCATTTCACGTCAGGGCACAAACAATATACACACAACCCATGCAGCAATCTGTCACCTGTCAGCTGTCCACAAAAGCTTTGTGGGAAATTAATTTTCAAGTGCAATTTCAGTAGCTCGTTGCTCTGACGCTCGGAGCGGTGGGAACGGGTCCAGGGGAAGGGGACCTGCGTGTTTCCTTACTGTGTGCTCTTCTCAGCAAAGAGGCAGCTCACTACAAAGTACAAACCTAAGAACTGTTCCCTGCTTTGGAAGCTTTCCTACGCTGGGCTGGATTGTCAGTTCATGTAAATGAGCAGAGTTTCATGGATTTAGGTAATCTCACTTTATACCCAAAGGTAACACAACCCTCTGTTCTGAGGAGTGGCCACTTGAAACAGGAGGGTTAAAGCATCAAAAAGTCACCAGGATTAAGTCAGTAGGATTACCACAAAAATGACAGTATTTCTCAGCTATATCCAGACAGTCTTTTTCCTTGTAAGTCCAGTAAAACCCATCCACTGCTGCTGGTGGCAGTGAAGCCCTGAGCATGGAGGTGTTCCTTGCTCAACTACAGAGTAAGAACAGTAAACACAGCTATTTCCAGTCCTGATTTCTGACTAACCCACATCATAAATTAGACTGTCCCTTTTGGCCACACATATGTTAACTACACTGCAGTTTGGTCACAACTACTGTACAGGTCTATTTTTTGATAGATTTAATTACTCCTAATTTATACCAGGCAGAGCTGCACTTAGTATGAAGTACTTAGCACTATCACTTTAATGTCATGCTTAATACACATTTTTAGAGCTCTGGTCATTAACTACACTGTAGATTTGAGCCCTGGATTTACTACACAGTGCTCCAAGGCCTCACTTGGCTTTTGGAGGATGCTGCAGGAGTCTAATCAGTGTTGCTGCACATACAGTGTACACTCGGTGTGTGTGACAGATACCCCTGTGCTCTGTTTCAGCATCTCCAGGGAACAGCAGAGCACCTCTGGGTGTGACACGGGGTTTATTTTGAGAGACAAGTTCTCAGATGCAGAGGCCTGCAAGCTTTCAGCCAGTATAAATCAGTGTGCTACAGAATGAAAGCAGGTTTACACTTCTTGGGAATGTTTATTATTGCCACAGCTCAAAAATGAAATGTCACGTTTGTGAGAAGAACCTGCCTGGAGTTACTCCTGTGTGGGTAACTGTGACCCACATCCCTGCTTGCCTCTTAATTTTTTAATAAGCTGCTTCATTCATTGCATGATACCACCAAGTGTTCATATCTCTATCATAAACATTAATAGAATCTTTGCCTGTATTTGTTTCCCAGAAATGCCTTTTCGTGGAGATGAAATGTTTCTGAAGTCTGCTCGTTTGTGTTTTGCACTGAGCAATAGATTAAAAAACACAAAACACAAATTGTGTTGGTGAAACTTAAAGAATTTTTGACAGCAGCAACAACTTGTTTTGCAAAAACTGCTGTTGAGGGGAAAAAAACCCCAGCTCTTTCAAATTCTGCAATGTTTTTTGTTTTAAACAACCCTCTTCTGTGTTTGCTCATTGCTACACACTGCGTGTCCCTGATGCCATGTGAGGCATCTCAGCCCTGCAGAGGCACAAATAGAACTGAACACACAAACCAGTGATTGCCCACCATCCTAAAATGGTTAGTCAGGATAAATTCCTTGAAACTCATGAATGCAATTCTTTTCCCTTTAGAGGTCTTGACTGCAGGGTACATTGAGGAAAGTTGAGACAAATGAAGCTGAAGTATGAGGTTAATGTGCATACATCAAAGCTCTGTGGTTAGATGAAACTGCAGCAGACTACAGACACGTTATTCTGAGCAGAGCAACCACATAGGGGTTTAATAGCCTTGAACTTCTGCTTGTAATCTCATACAATTAGTTACTCCTTATGGCTCCCCATACACACAGGCCTAAAGCATACTTGGGAGCTTATGGGTTGCATGAGTTCTTGCTAGACAACAGAGTTGTTTATGTACCAATCCAGTTCACCAGGAGCTGCTCAAGGCCCCAGAAGTGTCTGGGGCAGTGCTCTGTATTCACCGGTCTCAGACCTCAAGATGGGATCCTGTTGACCCATTTCTGCTGCTGCAGCAGGACCTGGACCTGTTCCTCTCCGTTTCAGAGCAGCTCCAGTGACACAGCTACCATGGATGGTGCTGCAAGTGGAAGCAGAGAGGGATACAACAGCTAATCTTCTGATCTGTTCCATCATGCTCTCTTCTGATGGTAGTAAATAGGGCAGGGAAAGTTTTGCTACAGAAACTGCAATTACTTGTAGTGTGTGTTATTCATAATTTGATTATTTATGAGAACATAATAACAGAACAACTGAGCAAACAAACCCCCCTTCCCCTACCCCTTCTCCTCCAAACAAACCAGGGTAAGCAAGTAGAGTGTGCTCGTGAGCACAAGTTGGCTTTTACAAACACACAACCTCTACCTAAACACCTAAGGAGCGCCCTCCCTTTCCCTGACTGACAGGTGCCACAGTGATCAATGAGGGCAAAGAAAACAATCTGAAAATCCTGTTCAAGTTGCTGTTATACAATCCTGGCAAACAAAGGAAAGCTTCCCCTGTCAGCAGCGAGTGCCACTGGCATTGTCTCACATTAATCAATACCAGCCCGCACAGACCCTGCTCTTCCCAGGAACCAGCTGTCCCTCCTGGGAAGCTGCAGATGACTGCAGAGGGACGCAGCTGAGAGGAGATCAGTGAAGAATCAGGCATGGGGGACTCAAATTCATCTGCAAGCAGGTGTTAAGTGAATTCCTCCGAAAGGACAAGATTCATTCTTTTGCTGGCTTTGGGATGAATTAGCATGAATTCATAATCCATAAATCCTGGTGGCAGCAGAACAGCATCCCTCCTGTTGTTATTTATTTTGAGATTTTCACTGGGGCAATAGCTTTACGTTTGACATTTATATAGGTCACAGTGAGCTAATAGCCATCTGCCATCTGGGGACTTTTATAATGAACATTGCAGAAGACTATGAAACAATCTCTGGCATTTCCGATTTGAACATAAGCTGAAATAGGGTTGATCTTTGCAATATGCTCTGCTGTCTCTCTTCAGGTTTGCATTAGTCATTTGCCTGGCCTTGCTACACACGCACACACACTTGCACATATGGGAGGTGGTGGGCTTCAGCATTTAGTACTATCAGTTAATCACTACACCAATGGAAAACACCCAATACCTTGCACAGCTATAAAAGGCTCCCATTCACCTGAAAATTCTGACCGCCTTTAGGAAACGCTGGCTCCCCAGCCCTCCTCCCCTGCACAGGCACAGGAGACTCAGCCACAGTGCTGGCTTAAACACAGGGCAAAGACGTGAAAACACTTGTGCAAGGTCACATAGTCTCCCCTTAGCATAACCTTATTGCCCTGTTTATCCAAAATACACGCCAAGCTGAACAATGACATGTAACAACATGCAGAGCCCCAGGTAAGACTACTACAGACCCAGGGACTGAGATACCACAGATGACACTTCATCTCACTCCTGGGTCAGAGCAGCTGCCTGTACCAACCCCATTTATCAGTTCCCTGAGGCATTCAGCCAAGTGCACCCATGACTGAAGTGAGTGGAGCCACCTCTGGAGGGGGCAGGGAGGGTTGTGCTCTCACCTCAACAAGCAGCAGAGATCTGCAGTGAAAAATCCCTGTGAGGAATTTTTAGTGCTATGAGATATCCATAGTGACACCTCTTGATCACCTGCACCCACACTAAAAGTGCCGTTAATGTGGCATCAAGGTGCTGATCACACCCCACTCCTGTCTCCAGCTGACAGGACAGTGCCCATGGGCATAACCTGCAGCTACCTGCCTGGGCAGCAGATCACTGCTGCCTCCCTCCTACTCACTGCGACTGTGCACACAGAAACACAGGTACTTCCCAGCATCTGGGTTGCACTGTGCTACTATCAACAGCTCTTGCAGATGGGGAACTGATAGAGGAAAAGATGAAATGACTTACTGAATTGTATAAGCCACGTAGGAGAGCTGTGAGTGAAGCCAGGTGTCCTGCATCTCAGGTCAGCCCTTTAACTGCAAAGCTGCCCCTTCTCCCATTTTATGATAGAAATGTGTGAAAGTACTGAATGTGCTCAGACAGATGAGACTATCCCATCTCAATTAGTCACTCTCCAAAAAGTCTCCTAGGGGGCCAGGCCTCCTTAATGCTGCATGTTCCTCCTGAGTTCCCCAAGCCTCAGCAGGCCTCAGGGTAATAAATTACATTTGTCTCCGCCTTAGCAGCAGCAGCCTGGCCGAATCCTCCTTTCTGTGACTCAACTCATGATGAAATGCCTATTTCCTGGTGCTGAGATCTGTGAAAATTGGTCTTTCCAGCCTCCCTCCTGAGGGACATGCCTCAGCGAAGCAGCTGGGGGCATCTTTGATCAGATGTGCTTTTCTCCCTTCCCTCTGCCCCCTTTGCAGACGCCTGGTCCTGGGGTGTCACGTATTTGTATTATGTCTTTCAAGGACGACACACAGAGTGTGTTTGAAATCCAATCCCCTCTCTTGGGGCTGGGAAATCAGGGAGATGCCTGAACACTGACCAGGTTTTGACCTGGTCCTACAAGGACTCAGGTTACACAAAATGCTGTGCTGGCTCTGATAAGCATAAATCTTTTGGGCTGCAACGTTTATAAAGTTCAGCAGGTGACAGCTTAAATAAATTAATGCTCAGCTGCTGCCTACTAATGCTGACTGGGGGGCAAGTCAAGCTGGAGACTGGCTTGGAAGTCCACCTTCCCCACTCCCACCCCCTCCCAGGCAGTTGTGTGTTCCCAACAGCGAGCTCTCTGTCCAGGTACGGTGAGCAGCCTTGTTACAGCAGCCTTTGTGGACTGTGGGATTTCAGCTGATTGCACATGCCACAGCACAACTTCCCAAAGCCTTACTGTCCCTCCTGGCTCCAGCAGCAGCTGAGTTATGACTTGCCTCTCATTTGCTTCAATCTAATGGAGTTACTTTGTGCTGATGCTCTGCAAACAGGCATAGCTTTGCTTGTGTCGCTCCCTTTCACAGACATCACAGCAGACTTTGGCCCACGTGAGGGCAGTTTCATTACAAGGGAAGGTACAAAAAGGCAAATGCTGTAACTGCCTTATCTCGACCTCCTTCCCCACATGCCTTCTCTCTTGCCCACAACACTGGATATGCAACAATACACAGTCAAGGCTGTGCTGTTAAACAGAGCTCATTCTTCCCAGCACTGCTGGTAATACAGAACACACTCAGCCTGAGGAGTGCTTCTGGTATTATTATTAATGTCCATGTCATAACTGCTTCCACAGGATTTCCATTACACCCAGGGACCATGGTGTGCAGAAGGTGCCAGGAGCTCAGCCCAGCCTCTTTCCCCCCAGCGGGATGTAGGATTCTGCCCTCTCTCTGAATTAAGGAGAGAGCAAGAGTGAGAGTGAAGTTTCACATTGTTTCAGTTAACAGGGGAATCACCACAGGGCACAGGAGGGAAATGAAAACGAAGGGGTCATTCCCATTGCTGGGAGTACACTTTTGCACCAGCCACATTAGATACATTTCCTTTTGCTTTGCTGTTTAGTGTTTCCCTGCATTCCTGTCCTGCAGCCTCAAAGAAGCCCCATCATTCAGTGTCTGCACCCTGTCCTGCTCAGCTCTTCCTGGCAGCCTCTGAGGGTCTCATCCCACCTCAGTGCTCTGACCTCCCTTCAAGCACTGACTCTTGCAATCTGATGTCAGTCACAGCTATTTTAATGTGCTAACTTTCTAAATCCACACTTGTGCTTACTTAATCATATGCTGCTTTGATCAGAGTAACACAAACAAAACTAACAGGAACGAGCCCCTTCCCTCCCCTCTCCTGAGCAAACCTCCCCAGGCCTCAGGCTTGTAAAGCCAAAGCAATTGCAATCTTTAATTTTATTTCCTTTCTTTTCAGGCTGTTAGGTGCTGGTTCTGATTAGAGACATTCTGAGCAGGAGTAAAGCTATTCTAAATAGAAAACACGTTGAGCTTTAGGAGGGGAAAAAGCACAACCGTATCAATTTAGAAGAAATGCCTTTCTTGTGGACATGGCTGTGTTAAGCCAGGCGACTTGGGAAGCCACCTTTCTTGTTGCTCATGTTGCTTTTGTGGTTTAGAGACCATTTGTGGGGAGAGCGTTATTTTTACCTGAGTTAAAGAGTGAAATGGTTGTATTAGGACTAAGACTAAATGCTCAACAACGTGAATTTATATGTACCTTAAGGTGTGCTTTGCAAGACTGAAGAGACTGATCACAGTAAAAAGTTCTGGAGCCAGACTGAAGGTGAAGAGTACACTTACCCAAGTACAGGAATTGATCCCTTTTAACTGACTAGCTCTGTGCTGGTAATAGCTATTATTATACTGAGTGGGAAGAAGCTCTTGCACAGACCAGGGCTCCGCTGTGCTCAACATGGAAGAAGAAAAGGTTGTTATCCCAAAGGGCTGGCATTCCACACGTGGTTCTGAAGCTTGCTGCTAGCCAGAGCCTTAAAAAACTGCCTCTGGCATAACCACTTTCAAAGTCTTTTTCTCACTTGAAATTTTGCAGCGTAACATGATTTCATTAAGCAGATGCTAGACAGATGATGTGACATCTCCAAGAATGGGGTGTTTCCCACGTGCTTTGGAGCTGGCTGCATGGCTCTTGTCAACACAAAACCTTTGTCAGAGATCAGAGGACTTTGAAACAACCCCTTTTCTTTCCTTTCCCTAAGCCATGCTTCTGTTGCAATTAATATTTTCACTAGTCATTCTGTGATAGGTACAGGCAGCCTGGGAACACCACACCATGACACAGCCTTGAGTATTGGTCCTCCTGGACCAGGACCTCGTGACTCCAAGTGCTGAACAAGCACTGGCAAACCAGATCAACCCCAAGTGCTGAACAGAAAGTGCAACAGACCAGTGCAGTTGCATGCACTTCAAAATGCTAATTTCTTTTCCCAATATGTGAGTTAGTTTTCCGTTATCAGCATTTTGTAGCTGGAAAGCTATGGGTTTCTTTGCAGTATAGGGAAGGTCAGCATTCTCCTGGCCAAGCCAGGGCCCCAGATAGCCAAAGGCAGGTGCTCAGCTTTCAGCAAATTGCTGGCCCCTTTCCAGTGCCTCCAGGTGGCCAAAGCCAAAAGCAAAGGCATCTCGAGACAAATCACTTTGGAATTCTTTCACTAGGACTGGCAAATCCCCTCTAAATCTGCCTTTGCCTTGGTGGCTGTGTACACGTGGGGAATGTGCAGAACCAGACACTGCACTCCACTAGAGAGGGGACATGGGGCCCACATGGCCACGAGTGCTATTGTACCTCTCCTGGCAGTTGCTGCATTACTATGACAGCTGCAAACCCCGATGAGTGAATAACCTAATCGAGCCATTAAAAGAAACAGAAGCCCTCTGCCCTGTTTGATTTCTCTCTATAATGATGTAAAGTGCACTTTAATGGAGTCAAAGTGGTCCTGGGCCATTCTTGTTAAGGCCATTTGATGCAGTGCTATTGAGTCCCACTGCTAGCGTTCATTACCTCCCTTCAGCTCTCTCCCCTGCTGCATTGTAGTTCAGACTTCCCAGCACAGTTTCTCTGCTGCTTCAGCCCCTTGCCTGCATTTTGTCTACATAAATTAGACCTTGTGCAGCATATTGGCCTGTCAGGGGACTAGGAAGAAACTGTATATTGTTTCTGGCATTCCCGGGCCCTTCTGCCCCTGACATCTGCTGTGTTTGTGACAGGGAATACATTCCTGACTCATTATCCGGGCGAGCGGAATCCCTCCCTGACAGCACCATTAATCAGAATCAAGCAGTCCAGCAAATAAAAAAAAGGGGGGAGAGAAAAAGAAGAGAAAGCAAGCAAAGAAAAGAGACAGTCTCTAACTTTCACTTTTGTGTCATTCCAGTGTCTGGACAAGTAGCAATCTATCTTTCTGAGTGACAGCTCTGATGGATGGCATTATTTATGCTTTTGTGTATTAAAAGACAGTTCTGGCACTGGCTTGTCACTCTACCAGAGAGCTGAACAAAGTTGAAATTTAATTTGAAGGAAAAGAGGGCAGAGATCATAGGATTCTGGCTAGGGAGCATTGCCTGGGAGGGACAGAGATTATAGTGGGAGGGAGGAGCTGGAAGAGGTGTAGAAATGATGCATAAATGAGTAATTGTCCTTACAGGTATAGGGATTTCTATTTTTCACTGTGTTTCTACATTAGTAGCTTCCTGGGCCAGAGAGGTTTGTTTGCTGACACAAACAGGTTTGCTGTTCCTTGAGGGATGCATCATTTTAGGGTGAGATGTGCATTTCTGTACATCACACATCTCTGTGTGTGTGTGTGTATACCAACATTATCATATATGCACATGTATATGTGAGTAAATGTGTGTATGTAACAGGGTGTCTTTACAGGCACATGTGTATTTATGCAAATTCATTTTAAAGACAGGCTTTTTGTTCTAGCATACACATCCCCAAGATACAGAACACTCACCTAAACATCCACACACACCAAGGCAGTCATGTGGATACATCCCAAGATGAACAGTACATCCACACTTCTATATTCTTCCTTTTAAATACTGTTTACTTACTACACTCTTTGCAAGCAAACTGAAGTACAAATGAAGGACTGTTTAAAGGATCTTTCCTTGTCTTAAGTGTTTGGGAAAACAATTGCATTTCGCTTCATCTGGGAAGTGCAGTTTGACTACAGGCTGGGGAGCTGCCTCGTATGGACCCCTTGATGAAGGCAGAACTGCAAGGAGTGCAAATCCCTGTCCCTGTTTAACTGTGCTGATTTATGTGCTGGCCATTGGACCCGTAGCTATTTATACAGCACACACCACATCACGCAGAAATACCAGAACACGGTCAAAGTATGTTTGTGTGGGGATATTACACCTAGCGGCGTAGGAGGAAATGAGCAGCCCACATGCACTGCACCAGCAAGCAGGTACATCTTCCTGAAAATGCTTGGCTATGTGCATTTATGGCAGCAGTGAATTCTCAGGACCTGCTGTTCCATATTCAGAGTGAACAGTGACCACTTACCCCATCTGAGGACTGCAGTTACATTATTAAAGGGCATTATATGAATAAGCATCTCCAATCTAGGTGTCAACATAAACTGAAAGCAGGAATCTTACCTGGAAAAACTGAGTTTATTCAGAAAGTCTGGATCTCTGGGTCATGTCTCTTTCTTCATCCCCTTCTGATGTATCCTGGGATGGACCAGAGGAAATGGCTGCTGTGCTGGCTCCAGTGCAGGATGGGGATTTGCAGGGGTGCTGGTGCTGCTCCCACGCAGGCATCTGCCTGGATATACAACTGAAGAGTGATTTAGTCATAGGTGGAGCAAGGCTACCAGGTTCTGCCTGCAAAAACCTCCCCTTACTGCAAGTGCCTGCTCGGAGGCTGTGGCTGCCTGTGTCGTGCCACACACAGGCTTCTGACAGCACAGTGGTTTGGGTTTGTGTGTCAGATCACAGAAGTGGTGGCACATAGCTCCCTATAGTGTAGCACAAGATGTTTACAGCACTGAACAAGACATGGTTTTGACCTGAGAAAACATGAAATAACAAGAAAAATAGTTCCTATTATTTGTAACTTTTGCGTGCAGATGACCCATCTCTTGGCTATTTTGACAAACATCTGCTTTGGAACCCATTAGCCAACATTCAGCATTTGCTTCTAATTAACACAAATTTGTTTCATTCCCAAGTCTCGGCAGGTTTCACTTCCCTTCTCCCAGACTACTGGCATCAGCAGCAGTCACCCTACCACACCTAGCAAATCTTGACAACAGCCACTCTTGAGACCATAAATCCAGGGCAAAATCCCAAGCACTTCAAAAACTGCCAGAGTTGCTGCCTAAATCCAGGAATGGTGTTGACTTGCAGGCCCAGCTGGATTGTTGCTATCATCCTCTTGGGCACTTTTTACCTTCCTGAGAATAGTATTTCTCTTCTTATCCACAGGGATTTTCAGCTTGGCCTCATTACAACGCTTCAAAGCAACACCATCTTTGCAATGCGGTGATGGAGCACTATGGATGGACAGACAGGGAACTACTGTTACTCAGGAGCATTTGAAAACCCACCAGCTCAGGATCACAGCCCTAGTCTTCAGGTCGAGGTTGTGGTCGGATGGAGGCCTAGGACTGTGCACTGACTTAATCTGGAGAAGATCCCTAAGGGGTTGACATCACAGCAATCCCGGGCCACGAGCTGCCCCTTCAGGGTGTGAAGTTGTGGAATAAACCTATTCTTTCGAGATCCAGAGTTTCAAGTAAGATGTGTAATTCCCTCAGGCTCCTTTGGAACCCCAGCTGGTGTTTTGAGAAGGAACTGGTCATTTTTCTCCTCCCAGTCTCAGTGTGGCAGGGACTGTGGATTGGCTTTTTTAAAATGTTGATACCATTAAATTGAAATTGGCTGGGATGCAGGACAGGCTGCAGTTAGTGGAGAAATATGTGGAGGGGTTTCTCTTCACTGGCTTCCAGAGGCGTAAGTCGGGCTGGTCAGTAACTGCTCAAGAAGGAAACACAGCAATAATCACTCACAATAACTAGGCACAGAAGAAAAGGAGAGTCTATCTTATTTGTCAGCCCTACTGTATCTGTCTTCTTGGAATTGTACTGTGAAATAAAGACATCAAAGACTGTACCCCAGCTGGGGTAAACAGTGTAAATTTTCATAGCTCCAGCAAAGACAATTTATACCTGCTAAAGATCTGCCCCTTGATCTCCAAAGCCAAAGGAACATAAGCTCCTGCGTTTTAAGCGTGGTAGTTGGAATGCTTAATTCTCTTCTGTCGTCTGTCAGAACAGCAGGCAGAGGGAAGGAATGTATTGGTGTCATATGGAAACCACGGGCTGATGACGGACAAAATTAAATCCTTGCATTTGGACATAAACCATGGTAACACAAAATATGCAGCAAGTCAGGCTTGGTTTTCAATACTGAAAACACAAGGCCCCACTTGGCAGGCTGAGGAGGGGATATTAGTCAGATTTAGACATGGTTTTCTTTGTTTTATTGAAGGATAAATAATTATGTGCTGAGATATTCCAGACTCATGTTAACACAGTTGTGTGTGAACTACAGCAGAGGATGCTGTGAGAACAGGAAGGGCTGAAGGTCCTTTAACCTACAAAGAATCTGGGTATCCTGGAAAAGTTTTGGGGTTTACTTCTGGAAAACAATCCCAGAGTTTCCTCAAAATATATCTGACATGTTAATCTCCATAAATTAAACCTTCCAAGCATTTGCTTTCCTGACATTCTTAGGTTCATGTATTGACTCAGTACATACCATGAGTCCCTACAGCATTCCTGCTACTGCCTGAGCAGCTGGTTGAGCCCTCAGCTCCCACTCCTCTGTGCTCTGGGAATGGAGGGATAGCCTCACGTGCAGAATAAAGGCAGCTCCTCTTCCCCTAAATGCTTTTTGCCGGTTGAAATCCAGAGAACATCTCATGGACTTGTACGAGAGTGACCAGAGGGTGTGTTCCTCTCAGGCAAGGAGCAGTGGATGGTTCTGAGCCACACAGAGAGCTTTTGGGAAACTTCCATTATGACTTGGTAGCATTTCTTATTTGAGTCAAACAAAAGTCTACGTGGAACAACAGATAAAAATACTTTAACTTGTGACAACTTTTCTAAGTGTAAGAATTCTGACACGGATTTCTTGAACACACCCAGATCTGCTGAACAGCTCAAGTGATACCCAGCAGATGAACGTTCTGCCTCACACTCGTTGTTTGTTCCACCATCTCCCAAGGGAACCCCTACTCTGTGTTTTAAAACAAATCCCAAAGTAAAAATTGCCTGCAGTAGAGGATCCAAGGCATTAAACCGTCCCGTTGACATGGGATTTCTACTTCCCTTGCAATATCCTGAAGGCAGAGACCCTACCTGTGTTCAGCTTTGTGTATGCCTCATTCATTGCAGGCCTGACATGGCCTCTTGTTGCTACTTGTGCTGCCTAAGCTAAAAACCAGTCAGCAGAGCAGTTTAAAACGAGTGCTGTGATTACTCCCAGAGGTGCTGGGCAGAGTCAAAGTAATTAGCAGACACAACTTGTCCTGTGCCCAGGTACCAAAGAGGGACAGATTGTGTCATCTGAAATACCACGAAAGGTACAGCCCTCACGAAGCTGTTGGGCCAACCATGCACACACCCACTGCTGGTCTGGCTCTGTCTTCATCTGGTACTGTAGTGTAGGAACTGCCTCTCTCTTCCTTTTCAGCATCCCCACCCCAGCTTCTATTTCCCACAGTGATTTCTGACCTTTTGCACAGTGAAATGTGCATTTCTCTTGCCTGACAGCACTAATGAAACGTGCAGAGACTCGACAATATTAACTGGTTTCAGTCATTCTGCTTCTCTTTCCTGGTCAGTCCTCTCTGCTGCCAAAAAAAACTTTAAAGGAGAAAAGTAGAAGGTGAAAGCCACAATTCACTGGCGAGGTTCTGGAACTGCTGGTTTTTTTCCTAGAACAAAAGGAGCTCCAGTGCCTGCCCTCTAGAGCTCAGTGCTGATTTGCACCACCCCCAGACTGCTGTGGATGCTGCTTTACATTTGCACTGTCCTGTGGCACTCACAAGCGTAAAATGGAACTTGTAAATCACTTTTTGGAAAAGGCAAGGAACAGAAATGTCAGCACAGCAGAGTGAGTTTATGTACAGATGAAATCAAGCTGAGTAGCATAGATACGGCATGGAGCTGGATTTCACATTTCACTGACACTCTTGGTCCAGAGGTTTGCTCATTAACAAGGCCGTGATTCTGTTATTGAAACTCATGGTAAGTGGTTCCATAGGCAGAGATCCAGCAAAGCACTTAGGCAAATTCATAAATTTATGTCCCATTGATTTCTGTGCAACTATTTATGTGCTCAAAGTCATGCATGTCTTAAATGCATTTCCAGATCAGGCCTTGTACTCAACAAATAGTCTTTCTGCAGCATCGTAAACCTCAAGCTTTCAAAATTCATGAGTTCAAGCTCTCATTTCCCCATAGCTACCATAACTGCAATGCAGAATGCAAACTCAGAAAGTGCTTTCTTTGAAAGAAAAAAGTCTTAGTTTTGAACTTGTAACAACTCTGGATAGGAGCCTAGCTTTAACAGTGTAAAAGAAACAAGAAGGAATGAAAGCTATGGCTGTCATCTAAGGTCATGTCTTCAGGAGAGGAGATATTTAGAACAAAATACTCAGCATTGTGAAAGTTGCAATAAAATCCCTGAAGTAAGAAGATTGTTTTTTCGCATTTGAAGAGACTGAGATCTCAGTATATCCAATGCCAGGTGCAGCTTGGTCTGTGTTTTGGGTGGGGAGCAAGGCTGTGACTGCTCCGTTCTTGTGCTTCACACAGACTCCTTTGCTCCTCAGTCACTAAGGCACTTCAGTTTATCAGATTACTTTGTAGAGTTTTGCTGCTTCTTTGTTTTTTCTACTTAATATATTTTCCTCTAAAGTCTCTGTTTAAAGGTCACCTTTAAACAACCTTCTGGCCAGTAAGTCAAAACTGACTCTTGCATCTGATTAAGGCAGGTGAATTGAGCAGCTGAGAGCATCTTTGGATTAATCAACCCTTTTTCAGAAGGACTAATTTCATTTCTTATAGACTCCAGACTCCCAAGAGTATAAGAATGTCTTGCACTCACCAATGTGTGATTCATGTTTTACTCTTTTCTTTCCCAAATGCAGCACAACATGTTCTTTAACTGATCAAATATTTTAAATCCCAAAGCGACATTCCGCATAAAATGATTTAGAGTGAGCTCAAGCTGCTCTTAATGTAAGTGGTAATTTCATCAGACTAAAAGCAATAGTGATTTATTTTTAATTATAATCACTATTTCAATGCAGGGAACTGAGCTGTTCCGAGGGTTTGCATTTCCTGCTGATTTTGTCCTGGCTCCATGCGAGACAGGTGTAAGCTCTGTGTGACAGTGATTCACTGGCTGCATTTTTGGACAACCCTGCATTAAACACGTGCTCCACTCTACCTACATGA
This sequence comes from Colius striatus, assembly GCF_028858725.1. Lineage (NCBI taxonomy): Eukaryota > Metazoa > Chordata > Aves > Coliiformes > Coliidae > Colius > Colius striatus. Next base: position 2,803,776 of record NC_084785.1, read on the forward strand.
TTCTTTGTTTTGGTGCTTTTACCCTCTGCTCTTGACATCCCATCTACTTACATGAACTCTCAGCTCTCCATGTTGTTCCCTCTGTTCCTGGATAGGTTTCCATGGGAAAACCAGCTGATGCTGAGGAGGAACCAGCAGCAGAATTTAGGACGTTCCAAACTTCTCTCCTCCTTCTTCCCATGTGGCTTTTCAGAGCCTGACTGCCAGGGTCTGCAAGAGATGAACATGCAATTAAACTCTCAGAGAAATCTGCCTTGATAAAAATCTCTGGACAGAAAAATCCCAGGGCTCTTGCTATCTTGTGGGATTTGGGCTTCTTGCTGCTTTCCTCCAAACAGAGCCTTTGAGGAACAGATTAACTTTGTCCACTGGAGAACTTCATCTGCAGGAACTCCAGACTGCTGTAATTGCTCAGTTTCCCTTTGACAAGTCTCTTCTCAGGCCAACAATGCCCATTACTCTGCTGCTCTCAGAGGAGCTTTTTTACATTGCATCATCGTGTAAATGGCGACCGCTGTGTCATAGGCTGAAATATGAGCTCAGCAGGCCACTGATTCCTTGACTGCACTACTGCAGAGGCAGCTTTTTGCTGAAGTAGGAAGAAGAAAATTCAAAGCTTCATATCATAGATTTGCCTGTTGCCTATGAAGTTGTAGGGAGGAGTGCAGATCTGCCAGTAGGGGTTGCCAAAAGGTACCAGTCCAGATCCTGCTGTAGTTTCAGTGTTCTGGGTGAAGGCTTGTCAGTTCCCAGCTCACCCCTTACCATCTTCCACCACCACATTTTTCATTTTACTGGCCTGATTGTAAAAGATCTGGTGCAAACCTCAGCAAGGAAATTGGGCCCACAAGGTTCAGAGTTAAGCACTCAAACGCTGGCTGTCATAAAGCAGACAAAGAGATGAAATGCACATTGACATATGACGCTGAACATACCCAAAGGCCATTCGGTATGTTCCCCAAATCTGAAAGGATGCACAAGCGATCCTTATTGTCATCATCCTTGTCTATTAGCACCCAGCCAATACACTTTACAGAGTCAACAGAGACAAGGCATTATAAAGATCTTGCAGCCCCAGGAAGTACAAAAGTGATTTAAAATGTTCTAAACTCATTAATCTGTTTCTTCTCCCTAAAGATGCTCCAAGCCCAGGCCAGATTCTTAGCTGGCAAGTGAAGTAGAAAAGCACTTAAATAAGACCTTAAATTTAAGCTCATGCTTAAATTCTATTTACCACAAAGTTCATTTCAAAACAAATTAATGCTAAAATAATATTTCTAAGCAAAAGAAACCTCACTTGAGCCAGAGCCTCTGCAATATAAACAAAGCTAATCTGTAGTAGATGAGCCTTTTCTGCTCCAGGACTTTTTTTCCCCACTCTTCTGAGCCTCTTTCCTCTAGCAAAAGAGATTGTGGCTTTGGTGACTAGTCTTAGCAAACCAATTCTGTTGGGATTTTGCACATTCAAGTAAACTGCTGGAAAAATCAGTGTGAACCAGTTTGTCACCAGGCTGTAATGCAAACAAAAGACAAATATTGCTATGATAAGGAATTGAAACCTGACACACTTGTTAACAGCCCCCAAAGCCAGACTCATTTTGCTGATCCCTTTTATTTCTCCCTGCAGTTTCTCAGGACTTGCAAGTACTGCACTGGTTTAGGGTGCTGTGAGGATTAATACATTTAGGTTTGCTTACATCTCTGAAAGTCACACAGTGTAAATCTGGGTGATGTTATCACCCAGAAACATTCTAACTGTATTTTTGCTATTATCTAAGTTATTATCATAGGTTCCTAAGTCTGACAGCCAGTATTTAAATATTTACCATAAAGACACCTGACTGCCAGCTGTCATTCTCCAATGAAATGGGCAGGTTGCCACATACCTTCATTCTTGCTCCCAGCTCCACTGCTAATGATTATTTCTGTAGTCTGGGGGAAGCCAATAACCTCTGTGCACAAACTGGGTCACCAGGTAGATGCTAAATTGTGGAAGCTGGAGAACCTTTGACTGTGCACTTCGCTGCTCCCGACTTGGTCTCAGCGTGACCCTACTTAATGTCCCTAAGCCTCACACATGGGAAGAAACTAGTTCAAATGTTTGCAATGGTGAGTAACACTCAGCCACAGTTGTAATTGGAGGTACTACGTGCATGCCAAACATTGCAGCATTATTATTATTGCCATTGACAGTATAAATGGCAGCGCCATAATGGGACAACAGCATCAGGTCTCAGGGAGGCAGAGGGTAAGGAGACATTAATATGTGCAGTCAACTTACATCTTGCACTATGAAAATGTGCTGGTATGAGTGGTTCTGACACCTAGAACATAAACCAGATGGCCCCTTTCTTACGCCATATCATGCAAAAAGAGATTTGAATTAATTCATGTAGAAATGATGACAATTCTGTTACTGTTGGAACTCAGCGGACAGGGTGGCAGGAGATTATGCTGAATTTTTAACTTACGAAATACTAGTGACAGATGTCACTGCCTGTACTTCTTTGTTGCTTCCCATTCTTTCTCCATCCCTTGGTGCCCTTGTGTCCCTTCTCCAGACCAGTAACTTTGGACTACGTTGCTTAAAAACTTATCCAAATCAAATTTTGTGCAGAGCTTCCTCCGTGTCTGTGCATAAAAGCAAAAGCATGAAACCCAAAGGTGTGTGCCTGACAAAGCTGCTGGGGCAAAGCAGAGTTCATCTCTCCGTGAACTTCTCAGGAAGCCACGGTGTCCTCCACAAAGAGTCTGCGTCCCGAGTAGCTGAGGCTCAGGGGGAGACAGGACTATCACCATCTGCACTATGTGGAGGCTGAGGCATAGAAGTAAAGGCTTTGCCCACAGTTGCTTTGCCCAGGTCCCCTGAGTCCTCTTATGCCTCTGCCCATGAGACACTCCTTGCCCCCACTCCAGGGACACATTTGCATGGGCACCCACCCAGGAAGGTGCCAGGGTGTCCCTGAGAGTGGCAACAGCCTTTTGCCAGGGCACTGCTGGCACAGCCACCCAGGCTCCGAGCACAACACCCCCAGGGCCGTCTCTCTTGTGCACTGCTGTAAAGAGAACCCCGGGCTGCTCCCTGATCTCTGCACTTCACACATGCCTCCTCACTTCCATTTTTCAGCGCCTTCTCCACACAGCATGTCTCCTGCTGACACACCCCTGTCAGCTCCTCCATTGTGTGGCCAGCAGCGTCTTTCAGCACATGAGCCTCAGCCAATATGGCTTAAACACATCGATTCGGGGCGGGGGGAAGCAGGAGGGAAGCCTCCACCCCCAGTGTGTGTGTGTGTGTTTGCAGGGGGGGTCCTTGCTGCTGCACAAAAGCACAAGTGGTTTTGTTCAAGCTGGCAGAGGCCGGCTGTGTTGAAGCTCCCTTTCATCAGTGGGTATTAGGCCCAAATCGCTGCCTCTTTGAATATGTACACAGTGCTTTCCATCTCCTGTCACGGGGATGACAGATCTGCCAGGCTCCTCCGGGCCTGGCACCTGGGGCGCGCAGCAGAGCCGGCTTTCTGCTCCGAGCACACGCAGCTTGGTTCCCAGTTCTCCCCCCTCCCCCCTTTTTTTCCCATTGGGAAACTTTCTCCTCTGCCTTCCCCCCCCATTCCACCCCCCCGAACCTGAAGGAACACTTCTTTCAGTAATGGGTTTTTTCCACCTGGTTGACTTGATGAAAGGTTTATGAGTTGACATTATGTGTGCGAAGAACAAAGCGAGCGCGGGATGTGTGTGCGCGGGGGCGGCAGCGGCTGCACGGCGCTGCTGAAAACTTTATTACAAACTCACAGACGTTGGGAGCAATAAATCAGTTGGATGCTCTCTACAAACCAGCAGAAAAGTGCTGCTGCAGAGCACAAGGAGAGCGCACTCGAGGCTGAGCTGGGCACCAGCAGGCTCCAGTGAGCTGTGACAATGGGAAGGAGGAAGGGCAGAGGAACTCCTGTGCACCCGTCTCTCACAGGTCCCATTTCCCTGTGCCAGACAGAGGCGTCCAACCTGAGGCCTCAGAGACCTCCCATAACTGCCTCAGAATCGCAGATATGGAAGCAATGGCTCCAGAGGAGGTTTCCAGAGCATGAACTGATGCTCATGCCCCCAGTGCAGGGTGGAGATCGGTGGGCTTTGGCAAACAGGCTGCCTTTGGATTGCCCCGTATCTACTCTCCTGCTCTCTGGAGTTCTGTGCTTGCTCTACCCAGGCAGTTTACTGTTTGCTGAGATTCTGCCTCTCCCAAGGTGAAAGTTGGCAGCTACTATTTACCAATGTACAGATGAACAACAGCTTGCTGCGAGTGTTTAAAAAATACCCTATCTAAAACAAACAAACAAAAGAATTTCATCTGTTGTTTGTTAGGAAACCAGAGTTAACAGGCTTACAGTTATGGAAAGCACCTTTAGAAACACAAGTTAAATGATTTTTACTTTGCATTACAGAGAAGGGCAGAAAGGACCCGAGCTGCTACCAGCTAAGCCTGCAAAACAACCAGGAGGTGTATGGTCACATCTGCTCAAAGGCAAGGCTCGGTAGCTGAGACACGACACTGACACACACCCCGCTTCCCAAACAGCCCTTCCCTCAGCTGCCCAACAGGCTGGAGGCTGTGGCATGGGCACTGACAGCACCTTTCCTCCAGGCTGCTCAGTGGGAACCACTGGAACTTCTCCTGCTTTAGGTTAGACTGGAAGTACCTCAGTGCATCGATTTTTAAAAATCATTAGCCATAGTTCTGCTCTAATTTAGACCTGTGTTAATTAGCACTGTCTCTATTGAGGTGAACAGTTTCTTAGGAAGAGCAGGAAGCAGCTTTCCCTGACTAAGCTGAATAAATTGCTCAGAGTACCATTGTGATGTGAAAAGCAGACCAGGTCCCACGGAGTGAAAGCCTCTGCAGCACTCGACTGCTGCAGGTCACGCAATCCAGCCGCACGCTCCCACTGCTGCCTCTCCTTAGCAAGGCCGTGCTGTACACAAAGGCAAACACGTTGCTATTTTAAACTCTAATCCAAGGCTCCTGCATGCCTTTGGAGTGCGGATGTCCTGGAAATGTCACTGCAGAGCAGCGTGCTCAAGAGATTACGGCCGTTTCATTTTGCAAATGACAGGCTACAGCCACAGATGTTGCTCCAGCCATGGGGTCAGACACAGTTGCTCAGGCTTAACTTGTTGAATTGCATTAATAAAGAGAGGAAGGGGCAAATGCTGAAAGCAGCTGTAACTTTGTTCAGGTTAGTATTTCTAAGGCTTTTCTCCCAGATAAACACATTTCCTTTATCCCATAACAACCAGTAGCCATTACAAGGTTTAGAGTGCTGATTTTAATGACTGGATTCTCAGTCTTGTTGTGTGTGGACCAGCTGCAGAGTTATTGGCCTGTCTGAAAAGAACTCAGCAGTGAAAGCAGTGGTCACGAGGCTGTGAAGAATCAAGCAACTAAAGCAGCTCAAGTATCTAACAGCACTGACATTTGATGAGCCATCAAAAGCCTCAGAGTAGAGCTGGTCAAGACCAAAGACATGGCAATGCAGAATTGGTCAAGGGATGTGTGAAGCCTTAAACAGGACTGCCTGAGGCAGATATAGATGAAGGGTGGTTGGGATTGCAGTCATCTGCAGAGAATGGAACTGAATTTGGATTAATGTGCAGAAGCAGCCCTGGGTCTTCACACCAAGACCTGCAAGAGATGAGCAGTTCTAGCCAGGGCCATGCTGCCTGGCAGAGCTGGGCTGCAGGAAGCACCACCTCCAAACAGTGACACAGTCCAGGCTGCGACTGAGTTCACAGCCACAGCGTAATGTGAACACAAACTGCTCGGATCCCAGGGGCCTGGCTCTCCCATCAGTAGTCACTTACACGTGGGCACTTCACACAGTGAGCAGCGAGCACAAACTGCAGACTAGGAGGAACTCAGGCTGTGTTAACAACATTTCCAGAACAGACTAATAGTATGGGATGCTTCTATTTTTACATCCCTGGTTTGAGAGCTTCTGATTTGCAGAGAGTCAGAACTAAGTAGCTTTTACATTTTCAGAAAACCAGGTGTCTCCAAGATGTACCTCTGAAATCATTTTAACTCACCACTGAGAGTCTTGGCTGCTGTATAATAACGCTCCTAGGCACTTGCTCTGAAAAGCAGCCTGAGCTCTGTCCTAGATCAGCATGCAGTGACACGCATCATTCACACTAATGGACTACTTCTAACTGTGCTGGGGGAGAGGGAAAGCAAAGGGCTGGGGAAAACGTGCCAAGAGGTACTGAAAAAAAACCCCAAATACAAATCAGGTGCAATTGCAGCTCCTGCCTGCCTGCTTGGTGTTCATCATTCGCTCCATTCCTGTGGCTTATATCTGCCCTACGCTTTTGCACTATGAGCAGTTCTGGTGCTCTGTAAAAAGCAAAGTGTATACAAGCTTGAATCTATAGCAAGCACCACACTCATGGATTTCTGCCTTTCTCCTGCCCAGGGCAGGGAGAACCTGTAATTTCTTTAGGGCCTGTAGCTACCTGAGGAAAGCTGAGGAGAGAAGTAAATTACCGAGCTGCTGAAGTTTTTCAAAGCAAAAGTTTGAATCAAGCCCATCAGCCAAACTCTGCTATATCAAACTAACCTCAGGCAGATGTACAGGTGTCCTATAGATATAAAGAGCAATACACCCTCTAGTTCTTCTCTAGAAACTTATACAGAGCTGATGCCCTCACAGAGCTGTTCACATGGCACTGGCATCTCTCTCCTTTAAGGTATTAACGAATTAAGAGACATTTTGGAGCAAATATTTTGGGGATTTTTTTAACCATGTGATTTCACTAGCATTGATTTTTTCACCATCACTGTATTGCCTGTCCATTCAGTACTGTGAAATCCTTCTGCAACAGGAACATCCTCGTGCCATCTGCCTTTCTATCATCCAGACCCTCTCCCTCCTCACCCATCACCCTGTTCTGATCAGTAGTGCTACTCTGGCTCAAGGGTCCATTTTTGGCAGTAATTTACTCCCTCTCACATCAGTTTTGCTAGGGTCACCAATTCTTGCCACAGCAATGAAGTCTGTAGCTGTTTGGGTGATGATCCCAATGAGGGATGTGACTGCTTTATCCAGACCACTCTGACAGAAGTGAGTCCTGTTCTGAAGTGCAAAGGAGTTGAAGTTGACTAGCAACACATCCCTCACACCCCAAAGAGCAAGACTTACACCCTGACAAGCTCTTGATCATGAGCACTGAGCTTTCAGTCTCAGCCCTGCTCTTCCTTTCCCATAGCAGCAAATCTGATCCATGCACTTGCTGACTAATGCTAACAAATCAGGCCAATTGCTGCTTACTGGCATCACCTTTCAATGGGGAGCTGACAGCAAGAACAATGCATCTGTTTGCAGCCCGTGGAGGCTGCAGGGAGCATCTGTCATCAGAGGAGCTACTTGTCAAAAGAGGTTTCAGGCTCTGGCTGATTCTCAGAACAGGGAAGAGAGACATGTACAGACAGACCCATAGCCAGACTGTTGTTTTGTGTTGGTGGCGCTTTCATCTTCCCCTTTCTTTGCCTCTACAGACGACTTTGTTCTATCAGATGTGGCTTTTAATTACGAGAGTCCTCTGTGCCATTAGTGGTTTAACTGAAGGGAAATTGAACCATATAAATAGCACCATTTTGCTATTCTCTGTTTATATTAAGCTGGATTTCCCTTTTGATATTTATTGAGGGAGACGTGGACCTGTTTGAAGATTCAGTTCAACTAGTTAAGATTTTACTGGAGGAAGGAATTCAGCCACTGAAATTGCCATAGGCAGCGTCACAGCTTGTTGGGTAGGAGAGAAGAAAGCAGCAACTACTACTTAGGCAAGACAGATGACATCAAAGAAGCATTCCACCAGGGGTTTTTTAGCAGTCACTAAATTATGTGTGTACAAAGTAATAAAGGAAGCATAATAATGCCTTATTGTTATATGGGCACCTTTCAACCTGGAGGACAGTAGTTTACAAGCTAGAGATCTCAACACCAGGGCTGTGATTATGTTTTGTCTTGCAGGGCTGAAATATCATTCACCATTTCAGTTTTAAGCTGATTAAGAAATGACACTTTGGGGAACATCACTGGAAAACTGCAGGAAAAGTCACATTTGAAAACATCACTTGTTCTGTGTTTTTGGAAGGAAAGTGGTTTTTTCCATGGAGAGAAAATTATACTTTCAATTGAAAATAAAAGCAACTAGTTGTAGTAAAAGGTGAGAGATACCCTTTAATGAAACCAATTCTTTGCACTGTGAGCAGCAGTTTCTGGCCAGCAGTACGAGCTGCTCAGAGGCAGTAACACTGGGGGGCCTGTGAGAACTCGGCTGAGTGGGGTCAATAAGTGGCAGCACTGAGGATGGAAAGGGGGAGGCCAATGGCACAAGTCACCATACCAAATGCAAAGACAAGGAGACTATCAGTTAAGCCCCTAACAGAAAACTCCTCAGACTGATTCAACGTGGCATCAATTCTCTGCTGAGACAAAATCCCAGGTCTTAAGGGCTTATTCAAATGGAAACCTACAGAGCAAAGTGCTTGATCCCTAACTCACCTCACTGGAAAACTGTCAAGTGCTGAGTTAGTGCTACTGGAAACTGAAAGAGCAGTTGTAGGGAATCTGAGTTACTCCACACTGGTATTTGGATCAACAAGGTGCCATGGAACCTACCGGCTCCCAAAGCTGCTCCCAGTCAAGTTCAAGAAATCAAGGAGTGCTGAGCAAGGAATTGCAAATCCTTCTCAATGCTTCCCATGAGTTATACAGGACTTGTCAGAGTGTGAAAGAGCTGATGGGAGACTGTTGTCCTCAGCCTTGCCTCCTCCTCAGGGCATTGCTCTCTTCCACAATGATGTATAATTTGGAATTACTGGTGCATCCACGAGTTTTACCAAATTAAGCAAGAAGATGCACATGCTCAATTGCATCTTTGGTAATGTGGATCCACTCAGAGGTAGCTGACCCCAACGCTTCAGGCTGTCTCAGCTGTCTCCTAGAGGAGGCCTCTTGGCAAGGACACTGCTTTATTAGAAAGCAACCGAGTTCCTTTCTGTCTTCTGCTAGATAGGGGCTTATAAGTGCACCCAGAAGTAAGACTGCCAGCATGCAAACTGCAATTACTGTTAAATTATAGTTCTGTGACCATGAAAATAAGGGAAGGGGCTGGTTTGTTTTGTTTTGGCTGAGACTATGCAGCCACCACTAGAAATTCTTTATCTGTAGGGAGTATTGCTTGTTTGCACGGTCACACATCCTCCCAGGCAATGCTGCATGCTGCAGGCTCTTCAGAGAAGGGGAGAAAAAATGGGTAACTCTCCAGTTTGTTATCCAGTTTCACTGGTAATTAGCTGGTCTGCCTCTACGAGTTATGCAATATAGATCAAGACTTCATTATTTCTGCCCAGTAACACTCACAAGCAGTGTTAGGTTGCAACATGAGATGAGGAAGTAAAAATTAAAGTTTAATAGAAAGCAAGAGACACAGACAAGCAGACATCACCATCTAATGATGTTTGAAGAGCTTCTCTCTTTCAGCTGAATGTCTGTTTGGCCTGTAGGCATTATGAACTGTATCAGTCAAATTTTCTGTGCCACCCCTTGTTTATGAAGAAAGCTGCAATTACTCATATTTGACAACTCAGTCCCACAAAGCCTTGTGAAGTTCAAAGCACTACCCACATGCTATTTCTTTTTTACAAGCATGCAACTACAAAGTATAACTTTGGGAATTTTTTAACCTTTCTTTCCCACACACCCAAGTGCTCCTGCTCTTCCCTCCCTCTCTTTCTAGCTTCCATTTCACTGGGTATCACACTGAGGAGACTGAAACAATTCAGGTAAGTGAGGGATGAGACAGGAAAGATCTGCTTAGGATTGGTGCTTGACTGAGTTTTAAGAGAAGCCTGCTGCATCGACTAAACCAAAACCTTTGGAGATCCTAAGTGTCTGAAACGGTCCCTAGGACCCAGGTTCAGAGATGCTAAGCAAAGACAAATGGGTTACAGCAATGCACTCCACACCACAGAATGCCATGGCTCAGCAGAGCCACTCTGAGTGAGCCCAGGCTGTACAGACACCAAAGGCTGGCTGCAGAGCGTTATGAGAGCTCCTTTCATGCCACTGCATTATTATAGAGATGTGTGTCTGAAGATGCCACGCTTATAATGGAGAATGTTTACTTTGTGTGTAACCTAGCTGGCTGGTTTGCTGTATTTCAAATCTCTCCAACTAAATAAATGAGGGGGCTCTACTTTCCCCTCTACTCTGCAGTGTGTATACATGAGTGTTATTTCCTGTATCAGATTCCTGTACAAAAACTGCTGTCAGGCTATTAATAATCTGGAAAAACACCTTGAAACTTGACTCAATGAGGGCACATTGCAAATGGGCTCTAATGGCTTTTATTTCTCATCTCTGTCACCTCAGATCTAATCTGCCATTTTCTCATTTGTTATCCTCTGTGTTCCCCTCAAAAATCATTCAGCAACTCTTCCCTCAGTGCCAGGCAGAGCACAGGGGGCATGTGATGGGGTCAGCAGGCATTTCTTAACAGCAAAAGGTCAGGTGTATCGTGTAGCGTGAGGCAGCCTTGGGCACACACCCAGAACAGAGCAAAGGTGAGTCCATGGCGGCTTTCTGCCACTTCCAGGCCTGGGATCAAAAGGGGGGAAGCAAAGTGAGATGTAGTCCTGGAGGGAGAATACTCCCACCACCACAAATGAAGCTCACAAGCGCACCCCTGCCCCCAGCTCAGCATCCCCACTGTTATTTACATTTTATGGGAAGGAAGTTTCCCGGATTCCAAGACTCACTTTTAGCCACGAGGAAAGATGTAGCCAAGGCTGTGCCAAAAGCCAGCAGCAAAGCCCTGGGCTGTGACGTCCCTCCTGGGGGTCATTCATTTCTTTTTCAAATTAAATAAATAAACAGACAATCAAATAAACAAAGCAGCCTGGAACCAAAGCTACAGCTGAGTTGGTTGTCTTTGTTTTGGGGCTACACCTGCATTCTCCTCTAAAAAAACAACGTGAGAGGACATTGAAAAGCTTTATACAGCATTTGTGACCTATTAAGAACTTATGGTCAGACATTTACAAGTTGTCCCAGTGCTCTGAAGTTCCTAATTAGACACCACGACATTTTTAATAAGAGGCATTCCTAGTTATCCAGTTACCTTGGAAAAACATGGACCTCAGGTACCTAAGGGGAAAAGGCCTACAAAAGCTGTACAGTGTGTGATTCAGAGAGAAGCCACAAGTCCTTTCTCCCTCTACCACCTTAACGTTACAATCTGTTTAGAAGTTCCTTCTTTTCTGTTTTATTTGGTTATGCAAACATTAATTTAAGGAATAATTCTCAAGCCTCCTGTGGGAATCCAACCCAATTTTCAGAGACAATGCATGTGCAAAAATGACTAACATTTCTCTTTGAGGAGGGGAGAAGATTTAAAGCTTTTGACTCAAGTTCCCCTTTTTCTTCTCCCTCCCTCTAAGTATCTCTTTATTCATCACTTTAATTACCTAATCGTAAATTTCTTTAGGGGGTTACTTAGAAGGAAAATTAGCATCAAAGCTTGGCAGTAAATTCAGGGGCTCTTGGAGCAGGTCCAAGCTGTTTCACCTGTGATTAATTAGATGATTTTTTTCTTTAAGTGCCAGAGGGCTGTTGAGGTCTTTAAGCAGCTACATGACTGCTGGCAGCTCAGGAATTATGATTGATGCATTAGTCTGGCATTTAGGACTTCTGCTTCTTTTTAGTTGTTGCCTGGTTAAGCAAGTACTTAAGACCAGCCACACTGGTGGAAACAAAAGGCTCGTTGCTGGCAAGGACCAGTCCTTGCTCTCACAGAAGAATGAAGGAACTAGGTCCATTTGATTCTCCACTGCTGGCAGAATATTCAACAGATGCTGACTACTCAGGTTATATTTTACAGACTCACAATACCAAGTCACAGCAGTACCTCTTTTCTCTAATGCTTTCTTTAAAGTATGGGCTTATTCAAGAATGAAAACGAGAGGCAAACAGAACTAAACCTTTAACCTCAACTCTGGAAATCTTCTGTAAAAAAGGATAGACTTAAAAGATGCATTTCTCTTTCACAGAAAACTAATATTCCTTTTGCCTTGTCCCAAAGGGCAAAGAATGAATCTCAGTGGGGCTGCTTTGGCTGCTTTTTTTTTTTAAGCAGAAAACCTTTGAAGACTTAAATTCCAGTCACAGGGGCTGATCTGGCTCCTCCTTCTGGATAGACACAAAAATCCTTTTGTGTTACCAAAAAACACCCAAACGCCCAGTTTCTCCATTACAGCTTTAGCTCCAGGAGAAAGGAAGTTAGAAGCATCAGACAACTTTAATTGTAATTCCTATGCAGCTCCTGCAGACTAGAGGGGTCTGGAAAAGCATCTCAGCTTGTGAGAGATCAAGCCCAGTGGGCTGTGTCTACACTTTCACTGCTCCAGCTATGTCCATCTGCTGGGAGATGGAGACACTTCAGTCACTAATGCTTATTGCTTGGCGCATGTGTACTACAGGAAAAGTGTCAGAAGCATTAATGATGCACTTCCAGATTGCTTAATACAGTTAGCTCACCTAATTCACTCTGCATGGCCTCCTGTGGCAAGTGGAGAAGCAATCAGCAGTTAAACAGCTCTAGTCCCTTTACAACTGGCCACTAGAGAGCCAGTGGGGAATAAGACTATGTCTTTATGGTCCACTGGTGGTAGGTCAAGAGAGTAAGCTGAAGCAGATGGATGTGAAAGCAGCAAAGAGCCCTTCCCTCGGTAGGAAGAGGCTAGAGAACCCACTGTCAATTAAGGACTAAGAGAGATCTCCTTCTGTCCTGCCATTAATTTAAACTATTATGTGTTTGGAGTTTATCTCAGCAGAGTAAAATCATGTTTCAGACAAGATAGGTGCTTTGCAGGAAACTGTGTACACTCTCAGAAGCTTCTCCTGCTGTCATGCATCCTTCCTCCCAAGTGCTTTCAGGACAACAGGACGTCCCTTCACATCAGGAGACAGCTCTTCATCCTGCTGTGAAGCAGTTAATCTCCATGGGAAGTTCCTAGGCCTCTCACCATCTCTGCTCAGAGAATAATGACACTTGGTGTTTGCAGCCACCTCTTGTTTTTGTCAATGCCCAGCCTGGCTCATCTAACATTTATAGAGTCTGGATTCTCCTCAGATCTCATTGACTATGTGTCAGTCACCACCTGCAGCATGCTATACTGCAAAACCCAGCCCAGTCATAGCAGTGACATCCTTCACTACTCATTCTGCTGGATGGTATCTGGCACAGGGAGGAGGAGGGAGAAAATAGCCCTGGCCTGGATGTATATATTCATCTCCTGGGCAAGTGCTCTTTGTAGAGGCCCCTGTTTGTCTCTGTGTATGCCCTTATCAGTGTTCAGATCCAGGTGGGTGCATGTGTTGGGGTAAGTGCATTAGCATGTCTGAGTCTACATATCCCTGCATGCATCTTTGGAGAGGTTTCTGGCTCAATTTGTCAGGTACCAGACTGAAATGACAGTGTGGCTCTGCTGACAAGACACATAACTGCAAGGCAGCTGCTCTACTTGTAATATCAAGTAACTTTTCTGTTTGAAAGCGTGATGATACTTGTCTGCGTTTGTAAAGAGGCTGACCACCTTAGAACAAATGCACAAATAATTCAGCAGGTTAACTATTTAGGCCACTTCTGGAAGAGACTGTTAAATCCCTAGCAAGGGAATGATCTTGTTAGCAGGAGCTGAGATCTGAGAGCAGAAATGCAAAAGAGCCTAGTGGGGAAGTCACTAGCCAAGAAATCAGGAGATCTGGGTTCTGCCTCTGACCTTTCCATGGATCTGATACACGCTTTTGAGCAAACTCCAGCTCCTCTGCTTCCCCTGTGACTCTTTTGTACATATACCACCCAAGTTCCCCAGGGTCAGAGGCCACTTCTGATTGTATCCACCACAAGAAGTTCCAGAACTCAATCAGAACTCCGGTAACACTGCTAAAAAGCGACATTTACTAATATTAATCTGCACCCACACGCTGAGGTGAGCCTTACAGCTCAGAATGGGTGCAGGTCAGCAAGTATGGTGCAGGGATCCTCTGACAGCTCTGTGTGTGACACTGGTTGTCACTGCAGGAGCTGAATTTCCAAAAACATATGACCCAAACAATACACAAAAAGATGCTGTTGCTGAAGACACGAAGACGGGAGCTTCAGAAAGCGCGTTTGCATGCGCCCACACACAGCTTCTCTCCTACACCTTTGCTTTTCACAGTTTGTGACAACAGAGATTATTCCTTGCTGGAAGAGTGTGGCATTGTTGACATTTAAGAAAAAGGAAAACAGGCCTTTGCTTTGCTTGAACAGCACAGGCTTTCTTGATCAGCTGTCTGAGGTGCCTCAACTGTACAAAGCATTTAAACCTGTCTAACATCAAAAAGTAAGGTAAGACAAGTCACTTTGATGCTCCAGAGCACATGCCTAACATGATTATTGCAGAATCTTCCTGGTGATAATAGAATTATGCAAAGGAGGCCTTGACCCATTAATGCTTTTACCTTTCTTAGGATTTCTCTCCCTCTTTCATGAGAAGCAGAACTGCTTGCTCAGGTATAGCAACTGAACAAAGACGTGGAATAAGCAAAGTGAAAGAGGTCTCTTCTCCACCTTGTCCTCTCTCCCCACTCCACCTTACCCCAGGAAATTACATGCTCTAGCAGTTGCAGGTTCAGCAACTGGGAATGTGCTGTCCTGGAAAAGCGGAATGACTGGAGACGGGCATTTGCTCCCCTCCCAGGGACACTGCACGCGCCTGGGAAAGCGTGGTGTGTGTCAGCACTGGCAGCCCTGCACCTCAGGCATCTTGGGCAGGCCAACAGCTAAGAAATACACATGCTGCAAACTTCTAATGGAAAGAAGAAAGATGCTCTCACCAGGGGCTGTGACAGTCTTACACCAGGTGGCACAGCTCTGGAGTAACATGGTGGTATATCCATTGTTTGCTGCCCTAAAGCTGGAGTGACCTGTCCTGGATCTCAGTCCTGAGGGAGTGCTGTCAATGCTTGCCTCCATCTTCTAGGAAAAGCAAGTGCTTCCAGATAGAAGAGTCTGCTTGCAAGACAGAGTTTCTCACCCATTCAGGGAAGTTATAAGTAAACAGGTTTTGGTGGTTGCAGTTTTCTTCGTAACAGTTCCTTTACATTGCACAAGATCTGCTCAACACCAGAACACAGAGGTCCAGGCATATGTAGTTATTTTAAAGCAACAGAAAATAAGGAAGAAAAAGAGATGTTACCTCTTCTGTGCCTTGCTTAGGCTCAATTACAGCCAAAAAGAAAACTTCAGATGACTACAGTACAGCAAGCTTGCAGAATATCTGTATGATTTGTAGTCACTGTAGTGTCAGCAGCCAAAGGACTGCGAGGCCTGCCCCAGCCCTCCCTTCCACCTTCCAACTGCCTCTTCTGTTTAAAATAATGCATGCTAGAGAATGGACTGAGACACTTATTACTGAAGCCTTGTTCTGCCAGAGGGTAAACACAATCCACTGCAGAAATTCTTACCTAAGTTTGTATATACAGTGGATGATTTTAGGCCAAAAAACTCCTACCAAGAGATCAGCTGACTGCCTTGGCTCAAGTTCAGGTCTGCAAAGGGCTGGCAAAGGCAAAGCATGCTTCTTATTTATTTTGTTTGCTCTAAGCATGGTTCACTGATTCCTACTTGCAGTCTGTCCTGAATTGATATGATTAGTTTGTTCCAGGAAAGATGAGTCCAACACATTAAGGCTCAGACCTGAATCCAAACTCCAGACTTCCCCAAGCACAGATATGTTTGCATGTGGAGTTTTGGTCCAAGATTTTCTCTTGCTTCTTACTCATGTTGCTTGAGTGTAATTCCTAAGTGCCCCATCCCAAATCAGTACCTATTTATGTTAGGCAAAACAAATCATAAGAGACAGTCCTTTCCCCAAAGCTCTCATTATCTAAATTAACAAGTATGTTATAATATTCTCCATGTGCAGCAAGCAGCATTAGGATAGTTAATTAACTCACCCAAGGTTACACAGCCAAGTTACACAGCTTGTTGCAGTTTGGTACTAAAATCAGTTGCTTGACTCTTAAGCTCAGTGCTTTATCTTACTCCTCAAGTGGAAAAGTGCAATCCCAGATCTGACCATTCCCCTGGAAGCTCTGGAGCACCTGTCTGAAACAAAGACTTATTTCCCCCTTTTCCTGCCTAAAATGGAAAAAGGGACCAAGACCTTATTCTTGAGCTTCAGGGATCTGTTAATTGGCTCCCTAGTAAATTACAGAGACTCAGCTGCCTGACAATGATTGCAAATGACAGAGACTATCAGGTTTACCTTGTGATGTCCCTGGGGAGCTTGCAGTTAGTTTAGTCTGAACTCTGCGTCAGCTGCTTGGGTTCCTTTCTTCTCGGCATGTGGTATCTGGACTCAAGCTGCAGTCTTTCAAACCTAATTAGTGTTAGGGGAAAGAGAGAGAGGAAAAAAGCCTGAATACCACCACTCTCCTTCCCTCAACTGACTTCATAACATACAGACAGGACCTGATTTATGGTACAAGATCATGGGAGCTTTCGGCTTGGTCTTTTGTTTCTTTCCACGCACGTCAATCCAGCACCTCCACTCCTGGCTGTGAGAAAACTGATCTGTAGTGTGCTGGAGTCTTTGAGACGTTCAGCAGAGAGTCTCTAAGCTCAATGGAGTCATCCTGTTAGTACATGATAGTTGGGTCTGCTCTGTGCAGTGCTCAGCAGAAACTCAAGGTTTTGCCCTTCTCCTTGCAAAGAAAGCATTTGTACTCTCAGACATGTTTGTTGTTGAAGCTTAACAACACTGTCTTCAGCAATAACCTCATGTTAATGTTTAGCCAAATTCAACCTGCCCCCCATAGGACACAAGAACAAAGACATTGTGGGGTTCTCATAACCTGTCCCATTTTTGCTTCTGCGAGGCATTTCATAATGTCTCATCACTCTGGCATGAAGTTGCCTGTACCCCGTTTTCTTGCTTGGTAAAACACTTCAGTTGATGATGTTGAATTGACAGTGATCAGACAGAAGGTGATCAGACAGACACTTTGGAGCTTTTTGTACACTTAATTATGTTTAAAGTTTCCTGACAATGTTTATGGATCATCACCTTGGCCTCTCTCAGCTTCAAGAGCACCCAAAATCCCACCTCTGCTCTTTTATTAGAATGTGTCTGGATATGAGACTTTCAAAGGCACAAATGGTGCAGGTGTCAGAGGGATGTGTGTGTGTTGGGCAGCACCTCTGATGTCACCTGTGTAGGAGAACACTGTGCAAGGTGAGGCTGAGGAGCACATCTGCCCTGCCCAGCCCTGTAGGGTGCAGGGACAGGAGGAAACTCCATCCTTGTAGGTGCCACATTGTTTTGAAAACCTCTCTCTGTGCCTTTATCTTGTTTTTTTGAAACAAAGCCTCCCCATGATTCCAGTTCAGCTCCAAGGCACAAACAGGCCCAGAGACTCTTTTTATTTTCCTTAAAAAAACAACCCTGAAGTGTTTCCCCTGCCTGCAGTGCATCAAATAACCTTCCACCCTGCCTCAAAAAGCTCATTTCCTACACAGAGCCACTTTGTGGAACCTGTCACCTGCATTTGCCTCAGTAAAGAACCCAAACAAGCTGCAGAGAAGGAATGGTGTTACTAAGCCCACGCTGAACTCAAATCCGCTTAAGAGCATCTGACCATAGTGTGGGGCAAAGGGGTATAATGCTGTTAGAGTAATTCTCAGTCTTTTAAAGCAAGGAGCTATAGTCCAGGGTTATCCAGGAGTGATACAGCTTCGGGGGAATCTGCACTTTACATATTTAACAGAAGCGTGCTGAGCTCTTTAACATATCATTGCTGTACTTTTTGACATCAAAAGGATTGCATTTCCATACTTGGATGAATTAATAGGATTTGCATGTCACCCTCATTCTGTACTTTCTTTGCTGAGTTACACTGCAGGAATCTGAAAGGCGGGGAACTACAGAGGTGTGCATGTGTGTGTGTGCTCAGGAAATAACACCCTGCCTTTAGGATGGCCTTGAAGCTGACTTTAAAGGAGCAGCATTTCTGTAGTGTGCCTGTGAGATGTTACCCTCCCTGTCAGTTGATGTTTGGTTACAGCTCCAGGGAAGCAGATTTCCTGGGAACACCTCTGCCCACAGAGGCAAAGATAGAGACCTTCTCCCACCACCAAGAGCTGCCTAGTCCTACTGACCCCATGTTGCTACTAAAGACTTAAAACTGGCCCTGTGTAGCTTAGGGCTCATTAGCGTACCTGAGCTATAATGACCACACTCATTGAGCTGTGTTCTGCCTATTGAGATCCCAAGAGTCACGTCGAAGCAAATGCCAGTTCTGATTCAGGCTTCCAAGGGGTAACCTTTCACCTTACAGACCATATTCTGCCATTTAGATTCTTCTGCCAGTCTCCTTCCAAGCTAAACCAAAACAGCATTCCTGCTCTGTCCTGAAAAATCTCAACAGATATTCAGAGTGACAAGAGGAGGTGACATTGGACTGCTGGAGGCTTCCTTCTCTCTCTTCTCCAGCTCACACATCTTCTCCTCGATACTGCAATTGCTGAGCAATACCATATTTCTCCCCTTCTTCACTGTATTTACTAAATGATTGAATCCAGCCTGAGGTGCCCTTCTACTGTAAAGCAGAGTTGAGTGATGATCATTCCTGGACAGACTTGAAATCTTACGTGTGAGTGAACTTTTATCCCGTAAGACAGGTCGTGCTATGTCTTGAGTTACTTTTACACTTGACACTGGCAGTCATTAATTACCAGCTGGCTGACTGACATATCAGTGAGTAGCAGCAATATAATACTTTCCCTAACACCGAAGCCTTCTCAGAAAAGCATAACTGGCCTTGACACACTTACTTTGGACTGCTTATCCCTTGGAGAGATTTCATTTGTATTTATTCAGTTTCTGTAAAATTGCCACCCAAGCACTATTCCCTTGGACATGAGCTGAGAGCCAGGCATGTGGCACCTGACTGCTCCACGAGGAATGGGGGTGAAGGGGAAGAAAGAGCTTTTCAGAAAAAAGAGAAGGTGGGTTTGGAAATGCCACCTTATGAGCTGCTGTTTGCTGCCAAAATCCTGGCTTAACTCCACCAAAGTGTGACCCACACACGTGTCACCACTGACAGTGTCACTCAGTTTTGACAGCAACTTCAAATGATGTCACCAGGGTGACATAACCCTCCCTCCCTTCCTGCTGCTTTCGTGCAGTGTATCCAATCCTAGTGATGCAAGTGTTTTCAATAGGACACACTGCCGGGGCTTTACACAGAACCAAAACACACACTTCTTTTAAGCTCTGATGTGGGCTTGTGGCTCAGCAGTGCCTCACGCCTGGGATTGGTTTTATGCTTTCTTTTTTTCCAGCAAACAGCCCGTGGTGACAGGATTCTAACTGAAGGTGTGAGGGGGCTCAGCTTCTCCGATGCAGGTTTGGAGCAGCAGCAGTACCAGCAGCACGTGCTGCATTGCTGGCTCTGGCATGCCAGACACACCAATCAATACAAGTGACTCCTGGTCAACACTCAGGTGTGCTTTGAAATAAGAAATTGCCTGGAGTGAGCAAAGCCCTTACAAATTAAGGTACAAAAGTATTACCCCTCTCAGCTTGTTCCTAGAGTTGGGAACAAAAGTGAGTGTGTGTCTAGATCAAGGTACTGGAAGGACTGACGGGAAGCTCGTTCCAGCTGGTTCTGATTAGCCGTTTCGTGCTTCCAGGTTTTAAATTCTTGGGGTTTTTTTGCTTCCCAGCCCATCCCTGTAACTCTGAACATATTTCTGTGCTGTTCAAGACTACAAGAGCAGGCATCCATGTGCTGAGGGACTGGGCTCGATTCATTATTTTGTCAAAGATCTGACATGTCTAAAATCCAAGTCATGTCAACAGATTGCAGATGTTTTCCCCTCCACTGACACACCACATCCTGCAGGGAAATCACAGGGGTGCAATGCCTGTCTGAAGACGTTAGCTTGACTGCACAATATCTTCTCAGAGGAGCTGGGCCTCAGTAGGCAGCTCAAAACATTTCTGAGACTTTTGGACACAGCAGAAATAAAAGCCTAAACCACAGCACAAGATATCCAAATATCAGTCTGGGAAATTCCAAAGTTCTGGAACCACTCAGGAGGAGGCACCATTATCTTATTATTTGGTGTGGTTTGGGTTCTCAAGTTGTTTGGGGTTTTTTGGGTGGTTTTATTTTTTAGAGGCTACTCAGCATTTCAGTCGCAGGAGGTGACAGGGCTGAACAGTAACTGAGGTGTTTAACTGCTCCTGGGACAGCTTATCAGGTGCAAGTTTTGACTAAGCAGTACACCAGAGCTTCATAGAAATTAAAACATTGCTAGTGCCTGCAACAGGCCAAGGCTGTTCACTGGCTGTTCCACCTGCAAACCTGGTGAGGACCCACATCTGCTGAGTCCACACAGCAGTTATAAGCTTTGCATCAAAAAAGGGAAGAAAAAGCCTGAGTGAGTCAGAGGCCAGTGATGATGCCTAGCAACATGTGATGCTGATTTGATGGGTACATTCTTCTATCAGCACTTCGACAGCCAGGTCCCTCAGGCTTGGCAGCCCAGCCACACACCACCCTGGACTGACACTCTCTGCTACGTTACCCGTGATCACTCTGTGCATGTGTTCCTAATTAACAGATCTGGTTTGTAACCATTGGGAGAGGGAGACAAAGATAACCAAGAGCAGCATGAAAGGACTCCATGGTTTACTCCAGTTATGAATGCAGGCTAGAGAGGCTGAGCTTTGTGGAATAAGGACAACGGTGTTTGAGCTCTGGAACGAGATGCTGGCACTCTCTGTCCACAACACCATGTGTGTGGACCCACTCAAGTCTGACCCCCTAAGCAGGCATTGCACAATGCTGTGTACTGCAGACTCTCTGCAACAGGCTCTGTTCTTTTGCAGCCTCTTGTACAGAGGAGGAGCCCTGCAGCACCTCCCACAACCCAGCAGAGGAGGAGAGAACCATCACCAGTGTTTCAGAAAGGGGAGGGTTGGAACAGAATTAGGCCTTGATTCACCCCATTGTATTGTGGGATGAAAACTGGGCACACAATCTCTCTCAGTGCTTTTTAACGTCATCAGAGAGGAGAGCATGGGCAAAGGGAAAGTTGAATTTCATCTGGGCAGAATGGTGCCTTTCTCCACTGAAAAGAATGGTAACCCAGGCAAACATACTTCTGATTTATCTGCCTTAGTGAAGCATGTTAGGATAGCTGGGATGGATGCAGGCTGTGTGACAATGACTCAGATCTCCTGAGATCTAGTCCACTATAACAAAAAAGCCCCAAGGACATTATCTTTCTCCTAAATGGATGCTTCAGAGTTTTGCTACACACTGAGACCTTTGTAACACTTTGTTATATTTATTCTCCTGATAAACCACCCTGACTCCTTCAAAGCCAGTGAATTAACATCTAAGTCAAACCTTTTAATGTTCCTTGGACATGCAGTTCTTGTCACATTCTGCCTGTGAATTCTAAAACAGGCCTGGGGTAAATAAATAATGCAGCATGCATATTGCTGCTGTGAAATTTGTTCCTAAAGAATAACTTACTCGGCTCTGTAGTGATGGGGATCCTTTTATAACATGGCTGTGATTGATTCCCCAATGCTCTCCCTCTGAAAACAGCACCTGTACAAACAGCACGAGGAGAGAGGGAAGTTAACAGAAGCAGAAAGTAAAAAGGAAAGAAAGAAAAGCGAGCAAGGCACAGGAGTTGAGGCTGGCAAACCTCTCACCTATGCCTGGAATCGTTATTGTCATGCAAAAATCCCAACGCGTTTCCTACATTTAGAAGGTTTCTTGCCTTGGTTTGCTTTTCCAAGGCTCACTCTATTCACTCAGAGCTTCAAAGGATTAAAAAAGAAAAGCTCTCCTGGGAGCTGCTTGTTAACATCATAACTACAATCTAGTGACTGTGGAGCAGCAGTGCTGGTTAAAGCCCTGTTTGGCGCAAAGCCCCCACTAAGCCAATTTGCACTCAGAGGGCTTTTGAGGGAGGGGTTTATGTTTCTTCCTTGCCCTTTAAGAAGACTGTACATAAACAGATGGGATATGTGCTGTAGGAATGAAGGCAAAAGCATATACCATGGTTTTTTTTAAAACCTGGCAACCAAAGAGACGTAGAAGAGAAATCCAGAAGTTCCTCGAAGCGTGTGTCCTGATTTCCTCCCCGTTCCCTCCAGCCAGCTGATTGAGGAGAATCAGTTCCCATCTGAAGTGTGCTTTCTGTGTTTTGATCACATCCAATCTTGCCTCCCTTACCCGTATGTCTGAATTTTCCCTTCCCCACCTAGCACAGCATCTGGGTAACGCAGTATGAAGAATACAACTTGCTGCACAGGATACCATCACAATCAGAACGGTGGAATCGAGCCTCTGCTAAAGATTTTGCCAGAAAAGGAACTTCTTGCAGTTCAGTTTCTGTGAAACGGATCCTCTCTGCTCAGATGGACAGTTGCTCTAATCAGCCACCTCTGAGGTTAGGCAATAGACTGCCAAAAACCTCACTAGAGATGTCAGGCAACACGATCCCTCAACGCAGCAGAAAACATCCTTCCCAAGTACAGCAAAGCATCCCTGAATGCACGCTTGTGGCAGCCCCTCAGTGCTGGAAATGAATCACTGCCTTGTACCTTTCCACATCCCGTCCCTGTTGATTTGAGTGCAGAGCTGATCATTGCCTGGATACCTTTTCCTTATGTCAATATTTTTGCTGTGAAGCAGTACACAGCACTCCACCTGAAATGGTACAAACTGGCAGGGTGCTATTACAAAAGATTACTTAATTGTAGATTACTACTGTACATTTGAATTTCAGTATCTTATTAAGTTGTCAGATTTAATTACCATTATATGTTTAGATTATGCCACAGATTATTTAGTTCTGTACCTAGGTTTGCCAACCTGTTTGCTTTGTGACATGACAGGGTGATAATTACAGCATTACTGGAAAACCTAAACTTTTCCATGGGAAAGACCAGAAGTCCTTGGCATCAGCACTGACCCTAGTGAATGCTCATTCTTGCAAGTGTAAGTAACATTTACCTCTGTGTGGGTCTCGTTCTCTAGGAGCTGTTTAATTCTCTGTCCCATGAGGCAAAGTGTAGAACAGACCTGTGTTTGTTGGGTGTGAAATGCTCACAGCAAAACCTAAACCCACAGGAAATGCAATTGATTTGGGCTTTGTTACAATCTCCAAACTGAGACTATGCCTGCTTGAGTGCTTACCAATGCACCTGACCTGGGAAGGGAACTCATGGCCTTCCATCCAAAGAACAATTTTCTGCTCTGGTTTAGGCTCCAAAATGCTACAGCTTTGTCTACAGCATTGAAGCTGGGGATGAGAATGGATTTGGATGGGCACGGTAGCTGGATACCAACCAAGTCATCTGCTGTACTATCAGCCGTGGCAACTACTAAACACGAAACGTCAGCCTCTGTCTTTTAAAATCAGATAATAGTTGCATAATCATCCTGCTCTCACAACTCCTCTTTTCCCACCTGCTTCCTCTCCTGGCTCCTAACAACTGAGTCTAGGTTTCTTGGGTCCACGTTGTGAATGTAACTCCCTTTCTCCTGGTAGCAACACAGAGGACTGACGTACTTGTTGGGTCTCCCCTACGTGCTCATTGTACTCCAACACAGTACTCCACGTACTACAATTCTGAGTGATAAAACAGAACAAGCTGGAGGGGAGTAGGACAGTGATTGATAGGATGAAATATCCTTTTTGCTCCGAGTCTCTCTGTTTTCCATAGAGAGGTATAAAGATGCAGTAGGTACAGTATCTGTATCTGTCACTATAGATGGAGATACATAAATTATATATAAAAGTACATACTATTTACTTCCTCTCTATATAGAATCAATAAAGAGTTCCATACATCTTTATATTTATGTAGCAATAAATACATTAGGTAAAAGTAATCTGTTCAAGTCACAATTACCTCTTACTCAAATATACCTTATAAATAATTTATCTTCTGTTCTGATTGCATACAGTGTATATATTGATACTATTTTGTCTAGTTGTTATTGAAAAAAACCCTGTTTCTGCCTCACTCTAATCTGTTCCTTGGCACAGCCATTGTTTTAAAAGCCTAGAATGATAATAAAGTACAGGGAAAACACTTAAGAGAGCCATCCATTTCTCAGCCCATCTTCAGTTAATTAATACTCCACATTCTCAAGAGGAGGACAAATCTCAGCTCCATTGCCAAATTAACAGAGGAAGAGATGCAATAAATATTCCACTGGGCTGAAGTCATTTTTGCTTCCATTGCAGTTCTGAGCTACAAGCTCTGTTTGTCTGGGGACAGAGCACCCATCCTGTCAAGCCTCGAGGGAAACATATTGCTTTCCTCCTTCTGAGGCAGGTGATGTCCAGGATTGTGCTCCATGCATCATTCTGTCTCCCAGCACCGCTGCTTGTGGACAGAGCACAAGCCACCCTGAACACAAGCAGAGCACAAGCAGAGCAGCCCAGCCACCCTGAACATGATCCATGCAGGGCCATTGCAGCTCAGCCCCACTGGGGCTCCAGCTCTGTGGATGCTTTTTCCTGGCCAATCCATCACATTTCTCAAATAAGCTAACTAGTCTGGGAAAACATACCAGGGACTGAGCCTTGCATAGTGTGATGCCTCGCTCTTGGTAGGTACTATGGCCAAGTCAGCACCCAGGCTTGTCAGAGCCATCATGCTGATGCCCACATTAGCTAACCAGGACCTGTGCAATCAGTATATCCCTCAGTGTTCTCTCCTAGGCAGTTTTTTTTCCATAGAGAAACAAGAGACTTTGTCAGGGAGAAGTTTCCTGATGAGAGATTAGAATCATAACCAAATTAAATGATTGTCTCTAACTAATTAGATTAGTTTAAACTGAATAATGAAACCTTTAGCTGTATTTAATGTAACATGCCTGAAGTCCAACGATTAGTCTGCTGAATGAAGCTAAACAATTAAAAACACAATCTATTTTATAGCTTATTTTATAGGAACAATTGGAAAAACTATTACTGCTGAAATCTGCAGAGGAAATGCACAATTACAAGACCAACAGGAGCAGTCAGTGCAGTGAATGAGCAGCAGGGACAGGTAAGCTGTTCAGAGGACATTACAGAAGGACTTAGGCCTTCCTTCCAATCTGGGGCCAAGAAGCCTTTTCTGTCATTTCTTACTTTATTATTGAAGTCAAGCAAAAAGAATCAGCTACCTGAACTCTCAACCATCTGTGCTGTGCTGGACTGACTGTGAATGTTCCTAAAAAACAATTATTTCACAATGCACAGCCTGTGGAGAAGCCAGAGGATCATATTCTGATACATACTTGGATGCTCTCTGTTTCACCTGGACATCCAGGAGGAGCTTCTGTGTACTACATCCATCTAGCTGCCCACGGCTTCCAAACAGAACAGAATGCTGAGGTGTTACAACAAACCCCAGGGGAGTATACTTGAAACTTCAAGCACATAAACAAAGTTTAAAACATAGATTTTAAAAATCCAGAGCACAGTCTGGGACTTTGTCAAGCACCCAACTCACTCCAGAAAGTCCATCATAGACTCCCAGGCCTGTGAGGACCTGCCTGTCCCAGAATCACGATCGTAAAGGAACACACTGCATGAAGTGCAATAGCTATCATGCTGTAATTTCCTCTGTGGACATTCTTAATCCTCATGAAGAGCCCCTCACACCGTCTAGCTTAGCAGCACAAAAACTCTCAGTGCACAGCAGCAGTGGCACATGGGGATTTAGGACACACTAGCAGTTGTAAGCTTTTTCCTCATGTAAACCTGCCTGTAAGATCTTTTCAAAACATTACCCTTCAATTCACAGCACTGAGCTTCTAGTCCTATTGGGATATTTGCCCATTTGTAATGACTAATCCTATTTTGGAGGTTGCTGGGCAATAGGGTCCTTTTATTTGCTTGGAAGGAAGCTGCAGCATTTCAAGCAGCATGAATTCCAGCCTGCTACAAGTCTCCCAGCTGGCAGAACAGCTTGAACATTCTGTATTTTTGATGAAATTTTTGATCACCTCATTGCAAGATTTGGTTGCCTACTCTCAGCTCTCTGGCAGCTCTGAGCACAACCTGCCATTTCTAGATTGGATTTGTTCTTTTACGGATTAGACATTAAATAAATAAACCCAACTGTCTTAAAGACACACAGATAAATAATGTCACAGACACTGGGGTCTGGAGCACAACATGTACAGCTCTGAAAGAAAATAGATGTCAGTTGGCTCTTCCTTTGTCCATGTGCTGAGATCCTCTCCTGAGACACCCTGCCCTGCTTTGGATGAACACAGAAGGCATTCCTGATCCCCTGTTACCTTGGAGATCTTTCTCTGTTCCCAGGTTACCACCTAAATCACAAGGGATGTGGCTGTGGAATGAGCCTTCAGCTCCCACCACTGCAATAGTCTCAGCAGCAGAGTCCGCAGCACGCTCCTGAGAAGGGGGGAATGGTAAACCCTCAGTCTGTATCCTCCAGAGCAGGGTCTATCATACAACATCAACATCAGAAATGGCTCAGATAACTTTGCTGCTGAACAGCAGAAAGCTAGAGAGTGCGGTGTCCTCCACCCAGATCAACGCACTGAAGCTCCAGCTTATTCAGAGAGCAAGGAGGAACATGTCATGGTCCCAAAAGCCAATATCTCACAATATCAATACCTCTACCAGAAAAGCCTCCTGCAGTACAGCTTTCCTGTCATGTCTAGGATGACTCTACTGTTCTCCTCTCCTTGGCCATCAAAATCCCAATGAGAGAGAGAAATAACTTGGCTACAGAGCAAGCGCTCAGCAGCGGCAGCTACGGTTTAGCCAAGTTGAGACCACATCTCCATCTGCTGCTGAGGTGCCCTCTTTATCTACATCACAGCTTTCATGTCTCATAGTAGCAAGGTAAAATTAGGATGTATGAGTCACATATTAACCATGACAGTATGGGGGAAAAGGGCTGTGTGGTGGAGGAATTCCTTTGTCAATGTCAGCTGAGACAAACATAAAGGAAAATATACTGCAAGGTGTTTCCTTGAGTTATTGCATTAGTTGTGATGTTTGTAGCTGTCTGGACTTGGTCCCTAGGACTATTTTCAATAATGAGTTCTTCAGTGGGAACGTTCATTGAAGCAATACTTACATAAACATGGTCTTGATTAAGAGCACAGAGAAGTCAGCCAGAATTTTCCCCTTGTCTTCAGTGACTTTAAATTACGCCCATATTGTGGGATATTATTAGAGGCAACTTTCAGATATGTAGTTATGTTTGTGAGCATTGTGTTAGCTGAGAAGCAGCAACAAGACTGTGTGAAACAAAAGCCATTCACTCAGATGCAGCTCTGAACATGAAAGTGCTTAAAAGGGCTGCTACAGAACAGAATTGTTGGGAAAGTCACCTCAAACAACAAAAGGTTGTTCACAAGTCTCCTCATGGCCCAGGCACAGATAGAAAAACCTGGAATCTTTTGGATAAACCATTTGTTAAGCACCATCTCTCTAGTTTTGCTGTAGGTACAGTTGGCCTTGAACAGTTGGAGACTAACAGAAAGGAGAGCAGGGATTTGGTTAGGGGAAGGTGTCATTCATTAGGAGGCCTGCAAAGTGGATCTAGCTGTGCCCTGTACAGACCAACTTATGCTGGTTCTTTTTGGGCACTTTTTAGTGCAGCATTAAGGTACCTGAGAATTTGCCCCATTTTTGCAAATGCAGTGCCTCCTATCTCAGTTCCCTCCACGGTTCTACAGGATGAGAGAGAAAGGGATTGCCTACAGCAGACCCAGCTCAAGCACCATCTAAGCCTTTAATTTGGGCAAGTAGCAGATAATGCAAAGCAAGGTGCAAGCTACACTGGATGGAGGAAAGCATAGAAAAATCTTTCCCTCAGGCAAGAAAGGCACTGTAGAGGCAGAAACAGATCTGTATGCACTGGCTGCTGCACTACTGCTGCTCAAGAGGAGGCAAGAGTGGCAGGCGCTGGCAGCTGGAAGTAGCCCAGGGGAAAAGAGAGGGTGGGCCAACAGAAAGCAGCGTGCTCCAGATGCCAAACGGCTTGTGACAGCTCCACTCCTCTTACAGACTGGCAGGACCAAGCAATGAGGCTTCCAATCTTTTTCCAGGCCCTTTAGCTGAAGTCCATCGATCTCCAGAAGCTCACAGAGTGTAACCAAGGCACACCACGGTACCTGCCTCTGTGCTCTCTTTTGCCACTTGCACAATTCTTCCTGTAAGCAGTGTTTGCAGCAAGAAGTTGCATGAAGCTTTTTTTAAAAATCAGCTTTAAATGATCCCCCCTTCAGCCAAATGAAAGGTAATGCTGCATCTCCAACAAAGAGCAGGGAGGGGCCCCAGTGTAGCGAGTGAGAAAGGGGGGGATGTACCCCTTTGAATCTGCAGTGGCTCCGTGCAGCCCTGTGCTAACTGCAACAACTGCATCTATTAGCCACACTCCTCAGATAATGAATCCTTAGGCCAGTGCTTAAATGGCATTTTGGCAAGTCATAGACCATCTTCTCACAAACTCCTTTGCTCGACTCAGATTTACCAATCAATCAATGTATGTATCTCTATCATAATAAAGCCATCATCTACATACACAACCTGTCAGAAATGACAACTCCTCATTCTAATATTATGGGAAATATATATGCCTTAGAGGAAACACCTGTTGGATCCCTAAAGTGGGAGAGAGAGGGAAAGGACAGCAGGAAACCCACTTCATCGTGACGGCATCCGCCTTGCCAAAGCAGAGCACGTTCTGATTTAACAAGCCGCTCTCTCGTTACAGGCTCCTTCTGCCACACACTCTGCAAACTACACGGCTCCTACAGAAATGGGACTTTTCTGAGAGTCTTGTAAATCACCCTGCCCTGGACTTTGAGGTGCTTGAGGATGAGGGCACTGGAACTGACATGCTGCAGTACCCAACAGCGACAGCAACAGTGTCTGAGCACAGGTTATCTGGGTCACACGCTGACCACGCTGTGGGCACGCTGCTATCTGTGTTGGCTCTGCATGAGTCTGAAGACTGCCACATTCACATGATGCTGTGCATTGCCATGCTTGTGCTACCTTTCTCTCTCTGCCTTGGACTGGGAGCAGTGGCTGAACATTTGCAAATGCTGTTCCACGCTGTCAAGTTCATAAGCCACTGGTGTCACCAGCCTGTGCCCAACCCACAGACAAACTGAGTCTTTTGCAACAACAGCCTAACATTAAACTCAGGAGGGAAAAATGGGTTTATACTGCAAGTAACCCCAGTCCAATACCTTATATATATCATCCAAAATGGCAGATCAGTCCAGTGGCCCAGAGTCAAACTGACAGTGCTACATCATACTAAACCATTTCTTGTTCACACGATTCCACAGCCATGACCTAATATAAACCAGTCACTCATGTTTCCATGAATCAAAGCAGATAATGTAGCTTTCAGCTACACCAAAAGATGGTCAGACACATCCAAGATGTCTCAAACTCCATTTGAGGACTAACATAAGTGATTAACAGTTGTCTATAGCATTAGAAGGCAGGGAGTGGAAGTCCTTTTATCAAATTGTTAGCTGCCAACAACTTCCCGCTGACAAGCTATCTTTAAATTCTTCATAATGCTTTTGCAAAGCCCTAAAGCTTTGCTGAATCCCCCCCTGCAGCCTTCCGACATCAGCTCTTCCACTCCTTGTCATGGGAAAATGGGCTACAGTGAGTCTTAATGTCATTGTACCCGTCAAGGTCTGTCTTCTGTGCTCTAAGTACAAAACAGCAGCAAAATCACAAGAATCAGACCTTATTTCTGTGTCCTGAATTCTGCCCAGAGAGAGATAAAGGGGCAGAAGCACCTCAGGACAAGAAAAGCCTGGAAGAGTTGCACCACAGGTCTCCAGAAACCTCAACATGGGAGAAATCTGAGCATAAAAGTCTCCAGAGAAAAGACAGCCGTGGGTACCTGTGTGACACAGGCTGCTCCAGCAGCTGGGTTTGGAAAGCCCCAGCCCACCAGCACAAACATGCCAATGTCCTTCCCCTGCCCCTGTACCACCACCTCGGGATGATTTAACGCTTGGCACGTGGGCTGTTCGGTTCACATCCCATTTGGGAATCCTCTTATTGTTTTGTGAGCCATTCCCAGATTTGCACATATGTTAACCTTTTCCTTTAGGGAGGAGTGGAGTTCCACATGCACAATGAAAATTGCATGTGCTGGCTGCTGCAAAGCCCCTGTTCTCACTCTCAAGCCCTCAACTGTGAGAATATGGTGCTTGTCTGGACTTGGCTTACTCATTGTCATGGACTGGATCACTCAGATCATGAGGCATCAAAATGCTTTCCCTAACTCACAAGGAACTAAAAGGCTTAACTAATTGACACAGAGATATTATGTCACGGCAAAATATTTCAATAAAAGCAAAACCAATCTCAAAAATGAGTAGTTACATTTTTCTTAATTATATCCCCTACCAAATCTGCCCCTAAGCCATGCACATGTAACCCCAGTGAGGCCAGTCCCACTGTGCAGAATGCACCGAGACAGTCTGTAGTTATCTATATTGCAGCAATAATTACAGCCCCACACTAAGTTTAGGGACTCCTGCTTTTTTTTAGAGCTGTAAATGTGAACAATAAAGGCAAACTAAGCTGAATGGAGAAAATGGCACGGAGAAAAGGGGCTCATAGGCCCTGACACCACGTTTTTAAAAGGGACCCCAGGTGATGATGCCTTAAGAACTGATATCTGTGTGGCAAAGTCTGAAGAGTTATCAGCACTGGAGGAATTGAGAATGAGTAAGGATAACTTCACTGGTCTAGAGGCGTCAGGGTCTACTTCGCTAAAGAACCCTCAGAGTGACAAATAAGAGGCGACACCTTCTGCTTTTGTTACCTGCTCTCCATTTCTGCACTCAATCTCCATCCAAACCACCTCCCTTGGCTAACACTTTATAAGGCCTTGCTTAGCCATAGATATAAACCAGGTGTAGAATCTCCAACACTCCTGCAAATGAGTAGAGCGCAGTTATTGTGGGGAAGCTGGATGCTACTGCAGGCACATCTCAAGAGTCAGAGCGATGAGCCATTGTTTCTGACAGAAAACAACAGTTCATTACCCACAGAACATCCCTTGTGAAATCTTTGCTGCAGTCTCCCACTCCTCTTCCAGGGTCACAGGAGGGATGGATAAAAGGCAGTATGTGCCTGTCTTCATTCTTCCCCTGCGACTTGCGCTGGGCACAGGTTGTATTTCAAAAACTAAAGCCTGGTCCTGCTACCCACACACTGAACAGAGACTGGCTTTGATTTCAGAAAGGCTGTTCAGAGAGTAAGACAGCAGACAGCTTGAGTAAGGGTGGCAAAATTCAGCTCCTAATTATTAGATTAAAACCTTGAAACAGTTGTCATGTATGAAGGGACAAAGTAGATTTTGGCAAACAGGAGGAGAACAAACAAATCTTCTCATCACGATAAATAATCTCTGAAGACAACCTTGTCATTTTTTGAGAGCATCTCAACAGTTCCCCACTTACATTTTTTTGGTCACTGCTTATCAGCGTTTGCATGGCTAGTCAGTGGGTTAATTTAATTATGAACAGCCTGATGGGGGATCTGCAGAGGGCAATAGAATCTGCTCTTGAATTACGAAATCACACTCACTCGCACATCTGGAGGCCGTCATGGGACAGATCTCTGTCTTGCAAAGCATGTTGAGTGTTGCAATATTTTACTAAGCACTCCCAATCTGTCAAGGTTTACAGGAGAGTAGAGACTGGGAAGGTTTGGGATCGTTTGTGGCTTAGAGCCATTAGCTACTTCCACTCACTTACTGTGACATTATTAATAGCAAAATAATCTAAAGAGCAGAACTTGGCTTACTCAAGATCTTAGATAACAGAAATGATTTTCACTAAGGGCCAAAACCAGGGAGTCAGGACTCAACTGGACAACAGACTCCACTGGGTAGCACAGCCTTGGTTCTGGCAGAACACGTTGCTGTGTGACCTGATCTAGGTGGACCTGCTTTGGCAGCGGGGTTGGGCTGGATGATCTCTAAAGGTCTCTTCCAACCCCCACCATTCTGTGATTCTGTGAAAATTCTGGAAGACTTCAAAACTCCATGGAATTTGGCTTCTGGTTAAGCCATTTAGTATCTGTCTAATTTAATTCCCTAACAAATCATTAAATATGGGATTTTTTTTTAAATGGGTCATTATGATGTGATATACAACACTGGTGTAATTGTCAGAATTACTGTGGGTAATTAAAATATGAAATGCATGCTGCCAGAGGCTTCAGTCACTCTCAACACCCTCATTAAAAATCAGGAGCTGACCAAATTACAAATAGACTGGTTTGCAGAAGTTTACAGGGAAAGCTAATTATGAAACTTATCCCTATGCACTCAGAACTCACAGCATCAGTCATGCAAATTCTTTAAGTGATTATATTATTGTATAATGTGGATTAGTATGTACAGGTGGGTGCAACTCCAGTTACAGTGTGCAGTACAACTGTACTTTGCACGGTGAATGTGAATCTCTAAAACTCTTATACAAGCGTGATGATGGATGTGGGACAAGGGCCTGGGGAAGAGGAAAGTGATGTATTTTCACATGAAATATAGAAAAAAAGATGGATGAATATAGGGAGAGGCTGCAAAGGACGAGGCTCTGATCTATAATGGTACGTCTCAGAGAAACTAGAGGCATGTGAACACAAGGGAAGAGAGCTTCAGAAAGAAGCTGGAATAAACTTTGGATTAGCTGACTGAATTTGTAAGGCATGGCAGCTGGCTAAAAATCACAGGGAGTTTAGGTGCCAAATACAGTGAGCATGAATGCAAACTGAAGTTAAAAAAATATCTATGTAGAAGGGCAGGCAAGGGCTTAGACTTCTTCTTTCTGGATCTTTTACCTCTCCAGAAAAGAAGGAAAAAATAAATAACTGGAGCCCCACATACCAAATTCAATAAAAATGGAATCAAGTAAATCACTGATGGTAGAAAAGTCCTGTTAAGAGTTGCCAGTAACATCTACAGTGCCTTGAGTCCAAATGGAGTATGCTTTTGCTTACTAGGAGGTTTAAAATCAAGTAAAAATGAAACCTCCCTTTCATTAAACAGACTTGGTTTCCGTGCAAAGAGTTGGCACAAAACAAATTTGGGCAGATTTTGTACACATTGGAAACTAGGTTTGTCTGTGTCAGAAATCCACTGAAATATCTGCTCTGCCACAATGAATCATCAGTCTTATTGGTCATGCAAGTCTTGGTGAAGGTAAGACCTCAGTGGGCAAGAATCAGCCAGACTGAATCCACAAAACGTATTGCTTAAAGGTCCATTTCTACCACGAAGAGTCATGTCCCAAAAACAACGTTGAATTACGTGCTGTGTACCTGTACAAGATTCTGGGGGCTGGAGATTTGAAGACAGAAAGCTTGTGGGAAATATGAATGGATGATGTCTCCCACCAGAATCTTTTAAAACCCAATTAACTGTGTGTTTACTATCACTCAATTTGACCTGTCACCCTGACAACCAGTCCTCAAAAACACACAGCGAGAAAAATGAGACCTTCCAACAAAAAGTGGAATGCAAAATACTGTTGCTTTGTCTTACAAGCAGCTCCCTGTGCAACATCGTTCACAACCTTCCAGTGTCCAAAAGATCTGTCCACTTTCTTCTCCATGTGTCCCAAACTCCAGAGATGCCATTTGTGCAGTTCAGGACTCTTTAGACTTCCACCCCTGAAGGGTTTGGGAAGTACCTACAGGCGTTCACACTCTTCTATGTTTCTACAAACCTATGAGGTCTGAAACAGTCTTTCCACATCTCTTTCCCATTCTAGCAATAAAAGTAAAGCTGAAGGAACATGAAACTTGTCTAAGTTGTGAGGTTTTTTGCTATGCCAACAGACTGCTAAATTTTCCACCGAGCCCCCACCCTGTAGCGTAAATACCAGGTAGTGATCAAAAGCACAATGTGCCTGCTGACAAAAGGGATCTTGCTCACTGTAACAACACTTTCTCCACCTCTATCTATCTCCTTTTTCTTGAGAACACAGTTTTACACTTGTCCTTCATACAAATAACCCGAGGGTGGGAATTATTCAGAAGGCTCGTGTTTGACACCCCATCTGTTCGTTTCTGACAGCGATATATAATGTAAGGCTATAAAAACTTGAAAAATAATGCAACATAAAAAGGGATTGACTCGGCTCCAAGAGGCCATAAACGGTAACAAATACCATTGTATGATTTATTTCATGCTGTAATCTTTACAGTAAGTCATCTTTCAGACATTTCCTTGTGACAGGTTTTAATAATATTAATGCCCAGAGCAATCCAAATCATCGCCAATAGACATATTTATCAAGCTGCCAATCCAAGTAAATGAAATTCTATAAGCAATAATGTAACATGTTTAAAGGAAGCTAATAAAACAAGTCAGGAGAGAAATATTACTGCAAAGTATGCTCTCTCTAATCCAGCCCTCAATTTTATACAGCCAAAATGCAAATCTTTCCCTCCATGATTTATCGCTCCAAAAATACCAGTGACCTTTTCAGGAGCTCTTGCACAGCCCTTCTCACACATTTATAAAGATTAGCTCAGCTGGGCTGTTCAGCATTACTCTCTTGGTTTGCCCTGCCTTTGGACTGGGAAGTGATGGGTAGCATCAAAGAGTAGGATCTTAGGTCTTAAATATGTATTAAATAAAGAATGACAAGCCTTAACACAGGCCTGGCAACTGAGCAGGTACTGACAAGCCATTATTCGGGCACTAGATAAGTTACAATCAACAGGGAGCTAAAACTTGTTTCTTTAACCTGGTTTGTGTTTTAATCAAACTCGGTTCCTATTATTCCATTGCTTGGCTGAAGTGACTCTACACCAAAAGGTGTGGAGGGCAAAAGAGAAGGAGACATTGCAGAGTTGTGTGCACGTGGAGCCTCGCTCACAAACATTCATTTATGCCTCACTAGAAACTTAGCAGGAATGAAAAACAAGAGTCAACAATTCAGCAAAACACACACCATTAAATTTGTCATGCCTTAGGCAAGAATGTGTGGAAAAACCATGACTAGTAAAGCAAGTGTGTCGATGCAGGGGCTCAGAAGTGCTTGAGGAATCCTAACAGGTCTTTGTGTATTCACTTCTGGATGAGCTTTATAGGTCCTGGGTTTTTTGGTATTGGTTTGTGAGGATTTTTTTTGAACGATGCTAATGAAGTCCTCCTGGATATAAAGCTTTGTTATCCAGTGGGGATAACAAAGGAGAAAGGAAGAGACGTGCAAGACTTAGTATGTGCAATACAAGGGAAGATACCTTTCATTAAAACAGCCTGGGACACCAGCACTACTGGTGAGATCTGAACCAAGCATCTCTTTGGAGTCTTACAATAGACTGTGCCTAATTCTTTCCCACTATACTTAATTGAATTCCCTGAATTGTGGTTTGATTACACTTTCCATCGATGAGCCCAAATCTCATCATCTCAGATGCAAATTTCTGTTTGAAAATCATTGGAATTTAAGTATTTAACTGGTTAAACACCCCCATAAACACAGATATTGTCACAGGACTTTATGAAAGGGGCAAGAGGGCAAATATCTAATTTTAAAAGCTGGACACAGTGGAAGTAATCCCTTTTGGACAGCCAGAGAACACTGGAAATGAGACATGCATTAAGCAGAGTTTTGAACCCGGAGCTCCCCTTGTCACTGTCCTAACTAACTTGCATGCAAAAGGTCAGAGTTAACTTTCCTGTTAGCAGAACACCCCAAGTGGGAAAACTTTGCCTTAATCTGAAAACAGGCAACTGGATCCAATTCTGTTTTTGATACAAAGTAATTTGGTATTAATTTTATAGCTGTAATGTTACCAAGAGTCAGCCCGAAAGAGCTGTACTTTGCATTGAGAGGTCTCCTCTAGATCTCCTTTTGCTACCTCATTTCACCTTTTGCTACTTTCCTTTGCCTTCCCACTCTATCTGCTCTATTTAGACTGAGAGCTCTTTAAGGCAGAAACTGCCTTTTGCTGTGCACATACCCAGCATCCAGCCTAGCAGGAGCCCAGCCCCAGTAGGAGCCTCAAGGCACCGCTATAATACAAACAATAAATACTGCAACTAATAATAACAGTACAGTAAAATGTGCTCCCCAGGGAAGTGTTGGAAGACCAGTCCCTGGTGTCATTTAAAACTAAACACCAGAAAACATACCTGCACTGACTGGATAGAGTATAGAGTGTTTATGATATGGTGATGAGGGAGAATCTTGATGGGGATGGGAACAATTATTTATCTGCATATTTGGCTATTTCTTAAGGGATTTCAAAATAACTCTCAGTAACATTTTTGTTCCTCACTTCTAAGCAGCAGCAGAGAACTCAGGGAAAATAAATAAATAACTATGAAATATGTAATCCCCAAGGTGTAATCCCAGAGTATGGAAACTCACTTCACTTAAATATCTCCCTCTGGCATAATTGACTTTTCATGTGCATGTTAATATGATATTTCAGCAAGTTGTGAGGGCTTGTTCTTCTCCCCCCACCCCTTTTGGTAAATTATGTTACTGGGCATGAGGAGGGGGAGGGACACATTATAAATCTAATTATGTTTTCGTTTATATTTAACAAGTCAGCACAATCTGGTAGTCTGCCTGTATGTATTTACTGTGCAGTCTCAATATTTACAGCTGACCTAATCAGTCGTAGGACAGCAGCACCAAGCAACACTTTATTGTCCCAATACCATGTATGTGCTGGGGACAGTTGCTAAGATGCAAAGCTCTCCAGAGGACATCTTAGAGTCCTTGCCACACTGACATTTGCTTCTGCAGCTGAAGTACAAGACAGGGTTTGGAGGGAGGGCTGACATCATTTATTAAGCTTCTTCAGTTCTACTGCAGCTGAAAATTGCTCAGAAACAGGAACAAGGCTAGATGCTAGTTTGTGCTCCTCTTTTCCCCTAGTAGGCTCCTGTTTACTACCTGCAAATTCTGATATGACACTGTTTGCCAATATGTCCTGTCACCCTCTGTACATTTGAAAAGGAGGGGTCCCCTGGGCTAGTCCCATAGAGAAGAAGTCCAAGGTGCCTGGAGGATGCTGGGGCTAGGCCTGCTCTTTAAAGTGGAGGAGGATGATCCTGGTCCTGCAGAGAAGAAGGGTATGCTCCAAGTGCTACACAAAAACAGTCCTTCATACAAGAAAAAAAGAAAGTGTAGGGTAGGAAGAGTTCATACTTTGTACTTGCACCATCCTCATACTTGTCATAAGAGGCTTGCAGTTATTTATGACACTGCTCTCTGTGAGTCAAACCATTTGTAACTTCCTCAGTTTCCCACCAGGAAATCCAAAGGCTAAGTGGCCTAAAGCCCCTGATTGAACCTCAGGAAGCAGATCAAGAAAATGAGCTCAAGTTTCCCAAATCCTAAAGTAGCCATTTAACAGCTGGAACATCTTTTCTGTGACAGTTGATCTAGTCCTTTCTGGGCCATAATCTGAGGCCATGGGCCATTAAGCCCAGTGCTGTAACAGCAGGCAGCGATACGAGGATGTACAGCAGCACCCTCCGAGATGTTTAAGAGCACCAGAGCCTACCTACATCTGCTTTTCACAGGGATGTAGCTGGTTCAGGATGCATGATGTTACTCCTCACACTCTCCTGGTCTGTATATTTGTTGTTAATCTGCATTCCTTCCCTTGTCAGCATTTGACAGGAGGTACAGCAAAGCTCTCCATGTCACATGTGTCTAAACATGTTCAGCGCATACAGATGGGAAAGGAAAAATTGGACTGGAGGAGCATTCATACACACATATCTTTTTATCTTACAAACTGACAGATGAACCCTCTCACATACTCTTACATTTGTGACGTTGTAACTATTGCCAAACCATTCTAGCCCAGATGAAACAGCTACCAATTCCAAACATACCCCTGGCAGAAAAAAAGGACATCTCTCCGAACAGACAATTTGTCAACTTTAAGCTGTAACTGTGCTACACAGGTGTGCTAAGAGCAGGTGCATATGGCCTTGGCAACTGGATACCACTTCTGCAGCCCTGTGTTCAATGAGCTGGGAGTTAGCTGGGGAGAGAGAGCTCTCTGAGGATGCCACATGCAACTCGATTCCTCTAGGTTGAGCTTAATGGAAGTATCATAAGTCAAGTCAAACAAATGTAGGTACTAATAGGTACCTGAGAGAAATCTCTTATGGTCTTCTAGACCAAGACACTTTGGCAACTCCACAGAGCTGGGCTCAGTTCCAGCCTTTATCACAAATTTCCTGGGTTACTGTGAACAGCCTCTGCAGGACCTGACTGCTCAGGGCAGCTCTGAGGTGCTGCAGAGATGCACAACAGGGAGAAAGCTTTAATTTACTTCCACTGCCTGACCATGTCCTGAAGGGAATCAGGTGGTGGTTGTCTCAAGAAGCCCTATTGCCATTTCATACACATCTGATGATAAAATCCCCAATAATCTACTAATAGCTTTTGATTGGGTCTGAATGATAAAGGAAAAAACAGCTTTTGTTTTGTTTAGGCTACACCCTGATATGCCATTTATACCTCTGCTGAAATTCCTCCCTTGACTAAAGCTCAAAATGTGAGGCTCCTGCATTAGTTTTTAGATTCATGACAGAAGAACTTGCTTTTCACCAACTAAATCTCCTTATTTCCACTGTAGGTAGTGGAGGCATACTCATTTTCACTGGTTGGAGTCTCTTCCATCTAAGCATCCCCAAACTCCCTCACAACGAGTTTGAAGGAATCCAGAACACCACACACCACTTAAACTACATCATATGGAGAGCAGAGGAATGAACCAAAGTGCTTATAATTAAGCTCTGTTTTGCTCTGATACATCCAGAATCCTAGGGGAAACCAGTGGCAAGGTCTTAAGCCTGGCAAAGCTCCTCATCCACCTCAGGCAACTGCTCTCTCTCTACAGTGCAGCACTCTCTGGTGCAGAACGGCAGGTTTACAAACAACTGCTTTTTATTAATACACATTTATACTGAAGTGTCATCTTGTTCTTTTAAAAATCTAAGATTGCCTAGGAAACAAGAAGAAAACCAACCAGGTGGAGAGCTCCCACAGTGTCAGTGTCTTTCTGTTCATTTGCCATTGACTTTTATTAAGATGTCTTTGCAGTTTATGGAAGTCTCTTTTCTGGGAGGTAGCTGGCTTTCAGGGACCTTTGTTACATCTACTGATAAGTGTGTTGGACTGAAAATGGGCTCCAGCTTCTCTTTCTACATGACAATACTACATGGAGTCCTCCAGGTGTCAGCATGTTTGCGCTTGTTCCCTCAGCCACAGAGCGAAGGAGCTTTGCCTTTCTCTCAACCATCTGCAGCTCAGAAGCTGTTTTGTGATGGGCTTCGGCTGCCATCTGCTGCTTAAAGGATTTGTGTTTGAAATACAAGCAGGCTTGCATCCGCATTTAATGGAAAGCTCATTGTCTACTCTTCAGAGCAAAGCACCATCTCCACGGAAGGGAGACACCAGCAGAGAAGTTGAGAGGTGTGCAAGTTTTATTTTGTGTAGTTAGACACAGACCTGTTCTCTATTTCAGAGAAATAAGAGCTGTATATTCCAACCTATCCTTCTAGGGAAACGGGTAATAAAAATGCTATTAACAGATATTTATCCAGACACTTTTGGAGGGATTTGAAATGAGAAATTGATTCTTTAAAAAATTACCTGCAAAAAGTTGTGAGTCTGCTTTTCCACTGACATTTTCTAATCTGCTCTGGATCCTGTGTATCACTGTGACAGGCTCTACAACAGAACTGTGCCCTGGAAAACAAAAGTGAATTAGGCAGAACTGAATTGGGTTTAACTGATGCACTTTCCTGCTCCTGAAAGTTTTTCTGTCCTAGGTCTTTTTTTCAACAAACCAGTAATAGGCAATCTTGCCTTTTGACTTCTGCCAGGAAATGAACCATCCACCTTTATCTGCACAGGCTGATTGATTGGGATAGAGCTGTATTGAGAATCAATCAAGAGAGAAATCGGTTTGTCCATCTGGTTACATTTTTTTGCCTCTACCAGGAGAGCTCAGACTATATGACCATAACAGTTTTCCCTCACCTTACAATCTTACATTAATTCTCTTTGTTGTAGCTTCTGTGACTTATGGGAGACACAGAAGACATGAACAAGTTAACCTGCTTTTC
Organism: Colius striatus; assembly: GCF_028858725.1. Classification (NCBI taxonomy): domain Eukaryota; kingdom Metazoa; phylum Chordata; class Aves; order Coliiformes; family Coliidae; genus Colius; species Colius striatus. Next base: position 2,844,064 of record NC_084785.1, read on the forward strand.
CAATGCCATAAAGGGTACTTACTGTCCACAGATACCTGGGAAAGCTGAGGAAGAACAGGGATTCAAAGCATGCAAATCAACTTCAGTCAGCACTTCTGCAGTTTATCCAGCTCTGAGGCTCCTGAAGCTTTGGCAGGTTTTTTTACTTTTGAACTAATTTGCTAAATTGTAAACTTCATAGGAAACAGGTGTTGTCACCTCCACTCCCCTGCTTCAGAACTCCCCTGTTTCATGTGATAAAACAGCTCATGGCTTACTGAGCCTGGATGGGCTGTTTCTCCATGGGGTCACTGAAAATCCTGAATACAGAAATTCAAGTTCTGTACAACTGAAGACACCAAGGATGTACAGGGCTGAGGTATCTGCTCCAGTGCTGATCATGCCAGGTAAAATAGGAGGAGGAAATCTTATTTTCTAATAGTTCCTCCTTCTAAATCCAGACATGTCACATCCCCTGTGATGGCATTAAATTTACCAGTTTCCCCTACAAAGCCCACTCAAGGTACCAGCTCAGTACAAATTCCTATTGCTTTCAGCTCAGTTTTAATGAATACATTGGCAGTGTGAATGGCATATGGAATGGTGACAAGGTTGTTATTTTCCCTCTCCACAGGAGCTAGCTCTGTACTTTGCTCTTCCAGACTCATGGCTCAGCGGAAAAACAAAATATGAATTACTATAATTATTACCACAGATATTGTAGCAACATCTAGAGGTCCCACTTTTAGAAGAGCTCTCTCTCCTGTGCCAACTGTTGTGTGAAGGAGGCAAAAATACAATCTCTGTATCTGAAAGAGCATGCAGCCTCCTTTTCCCTCTTGCTTTCTTTTCATCGTTCTGTTTTCAGCCAGACAATGTTTGAACTCAAGGAAGAATAGATTGGGTTGTGGCCTGTTTTCTGTTAGTGCTAAGCAACTACATCTACAGACTACTTTCAGTGTGGAGTTCATTCAACACTTCTGGAAGAGAGTCCCAATGTATTTGTCATATGTTTCCCTACAACCCTCTGTTTTCAGAGTTTCTATTCTACAGTTTCAGTGAAACAGCCATTTCCTTTATAAAAGCGGAAAGAGAAATCATTGCACTCAATAGTCTGCATTTTCTGGGTGATTTCTCAAGCTTTTTAAAGATCTATGGCACTTACTTATTCTCCTTTCTGAACCAGTTCCAGCTTCCCCATTAGGATGTCTTGTATTTCATCATTAGAACAGAGAGAGTGTTATCTGGCCCAGGACCAGATCAGCTCCAGAGAGCAAAAGCTCTCTGCCAGCATTGACAAATCACCCCTTTATGACAATGTTTTATAGCATTTAGGAGCCTCTGTAAACTCATGTGGCTAAAAAATGAGGCTAAAAAATGTTTCCTTTACCTATGAAAATAAATATGCTTGAGTCACCCTGTGCTCTTTGTATGTGGAATAGAATGTCTGATTCATGTCTCTCATGTAATTACCTGTGACAAAAGAGGAGGCAGAAGAGATTGTTGTACATGGTAAAATTCACCCCAGCACTTAAGTAACCAGGAATGACATCTTGATCTTGTCTTTTAAACACCATGCACAAGAGGCTAAGAGGTGTGTAAAAGCTGTGCAGACCCAGAGGCATGTTTCTTCTGGGCTCTTTGGAAACTTTTTGTTTGGAATTAGCTGAATTCTTACTAGAGGTCTCCCAGACAATTACCACTGCCCTTGACTGCCAAATTGAAGTTCATATGCCAAAAGGACAAGGTTCAGTTTTACAGAGTATAACCTGGGCAAAGACTGCAAGTCACAGTTGGTCACAATGTCTCTGTACTGTGTAAAGAAACTTCTGGGAGGAAATAACAGAAAATCAACCATATGTGTCACATACCAACAGAAAAGTCACGTCTGCAAAATCAGCTTTCCAAACAAAAATCACTTAATGGATTTTTTCAATGTAAAAGGTTTGCTGAGTTTTCACAGTATGCTTGAAAAACCCCTGAAATATCAGTTTTGCTCCCTTTGCCACACCTGTGAAATACAGGGACTTGAATGAAACAGCATGTGACAATGAAAAAGGAGTCCAACAAGCAGCACAAAGCTACATAAAACCTCTGCACCAATAAACTCTGGATTTTTATCTCACCCAGTATCTGTTCAGTTTGTCTAAGTTAAAGCTGTGAATGAAAAGTCCCTGAAGAGACAAACAGCAGCCCAACTGTTTTGTGCAGGAGAGAAATGTGAAGTATCATGTACAGCCACTAGGTGATAACAAAAGCATGTCCACTGTGGGATGGCAACGCTGACACTTGTTCAGGCAACTATCTGGAGAGGAAGGTAGTCACCATCACAAGATTTGAAGACAATGGTGCATTGCTTGGTCACAGGGTGAAGAATTCCACCTTTATCAAAAGTCTAGAGCTAAGAGAAGTAACAATAATTATTTGCTTATCCAAGTCCATCTGTGAATTTAATTACAAATTAATATGTGCACTTTGTTAGATGCCCTACAAATAGAAAATAAAGTCAATCCCATTTGAAACTTCGACCTCTGGACTGCTTTAGGGGTATGCTAACTATGCCACCAGAGTCACACAATCCAGTGGTATTAAGGGAGTCCCCAGTTCAACTCTGCCCACTAAAAAGATGTGTAGAAGTATCAGACCTGACACTACTGCTGCACCAGACAGTAGTGTGCAACTCTCTCTGGTGTAAGGAAGCCAGACTCCTTAACTACTACTATTCAGGATATTGAAGAAGGTAATTCATGCTTAGCAACACTATATATTATATTCTGTATGGGGTTGCAAGGCTGCACAGCTGCTACCTGTCTCAATCCTTCAACACATATGATAAATTCATAGCAGAAAGCAGTCAGTTGGCTTTCAGAGTTCTCCAGGCAGAAAAAAACGTGACAGGACAAATATGTTCCTCTGCCAGCAGCACTATCTGTGTCACTGTTAATATCAGTCAGAGAATGAAAGCACTGGAGTACCTCATCCTACCTCATGATATCTTCAGTAAAAGGTTGTGGAGAATGAACATCTGCTAGAATGAGACAAGCATTTGCAGATTCCATCTGTATCCCAGGAGAGAAAAGTTAAATCCGGGTTTAAGCCCATGTGCAGCACAACCACCTCTGATAGCAAGCTGATTGAGTGGCTCGTGCCTTCACTTAAACACTTGTGTAAGACCATCATGGGCCTCTTACTTGGAGTTGTACACACGCCTGAAATTTTCAACAGTGCTGCACCTCCAGTCAACCATGCAGTATGTAATGCATGTTTCTATTTGCAAAGTGCTGGAACACATGCATTTTTAAAGTTTCTGTGCCAACATCTTCCTAGAACCTTCACTGTATTCCTCTCCTGCAAAGTCCATCCAAAGCGCTTCAAGGGTCAATATTTGGGCAGGTCAGAAGACCTGTCTCAGTCATTTAATCAATACTATAGCTGTGTGATCAAGCTGTTAGCAACAACAAGCTTCATTTATGGTGGAGGTTTTATAGTCTGCTAGGAAATGGGTAGATCTAGTACTGTAGATCAAATAGGAGACTAACAAATAGAAACCACACTAAAGTTAAAGCCAGTGGTGGGGTTTTGTTTGTTGGTAGTGTTAGGCTTTTTCTCTTTAATCCAGGTCCATTCCTTCTGCTTCTATTGGCACTTTTACCAACTCTTCAGTATTTTGAAACATGAGGTTTCTTCTTTTCCAGACATCCACGAATGAGATACAAATACAATGCATGCTCTAAAGATGAAATAAGTGCTATTCCAATTATTTAAACACAACTTCCAGAAAGGCTGCCCTCCATAAGATTTCTCTTTCAAAACCAGACGACCACAGTTCGTCTTTCTCCTTTGTTTTTCATGTTTCAGTGCTTGAAAAATTGATATCCTGAAATACTCTTTCTGCTCAACCCTTTCATTCTGAGTTCCCATGAGTGATTCGTTGGTGTGCAAAAGGTAAAACTAAAGTAAGTGGAGCTGCTTGAAGTGTAAATCTCAACATGAATTGAGTAAATGTAGCTCAGGCTTCCTTTCATAAGGACAAGATTTTCATAAGGCTGGCTTAATGCAAGAAAGGGCACATGATCAAGTCCTTACCCCAACTCTCTTCAGATCGTCCGAGTTTAGTGCAGAGTCATAAAAGAAAGTCATGTAGGCTGAATAGCATTTGAACACAGCTTCCAGCTCCAGACTAAGAAGAGACCTATTCAATACAAACAACAACACGGGGGGGGAAATCCATCAATCTCTCATAATTACATTCTGTGCAAGTCTCTGTTTCTCAGAGAAGCTATTTGCCACAACTGCTTGCTGTTTAAAAAAAGCTACAGGGATCTTGGCAGCTCAGTTGAAGTACATAGCTGAGATTTTAATAAAAACAAGCTTTTATAAAACTTAACAGTCATGGAAATGTTTCCTTGATTTTTCCTGTCTTCTGCTATTGTCATTAATTTTTCACCAGTATCATTCCACAGGCACCCACGCAACTTCAATTTTACAGCTCACTGTTACCCCACAAGAGTCAGGAAATGACACTTCCTAGGACTTGATTCTGCATTCTCTTTTCAAGTGAAACTGCTGAACTTCAACTTTCTCTCCAAGTGTTCAATTTATGCAAACTCTATCTCATCCAGAAATGTCTGTAACACATCTTAGAACTTCAGCTAGGCACAAGGAGGGAACCTCACAGGACAGTTGAAATGCCTGATATTTTCGGCACAGGAAAGTGGCTTCCCTTTCCTCCCTTTGCCACATGCCAGCATGTCCAAGTGGAAGTTACAAAACTCTTTGCTCACAGACATCTAATCCCTATGCCACACTGCTAAGCTCAGTTTTCTGGTGATGCTGCTTGTCCCCAGCTGCCATTTTCAGAAAAGAAATGTAAGTTTCTTTCTGAACCACCAATAATGAAGAAAATCATGAAGGTTTGGCCTAAAGAAGTTTAAGTTGGTTTTTGTTTCAGTCTGTTTCCGATTCACAATTATGCCCTTTTCAAAAAAAGTGTTATTTTTGCTGTTGCAGAAGTGGTTGATCACCAGGGGCAAAGAGAGGTGCATGGAAACAGAGGGGTGGGTGCATCAACAGCACCACATCTGATAACGTACTTGAGTAAACCACACTGGCTTGAGTCATGCTTTGTTCTGCTACAATAAACTTGTCAGCTCCTAAGTGAATGCTGCATTTGTTAGGAAAAAGCATAGCTCACATAGCAAACCTGATTTAAGGTGACAAGAAACCATGTGTAGCTGATTATACGGACCAGGTGATGCAGCTGTGAGCCAGGTGCTGATAAGTATAGCAAAGAACTTGCAGAGTTTGACTGAATAACTAGAGCCAGAAAGGGAAAATTCCCAGGACATTTAAAATGGAACATGATCTTTGCCACAGTTAAAATTTCCTACATGACCCCAACTTCACTCAACAAAACTATTCTCTAGTGAGTGTAGGATTAAACACAAAGGGTTTAATTAGGATTAGAAAAAAAATCTTCTTACATCCAGTCCTTGTTATCGTAGGCAGCGTGTCAGATAATCTTGCTTTGGACATTTATCAGTGCCTAAAACCTTTAAGATTTCTTGCATTTATGATTTTCACTCATTTCCTTGCTGCCAGAGTTTCACTGAGCTGATGGTTATTAAATGTTTCATAATTTCCAGTGCAACATTACTGATAGTAATTTCTTCCCATGTGCAAGACTATTATTTTCCTTTATTACCTGAGTCAGCCAAAAGACACAAATCAGGGAGAATGTAAAGCTTCCAAGTGTGCTTGGCGAGGCTCTGACTTGTTCTTCATGATCCTGAGGAAATGTAGTACAGCGTGTCTTTTCCCCCACTGGCTTCCATTCACTAGATTACCCTCTTCTTTTTCTAGTTTAACTCTTTAACCAGAGGAATTGTAGCGAGCTAAGTCAGAGTTTCTAATGATTTTAAAACAACCAAGCTGGGATACTGTTGCTCTCGTGCCCACAGGAGGCAGCAGTGCTTTTGAGTTAGGCAACCTCTGCATACCAGCATACAGAACCAATTTGCTTCTCAGCATCACTGCAGCCTTGGACAAAGAGAAAAACAGAGCAGAATACCACAGCAAGCAATCTCCCAGAAACTGCTCAGTAAATGCAACAGTTCATCTTGTACCGTGCATGCCTAAGCTGTCCCATCCACAGCTGGCAGGGTAGCAATGTGATCAGATGCCACCAGTTCACATAGTGTTTTTCCCCCTATTGAAACAGAATCTCATCAAAAGCTTTAGGTCTAGTCAAGAGTTCTAAAGTCTTTTATGAGCACTGCAGATGAATAATGCAATCAGACTCTTCTTCATGCAATCAGGACAGCTGAGTATGGAAGCAGCGATTTTGCCTGAATTGGGAAAAACATGTGCCCAGGAAAAAAAAAGTCACAGCCCAGAAAACAGCTGATGTGGAGGCAAAGAATGTGTCATTATAGCCTTTAACTACAACAATATTTAAATTGCCCTTGCCTTTCCTCCCTCACTATGCAGATACTGCCACTTAAACAATGAAGTGTTCACCTGCAAGACTGTAGGCTGAGGACAAGAATTCATCCAGATGACAAAGGGATGTGTCACCACCCACCATAACTTCTGCTCCACATCTAGTGCTTCCTTAACACATTTCTTTCACCTGCTCCCTGCTGTGTCTCTGCCCCTGATGCAAGCTCTTTGAATTATTCCCCTGCACTGCTGTAAGGAGGTTTTGACTGAAGGTGGCAGCATTTGCCCATTCGTTGTTGCTGAGTAAGGGCTGGAGGTATGAATCAGCTCGCTGTAACTTCCACTTGGTTTCTCGGTCCAACCGTCACCAGAGCAGAAACAGGTCATTCACAAAACACAGCCCCTGTTCCACTCAGCAGAGTACAGAGCTGCGGAAAGAAAGTTTCATGCAGTAGCACACTGCTCGGACTTTGTGGTGGCAGCTACATAAAGCAGGAATGGGGGCATGTAACCAAGAGTGGACTTCAGTTTTCCTTAATTTGACTAAATTGTAGTTTAGACTGCACTGACATACACATTTGGAATTAAATACAGATGCCTCTCCACCAAGAGACATCCTGTACTGCTCATTTCTAGTGCAAAACTACTGATATTCAGAGTGATTTATGAAGGTGAGGATGTCCACACCTGTCTCCCAATGGGAAACAGCTTGGTGCTATCAATATTTATAGGCAGGAAAAGTGAATGAGAAAAATTAAGACCTGGAAAAATTCAGTAGGATGCCAATAACCTGATTTTAAGTTGCATTCTTTCTGCAGCCACCTTGCTGCAACATGGCAGTATGATGCTCAGCTCTGTCTGCAAGAGAAACAGTGCCCAGTGTGACACAATTTAGCTTACTCTCTAATCAGTACAATAAAATAATGTTTTTCATCAGAGCATTACACATCTCCTGAATCAGGCTTGTGTTCTGGATTTTTCTACTTTGTTACTTTGATGGTAAATTCTTCCAATGGCCAATTATCTTACCTGGAAAACACATGTATTTTTTCCCAACTCTGTACTAGCTCCAGCTGCCACTGACAGCTGACCTTCCAGCCAAATTTCACTGTATATTTTTTTCTGCTGGCTACTGGAGCCATCTGTTACCAGAAGCCATCTTCCTTGTATCTATGCCTGCACACTGTGATGATGTCTCCCCTTTATTTCCTCTTTGATAGTCTAAACGGATCAAGCTCTTTATATCTTTCGCTAGAAAGATGTTTCCCAGACTCTGAATCATTTATATGTCTTTTTTATGAACTGTTCCAATCCTTCAGCATCCTCTTTGATCTGCAGATGCCAGACCCTGAATCACTGTCCCAGTGAAGATCTGGTTAACAGGGGTGGATGGAGTGATAAGCTTATTACATTAGATCTGTGAAAGGAAAGATTTGATTTTAATGTGCACCAGTTTGACTGAGAGGAAAGAAGTATAACAGAGGTATTGAATTGGGGAGACATTTCCTGAAAGGATTAAACTCCTGTCTGGGTAATGAGAACATCCACAGTCACATTAGACTGGATTAAAGAGAAAGATAAATTCTGCTGCTTCAGAGCATAAACCAATAGCTGGTGGGGACTACAAATAAATGTCTCCTTTGGGTAGACTCTTCTGTAATTGTTCACTGTGGAGAGAGCTTACATCTCCCACTGAAGCAGCTGGCTCAAAACACTGGGATAAATGGGTCTAGAGGAAATTACCCATCTTTCTGTTATGTGGAGACACATACACAGAGATTGAAGAGACAAAAAGTTTGCACTTAAAGATTAAATCTTTATGTCATTTCTCTCCATTTCCAAGCCTAACTAGGTAAGAAAACTAAGATATTAAACTGAGAAACCTGTATTAGAGTGTTCATTCTTGCAGCCTCCTTCCCACTGCAACTTCCATTTGGAATGCAAGTGAATACATTTGCATGAATGCAAAAGTCCTCTTATCCCTGCATGGTAAGCAGTTCCCACTTTTACTATGCTCCGAACCTTCCAGGTGCAAAATAAAACAGATTGGTTGGAAATTTGGAAGCAAATGAGCCAGGCTGCTTGCTCCAGGCTTCCAATTTAATAAACATGCATCTATATCTAATGGACAGTCTGTCACTTCTCTTTAATAGAAATCACCTGCTCCTCTAATAATCATTAAACAAATTGACAGCACAATAGCCAAGGCTTCTCATCTTAATGCCACCTGCAGCAAGAGTAAAGTAATCCACTAATATCTTCTCAGAGAGGCTATTATTCTGCCTAATATGAATGCACATACACCCACTCCATGTGACCTAGACTCAAACATGTTCATGAAGAGAATAAGTTGCATAAGAATTATCTTTATTTATATAATGCATATGATTTATAAGTAAGATCACTTCTGATTTTCTCAGGATGAGGATAACAATCTGCAGTGCCTTCATCTGTGAGAGCTAGAACCTGAGCAGCTTTACAGACACCATCAGGCTGGATGGCCAGACATGCAACTGCTTTCCTAACTCTGAGCTTTCAGACCAGGGCAGCTGTGCCCAAAAGCTTTGAGGTGAATTACTCAGCTTGAAGTAGAATCAACTGTCCTTCATAATTCTTCCTCTGTCGGGGAGTATCCACATACACAAGTATTGGAGGGAAATCAAGGACACAGTATGACTGGATGTACTCCAAGGCAATTCCTAGATTTAACAAACCTCATGGGGCTACTGATCACCTGGTACATAATCTCGGAGGTAGGATGGAGGATGCAAGCAAGGACTCCAAAATGGGTTGTGCAGGGATAAATCAGGCCCTTGCTGTTTGCCTGGTCCTTATCTCCACAGTACAAGAGCATATCAGTCATTTGCACAGTTCTCTTCACAGCATGCCTACGTGGGAGAGAAATTGCTCAACCTCATTTTCCAAACAGGGAGGTGAAACAAAAGGAGCAGTACATGATTGCTCTGTTCCTCCCCAAAGCCAAGCAGGATGCCTGCAACAGGTGAGTGGAATTGAAACCTTATCTCCTGAGCTTCTCAACTATCTTTCCTTTACTAGCAGTGACAAACTGCTCTGCAACCAACTTACCTTGCAGAAATCTCAGCTAGGCTGTTGCCATCTGAATGTCTTCCCTCACAAAGACTTTTTTCTTTTCCTGGGGCTCGTATTTCTAGGACCAGTTTGAGGCCTGATCCTCACTCAGTTCATTACTGTGGCATTCTCTGCAGGGCACCATGTACACTAGGAGGTATGATTACATTTCACACACCCACTGAAGCTAATCTCAATGGTGGTGTAGCTGCAAATTAAACTGAGGTCTCCATGGAGTGTTCTTGGGCTCTTGGGCTGCCCAGGTGCATTTGCAAAGGTGAACCATAATGCCACGAGAGTTCCAATGTTTGCTTAGAGTACTGTGGACACAGATAACGGCTCTTCCTGCTACATGTGCTGCTGTTACAATCAAAGTAGTTTGCAGGTTGGTCTAACCAAAGTACATTAAACAAAGATTAACATGCCTAAATGATACATGTGTTCTAATTAGAGAATGTAATCACCTCAGGCTTGATCATTATTGCTCCCTTTATGTTTATCATTTCAGCTGCATTAAAGGTCCCTGACAGTTCCTTCATCTACCTTTTATCTTCAAGGACACCAAGTTTTTAATCATTCAACACTATTTTTCAGGAATATTTGAAGAATATTTAATTTACCAGTATAAACCACATATCACTGAAGGTTGCTTTAAAAACCTCCCATCTCCAGCTGCTGCCCTTCCCCAGCAGCTCCCTTTGGACATCAGCCTGTGGGAAAAAGCTCAGAAAATAAGTTTTGTCATTCTGCCTCTACTTTTTCATCAATGTTGCTCTATTGGAAGATTTCCAATTCAACTACAGGATCTGTCAAAGTATAAGCAGTGTCAGAGCTAAGGGGATTTTCATTGGAGACCAAGCTCTCAGCAGCAGCATTTCCCCTGGCTTGGGGCTGCCTGACAACTGGAACCCATTTCCTAGGATTTAGCTTAATGCTTCTTCTCACTCCTTCCTGCAAACATCAAAGTTCTCCCCTCCAGAACTCCCCTCCTGGCCTGATGTTGCACCTCTATTATTATTTTGCTGGTGTGTCACTAGAAGTGAAATCTCAAGACTGTGTGCTAGTTCAAGAATCAGTAGCTTAGAGTTCACGGATCACTCAGAAGTGGTGTGATAACTGCACAGCAAAAGTAAATGTCCGTGGGCATTCCCAGGCTCCAACTCTCGTCTCCTCACTGGCAGCAAAATCACAATGAACATGCAGCAATTCAATATAAACATTATGAACAGATGTAAACAATACTGACCCAAACAGCATTTTTGATGCAGTTCACAGAAGACTGGGTACAAAGCCCTTTGAAATTCATGTGAAACCCTTCCAGAATCTGTTTGAACACCATCGGGTTGCACTGCTGTGGTTTCTCTGCACACCCTTCCTGCATGAATACTAATAATCAGAGTGAAAGCAGCAACACATCTTTTGAGACCATGCCCCAGACAGAAACCAGTGAAAGGCAGAAGGCTCTTTCTTTCAACTGGCAGCTTTTACCAAGACAAGTAACCAGTTTGAAGGAAACTGTTTGTATCTAGAAAGATAAAAACCTCTCAGTGTGCTGCGTAACACTCTGCTGTCCACTGTGCCTGTGTGTTCCTGTCCCAGTCTGGACAGGCAGTTAACATACCCAGACAAGTTAGCACACCTACCACTCCTCCACTTATCTCTCCTTGCTTGCTAGGAGTTACCATCTCTTCAGATGCATTACCAGATCTTTTGTTTTGCCCATCTGTTTCTAATCCAAACAGGTCAGACAAATCTACAGAAACAAACCAAAAATAAACAAAAAAAGAAGGGCTACAGAGTGTTGCTGTGAGGAAGAGAAGCAGCTTTCCACAAAAGGCAGTGGGTATCCCTCCCTGGCACAGTGCTCTGCAGCCTTAGGCAGCCTCCCAACTAAACCAGTAGCAGCAAAAGAAATTGCGGCACGTTGCCTCCAGGTTTGTTACCACCAGGGCTCAGTGATACTCTCCAGGATTCACCCTGCCTAAAGTTGGTGCTTTGTGCCTCCAGGACTATAGCACCATTCAACAGGGCCAATGACTTCACAGCTGTGACAAGCAGGAACACATTTTGTTTTAGTGGCTGGAAAGCCTCACTGTTGTTATATCTTCCCAAAAACTGTTAAGAAATGATCCTCTAATCACCACCCCTAGTCAAGCTGATGTGTGCTCCCTGATCCCTAAGTCAAACCTCTAAAGGAGTTCCAAGTTCTCCTTCAAAGGGGGTTAAACTCACAGCCTTTTGGTTTTTGAAATGAAAACAAGCAAGAGCAGGTCTTTTCCTTGGTCTACGCTCTCATTTTCTGTTGATCATTTTTATCTTCAGAGTTTCAGGAACTAGAACTATTATGCTCCAAAGGCCTCATTAAGATTATGTCATTAATTTCCCTAATGAAAGACTTTCTAAATGTGTTTTTAAATATAATTATTTATTTTTCATGTGGTTGCCTGATTTCCTAGGTAAATACCAGGCTATTGACATTTTGCAAGGCTCGCATTTATAAATAGGATATTTCTAATGCACTAAACTTAATAGAATCCTTTCAGAAAACCTATTATACTCTTTAATGTAATGTAAAGTTTTATTACTTTTTAGTAATTACAGTGTTTGTTTTGCAGAATTAATTACCAGCCAGTTTCTATTTGAATAACTCATCATCCCAAGCTTCTCCCTCTTTCTCCTCTAGCTATGCACAGAGTTTTCACAACAGCTCAGAGTCTGGAATTGGGTGCCGAGGCTTTCTAGCCCCGATGTGATTGTTTGGAAAGGAGATGGTGTGTTTTTGGAATGTGATACCAAGTAAGTCAAGTTATGCATATGCTGACTCAATTATATGATTGAGGGCACAATGACTAACAATTACTCTGAATTTCCAGACTGAGCAATTGCTTACATTGTGGGTTTTTTGACAACCCCGCAGTTTCAAGAACAAGCACGAGCCATTCTGTGCCTTCCTGGAACTACACTCAAGCTTCTTTCTCCTGCTGAGACCATAGATCATTAACATTGTTAATGTTCTCACTAAAACTGTTTGAAGAATGTGACAAGTCTAATTTGTTACTGACAAACCAGCTCAGAGTGTGTTTGAAATGCATCGGTTTTGCTGCTTTACCCTTTGAATGGGTGTGTGGTTCTTGTCAGGTAGACCTGCTATTTTGTTAAAGACTATCTGGTATTTCATCAATCTTTTTAGCTGGCTGCAGAAGGGAAAACCCTCCATTTTGCTTACTTTCATTTCTGCTTCTAGCTTTTAAGAAAAGCTGTCTTCAAAATGCAGTGATTACAGCCCAGGGAGGGAGGAAGGCATTGCTGGGGCACGGCTGGGGAGCCCAGAGGTGCTTCATCCTCACACAGAGCTAGGTTTTTTTCCAAATAGGACTATTTTTAACTTAAATTGTATAGCTAGTTACCATGACTTTAGATACCATCTACCTTTCCATCTTTATTTTGATAGTTTGATGAGACTCATTTACAAACTACTGAACCTTAGAGGAAAAACACCACGTGTATTTTAGCAGCCTGAATATCAAATTTGGCACTAGCCTGTCCTCGTCATCCACGGAATATTTGACAGAAAGAAGTCGCCTGATGACCTTTCTGTCCCTTAACCCACCTCCATGTCTTTCAGAAGTGTATTTAACTACTTTGGTTTACCCACCTACCCAGATCAGATCACTTAACTTCAGCAGTACTGAGTCTTTCCATCTCAGGTACAGCTTTCTGTGCCTGTTGCTGCCTAATTCTACAAAAATGAAACCAGATCTGCTTTCACATTATAGCATAGAAGATGCACTTTTCATATCATGCAGTGAGAAAGACTACAGCTCCATCAGAGATTTAGTTGGCCTCAAAGCTCATTTGGAGCTAAAAGCCCTATGAGAAATCCATAATGAGAAGGATTTGATAGTTTAATGCTTTCCTGTGAAGAACTGTAATTTGCTAGGAAATGGATGGGATAATATCATTCCTGAGATCAACTGGAGGTCGGTGTGTTACATTTCAGCTGTTAAGTGTTGGTACAGAGGGATTCAATTAGGAATGGGTGATGCAGTTCAGAGACAGTCATAGACTATGTGACATCTCTCAAAAAACCCTCAGGTTAGTTCTTGGAACTTCAACATTTAGTTCAGTTTATTTTTCATTTTGGATTCTTGCTTCTGGTCAAGATGACTTAACGTTGCATTTTAGTAGCATTTGGATATGTACCCAAAACAAGCCTCCAAATGTATTTATCACAACAAAGCATCACATAATCACCTAGACACCCATGGCTTGCTTATGGGCTTGTACCTAAGTCACTGTGTGGCACTTTAAGAAAAGTCATCCTCTCCTATTTAGATTTTTTCTGAGCTGCCACACACCAAATCATCAAGAACTTGAGAACAAAGTGTTTTGATCATGAAAAAAATACAAGCAAAGAAAAGATACTTGCAATGACATCTTTGATGTTTTATAGATTAAGAGAGTCTCTCATGAATAACAGTCATTTCTTGTGTCATTCCTTTTCTGGCTTTGAGAGTTTTCATTAATTGAGATTTAACACTAACTGGAAAATAATTAAACTAGCTTATAGAGTCTGGCCTTCCCATCAGCACTAGAGCTAATTAATCAGCACCATCAATAGATTTTAATAGCATTAAAATTCTGATTCACTGCATTATTCTTCAGCCCCACACTAGTTCCTTCTATTCTTAGTTGCACTGTGAGCAGGAGACAGTATTCCTTAAGACAATATCAAGAGCACAAATATAGAAACAGAAATTAACCCTCATCTTCACTGTCCCTGTAAGAAAATGTCACATTTTTCTGGATAATTGCACAGCAACATTCATCATTGATCTGTGAATCAGAGCTCATCATTCAGATTCCCTGTTCAGCTCCACAAAAAGAGGCTTCTCTAAGGAAGCCAAAATAAAGAGAAAATGCTAACAAAAATAAAGGCTCTCCAGCTGGCACAATCCCATTTCTCCTTGTGGTTGTTACCACTGTCCTATTCAGTAGTAACAAGCTCAGCCTACAATTTGTTAATTACAGAAGATATTGAATAGGGCTTTTCTAATCTTTTATTTTCATGTGACTTGAATGAAACTGAGTCTTATCTCCTGAAAAGAAAAAAAGTCAAGTAAAATCAATAGGCCTGCTGGCACTAACACACACATGACTTTCAGAAATGGAACGAGCGTCTGGTCAATTTTTCTTCATTCCTTCTGATCACAGAAGATAAGTGATTCAACATTACGGGTTTTTTTCAGGCCAAATGGATCATAAGTAGCTTACACTGCTTCATTCCTGCTTAAGAGAACAGGCAATTAATTTCTTGTCAGCAGCCAGGACGTTGCAGTCTTCAGTGTGCTTAAAAATGAGAGGAAGGTCACACTAACACTAGAGATCTTTTGTTCTAAAACCTTATGTTAAAACACATGTGTGTGTATATAGATCTCACTGAGAATCAATCAGATTTCAAAACTGGGTAAGAAATCAGATTAGTAGCAAAACCAGTGTAAGTTTCTTGGATTGTTGGGGTGAATATTGCATTATATTAGGAACTTCCATTTCTATTTGTAATATCCAAAGGGCAAGTAAAGAGGAGGAGGAAAATTTAAGTATGTACATATGCTTTATACTCTGCTGAAGCCTCAGAGTAGACAGGCTGCATTTAGGATTGCTTTGTTGCATAAAGGCAGATGAAGCTCAGCACTCTGTCCCTCACAGATGAAGCTCAGCACTCTGTCCCTCACAGATGAAGCTCAGCACTCTGTCCCTCACTTGTTTCATCATCTCACTAATCGATAACAAAAATCAAATAATTAAATACAAGAAATCCATTCAGTTATTGAAACAATTATAGTAATGAGTCAGCTAAATATGATGAGACATTAAGTTATTGAATGAGGTTGCTGTGTTTGCACTGTACTAACTTCCTTATTGAATGTAGGCAGGGCCTGATAACTTGTACCTATCCAAGGTCTGTGAAATAGATACAATTCTATCCCACAGTCCAATAAAAGCAGCACATCACAATGAGTATTGTTCCAAAGCTATAGATCTCGCACTCTCTGCTGTGGTTTAAAGGTAATTTAGCATGGAACATTTCCCTACTGGCATCAGGAAGGATGAAACATGAGAGCAGAGGTGGTGTCAGCCAGCAGATGGTACTGCAGGCTGCCATACTGCAGGCTACTGAGGACAAGCTAAGCTGCTGTCATTTTGTTGCATGTCAAGCTGCTAGGGAGTGAGCCCTGGCAGAGGTTGCGCTCTCAGACTCCTTTCTGCCAGGGTTCTGATGTCAAGAGACAAGTAGCTCATGATACCATGGAGCCAGCTGCAGGAAAGTTAACCTTGCAATTAGCCAAATGCATCTTGGCTGTGAATAATCTAGATAAGCAATGTATACTAGAGAGCATCACCTGTATCACCTGTAGGAGCTCTTGTCTGCTCTCCCTCACCAGTTCTATTTTGCTGAAGGACAAGCAGCTGTCTCTCAGCGTGGAACCCAGCCCTGTGCTCTGAATCAATCAGTGGTATCACACCTCTCAACTCTCTCTCATTTATTGCAAGCTCTTCTCCCAGTTGCATTCACAGGGAACCCTATCTGCAGGACAAGTTGCAGCATCTTTCGTTCACCTTCAGTTACTCAGGATGCAATATTATTTGTATGCTTTTTATCCACACAAAAGACACCAGAAGGAGTAAATTCCCACTGGCTAAGGTAAGTTGCATCTCCTTGCACTTTCTAGGGGCCAGAGGCAAGTGCTGAATTGAGCTCAGGGAAGCACTATGTCTTGAAAAAAGCTTCACCTCATGCTATGTATGATTTGCTTGCTTCAGGAGACTGGGTTCCTCTACAATATGCAGATGTCTCTGGAAGTCCAGTAAGATAAGACAGACTTTTTCTGCACTTCTTTTAGCGTCTCAGTCTGTCCCAAGATTCTGGCCTCCTACATGCACCTTGCCCTCCTTCCCCCAAGATAAACTGCATTGCTTATGGATGTGAAGACTTTCGTTTAACAAGGTATGTGATGACCCACTTTAGAACTGCATGATTGGCAAGTGAAGGGGAAAAATGTGCTTTAATTACTAGTATCTCTGGGGAAGATTTGAAACAGCTGAGCTGGTTCTAATATGACAGCACTTAGCAGATTGTTTTGTTTTCTCATTTTGAAACTCTGTCCACGAGGCACCATTCACAACAGCTACTGGAGTCTTTGCCAGAATAACTGTCCCTCCTGGGGACCCAATTCCCCATTCCTTTGGGAATCTACATAGCACACCTTAGCTGAACAGCAACAACCCACTTTTACTCAATGACTAACACAGTTTCCCCTAATTGAGCAAGCTAATTGGGAGAGTCAGGATACCTTGTGTTTAGACCTGTCTGCATCATTTTTTAAGTCCCTTTGGCTCATGTTTTCAGAAGTAGCAATCTGAGATGTGATCTTACTGCTTCTGAAGTGTCATTGCACCCTTTGGAGTCAGAGGTGAACGAGCTCTTTAGAAAACTGTGGGGCTGGGCTTGCAGAGCTTGATTTTCCCATCTTTCAATTTCATCATCTACAGATCAGCATTAACTCACTAATCACAGAATCTTAAAGACCAAGGAATTGCAGTGGGTGACTGAATAAGAGAATCAAGAATGGGTCTCATGTTTTCATGTTGCCATGTGTCTTACCTTGGTACTACATGTACTGCTTATTCATACAGTCAATGCAGGCTCAGCAAGCAAAATGTGAGCACATTGACTGCATCTGAGCAGACTTGCTAAGGTGACCACAGATGTGGTGCTGTAACACACCTACATCAGTATGCTAGTGCACTGTTCTGTTACTGAAAAGACTAATTGCAATAATTACACTGTTACAATGAATATTCTACAAAGCAGTAACTGCAGTTTAATCTGTTACACAGTGTAACATCACAAATTGTTTTTCCTAATCTGGAGACTAATTCCACAGCAGATTCCTCACAGTGCAGGTTGACATACTTTGGCATTTTGATACTAGGCACTTCTTAAAATTACTTGGTGCCACACTATCTCCTTTTGACAGTCAAAGACTTTATTGTATTCACCACGTACTTACCAACGCATTTCAGCAGGATTGGCCAGACATTAATGATGTAAATGTCTGAAATATCTGCAGGTTAATTGCAGCACTTTAAATCTTTACCCTGACAGTGGAACTTCAGGGCATGAAGTCCATGCATTCTTTGCTTCTCATTACCTAGTTTTTCCTTACTGGCTCATTGCCCACAAAATATTGATCAGCCACAGAATCTCTGTGGCCAGCACTGTAAAAACAGCCACAGATTTACATTCTGGAGACAAGTACTGACACAGCCAATAACCACCTGAACACCTTTTAGGCTCTTTTATTACCAGGTGTATAGAGTGCTCATTTCACCAACTCAGTAAATAATTGGTTTCAGCTTAGTGTTCTTATAGTGTAAAAGGATTACAAGACTCATTCAAGAATAAAATGCAACACTGGCCTCAGGTACATATACTAATACACAAAGGTCTTAAGTGTGTAATACTAGTAGTAATACATTTAGCTCAAAACCAGATGCATAATGTGAAATTCTTCTCTGTAGACAGAGTCAATACTTTGATCTCTTCAAATAAGGGTTAGATGTAAAATAGTCCAGATATACACAGCATTTACTATAACAGGATTCATTCATTTCACAGATCACATCTAATTTCTGCTCTCCAGTATTCTAAGGACAGTTTCAGAGAAACTTCACTTGCAGCACAAAAAAACTGTGCTCTGGTCTAAAGCAATGGTTCAGTGCTCACCCATCTAGAATCTGTGGTCAGTGGCTCAAACACCTGCTCAAAACACCATCTGGAATTCTGATTCTCCTGAGCCCCACCTCAATGCCCCATACATATGAAAGTGTTTTCTGCATGGGATGCAACAATGGGGATACTCTTCTCTGGTTTCTGTTCCTGGAAAAACCTTTTTTCCTTCCTAAGTCCAAAGCTGGGTAGAGGAACACAGTGTGTTCTTCACTACCCAAGGCAAAACACGATCCTTTTTCAGGTCTTTGTCATCTGCCCTCCATCCTACACCACAACAAAAGAGCAGCCTTACAAAGGCACTCCTGAACTACAGTCTATGCAGTACTGATTACAGCTCCTAATAAATACCCCCTTCAGTGTCCATCAGGAAAAAAAAATCCCTGCTTCTGACATTTCTTTAGAAAGCCTGCTCACAGAATGCTCATTGATGATTTATCAGCTTAATACCTGCCCAGCAGCACACAACTGCTTGCTATGATCTGGGGTTCACACAGTGCTAGGGCTTGAGATGCTACAGTTTATTTCCCTGATTAGACTGTAGACCTGCCAATTTTCCCACTCTTTATGATTGGGAGGGCAGGTGCAGGGAAAGGAGTTTCTATTTAATGGCTTTATTACTACAGAAACGTTGGCCCTTTAGCAAAATAAAGTGAACTGATAATTTTCCATGCCTGCCAATATCCAGGCAGCACATAAGTTAGAGGTATTACCTTGCAGTTCTCAAGGTAGAAGAAGAAAGGGAAAATACTGATTGAAGAATTATAGTCATTTACTACTAATGTTCTGTACGAAACCAGTCTGTTATGCCCTAGGGAAATACTCTTATCTCCCTCAGCCAACTTTTCATCATCTTCTAAATCATAAGTTCTCCCATGCAGTCATCTGTTATTCTTACCAAACAGGCACCTTATACTTGCTACTAAAGAATCAGAAATTCAAGATCACAGACAAGATCTTTGTCTCATCGAGCTTGTGTGCAATCAGGAACACTCTGTGCCATCCTCCCAGGATAAAACATTATATCAACACGAGACACTACAAGGCTATGGGCAGCAAGAATTACTTTATTTAATTTTCACTAACAGTCAAATGAAACGAATTTGAATTCTACAAAGAAGTTGAACTCCTGCAGCAGGAGCCCATTCTGCAGAACTGCTGGCCAGCATACAATAATTCCAGCAACTTCCTCTGCCTCTGAGCTTCACAGCTTGCCAAAAATCCTGCTCCCCTAGGATGTCTCAAGCAAGTATATGATCCAGCATTAAGAGTACAGTGATTGCTAAAGCTCAGTTAAGGACAAAACAAGGAAGTCAAACAACCAGGCTGCTGCCACCACCCTCATTCATCATCAATGTAAGAGCACTGAAGCATCAGAAAGAAACATTCCCTATAGCTCAGTAGCTGTAATCCTCTCTCATGATACCCAGGTTTTTTCAGCCTTTATGCAGTCTTTAAACTTTTCCAATAGCTCATGGAATTGAAAAAACAGGCCTTGAGTTACAACTCATCTATATGAAAGTGATCATAACAGATTAGAGACACATATAAAGTAATTGATTTTTTTTCATTTTCTCCCTCTCCCAACAAGCTTAAACTAATAACAATAATCATGTGAAAGTATTTCCAGTGGGAAGTTTGTACATTTCTGGCAGTAAAATCAATTGTTTGGAGGACAAATTTTATCACAGGAATTAATCACTGCTATCTTCAATTACTGTATTACACAATTATCAATGTTATTCATGATGTAAAGTATGCAGGAAGGCATCTTAATTACAAAATAAGACAGTACAGTAACTAGCAAGTAAAAAAAAATAGTCAGTCCAGGGTACCCTTCCTGCTAGAGCAGAGACTCTATCTTGTTGTGCTTTACTAGCCTTTATTGATCAATTGCAGCAGTTGTCAGCACCCTACAGGAACAGTTTGCTTCCTTATTATGCTTTTCATATATAGTAAAAAAATTGGCCTCACCACTGTTCCCAAAGGTGAGGGGCAACAAATACACCAAGGAGATTTCCTTTGAGGGGTCCCCTGTCAGTGCTCCCCAAATAGGTGAGCAGTACCACTTTGCTATCCCACTGGTACATCACTCACACTTAATCTGCTGCTAAGGTAACTCGTCAAACCACAACTTACTTGTGCACTTATCAGACCAAAGCCTCTAAGTTTTCCTGTTGTCTATAAAGGGTCATTCATAAATATCTGGTTCAAATTCTTAGCTACCATAAATTGCAATTACTCAGGTGATTTATCCCTGCAAAAGATCTAGCCCCTGATCTAGAATTTCTAATTAATTTTCTTACTATTAAGCATCCCACGTTTGGTAAGAATAACAAGGACTGCTTTGCTTTTACACCGTGCCATCAGATAAATGATATTTATCTTGTGGTTCTAACCATGCCACTTTCACAATGCCCAGTAATTAATCTCCCATAACCCTCATTTCATACTGAACCTTTGAGCAGATCCCATGGGATACTAATTGTTGGCATATCTGTCAGGCAAGGGTATCCCCCGTCTTTCCAAAGACAGCTCAGCTGTTACAGCAGGCAACGTTTTGCCTCTGTAACAAGACTCCTCTGTTTTATGAGAAATGCCCTCCTGGTACATGTACAAGCACATGAACTCAAAGAAATTCAACACACACTGCATGCCTACTCCAGGCAGCAGTGGGATGACAGGAGGCAGCACATGGCTGTACAGAGCAATTCCCTCTGGAAGGGGAAAAGGACCTTTCTTTGGCCAGTACAGGGGCTTTCCCCTGGTCACAGCACACACACATAATGAAGCTAAATTGCAAATTTCCTCTTTTAAGTGATACTAATTTCCTTTTGTGTACACTGCCTTGGTCAGGTCACTGTGCCTCATTAGACACAAGATCTCAGGTGCCCAGCTATCAGGGGTTCTGGGCTTGGGAAATCTTCCCCACAGAGCCCTTATTTAATAACTGTTATTTAAATAATGCTTTAGGGACCAAAGAAAATTATGTATATTAAATGTTGAAGTATTATTAGTAGCAAGCAATAGAAATGATTGTTCTGGAATAGAAAAACATTTCCTGAAAGAATCTGTGCCAGCCTTAATTACACTCCCATTGTATTTCATCTTCATGCTCCTCACACTGAGAGGGAGGGGTGGGTGGAAGATAATTGGAACAAGGTGAAAATGAGTGCTCATTAAATTGCAGACAACACAAGTACTCATTCCATGTGAGAGGGCTGTAAATATGACTTTTAATGAAGTTATGACATGCTTGCCAATAAAAGTCATTTACTTCACAGTATTACAGTTAATTATACACAGCTAGAGCCATTTATTGCCCATCCCTTGTTAACTTTGCCTGGGCTCATTAACCCTTTCACAGCTCTGTGCTTATGATAGCTCCCATGCAAGTACCAGAGGCTGAGGAGGCCACAGGAATTTCAGGAGGAGTGTAGAAACCATAGAGAACCTTCATCAAAGTGCAAATGCTCCAGCTGAAACCAAATTGTGCAGTCAGTTCTGGATAGCACAAATCTGTAGAAATCCACAGTAGAAGCATAAAGGTAGAAATGGAGAATGAACAACTGCAGAAGTACTGGAAAGGATGCAATAGTGGCAGATGTGGAAAGGACAGAAGTCAAAGTCATCAGGGCTGTGGCACCTGAAAAACTAGTGTATTATAAATGCACCAAGATGGATGGACACATCAACACAGCAACAGACAGTTACACAAGCTGGCTGTTAAATCCTTCCACCTCAAAATACCCCACAGTCAGGCTTTTTGGGTCAGACCAGTCATGTTCATTACCCTTTCCAGCTCCTCTGTTCCTATACAACTTCATAAAATGAAGGCTAGTAGAGTGGGAGGTTGACACCAGCTGATACAACCATACAAAATGGCAATAGTAGTGGGAGTAGACTTTTCTCCTTAACCTGCTGACAGAAAATTCAAACCCAGGACTGGTATTGTTCTACACTGAGTAACATCCAGATTAAAACCAAAATGGACTTTCCATCCAGCATGTTACACAACCTTGGCATTCTGTCACAATTCCCTCCAATTTGCTAATGAATACTAATTATCCAAATAATTCAGCATGACTATCTGTTCCTGACCACTGCAAATCATCCTGCTGTTCCTCAAAATCCTGTTTGTTTCCTCTCCCTTCACTTATTTGAAGCCCCTGACTGTTCCAAGTGCCTTTTATTTAAAGAGAAATCGGTTACCTACTGTGTAAATTTCTGCAGGGAGCCCTTTAATGTAGACTGTTGCAATTTTCCCCTGGAATATACTAATAATCACAACGACTGAGGAGTTGCACTTTGTTATCTAAGAGGAAGCAACAAAAACAATTTATTTGTTAAAGTCCACACACACAAGTGAAGAAGCCAGAGGGTCATCTTAAGCTGTAAGGGGTTGGAGAAGAAGACCATTGAAAAAAAAAAGTCAATGAAGAAAGGAGAGCAGAGGCAAACTATTAACTGTTCACAGAGCATCTCTGCCTCCATGGAGTTTCTGCTGTAGTGAGCAGGATTAGATGCAGCACTGCAGCACTTGGGATTTACTGGTATTATTTCAACAGCTAGGAGAAGAATGGTGTGTGTTGACAAGTAGGAGATAAGAGGGAGAGCACAAAGAACACATAAGGAGGAAAAAAATGGATGGAGCTGAAAAGCATGAGATAAGGATGGCATGTGACTTACACAAGGAAGAAGCACCTTGTATAATGAATGAGCTGACCAAGCCATGAAGTTTTATACACACCAATTTTAAACCAGAGAATGTGTTATTTTTAATTCAGACTCATGGAGTACAGGTCATGCTTTCAAGGTGATTTCTGCTCTGCAGGGATGGGATCCACTAGCTGGATTCAAACTCATGCTCCACGTAAAGCCAGCACGAATTCCCCATCACCAAAACCAAAGGTAATTCTTGGAGCAGTTGAGCCAAGCTGTAGGTGGGTAGAACACTGAGCACATACACATCTTGAGAGGTTTTCACTTCAGAATTCACAGTTGTTGGAAGCATGAGCTGGACCATGGCTAACAACACTCTTCAGCCTGCTTGTCCTTGCAGCCCAAGGGCACCACTGTTTCTGTTCAGAGGCTTTTGTCTCTCTTTGATGCAGGCAAATAGATAAATCTAACTTCTAAACTTCACTCAACTGACTGGATTGACTTCAGACATTTGAACGTGTTCTTAAACATTAATATTTCCTATGTTGACAGTTCACACCTAGAGACTACCTCCGTATCAGCAGGATGCCCTTATCAGACTGCAGCTGTACTCAGCTATTAGGTAGACCACTAAGGAAAGGGCCAGCAGTGCAATTATCTTATTCCAGAAGCAGATAAAGGAACCATCACTCTTACCCTCCCTAGTGTATAAACTATCAAAGAAGGCAAAGTGGGTGTCAGGCATGCAAACAGATCTGTGGTTCCTTTAGGAAGCCATGAAGGTGCTGCCTTGGTTAAAAGGCAATTGTATGACAGTCCAGCATAGATCCATCACACCTCACAGATCAATCAATTACAGGCAGCATAGGTGCCGTTTCCTTGCCTTGTTGGAGGAGCTTTTAAATCTACTTTTTCAACTTCATACACTGCTACAATTAAAGCTGTGGTTTACTGCAGAAGAATACAATTGAGAAAGAAAGCAAATACAGGCATGACTCACTATTCTAGTTATTAGAAAAGTCATGAGGCAGAGACAACTATTTCAGCCTCTTCTTGCCAAACACAGAAGCCAACAGTGAAATATTAATTAGATAAGGAGCTAAAACTTGCAAAGATAAAAACTTTAGGAATCATGTTGTAATGGCTGGAGTAGTTAAAAAAGCAGAGCACAATATGCAGGGAGTAATACTTAATCTGTTGGATCTCTGTCCCAGTGGAGATTTTTAAGGAGAGATTATAAAAACATGTGAGGAGTGTTAAGTCTTGCTGATACTGCCTTTGAATACATTACCTCAGGAGATTCCTTTCAGTTCTGTTTTTCTGTAATTGCATGTTTTGGAAGGCTCTGAAATTCAGCCTTTATTGAAAGACAAACGTAAAGCTTTAGAGAGTGCCTGAATATGAATATACCATTTCACTCCACCCCAGAATCCAGGAAAGTGATTAGGGGACCTCATGAGCATAGTCAAGTCTCATGCTAGCTTACTATCAAGAAACCTCAAGTCTCACAGCATTGTAATGCCTTATTTTAACTATTTGAGGCATCTCCTTTTCGAATTGTGGCGAGGTCTCCACAGTGATCCTTTCTTGGATGGTAGGCTTTCAAGCATACCCCCTTTTTCCCCCTAAGTCAATGAAGCAAATGCTTTAGCTAAACAATAATTGTAGATTGCAATCCTCCTATGGCAAAGCACATTTGTGTGATACAAGTAACTGTTTGCAGTAGCTATATTTACAATTCAGCATCTTCCCTTTCTGTGGAAGATCTATGCTCAAAAGCTGTTCCAGTGGTACAGAATGCAAGCCCTTGGCTGCTCTGCACCTGGCCACTTGCAAGATTTGTGGGGATGTTTTAAAACTGTTCTCTAGGGTTGCTGAAGATTGCATGTTAGTGGCAAAGGCCTATCTTCTTATTACCTATGGCAGTTAGGAATTAGGGTAAGTTAAATGTGTCACATTGCAGCTGAACGGGAACAAAAGCAATAAAAACCGCAAAAATCTGCTTAAGGAAGCTTTTAGTCAGTTTGTGTGGGGGAATGTGGGCAGATAATGTAATGGAAAAGCAAATATGCTGTTAAAAGAAGGTTTAACAAGTTTCTTTTCCAACAAGGGATGACAGACACATACCACTAAGTGACTGTGATAAGCAACTCGACAGATATTCTCCAAAATGATATCTAAGGTCCCTCTTTTGGTTAAAAAAACCCAATAGCTTTCTTGCCTGTACTATGAGCTTTCTGCTTTGTAAGAAAAAATAAATATTACAGTAATAGTTCTATTATTCTCTCAGTTTTCATTCAAGACTTTTCACTTAGTGCTTGTTTAAAAAAATCAAAGCCAATCTCCATGGCATTACATAGATAAAGGAATAAAACCAGGAATTTTATACTGTGTGTGTGCCAGCCAATTTCAGAGCTCGAGCCTTACGAAGTGTATTGGTTTAGCTATTTTAGTTAAAGATGTTTGGTTTTAACTAAAACTTTACGTCTATACTCTCCTAGTTGTGGAAGACTAAAAGGTAATTTATACCAGTCTATTTTTATTCCTGCTACAGAGGAAGAGCAATGCAGCAAACTCGAGTTTATTCTGCTCTAGCTACCACTGTAGTCCTGTTTGTAAAGTGCTGTGAACATTCAGATGAATTCTGACTCAGAGTCCCAGACTGAAAGTGGAAAACATCACAGCTCTGCTAATTTCCCAGCAAATGATTAACTTATGGTTGTAGCTGCTGAGATAAGAGGGCTCTTGTCTACAACAACATTCCAGATAGCCCACTTTTGTTTTAATAGCACCATTTTCATCTTCAGTCTAGGAGTCTGTCATAGCAAGGTGCTATAAATTACTGCTGCAGCATGCTCCCTACCACCTACAGCCTCTCTGTGGCGATATATGACCCATAAATCTTACTGACATCCTTTGCCATGGCTCTTTTAACACTCTTTCCTTTCTCTCCTCCCTTCCTCTCTCCTTTTTCTCCTCTTTGCTAAGAAGTGCAGTGGGTCAATCAGAAAAAAACAACAGAAGAAAAAAAGAAAACAGAAGGATGAAAAAGATTATTGACTCAGATTTCAGTGGGAAACCTGGAGGTGAACACAGTAAGAAGTGAATCCACTATGGTTCTCCTTTGTTAAATGCTTTGCAGCCTAGGAATTGCTGAAGGGTTTGGCAATTACAATAAGCTCTTTTACATAAAATTCCAGAAATAGATTTGGTCCTAGGTCATTATGGATGCCTATCCAGAGATCATTCAGTATTCAGAGCTGCCACATGTTCTACAGGAAACAATTACATTAACTTTTTGGGGTAACTGTATGTCACTTGGTAAACTTGGTCGATGGGCAAATGATGAACCTGGTATCTAGAGGACTATTTTTAGTTTCAAACACAGTAGCTCACTAAGAGAGATATATACACACAAAATACTATAAGAATTAATTTCAGCACACTTAGATTTAATAGATTCCCTCCAAACTACTACTCTTCTTGCAAAGAAATTGCTTAAATGATTTATATAATAATTTCCCTTCAAATCTGCTCATTGGACAATGTGACAACATCACAGATATATGTTTCTATTATTTCTTATGTCATTACTTATTTTTCTCTTCGCTCAGTTATATTTATTCCATTTAGACAGTAACATCTCTGTCAACTGCAGTCTAATTGGTATCTAAGGCCTAGTCTGCATTTACATTTTACTGGAATAATAATGTTGGTAAGGGGTATGATTTTTTATAAGAGTTATGCTGCTGTGAACTCCTTGGTGGATGCAATGAGGTTAGTATAAAAGTGATTTGTATTGTTTTAGTTCTTCCCCTACTCTATGGTAATAGCTATCTAATTATAAAGTATGTTTATACTGACACAATTGCATTCACAATCCTGGTTTACTTTTTCATTCTTCATTTCTCTTAATGTAAATTCTGCCAGAGGAAAATGACACACTCACACACATACACCCACCAGCAAGATCATCAAAGTCCTGAAAATCCATTTGGTCGAATTCATCAGAAGATAATTCTGTCCCTGGGGCTTTAATCTCTAAAGAGCAAGATAGTTTGTGGTGATAGTAACTGCTTGATTTGCATTACAGCAGTAATAAAAGACTCCTACTGTGTTAAAAAAACCCAGCATTTATGGAACTTCCATGAAAAAATAGGATCAATAGCACAGTGAAGTGCTAAACTGCTGCTACTTAGAATGTATACTAGATGAATTTAACCCTTACAGCTGTGCATGCAGCAGATGCAACAAAACTCTGAAAATCAAACTACCTTGGTAAGAGAATCACAGAGTTTCTGCCACATAACTCTGCCATCTCCTACAGCACAAGCAAGGCCCTGAACAGGTGGCATATGGGGAACTGAGGAGGTTTTTTGCTGGGTATTTTGGGGGATTTTTTTTGGTAACATGCTCATTTGCACCACCTGGACTATGGTGCTGTGCTTTGCCCTTTCCAGCATGCAAAAGACACTGACTGTATGAAGGAGTAACTCCAGCACTTTGATTTCTGAGGTCACAGAAGCAAAAAACAGAACTTAGAAGAGGTTGGGGTGAGGCCACTAATTTGTAACAAGCCATAAGGGTGGTGGCACTCAGTATTAAAACCCATCACCAGAGAAATGCTTGAATAAAACAAGGTGCAGGTGGTGTTTTCTGGGCCTGTGTGTAAGAGGGTTTATAATGATGTTTTAATGTCTGTATTCAGTACATCAGTCTGGTATTAAGACCGAAGAAGGTGAGCTACACAGATGAAATGCTATGGAAACTTTTCATCTCTCAGAAGGAGGATAAAATAAAAGGATGCTAGTAAAAGTTACTTGAATTGCCCTTAAGCCATACAGCATGATGTAATTCTAAGATCATAAAAGCCAAATCCTCCTTGAGGCATGGCCACATAGAGAATTGAGAGGTGAGGAGCCCTGTTCCCTGCTGTTGAGATGTAAGTGGCTGAGGACAGGAGTGTAACTGCAGTGGATGCTCCTGGTCCCCCCTCCTGTTTCAGTGGATGGGAAGATAGAGGCTGTGTCTGCCACTGATGTGCCAG
This sequence comes from Colius striatus, assembly GCF_028858725.1. Classification (NCBI taxonomy): domain Eukaryota; kingdom Metazoa; phylum Chordata; class Aves; order Coliiformes; family Coliidae; genus Colius; species Colius striatus. The sequence continues at coordinate 2,872,077 of NC_084785.1, forward strand.
CTGGTTCCCTGTGCAGCCTCTGCTCTGTTCCTGCATTTGATGGGGAGGAAAATCTGCTGGAATCTGTCTGAATCTGAAAGGCAAGAACCAAAAAAAGGAGCTAAGGCCTTTCCAAGGTGCCAATAGGACAGCAAATCAATATCCCTCTTGTTCAAAGAGCAGAATGAACAGAGTTGAGAATGAAACTAATGGGAGGGCCAGGAAAGAAAAGCCTCAGCTGCTGTTGCCATGACAAATAATGACAAAAAATGACTGAAGCATTTTAAAGGTAATACTGCAATAAAAAATAACCTGTAGGTTGCTTGGTTATAATTGGGCTGGGCCATGTCAGAACTTGTTAGGGCTGAGAGCAACTGCTCTGCAGGACGCATAAGCTGTGTGCACCAGGTGATACAGAGGAAGACAAGGCTTTTGTAAAAAGGCTCTGAATTTAGTTCCTCTGGGGACTTTTTTTTCCCCCCCTTTCAAGTACAATTTGGGTATCTTCTTCTATTGCTTCCTTTGTTATTCTCAGGGCATAGCATTTGGGGAAGTTAATGCTTGCTACAGCAAAAGCCACAGAGACTGTATGAAAGCTCAAACCCCAGATGGGACACATTGGGTGTTGTGTGAATCATAGAATTCTTTAGGTTGGAAAAGACCTTTAAGGTCATTGAGTTGACCCATTAATATACAGGTTTTCTGTAATAAGCCAGGCTAAAGTCTCACATAAAATTCCAAGAAGGATTTTAATTTGTTTTGCAGGGCTTTGCAAAGAAGTTGCTCTGGCCACTAGAGCTGTATTAAATCCTCTTTGTTAGTTACCTTTGTAAACCACTTCCCAGAGGACAGTGTTTCTAGACCTGAAGATGAATATCTGTCTGTACTGGCATGGACTGTTTAAAATGTTAAAGCAGTCAGTGCTCCCTTCAGTATGACAAAGGCATCAATAGCAAATTTCTTGCTGTATTCAAATAATCCTGTGTATTTTGAAGATCTTTCTCCAGTCAATCTGAATAGATTGTAGAAGACCTGAAGGTATCTCGTATTAACAGGCTTGATTTTAGGCATTGTACAAATATTGATAGCTAGCAGTTTCTTTTGTGGTTTCAAAGATTGTACCAATTTCTCTGGAAAACGTGCTGAATGAGTTAGTACCGATTCCAAGGGAGTGCATCACTGTAACACCGGTGCTGTTCCCATTGGCCTGTAATGACCACAGGCTGTCAGAATGTCATAATTCCAATGGGGAGTGAGCTAACAGCAATAGCAGTATATGTGAAGGCATCAAACATTCATGACAATATCTGAGGCTTTCTAGTCCATAAACCTTCTCTGAACTCCGGTAATAGAGTTACCAAAGAGATAGAGCAACTGTTCATCATAAATGCGAGATATTCATGGACTTCATTGGAGTGTTATACTGTACTGAGGACATTGGTATAGTTTGATCTATTATGTCAAATATTAACCAATACCAACAGGTCTAAAGCTTTTACTTTTTCCAATCCTTCTCCCCCTTTTTGAGGATAAACACATTATTTGGTGAAAACATTTTTCTGGTTTATGATCCTTCTGGACCACACAAGATCCAGAGAACGTTGTAGCATCATTTCCCTGCTAGTTTAATTGAACACAAAGCATACAGTTTGTTATGATTACTTTCATTTCCAGTCTCTTTCAGAAGACATTCTTATGTCTGTTCCAAGGTTTAGTCAACGTTCAGTGTGTTACTTGTTCAAATAATGTTTGGACTGAATCAGTCATCGGATTTAGTTAATGTGTTATGTGGTTTTAAATGGAGCATTACATGGCCTGAAGTTTTCTATAGAGGCATAACACAACTTCAGCCACAGGCAATGAAAATTGTGTTCTCATAAACCATGCCCTGATGAATTTTCAGAGTGTGGGATGTAGCCTGTGTGCTGTAGGCCAGTGGAAGTCACTCTGCCTTGTAAGTGACCATTACAGGAGCTGGGGAATACACGTGGAGAGTGCTATTTATAGAAATAGATTTAATGGGATCCTATAAAGTGAGCTTTTGCTTCCAGTTTTGCCAATGAGAAGCTCAGTGGAGTCAGTGAAACATGTTACAGGCTTCAGCAGATTTTTGGGTTGTGGCCTTGGAGAGAGGTGACAGTGTGTGCTACAAATTGCTGTCATACAGCAGGACACTTTGGCAATAAAACCTTTGAACAAGCTTCATCAGGAAAAAATCACAGTGTAATGCAATGTGGAGTTTGGATGCTCTGGTGGTTTTTATTACCTTTTGAAAGAACTTGGGAACCTCTGCTGAAGCTGTTGTTAACTGAGTCTTCTGTATTTGATAAGAGATTGACTTTTAAAGGAATTAAGGGTTTTCCTTAGGATAGACTTATTTATTTATTGGTTTCGTGAAGCCAGAGGTCTTTGCAAAAAGCATGAATACTCGGTTATCAGTTCTCTACCATTGCTTTTGTGTCCTGTATCACTACTGAAATACAATTTCTGGTTTGAAAGCATTTTGATGAACAGGTCTTGCTCAAAGCCTTGCTGCCTTGCCAGAGAACTGAAAGCTTTGCTGTTGCCATGTCATTTGCAGAGCAGTCTCTTTTTGTATGTGAACTCTGACATATAAATTGTGGTGCTACCGGTGGATCATTAAATATTTTAGCCTATGCCTGTCTAAACCTCTGAGTATTACAGCTGCAGCCTGTACAGTAAATAATTTATGAAAAACACTGTATGGATTTAAGTCTCACCCTTTTGGCATCTGCGTTTTCATCTCTGAACGTTTCTTGTGTATTACAATAACTGTGATAAATTAGCTTTTTAGTGAATTGGTTATGGTGGATTTTTAGGAGAAAGCAGAAGTAGCTGTTATGTAAATATGCAAAACTTTGCTGGTAACAAACTAGAAAAAAGGCTAATTAGTGTAATTACTGTCATTATAATTCTAATTTAACTGCATAGACTTGTACTGCAGCAACATCAGAGCTGTCACATTTGCAAACTGCATAATTATATGTATTAAGTTCTGTCTCTGTTGCATCCAATATATAAAATGGGCTGTTACCTTAAACTGCTCCAAAAAAGAAGTCAAAATGTCATTAGAGGGCTGACTTCATCTCCTTAATTTTTTTCTGATTACCAGCAAAAGGTGAAACAAAAAGTTTGTCTCAATAAATGTCTTTTAAAATATACTTGATGAAATTAAGAGATAACAGCTGAAATGACAAGTCTCAGCATCCATATATATCATGTCTGCAGTTATAAATTCTACTGCCTTGTACTTGCTGGTGGTGAAGATCTTTCCTTGAGTACCAGACATCTTGTGCCAAGTTAAGATTCATAATGAGAGGTCTTATCTAGCTGCTGTGGAGCTGCTCTTCCAAACAGGATGATCTGAGTACAATCTTGGATAACCCAGTACTTGGCATAACCTGAAGTGAATAACTGAGCTGCCTACCCCAGACAGCACTGCAGGTGATGACCACACAGCAACCCCGATTCAGTGTCTCTGATGATCGAGATGTGAAGTATAATGAGAATTTTAAATAAGACATTTTGATGGTGCTAAGGGATTTTTAACTTTTGCAAAGCTTGGAAACGTAAAATTAACTCCAAGTGTCTCACTAATACCCTGACACCAGTAGAAAAAATACCCCATCAGGCTTTTAATTCTGAAACTAAATCATTCAAAGCTTGTCAGAGAATTTCAGGATCCAGTACTGCTGTTAGGTTTTAGAAAAGCACTTATCAATGTAGTAATACATTTTAGTTGTGTGTCTAACGTGCAGTTCTGGGATAAGTGGCTATTTAGGTGAAGTGAGAACTTAAAAATAGTCCTAAAGTTCTCCTAGCTGCTTCAGAACCTGCTGTAAATGGCAAGATTAGTTTGCTTCTCAGGCAGCGTTTCATTCTTCTCGTTTTTATCTTCAGAGCTGACTTCCAAAATCGAGCTTCTGTTCATTGTCCAAGTGCAGGGGCAGTGATGGTGACACTTCTCTTTCTCTTGTCCCGTATCCACTGCATAATGCAGTTGACTTGCAAATAACACAGAAAACTAGCCCTGGAACCTCAAACCTCCAGAGCTTTGAAGCTGAGAGACCTGAAGGTTATAGCTCTCGTAAGGATGAGCAGAAGACTTCAATAGGAAGAGATACAAGTTTTGATGTGACTCAAATGAAATTTTGATTAATAATTCTTTAACCTGGTTTCATTCCCTAAGACCATGATGTGTTGCACCCCTTGTTTGAGCCCCCAACCCTCTTTCAACGCTGAGAAAGTACATCCTGTGAGACTTCCTCACTTAATATGTATTTATGCTTCTGGAGCACTCTTGACAGTTTGTTTTCTCCCCGTTTCTACATTAAAAATGAGTTGCTTTTGTACTGCTCAGCATTGTGTTCTGAATATTAATCCAGAGGGTTTATTTTTGTTATTCTAAATCTGCCTGTATCCTTTGTAGGAAGAAAAATGGGACGTAATTAATCTCTCTGTTAATCTTGATATTTGCATGGAAAAAGTGAAACAAGCTCTTCAAACCACTTGCTCCACTCTTAAGAAGTATTTACACTGCAGTTCAGAAGGAAACTTGGGGGTGTATTTATTTATTTATCTACACCATTTAAGATTCAGTGACACAGTGGGAGGCAAATTTCCTCATTCCTGGTGGGTTAAGCTCCTGTCTGTAGGGTGACCATCAGCTGCCAGCAACAGAATTGTGTGCCATACAATGCAATGCAATTAGTGGGTACAGTAACACTTGTTTTCAAAGACATACCTTGTATATTAGAATTTGTGGACCGAAGTCAGCTCTGGTGTCTGGCTTGAGAAGACTTGCTGTGGGGGTGGGCTTGGCCCTCCATCTGAAAAACCATTGGGAGCTGTATCGAATCTTTGGAAATGGTAACCATGCTCTGAAGGTTCCTGCTTTATGAAAGGTGCTTTGAAGGTTTTCATTCACTCCAAAATGAATTCCTGCTATTCATTCTGCCACTCAACAGAATAAGAAATAATAGCAGTCACTGATGATTGCTGTCATCTATCAACACTTCATTACATACCAGTTAGAGGATACAGCGTTTGTGAAAAGTACTGCTGTGTGCATCTTGGAAAGGAAAACCAGCAACTTTGTAAAGACACTGAGTCAGTTTCTCTACAAAATGAGATATCTTATATTTGGGATTTTATTATCAAGTGAAAGTCCTGATATACTGCACAGATAAGCTGATAGAAAATGGTGCTACTCCAAGAAGTCGGTTTACCTCAGTTGAGAGTTAGGGCTGTCCTGCACCATCTTGTCCCATATGGTGCTTTACTGTACGTCACACCAGTACAAGGTAGCTGTGAAAAGATGAGAAAAACAGTTTTACTCCCACTTTTCACTTACCAGATGCAAATTATATTCCTACCATCATTTTCCTTAGAAGCTCATCTCTTCAGAATGAGTCTGCCAAATTGCTGATGGATCTCCTTTTGCCTGAGGAGTTCAGCCAAATACACTTCATCTAGGTAGGGAAATGGCAGCTGGCTGTTGGTGTGCCTGGAACTTATTTACAAAGGAAGTTGGATTCCTGTTGTTAGTGTTGTTTTGCTCTTCTTTAGGAATGATGCATGTATGGATTAATAATGTGTATGATGGGAATGGTAACTGCATGGAAAACAACTATAAAAAGAGTGTTTAATACTTACACAATCATTTCAATTGGTACCTCAAAGAAAAAGATGGCTGTTGCTATTATTGTATCACACATGGTGAAACTAGGGAGAAGAGAAATGCTAGGTCTGACCCAAGAGGCTTTCTTTAGCAGTTGGTCAAGAAGCATCTTTTTGACTAAAAAGAACCCCAAAAAACGCAGCTTGGAATGTGACCTTTTTTTGAAGTGTAGTGATGCTAAAACACCAGAAGGCTGAATGATCTCTCCAGGGCCCCTTCTGCTGTATCCTCATCAATTCAAACCTTCATTCTGCTTTGTACATTTTACATATCAAAGCATGTGCTGTTACTCATGTACTTGCAGTTGTTGAGTAGCTGTCTCTTGTTTACTTGAAAGAGTTCTTTCTTTTGATAATATATAGCCAGAATTATAACAAACATAGTACAGGGTGTTGGCTGTATGTAACCTCAGCCTTGATTTATCTTACTGTAAAATGGTTATAGGAGTATTTCTCTGTGTAACTCACTATACTTAAGCAGTGCTTTTAATATGGTTTTAATTCTTTCAACAACTTCTCTTTAGCTTGAACATGCAAAATAATCATGTACAAGCTAGAATGGACACCTTAGCTGGGAGTGGAATTTCTCCCAAATCTCTGAAGACTAATTGAGTTGGTGACTAGTTAATTACTTGCTAATGTATGATTTTCTCATTTAGACAAGTAAATTGTAATTAACACATATGGCCTACAGATACATGGGACAGGGGGGAGAAGTATGTGATTTTCCTCCCTCTTTTCCAGAGTATGAGTAGATTAAAATGTCCTGGTTTGTGGGAATTACATTTTAATGAATTCTAATATCCATGGATCCCTTTAACAAATGGGTTTTTTCATCAGTTCCTTTAATTACAAGGATCAGCTTGAAGCAAAAGGACTTGAAAAGATTTACATTTAGGGGGGAAAAAAAAGGGACAAGGGGATGTCCCATCTATATTTGGAAACAAAAATCTAAGGGAATTATTTTGACTTTTTTTCCCTTCCTGTTCAGTGTATGGAACCTTTGTTTTTGCAGTTACTATCTTTTAGGTCAAAACTTCACAAACATCAGCTATTCAACATCATCAACGTTTAAGGCAGAAATTGTTGTCCTCGTGCTTTCCTTGACCCCTGGCATAAGCACACGTTTGCATGGGCATGGGCATCCTCCCTCGTGTCCGGGCATGGTCCAGTTCCCGCTTTCTTCCCTCGCAGGGGATGCTGTGTGCTTGTCACGTCCCCTTTTGCCAGCAGGTGTCCTTTCAAGCTCACGGCAAGAAGATATTTTTTAGGAGATTGGCTAAACATTCAGAGCCCGCCTCATCTCTCTGAGCTGCTGGAGAACGGAGTGGCACTGTGCAAACTGGTGAAACGTGTCACAGAAATGGTCTTGAATCAAATGCCACACGTGAACGCCCCAAATTTTAGGGAGATTGTCTTATCTGGAGAGAAGAGGTAACGCTGCAACTAAAGCTGTGGGATCCTGATACATTTCTGCTCTCCGCCTTTAACTCTGTCTATAACCCTGAGATGCTCACATAGTGCTTGTGTGCATTCTGGCTGTAAAAGGATGGTAATGTTCTCTTCCTCACAGGTCATCCTTGTTTGCTAATGACTGGGATGGGCTCAGATACCTTGAAGACAGAACTCAAGTTTATATAGGTAGATTTGGTTTTAAAAGTCAAACCTAAACACTCCTAAAATAGGTTTCCTGAGCTTGTTTGCTAATACCCATGGTTACTTTGGAGGTATCTTTGTTTTATAGGTGTAGTTTGAGGGGTTCATTAGGATTTTTGTTAAGAATATGCTTTTAAAAGGGTTCACAAATCTAAAATAATGATCCACAAAGTCATGTATGTACTGGCAAGGAAGGGTGATGGTAGGTGATGGAAGGGTGATGGTAGATCTGCTGTCCCGTGCTGCTACTATACTGTTCTTGCACAACGAGCACATCCAGTGGTGTGGTGCCACAGCTCCTGAGCTGTGTGTTTTCTAGGACTCTCTTGTAAATCAGATCTAGACAGTTTTAAGTTTGCCCAAGGAACAAATAGCAACCACATGGATTATCCTGAGCAGAGTGAGTTACTCTCCTGAGTTACCAGTTGAAACTCGCTAAGGGAGTCCTGATAATTCTCATTTAATGTTATGGCTCAAATTACACTTGTCATATTATATTGTTTCCTGGAGTGAAAATATCTCTATGCTAATATATTACTGTAACTGGGGAGGAAAAGCAGTATTTGAGGACAGACCCAACTGAAGAAAGGCCTCAATTCCTCAAGAATTTTTTTACTCTGTTTCCTTAAGTTTGTATACAACAAAGAAATGAAAGTGAGCTTCATCTCTGTTATGTTTTTGTCAATTTGCCTAGTTATGGGTGTTACATTTCTTCTCAGATGTGTGTTTATGCTTCCCAGTGTTTTTTAGACTGCCCTCCATTACAAACAGTGAACTCATCCATATGATGCTGTCATTATCGGGCTTGTAATGAATTCCTCCCAGATGGGCTCCCTTGCCTCTCTTCAGCACAGAAGCTGATGGAAATTTCCCCCACTGTTAGTAGCATAATGTACAGAAAGAAAAAATGAAAACATATGATAAGTTGTTACCCTTGTGACAACTTGTGACCGCTTCTGTCACGGGAGCAATCTGGTCATCTATTCGTGTGATATTAACAGTTGGTGTTTTGATACTTAATTCTTTTGTTGTTGTTGTTGCTTAAATCTTGACTCCTATTGACTGCAAAAAATATAGTAAGGAGTTATCTTAAATATGTTAAAAGTTTACAAAAGTTTAACTAAAATATGAAGTGGATTTCTTAAAAGAAAAAGACCACAAAACCCCTCAAAATATGATAACACACTAGTATACAGGCTGACTGAACGTTGGAGACACTTGGAAATCCCCCATTTTCTACAGCTGCCATAAATGGAAGAAAAATCCCTGGAACTTTGGGGTCTCTTTGAAAACTGGCACTGGGGCTCAAGCTTTCTTGCAACTGTCCACTCTGATGCTATTTGTGCTGACTCCCTTCTTACTCAAAAGCAATGCAAGTTTCATTTCTGCTAGTTAATCAGATACTGCCTCTTTACAGGTTAATCTTTCTCAGTTTATCCACACAAATAATGGATAAGCAGCCCTGGTGTGAGAGGACAAAGAGATAAAAAAAACAGCAAGGTTTTGTTGGCTTTTCCCCTATTAGTCACCAGAAAGCAAATATCAACAGCCTATTACAAATTTGAAAGTGGTTCAGGCATGATCTCTGTCTTTCTGTCAAAACATACATAGTATGCCAAGGGCAAAGACTGAGTGTAACACCTCACTGCAGATTGCTGTCATGCAACGTTCCAAAGAGATTTGCAGATACAGCGCTAATAAAAAGCTCCACAAGCCTGTGGTTTCATACGAAGTGGGGAGGGAAAGGAATGGCAATGGAGCACGTTTTCCTGCCCGTTAGTTGAGGCAATGTACTGCATAAATAACCAGTTTGGGCCTTTTCTCTGTCTTTTGTTGTTAGCAACAGTCTGCTACGAGGCACGGAGAGGAAAAGACAAGGACAGTCTGAAAATAGCAGGAGATGGATCATTTTCATGGTCAGGTGGTGATTTGCTGCATCTGCAGCATCAGTGGTGTTAAGTTTCATTGTTTTTCTAACTAACTGTAAATACACTCATGTTGAGAGTGATGATAATAATATTCAGCCCTGAAATCCAATGAAGATTCCAGCTGACAAAATGAGAGGAATGGGAAAAAACCTAGCAGTTCCATTCCCATGTCAGGGGATGTGTCTCATAAGAAGTGTTGCTGCTTTATACATTTTATTCCTTTCCCACCTCCAGGTATTTTTCCAGTTTACTGCTTCCTTAGAAGTGTAGTGTGTCAAGTTAAATAGAATTTCCTCCTTGCTTGTGTGAGCAAACTCTTGTATGTTTTCTGTAAAGATGTAACAAGAAGCACAGGAGTCCTGGGAGAGGAAAGAGCCCATGAGCTTAAAAAAAGAAATACTAACAACCCTGTTGTGGTTGAACTCGAGAGCACAGGTTTATGGTTCAAATCTGGTGGTTGTATGTAGAAGTGGAGGTAGAACATCTTAGCAGAGTTCTTTCTAAAATAAAGGGACAAATACAATTCCTCTGGCTTTGCTGAACATGTCAGCCGAGCTGTGGCCAGGATCTTTCAAAGCTTTCAGTTAAGGTAATTCAGTGGCTTGTTCTAGAGCATGTAATATCTGCAGTGAGGCTGGGTTCAAGGTTTGTATAGCCAGTAGTTCATACACTTCCAGGATTAATTGCTGGAAGGGAAAAAGTAACAAAACAAAAGTAGAAGTTACAAGGGCAATTTACATGAAGTATTAAATTCAGTGCTACTGTCAACACAAATACAAACCAAACAAAAAACCCCAGTTGGACAAGAATACCTGAGACTACCTGTTATTGCTCCTAAAGTCTTCAGAACCACATTAATCTGATTGCCAGTAACAGGCAGGGTTTTTCCACTCATTGTTCATTTTAAATGGTTTTAACAGCTCTGGAAGTATTCATGAATTCAGGTTTCCTCACTCCCCTAATCATGTTGTCAGCTTAAAATTCACATTTAATTAACCTCTTCACCCAAGGCATAAATCAATACTAAAACTCCAAATGCTAACCATACTGATAGTGATTTTTATTTGGGCTAGCTTGTTGGAAATTAGGCATTTAGATGCCTGCAGGAAAGGAAAAAACTAGTTGTGTGGAGTGGAGCACAACTAACTCAAACTGTAATGATGAATGTCCTTGGATTGAATGGGAAATCCATACATTTAGGTTCCAGGGAGGAAAGTGAGAAGCAAATGAAGCAGAGCATGATGGTGCATTCAGGACAAAATTCACCTGAGTGGCTGGACTGACTTACATTTGAGTACAGGTTGCACCTGTGTTAATTCCTGAGAGTCCCAGAAAGATCCTTAAGTAGCAATGGCAAAGCAGAAGTTAGAGTTACCTGGATTTGCACATGTACAACCAGCTATTGAGGAGCAAAGTGAGACTTTAACTGTGGAATTTTTCAGTGTGCTAGTGAGATGCAAACACAACAGCTTGAGTCCTCAACGAAGGGTTCCTATGATCAGACACTTAAATCATGCAACTTATATTTATTTCCAAGATGAGCATCTCTTCAAAGCCAAGTATTTAAGTTCACTCTTACTAATGGAGGGAGAGAAGCAACTTGAAGGAGTGTTGAGATGATGCCAACTTGGGTTATTGCAAACTGCCAAGTGTGGAATCTTTGTGAAAATGAGATAAGTGGAGCTGAGGAATCATTTGTGTAAGGAGTTGCATAAATTTAGTTAAAGAGTATAGACAAACTATTAGTGTGGCAATGGTTGTAGCAGTGACTTATGTTAACCAGCCGACTTTACAGTCAGGCTGTCTATAAGCACTTAAATCTTTGGCTGGTGACTGCCTCAACTGATAATGAACAGTTGAGGGTGATAAGCTTTAGCAGTTTCAGATGGAGTAGATAAGCTTTAGCAGTTTTAGATGGAGTAGTTTAAGGTGTTAGCTGCTCATACAGTAAGGTGTGATTAAAGTCGGTTAATTTACCTTAAGCTTATTTTTATTTAACTTAGGAGGAACCAATCAGGCATCAGTTTAAGCTGAATGTGTCTGCACCAGAGGTTTGCCCAGCTTTAACTAAATCATTTGAGATAGAATGGCAGAGAATTCAGTATGGGAAAGACATTCCTTTTTGGTTTTTTTAATAATCTTGGCTGTGATACACCTACTCCTACAGTGTAACTTCTCCTGTCTTCCCTAAACTAATTGAAACGTGAAGGCAGCACAGTGAGCCAGCACTGAGCAGCTAATACATTTTCTCATCCTGCCTCCTTTGAGTCGATTTCTACTTTCCTTATTCATGCAAGGGCAGCTGGAAGGATCCCTGAAGCTTATTCCAGATGCCACTCTGTACCATAAGCTAGGGAAGGGTAGATTCCAGTGCTGCAGCTGCTGTCTGACCCTGGGTTGCTTTGTTAGTGACCTTGGCAATATGCACAGTCTCCACAGGTGTTGAGCAGGGAGCCTGTGGTTAGCTGCCATATGGTCTGGTTTGTTGGCCTAGTGTTCAGCTTCCAGGCCACTGAGATATCTAGAAATCATTCAAACTATGCATGTCATAAGGGCTCTTAGCTTCCCACTGGCGCATTCTCAGTGATCTCCTCTTCATGTGTGTTGGTGTGTTACAACTCCAGGGTGAAACACATCTTGCTTTATAAGCAAAAAGCTTACTTTCATACTGCTTTTTGCAAATGGTTCCCTTCCATGTTTGCTGCTGCTGTCACCTTGCAGATAATGTTAGTTCATATAGAAAAAGAATTCAGCTTCATGTAGTTAAGAGCTGGCTGTGTGCAACTTGGGTGGTGTTTTATAACTGAGGTCCTTGGGAAACATTTAATATATCAAACACGTTGTAAACACTTGGGAGTCAAAGACTTTAATCTTCCTGTATGAAAAGATCCATTAAAGCGAATGGAGTGGTTTGTCCAGTGTCAAATAGTGAGTGACTGGTTGAACCACTGTCCAAAGCCCAAGAGTCTACTGGCTTTGGACTGTATCAATTTTATCCATTGCATGTGACTTCTTTAGATATTGTTGTATCCAATAAGTATATTATTGACATTTCCAGTTAGCTACAGTCTAACTGGAAACTATCAACTTTCTACTATCAAGTTTCATATTTAGAGCCTAAGTTAATGAATTTCAGGCTGAGACTACATCATGTAGGCTAACCCTAGCAGAGCCAGTGGTGAAATTAGAACCAGTGTAATACTATCCCTCTGCTGCTGTGCCCAGGCTAATGAATCAGCTGAAGCAGGATTAATTTGTCTAGATGTAGTCTAGCAGATTATCCTTGTGTAAAAAAAAAATCCTTGTTATTAATACTGCTGCTACATCCTAAATTAGTACCTTTCCTTATGTCTCGTCCTAGGAACACAGTGGCATAGGAGCTAATAAAAGTCCAGATTCTATTCTCATCCAATATACTAACTTGATGCATAAGCATTCTGTATTCTCAATAAGTTTTTCTTGTCAGTGTTGTGCTGAAAGGGACATGTCTTACAGGGAGGAGTTTGTATGCATGCACTCATATATGCATGTGCACAAACTTCAGCTGCAGAAGGCAGGGGAATATTGCTGAGTTTAGCTGGGTGATGAAAAGAACTGTCCTGGTATCTCACGTTATTCTTGACCAAGTGGGACTCCACAAATGACAGAGCTCTGACTGTTCTGCAGGGAGACTTGTAGAATTGAGCAGGATTAAGGTCCTGGCTTTGAGGTGCAGAGTTACAGCAGCGTTGGTTGCACACAGGTAAATGCTGACAACCATTTTCTGAACGTTGCTTGTGTAAAATCCAGATGGATGGTTTCAAGCTAAAGTGTGGGCCTAAAGAAATTTCCAACTAGCCATCTGTTCAATGTGAATTGAGAATGTTCTTCAAAAGAAGACTGCTGAACACCAAAAGTATTGAAGGGAGGATTGCCATAGGGCAATGCATTGTACTGCAGGATTTAAAACTCCAGAAAAGAGGTGGAAAAAATTAATCTGAAATCTAAAGCTGGTAAAAGCAAATTCATCTCATTAAACCTCTTCATTTGCTGCCTTCAGAAGATCTGCAGGAGCCTTGTATAGGATTAAGGAAAGGGCATCGAGATGAACAGAGTACAGCAAGGGGTTTTGCAGATGGCATCTCTCCCTCTTATGAAAAGCTTTCCATACCTTAACATTGTGTTCAGACAGCTCAATGTAAGGTAATAAAAATGTGCACTCAGGTGGGTGAATATGCAAGAAATCAGTATAATAGGTCAAGCTAAAGGGAGAAAAGGATCTTTTGAGGCTGGAAGGATTTTACAAGTAGTATGTTCTGCTTTAGAAAAGCATCTTGATTCTAATGTTGCTGCCTCATGACATTTGATGTCTCCTTGTCTTTGTAACAGAAGAACCTGTTTGTTCAACTTGCAGGGCAAAGCTTACGAGTCTGAGTGCTTAACAGATATAATACACAATAAAGAAAACATCTGTTTGTGCAAGTTTTTAAAAACTTCAAGCATTTTTGAGAGGTTGGATGTGTGTTCTCCTCAGCAATTTAAAATTGTACTATTTTCCTACTCTGTCAGCAAAGAAACAAGTATTGATAGCTTCCAAAGAGCAAACCTGAAGCAATACTGTTTGGAGATAAAGAACCTGATTTAAGTCCCTGTGTCCACATGTTTTCCTATAAAGAACATGCTGAGTGATGGCTTATTTTTATATACAACCACAGTGTTGGACTGGAAGCTCTCCTGGGCAGAGAATCGGCTTTCATTTGTTTTGTAAAGCCCTTGCACAGGTTTCTGCCAAGATAAGTAGCAGCCTTCAAAAGCAGGGGACCCTCAAGGCCCTGCTGGTGCAATCAGACATGCAGATGGAGATTTTTGGCAAAAGCAGAAGCTGAGATACTTCAATACATGTGCAATAAGCAGGATTTTCAAAGCATACAGCTTGGTATGAAAGCAGGTGCAAAGCAGGTAGCTAATTTTTGTATTACTAATAAAATTCTCACAATAGGTTTCTAGATGGTCCCTTGCAGACCTTTAACATTCTGTACCCAACTGCCAGGAAAATATTTACAGCATCAGAGGCCCACAGTACTTCCTATTTGGCCCCCACAAAGAAACATTTAATTTCCTTAAGCCCTCTTCTGTTAGTGTCAGTTGTGAGATTCTTAAATACAGCTTGCAACCAAATGTTATTTATGATTCTTTTCTTAGCTGTATCTAGTAACTGCTAATTAAGTCTTTTGTAGCATGACTCTGAACTAATTAGGGTTAATTGAGCCTGCTTGTGCATTAGCTACTCCAGCACTTGTCCTGATAATCAGGAGTTTTGAGAACACTGAATATTTTCCTGATTAGCTGGCCTAAATTCATGTTCTCTCCTGTTATTCTGGCTCTTATGACCTTTCATGATTGCTCTGATAGTAAACAGCAGTATCCCTTTCCTGCTGTCTTATTTCTTGAGAAACAAATAATGTCCTGGTTGCTACAGGAGACTCTTGTGTGGCCACTTGGCTGCAGTAATGACTGCACAAAGTTGTAAGTGAAGAGTTTCACAGGTGTTCATTAGGTGTCAAAAGCTGTGAGGTGCCAAGCTGCTGCAGCTAGAGATGAACCCAAAAAGCTCTTTTTTGTGTATAACATTGCACAGGGCCAACAGCTGGTGTTGATAAACTGTCGTGGTGGAGGGAAGAATGTCAGTACCTGGACTGGTGATGGGTTAAACTACTTGCTGTAGTGTAATGATGGGTTTAAGGTATGAATTTTGTATTTTTTTACCCTCCCCTCAGAGGTCCTTCCATCCAAGCTCTTGGTCAGTTCTTTCCCATTTACGACAGTCTTTAAGAGAGTTACTGGTCTGAAATCTGCCATGTAAGGATCACCTGTGCTTATGTTTTATGGCAGATGAGGAGGTTGCGTTGTGTACCACCAACCAGTTAGCCAAAGCTCATGCAGGTGACTGGGCTGAAACAGTGTTAATTTGATTATTTCACGTTCCTTTCTCTCATCCAGCTGGTTTTATCCACTTATCTGCTCTGCTTGTTCTCATCATAAACTTTCTTCAGCGAGACTTCACTCTAGTTGTCTGTTTTGTATCTTTTACCTTTGGTAATCCGGGAAAAAAGAAAGACACGTGTCTGGGAACTGTTGGAGTACTAAAGAAAACAGAGTGTGCTCCACACAGAACAGAAACCGTGAGCAGCTCTGCAAAAATCAAGAGTCCAATCAGAAAGCTGATTTAGACAGAGGTGCAAGGGTATACACAGGAGGCAATCATCCCCCTAATACACCTGCAACCATCAGACAAAGAATTGAAGCACTGAGGCTATGTAATTGACCTACTCTGGTTTTCTACTGCAGCACATGCACTGTCCAGCCCTGGTGGGAGCAGCAGGATCGTTATCACTTATCACTCAGACATTTAAATTAAGATTATTATTATTTCTTTTCATAAAACTGAACTTCTAAAACAGAATCCCAGAGAAATGGAATTAATTGCTGGATCTGCACTGAATCACCAGGAGACATGGGTTTATTTTTGTGGCACAGTAGAAAGTGCTTAATCAGTAGGAATTAATGTGGAGGAAAACTACACATGGCCCACTTATTGAACACCAGTATGCCCAGGATGTTCCTCTCACAACAGCTCAAATTTACTCAGAGTAAGGAACCACCCTGAGCTACCTGAGTGGCAGCTATCATAACTAGAACAGCCTTGCCTAGAGCTTTCTCTTCTCTGTATATTCTAAATGCTGGCAAATGAGACCGATCATACACAACTCTCTTGATTTCTCGGTTTCTTTTTGGGGTAGGGAAAAATGTAATTTGGAGTATGAAAAAGTGGATTCCCCTACTGAATTACCCATTATTCCAGTGACTAGAGTGAAACATATTCTGCTTCTCCAATTTGGACTGATGCCATCATTAAGAACCTGTTTCTTTTAATTAGACTCTCTGCTATGTTTCCTCTACATTAGAATCATTCTCAGCGTGCTGGTTTGCATCTATATTCTGGTGTACATTGTGATCATTTGGGAGCTGTAAGGAGCCCTCCCTCTGCCAAAATTACCCTCAGAAAGACAGGTACTACTTCAGTCTGGACATTTTTTCCCCCCAGCACTGCAGGAAGAGGATAATAGGCAACTGACTTCATTAATGTTTAAGTCTTTGTAAATAGATATTTGTAGTCTTAATAAAAGGGTATGGTCTGTTCTGGCTCCTTTTGTGATGGCTGCCAGATTGTTTCTGCACTGAAATATAAAACTCTGCCTGGATATAGATAATTATTGCAAAAACTTGCCAAGCTCGAGAATTCCTCTCTGTTAACCAGTTCTGCAGGGTTTGAAATTTACAGTTTGAATCCTTTATTTGCATTTTGGTTGAAAACTGGAGAGAGTCAACATCTGGTTTAGAAAGTATTTAAATCTATGGTGCTAAGAGCAGAGGGGTAAATCAAATGTACTAGTATACTGTTTATTAGGTTTAAACTTACAATTATATAGAAGTCTGATGCCAATTGAGAATTGAAATCCACTGTGTGTGGAAACCTTCTAAAAATGATAGGAACATGCTCTGACAAACATTCTCTGATGTGTTAATTTCTCTGTTCTCCACAGTCTTAATTTTTTACATTTTTTACACTTTTAAAATGTACAGTGTGGCTGCTTGCTTATACCCTGCTTTATATCAGGAAAATTAAGACAAACATGTCCACTGTGACCAGAAACAGTAATTGCTCCACTGATGGTGTTGGTGAGATGTTTTCTGGCTGGCCAGATCTCCAGTTCTGCTTTCTGTTGCTTTTCTGGAGTTCACCTTGCTGCTGCTTGCTCCAATGTGAGAATCCCCTCAGAGAAGACTGTGACAAGGACAATATATTACTGACAAACCTTGAGAGAATGTTAGGAAACATCATTCCAGCTGTTAGAGTCAATGAGCAGAACTGTGATTCTTGTCTTTTTGCTATTTCACAGCATAAAACTGTCACCTCATTAATCAGAGGAGCATGTTACCACGCTGCTCCAGCATGAAGAGTGTTATCACTGTTGTTGGCCATTCCTGGGAATAAAACTGCAATTTGATAATCCCCACTTAGTGCATTTGAAATTTACAGTGGAAGTTCTGTTTACTGTACTTGATTATTAATCAAACTGGTGAGGATTTAAATACATGCATTAGAAGGCATAATTAAAAGGAGGTTGTAATAGGGGAAAAAACTCTCCATTTAGTGAAGAACAGTTATAAAGCACTGCTGGCTTAGTACAAGGAGGCATGGCTGAGATGCTTTGGAGGTATGATGGCACAGTGAAGGGATGAGGTTCTGCTGCTTCTGTTCTCTGACAGAACTTCCTAAACAAGGATGGCTGTTGTTTCTGTATCTCTGTCCTGTGATTATTTTGATGATATTACTATTATCTATAACACTTAGAAGGTGGAGATGGAGGTATAGAGTTTCAAGCTTTCTGGTTTTATCTCATTGTGGACAGAACAGGCAGTATAGATACTCACCAAGGAACCAAAGAGAAGATTTGCTTAACAATTGCTTGAAGAATCTCTGCCAGTCTAGGTGAAAAAAGTAGCAGCTGAGAACATTTTTTTAAAGTCTTTTTTTCAAATCCTGCCTTTTGACTGAAGAGCTCTGAGCAGCACAGAAACTGCAGCTGATGGAGGAACACAGAACCCTGGCTGTGCACTTGGGGAAATCTGCAGGCTCTATAAAGCCTAGCTGCAGGAGGGATCTGGTTATTTGGTAGAGATTTCTTTTGAGAAAAAGACGTGGTACAGCGAGGAAATGCTAGTTGATACCAGATTTATTAGCTCATAGCTAAGACACACAATATTAGCACTATTTATATTGTTCTGTTAATGAACTGACTCTGATAGAGATAGTGTTTCTACTTCTGGTTCTTCTGTAATAGCAAAGAGTATATTTCTAGATATCATTATGTATGTATGTATTAGGCTTTTCTCCTTTCAGCAGGATGCTATTAAGTAGTTCTGATAGACAAAATACAATATGAATAGACAGAAACCAAGATTTTGATCACATTTTAGTCCAGTGTTTTCAATGTTGTCAGTATAGGCAATGTCTGAGGCAACAAATAGGATAATTACTAGAGCAAAAGGTAGGACAAAGCATTTCCAGGAAGCATCCTGGTAGGAATATTATCTTCCTAGCAGAGAATGTTCCTGTAAGAATGCATGAAGATCTCTGCTTGTTTTTAGGAAAGGATTTCCTGGTGGTGGAGGATACACTCTAGCATCAGTGAATGTTCTTTAGTGTTAAAAGAGGAAATATTTTATGCAACAAGACAGATTGATTGCTCAAAGACTGGTAATCTGCAGTGCCTAATTAGTCAGTCAAGTCAAATTGTACTTAGCGAGCGTGACACAATTCCATTACAATGGAAACACAAAGGGAATTCAGTTTTTATTACCACAGAGAAGAAGGTCAGTGGCTCAGGAGAAACATGATGGTTTCTTTGGAAAATACAAGATGGAAGTTCTGAAATAACTCTTTAGCATTGGCTACATAAGTTAGCAAACAGTTTATTTCATGAATGTATTTTCTTTACATAATTTCTCTGAATAGTGAAGTAATGTGTAAGCGGAGAAGTACATTTTATCAATGTCTTTTCTTTCTATATGTAATTTCTTTTAATAGAAACATGTAGGAGAATATTTTATTACTGCTCTGTCTACCTAAAATTGGCTAGAAGCACAGGCAACAAAGAGGAGCAAACACCTTACAACCTGTGGTGGTTGTGTGTGCTGTTAGTCATCCCAAGATCCTCCTTTCTTCAGGAACAAGCAAAGACACCCACTTCTGTCCCAGTGCCCTGCTCAAACTCTAGGTTGAAAAGAGTTAATTTCTGGCTTTGTAAATCCTCCCTGCATTTTCAGATGGGAGAGGTTTCTTTTTCCTAGAGTGCTCTGCATGTGGCCATGCCTTTCTGTGGTACTTCTCCCCAGCACTAGCTCACTTCCAGGCAGTTGTTGGAGTCATGGCTTGCATGATGTTACACTTGCCATTAAAAAAGCTTCTCTAAGATAGTGCTTTTTCCCTATATTTCCCCAAACAGCCTGTACAAATGGAGAGATGAGTGGGGATGGCAGGCATGGTTTCATAAGTGCTTGAAACCTCTAAGTGAAATGATTTTTAAAATCTGAATTAATCTCCTCATCAACTGTCATGTAAAGTGTGGTGGTCTTGAAGTGAGAGTTGATATAAACAGGTAATATCCAGAGAGTTTTGCTTTATGGATAGATTAACACAGTAACAATTGTTGAACTCCTCATGGAGAGATGCAGACACTTAGAGGCCGGTGGAATGACAACGTATGGGTGGATTTTACTGTTTCTTTACAAACATTGATTTGTGGGATCCATAATTAAACATGCATACTTTTGATGATGGAGAAATATATTTGCTGGTATGCAAGGCAAAAATGTTAGAGGAAGAAACCATTGCATATATCACCTTCCTCTGCTGGAGGAGGATTTCTGTCTCCCATCTAAATATGCCAGCCTAGTAATGAAACTTAATTTATAAATCATAGATGGTCTGGTTGGGTTTTTTTTGTCTTCCCTTCCTCCAATAAATACTTAAGTATTTAAAATATTCACAATGCAGGTTTTGTACTCAAGAATTAATCAAACTGTCAGGCTGTACACCAGACGCTGCAGAGAATACACAGTGGTGTGTCATGGTTACTTAGCAACTACAGCTGAAGAGGTTAAGGTAGAAAATACTGTCATTTTCCTATGCTTGAGGTGTCCTCTTCTCCCTCTCCTCTGTACACATATTTGCCCCCAACAGATCAACTCTTTTGTATGTTTCAAAGATCTTATGTTATGCCTTTCAGAAGAACCTATTTCTGCAGAGCAATATGAATTAAATGGTGAATTTTGAGACTGTGAGTGTTACTCATAACAAGCACAGGAGGTGTTAATATAGAATGTATGTAAAGAATTCCCACTGCTGAATGGGAAGCTGTTTAATTTTACTGTAATATCTTTTTCCTTAAAAATTGAGATCAGTAGGGATAAGTGCAGTTTTGACTAAATCACTGAAACAATGTTCTGTCGTGGTGGCAATGGAAGTGAGAACTGCTTTGCACTGGCATTTTGGTGGTAATATTTATTGCCCTGATAAGGAGTTTGAGTTTGCTTACTAGGAGGAAATAGATGACCTCCTACAGCTGAGTTGTGCTAGAAGATTTGCCTCTGGCAGTAGGTTAAAAATAATAGCAGTTCTGAAAATTTTATGAAAGCTTCAGGGTAAACGTTACTTTAACATCAGCAGCTGTAACACAAACAAGCCTTGAATCCTGCATCTTATGAAATGGTAATGAGAAACAGATCCAAACTTTCTGTCGTTCATGAAGGGCGCATGTCTGAATATCCAGATGTGGATGAGCACGAAATATGCAAAACAGAAACCTTTGTGGAAGGAGTAGAAAGTTTGCCAGGACCACGTGGGCACCATTGCCATGCAGCATTACTAATCATTAGCTCTTCAGTTTTGTACGGTACAAAATGTTTATTATGGTCTTAGGAGCCAAAGGAAACCGAGATCCTCCTCTGCTACCTTCTCGTTATAACGTGGCTACTGTCATGTGCTAGAAGAGTGTTTGTCATACTGTGCAACACTGACTGAGGAGCTCAAACAGGATTGTCTGAAGCTACCATGCCTTTCTTCTTCTGGCACCACAGTTGGCAATGTAGATGTCTCTGAAGGTCTTCCAAAATGATCATCTTTTGTACAGATGAGAGAAAAAAGTTGCCTGACATTGCTTTAATCTGAAGTCTTAGAGTTGGACTGAGAAGAAGTTTGCAGGAAACTTGAAACTCCAGATTGCCATTCTCAGTGGAATGGGTAACTACGGTCAGTTTCAGATTGGGAAGGGAGCTAGATCATAAGTTTTGAGCTTTTTCCTTCTGACTGCTATTAAGCCTTGTGAAAGAGTTTATGAACATTTAAAAAAATTAGACTGAATGATGAACTTCTTAAAAAGATGATTAAAGATGTGAGCACAAGAGAGAACATTCTGAAGTGTTTAACGATTCACAACACAGCCTCGTCCGTGCCTTTGATTCATTGTTTACTATGTGTCACTGTGGCTTGACCACAGATCAATTCCCCATCACTCTTCCCTTGATCAGATTTTACTCTTGCCTGCCGTGGCTTGTGCTTATGGGTGACAAAGGAAAATGCTGTATATAAAAATAAGAAACTGCTCTTGTAGAAAAAATATCCATGCTACCTGATTACTTGTGAAAGATGAAGCTGGGGCATCCTACAATCTTCCACTCTGCAGTGAAAATCAAGTCAGAAGGAAGGAGGAAAACAGATTGTAGAAGAATAAGTAGTTCTTAAAATAATGGCACGTTCTGCAGGCACAAGGAAACCCACAAAATCAATGTCATTTTAACACTTGTTGTGTAATCATTTACTGTTCACTTGAAGTTTATACCTGGGTAAACTTGGTTGGATTTCCCAAACTTCTCTGGTCTGATCCTTCTCTCTGATGTTAGCACAGCTCCACTCTTTTAAATGGAACAATAGCCACATATGCTTTCTGAAATACACCTACATATGCCAGGGAAGTGTTAAAACGTTTCCCCAAGTGTAGTGTATCTTTTGGGATGCAATCTCTTTTAGAAGAGACAGCTTCAGATTAACAAACTGGTTATTGTCTTTTTGTAAGAGTATTTGAATAATTACAGGGATTCCTTTAGCAATATAGTGGGCTAAGTTCCCATCCCCTCACTCCCCATAGCCTTTACACTCACCTCCCACCTTTTATGGTGCAGATATATGTACTGGGACAGCTATTGTAGCTGTTCAGCAGTTAGTAGCCAGCAAAATATGTAGGAATTCTGGAGTTCTCTCAGATACTATGTAGCCTATATAATGGATGAAGAACACGTTAAATGGTTTGGAGGTGTTATTATTGATGTGATTTTTATTGGAGCTATTTTCCCAAGCAAATTCTCAGTGGCAGTCCACCAGAGTACACTTAATTCATTAGAACAGGGAGAACTTGAGTTAAATGCATTATAGATGAACTGTTGGTACATAATAAGGTCAACTCATCCAGGGCAAATACTCTCCTGGTTAGTAGCATTTGTAACAGGATCTTGCCAACACGTGGTTTTGCTTCAGCTGGGTTTTTAGGCAATTTCTGCCTGGCTATTTACTGATGTTACTTAAATTCCCTTTACTGAACCCGTTTAAATCTGCAGTTGATGCCATGCATGTAATTCTTTGCTCGATGAAAGTGTGATGTCAAGTTTACATAGTGGTTTATGTTCAAAGACTGACACTATAAAGGCAGTGTTGGTGATGTAGGTGGGAATCTACCTCAATATCAAGTATTAAACTTCAAGCTTACAAATCTTTTGGCTTTTGAAAAATGGAACTGCCATGGAGATTGAAGAGGGGTGATCCAGACATGGGCTGTCACTTCAACTTCCTACATGACCTGTGTTTTTAGTGGCATTAGCTGGATTCTCAGTATCTCTATATTTGCCCCTTCCAATTTCCTGGTAAGATATGAAAGGTCTTTGGTACTTCATATAGTAATAGTCTTAATCATTTTGTTCTTCCAAGGAATAGCCTTGACCCGATATAGCCATGACCTCAGTGGTGTAAATTGGCAAAGCCCCTTGTGCTTCAGTGAAGCAATGCTGATTTAGATAGTCTGACCTGATAGAATGTACTGTATAGGATGCAATTAGGAGGAGAATTGGATCTCCAGTGCTAGGAATAGTGCTTTCTGTATTGTACTGGGGGAACAATAGGTTTAATTAGCTGTTTTGTAAAGAACTAGAAGAAGGCAAAGTGTTAGAGCAGTGTTAAAGGTCAGCCTGCTGTTTTCCACATCTAATCTCCCATGGGAGAAGAACCAGAGCAACAGGAAGAGAGGGAATCTGAACAGATAAACTGTGACTAGCAGAAATGATTGTGTTTGGGCTTCTCGGTGCACTGCTTGTATGTCTCTTGTTAAATCCCCAGTGATGGTGTTGAATGGCAAAATCGCTCTTAAATCACACGAATATCTGGGTTTAGTTCCAAGCCTTACAGCTACTACTGACATAAGTGCCCTGCATCCCCCCATTCCTTAGTACTAGTCATCAGTATGCTGATGAGGAGAAACCTCATGTAGTAAACCTGTAGTTATTCCTGACCATGCAAACATAACTGAACATCATAGTTGACACCTCCAACTGGTTTGCTCTGTGTCTTTAATTGTCTGAACTGTACTGTGATGAACAAAGCACAATGCCTTTCTCTTGCTCTGTTTTCCAGTAGGTATTTTTTGAATTCCTCAACAGTACTTTCTGGCCCTTAGAGATGTCCAGTCATGTATAATGTGCTGTAGTGGAGCTAGCTGCTAAACTAACCCTGATAATCCAAGCCCTTAGAGACTGCTACTATGCTAGCGAGGCATGGATTAATTCCCTATCAGACTCTGCTTCCACAGGGTAAAAATCACATCCAATTACCAGAGCTGTATGGGTACAAAAGTCAAAGAGAAAAAAAATACTGTTGAAGATGGAGCCTTGGTTGAAGAAAATTCTGGATGTGTATAAAGCAAGCCCAAACTGACCATAGCCCACATACAATGCTACGTTCCTTAGAGCTGGTTGGCCAGTTTCTCACTGGAAAGCCAACTGTTTTCTTAAAGAGTCAACAGCAGCAGCTTGTGATTTGTGTCATTCCAGGCTCTCGTTTGCTAGAGCATGGGCACAAGTGTGACACACGGATCTGTAACAAAGTGGTTCTACACACGGGATTTCCTCAAAGGGGAATAACATGAAATAGGGGGACCTAACACTAGTAGTCTGTGCTTGGGGAAAACACTTTCAGCTGTGAGACTAAAAGTAGTTTTTCAAGCAGTTTCCACTACAATATTCTTCAGAGCAGGGCAGGCTTGAAAAAAATGTATGACAAAGTAGCAGTTGGTTTGCAAAGACAGCTAAAGATGTTCAGAAAGGGAGCTACTGTTTCCTGGCCAGCTCCTCTAACTCCAGTTTGTCATTCACATTCACCACTTCTCACATAACGTTGTTTTGTTCTCTGAAGTTCAAGTCACTCTTCTGGAACTTGCATTTAACCTTTAAGAAACAAGCTGAATTCCCTGTGACCTTGAAGGATGGGGGCAGAAAGGGTGAGAAATATCACCCTGTCTCACTAAAGACACCTTTAGAAATATCTAACAAGGCATTTAATCTAAATGGGAGAAAAGGACAGTTACATTAAGTGACAGGATCTGTAGAGAGGCTAAAAAGATCTTGCTACAGTGACTAGAAGTCACATCTAGGACAACAAATGACAGACACATGAGCTGGAAAAGTAGTATCTCTGTTGTCATGTGAGTCTGTCTCTGAAAAAGATGCCAGGGGAATGAGAGTATGAGCAATTCAGGTATGGAACAGAATAATAGATGTAAAGGTTATCAGTCCTCAGATTTGAGGTGATAAGGCTAAGAGGAAATGCCACTTTTCCTCTTGCTTTTTTCCTGCCTTTTCTGTTGATCATTCAGTGCTGTGGCACAAATAGGAAACATTGCATCCAGCTTTGGAACATCTGCATCACTACTAAAGGCAGAATAGTGACTGTGATGTGGACCTGCTGTCTGCTCTAGTGGAGCAAAGTGATTAAGTCTTCATGAAAGTTTTGAGTCTTCTCTGGTGTCCAGCTTCTGCAGTGGAATAGTAACTCCTATAGTGCTGGGTGAGTGAGACTGGCCACAGATCATCAATCTTTAACATCATTAAGTGACAGTAGCCTTAAAACAGACCTTATCTGTTCTGAGTTGGGGCAGCTGATAGCGTTTTGTGTCTCTAAGTTGTTTAGGAATCGGGAAGTACAGTCCTGATCTTACAGATGGGGAACTGAGGTGCAACAGAGACTGCAATTTTTGCAGTGTCAGAGGGAAACCTGTAGCAGAGTGGAATGCTATCCTCAGGGTTAAGTAGCTGAGTTCTACCTGCTAAGGTCATGCAGTTCACTGTGTGAGAGCCATGTTTCCCAGTAGCTATGGGCCCTGGGAGTTCACTCATGCTGTCAAAAACTACAGTTTTCTCACAGAAATCTTTTCTCTCCCGACCTGTCACGTTGTCATTCTGCTCAGCTCAGGATGGAGCCAATGAAATCAGCTTTGTTTAGTCAGTTAGTTTGGTACAAATCTGTTGATGATGCTCCCTTGTTGTGTCATCTCTCAGGAGGCTACAGAGTGGGTGGAATCATAGGATGATTTAAATTTGTGAGACCACGGGGGTCAGATGTGCTTAAGCAAAAACTCATTGACTTCACTGTGCACCTTCTGATAGTGACTACATCATGTTTTCATTTTTGTGAAGTCTGTTCTCTACTTCAGTTTCAGCAAGAGTTACCTGCTTCTCTGTCATAAATACATTGCACCTCTTTGTAGAGCTATAATTGAGTTAGGAAGGTTACCATAGCAACTACTGCAATTAATTAAAGTACTTGGGCATGGTAAGTTTGTAGATGCAGAAAACATTTTTGTGTATAAATAGTGCAATCTGTTTATGCTTGAAGGATTTGCCCCTTCCCTCTTTTTCTCCTCTAATCTCAGTTGAGAAAGTGGGCATATATTTCTTTTGGAGATTGATAAATCATTGTGCTCTTCCTCTTAAACTCTGTAAATAAGCCTTTGCAGTTCATGTCCACTGAAGACCTAATGAATGCTAAATGGGAAGGGTGGCATTGACTCTCTGTGGGAGCTGTCAGGGCTGTGAGGACAGCAAGCTAGGCCACTGTCAGTCCACATCTTCTGTTACCCTGCAGTAAGATAACATAGGCATTCTGCTTACTCTTCTCTCCTACTGAGGCTGCAGGTCCACTCTTAACAAAATCAGCTGCTAGGTGGGTACTTTTCCTCCTGGTTGCTTTTGCCAGCTGTAGGCGTTAGATGGGACACAACGTGCATGCAGTGCAGTGAGTACAGCAGAGAATGTGGGTGAGGTGGAGGTGATGGTTCCAAGGAGAGTCCACTGATCAGAGGAGGAGAGCTGTGGGTTCCACGTGTGGCATAGAGAGGAAATGGAAAGAGCAGAAAAAACAGGGCTTTTTTCCTGGAATTTGTGTATTTCTCCCAGGTCTGTCAGCAGGTGAGCAGATGAATGGCCATTCATGCTCTGCAGGGTGATGATGTTGACAATTATTAATCATAGCCCCCTCCATTTGCATATCAGCACCTTTTATCCAGAAGCACCCCTTCTATTTAATGCAGGATCAGATTCTTTACTGGCCAGCAACTGTCCAGACAGCTGGACAGTTCTAGATGTAAGTCACTGCCTGGTGAGAAAGGGATTTGAGGGTTTTTTATTATCATTTTCACTCAGCATTGCTGTTAAGGTCCA
Source organism: Colius striatus (assembly GCF_028858725.1). NCBI lineage: Eukaryota > Metazoa > Chordata > Aves > Coliiformes > Coliidae > Colius > Colius striatus. The sequence continues at coordinate 2,898,701 of NC_084785.1, forward strand.
GAAGGTGCCAGGTATCAGGGAATTAATTCTCTGCTTTTGTGTTTTTTATGTAAAGGGAACATGAAATCTGAAGGCAGTAGTACTAATAATGGAACTAATGCAAGCAGGTAACCTTGTCTGGGCAGATACCCTGCTTTTAGTCCTTTTTTATGTACTCCATTTTACAAAGGAGGAAAATGATATACAGCAGGACAAGCACTTCCCATGTAACGTGCACTTAGAGCTGAAAATGAAATGTGTGAGTCTTAGGAGTATCTCTCTCAAACCACTGAAATTAGACTGTATTTCCTTTTCAGTGACAACATTGCTTCTCCTGTTTTCTTACTCTGAAAGATAATCATTGGCTCTGTTGAACTGAGGAGAAACTTTCCTGTGCATATTAATTGTGGTCTGATGTGTTTCTTTGCACCAGCAGCTGAGAGGGGTTTTTTTTGACAACTTGCTTGTTCGTTCTTTGAAATACTTGGAACCAGTCAACATGAGAGACGAGATGGATAGGAAACAACACATAGCAGGGAATTGATCTGTTACTAAGATGAATCTGTACTATCTGACTGAGATATTCACCTATAGGTGAAGGACAGCATAACTAAGAGCCCCATGGGATATTTTAATACAGTATTTTAATCAAATCAAACCTGGTCAATAGAATTGCCTTTGTCAACTGTTTGCAAAATCAAAAGAACAAAGGCAGAATTATTACTGAAAGGGTGAGCTTTGTGCAGTCAGCAATTCAATTATGTTCAAATGCCATCAACTTCCATTTTCTCTCTCTGCTCCTGGAATTCTGTTCATCAGAGTCATTACCAAAGCACTGAGCATAAACAAGCTCCTTAGTAAAATGCTTTCAGAATCTAATGTAACAAGTTGTTTTGTATCACATAAACAGATGCTCATTTGCAGATACAAAGCTTCACCAGCGAGGATGAGAGGTGGTGGCAGCTGCATGTGTGGATGGAAGGGCATTGGGAATCCCAGGCAAAGTGGGAGTTGGGTTCTTTTACGCTGGAATCTTTGGGTGTGACTTGGACAAAGTTCTTCGGGTTGTCTCTAGTGGTGGCAATTTCTAGTTATACATTTCTATTAGAAATTCCTGAATCAAAGCTGCTGCCATATGTGTGACATGTTCTTAGTGTAATCCTTTGCATGCCCATCTCTGTGCCTTTCTCATAGACTGTAAAAGTGCAGATTCCACTTTCTAAGCACTATGCCATTTTTTCCTATTATTTAGTCATTTTATCACCATGCAGTCAGATGCATTGGGGATTTCTAAATGGTGTGTAAAATGAACATCTGTCCATTGGCAGGAGTGGCACATCTGCTTCCATTAATTTTTCATTATTTCCCAGTGCTGGAGGTCAGATGTTCACAATGTGGTAACGTGCAAGTTTCTCCTGGTGTACATTTAATGTCTACGAAGCACATGATCCTGCTTACAAAAGTATTTAAAAACTCCAAAAGCAAACTGAGAGCTTGCTAGAAAGATTTATTTTTCTAATTATCTTATTTTTTTTTTAAGTCAAGAATCCTGCAGAACTTATCTATGCAGGAACCCATTCGTGATTTACAACAGTTTTTGGCAACTTTAATTATTCTTTCTGCTGTTTCACAGATGAGCATAGTGCTGTTTGCTCTACCAGCTGCCTCTGTATTTCACCTCTTTCCTGTTTCAAGCAGGGGGAATCAATTGCTTCTTAGCATTAAGACTAGTTTGGAAGTACAATAGCAAGGTATAGATTAAATATATCAAATATGCAAATCTGGTAGCCTATAAGGTTAACTCTTTCTTTCTCTTTTTGTCAACTGTGCTAAGCAGTTGCCTTTATTTGGTAACAACTTGTAGGTGCCGTGGTACCATAAATACAGGGACTTTGTGGAGTTCTGTCAGGGTAGAATTATGCTCATGTAGTAACAGATGATCGATAAACCTTGTAGTTATGCACTCCCCTTCCCAGCCTCAGTGCTTTGATTTAAGCAGCCTTCCAATGCCACAAGAATTAGCACTCATCACAGCAGCCTCTGTCACTCCCTGCCATGGCCCATAGTGCTGCATTACAGAGTTGTTAAAGGGTGGATTGGTCTCTCCTGGTGCACATATGCAAAGAAAATGTCACACAAAGGTCACTCAGCATCAGAGTGCTTCACTAAAATGTATCTTGAATTTCAATGGGGTACCTTGTTGGGGAAAAAAAAAACATGTTAATTTTGTTGGCATTTGCTGTGTGCTGAGCAGCGTTGCCTCAGGCTGGCCCCAGCCCCTGCACTGCCAACACATACACTGAAAGCTGAACATGTTCCTAGCTTGTGTATTCATTTCCCCTAGAAGAAAATACAAGGACAGGGAAGGAACAAAGACAAAAAGGGCCCATCTGACTCTGCAGAAGAGTGGGATGGGCAGCAGGGCAGGGAATCTCTGAAGTCCGTGTTCACCTCTGGTGCTACCTCCTTTAGCTGGTTGCCTCAATCAGCTGAATTTTCTTCTCCCAATTTAAAGCCAAAAGGATTGATCTAGGGCTAATCTGGGGGAGGCTTTAGATTTGGATACTTGATACCCAAATCAGGAATGCTTGATCTGGCATCTCAAACCAGGTCTTACTCAATTCCATGTGTTAGGTACCAGTGACATGCTGCACTGTTTTGCCTTATGCTTGTCAAAATGCAAACTGGCATTTCCGACTGTGATGCATCACTCTTGGGTAATAGCAACGTATGATTATCTGCAAATCCACTGTCAGTCCAACTCTGTACTGAAACAAAGGCAAAAGTACTTTGCCATTTAGAAGCAGTTATTTCTGGGGAGGATTTTCACCATATATTGCTAAGAGCCTGGAGATTGAAAGAGAGATTTGATCCCCTACACTAGCGCTTGACATGTAATGACAAGTTTTGTCCTGTGTCAGAGAATTTAATTGATTTTGTCTTCATTGTAGCTTCTTACTCAGCTCTTCTCTGCTTCTTCTTTATTCCAGCCTCTGCCAGATATCAGACTAATACAGCAATAACAGTCCTGATGGTGAGGAGTGAAGTGATAAATGTTTCAAAGAGCAGAAATGGTGCTTTCCTGTACTTGTGTACAAACAAGAGTGCTGGGACTTGTTCTAGGTCCCAGAGATAGTTTTTGTTCCTTGGCATTTGAAACAGTTAAACAGCTCTACTGCCTTCCACCCCACACCTCAGTCCAGCTTTTGCTTGCAAGTCTAACCTAATGGCTGTTCTTAGGGTGCTCATTAGTAGCTGTAAGGAACAGAGTTTAGGAACTGAGAAAGCAAGTGTGCAGCCATTAAGCTTTTGATCTCTGCAAAGGCTTGGAAGCAACAGCCCTTTGGAAAAATGCTGAGGCTGTCTATTGCTGACTGTGTTCAGGTTTCAGCTTCTGAACAGCAGGAGGAAGTTTGCTTATCACAAATGTTCAGTTCACACCAGACTTGTGTTATTTCTGCTGGGAAATCTAAGAGGTGAACTGAGCTAGTGCAGCACAGTGCAGCAACGTGATGAGACTGAATGGCACAACACTTGCACTGTTGAATATTTAAATGGGTGTCAACTACTTGTTACTTTAGGAAAAAAAAATCCCTCAACGTGTTTTGTGTTGCTTTTCCTTCTGACTGTGAAACGAGCTGATCAGTGGGCAGCACGCAGGAGTGCACAGCAGAGAGACGACTTGGTCAGAGGCTTTGGTAGGGTTACTTAGCCTGTTAGTCTCCAGTTAAATCTTGTCTAGTTGCTGATATCTATAACCTGTCATAGGTGATTCGTGGTTTGTAGCATGTGCCACTTCAGCTGTTCCAAATTTCTCTGCTGTTCCTTGTCCTTGAAGGTTGTTTCTGGTTTTTCTTGACACGTAACCTCAATGATAGATTAAAAATGTGTTATAGTATTCTTGTTCTCATCCATCTAAGATGTAACTTATGGACTGGAGCTGAAAGTCATGTCTTTTGAGTGAAGCCACTTCAGTATTTGGTAGCAGGGGTAATGATTTTAATAAGCATTGAGTGAATTTGTTAAAAACCCCCAAAACTTCACATACATTTAACTTTACACATTTAAAGTCACAAAGGAAAATACAGCAAACTCTGAGACTATGACACTATGACATCTGCTCAGCCACTGTTAGTTTTCTTCGTAGGTGGCTTGAGGGAATCCTGTTTGGTTTGTCATGGCATCCATGGTATGTTTGACAGTGCCAAAGGTCCTTGCAAATTCAGACCCTCAGTGTGCATGGAGGTGCTCAGATGTACTTGCAGGGCAAAGAGAATTCAGGTTTAAACAACAATCTGCAGCCACCTTAAAGAGGAGAGCAGAAATAGGCAGATGCAATTTGTTACTCTTGCACTACTGACAAGATAACTGCAGAATGCTGTGGGCAGAGGCAGCAGCGAGCTCGCTTCTGCCAGCTGTTCCGTGTCCTGAGGGAACGTGGTGATTCACTGGCGTGACTCAAGCCATTTTGCAGGATATATATGATGCTTTCTTCACACCCAGGCACTTAATAGCTGCGCTGGGGGTTATGTTCTTGGTGGTGTGCTCGCTCTGCAGCATTGCAACACTTTCTGTGCAAAGCAATAACTTCGGATCTTCTCCCAGAGCAATCCCTTGGGTTGGTTGTGTGTGTTCAGCCACCACACTGTTTAGAAGCTAAGAGGAGGGCAGCTCTGAGGATTGAAAAAGCATTTTGAACTCATGAATAGCTGATGTTTATACAAGAGGGTATGGAGCTTGATGTTTGAGGTGCTGGGTCAGTCACACAGAGTAATTTGTATGGTATATTCACCTGATGTCAGGGTCAACCAACCAGAAGAAAGGTGATAATCTGTAACTTCCACTGTCTGCTTCAGGGTTCATTCTGTTAGTACTTGTTTCAAAGCACTCAACCTGCCTGATTCAATGTGAAGTCCATTGAAGACCTCAGTTTGGTTCTGAATGTGGAAAGTACCGTACATAAACTCGGTTGATAGCCTTTAATTTCTACAGTGATGTGTCACTTCATGGCAGCACCATATGTCTTTTCCTTGAGAGCTCTGTTTTGGTAGCCTGTAATATTAACAACTGATGTTTGGTTTTCTAGGATGGGTTTACTCTCGCTCTAGTAAAAGGCCTCAAAGGAAGGGTCAGTGAACTGTAAGAAATCAATCTTTCATAAGCAGTCTTTGGTTCTCATTGAAATATTTATGTATGATAAAGCTATCTTGACAAGGCAAAGTTCAGCCCATAGACCATGTGTGACAACATGACAAGGTTTCATAACAGGCAATGTGTACAATTAAAGCAGGAATGTAGAATGAAAGCACATGGTGTGTGCCTTTCATTACATAGATCTTCAAGGAGCAGTAATCTGATGTGACTGCATATTGCAAGAGGCTGTTTTCAAGTGAAGTCTAATAAAGGCTTCCCAGAGACAATAACTATGAGCAAGTGAATAAAAGCTATTGTCAAACTTTTCCCTAGTATTTCTTAGCTTGCTGGATAAGCAGAAAAGTTCTGAAAGAATAAATGCATTTAACCTAATTGAAGCTCTGTATGGAACATGGTCAACAGCTTTAAAATCTCCTGTCATGTTAAAATTTTTTTAAGTTTACTGAATACAAACTGTATAAGGTTTTGATCTTAAACATTGGAAATGCTGGCGAGGCAAGTCAGTATGTAAAAGTCAGCTGCACTTAACCCCTTACTGGGAAAACCAGTGTGGTTCTGTGGTATGATTACTGTACTTTCTGAAAACCTCTTTTCTTGTTTGACAGTTTACACAGGGTTCTCTTCCTGTGCAATTCTGTTCAATTTAATCTGAGATGTCAGTGGTAGAGTAGCCATCTCTCAGCTCTAGAATTTTCCCTGCTTGCACTTGCAGCAGGCATTAATAGGCCTGCCACTCTCGAAGGGAAGGGGAGAGAGGTTTGAGAAAGATCTGCTGTATCTGTATCTATCTGGACTTGTCTCAGTTGTAATTTGAAGAGTTGTCACCAGCAGAGAGATGGCCAGAACGTTTGCACTCCCTACAGCAACTATTTGGATGCATTAACTTTTATTTGTGATGGCATTTTACATCTGATTTGACATTTATTGTATGGGTAAAATTCCAGGGAAAGTGTTTAACATTTTGGAAACAGCAATTTCATGCCATTGCCAACTCATCCAGTAGATTTTGTGTACGATGAAGATACCTTAGTGTTCAGGTGCTACACATCAACAGTATGCCTCAGGTATCTAAGGGTAGTTGTCAGAGTTGGCAGAGAACTGACAGGATCGGGTAATACATAAAGGCAAGTTCCAACCCTCTCTTAGTCTTTAGGTTCCACAAGGCAAGGCACTGCTTTAGTTTTTTAACTTCAAGCTTTTTGCTTCCTATTTTCCTAGTTCAATCCTGTCCTTCAACTGTAGGGAAACTCTCCCTTTACTTTCTCTGCTCCCCCTCCCCTCCTCTCTACACATCTTCACCCACTCAGGCATTCCCTGCAGCTCTGTTGCTCTCCCTGTTTTCTCCCATTCAGCACTGCATCCAGCCAAATTGATTGCACCTCTCTTTCAAGCATTGTGGGATATATGGCTTTGATCCAGGTATAAGCTATAGTATTATTGATTAGAGCAATTGTCTTGGCAACTAAGAAACTGAAGTGAGCTTGCTTATCGTGTAGTGTTTTTATTCCAGTGTTTCCAAGACTAATCTGTTCATCATGAGCTAATGATAAACCTGATTTGTACTTTTTTTCTTTAACCACAGTTTATATAAAACTAGCATTTCCAGAGCAGCTTTTACATTACAGAAGTGATGTGTGATTACACCTTCAATTTCTCCAGAGTTTCTCTCTACCTATTCTCTTTCCTTCACTCCCTCCTAATAACATACTCTTGGGGACAGAAGATATCACCTAATCTTGCTTTCAGGAGGGACTGTTGCAAACCATTAAGTTGTAATGGCTTCACAAGTTACCTCTTGCAAGCTGCCTGACAATAATGAAGCACAATCATGTGTTCCAAGAATTAGAAATGTGAGGTGAAAACGCATTAGTATTAAGCACCACAGAAGTGGGACTGAACAATCTGTTTTGAATGGAGTCAGTGCTTTGAGGGTCAGTGCTCAATAAGACTGTTGTTGAGAAGCTGGTTGGTATAATGTGTATTTTCTGGAGCTGGAAGACAGAAGTTTTTGCACTCCTTGCAGCTGTAAATTTCAGGTCATATTAATAAGATTTTTAAATCCTTACCAGCAGATGTACCCTCCTGGATTTCCTCTGTCTCAAACACCAGCCAATGTTTGTAGCTGCTTTGCACTGGAACAGAACCCCATATTTAAGCTTTGTCATTTGTTTGCTAAATGAGAGGTGAAGATACATGATAAATGTTTGTCAGTAGAGAGAAGTGCATGTCTTCAATTACAAGTTCTTATTTTCCTTACTTGAATGGCATTATCCACAAAGGCATAACGGAGGGGAGGAGGAAGATAGCTAAATTGCATTATAAAACACAGTCTACGTCACAACAGGAATACATTAATTTAGAGTAAAATTAGCAACATCTGCTAACAGAATAATGAATATTTGTAGAGGTTTATCATATTAAAAAGAGAATAAAGAAATGAGAAGCCTTAATTACGTTTCTGAATTTGCACCCTCACCACTATTGTAAGAAAAGCTAAATGTGAACAAAGCAATAATTTGCCTTGTATTCTTAGAAATGAACACAAATGCTGGTTATCCATTGCCATTATTTCTGTAGATCCCATCTTAATTACAGTGAGAAACACAGAGCATAAAAGAGTAATTTCTGATTAGGCAAAACTATTACTTCCCCAAGCTCCCTCACTTTAGTTCTTTCTGGAGCGTGGTTTGTTCTTTAGTCCTCACCTCCTACTAGAGATGCCAGTACTCAGCAATACCTCACATCTGACCTATGTTCACAGGGTTATAATGGAGCAAGAATGTTTCTCCAGACCTCAGTATTACTTTATCCTACCTCACATTATTGCTTGCTTTGTCCTTTCTTTTAATGGCACGTGTGGTTGCAGTGCAGTTACCCCAACAGTATTCATCTCATTGTTTTAAAAGACTTTTTTTCCATTTTCTGGTAAGTTCCAGTTGACATGTGTCTCAAAATGTCTCTCCAGGATTCTGTCCTTGCTGTGGTACCTAACATAAAGACCTGAAAAACAAATAAATGCTCCCATCCCATCAAACATGGTAACAGTGTTTCCTTTGCCTTTAGATGATAGCACAATGGTAATTTAGGGTAAGTTAGGCATCACAATCTAGCCAGTTGCAGGTAGAGTCATGTGGCAATTTTCAGAACAGTGCACTTATTATCTGATGCCAAGCCCCAAGACGTGATGACCAGGGCCAGGATCTCAGTGCTGCTCCTGCCAGCCAGTGCAATGAGACGGTCGCTCTCAACACTAAGCAAGAGATTGTCATTGCACAACGTGCCTGACACACCCTGAGACTTAGAGATGAATCAGTTGTGCTGCCTTTCATTCTGTCCATCTGAAGGAACTGTGTTCCATGCTTACCTAGACAGACAGTGCCATAAGGCTTATACTACTGGGCTGTGTGCCAGTACCTTTTTAAAGTGTATTGCTCCTGACTTGTGTGTTCATCACACTTGCAACGTGATTGATTTCAGTCACTGGGCCAGAAATGCCCTTCCAAATTGTCACGGCTTAAGGGCACTGCTCAGGGAAAATACAGACACAAATCATCCTCCAAAATAAAAAGGTCAACTAGTATTGAATTAGTTCATCTACAGAACTCTGTGGAATTAGCAGTGTACTCTTAAATTGCTTCTTGACTGAGGACTTTTGCCTCATTAATCCTCAACAACCTATGAACACCATTAAAGTCTAAGAGAATAATGATTGAGAGTGCAGAGACCATGCATACACACTGTACTAGAGAAGACAACAGTTACTTCCTAATATTGAAGTATGCAAACAACACTGTAAAGCAGCAGGCTCTTTGCTATGAGTAATGAGAATATCCCTCCTACTTTTGCCATAATAAAGACTCAGAGGCTCAAGCTGATGTTACCTGGAAATATCCACAGCCAGGGGTTTTGCTAGTCCAGAGACTTCTAAGATAATGGTAGTAGAAACAGGGTGTGTTAGTGGAGATATGGCCATGCACAACTTTGAGAGCAGTCTTCCCCTGCAAGACAAGGTGGATGTGCCACAGATTCCTTCCAACAGAAACTCATGAGCAGTTTTTTAATATTATTTCCTTTAAAAGAAGAAAACCCAGCACATTTCATCAGAGGTCTGTCCTTGCTGATCATTCAAGCTGGACTGTATCATTCAAGCTCTCTGGCTGAACACAGAAGTCCAGATAAACTTAGAGATCTGTGTTGCCTGGTTTGGAGCTGCTGCCAGTTTAATGTTGCAGTGTTATTTGATTCCTTCATGTTGTTTATTAATATGTCCCTCCTCTCCCTTTCCCTCCACTCCCCTTCCCTTCCCTGTCTCTTTCAAAGACGAGAAGTTTGTCTTGGGTGTCCAGACACCACCATTTCAGCCAAACATTGCACCTAGCTTTGCACATACAAACAGCAAATTAGCTGTGTGATGTTATTACTCTAATCTTTCTCCTTCCTCACCCGTCTTTGTAGATGCTGTTTGTGCCTCTGACCTGGGGTTGCATGTGTGAATTAGACTGTAAACTCTTCAGCCCTGGGAGCAGGCTGCTCTGTAAAATACCTCAGAAATTTTCTGGTGCTGTTATGAATAATAATGAGGATAATGAGGCAATTTCCCTTGTTAGTGATGGAAAAAAGATCCTGAAAGTATTGTGAAGGATGGAGGGAGTTATTAGCTTCCTCTGGCAAGTTATCCACAGTCAGCAGGACATTCACTTGGCTTGTCAAGTAGTCAAGGAAGGGCACTTTCTTATTCTATTTGTTTTCCACCTCCTACATTTCCGTGGCATCCACACAGCTGAGTAGATTGCTTCTCTATATGTCTTCACAGGTAACACCCCCTTCCTTTTTTTTCTTCTATTAATGTCAAAAGACATTTTCAGCCCTGCAGGGGACAGACAGCATTACTGGCTGGTCTCATGTTGAGTTATTAATTTAACCAAAAATTTCAATTTCAGATAGCCTGAGGTTAGCCTTCTGCATTGGCAGCTCCTCATCATTCCAGTACTGTCCCTAGTAATAACCTTTGCCTGCCTCATTACCTTCTTGCATGCATAATAACACCATGTACTGTGGGATTAAAATAAGCATGGATAAAAATGGTGCATGGCTGTCTGGGATATTTTATAATAGTTTCTTCACTTGTTCAGAAAAATGACAGCCTGTTCAGCATGTGGCTTATATCCTCCAAGGAGTGTTGGTGGGAAACTTTCCAAAGACCAGCATCCATTTGTTTGTACACATCTGTAGTCTCTATAAGCTGTATTGCAGGGTTTTAATGAGGCTGCTATTTGCAAGTGTCTTCCTCCAAGTGTATTAGATGGCAGAGAGTATTAAAAAGGAAAAGTAATTACTGAAGGACAAATGCAAGGGAAAAAAATACCACAGCACCTTTTCCTGAGTCCAATTTTAACTGAATTTGTATGCAGCAAAACCATTAATTTCTTTTCCCCGTAAATGTTAAGTGCAGAAGTTTCACCTCTCTGTCACAGCCCCGTAACTGTTGCTTCCTCAAAGTCTGGAAACCAAGCCTTACCTTAATGTACCTTCTCTTCCCTTAAATTTTATTTTTATTGGTATTTTTATAAAAACTTTCTTTTTGTATTTTTACTTCATTACAAGAAACAACTTCAAACGACATTTTGATTTTTACTGCTCCTTTCAGCAATGGGTGGCCTCACTTCTCCAGCAACAGACCCCCATCTATGCAGATATTAGTCAGAAATAGTAAAGTCCTTTGGCTTAATCCTCAGAAATTCCAATGGCTGGAGTCAAAAACAAATGAAAGTGTGAGGACAAGGCACTGGGGCACAGGAGTGATCCTGCACTCAATTCTGCCTTAGCTTTTCTAAATGGCTTATTTTATCTGGAGTGTGGATGGAAGCATCATGTTGATGTACAATGTACATTCCAGCTGGTCAGACAGAAGTTACAGTGCACCAGAATCAGGGGAATTCTGCTCAATTGCTGTAATTTATTGTCCCACCAAATCCAGATTTTCTGAATGTTAATGAAAAAAATACTTACCACATCAGCTCATGCCATTCTATTTTATGACCTTATTAAATCTTACACTTCCTTACCATGCAGTGGCAATTACTGGAGTGTAGGGCAGCACTCTCTCTCTGCATCAACTATGGCATGTACACTTTCTTTTGTCACCAGTACAGGCTGCGTGATTTAGACCAAATGAGCAGTCCTGAGAGATATTTTTACACTCCTGGCAGGATTATATAACAAGAGAAAGGCCATTAACAAATACAAAGGAATAAGCAGAAGAGAGAAGGCAAGTGAAGAATGGGGAAGTAAATCTTTAGATCTGTCACTTCATAATAAAGTAACCTTCATGCTAAGATTTAATGAGCTGCTTATCCCACTAAAGGGGAAGGAAAATACTGTCATCCTGCATATCCCAGAGATTTTTGGCACAAGACATATCTGCTTAGCAAGGCAAGACCAGAGGAGTGGTGTGTGTGCACACACAGATATATATACCCAGTGTAGTCTCTCTCCTTATTAGTGAGATGCCTCTAAAATCAACCCAGTACAGGAATGTCTTGTGTCTGCAGGCAGAACAGAACCTACACTCTCTCTACAGTGGTACAGTGAGAATCAGTAAATGACAGTGGTTTATTTTTATACACACTCAGAAAGCCAGTGCTGCTTTTTTTCCATCACAAGAATTTCTTAGCTCTTGCATTGATTTTGGTAGTTACTCTTCAGCTACCTTTCTCATTAATTCTGTATACAAATTACCCTTGTAGCAGGCATGATTAAGAACTGAGAGCCCTTGTTCACAAGTTGCTTTACTACCAGATGATTCAAAACAAAACACTTTAGATATTTCTGATATAAGGAACTGAACTTTTTAAAGGGGCTGTTTTGAAGCTTATTTCGAAGTCTGGATTCACCAAAGGCATTATTAAAGAGCTAATGATTTATTCATATGTATAAGAGCCATGCTAATAGTGTGTTTTGCCTCTTGTAATACATAACTGTCTGCCACACCATAGAGACAGTTGTCCTGTGCTTCTATCTTGTGAATGCAATCACAAAACACTGTCTTTCTTGGCCATATTGTGTTTTTGAGCCACCTTAGCCCTCTAAGAAAAATGTCACATAGTTTTTACAGTATGCCTGGCATAGCAGCATTGGTAAATAACTTCATTATATAACAGATCCAGCCTCTGAGGTACATCACTATGTGCTCTGAAGAGTTAAATTACTAAGATAATTTTTGGTGTTTGTATTTTGAGGGTAGAGGAGTTGGAAGTATTGCTGTGTTCAGTTCAGAGAGATAAACCTGAGGAACCCAAAATCAGGTAACTGACATCACACACGCAATGCAGCACAGAGTTAACACCCAGCTGTGTGTTAGTATTGGTTTTCTCTTCTTTCTCTTTCCTTATTTTTCCTACCATCAGCAAGGTCATCCTGCTTTTCTAGGCAAGCAGTGTAATACCATTCCACCGAGGAATTAAACAGCGCATGGTTTGGCCCTTTGCAGCCACAGTGAAGTATTGTGTTCAGTAAAGACATCTTTCAGCAATTCTCTAAAGAAAACCAGCAGAGAACACAGCAGTTCAAAGCACTCGAGAGGTGCCATCTGATCAGCCCTTGAGGTCCTCCTCCTTTGATCTGTAGGAGATTCCAGGGTGTGCTTTGAAGCAGGGTGGGGAGTCGTGCAGAAGGAGTGTTGTTTTCTTTATATTACCTGTCACATATTTTGAAATCTTTGGTAGGAGTCAAACAACTCATTGTAGCAGAGTTCATGCTTCACCATGTAGTATTTTTCCTTTGAGAGGACAAGAGTATCTTGATCAAACACTAACCAATATGCTGAGTATTTTCAGCACGGCTTTTGGTGTCAGGACGACTCGGCACTGGAGCTGTGTCTTATAGAGTCTACCTGATTTTCTCACACTTGTGAGAGATTCTCCCACAGTGGAAAAACAAAACCAAGTTACTTGAGGGCAGACAGTTTCGATGCCACATTGTGTGCAGCTGATTGTAATGTTTCCTTAGCCAGCAGATCTCTTCTTTCGAGGTGAAGCACGTTAACAGGCCATTACAGCCCTCTGACGGCTCTCCTGGGTCCTGGCAGGGTAGTGCTTCCACATACATCATGAAAGCTTTCATTAAAATGGGTAAAAGTCTATAGTAACACTTTCTTTCTTTCCTGATGAGGGAAGAAATGTAGCATTACAGATGCTCCAACCATGGGAAATGGGAGGATGTCAGATTGCTGGCTAATTGCAGTGTCAAACATTGGTCATCTCTGCGAAGTGCAGCGACACATCCGTGGCTCAGCTCCCTTACAGCCAGCCGGGGTGTTCTAGGCATTTACTGCTACTTCAGGTTTGAACCTGCCAGTGGCTGCTGTTACTTAGTAAATAAAGCTGATGGGGGAAAAAAGGAACAAAATCAGGGGAAAAACAGCCTTGAAGCTGTGGTAAATATCTGAATACTAACCACATAAAATCCCAGCAATATCTCCCAAGTAGAAGGGGGAAAAAGGCACAAAAGCACAAACCTCCTCAGCAGAGCACAGATTGGGATTTATTCAGTTTAGTTTCAATTAGTCAGTGGTGTTTGTAACCAGGAGTAGTTCTCTCCAGTGTTGCCTCCTGTCACAACAGAAGGGTTTCAGGATTTAAGTAAGCAACCAAATGGCCTTAAAATGAAAAATAAATACATGCCAGGAGAGAATCCATTTCTCTGCTTGTCTTTTCCCCATCTACCAACCAAAGCCATCCTTCCTACCATGTATTCTCTGTTAACAGCTGCTGGAAACATACTGTAACAAAACCTTCTGGTCTATACACCAGGGTTCAGGAGAGATTGGATGTCACTAAACTAGTGACCTGTTCAAATGCAAGCCATGACTGCAGCTGTGAAGGCAGCTCATTGCTTCACCATTTCTCACAGACTCTGTAATGATCCCTTCTAAATTCTGTGAGGACAGAACAGGACTGAGAATTAGACAATGGTGTGCATTGTATGTTGAGCTGAAGCATCTGAACACATTAAATGACCATATGCTTATTTTACTGAATATCTGCTTCACACAAAGCAGCATGTACTTGTTCTGCTTTTCTTCAGAAGCAAGTGAATGCAGGGCAAGGAAGACACGACTGTTCTAAATGGAGTGTGACAGTGTTCTGTGGAGCTGGAGAAGCAGTTCTTACAAGATCAGACTTTAGACCAATCCGGCAGCTTTGGCTGGCTCCTGTGATTATCTTTAGTGGGACACTCAGTCTTAATCTCACCTGGTAGTGATTTCAGAACACAAAAAGAGTATGTCCAGTGGCTATATAAATTCCTCTCTTCTTGGTATTCCTCATCTTGAGAGCTGTGTTTTCAACTACATGTTCTCAAAGCACATCTCTACATGCATTACAAAACTCATTCTAAGCCAGTCTGGTTTATTTTGGAGACCAAAATGACTTTACTAATCAGAATAGATGAGACTGTCTATTAAATACCATTCACCAGTTGTTTGTATCACAGTTTAGATCTTCACCTCCTTTCAGTTTCAGGTTTTATCTTCTTCCAGCAGTGTCACCCAGGTTTTGCTATCTTCAAAGGCAGATCAGTGCTTTATTATCCTTGAGCTCGTGAGCTGACATTCTTCCTCTGTTCAAAACGTGTATCTACAAACAGCACATGCTTTACAAAGCCTTCATTCTTCAAAAATCTGAGTCTGCACAAGATGAGGGGAATGAGAGTAATTACAGTTTTAATTGTGTCAGTAAAGATTACCTCCTGACTCTGGCAGGAGGAAGATGCTGATAGTGGCAGCTGACTGTTTAAAATAAAATGAATTAACCTCAATATGGTAACTGCAATGTTGAGGTTCCTTGTTCATCAGGGAGCTATGGCAGGACAGGTGTTTGGGCAGGGAAGGCAGCACAGGAGCACTTGCAGTTCCACAGTGTCCTTTACACTTTGCAAAAAAGCAAAATTGACAATGCAAAATGCCCTTGTGTTTTGGGTACTGCCTCCATTTCTGACGTACCTGAGTGCAGCAGGGCAGAAGATTTGTGGACTGTGGACTCTGTTTGTGGGGATGTGGCTTGAGGATGACGAGGCTGTCACCACGCTTCTGTGTTCAGTGGAGACCATCTCTCTGTTTCCAAGTAATCTGACAGCAGCCTCTACTTGCAATATAATTTCTGAGTGGCTGTTCACTAAATCACTATGCACTGAATGTCTTGGAACAACATATGTTATTTCTCTGCAAATAATTAATCATGAATAATTTTACAATGCCTGTCAAAGGCAGTTAACATGATGGTCCTATTTATTATTAAGGGGGGCCATTACATTATATGGGGTGTGATATCTTGGCCAATAACAACTTAAATGCATGTAATAAAGTGTTGGAAGGCTATGATGATTTATAACAGCTTGCCCCAGCATTTCCTTCTGTGTGTGTATGTATAATACATTTCATAGTATAATACATTTCATAACATGTCCCTTAAGGTGAGTGCCATATTTAGATTATCACTCTGTCAGGTCAACATAGTTGTAGTTGCAGCCTCAGTGTGTATCTTAATGTGACACAGTCCTTTTCTGGATGGGCCAGTTACCACTATGTACTGTGTCTAGCATGTGAGGATAGCATCTGGCTAGGATTTCAAGGGGCCCAAGGAGCTGAGCACATGGTACTTGTAATCACTTGCACCCCCCCCTTGTCAGGTTGCAGTGTGGGCGACAGCTTTGCAGTAATCAGAGGCTGTCTGATTGCAGGAGTAAAAGTGCCTTATTCGCTGACAGCATATTTCTGTTCTTTTAAGTGGGATCTAAGGTTAGGAGCTCATCTGTATGGGGAGGATTAATCAAGACAATGAGTTCTTATCTATCTGGCACATCTCAGTAAAGGGTATTAGGAATAAAAAGATTACATTTACATGGTTAATGGAACAGAACTGTGGCTTTGTTTCCAGTGATACAGGATTCAAAGTACAAGCACTTATTGAACGTGGAGCCATCTGCATTTTAGAGAGGACTGTGTGTACAGTCACACTCAGAGAGTTTTTGCATCTTTTGTCTTGCAAAAAACCAGAGTAATGTCTGTCCTGGAGTGGGACTTGTACATATGTTCATGTGAATAAGGCATTTAGTGAAATATCTTAAATCTCATTGTAGGTTAGCTAGTATGAAAGCAGGATGACATTCTTGAGTTGTTTTAATGTTGTCAGTAAATCTTCAGTTCTGGTCTGATTCCTGCAGAGTTTACAGGTTTTCTGGACAAAGGAGTCCAGTACACAGTCTTCCAGCATAAACTCCCATACAAGGCTCACTACAAAACCTGTGAAGCAGCCTAAAGCACTCAGAGCATCATAGAAATTAATGTGCCACCCATTCAGTAATCTAAGATGTCAGTAAAAGACTCTTTATTAATAAATAACTGATATGCAGTAATTTACGTCTGTACATTTCTCTTCAAAAGGCTATAGCCATACAATTTTTGCAAACTCTACATAAAACATCCAAACTGTCCATTATTACTTTTTCAGTACAATATAACACAGCTGTTTGGCATTACCAAATATATATATGTATATATATTTATATATGTACATGTGCTGAAAAAAGAAGCCAGTGCAGCCTTTTCCAAGGAGTCTTTCCCAAGTATTTTACTGTACAACATTCAGAATTTACATTGATAGAACAAGGCACAGAAAGTGTGGTATGAAGCCAAGGCCATGCTTTATAGTTAATGTTCTTCTGTCTCTCTTCCCTACTCCTTCAGCTTCATACTAATGAAAGCATTCCAACCTATGCTCTTTTTTCAGTTCTAAACACATTGAAACTGTGGGGAGAAGCTGGGGGGAGGGAAGAATGCTCAGTTCAGTGAGCAAGAACCAGTGGTTTCAGACCTCTTCATTGTGAAATAAGCAGGAGATAAGATAGCTCTCTCTAGAGGAATTCTCTTTCTTCCCCCTCTTTTTAAATACTTATTATTTATTATGTGTGTGATTAGGTTGAAGTTCTTCCTCCCCTTTTCATCAAAAGGCTGGTTAAAGGTTTTGAAGGTTTAAAATGTAATGGAAAGTTTTCAGTTAGCTCTAGTCATGCATAACACTGTTTTAAGCCTCACCAGACTGACCAGCATCACGTTTTACTTCTTCCAAAATAGCAAAAGGTTAATTGACTCTTTTTTACTCCCATATAAACTGATGTCTGCAGTCACAGTGGGCGTGAATTTGAGGAGGGAGGAGGCAGCTACATCTCCCAAGTCACCAATTATATGATGTCAGTTTGCTGTTCCCAAATCTATACCAGAAGTGTGTATATGCCACATCCCCAGTGAAGCATATGTGTGTGTGTATGTGTGTGTGCTGCTGACTGGTGCAGCGGGTCAGTAATGGTTATAGTATCTGGGTTTTAGACCTGAAAGTGGAAAGAATGCAAAACTCTACAGCTTCAGGTAAAAATATTCCTCCCTCCCTCTCCAAATGAAGTGCACAAATTGGGGAAAGTTGAAGGAATTGCTTGAAAAAATATGATCATCATAGGGTTAATATTCCAGACTTTAGCATGGGAATTACCAGGTCTTTTGCTTTCTAAACTGTAAAAGCTTCAGTCAGTTCTCAGGATTAGTTAGGAAAAACTCTTGTTTTCTGTAGCAGATACACTTGCTGTTGGATCCACGCTGGATCCATGTCTTCCCCCTCTGCTGTGTCAGAAAAAACCCTTTAACTAGGCTTGGTGCTCAACATCCTTAACTTCATTTTGTGCTACACATTTCCTTTTGGGATTGGACAATAAGATTTATATACAGAGACCAGATAACACAGGGTTTTGACATCTTCTTAAATCTGCAGAAGTACATTCTCAACCAAGGTTATCACACCAGGGGCAGACAAACTAAGCAGCTGCTGACAAAAACCACAGTTCTACAGTAGGTGAGTGTCTAATCTCATTAGGTACAGTACACTACATTACAGATCAGGGATGGGTCATCTATCCTCCCTATCCCTTAGCTAAATGTTCACAAGTGACTTCAGCTCGAGTTACCCTGTGACAGCAAGGCAAGGAGGCTACCCATTGAATCCTGGCTCGCCTGGACTCCCGTGTAAAGCACAAACCAGTTAGTCAATACAACTCAACAGCTTATTTAAAAGCAGCTTTTGCAATAGCTTGAGAATTACAAATACACCCCTACCCACCCAAACCCTAGACAAGAAACACTAGTAGAATCTGTACTATTCACTTCTAATACAAAAAATATAGTGGCAAGTTCCTAGACACTTATTTTGGCTTTGGACAGAACAGTGAACATGGACACTGACAGATTTCCCTCCTACTTGCAGCAAGAGAAGTTCTGTTGCCTGCATTGCGGACACTGTTACTATCAAATGATTCTCTAAGTGATTCTTTAATCTTGGAGTGATTTATCTATTTTTGTTCCTGTTGGAAAGGAGATTTTTGCCACCAGTTATGCTGGTATTGGCAATGAGAGCAAAGAGCTGGACTGTGTGTTACTAGAAAATGATTCGTGATCTTTTGCCAGCACATTGAGTTTTATTTGTTGCTACAGGGTATAGTGTGTTCTATACCTAGTGTTTTAAGGTACTGTATTTGCTCAGGAATCCTTTATGTTCTAAGTAATTTAACTAGACAATCATTATATATCCAAGAAAGGATAGATGTGCCATTTTACATGCTGCTGTGGGAAACCCAACAGCCTCCTGTGAAGCAGGAACATTGTCAAGCGAGGAGTTTTACCAAAGCGTGTACCATAAATGACCAACTCATAGAAACCATTCTTCAGCAGTTTATGATGAAAAAGATTCTCAGTGAATAGTGTTACCATCTCTGCTGCTGTGTAAAAACCCAGAGACCTTCCTAGGTATAATTCAAGTTAGTAGAAGAAAGGCCAGAAAGACAAATCTGATGACCATTTATAGTTGTTATGGACTTGGCTTAGAAGTCTAATTTCCTGCTTTCCAGACAGTTCATTACCATGCAAGAAATAATGCAGCCCTTTGCTTAAATCTGTGTTTTATAGGCAGGAACAGACTGGGAGAAAAAACAACTAAATCATGAATAGAAGTCCACAACAGTTCCTCTGCACTGTCTACACAACCTATATTTTTTGTAGTGGAAAATATGATCTGGAATGGATCAGCTACTGAATGTTTTAAAACACTCATACAGCACTATCTTTCAAGTGAAAAAAAAACCCCAAACAACAGGCCTTTACTATGCTGACACCATAGAGTCCTACAAGAAGATCCCTGGTTTAGTGATTTATACTGAATAAGCTTCTCTCATAACCTGCTGATAGCAAGCTGTGCACAGGCTTGTGGAGGAGACCAGCTGTTGCCAGAGATAAAAATAATAACAAAAATAGTTCCCTGTATTTTAAGAGGGTTTTTTTGATATCTTTTCATCTATAACAAAAAGCCCAATACCATTTTTGTGGGAGTCCATCCCGGTGTTATGGGATTTGCACTGGTAAATGAAGCTCGAATTTAAATGTATAGAATGGAGTTCCTTTCCTTGTGGCTTAAAGGATCTTAATGTAAACTAGTGAGATTGCAAAAGCATTGTTGTAAAAACTATAAATGAGCTTTACGAGGCTGCAGCCTGGCAGAGCTCTGAAGTGCACCATTTTGGTGACAAAGCCCTACATCACTTTAAAAATGCAACTATTACTCTTAAATGACTCACAGCACAGAAATAGCCAGGAAAAGTGCTTAGGAAGAAGAAAATATACTGGAGCAGACTCTTTGGTGATGTAAAATCAGAATGGCTATTTTACCAGCTCAGACTCGGGGCAGCTGGCTGGACTCTGAGCATGGAACATGCCCTTTCTCCCTTCCTCTGTCTCCCAGTAAAGAAGAGATTCAAAAAAATATTTTAATTCAAAAGCTATAATTTGTAAAATACAGGAAAGGAACCATCTCCAATTCCTCACCTCTAATCCCACTTCAGATGCTCCTTTACAGCTGTGTTTTGGATCATTATATATATGTGTGTGTATGCAGACTGCAAAAACATCTTTTTAATGCAGACATTTATGTATAGCAAATTGTACAGCAAATTGCACCTACACTGGGCTTGTGGGGGAGCTGGCAAAGCTCAGCTCACTGTACAAAATAGGATAAGAATATTAACCTCTCTTTCTTGTATTCTTTAGCTGTTTGTTAATAGTAGGAAAATCTATGTGGCTGCCTCATTTATATGGTAGCAGAAGCATTTACCTAATTCCTCCACCTCTAAAACTGTGACTGTGCATAAAAAAAAGGGAGAACTGGCGTAAACCTCCATAAGTAAAAGTGCTAAGTGCTGTTCATATCCTCTGGTGATGAGAATGCAAAACAACAGAAAGAGCATCTGAAATCAGGCACGTCTGCACCAGGCTGATCAGGTAATCAACAGATGCAGTGGGGGGTAAAGGGGATAGAAAAAACTTGTAGCCTGTTTTTCCATGCAAGGCTCTAACTTAGTGCTTTACTGTCCAGTTACTGTCTGTTAATACTTGTCATTATGGGATAGAGAACAAGTCATTTCCCCTTTTTGTGTTAATGATTTTGTCACCTTTCTCCATCACCTCAGGCTGGTTTTCTCCAGCTGCACGTTTGGATGGTCAGGATGCATTAGCTTGAGCAATCTGTGTAGTAATGTCAGTTACTGTAATCTCAGGTGTCCTGCACTCTCACTGGTGTTTCTTGTGGCTTTTATGTTACACGGAGATCTCAATCCTCTGTGGTTGCTACTGAATGTGGGAACAACAGGAAACTGAGGAAATGGAGGAATTGCATGATTTAGTCTGTGTTCCTGTTGAAAAGCAGGTTATTGGTCTCTATCTCCAAAAAGATACAGACAGTAATGGAATAAATCAGGTCTTTCAACCTAGACAGGAGGGTGAGAGGAAATGAAATGTGAGAAGCCTGTAAAATAATCTGTAATATGGAGAAGATGGTTTGGTAACAGTTACTCCATGTTCTTTACTACACAGAACAAAGAGAACTCAGCGCCAGTGTGAGGCAGCACACGTTAACCCAGGGCAGCTGGGAAACAAAGGGCAGGTTCTAAAAGTGACAAAGATGGTTGTGGTACTTTCTCCTGGATTTTGTTTAAGTGTTTCAGTGGGTTCAAAAAGGGATAAGTCAATTTGCTGAAGGACAATGTCAGTGATTCTTAGACACAGTGGTCTAGCCCTGTGCTGAGGAGGTCCCTCAGGGCAGGGCACGTTCCTTACAGCTTCCCTACACTTTCAGACCCAGTCACTATTCCTATTAAATGATTCTCACTTGATACAACATGGCAGTTTTTACAAGGCTCAGGTGTACAGCTAGACAAGCTCACATTAGAAATGTAGGCTAGTGGTTTGGTTACTGTGTCAAACCCCATGCCAGTGAGAGAAAGGTAAAGCAGCAGTACTGAGGCATTTCTAGTCCACTTCCACAACACAAGAGCATCAACACAGTACCAGCTTGGGAAAACCAGAGTTCTGGATTCCAACTGACAAATGTAAGATCAATAACAAAGATGCTGCTCTAGCAAAAGTGAAGAATAACCAGGAAACAAAACTTAATGGGAAAGGAACAATACTGAGCAATGTAAAATGAAGATCTTACCCTCAGCCCCAAAACTGAGCAGTTTCTTTTCTGGCATTGTAAGCAACTTTGACATTTACTTCCTTTTCAGTCCATGAACTTGGACACTAGACCTCATTGGATTTTGGATCTAACTTGGGTTTAGGTGCACAACCCGGATCCTTTCAGTCTGGAGGCCCTTTTAGACACACTTTGGAGGAAGTCAGTCGAGACAGCTTCTGCCTTCCTCTCTAGGCTTTACTGAGCAGTCAGTAGGCAGAGTTGGTGTTTCTGTACACAGAGGTTTGTCAAAGCTACCCAAGTCTGGGCATTTCCTGAGAAAAAGCTTTAAGATCTGAGCTCCACATATCACCTCTTTTTGACCCCATGTGCTGTGTGTAGCTCACATATATTTGGAAAACAAGAGGAGAAAACACATACAGCTCTTTGGAATGACATGAGTACATTACAGCACCTGGGAGGTACCAAGGTCATCGTTGTGGCAGCTGACCTAGGCTAGTCTGCAAAGTAAAACTGAATCTGAGTGGAAGCTGAGAACAAATTAACTGCTGGAGAGAGACTGGAGCTGGTTTCCCAGACAACAGCAGCTCACTAAACTCCACGGCTTTGCTGTGGATGCCATTCTCTATTTTGTTAATTCATGACATTTTGTCCAATGAAGAACAGGTTTCTGAGGAGGAGAACTGGAAGTCACTAGAAATATAATTCAAACACAGTTAGAAGCATGTGCTGCTCAAAACAGTGACAGCTTGCTGCCAAATAAGCTGGTATTTTTGTCTCAGTCTTAAATATGCTTGGAGCCATTATGATTTCCCACTGCAAACAGGAACTCTCTTGTCAGGCTGCATGAAACACTGAAGTGCAGAAAACGTTTGGGGAAGTCGTAAGTATTTATAAGTCTGAGACTATTCCAGCCTTCTGAGTTGGGAAAGCAATGAAATCTGCAACTTCAGATCACTGAGAACAAACAAAGTCTTATATCAAGAGTTGTTCATCATGCTTCTCAGAACTGCAGTCTTGGGTAAATAAGTCATTCCAGAGTGGTTTAGATTTGCACCCCAAGCAGCTCTTGGACAAATATGGAGGTGAAAAAAAACCCAGAATGATTCTTAAAAACTTCTTGTATTTCCATAAAGCTCCTGAAGACCTGTTTGTGTTCCTGCTTTAGACTGATTCCCTTCCCATCACAGAACTGATAGCCTAGGGCCAGAGCTAATGAGCACCTTGGCTAATTTTAAAGTACATATGTGTAAAAATAATGGTTAAATTTGGCTCAGTAAGAGTTCCACTGCAGCCCTCACAGTGACAGCTTGCTTTTTGGTTCAGTTGAAGTTAAAAATGGGGTTTTTTGGTATGAAATGGATAAAAAAGGAGGAGAATTCTTTAGCTGGATTCTGGTTTTGGTGGTAAATGCAATATGTTTGTGACTAATCACAGCCAGCCTTATAACCTGTGAAATATCCAAATTGTACAATGAAATTAAAGGCAGTTTTTGGCAGTACAGAACCATGGAATGGTAGGGTTGGAAGGGACCTCTAGAGATCATCTAGTCCAACCCCCCAGTCACATGAAGTTTATTTCAGTCTGAAACTAAACCTAAATGAAGCTGTGCTGACTGACTTCACTGCTGCATTTTAGGTTAGCCCCAGAACGCGAAGTAATAAAAACCTGTGTGAACTTGATAAATCAGGGCTGGCAGCTTCCTGTGGTTTATTTGGTTATTTACATCCACCCCCAAATAAACATTTGTTGACTAAATGAAAGTTTTCAGACCAAGAATTTGAGAAAATTCCTCTTGCACAGGCACACTCACTAATTTCAGAGAAAAGGATCTTGTTCTGTTACTTTGCCCACAGAACAGGCAGGAGAGCTCTGCAGCAAACACACATTCATTAAGTGATTGAATCTGTAAAAGAAATTGTTTTGAATACACATGATATGAATTAAATAGTCATGAGATCTTCTGATTCCTCAAACATCTGAACAGGATAAGGCCAAATTTCTAGTTTTCCTGTAGCAGATCCAACGTGATGATATCAAATGACGTTTTAAACCCACTCTTTTAAGTGTGGTGAGTTAGAGATGCAGGGCAAAGGGAACTCGAGGCCCCAAAAGACAAACCTTTAAACTAGGATTAATCTCTAGTGGCTCTAAATAGTCAGTAGCATATTTGTTGATTTTCACTAGGCATCATCTTAGCGTTACTGTTTCCTAACACATTATGTCATAATATTTACCTTTCAATGGCTCTGTGTCTCACTCCTTCCTGCCCCAGGAAAGATAGTTGTGTAGATCTGGTTTTGACATTAAAACATAAACTTCCAATGACAGAGAACAGGGAGAAGCTTGTGTTTTCCTTATTACTGTGGTGATATTTAACAGGGCTGCTTCTGCTCCTCCAACTGAAAACTTCATTGTAAAAATTAATGTCTGTTTCCATACACACTGTGCAGAAACCCTCATTTCCTCCCTGCCAAAGAGAATTTCTAGTGTTAGAGTCAAAGCTGGCCATCGGTTCTTGAATGGAACAAAGAGACTAGAGTCCATTTTGTCTGCTGTAGTTGAAGTCAGGCTCCTCACTCTCAGTTTCTGTTATGTCTGAGATTTTGGAGTGTGTCCTTCCTATTTCTTCCAGAGCACATGCTAGGGAGTCAAGGTCACCATCATGTTGATGTTGGGCTTCCCAGAGGTCCAAAATGACAGCAGATGGACTGCTTTGTTTAGCAAAATAGGAGAGGTTCCTAAAAGGAAGGGAGAAAAAAGTGAAACAGAAAGGATTTTTTTTGAGAGAACATGCAGCCTCCTGAGCACTTTAAAGCACTGCTTTTGTAGTACAGAACAGGGCCAAAATCCTTCCATGACCTTGTCCTTTAGCAAGATCCCACTCTTATGGGTGTACAAGGAAAAGGTCCAGTCCAGAGCAAAGAACCTGACCTTAAAAAGCAAACATCAAGGTAGGACAGGGCACACATTCAGAGGAGAAAGCAGTTCCTGTTCTCAGTAAGAGAATGTGTGAGTTACAGCTTATCCTTGAGAGTATGGAAATTACCCTGCACACATCTTTAATACCAGCAGATAAACAAAAATTCCCCCTGTAACAGCAGGAAATTATTCTCACTGCATTTGTACAACCTTCCAAAATTGTCTCCCATTACCTGTTAATGCTGTTTTTTTGTGCCAACATCTGCCAGTCTTTGCCTTTGGCGTTGGGTGTGTCAAAGGTTGCACAGATACGTTGTCTGATGGAGTAGGGGATTTTGAATGCTTTTGGCCCCATCTGTGCAGGGAAGTTGCTGTCATCATGTGCAAAGAAAGTGATGGCTTCTCTTTCGTTCTGCACAGAACACAAAAGCAAAGCAGTTGGTAAGGGCAGCAGGACCCTGCCTGGCTCTGAAGGGTCTCTCTAGCTCAGGAGCAGCATAACACAAAGACTTCTGTTAGACACAGGGAACCAAGACACGATTTGTTGTGCAGCGTTTGCAGAAGGAGAATAGCTGGGAGTGCAGGCAGCCTGTGCTCTGTTGGCTGCCTTGTTATGCAGGGAGCTGCCTGCAGCCAGCCTCCCTACACATCCTGATTGGGGTATCTAGTCTGCTAGAAGAAAGAAGAAGAAAGAATCAAACCTCAGCCAGAGATCCAGCTGTGGAATTGACAACAGAAAATCCAATAGCTAGGAATTTTTTTCCTATTTGTGAAGCCCTTCTGTACAAAAACATGTAAATGTTATCATCCATAAACCATATATAAAAATATCCCCTGTATAAATAGGCTCAATTTCCTTTACAAGCTTCCTCCTTTTGTTTATTTTTGTGTTTCAGAGGAAGTCCAAGAGAGCAGTGATGGGTACACAGACTGCCACACAAGCATGTGAGTTTCCAAGTCTTTGCTTGCCTAAGCCTAAGCTGTGGACACATAAGGCTCTAATTTGTGATTTTTTTAAAGAAACACCTAAATTCTTGCAGTGCCTCAGTCCTTCCATATTAAACATCTCTTTGGAATCCAAGTCCTTTTATCTGGCCTGTTATTTTCATATGAAATTATACCAGTTCTGTGTAATAGAGTCACATTTCCCTGCATTATTCATTTCAGCACAACACAGTGTAAATATTAAATAACAATGATGTTATAATATCTTCATATAACATTTATGACACGTCCCAAAAGTCATCCATACAAAGTAACAGCAGGGATGCAGATACATCACATGGGCTGACTGTTAAATTAAATATGCAGAACAACAGTAGATTTTCATACCCTGCACATGTGAGATAAGCTAGTGCTACCTGGTTAGCTCAGGGAACCATAAAGCAATGAACAATTCAACTATTCCACTGTTACTTATAGATTTGTTTTACAGTCAAATTATCCTCAGCTTTCAATCCCCTTTTGAGATGGGCATGAGCAAGCCTTCCATGCCAGCAGATCCACTTGAAGACAGCATTGCAATGTGCTCTGGAGACTTGTGACCAGAGAGATCTCTTATAAAACAACCCAAGCAGCAGCAACATTGCATTGAGGTACACACAGAATGGCTTTTTTTTAAGAAGCAACACTAAAGCACCAGAAAATCGCCAGGGTGTGTTCCACTGATGCCTTTACGCAGGATGGTGTTTGTGGTTCTCAGTCGCTGCATTCTCACGCTACACAGCAACCTAATGAGAAGAAAAGAGAACACCTTACCTCTAGAATGGATGTCTGGATGTGCAGGACTTGCTCGTGGCCCTTGAGCTGGCGCACGCAGACCTTGCAGGACAGCTGCGTGGTGGCGGGCGTGTAGCGCTCCAGCGAGAAGGCGCAGTGCAGCGGCTGCCGGCTGCTGCCCCACACGCGGGAGAACGGCACCTCCTGTGACAAGCACAAAGCAGGCAAAGATCCATGCCTTGTCCAGACAGACACCTGCACAATGGGATCTTTTCTTTGTCCCTGAAGAACTTAGCTATGTGCTGGTAACCTGAGAATACACAGCTTCAACGATGAGCCTCACCATGCACTGTGACACTCAAGATCAGGCAGGATACCATGGTGCTCGTAGCTGATCTGCAGCTCACCACCTCTGCAGTGTCTCAGGCTATCTGTGGTGATGCACTAAGTGATAATGATAAGCTCTGTGTTTAGATCCTGCATTAGTAGCAAATACCAACAGTGATAAAGAAAACATGAGCACAATATTACAAGTGGAGCAACTGTAATTAGATTTTCCCAGAGTAATCGTCTCTGCTTTCACTGAGTGGAAGAACCACTCAGCTGAAAGGAATGATATGAAACATAACACAGAGGGGCAAAGCATGGTGAAAGCTGGGTGTTTAAAGTAGTCCAGAAATGTTTGGAAGTTGTATTCTCCCTTTATAACCAAATTCTTATCAGAGACAGACAACCTAAATCATCTCATAACTACAGACAGACACTGGATGCTCCAAGAGACACGAGATGCTCAGAAGACCGTTGGTTTTTAACCCCCAAAGGTGTCTGTCTGGCTCCTTAACAACATGCTTGTCGCAGCCTCTTCCTGTTCTAACACCAACCAGTTTTTAAGGGTTCCCCCTTGTTACTTGTGAAGGCAGCGGGAAGGATTCCAAGTGCTCAGCATCTGCTCCTGCAGGACGGCCAGGACAAATAAATGCACTCTGCATAGTCTGGAGAAATTCTAACACCTGCCATTAACTGCTTTTATGCCATAGTTTTACATGATGATTTATTCATTTCTTCAAGCCTTCAGGCAGGATCTTTACTTATCTAAGAAATCATTAACATAAATCTTTCCTCAACATACTATGTGACAACAGTTTCATTTGGTGGACCAAGTAGATAATTATAGAATATGCTTTTTTTAGTTGTTCTTGACAAGCAGAACAGGCAGCTTGTTTTTAAAGTGTGGTACATAGGAGACAAACCAAGTAAACACTGGAAGAAACTCCACATAAATAAATAGATTCTTTTATATATAAAGAGGCTGGAACCGAATCAGAGCTGTCAACAGCCAGGACGTTTCACAAAACACTTCACTGAGAGGGATATATAAAGCCCAGAGTTGTTCTGCAGTTTCTGTTAGAAACAACTGGAAACTCTCTCTACATGCTTCTAGGAAAAGGGAGATTATTAAAGTTCTGTATTTTAAAAGACCAGCCAACCCTATGTGCCAGTACATTGCTTATGATTTCCAGTAACCAATATACTTACAAGTTCTTTTGTTATGATTTTTACTTTCCTGTCTTCAACAACCTCTTTAATGTAGTGCAGCAAAAATAATTTGCTCTTCCTCAAGTCTCAGTACATACACACTAGAGACTCAACACATGGCACTGAAATGCTTATATTTAAAAGTAATTTTAAGCCATATATTCATCATCATATCTAAGACAGAATGACAAAGATATGAAAAACATCTTAATAAGTGATGAATTTTAACAAGCATACAGGCTTTCCGTTGGAGGTAGCTGAAATGAGGAAAAGTACAAGCTTGCATTTGTGTAAAATGAAAAATGTAAAGCATTCCCTTCTAGCCCCTACCAACCTATGACTCTGTGATATATGAAACCTGTGTCTGGAGGCACAGACAATACATTTTTGTTGCATACTCAACAGATTAAAACCACACCTTTCAAAAACAAAAGGGACCATTTTATTCTTTGGATTATGCCTCTACCAGTGAAAATTCTCACCTCCTCTGATCTCACAGGTAAAGGGGTAAAATTGACAAGTACCTGACAGGCAGTAAATGGTTTAATTCTCCAAAGGAAAGGAGGGATATCGAGGACAGACATCTGAAGACTGAAGGTGTTCCCTTTGAAATGCAAGAGTTTTGGTTCTTCCAGCAACTGACCTCCCTGGAGCCTCTCATCCAAAACCACCTCCTGCAAAAGCAGAGCAGGAAAGCGTTTTTCAGTATTAGGAGCAAAAACCAAATCTAGTGAAGATGAATTTTTCAAAGGCTGTTTGGGCATTGTCAGCTCTATTTCCATGGAGATAACGATGGTACTTTCTTGTTGGTACCTCGGTATCAACAGCCACTCACATAACTTCAGGCCAGAAGCACACAGTACTTGAGAAGGACACTTAAAGGGTATTGCAATACAGTAGTGGTTGTCATCACGTTTTGGTGTGGCACTTTCTTTTGTTATTAAAAGTTGCTCATATCTGATTGTTGCTACTTCATTGCCTCCCACAGGATTAGTTACAGAGCAGCAGCTGACCAGCAGCTCGGAGTGCTCTCCAGTGAAGAGGGAAGCAAGACTATCTCAGCCCACTTCCAGATAAAGCTATTTCTGTCTGAAGAGGAACATGGAAACTGGTTAAACTGTGACATGATTGTAATTTAGTCCCTCTTCTGTTCTGAAATGAGACAACTATCCTTGGTATTTTAATTAAGCATTTGGATAAAAAGCTCCTATAGGTTGTGTCTAGCTCACACACTTGCATGCAAAGCTCAGCAACGCACTGACTTCACGGACTAAGAGGAAGGATAGACAGAACAAAGCATATTTGGTGACCATTCTGCTCATAATGCATGTGGTCCTTAATTCCACAAGCAGCAGCACTACAGCAAAATACAAAGGACTTGGTTCTCTTATTTTGAGAGCTAAGAGTTTCCCAACACATCAGGAACTGCAAAAGGGGCACAGTCACCTGTTAGAAAAGTAAGTTTTCACACAGGGGCAAAGGGAAAAAATCAAGGCACTCTGTACCTTATATAGGACTGCACTGTAAAGGATTACCAGCATCAAACACTCCAACACTTTACCCAGACAAATCTGCACTTTCCGTGTTCCGTGCCCGGCGTTTACACCAGCACGAGGCTGACGCAGCACGCCGTAAGGGAAGGGTAATTTCACACACACAGTCGTCTCATTATGTACAAACACCCTGTTCCAATGCCTGTGCATCCGGAAAACTGCTCATTATTCTTCAAACAATTTCCTACAGATTCATCCAGGAAAATGCTGGTAGGCCATGAGCTGTGTAAGTATTAGAAAGTGTATAATTACAAAGGTATTGTAAGTCTCTAGCAATCCTTTCAGGGGCTTTGCTTTATGAGAAGCACGCAGACGTTGGCATGTGCTTCATTAAGATTCATGTTTCTATTCTGTGTGATAGGAAAAAGAAGCAAAAATTCATCTGTCACAACTGTCTTCATTTCAGTTCCCACAAGAAAACTGTTTTGTTAGGTTTTCTGCATTTACTGAGGCTGCAGAAGCCAGTGGATTTCATTGCTTTGTCTTGGACTGCCATGGAGAAAAACCACACAGATTCGAGCCGCCCCTGGGGATGGGTTTGTGTTGGGGGGTTTTTAGGGGGAAACACACGGCTGTAATTTAATTTTTGTTTAAAAAAGATGGTGAGGAAATCTCTTTCTTCTTGGTCCAATTACAAACAGGAGAAGAAATCCTGAACTGACTAATGGCAGTGTAAGGGTAATGAGCAATATAAATACTGTACATCAAATGATAATGGCTTACATTTTCTGCTTGTAGTGGAGTGGCACTCAGCTCCAGATGCAAGTAAGCTCTGCCTGCACCATGGAGTAGTCCAGGCCCAACCTGGCACTGTTTATCAGCAGTGGCATTGTGCTGGGTTAACTGTGGCTAACTTTGGTTAGTCTAGAATGTGGGCAGAGTGGCTTTCCATCTGCCTGGCAAAACACGAAGAGAGTTTGGCTGTCCTAAAGCTCTTGCAGTGTAAATCCACAAGTGAAACAACACTGTAGAGATATTATAGGGCTTCGAATCAGTTGTGCAGCCGTGGCATTGAAAAGGACGGTGTTCTCATGCTCTGCGCCGTTGCTGTTGCCCAGGGACCATACCCAGGAATAAAGAAATAACAGTATTCTATGAAAAAAACAACTAGAAGCAAATGATGTGAAGTCATTTACCTGAAATGCACAAGGTGTGTTATCCATACAATATACCCTCAGATTGTAATCCAGAGAATTGCAAGACAGGCAGCCAAAAACCGCTACTTTCAGCTGTCGAACGGCACAGTCAGAGATCGGTTCTCCAATAAGAGCATAAGTTCCAAAGCTGTTTAAGAGAATGTGACAGGCATAAGGATCCAACAGGCAGTAGCAAGAAGTAGTTTCCTCTTCCACAGACATCACTTCCTGCAAAATGAAATTCAGGTTTAAAAAAAATACAAAAGAATGAAATCAAAAGGCCTTGACAACAGGAGTCGTGACAGTAACGATGGATTTTTACTCAGCTGGGATGTGAAGTATTTCTAAGAGCCTGTCTGCACACTCTTTACTCTTGTGGATCTCAGGGAAGAAGGCAAACTGTCTACATGAGTAAATACTAACTTAGCACTGAGTCAGCAATAGGATTTATGGCACTATGCTGGGCAGAATTCAATGTGTACAGCATATAAGAAGGATGATAATGTGTAAGCAGTTTTGGCATCTTTTTTGCAAGTGCTCTGGACTTCCCAGCTATATTTTTCCCCAATATCAAGTTTAGAAATTTCCCTGAAGATTAAAGTCAATAAGCAAGCCTTGAATGACAGTTGGTAATTGGCTTCTTTTCAGACCATTCATTACAGCTACATTTACCTTCATTAAAAAACTACCTGTCCCACTCTTTTGCCTTTACAGGCTTAGTTCTGCATTACAGCACCATGAGATGAGGCACTTGAGCAGTCTACAGCCTGGTGTTATGGCCATTAATTCCACGGTGTTTGCAACCAACACTAATGGAGCCAAGTATTGAGTGCATCCAAAGGAGGAAAACTAAGCTGAACTTGAAATGATTTAAACAAGGGCAACAGAAAACTTAGTGGTCTAGAGGAAGAAAGGGATAGAGTGAATTATGACACCCCTGAATGTTTTAATTGCTGGTTTTTAATTGTTGATAACACAACAAATGAAGTGGTTCCATCTGCAGATTGAGTGTGGATTTCTGTCTATTTACTGTGTTCTGAGGTTCCAATAACACACACAGTGAACACTTGATAGGTGGGAAATTCGGAACCTTTCTATCCTTTGGGCATTTCTTAAATGTTGAATAATGGTTTGGTTGGTGCTTTAGCCATGCTTTAGGAACATTATTAGCAGGCTGTCTCCCCAAATGCTGCAGAAAGTTGAATACATTTGAGAGTGCTGCCTACCAAACCTTTTCAGTGAAAGATGGCCAGTGGGCTTCAAAAATGCAAGTAGACAAACAGAGATGATCAAATGCCCAAGTTTAATCCCTGCAGTAAATTAGGATGTTCAACTCAAGAAGCAAATCTGTTCTGAACTGATTCTCCTGGAGTGTTGGGACCTATCAAAACAATGTTTTTAAAAATAAATGGCTCCTGCCTCCATTATTAAGTCAGTTGAGAAAATGCCTTCTCATGTCACATGGGCTACATCATAAAGGTGACCCTCTTGTTGCACATCTTGGTAAGCTAACTGAACACAGCTTAGCTGCTTCTTAACAAAATGCAAAATTGTTTGTTGCTTTGTCTCTTTCCATCACTGACATCATCTTTGATCTGTGCTTGCATGAGTAAGAGTAATCCTGTTTCCATGGTCAGTATGTTTTAAGTGGGAGCAGAAATTTAAACTCACCTCCCATTTCCCTTGCTGTGTCCTTTTTTTCAAGTGAATATTCCAGTGCTCTGGATTCACTTCTGCACAGTGTGGTATTGTCAGGGCAAATGGCGTGCTGACAGACACATCCGAGGGGCCACAAGTTACTTCTGGTCCTAGAAGAACATCTGTGCCTTCTGGCTGCAGGCTTTTGGGGGGAGGAAGACAATAACATATGTCAGGCTCCTTTTAATAAAGAGTGAAAATTTAACCGCAGATTTTAAAATATTTGAGTTAAAATTAACCAAGTACCACGCTCCCTCATCTGTTACAGAGAAGGACAAGCAGCCAACTCCTGTGCTAATTTTCATGTAGAAGCAGTAGCTGGAGATTAAACACAACTATTAGGCCACATGTACTCAGATCACTGGCAGGTCAGTTTAGGATTCTGGTCTTTAAAATACATTTCAATTTGCTTAAACCAAAGACAACACTAAAATTTCTCTACCCAAGCAAGTCTGGCTTCATGCACCAGCTGGCAGCATCACATCTAATTCTGCCTTCAAAGACTGTCATCAACAATATTTTCACAGTAGTGAAGATAAAACAAATTATGGTTTAAAAACACAGCCTCATATTTTTTTGCAGATTGAGTGAGATCTCCCTGATTTGAAAACACATTTATATTCTGCAGAAAGAACAAGCTAGGTAACTGGGCACCAGGGACAGGACTTCCTCGCTTGAATTTAGCACTCTGCAGAGGAGAGATGTGCAAGTGGGCTCCATTATGGTCAGTGGAGAACCCATCAGCCCAGTTCAAGCCCAGGGATTCATCTAATCTGAATGTAGTCACTTATGTTTTGTTAGATTTACTACTTGCTAAGTTTTTAAGATGAAATATCTGACAAGAATCATCTTCTCTTTTGTTCAAACCTAAATACAAACAGCATTTGATTTCCCTAAAGCCTTTCAGCATTGCCCCATCACCTCTCTTTGCAGCTAATTTTAGAAACCATCCAGCTACTTAGAGATACAAAGAAAAATGTCTCAAAATTATTAGAAGCCCTCAAGCCAACTTTTCTACACATTTATTTTTCAGTTCATATGATTCCTCTGCTGTACCACCACGAAGGCTGGTGCACTCTGTTTCCTTATCTCTGTCTTGATGCAGCTGCAGGAAGGGGGTAACAAAAGCCCATTTCCAGAGGGCGAGTGAGACTGAAGTTATTTAACTTGGTTGATGCATTTCTAGCCTATCTCCCAACACACTCATCCTGTGCCAAGTGGCTGCTGCTGACAAATGCATAAAATAAGAGAGGGTGAGGAGGTGGTGGCAGTGGAATTTTTGCTGAAGTCACTTTCAGTACAAAGCTTGACAACTCATCTTCAATAATGGGAGCAAAGTATAGGTTGTTTTCAGAACAACACCCTTAAGAGACATGAACCTGGAGTTTGCTACACTACTAGAGATGATTCCCATCAGATACAGCTCAGGTTTTTAGCATCAAGAATGAAACAAAACACAAATATACAAGACACAAAAAGAAACCAAATCATCAGTGGCAGAGTCCCAGTAGCAGCCTGGGTAATGGGCAAGGTGACTGGGACACTATGATTGTAGTCTACCCAGTCCACTCCCAACCACCTCCTTGAGAAAAACCCAAACAAAACAACCCAAAACACCAGAAAAGCCAAAGTGGTGTGGGCTCTGGGCTCTGGTCACAGCCACCAGCAGCTTCCCAGGGTCACGGTGTGTAACCACCACCTGCATACACCGTGGGGAGTCAGAACCAGGCTGTGTGAGTGACCAGGGACAAGCGACTCAGAAAGGAGCTATGCAATTGCTTCTAGAGAATTCCCCTCGTAGAACATATTGGACAAACATATGGGAGTTCTGGGAATTATTTAATGCCAAATGAAGGGAAATCAGTTAATTAGATGAACTCTCACACTCATTACAAGTAGCAAGAGTCTTTCTGTGTAATAACTGATGTGATACTAAGACTCTCATGCAGTTCTGAGCCATTTATTAGGCAAAGCAGGAAAGGGAAACGTTACCAAGTGAGAGTGTTTAACATTCACAGTGTTGCAAGGTAAATCAAATCAGTAACCAGATCTGTCCCTCAAATCCATCAAAATGAAAGGTCTGTAAGGTTTCCAGTAAAAGACCAATAGTCATTATTGCTGATTAAAAATGTAAAAATGTCCTTTCCAAACACACTGCACTGGAAGGAAACAGCAGGGATTGCACCCCGCAGCATTCTGCCCTTGCCAAGCACTAGTAAAGAGATTTCTTGCACTTACTTTTCATTTTCAGTTTGGAAATTGCTGCTAGAGGGAATCTGAAGCTGAAGTGTCACACCATGGGAAAGGTGACAGTACTTTCAGCGATTTTGTTCCCAGCTGCTCTCATCTGATATTTAGATTCCAGTGAAGCCAGCTACTCTGCTACAGCTGGCAAACATTTCTCTCCTTCACAGCAATCTGAGTGCATTTTTTAATTTGTTTTTCCCTTTAAAACCTCTTTAAGCCTGTCTGCTGGCAGCAGGTGCTTGTGAAGGTCTAGCTTTTAACCACACACTAGACCTTGTGCCAGCTCTTCCGTGCTGAGCACGTGGAGCTCAGGAACAGGCTGCTGTGCAATGTCTAGGAGCATCCTGAAGTATTTTGTTGCTCTCATTTGCTGCTGACACATCTACTGAAATAATGGTTTGTTTTTCTGGAAGAAATACATTTTACCTGCTTACTTGGTGGGGAGATGTTAGTGATGTGGGTGAGGAGTCCTTCCACATGAGTCACCTACAGGCTCTGGCTGACTTGGCTGGACAGAAGTAGCAAGATCTTCCAGCTAACAGTACTGACATACACAACCAAGTCCTGCTGACCAAGGGACTATTTCTAATGGCACAGAACCACCCACTAGCTCTAATTCCCTGCAGCCTGTAACTAACTACAGTGATGCATCTTGAGGCACTCAGGTTCAAGGAGCAGACAGTGATCTCTGTTGCAGCATAGCCCTGTTTAGTCTTTCTGGCTTAATTATGGAGTCAGAATTACACAAGGAGGCAAGAGACATTTCACTCCAATTCTTGCTTGGGCCAGAATCAACAGCTTTGTTGTTACTTTCACAGACATCAATAACTTGTACTTTCTGCCAGCATCAAAACATGTGATGCCTGAAGGTTGAGCTTAGCTATTTTTCTCTGTAAGCAGGCCTTTAGGAAATTCCAGCTGCGAGAAGCATCCAGGAGGATGTGTGCAGTGAAGCTCTGTATGTGTCCCAAAGGCTGTTTGGTTTGGTGTCTTTCTGGAGCAACCACCAGTTCCACCACTGATTTGTTCAGTTATACGAGACACTGAAGAATTTTCAACCCTGAATTTGATTTCTGTGAAGGATACAAGGAGGTTTTCATTCCAGAGAGGATTGTACCAATTTACAGCAAAACCGACCGATAATCTCATCCCAATATCTGTAGGGCACAAACAGGGATTTTCTTCCCCACTGCACAGTGACAGTGAACTCAGCACACCTCTGTCAGCTCCCCTACCAGCTCTGCTCCTCTGTCTTTTAACCTATAACTCGTACCAACCTACCTCAACAGCTTTTGTCTCACTTTCCAGAATCTCACTTTAAAGAAGAAGGGAAAATCTCCCTGTGATAACCTTCAGTTTGGT
Organism: Colius striatus; assembly: GCF_028858725.1. Classification (NCBI taxonomy): domain Eukaryota; kingdom Metazoa; phylum Chordata; class Aves; order Coliiformes; family Coliidae; genus Colius; species Colius striatus. The sequence continues at coordinate 2,934,569 of NC_084785.1, forward strand.
TTGCTACCTCTGCTTCTGCCCACAGAAAAGGAAACCGTAGGCAAAATTTGCTGCTTGTTTTTAATTAACCTATTTTAATTCATTTCTGCAGAACCCTTGCATATAAAACAGCTGTGGGGGCTTTTTCTTCCTTCCTTTTACATATCTTACTCTTTCGTTGCAAATGATCAAAAATCTATGGCAGAAGATGAGGATGGGATATGAAAGTTTTCACAAAGGACTTCAGACAGCACAGGAGAAAAAACTTAAAAACAGATGTCACTTTCAGTTTTGAAAATATTTCTAGGCTTTAAAATGTAAAGGCAGCCTTGTATCTGTCAGTTCCTACAGGAAAGTTCCAGCAATCATGTGGCTGAAACCTACTGCCAGTAAATATGCACTGCATGTGCAGTTATCCTCTTCATGTCTCCTTGGATATACCCACTAATGAGGTACAGATAAAATGATTTATATATAAATTATAAAGGGGTAGCTTGAGAAAGCTAAGAAAGACTGAGTTCTGGCACAAACTCAGAAAGGAGCACAGTGCTTCATACAGACACAGCGTATGTCACAACAGTGTGGACACACCAGCAACAGGGATGATGCAATAACTCTTGCACATTCTATTCCTTAACCAAGATTGACAATAAATCCCTTAAATGAGACCATTCCACAGATTCTAGGCTAGGTGTGTGTGATGTTTTATGCTTTTTTATGGTTTATGCTATGTTCTTACCTGGACTCCTTTTGAGTGATGGCAAGATAGATTTCCCATGAACTTTCTTCAGGAATAGCTCCATGTGGTATCAACAAACTGACTCCTACAAAAGAGCAAAGGCAGAACTTGTGTTTGGGAAAGGCCCTGGATGCACAGAACACTGCTCAACTGGCCTCTGAGTTACAAGACAGAAAGAGGGAATCTGCCAGAGCAGAAAAATGCTCCTCTGAAATAGTGTCCTGACTACAGCGTAGGACGAAAGGAAAAGACATTATGATCCACATAGTTATTAATATGTAACTGTCTTCGAGCCTGGAATCACCACACCTTCTAGTTCATATACATAACTATTAGTTAAATCCCAGTTGTATGATTTTCCTTTTACTGCACTACTATAAATTAGAAGTTAACAAGGATGCTTTCCATGGGTACCACTGACATTAAACTGTTCTATAGCACACTCAATACAGCAAGACTCTATTTTCCTTTGCATATGTCTCGGTGCAGAACCTCAGCAAAGCAGTGACATGATTGCACTATAATTTATAATTGGGTCACCAATTTGATGTTGCATAAATAGGCAGAAGGAATTGCATAAATTGCAGATCATATATGTATTTAAATAATCTAATTGATAGGGACTATCATTATATAAAGTAGCTAAATATATAGTATGAGGGACTTCTTCATTTATGACTTAACTTAGTGCCTCCTCCTTTGCAATACTCATTCCTGAACATAAAGCAATCTGGGAAGAAATGAATCCACTGAATGTGTTGTGCATGACTGTACACTGGATATTGCATCCCTGGATTATACACTCGAAACACAGAGCACATTTTTTATGGTATCCTTCAAAAGTACCCATTTGATGAAAGGTGAAGGATAAAGCTCTAAATCATTCTGTTTAACTAGATACTAAGTGATATGCCTGGACACACTCATCCAATGGAAACAAAGCTGAATTCAAAGTGAATAAAGATCAGAGTTTGAAAGGCTCTCAGCCAGCAGTGGTGGCATCAGGCCTTTTCTGCAACAGTTGTTTTGGAAAAGAAAGTATCCAACAAGGAATCTTATTGAACGTGATCAAACATTGTGATGGCTGCACAGACTGCAGAACTGTGGCTCTGACATCCTTTGATTCAAATTTGCTGATGCATGTTTTCAGCTAATTTTAAAACAGGATCCTTAAGTCTAGGCTGTGTCTCAAACTCTGAAGTCACAAAACAAACTCTACTTCTTAAACAATGCAAACTGAGCAGCTCTGCCATGATGTTTCAGTGCACAGCCCAATCTTGAAATGCTAGTTGACTTTGAAGTACTCCACTCTAGAAATCTGTTGTTAAGCTAAAAGAAGGAGAAAACCAGAAAGCCAGGAGTAGATGCTAACAAAAGCCACGCTGGAGTTTTCATTGAGAGTGGAAGCTATTCTCCAGAGTCCTCTGTTTGTTATGTGCTGCAGACTTCAATAACATAATGAAGCCTGACAATGTTAGTGCAGTCAGATGTTGATGTGTGTAGGTTCTGCTTTGAATATGACCCCATTATATAAGATGTTGATCCACTATCGACCTGCTTCCTGGGGAGCCCTTCTTTTGGATCAGGATCCAAGTAAGCAACAGCTTTGATTACTATGACTTTCATGCTGAAGACATCAAGAGAGGCAGTAATTTACAACAGTTCAAATAGGCATAATGCCTCTTTACTACTCATCCCAAGCTTTCTTCTGATCACTCATCACCTGTGTGGGCAGCATGCTCTGCTTCCCAAAAGCTGCATTAAGGGAGCCTCTGCTTTTTCATTTCTTTCATTTTTTCTCTATTTAGATCTATAATATGTCATCAGGCAAAATAAGTTTAGAAGTTTTTAATAAGAAAGGATCTGCCTACCTGTGTTTGGAACCACTAAACGGCCACCCAGGTGTCCAAAAATGGCAGTTGTCTTCAGCTCACTTGCTGTTGAAATAGAAGACAAGTTCTGAATATATGTAGCCTTGTTTCTAGCCTGTATTGTACCAAAAGCTCTGTTATTCCCATGAGGAAAAGTTCCAGAATGTGCCTTCCCATGATATTCAGGCCTTTCTGTCACCCCCAGGGACACCATGAATGAACTCTGAACTTTGACTTTGATGTCTGACAGTGGGTTGAACAGCGACGACTCTGTCATCAGCTCCTTGTCCATGGGATCCTGCAGGCAGATGGGGCCACTGTATGTTCTGCTCACTGTCAGGTCTGGCTGCATGGATGAGTTCAAAAGCAGGGAGTTACCTGGTAGGGTGAAACAGATCAGGGAGTTAGTTACTGCATTAGGATGATTAAATCAGAAATCTCTTTCTGACCTCTCCCCCATTTCCATTTTGCCCCACTCTTCCTTCTTGATACTGTCAGAGCTCAAAAATTACACGGAGTAAATGTTAAAGACCAGATGAAATAATGCAATAGATCTAACAGGCACTTGATCACGATGTTTTCCACACTTCAGGCAACTCCAGAGTGCATGAACCCAAGAAGGAATTTCCTTCTTTTGGATTCAGGTTTGGGTGTAAGCCTTTTTTCTGTCTTTTTTTTTCTCTTTTCTTCAATATAACCCACTGGGTGCAAACACATTTTCCTGCAGCCCTTTTCTGAGAGCTCACACAAAGCAATTGCTTCATGCCTGAGGGAAACTGAGTGGTAAAGAAAGCGGGACAAGAGTAATACAGGGGAAAATAGCACAGTTATTCATTTAGGAGCATTTTAGCTCAGAAAACACTCTAAAAAAGAGAAGGAGCAGGCAGCCAGGGACTGAACCCCTCAGCTGGTTTGGGCTTTTTCGTTTTTAGGGTGTGTTTTTTGTCTGGGTTTTAGTAAAGAGAAGCAACTAATGTTCTGGAAATTACCTGTTCTGTATCCTTGAAAGTTTGATCACTTTAAGCAACCGCAGGCTGAGCTGCTAGAACTTTATAATACATTTCTCCAAAGATACAGTTTGGGTCACACTGATCAGTTGTCTCTGTGAGACAGGGCAAGAGTGAACCTCTTACAAGCATCCTTGTCTAACAAACCCTTTCTCCAATTTCTTTCAATTTCTGCTTGGTGAGGAACATCTCCCAGAAAATAAAGTAACTGTAAAACCAACCACACACACAAAAACAACCAACAAAAACCCCAATCCACAAACTCTGCAGCATATTTCACTTTTCCAAAGACAAGAAGAGACATGGGGATACTTTCACACCCCACCAACACACCCACCCACCCACAATAAGGCAGGTCTGTATGTTAGAATGTCAGGACAGACTTAAAGAAACATGCTGGTTTACAGTAATCATCATTTGTGTTCTTCCCCACCTTTCTGTGCAAAGGAAATAATCTTCCACAAACCATCTGAGTGCTGCTTGTAGCAAAAGTAAATATTTCGTCCATATTTTCGTTATATTGGTGGCTTTCTGGAGGTTTTTTGTGGCGTTTTGGTCTTTTTTAAGTCACTGTGTTTACACACCTTTATTTCCTGCTGACCTCAGAATCAGGGTGTTGGCACGCCAGCAGCACCTTGTAAAAATACTTGAAATTGGGTTTCTCAAAATAGCAATGAAAATTAATCACTTTTATTAGAGTAAAGGAACCAGAAGATCTCTGTCTGAAGAGGCAGGAACCACAGACACGCTTGCTGGATCTGGTTTGATTTGGTTAGTATGTTTTGGGTTGGTTGGGCCTTTTCTAAGCCTCAAATGTTAGTGCAGAAGCTGGTGCACTTGGAGTGGAGGGTTATGTACTTGTCCAAGTTGCCGTGGTGCTTCAGTAGCACAGACAGAAAGAGACAGTTTTGAGCAGCAGACTCCAGCCCTCGCACTGCAGCTGCCCGTCCCTGCCCCTCAGCAGCTGTGCTCTGCAGCGAGCTGCGTGCCCTCGCATGGGCACTGACACCAGCTCAGGATCTCTTTGCAGTGGGAGCTCTGGAGAGAAGAAGAGGAAATCACACCACTAACCTTGTCTGACTGTTTTAAAATTAAATGTCTGGAAGCCTCCCGTCAGTGCAGATGAATCAATGACATCCACGCCGTACTCACTCTGACTGCGCCTGTACAGGGCGACGCCGACCACCAGCACGGCCACGGCGACCACCGCCGCTCCCAGCCCCGAGTACAAGGCAACGTCGCTGGCGGCCTCAATGTCTGCAAGGACAAGGAGCGGCACCAAGTCAGTCACACAGCCACGTCCTGAGTGGCCGTGAGCAAAGGGGGTTGTGCGAAGCCTCAGCCACGTGGCTGGGCAAAGCTCGAGAGCAGCCGAGGAGCAGCTCACGGGGAGCACAGGGAACACTGAAAAGCAAGCGCTGAGTAAGCAAATTCCCCCACGCATTGCCCCATGGGTGAGCTCACGTTGCTTTAGGGACTGCATCATGGTCTTCTAAATGGGAAAGTAAGGGCCTGAAGCAGAGTGCTTACTGCTCACCTGCCCTCCCTCTTTGGGCTCCTTGCTGAGGTGTGTCACCATTTTCCAGTCCAGCCCAGCGGGAATGTGTTTCCAGTTCAGGTCTGGTAACACAACCCTTGAAGCGTGGATGTGGCACAACCACAGACAGGGAGCACTGCTCTTGGTCTCAGCACCAGCCTCAGCTTTTGCTAGCTTCCAGCAACATGGAAGTTTTAGGTTTGAACTATGGAGCTAATCCAGGTCATGAATCCTGAGAGAAATCTTGGTTAAGATTTCCCCTTCCCCGCTCTTTATTTTCTTTATTTCAGCAGAAGCAGGAACAGTCCATCCTCTGACAGCTCAGAGAGTGGCTGAGGACATCAGACCCCTGCAAGCACCTTCAGCCTTTAAAAACAGGTTGGAAACCAAATCTTCCCTGTGATTGCCCCCATGCATTAAGTTTACAACCCAGACTCCTAAGACTTCAAACTTTTACAGCAGAGAAAAAGAATTCATTGCTGTGAAAGAATAAATCCAAATGAAACCTTCAGCATTATGTAATTGAATTATCCAGTCCTTCTATTCTAGATCTTCCGGGATTTGGGACCACATACCATGAAATTAAATTGCTTGGTAGGTCCTTAGATTGTTCCCTTAATGCCAAACTCCAGCTTAGAGGAAGAGATAATCATGTATTCAGCCTATACATCATCTGTTATGCTACTATGTGGTGTTTCTCCTGTCAAGTGAGAAGCACTTAAAAATGACAGTGACAAAAAATAGCTAGGAAATTCAGACTACTCGCCACCACTAACCAAACTGCAACGTACAGAAATAGGGTAGGAAGTTAAACTCAGCATTTAATAAATAGCCAATTACTGAAATGACTTAATTAGTGTTTGGGAAGAGGCTTCTGTTGTGCACATGTTCCTGCAGAAAGTCACATAAATATATTTTAGCTGAATTTTTGGAATGAACCTGAAGCTTCAGGCTGTTGAGATGAAAGAAACGAGTCACCTACGGGCAGCATCAGAAAAGCCAGTTTTCCTGGCTCATGTAAACTAAACGTCTGACAACCAACACAACCAGCAGCTGAAGTTCCTGGGAAGGCAAACTGGCTGCCAAACGCAGCAGCCGAGCAGCGACTGTTCTCCAGCAGAAGTGAAACGCCATCGGACTTGAAGCAGCGAGGAACTGTCGTCCGTGAGCACAGCTTTGGGTGGGCTGGGGCACGGGCAGGTCTGCTGCGGACGAGGCAGCGAAACCCATTTCTTAGCTGGGCAGTTGAATCAGAATTAATCTGTTTGATGCAAACATCCACTGTAGAAAACACCCTTTTCCATCCCTGTTCTCAAACTACTCCCAGTGAACCCTGAGTGCAGCACTCCAACATCTCTCAGCTTTCTGTCTTTTCTGATGGACAATTCCTCTTACAGCATACTAGAAATTAAAGGAAAAAGAAGAGCCTGGCGAATCTGGGCAACAGGGTAATTTTTGGCTTCTACTTTTTCCCAGAAGAGAACAAAGTGAAAAACAAACAAAGAAAAAAACCCATTTATAGTCAACCAATTACTCTGTAATGAACTGCATCCTCCCAGCCCAGAGGAGGTAGGGACTCTCATAACGCACTGAGGTTTTTATACACTGCAGTTCCAGGATACATGTTTGTGATAATTGTAGCCTGTGTTTCACTCCACCTCCTGATGCTGTTACACAACATTTATTGAAAGCACATTTGATGGTAATGAAGTTTCTATTAACTATGATTAAGTTTCATAAAGCACCTGAAGATAATTTAAGATGTGCAGGAGCAGAAAATGAAACATTTGGTTTAGTACATTAGGAAATGTAATTGATTAAATTATCTCATTTACAGTAAGTGCTTTCCAGGAGCTGTGCAGGGCACACACTTCCCCCTGTCTGTCATTAGAGTTTGATGGGAGATGGGAAAGACTCTTCCCAGTTCCCATCCTCCTCCAGTTCTCCGTCTCTCTCCCTTTTGGTGCCCTTTGCAACTTTAATCTGTTTCTTCACACAGCCAGTCTTTGAGGAGGATCAGAAGTCAGAGAATCGTGTAAGAGGTTGTTTAGTGGAACAGGCTGTTTCTCAATTATCTTCATAATTGGCTTTGATTTTACATCAATGATGATTCATGCAGTCTTAAACTAAGTTCCTGTTTCGCTGAACAGCAACAAGCTGCATTCTGTATTTCTAACCCCAGAGCTATAAAGAAACCCTTTCATTCTCCCAGGCATCTTACAGGCTAAAATCAATGCCATGAAAGGTGCTTTTTTAATAAATCGGAAAATAAAGGGATTTGGCTGATATTCTTTCCAGATTCTCTGTTTATCTGCACAATTTCCATTTAATTAAACAAAACCATATCAATTGCCTGAGTTAAGTTATGACACAGACCAATTGTACGTGACTGATGAGGAGATGAGTCCAGTGAGACAAAGACAAGATAATTAACAATGCTTTACCAGTCAAGGCAACCACAGCACGTTTTTGAGCTGCCTAAATCTGGGGTTGTGCACCCTTAGAAATATTCTCACACAAGCATTCCACACACTCAGAACCATTCACCAGGAGATGCTGCTCCCATGCTCCCTACAAAGTTACACCACATGAAACACTGGGAGCTTTTCACTCCCCACAGTTTGGTCCCATCTGAGACACAACTGGGCTCCTCTGTAGTCATTATCTTCACGTTCAGAGGTTGTCTGTGGGTTACATGGACAGGAACTTGAGCAGTGCCTGTTTCAGCAGAGCCAGGACCACGCTGGGCTCGGACCACCAAGCAGCTTTATTTCAAGCCACCAGGAAATCCCGCCATGGAACAGTTTTGACTTTGCAGTCCACAGCATCTGAGCTCTGAGGAAACACACATCAGGATCTCCAAATGTTTTCCTAATGATTCAGAGCCAGAGTTCCATGACATTTCTCTGTCCTGGAGGAACACTCAGACTTAAAAGCTACATGTTTTATAAAAGAAGCTGTCTTCAAAGCAGTCAATTCTGTGTTCTGTGTCTCAGCACAGGTGGATTCTTGGTTTAAGCCCTTCAAAGAAATTCAGCCAAATAATGTGTTATAAATCTGTTTGCCAAAAGTCTTTTTTTTGTTGTTGAAAATTAAGCAGCCCTAAGTGCTTAAAACTTCCCAGACAGCTTATTGAAGAAAAAAGCACCGTCTTTGCTTCAGAAGAGACAGACCTGGTGGAACTGTGGCTTTGAGGAAATTGTGTCCTTTTTTTTCTTCTTTTAAACAAAATCTTTCCTTACTCAATTCACTGAAAATGTGCTGCTCTAAACTAAAATTCCACTGAAATCAATCTGAGATTAAGAAAGAGGGCAGGACAGAAGCCTCCCCAAGCAGTACAGAAATACTACCCACACACTCATCATGGGGCAGAGCAAACTTCCCCCGTAGCAGTCGATAAATGAAGGCTGCAGTGAGCTGAACAAGATCACAGTCAGTAGCACAACCAGAGCAGAACCAGGAAAGCCAGGCTCCCTTATTAATGTCTTTATCTTTTTTTCTAATGACAAGTCCTCAAGACAGCAGTGCCTTATCTTAAGCATGCCTGTAGGAAGGGCTCCCAGTCACATACAAACTGCTAAAGAGTGGTCACTTTTCTATTCTCAGTCTAAAACCTGTGATCCCAAAGTTGCTGAGAAGATGCTTTGAGTGGATGTGAAAGCCTTTCCTATAACCTTCAGTTTTATTTAGCTCCTAAACAAACAGAACAGAATGGCAGAGATGAGAAAAATCATATTTACAAGAGAAAAAAAAATAACTTACTTTGGGATTTTATTTCATGAAGAGGTTTTTTATCTGAGAGAGAGAGAGAGAGAAAGTTGCACTTAATAAATTTACATGGAGCATATCTATTTCCTATATTGCTTCTGTCTAGCTCTATAAATGAAACATTTTCTCCTTGTTTGCTGACAATATGAATATTTTATGTTGTCCATATTTTTCCCTTCATCTCTTTTTTCTTTTTTTGTAAATCTTTCTCAGGATGTCTCTTTGCAGTAATTTCTCACTTGGTTAATTCAAGTATTTGTTAGCGTTATTGGATGCTTCTATTTAGAATATTAAATCTCTCAGCAGTGGGGAAGCTCGGTACTTTGCAGTGGATCACTTGGCAAAGAAGCCAGATAAGAATGAATAACTTCTTTCAATGTTTGATATATGGAAAAGTTACCATGGACATATATAAAAATGTACAGTGTGTTCACATTTACATATCAATGTATCCAGCAATAGTGACATCCCTGTGTGTGTACAGAGGACAGACAGGCTCAGTGCACTGCACACACATGTAAATACAGACTAACCAGGTTTTCTACAGTAGCTCAACTCTGAAAAATGAGGTTTCTCTGTCTCGTAATAAGCACTTGAGTTATGCTTTTTAACCCAATACTCGAGGGGAGACTCGAGCTTGTGCTGCACTCACACTACCTGAGCACAGGCACCACAGGCAGATGCAATGAGGCAGCCCCTGTGCAGCAAATCGTGCTGGGGAGGTGCCAGGACTGTCTCAAGCTTCACTCTGCAAGTGTCATCTCGTGATTTATGATGCACTAGTAAAAACACGTTTGTAGTTCGTGTGTTTACAGACTACTTGTTTGTATCTCTTTTGGGCACTGGGAAAAGAAATCAATAGCTTTTGAAGTTACAAAAAAGAACTTTAAAGCAAATAGATAAAAGTAAACCAAAAAACCTCTACAAAACCCTCTCTTTTATTAAGCAAAGAAAAAGCTTTCACCTCTGCAAGACAGAGAGAAATCCACCATGGCAAAGTATACTACCAAGAATACTGATAGGGAACAAACAAGGGAAGAACAAATATGCAAGAAACTGGTAAGTTATTAGGACTGTGTTGTGTGAAAGGGACCTTTGCATGCAGACTGAGGCAATCTCTATTTGTCCCCCAGCGTGGCAGGCCTGGCCATCTGTTATATATACCAAACCCCCAAAGAGTTCAGTTCTATCTTTCTCCTGCATATAGGTTCATATCTGTTAAATTGCTACAAGTTCTGGAAGAAATTCCCTGATAGAAAAGTACTTTCAGTTGCTCCTCAGTGTAGGACACACCAAGAAAATCAAACAGCAAAGTGAGAAAAAGGATGTTGCTGTGAACAAAAGGGAGTTTTTTGTGTTCTCCCAACCTCTCCTGCTGGGGACTGAATAAAGGGCCTGAGAGCAGGGTCTGGTTTATCCCTGTGTCATTTACTGACTCCAAACCTGAAAGTTCATGGTAAGGATTGGTGTTTTGTCTGGCAGTTCAGAAATCAGGTCTATGCTTTCCTGGCATCTTACCTTCTCACTCTTACTTTCAATTAGTTTCTTAACCAAAAAAATGCTTCATTTCTATTTCTGTCTCACGAAAGGAACAAAGTTAACAAATGGTGCCTGATAAATAACCTCCAGGATTAGTTTTTGGTAGCACAGGACAGCATTTCCCTCACAATTCCCCATGGGATGAAAAGCAGAGCAGGGCACATCGAGGCAGATGAGCAGAGGAAAGAGATTAAAAAAAATAGGGTAATTGCATCAATTCCTATTAGCTGAGAAAGCAATTACAGTCCCAAAAATAATGTGACACCCAGTATATGCACACAGCAGGACCCATAAAGGAGTAGTATCACACTCCAGGATGAAAGAAACAAGAGACACTCATCCTTGGGTCTGAGCGCTGGTGGAAACGCAGCATTCAGAGCCAGCACATCCCAGCACAGCCGAGGAAGGAGACGGGTGGGTTTAAGACACAACACACACATCGGCCAGGGCTGATGTCGGCTCTGCTCAGCACCAAACGCTCACAGCTCTCGCATCACCAGGCTTTAGCTTCCCCTTCTAGGACTTGGCTTACTCAGCTCCAGGGAAGCACTGTTACACACCAACAACATGCTCAACTCCAAATGACACTGGATAGGCTTTGTTTTCCCACAGACTACCTGGAGATCCGTTTCAGATCCCAGCATTAGGTGAGAGATAGTTGGTGTGTGCAGCAGAGACAACTCCTCCATTAGATCTGTGTCTGAATTAATTTTGGAGCATTGTTAGTTCCCAGTTTCCCTGGCTCCCATCTCATCTGATAAAAGGAACACAAAGACTTTCCCCAACGAGGCTTCTGCATGGAGCAATCAGCAGATTTAACCCCCCTCCCCGATATTCAGCTTAAACTGAGGATTTAATTTGTTAATTTTCAGCAGTATGGCTTTGATGGCAACGTGTGCATCCCATGTAGGCTGAGATTTTAAATGGCTTTTCATTTCAGTCATAAAATTCGAGGTTTATTACTTATGCCACTTATCCTCTGTAAAATGATTTTGATAGTTCATTTTCAACATCGAGGTTCCGTGTGACAGCCTTTGTGATTCACAGCTTACACAGAGTTGATTAAATCTGTACAAAACATACTCATATTTTAAAAATGCTTTTGTATCTTTTTACTGATGATGAGTAAGAGAAAGCAGTCACTAACAAAGCACGTTCTCAGCATAGGCAGAGCACGGAATGGATGCACCTACACGTACAGAGCTCACCCCTGAGAATTTTACAAGGCAGCTTTTATACTTCTTACCATGAAAACCAGCCTTGTTCTAGGGAACACAGATGTACCAACCCCAAAACCACCCAGTCCTGAAGCTGGCACTGGCAGTGAGTGTGTGGGCAGAACTCCAGCACCCAGTCCCCTTTCCTCCATGTGCAGTAACTCCTTCCGCTTGACCAGTATGTGAAGCCTTTGCTCATACAAAAAGCTTCAGAGGGCTTTATCCTAGAATAGTCCCTGGAAATGCACTCCTGGAATTAGCAGTAAATATCAGAGGTAGCCCTTCAAAGACAGCTAAGCAAGCACAGCACCAACCTTTCACACTTGTGTGACATCTGAGGACTGGCACTGTCACTGAAGTGGTAATTCACCAGTGTGCAGAGCATGACCTGCCTGTAGATGGTGCCTGGGATGACAAACCTGGTATAGAAGAAGGTGACCCTGCCCATGCAAGGACAAACTGAAAGGCAAATCCTTTCACTAGGAACTCACCATGAAGTAGAATTGCCTTTATCTAACTTCTCTGTTAAAGGCAACAAATGGAGTAACATTTGACCTTAAACAGCTCTTGCACCTAGAGCATTCATGGTGGCGTGCTGCCAGTTTACTTGCAAATGGAACTCAGGAGTACATTCTGTGAAAGATCTTGCAGCAGGTGGGTGTAACTACACACTGCAAAACTCCGTTTAGACTTCTAGAATCATCTGATAATTAATAGGTAAAGTGTCTGCTACACAAATCCAGTGACTTGCGAACCACTGTGGGTTGCAAACTTCACACACACAACCCTCTGAAAACAAGCAGTTATTTCACAGCAACATTTCACCCAGAAGAGTTCTACTGACACGAGTGTGCAGCAGACCCACTGCAGTACCCAGATTACAGCTCACATCTCAGGCTGTACCTCCTAAATCCAACTCAGTGCAACTGTTGCTCACCTTGAATGCAGAGCCCTTCCGTGCAATTCTCTGACTCCTGATTCAAGCCCTCACAGTACTTCCCCCCGTTCCTCGGAGGCGGTGCGATGCACTCCCGAACCCTCAGGTGCTCGCACTCCGGGCTGCACACCGACCACTCGCTCCACACCTCCCAGCTTCCATCCACTGAAGAGGGAGGAAGAAAAAACAAGCATCACCACTGGATAGCAAACTGGTGAGGTTAAGAGGTCCTACCAAGAAGACTTGTTTCATCTCCTCTGGCCACAGCAAGTAAAACAACATGCAGTTCTCAGGATAAGCAAATACAGTTTTATCAGGTGCAAAGTTAAAATCCAGCATTAGGATCTGCCACCTCAAGTGTGCAAAATGGAAGCCTTTAGAACAGTAGCAGTGTATCATATTCTACAAATGCAGGCAATTAAAACTGTAGGAGGAAACGTTTCCCTTGCCACCCAGCAATTAGCTTCTCTTTCAATACAAATTCTACCTTAACCCAGGCTGATGGAGAGAGGCTACACACTTTCCTGCCAGAGAAATGATGCTGACATTCACAAAAAGAGCACAGCTGGCCTTGTGGACTTCTGGCTAATACCCCGAGCAAGACAGTGGATCAATATGTTGTTTTGCTGACTGATTTATAGCTGTCTCTGACACCGTCCCAAATGAGAAGGGTTTCCACAGTTCCCTTCCTTTTTCGTGTATAAATCAGATTGAACATTGGTCAGATGAACACAGACATATATGAATAAGTTCTTTAAATCCCTGTTCAGGACATGATCTATCTAGGAACTCATAAAGCTAGAAGAGGGATTTGCCAGAACCCAGACAAGTTGTGCTGTGACCACAGGCAAACATAGTCCCTTAAAACATCCATGCACACAATCCTATGAACTTCCCTTAGCTGTACACTTGAACCACCAATTCCAAAGACAGACAAGGGAGGTTTCAGGTGAACAAATGAGGAAATGTTAACACCATGCTCCATGTATAGTGTAAGCTCAATTTCAAAAGGTTAATGTACTTGAAAGGAAACTTCTGCAAGCTAAATAATACCTTAAAGTGAAGCTCCTCGCTTAGGTTTCCGTGTTTTTAGCGTTACTAACACCAGCAGCCCTTTCCTCACCCACTGCCTGACTTTCATAGTGAACCACCTGCTGTCACTGACCATTTCATCAGCTTCAGTGTAAGTTGGAGCAGGTTGGGCCACAGGTGCTTGTGACTACACAAGGCTCTCAGTGTATTCTCTCTGAGGATACAAGTACCTCCAGTTTCCCTTTAGACCTCAGGGGGCTTTCCAAGGCAATTGTCTGCCTGGAACGAGCTCTCCCATAAATGTGACATCCAGAGTTACTGAGAGCAGACTGTGCATGTCTCACCAGGGCAGAGAGAAGTGCAGGTGATTTTCTGCACGGACATTCCCTCGCAGAAGGCACCTCCGTTGAGAGGAGCAGGGTTGGTGCAGGTCCGCGATCGCTTCTGCCAGCCCCGGCCGCAGCGCGCGTTGCAGTTCGACCACTCGGTCCACGACGACCAGCCTCCGTTAACTGCACAACACAAAGCCACAGGCGTGTGCCGAGGCATCAGCTAACAGCTCTGATCAGCTCATTTCCTTCAAAGCCATGGGTTTACATTCCATGGGGTAATTCCAAGCTGAAGTAGGAGCAGTGCTGCCTGTCACACACAGCTAGGAAAGGGCCACGGGGTCACAGAAGGGAAACGTTTGGTTTAGAAGAGTAATGTGCAGTGACTGCTGGAGTCTGGGAGGGAGCGAAAAGCACCTCAACCCTCATAAAATGCACTTTGCTTAAACCACAAACAAGACTCCTTTACTTCATAAAGGGTGATTTAGGAATGTTCAAGACACCAAGGCTCCAGCAGTCAAAGCACACACGTCTCAGCTGTTCCATAACTGCCACGTGCTCACTGACCGTACACCACGACTGTGGCAGACATGCTTCTTCTCTTGGCTACGATGTTGGCGGCCATGCAGGTGTAGTTCCCAGAGTCAGACAGACGTGCCTGTCGAATGATGAGGTTGTGGTCTGCTCTGGTGTCAATGTTCTCATCCAGGTTGGAATCTATGGGCTCCTCATTCTTCAGCCATTCCACCTGGAGAGGGATGGAGCAGAGAAGAATGTGAAATAAGGACGCAGCTGAGGCACAGCAAGGTGCTGCCCCAGGAGTGAGAAATTAAAAGTCGAAGCAGAATCAACAGATTCTATTAAAAGACGGGATAAATGCAAGTTACTTTAATAGCTTTTCCAGGCCTGAAGGAGGTATGGCTGTACCCTGAGGCCAAGTACCCTTCTCACGTCTGTTCAGATGAATAACCTCGTTCAGGAACTTGCGGAAGGGCTTGCAACTTTGCAGTAATGAGCTTATGGATCTGCTAGCTACAGGCATTCATTAGCACACTGCTCTGTGCAGATGGTCTGCAATTTGTAGATTTTTCCAGTTTATAAACAAATCTGCAAAAGCTGACCATCAAAGCCAATTAGATTCCACGCCAGACAGCAGGTTCCCCTTCAGCAGCATCAGTCATTTGGGTTGGCTGGGGACAGCCGGCGTGTGCCTGACACATCGCGGCTCCTCACGGCCCGGCGCCACAGCCATCAGCTGGGGATTCACCTTGGTGAGAACCTGTGTCCATGGCACTGCTCTCCTGCAAGGAGGTTTTAGCTCTGTCTACTCTTTTCGTCACACTGCAGTGAACCAAGAATGATAACAAAGACAGAAGGTCACCAAAGCTCACATACAGACAGACCTGTCTATGGCTGCAAAGCTCTGCCATAACAACACTGCTTTGGTTTGGTTTTCTCCTCAAATCCTCTCTCGGCACCATGAGGCTTTGTTTGCTCACCTCCCTAGGGAAAGCCAGAGGAGACTTTTCACCCAAAGCATTGCTCCCTGGATTTGCTTTCCTTTGTGTTGTTAGGAGTCGTGGTCCTGTTTTGTCATGAACTTAACATACCCAGTAGCTGAGGCACCCTGATTCCCATCACCAGGAACATCCCAGAAGTCTCATGGCTGGCATTCACACTCACTGCTGTTCCTTCCCTGAGCAAAGGGACACTGATGCTTTTACCTGCAGCAGCTGCAGGCAGGCTCAGCTCTGGAGCAGGAGCCCAACAGCCTCACTGCATCCAGCAATGCTGAACTCTTCCCTCAGCAATGTCTCTTTGATGCATTTTCCTTTGGTCTGAGTAAAATGAGGAGCAATCAGGTAATCCATTTACTATTCAGTTTCCCTGCAGTTAACTTTAATACTAATGATCAGAGGGGTTTTCAGCAAAGAAACGAGGAGTGCTCTCTGAATTATGGAACAGCAGCACTTGCATAAATCAAGTGACAGGAATCCAATGGTCGCAGACAGAATGAAATTCACTTTATGGGCAGTGTAATGACAAACAGCAACCTCCAAAGAAATGACAAACGTGCACTATTGCAGAGTTCAGTATTCCACAAGTATATCTGCACGTTTTGACTCCCCTCGGGTCGGGGCTGTTCCAGGGCAGTGACGGGGGCACACGAGAGCCCCGGGGTCCTTGTTCCTGTTACACTGACATGGTACCAGAGGGGAGTGCACATCGACCCGTGAGTTACCAAGTCCAGCACTGCATGGCTTGCTGAATGAAAAACACTGACACTAAAGCTCGGCATTTATAAGAATGATGATCACAGTGAAGGGAGAACATTAAACTGATGGAACACAAACATGAAAGTGTGGAGAGAGGTGTGATCAAAGGATGATTTGTGAGGGCACGTGTTGCCTTTCCTTCTTATCTGGGGGCTGGGTGACACTAAGAATCCTCATCTCTAATTCCAGCCTCTCCCTCCCTTGAAGAAGAAAAAGACTTGCCCAGACTCATGCACTTCTTTTGCCTCAGCAGACGAGTGCCTTCAGAGATGGAGAACTAAAGGATGAATTTATAGGATGAACTGATATATTCATAAGAATCACGATGAAAAAAGGTTGTTGCTCCTTGCAGTGATGCAGTCTGTGGAAAATGCAGCACACACACACAAATACACACACACAAACCAACCACATAAAGCCAACAGAAAACCTGCAGTGTCTCCATCCTGAAATGAGGCAGCGTTCTGAGTGCAATGCCTGAAAAGTAGACTCAAAATGCGTTTGTTTTTACCTTCCCTCGCTTTCTCATCAGTGGGGGTCGTGCAGTCGCTTGTAACTGAAGTAAATACATTTATTTTTAAGAATTAGTCTGTCTGAAGATCTTAAATGTTTCTATCTTGAACTAGACTTACAGACTGCTACAATATGCTATAGGTTTATATAAAGTTATCTGATTTTTCCCCCCTAAATTAAATCTGCTTCGAATTAAAATACTCCCATCAGTTTCTAACAAAGGCTAATCACATAATGATCTACAAAAGAAATGCAGGGGCAGATATGGATTAACTCAGCTCTGACATCCTGGGTGGCAGCAGATGAATTAGCATAATCATACATTTGTTCCAATTACAGAAAGCAATTATCAAGTACAAGCCACAAGCATTATCAAAGTAAAACCAGTGGAATGCCCCACATCCTGGGCAGACTGTGACAGGAGTTAGCAAACTCTTTTCCTTTAAAAAGAGAGCTTCTCCCAGCTGGTCTGTCTGTGCAGTGCCCACACCACTCCAGCAGCCTGTCAGCTGCGGCAGGGGACGGGTGCTAAATAAACGATGCATGTGTGTCAGCCCTGGCTCTACACGGATCCGTACGGGTGCTGCAGACGTGCGTCTGCCAGCAGCAAATCCAGACACTGGGGACAAATCTCCATGAGAACATCGATGGAGGCAGGAACCAAGCTCTGGCACAGGTTGCAATGGTTTCTCAAAACCTCAGCCCACCATGTGGGTTCCCAACTAGGAGCAGAATGTTCAGCCCTCACACCTCAGCTGCTCTTGGTACCTTTGACAGGCACCAGGTTAGGTCACCTACAGGCCTGAAATGATTCGATGAAGTTCTGATCAATCACTCAGTCTGATTGAAACACCCTGAGAGCTGGAGAAAGCTGCAAACTCATCCTTAACCTTCCAGCAAGCCAACACCACTGTTCATTGTGTTCTTTGAGAAGAAGCCAGTATTTGTGTCTTTCGCATGAAACTGCTGTGTCAGTCCCAGGTTCTCTTCAGCTTTTAGATGTAGGGACAGCACACCAGCGTTTACAGCGTATGGTAGAGAATGCAGCGAATAAACAGGTACATTGCTGTGCATGAGACTGGAGAGAACACAACACTGACACCTTATGCTTCCCTTGTCGTGAGGAGGAGACTGTTTGTGACCCAGACGAAGCCAGAAGTAGCCCACCAAGAAGTATGACCGAGCAGCAAGTGACAATGATGGCAAATGTTCTTCAGATGCTGCGCCACACCTGACTAGACATTAATTTAAAACCAATGACCTGAGATGAAGTGCTTTGCAACTCCACATTTTGTCAGTGGCTCATATATTTCTCCAGCACTTCTTTGTTCTGATTTGTTTATCCTCCAACTTCTCCTCCTCCATACATTTGCCTCCTGTAGCTGAAGGTGCCCAATGTCTTGTCATTGCTAACACGAGCTCTAATTCTGTGAGGGTTGGAACCCTGTGTCTCAATAAATATTGTCCCCAAAACATGTTGAGTGTGAAGCTGTTAAAAATGCCTATATAAGTTCAAGACTTCTGTGATATAGAGGACCAAAAAGTGTGTTGTGGGGCAGAATGGAGACCCAGCATGTCTTGACCATAGACCATTTAAAGAAAATGTGGCAGGAAAGACTCTGGAATAAGGTGCCTTTTTGTCTGTAACACCTGTTTGACATATCCTTCATCTGGGTTTTAATTAAACAATCCTCCCCCACAACTTTCAATAGAGAGAATTAGTTTGCTTGTGAAACGTTGACCTGACAGAACTAAGGTATTCAAAGTGACAAAAAGTCATTAGAGTAGGTCTCTGAGAGACACCTCTTTGGATCTTAATTCTTCTTACCCTGCCACAGTGACAGCTGCAGGACAGTGAACATTATCTTTAAGTGGATTCCAATACCATTTTTGCTGTTGCCCTTAAAGGTACTTAATTAATTCAATATAAATCATACAGAGGGCAACTCAAGCTCCTGGCTTGACAAAATTAACACCGTTACATATACAAAAGAACTGGGCAATACCATAATTTCCCCCTAGAACCTGACATTGCATTAAAAAAGAAGGGAGAAGAAGGCTGAGAACTTCTACAACTCAGAACATCCAATTTTGAACAAAAAGCTGGTTTTGAACTGGAGAGGAAATTGTGTTTGGAGCACATTGCTCTTCTGCAAAAACACTGAATAGAAAACACTTGCAGTAGGCTCTCCTCCCCAGCATGGCCAACAGCAGGAGCATCAGGCTTCTGACTGGCTCTAGAGCAAGCTCAGGGAGGTTGTGGCACTGGCTAAGATGAACTGTTATGGATATTCTCCCCATACTATCCCTTGCCTGAGCTGATGGGATTTTTCTGCCTTATCATTGATTTAGGTCTCATGTGCCCCAATCTTTAAAAGCCTTATTAAGGATGGCTTCTTCAGTGACCTGTAATGTTTGGTGGAAGGATGCAAGATACATTCCTTTCAGCTCCAGAATGAAACTCCTGTCTCTAAAAACTCCAACATGTCTAAGCTGGAGAAATCTTCATTCCTGTTCTGGTTAGAATGGCTGGATACCAGCAGGGCAGGGGCTCCAGTTACAGTGATGCATTAAGATGGCAGCATGTCTTTCTTACAACCTTATTTTGCTTTCTACCCTAAGACTCAAACAAATAAGCAGGAGAAGCCTCCATCAGCATGAATCATTGTGGGAGATTAATACAAAACAAAGGCCAGTTTGCTGGCTACGAAGCACTCGTATCTACCTTTATGATCACACAGTTATTTTATCAACACAATCAAAAAACATTAATCTTCCTCTCTAGGAGCCCATTGCCAGCAACACACCAGAAGCAGGTCAGCTGTACCTGCTGCAGGTTTTTGTAATTAATCCACAGAGGGAATGGTGTTAGGGAATCATTTAATCACAGCCCTGTCACACTGTGCTGGTAAGCATATTTTTCCTTCATTAGATTGAATATATAATCTCATTACATAAATCTGACACACCGAGTAACTCATAAATCAGCCTGGGCTTTTGCTGGCTGTACTGTGGAAAGCAGCACAGGAATCTTCTCTTTGAAGAGAGGCACTCAGTTGTTGCAAGAGGGATCATCTGAAAGGCAAGTGCTGCATGCTGCTAAAGCACATTTTCTTTCTTATTATTTCACTTTATGTGCCATGCAGCTACTGCATTTGCCACTTAAACCTCCAACAGCAAGGGATGCCAGGAGAGATGATCTGTGCTCGTGGCACTCTGTACCAGAGCTCATACGCTGAGCTGTGTCCAGTTGGCAACGAAGGGAGCAGTTCTGTTTGTGTGCTTTAAAATCACAACCCAAAATGCATACTGCTGAAAAATCCAGAGAAGGGAATAAAGGCTGATGTGGGAGAGGGTGAGCAAAGTGAGATTAAAATACAGCTGTGAACAAGCACAATGGGAAGGGTGACAGCCTGCTTGGAGACCTCTGTAATGCTGAAGGTGGGCACCAGTTGACTCAGGCATGCTATTTTAAAACACCGGTACAAAGACACATTGCTAAATATGGTACATTGTCTGACTGTTACAGATACAATCAGATGCCCAAACAGGTTTATCTTCATTGCCATGGAATACTGGCTTTTACCTCCATGTGAAGGTTATGAATGAATCAGCATTGATAACCCCACTGGTTATTACATGGGCTTTTGCAAATGACCTAGTTGAAACTTAAATCCTCATCCCTTGACTATAAAGCACTGTATCTTTGCTAATATTGTGACTTAGGATGGTTAGAAGCAAACAGCTAAAGCTCCAGGGATGGTGTTTGTGCTGCCACACAGTGAGGTTTTATTTGTTTTTCAATGCACAGACATTTAGAAAGTAATTTTAAGTGCAGTTGAGACTGAAAACCAGATAAGATTATTGGAACTTATGTTTACAGTGTTCTCCTAACATGGCACCCTGATATAGGCAGTATCACTCTTACACCAAATTCTTAGAGATAAGGAAACAAGCTTACAGTAATTGCAAACAGAGAGTACAAATCCAGATACCTCTCCTCTTGCATTTCTAACTGCTCCTGATGAAACAGCACTGCATGGCATTACGAAAACCCAGCAGCATCCCTACCCATGCTGCAGATTACTGATCTCAAGAAAACCTACACGAAAGGTCCAAGCCTCTGGAAGCTGCGTGCCAGGAGTGGTGCTCAGTGGCAGAGCTGTGAGGGAACAGCACCCTGCCTTCAGCTGTCACCTCTAGTGCTCGTTCTCTCTATCATTTTATTTCAGTTCTATCAAGAAAAGATTGCCAAACATGCTGAAAAACGGACCCTCCAGGATCTGGGCCAGACAAACCAGGCACTGACACACCACGAGTGAATGCCCACAAGAGCCGCTGCTTCTGCTGACCGCAACAGTCCACGACTGATAAAGCCTCCAACAACCTTGTTTGGTCAAAACCTGCACCCAGTAAAGTCTCCAAATCCTTGTAGGGCTCTTTCACACAATTACCTTTATTATTTGTCATTATAAACATAATGACAGAGTCTTACAATTTGCCCTTTCATGTTCCAGCATTCCAAGTTAAGAACATTTCTGAAAGTACCACCAGAAAAACATCTGCCGCTGCAAAACAGCACATCAGAAAAGAGCAGCCCCAAAGCACGTGGCTTTATAAAAAGGAATTATCTATTCAGGGGAACTACAAAGTTATCACACTTTTTTTCCCCCTCTCCTTTTAGCAATCTAATTCAGAAGTGTTTTGCTCCAGCATTTCAATTTCATGACCTCAGTACCTCCCGGGTGATTTATGTAGAACAAGCCAAATCTCAGAAGGCAGAGCAGCACTTTTTCTACTGGAGGAAAACACAGTACTCGGTTCATTTGCTTGTATGAAATCCAGCACACAGACTTGTTTTGGAGACAACATCCAACGATATTTTTTCAAATAAAGGGTATATATGCAGGAACTAAGATACTGCCAATAGCTGCAAAAGGTACAAAATCAGCGAAAGAAGCACCTGGAGATACTATTAAGCAGACAAGAAGAGAGCTGGAGAAATGCCAGTGTTTCAAATAATTGCTATATATAAGAAATGAAGTGACAGATTCATCATAGAACATGGTCACCTGGGACTGAATTCTCTTTTCACTCAGTGATAAACACTTACTAGGAGAGGGGTTTCCACAACATCAGTACATTGGGTATTTCTTCTGGTCCGGTCAAATAGGCAGATGGGAAAACTGAATTTAGGTGACTGCTGTGTCACAGATGAGAACAGAGTCCAAATAAATAGGCCAGTTGTGGGCAGACCTTGGACGATCCTGAGGACAGTCTCAGTCCCTGAGATTGATCACATACAACACAAAGTGTTTTGTGTATGAGGCTGTGCAGACTGGCAGGTCCTTTAGGATGAGCTTAAACAATGGGCAGCATCAGTGAACACATGAAAATATGCTCAGAGCATCTCTGCAAGAAGCCACACAGAGATTGGTCTTGACTCCAGTACTGGAAAGGCGTTATTTTATCTGTCCATGGCATTTTGTTAACACTACTGTTTGAAACAATACAAGACAGTCCAAGTATTAAAACATATTATTATATGCAGTGGCTCTCCATGTGACTCATCAGCACACCTGCATGACCTTGTTTGCTCACTCGAGCATGTTTTAAGAGAGAGATTTGTTTTCTCATCAGCTGTCTGCAGTAGAAACAAGGACAAGTAGTAGGAAAAAAAGCATTCCATTAACCACACCAGCTCTCCAGAACATTTCAGCGTTGCCAGTGCCCAAATAATAGCATCCACAATATTGCCAGTTCAATGTCAAACAGCTGAGCAATATTTTTCTTTTAAATGGGATTGTAATGAAGCAAAAAGAAAAAGAATTAACTCACCTTTAACCTAACGAGCAACCGGGTATCCCAACTTATGTAACTGCTGTGTTGCCCTGATCGCTGAGATCTCTGCAATGCATTTAAAAGACTAACAGTTCCATGCCAAACCATGTCCTTTTCATTCCCCACTTACACAGAATCAATGGCAGCTAAGGCTTTTTATTTTAGCATCCTGAGCAATAGCATTAAAGTGGTTTTACAAGCACTGATAATCACACGCCTTTTCTGCCTTTGAAACCTGGTCTTTGTTTGAACCTCTGCAGAGCATTACTCCAGGCTCTGTGCTGTCTGTATTACAGCTCCTGTTGTACTGCCTAATCCATGATCTAGGCTGAGGTAAAAAGAGTGCAGGGCATTGAAGATGAAGTACTTTAGGGAGAGATGCAGACATTTGTCTCAAAGGCGACAGGTGATGAAGGGCAGGAAGGAACATCAGATTTGACCAAAGATGAAACAGCATCTGAAACAAACGCCACTGTGATTCGGGTTTGTGTTGTCTGTGCCTCTACAAAGCAGTCACAGGCTTGAATGAAAAGGTATGATCCATAATCACTGCACATTGTTAGGTGTGAAACTGACAAATGAACATTCTCAGGTTGCTTTTAAAAGCAGGTAAAAACCTGCCCGACCAGGGCACGTTGGTGTCTGTGTGTGCAACAGAGAAATGGTGCCATTTTAACATGCACAGCAAATAAACTGGAGAAGAATTTACCAGAATAATGAGCAATTATCAGGTGGTTCTGTTTCATTCGACAGGGTGTGTTGAGAACTGATAAACAGAGATTAAGGGAAGGTAATTTGGTGGTTCTGAAAACTGTAAGGACTCTTCAATAGAAATTTAAGTGGGTTCAAAACTGCTTTGTCCACACATGCAGCCATCCACTCATTAGCTGAGAAAGGCTGCTTAATCTGTGCTGGATAGCGTCCAGTAAAGAAAAATCTGAATTCATGTTGATTCTTGAAGGAATAGCAGACTTCATGCCAAAACTGATGCTGTGAACAATTCTACATGAAGAACACTCATAAGTTTGGTATTTGTGGAATCCTTGGCATCTCCAGGAGATTCACAGAATCACAGAATGGTGGGGGTTGGAAGGGAACACTCATAAGCTTGGTATTTGTGGAATCCTTGGCATCTCCAGGAGATTCACAGAATGATGGGGGTTGGAAGGGACCTTTAGAGATCATCCAGTCCAACCCCTCTAGATCAGGTTCCACAGGAACGTGTCCAGATTATGTGGGATATATTTATAAACTGTCACTAAAATGTGTCTTTCTAGAATAGAGGCTTTTTTCCCTCTCTGAAATGTCAGCATTTTAAAGGTACCATTCATAAACAGCAACACCAGAGAGTATACAGACCAATCCACCTGAATTTTAAGATCTTGTATTTGTCAGCTGGCTGTCACCCAAATGACCTGAAGGTTGTGCATGTCCTGCTGTGAGTGTAGCATCTCAGAAGACCTTATTAATCATTTTAATCCCTTCTCAGCTCAGAAGTCTGTCCTGCTAACCATCATAATATGGCACAGCCTGTTTCAAGGTGAATGTGTCTGTTTAGAGACACCAGCAATCGCCAGTAAACTTGGATTTGTAATGTGACCAATTTCTTTTGCAGAAGCAAGCCTCCTCATTTACAGTCTGCAGCAGCACCTCACCCCTGGGCTGAAGATCTGAAGCGCAGGACAAGATTCCCAAGAACAGGACAAGAGACCTGAGAGCGCTCACAGACACGTGCCACCAGTCAGCAACACACAGTCGCTATCAGAAGCGTTGGAACCCACTTTTCATCGTTAACAGTAAGAGTTAAGAATTTGCATCATTCCCTCACAAAGCCAAAGGAACTTCCTTCCCCGTTCCCAGTGCAATGCCACCTCTCTGTGTCACGTCTCAGCTCACTCTCCATTTCTTGCAGCTTCCCATACCTTTATCATTTCTAAAATGTGAACGTTGGCTGCAACAGCTGCTGAAAAGTAAAACCAGTCTGTGGGAAGAGCTTACACGTAGATATCTACATCTATTATCTACATCTACATGTAGATAAGCAGAGGCACACTGCACACAGCCGAGCTCAGTCTGGAAAGTGAAATGCCTTTGGTGAAAAATGAAATGCGTTTATTGTAACTAATATACCTTAAAACTAAAGCAAATATTGATATTCCAGACACAAGGCCCAAGATCTATAACTACCCGTATAAAATGCCTGCTGTTTGCATTTAGTAATCATACTCTGTTTTCTATAACTAGAAACAAGATTCATTGAAGACTATAACTCATCAGCCTTTTTTTGCCACAGAGTTTTACTACAATACCATTATCCTGCCATATTCCATTTTACTATATGTGCACAAGTCCCATAAATACACGAGCCTATGTAAAACAGGCAGCAACGGCTCTCGCTGCTCTCGGAGTACTCGCTGCTTTGGAATTTTATGTGGGTTTCACATTTTGTTGATGTGTTTGCAATGGAGTGTGTACTGCCCAGAAGAGAAACGATTTTACATTTCCATTAGAAGCTACAGCAGTAAATAAAGCATCGGAACTCGTGCAGATATTCACTGGAACATCTACAGGAGTCTATTAAAATGTCAAAATCTGTGTTAAACGTTTGATGAAGTGGCACTGGATACAGCACATTTAAAACTTAAATACACGCATATATTAAGTGATAGAGATATTTTAGAGTATTCCAAAATCCTCTGCAGAGAGCTCAACACAAGTTCACATCCATCAGTTGTAGTTTAGCACAACAGCTTCTCTTGTATTTCAAAAAACCCACCAAAGAACCCACAATCAGATGCAGAAAGAGCTAATGCTCCAACATGAGCAACTCACAGATTAGGCTCAAAGAGTATTTATTTACAGTAAAAGGGATTCAGAATGAATTCTAAGGTCAGCTTTGGCTCCAAGTCACACCTCATGCGTGGCAATGGGCTTCACCCTCTGCTGCCCAGCAGTGGTTGCTGTGGCTGCAGACCCCACAGCACATACTGCAGCATTGTGCTAGCAAAGATGAGCTAAAGGTTTTCTGGCTTTTGTTTAACTTATCTGAAAGCCTGAGGTTTACAAACACTTCTCTCTAATATCCTGGGTTATATGCACTTCAATGCAACGGGACTGACAGTGCTACGAAACAGCACAGACCCACAGTACCTACCCAGGACGATGGCTGCACTGACCAGAGGCCACCCGTGCACACTGCACTGGCACGGTTAGAAGGCTCCATTTCACAGCACTATCCCTTTCATGCCCTTCCTCCAATTCAAGACACAAAGTTCACATCAAATCAGGTCTCAAGGTGGTGACAGACACTCCTTCTGATGGTTAATGTCAGTGCAGAATATGAAAGCTCACTATTGAATTAGAGACACTCAAGAACCTGATTATCAAACCCAGTGAATTAAACAGCAACACCCTGTGACAGCCAGAGAAATTTAAAGCCCTTTTGTCACTGGCTGAAGATTCAGTAGCAATGACTCCAACATACTCCAGCAGCTGTCTAGAAAGAATACTTGTTACAAAAGCAAGCACATTTGTTCCTGTACCAAAAATAATTAATATGTGACTCTGAAGCACTAATAAGGTAGAACACAGAACAGAGATTACCCTAAACTTAATTAAAAGCATATTGACCAAGTATTGTCCAGGTTTCAGTTCAAGCCTGGTTTGACACCAGTCACAGAGTGCAGCACCACGGCTATCAGGAACCAGACAGTGAGAAGGAATTAGCGTCAGTGAACTAAAGAGGATGTTGTAATTCATTGTGTTTGCTGACTCTGTCGCAAACTGCCAGGATCTATTAGCTGCATTGATTCCAGATGCTACACCTAAGCTGGTTCTGAGCTGCATAAAATGAAAGAATCAAGTTGTTCGCATCCTTCATTGCTTCACTTTGAAAGTAAATGACTGTGTCACAGAGGCAGTGACTGCAGTGCTCAGTGTGTTCCTTAAATTAATAGAAAGAAAAACATCCTTTGCCAAGAGTACAGGAAAACACTGCAGGATGATCAGGGTTTACCATCCTGCCAGCTTTCTGGGTAGGAAAGCTTTTTGCCTCAGAAAAGAAGAGTTTTGAGAAAGTGAAGAGAGCACAGACTAGAGAAAAACTCCTTAAAACAGGAGGGAAAGGTCAGCCAAGAAGACAGGGAGAGAACAGGTCTGGAGATTCACTTGAGAGGATGTACAGAAGAAACAAAAGGTCTTATTATCTATTGTACTCTATAAAATGCAACACTGCCTAAAACCCATCAGAATTACACGAACAGAAAGCCAAATCTATACCACTTTTTGACTGAGGCTCTGACTTCAGTGCATTACTACCTGTGTGATCCCATGATGGGCCACACAATGGCTATAGGTTAAGAACACGCTTTAAAACCCAGTGTGAGACAAAGGAGAGCACCATGAGTAACTGCTGTATCTTCCTGGGAAGTCACAAATACCACCTCTGACAGACATGGAATGGAAGAGTGTCAGCAATGCCAGAATCAGGTCAGAGAGCCAGGCACAGGTACGCCCGGGCAGCCCAACAAACACGACCAGCACAGGGGGATCCATCAGGGAGTTCAGCTGATCCCTGTGCGACAGCACAACTGCCTCACTGCACACCCTCCCAGCCAAATGAGGCCTCTAGTGCACACAATTAATAAACACATCTATGGGGAGAATCTGTTGTGGCATTGAGAGCCAGAACTGTCTCTTCCCTAGGCCAACTCTGCATCGAAAGTGAAAGAAATGGCTCTGCTCCCATCCAGCCTGTGCCAGCAAAGACTCTGTTATATTTAAATCAACATTTGCCACAGCAGGGGATTATCAGATGCTCTACTCAAATGCTGGATCTTCTTTGTTATTTTGCTGTTTAACTCATAAAAACCTGAATTTATTTGGGCTGGGTGGTGATGCCTGCAAGCACAGCTGCTCACCAGCTCTGTTCTGCTTGCCATGCAAATGCACGAGAAGAGGATTTAAAACCTTTTTCCTGTCTGCCTAGTGTCAGCATGTGGCTTTTCTTACCACTATGGCCATGCACCCAGGATGTCCCAAACCCTCAGCAATGCCCCAAAGCAGACACATGCAGAATTTTCTCATGTTTCCTTCTTCACAGAGGCAAACTCTGGAGGTAGGAAACCTGCCAACAAAGGCTGCAGAGAGAGAAATACAGGGTGGGCTACAGAGTGACAGTCTGTGCATGAACTGACAGCAGCCCGTGGCAGGAGTGGAACCATGTGCTCCAAGAGAGGCCACGTGGCATCCCTGCATGAGAGGTAAGTGCCTGTCCTGTCCACACAGGATTCAGGATGGCTTTGGAGTCTGCTAAGGCTCTCTAAACTGTTGGAAAGGGCAGAACAATGGGTAACTCCAATTACTCAGTCTTCTTGACTGCTGTTGCCACATCAGGGTTTTTTTAGTAGTAAAATCAGGCACTTTCAATAGTAATTCATGCCCAAGGAATGGACTTTGGCTCCATGAAGACTGTAATGAAATTCTTGGAATGAGAATGCAGATTTAGAGAGATGCCCCTTTATAAGCCTTTTAGTTAAGACCTGGCTGACACAGCGACTGGAATGTGCTGCTAAATGAATCAAGACAGCGCATTTCAAAGCAGCATTAAAATCAGTGCTTGCCTCAGCAGGATCTCTGCTCCTGATTCCTGCCTCTCTAGCACTAGAGCTGAATTAGAATACTGCCTTCTTTATTTGTAATCCTCCTTGATTGTTTGCTTTTGCTAATGTGTTACTCAGCTTAAAGACTATTTACTAAAACTGAACCAAGCATGCAGAGCATTGACAATGTCACAGGAGCTTCCATTATTTGTAAATCATTTTCTACAAGCCAAGTTTAATCCATATAGAGTTTAGATGCATTTAAACTATGGATCCAAACTTTCAGTCCATACTCTCCTAACTCTTTTTATTACATATTGTATGTGGAAATTAATGCATACAAGCAGACTTAATCAGAGTATTTTCCTTGCTACTGGTGATGAGATATGGAAGCCTTACTCATTCTGGAACAGATGGTAGAAACAGACATTTCTCCCAACCAAGCTTGATCTAGAGGAATTCTCTGCAAAGAGCCTCTGTGTGGGGTTTGTCTCAGTTGCTGTATGATCTGTGTCATCCCTCCTGTCTCATAAGTAATAAATAATAACTGGAAAAAAGGGTTAGAACTGAGAGGCACCATTGGCAAAGCTGCCAGCTGTGGAGACAGCTCAGAGGTTTTCAGATGTGGACCTAAACACTGTCCCCAGCCCGGGAAGGACTTCCCATTATGCACATAATGGCATAAACATGCCCAGGAAATGTGGATGGAATGAGTAACAAGCAGCTCTGCCTACATCTGCTCACTGAGTTTTAAACAACAAAACATGAGCAGTGGCTAAAGCCAGCTCAGAGAAAATAGTTGAGGAGCAACTAGAAATGCAGAAGAGAACAGTGGGAAAGAAAAGCTGTCCCTCCTGGTGATTCTGAGGAAACATGGTGTCCTCCATCACTAAAAAGCATCCCTGCTCTCCACTTCTTCGAGCACTAATGACAGGATTTTTCAGGTTAAGCTCTGGTGTCAATCGAGAACATTTACTTTTAATGCTTCTCTCCTTAGATTTCAGCACCTCTAAGCTGCAGAAAAACAATTACAGAGATGAAGATTTATATTCCTGATAATGGGGCAAGCTCACATAAATAATTGAGCTGAATTTAAATTTCATTCCAGTTGTCAAGTGCCTGCCTCTCACTGAGCTGCACTGCATGAGGAGGGGTTTGACTCCATCAGTCATTCATAGCCATGGCTGGAAATAAATCACTGGGATTAACGTGTGGCAATGACAAGCACAGGAAATGCCTGTAATTCCTCCCTGAGAAAATGATGTTCCTGAACTTCTGCACTTGATGGAATAATCAAAACCTTCCCAAGGGATTCAGGCAGATATTGGCATGGTAACATGAAAGGGGTTGGAAGTCCCCTGTCTGTTTTGTTTTCAGTTTGCACTTCCAGGTCCAGGCAGAGTGTGGATTAAACAAACAATTCTCAACAATCCCACAATTAGCATCTATTTTGCATCTAATAAAACAGAAGACAAGCTTCTTTGTCCATAGTTATTTCAAGCCTTATGTTTTCATCCAGGGCTTCATCCAAACTCTAATGACATCAATTCTTGCATCAGATTTGTTGCCAGCACTGGGTTTTGAAACCTTCTACACTTCTTGATACCCACATCACAATCACTGAGCAAGACTCACTGGTAATCTCAGTTGTTTCTCAGCCACATGTTTAACAGGGCAACAAGTCTTTGACTTAAACCTGTTAAAAGAGTTTACAGCCTCAAGCTTACTGCCACGCACCTGAGCCATTTCTTATTTGAATCTAGTACCCAGTTTCTAAAGACACCGGATTATTTCTAGTAGACCATTTACCTTGATGAGCATGGAATTAGCCCTGCATCCTGAGCCTTTTATGTGAAATTTTATTGTCCAAAGCAAATATGACCTGTTAAGATTTACAGGCTTTATTAGCAGCAATAACAGTTTTATAACCGACAGCAGTGAATCAGGGTTTATTGAGAAGTCTACAAGTTTTATCTGTAGAAAGCAATTAAAATGCCAGTTTTTCACTGGATATAATTCCTAACTTCCCTAAAAGACAGAAATCCTGTTTAATTGTTGAGTTGAGAGCAATGTAGCTCAAATCATTCTGAAATACCCAGTCAAATTTGAACAGTGTTGACTGAGAATTGCTGTTTTATCCTAAATGGCTGAATTCCAACAGACACCCTTTTTTTGTCATTTATCTATACAGCATTTGGAAAACAGTCAAATGTGTGCAGTGGGTCCAGCAAACCCTCCCTGCTGGGAACAACTCGACCTCTCGTTGTTTCTGTTGTCTCAAAGCAAACGTTTTACTCACCTTTAGACACTGTCTTATATTAGAATGTGAATCAAACCCAAAAGGACACACGTGGCAGCATCCACTGTGGGCTGTGGAAAGACCCTTCAGCTCCCAGGGATGGTGCTCACCTCAGCTCCCAGGGAAGGTGCTCACCTCAGCTCCCAGGGAAGGTGCTCACCTCAGCTCCCAGGGATGGTGCTCACCTCAGCTCCCAGGGAAGGTGCTCACCTCAGCTCCCAGGGAAGGTGCTCACCTCAGCTCCCAGGGAAGGTGCTCACCTCAGCTCCCAGGGATGGTGCTCACCTCAACTCCCAGGGATGGTGCTCACCTCGGCTCCCAGGGATGGTGCTCACCTCGGCTCCCAGGGATGGTGCTCACCTCAGCTCCCAGGGATGGTGCTCACCTCGTCTCCCAGGGAAGGTGCTCACCTCAGCTCCCAGGGATGGTGCTCACCTCAGCTCCCAGGGATGGTGCTCACCTCGGCTCCCAGGGATGGTGCTCACCTCGGCTCCCAGGGAAGGTGCTCACCTCAGCTCCCAGGGATGGTGCTCACCTCAGCTCCCAGGGAAGGTGCTCACCCTCGGCTCCCAGGGAAGGTGCTCACCTCAGCTCCCAGAGGAGGTGCTCACCTCAGCTCCCAGGGAAGGTGCTCACCTCGGCTCCCAGGGATGGTGCTCACCTCAGCTCCCAGGGGAGGTGCTCACCTCAGCTCCCAGGGGAGGTGCTCACCTCGGCTGCAGGGACTCCCTCGGGCGGGCGGCAGTGCAGCACGATCATCCCCTCGATCGGAACCTCCTTCCCCTGCGGGTCTTGCTCGAAGTTCTTCCGTAGATCTGCAGAGTTTAATGCCATCATTCGTTACAGCTCCAAAAGCCATTTCTCCACAAACAAGACTATGTGTGCTGCAGAAGTGAGCAACAGAACCACTGGCTGATGACAAGGCTGCCCAGCTAATAATTCAGGATAAGGAGCGGGGCATCTTGTGTGCAGGTCACATCAACCACAGCGCTTCATGGGCAAGTGCCTGGGTACAGCAGAACAGGCCCAAAGGCACCTGCGTCCCAGGACATGTTAACACAGTCATCGCTGCCACATGATGCATCCCAGCCAAGGTGCTGTGGGAAGGCTCTGCCTGCTGGCACACTAGTCCTCCACAGGGTATTCCCAGAAACCCAGGCCCCACATCACACAGCTGTTCTGTTCAGCACAGAGAGGCTGAGACGGGTCTGAGCTGAGCCCTGGAAGCGCAGGGCCAGGGGTTCATAGACATCCATGGGTACCTGTTCATTTCTTCTGCTGGGAGGACTGACGAGTCCCATCAGCTCTGCACTAGCAGCTGCTGCTCTCTTCAGAAAAGCCACGGCTTCAAGTCAAAGCAGCAGAGCAAACGGGCAGCACAGGACCAGAGGCGTGAGACAGAGCAGCCCGACACACTCGTCTGCAGCCAGCCAGGGCAGCTGGGATGGGGCTGCAGCAGAACTGGGCTCACAGTCATGGGTTTAAAACTCCCAATGCACAGCTCCACCTGCTTCTGCTCATTCTGATTTTTACTCATATTGCTGCATTATGGGGTTGGGAAATCACAGTGCAGAGGAAAGTCAATAAAAATTCAATTCAGAATCATACTCCTTTGCAGCTTGGCAGTGCAGGGAATTATTGTCTCATTCAGTGTTATGACAGTTAATGCAGTAAAATAAGAAATTGAATTTACACATATTTACACATCTGAACTAAATCAGCCAACAACAAAATCTGTCATTTATACAGTCACGAAGTTGGTACATTATCCTATTAGTTATCCCAAATGTTTAAGTTATCTTGTTTAAAAAGCCTAATTTTAGAAAGATTTATCAAGAATTGCTGGGCATCACCTGACAAAGTTATCATTCAGTTTCTTGCTTGAACCTCCCCAACCTGTTCCTCCTGCCCCTCATCTGCTTCCTAGAAGCATTTCTCCCAACTCTCTGCAGACTTGTTGCCATCACTTCTGGGACTCAGGTCTTTAAAGACCTGAGCTGGTGATCTGAAGGAAAAGGTTTGACAACAGCGTGGAGGAAAGTAGTTTCCTGCACTCTCTGCTAGCAGCACTGCTGCAAAAGGATGGTTTCAGGCTCTGATTCTGTTAGAAAAATGTAGAAGATCTAATTGCAAGGGAAAAATGGGATGAGCCTTTGAGTATCTCCAAAGAAACAACTGCATTTCGGTTCTGTCTTTTTTATGTCCCTCTTGCCATGATGGCATTTATTGCATTGTCCATTTTTTGTGTCTTTCAAACAAGCATCAGTTGATTGTGAGCTGTAACACTGCAGCAGATTTGGAGAAGAGAGAGAAACTGAGTCTGAACACTTCCTATCTGGGGACAGCCGTTGTCTGCTGCTCCCCACTCTATTACCAACTTTGGAATGAGTCTCCTATGCTTAAAGAGATTAAACCAAATAAACCCTCTTCCCCATAACTCTTAATTAATCTACAGTGTAGGTATTTAAAACCTAACATTTGTCAGCCTGCAAGACCAGAGTTATTCCCTTTGTTTAAAGTAGGAAGTAATGATGTCCCCGAAGCAAACAGCGACAGCAGCTGCCAGAACCACGTGGCCTTCAACATTACCACTGGTAATGACTCTGTCCCTTGGTATGACTTAGAAAGACAGACATTTTAACTGAATAATTCACAGCTCTTCACAGTGCAATTCCTTTCTAATCCCGTGGTGGCAGGCAGCAGGCACACAGAACCATTCAGCAGTAGCTTTAACAGCACAGTGTAGCCACATAGGGTCCAGCTTCTTCAACACTGCGTGTCACACCCCGTGACTCTACAGGGCTCCACAGGCAAAGCAGAAGGGATGTGAAAAAGCAGATGTTAGCACCTGGGAACACACCAGCCTCAGATCCATTCCCATCTCCCTGTAGTAACCTTCAGCCACAACGGGGATGGTGTGAGATGGAATAATCTGGAATATCAAATAACAAGGGAAGTCCATGCTGAGCTGCAGCTTCATTGCAACACATGCATGCATGGGCTGACTTTGAGAAGCTGTTGGCTGCTCTTCCAGTCCAAAGATGATCTGCAAGAATAATACCTTCACTTGGTGACAAGAAGAGAACTTTTCCTAAGCTGCTTTGACTTATCTGAATGACAGATGCAACTATCTGATCACACCAACTGCGTAGTGCAAGTGAAGACCACTGACCTGGCTTAGGAACGACTGATTACCTTCTGGATGTGATCCAGAGTCTCTGAAGTGATGAGTGTAAATGCAAATCAAGCAATCCACATTAAAAGAAGAGAGCTCTGAAAAAAGCACCATGGCATGCTTCCTGTGATACTCCTGCAGCACCTACGAAGGCAGCAGGACCTTTCCAGCATCCATTTGTGTTTAACCCTAAAAGAAGAGGGTGTTCCCATACCTCAGGGAACACTGACTACTCACAGGCGATGCGGACAGATGCCTTCCTGCTCTTGGAGGTTCCCAGATGGCTCCACGCAACACACTGACACCAGTAATCTTCTGGGCCATGAAAATCTTCCACCTGCTGCCTGGTCACGTTGATGAACACCTCTCGAACCTTCAGTCCTGAAGGGAGAGGACACAGACAATGAGCTGATCTGAAGGGTCTTACTGGGGCATAAAGCTGCAGTTAGCCAAACCTTCTCCTTTAATTAAACTATTCCATTTTTAATCAAGGCAAAGCTCTAATTAGTTTGACAATAATATATTTCCACTAATTAAAGTCTAAAAGCTGAGTAGGTCACATTGCATTGAGTTCCAGGAATCACCCACCCACTGTGGTCTTTGTGAGACTGTGTCACCTCCTTCAGAAACCCTGTCTCCCGTGCCTCTTGCACACAGAATGCTTATCTGGAAGTTTTTAATACAATATACTGTGAAATTGTCTTCTGCTGCAACATCTCAGTGCCTTTGAAAACCCGCTGCCACAGTGTCCAGCTACTGCTGCCAGTTCCACCCAGCAGCCATCTCCTCATCCAGGAGAAAGGCCGTGCCTTGTCCTGCAGCACAGACACAGCTAAGCTCCAGCCATTACAGCCAGGAAGGAGGAGAAATGAGAGAGGGCAACAAATGTCACAGCTCACAAACAAAGAGGGTCCTCTTGACCACCCTGTCCTCTGCCAAGTGAGCGAGCTAGATACAAAACTGGAGTCTTTTCCTTCCTACCCTTCACAAACAGAAGCGTTCTCAGCATCAGACATTCCTTGCTAATTTACACAATTTCACAAAGTATAACCTTGCTAAACTCGTCTGCAGTGCAGCATTGCTGCCTACTGCAAACGTGCTGCTGCCTGTCAGGGTGAACGCACAGCTCTTTCCTGGGGAAGGGCTCCGTTACGTCTGAAGAGCTGAGGAAAGGATCCGAGGGAGCAACGGAGGCTACCAAGGAGAACAGGCAGGAAAAGCCCTGTGCCTTCTCTTAGCCTGCTGCCATTTTCATCACTTCCTGAGCACAGGGGAAATCCCACAGGACTGCCCTTCAGACCAGAAGCATTTGTTTCAGCCAAAGCTTGACGGTAAGTTCAAGTCTCCAAGCAGCTGCGTAAGGGATGTTTGCTAGAGCTGCAGCCACCTTTGTACAACAACCTTGGGGAGAGGAAACACCCTACAGGTCTGGGTTAGAAGGCATTAGGAATCATTTGAAAGAGCTGTTCAGAAAAACATTAATTTGAAAATAGAAAACATTCATGCCTGCTACTTTCTTCTTTCTCCTCGTGTGTGGTCCCAAGATACTTATTTCCCCTTCACTAGAAATGAATGAAAACTCAATCTTAAAATATTTCATGCCTGTGAAGTTTATAAAGCAGCAAGAAATTTCTAAACCTGAACTCCATAAAAATTGGCATCATTAACAGCTGGGTATTTCACTTCTGAAAGGCACCAGAAGGCAACACGTTCCTCTGGTAAACGGAGAGGTGAAGCCTGCTGGGGCTGCTCCCTGAGGAGGGGTGGGGAAGGTCAGACAAGCCCTAAATGCTCTCAAGCAACGCCAAACTTGTGCTACTTTCCCAGCAACAGGCAAAGAGGATTTTTACTAATTCCCACTCAGTCTGTTTGGCTTCCCACACTTCACAGTGATGCCTAAAGACACAGACAAACCTGCAACAGCTTCCCAAGTTGTCTCAATTACCGTTTGAGCCACTCAGATGCTCACTCTGCTAAACAAACAGAGCTTTCTGAGTTGGGTTTATTTGTTTTTAAATGCACTGATGCAGTTTCTAACAAAACTGTGTACAAAACATCCCTTTATTTTCTGCCACAGTGAGGACAAGCTGTTGGGAAGTACAGAGAGCACACTGGACTCAGCAGCTCTGCAGGAACTCCTCTCCCTGCTGACACACTGACAGCAGAATGGTACCTGAGCAGCCCATGACCAGCTTATTCCCACTGTGACCTCTGAGGAGCATCCTCCTTGGCAGAGAATTCTCCCTGTCTGCAGACTGATGTTCACCTCCTGCTCCGGTTTCACCACCTCCTGAGCTCTCTCCACTTCTGAGCTGCTCTGAGAGTTTAGAAACAGCAAATAGAAACAAAGGTAAGAGAACTGCATTTCCTACAGCTTCCTGGTGTATCTCTGCTAACAACAACAGTCTTCACTGATACCAAACAAAAAGTGATCACATGGTGACTTTGTGAGAAGCTGAAGCCATTTCTAGGCTTATTGGTACTGTAACAGTCATCAGTGAACACAGGCATTTGGAGCTTCAGATTTATTAAGGTAGAACACTCTCCAGCCAGCTCTTCCTTCCATCAACACATTATTTAATTACTCTATATATCAGCCTGTATTTTCTGAAGCAACATTTAATGTGGTTTGAACCAGGCAAGCAAACAGCACATCCCTTTGCAAAGCTGGTGGTTCAGCATTTTGAGAATGGGACAGGTAGGAATTCACACACTTTTAAAAGTCTCCCAATTTGCCAATACACAAAATAAATGCATCCAAAATAGCAGAATCAGAGATTTGTTGAGGTTGGAAGGGACCTCTGGAGAATGTCTGGTCTTTGGGGAAAGTTATGTTTTGTTTATGGAGAACGAACACCTATTTACATTTGTTTTAGAAACTACTACAGAAAGCAAACCTATGGGGAACAGAGGCAGATATTCTTCATTTATCATCACTATATTTCTCCAACAAATACACTCAGCTACCCTCTGCATCTCAACAAGGGCCAGAAGGCGTTGGTAGGAAATGCCACAGAATGAAAAATCCATGCAAAAACCCAGGCACGTAATAAACAAGAGCAACATTTTACCTGTGACTTGTAGAACTCTAATAAGCACAGCAAGTCCAACCCTTTAAATTATTGTGCAAATTATAACCATCAGCTTTTGTTATACAGTACAGCCTCACAGAATATAAAATTATGAGTATGGTACTGATATGCTAATGAGCTTTCTGCACTGTTGGATAGTTTAGCTGCAGATAGACTAATGCTGGCAGCAGATGAATAATTGCTCTCCATGTACTAAACACAACAGAGCTGCACAGAACTTCAGCATTTGTCAGCTTTATTTGTTTAAACGAGAAAAACACTGACAGCAGTTATTGCTGTAATCCTTTTATTTATCAGACAAGAAAACTCTAGTTACTCTTAGCAGGTCTGATCCTCTGCTGAAACTAAAAGCTGAAATACTTGTGAACTAATTCTAAGGTGCCTGCTGCAATGTTCAGGCAAGAAAAATCAAACAGAAGGAAATGAATCAAAGCATAATTACTATATTTTTATCACAGTAGCAAATACCAGCTCAGGCTCTCACTTCCTGAGGCAGAGCACACAGAGAAGGCAAAGTTACTGTTATGCCACCTTTCTGGATAAACAGAAAGGCAGACTCTGGATTACCACCCCTTCAGCAGGCAGGATGGGATGAACTTGGTCTATAACTGGCAGTGCAGCCTGCACCAGAGCTGTGGCACATCTGCTCTGATCCCCTGCATGGGCAGCAGCAAATGCCCCTCAGTGCAACCCCTGCGGGCACCCCCAGCCCCTGACCTGCTCCCACAGCCAGCACGTGCCAGGCCCCAGCTGCAAACCTTACACAGCCACCAAAATCCTTCCTCTCCTGCTGCTCCTCCTCTTCAAATTAGCAGTGACTCCTGGTTTATTCCTGTCCTATAAAAACCGAACCATGTGCCACTGGATTCCACGTTGATGGCAGTGACAAGTCACACCGGCTGTCTCCCACCAGCTCTGCCCTCTCCTGCCGACACGACTCGGTGCTGGGGTAACTCCAGAGCCACGGTGCCATCACCTGCCTGTGCCAAGTACCTCTGGCACGTGCCTGCAGGGATTCACTCCAATGCTCCGAGACAGTCCTTGTGCTCAGCACTGAATTGTCTCTTGTTTGGGTTTCTTGTTGCTGTTTTTCACTGCTTTCCTGTACATCTCAGCATTTTAATCACATAACAATGGTGGAGGGATGGCAAAGGACAGACCCATTGCACTGCAGTGAAACTCCCCTTCAGTGAGCACACTGGAATCACACCCTTTAACCACTGACACTACTCTTGTCATAAGTTCTAGTGCAGTTTTTCACAGATAGAGCCCTCACAGCAATTAGAACACTCTGCCT
The DNA here is from genome assembly GCF_028858725.1 of Colius striatus. Taxonomy (NCBI): domain Eukaryota; kingdom Metazoa; phylum Chordata; class Aves; order Coliiformes; family Coliidae; genus Colius; species Colius striatus. The sequence continues at coordinate 2,972,617 of NC_084785.1, forward strand.
GCTTGGTAACAGACATGCTTTTTGCCCCAGATTTGACTCCAGAAATGAGGGCACTGCCAGCATGCACATTAATTCTAAACAAACCCAATAGTCTGCTGTTTACTGAAGGATAAGGAAGAATTCCAAAGTAATTTATGGATATGGGTCCATCACGGTGAGAAATGCAGAGCTGTCCTTCAGCACTACACCACACACAGCCTTACTGTCCTGTGGGGGCTTTTGGAACACACGGACACACTGCACTGTGCAGACCACACGTTTGTGTAGAGAACAATGCTTTTCGGGGTAGTTCTGTCCCTGGGCTAAATTTAAACCTGCAACATTTCCATTCCATTTGCCTCCATGCCTCAAACCTCAGTGTTACTGGTGTTACTTAAAAAAGCCCCCCATCTAATGTTGCTTTATCTCGTTTTCTTCTGTTATTAATCCAAGGCTTAGAAAACATAATTGCAGTATTCACAAGACAGATTTTCATTAACCATATGGAAGAAAAACATTTAGGGACGACATTTCTTGTCTATTGATTCAGCACTGTCTCAGAAGGAAAGGTTATGCCCATTACATTATTTTTGAAAAGGTAACTGTACAAATTAAAATCCCTCCAGATTAGCATTCACAGCAAGCCATTAGTGTGAGATTCCTTCAGAATGTGTCACTTACAAAGAATGTCAAACACCACTGTAGGAGATGTAAGTTATTTTTAAATGGCATTTTTTCCTCCAAAGAAGCATTTGTGGTATTGCTGGAGAGGATGTTATGCATACACTGTGCTGCCAAGGCACGGGGTTGCCTAGCAATCTTGGAGTTTAAAAAGAGGAGAAAAGCAATAACAAAACAGAATTGTGAAATTACAAGACGGTGCAGCGTTAAATTGGTCTGCAGCACTCATCAAGATGCTTCTAAATGAGAAAAGATACAGAGTGTGCTGGGAGCAGGATCAAATCTGTTGATCGTTTGCAACTTGAGCCCTTCTCGTTCTCTTCCTTTAGATCCAGACTTTCCCACGATGGAGTTCTCCTGCTTGGCTTCTTTACCTGCCCAGTACCCACCACTGCCTGGGGGTGAAGGCAAATTTCAGCCACATTAGTGGCTTTTCAGGGTTCATCCTGACAGGAATTTCATAAAGGGAAATGTTCCCTGCTTTTAGTCCCACTACAAGTTACAGCATTGTAACAGAGACCTCTGTCATGTCCTGTCAGAACAAGCCTGTGGTCAGTGTCTGCTCCGGCCCTGTGTGTCTCCACCTGAAGAGCTGGTGCTGTGTGTTTGTCACCTACACCAACAGTCACTTCACTTTCCCTCCTTCCCCCCTCCACACTCTGCTGCTTCTGCCAGGATCCATACCCCTCAGCTCCGGCCCTTTCTTACCCAGTTCCAGCCACTCCTCTCCCTTTTGCGCTTTGGGAAACTGCCCCTCCCAGCTCTGCAAAGCTGTGTCTACGTGGCACATCCCCAGCAGACACCAGCTGGCTTTGCCAACACACCCAGGCAACCAAAACACGGCCACAGGAGCCACTCAGCACACTTCCTGGCTGTGCCCAGAGTGGACATGGTCATCTCATCATCTCATCTGTGCCAGTCCTTCAGCTCCCTGCCACGACACACGACTCTCCTCTTGGTGAGTCTCCGACCTCGCCCCGCTCCTGGCTCTGTTCTGTGCATCACTGACAGACACATCTCCCCAGGGACACGTGAGCCCTTACCTGTGGTCTCATCCATGCTCTCCTCAGACACGTGCTCATTCTGATGGACCCATTCACCGTTGCACTTGAAGAAAATCTGCATAGCTGGCATCGCCTTGCAGCGTAAGACAATGGGGTTGCTTTTTATAATGTAGGCATCATCTGGCTCCTCCATGAAGTGAGGCAGAGTTCCAGGAGCAGATGGGATGGACTCTGGAAGGGCTTCACTGTTATCATTTCCTGAAAGGGAAGGAAAAGGACAAACACACATTTCTCGTGTTGTTGCAGCCTTTGTATCGTCTCATTGAGTTGATTTTATACTGTTTGGGATGTTCCTAGAACTCCATAGCTGTCAGGATTGTCCTGTGCAAGGAATCTGACACATACACACACACAAAAAAATCCCAAATAATTCAAGAACTGTCAAGAAAGCTGACAGAAAAGAGGCACCAGAATCGTCAGAACACTGCATCATCAATATTGCAAATCTTACGATGGGGAGCTGAGGCACGGGAAGATTAAAGGAGTCACCTAAGGTCGTACAGAAAGGCTGTGGAAGAAGCAGAAACTAAACCCTATTCTCTTGAGTGACAGCCCAGTGCCTTAACTACCAAATCTTCCTTTCTTTCACTGAATTTAATTTCCTTTAGACGGTTGCTGCAGATTTAACAGGGATCAGAGCGTTAACCACAGAGAAATACATTGATATGAACGGCATTGCTGTAGCACTCCAGCACTGGAATAAGCAAACTGTGATTTCATACCCACTTAGAGGACATTTTCAGTATGCTTTTACACTGTTCCCATTTACTGCAGCCCCTTTAAGGTGACATAAAAGTCGAAAAGTGGTTTCTGTAGGGCCAGAAACTGCAAGATAGTGCCTTCTCGGCTTGTATTACAGACAGCAGGATCCAAGGGCATTTGCTCAGCCATCTATAAGCCTAGGTGTCTTATTTTCTGAGTTGCTGTGCTTAGATAAGACCACAGAAGCACTGGAATACAGGCTTTTCCTTTACTGCAGCTCTTCTAATTGAGTCAAACCCTAAGAGCTGCTGTCAAAACCAGGAAATTCCCATTGATTTTTAGCAACACTGGGGCTTATTGCAGCACTTTGGCAGTTTTGAGAGAAAATTCAGACAACAGCAACAAAAATAAGTCTGAGGGGATCAATTTACGAAGGCAGATTAGAAAGCACTGAATACCTACAGCGGTGATAAGAGAGGAGGACACAGCCTATATGCAGATGGAGGGAAGGGAGTACGGGAGAAAGAGGAGCAGCTGAGGGCAATATTCATGTGGGTTTCCCAAGCCAGTGAAATCAAGGTAGATAAAAGTTGTGACGAAATGAATTAGGTCTAAAAACCTTCACAGGTCTAGTAGCTTGGTCTAGCAGATTCCAGAATAATGAGAACACATTTTGTCTTTCTGTTAATGACAGTAACACAAGCTCTCACTTAGCTCTCAGTGTAGCTGTGTGCAAATGCACAGTGCGTGTGCTGCAAGGTCATTATGCTTTTCAAATGAGTTCTGTGGTTTAAACTGCATTCACCGTGTACTTTATTAAATATGATCATAATTTCTAGCATTTTACTACTGAACATTTATGCCAATTTCCATCTTGTCAGTCTTCAGCAATACAGCATCCCTGCAGGCCCTATTAAATCCATGCTTGGGAGGAAATAACAAAAATGTCATTATACCATCCTGGAGAGGTTTGGAACTCCCCTGCTCCCACCAATGCTCTGCTTGTTTCCCAGGGCAGCAGCACGCTTGTGTTGAGGAAGAACAGCAGACAGCATCATGAGGCCACTCAGAATGACCCATTGCTATGCCACTAAGTTTGTTGTGTAGAGCAAGACGTAAAGGAGGAAATTCCAGCCCCACTGAAACAATTCTTGCACATGGCACCCAGATTTAGTGCTATGGCTTTATGTTCCTGCTAAATGTGGCTGCTGAGCACCTGAAAACAGATTCTGCAGCTTGGAACTACACGAGCTGCTGAACAAAGCAAAGCTTGTCCTAAAGGTCACTTCTTACCTGGAATTTTCACCCAATATCACCTTCTTTTGTGCATCACCTTTTTTGTATCTTAGCTCATATTCAAATTCATCTGAAAGCCTGCTGGAGCCTTGTAAAGGGTTTGATTTCAAGTTAAGGTCTGTAATTTATAACTGTCAGTTTTCAAGACTCAGACCATTCACAGTTACAGAAAAACTGCCTGTTTGTCTGCAACAGGGAACGACAGAAGGACCAAAGCATCAAACACAACTCTTGTATTTTTCACTCCTGGAAAATTACCTCTCAGGAAGTGCTTTGTGTTTTATGTTCCTCACACGAGTCCGGGAGGGACTTTAAATCTTTTTATGACAATGATAAAAACAAAAATGAAAAGAGAAACAAAACCAAGTTAGGAAAAACACTAAATTGTAGGAAATAACTGAACTGCTGTTAGCTGTCAGATCACATGAGGAAAATCAAGTGTCCTGCTTCTCTCATTACCAATGATCCCAGACTGCCTGTAAAATTTCCATATCAGGTTGATAGGATTAATCAAATCTGAACTTTATTCCATCAGTAACTCATCTGGGGGAATCTCTGACTTACACTTCACTGCTGGTATGATCTCGTTACGTGTAGCTCTGTTTACTCACATTGTTTTTTGCCTCCTTTCGTTTGGTACATCAAACTGGAAGGAACCAAGAACCCTTCTTAACGTGACTTCTGTGCCTAACCCAAAGCTATGAGATATCTGAAGCACCTTCAGGCATGTGGAACAGCTAACTGCAACTGAACCGTGTACATATGTTGTATATACATATATTTAGGTTCAGTTTTCTGTCTCCCCTGAGATGTTTGTTCCCTTCTCATTTCAGTGGGGCTGGAAATCATAATTAGGTTGCCAAGACAACATCCCATAAGATCATAATAAAATATTAAAGTGGAAAAACATAAAGATGTCACTGATGTTTGAACCGAAATGATTTTCTGATATGAAAACAGAACAATTCCAGTACAATTCTGTAGAGAAAATGATCCAATAGGAATGCAAAAACGTCAGTGCTAACACAAATCTGCATTTACAATCATTTCCTCTGCAGGAAACAGCACAATGCTGTGGAAATTGTGATTTCTGTAGAGCATCTGTCATCTATCTCCTCTCCAGCTCACGTGGCACTGGCGTGGCTGTGTGTGCACACGGAGGGGAAGCTTCCAGGGGAAGTCCTGAGAATTCAGAGAAATTTCTCATCCTGGCATTTCAGCACAAGACGAGGCACATCAGGAACCTTCCCACTGCAGTGAGACAGCTGCCCACCTGGGCTTCACTGAAACTAAACTGAAAGTAATTACCAGTGATACCTGAAACACACATCAACCAAGAGTGTTCTGGGTTTACTGAGATGTCGAGGCAGAGAACTGCCAAGCAGACATCACAACAATGTATGCTTGCACTGGTTCTCTCTGGTTTCATGTATTCTCAGTGTAGTTTTTGTGTGAACCCTGAAAAATCAAAGGAATTCAAACCTGGAATCACCTCCCCTAATCAATTTTGCTGAAAAAAAACCTGGCTAATATCACATGTTAAAGGCTGATAAAATCATGTTACAGCGAAATCATTTCCACTCAACTTCCAGAACAGTCTGAAGCTTTCAGCAAAACTCATGGCTTAAGTGTCGAGCACCTACCCAAAAGGCTCAGGAGGAAACCCTTTTTCATGATTTATTTTATACCCAGGAGTAAGGAAGACTGAGAAGACAAAAAAAAGACTCTGAACAATTTTAGAGCATTCTGCAAAGCAGAGAGAATTTTAAATGCCTCTGCAACTAATATGGTGCTTTTTTAAACTGGATAGCCACGTCCTCCCTACAAGGAGGGAGCGTTTCTCCTGCTTTTAGGTTCCACATCTGAGGTAGCAGCCACTTCTACTTTTAAGATACTGTCTTAAAACCTCACTTCTCCTAGGATGCCGTCTTGTGGAGAAGATGAAGTAAATGCTCCAATGAACAGGCTCCATCTAACTCCTTGTGCTGTGCTGATGAAATCTGCCACAGTTATGGTCTGAGACCAAGCAGCACGTGAAAAACCCAACCGTGAAAGTGAAAACCGACCTGCCTCAGTAACTAAGGCAGACACCTAAAAGGACAGATGTCCCTCTGAGCCAAAGGGAACACTAGTGAGGAGTCAAGGGTTGCTTAAGAACGTACTGTACTGCCGTGATCCTTTCTGTACTTCACATTTCACAGACAGGGCTCCTAAATTTCCAGCACGTGTTGGAAGTCACAAGTGCTGCATATACATCTAAGCAAGGCAACTTTTCCTATCAGTATATTAGCTTCATCCGACCCTCTTGCTTCTATGGATATAAAGTATAAACTTCCAGCAGCTGTACCATAATCCTTCTCATCAAATATTTGGGCGACAGGTGGAAAATTGTCCTGCCAGCTGAGGAAGGCAAAATCCATCCCTCCTGGCAATTCTCTGCAATGAGAACTCAAAAAAAATGAATGTGCAATAAGTTGTGAAAATAAATCTCAAATATTATCACACAAAGGCAATGTGCTCAGAATCTTTACCTGCACACTAGCCCTGCTTATCTGCATTTTAAAGAATCTCATTTCTTCTTCTGTTTGCATAGGACTAGATGTTAAGCTGGATGCTTCTACCTGAAAGTATTAGTTATACACCTGGGGTTTTCTCCATTTTGCTTTGCTTTGAAATGCTCTGTGGCTGCTTTCAGCATTACCTTCTATTTTGTTCCTGCATGCATCAAGGAGATCTGACAACAAATCTGGGAAACACAGATTATCAATTTCATTTTACAGAAGGGTAAGCAGTCAGTCTGAAAATGGACTATGTGAATGAGAGCCATGAAACTAGCAACCCAATGCCCCCTCTGTGTTCCAGCGCTCAGTGAAACCACACTGAGCTGCATCTACTACTCCTCTGTTACTTAGAAGGCTTTGGATAACATTGTCTCCAGCTTATTAGCAGGAAAGGGGGGTGAAAGTCAATATATCATCATGGAAAGAAGTTGTCTTAATAGGATTAAAAAGCAAGACAACTGTGAAGTATAATATACACAGATTTAAGTGCCTGTTCTATTCACAGAATCACAGGACATAGCTTATGCTGCATCTACAAAGCTGTAAAAAGTGAAATGCTTTTCAATAGCACTGAAACAGACCTGTAAAAGAAAGGCAGAGTGCACAAAAGACTTCCCACAGACTGACAAGTGGTGAGTGGAACTGTCTGGAGAATGACAGAATGACCTGCCACAGCTGCAAGCAACCCAGTGAGGCTGCTTTCATAATTCACTGCTCCCTGCCCAAAAACCATGACAGCTAACCATGTGCACACCATTTGCCCATTAAAAGGCAAGTCAACGTGTTAGTCTGAACCCCCTGTTCTCTCTGACAAGGATCACACACAGGCTCCCTTAACTGTAGCTGAGGAGGAAAGCTGTACACGCCTACAACGTTCCCATTTCTTGTATTTCTCTGAACATAATAAAGTTTAAAGCATCACACTTTATCCACAACTTCCAGCCTCGGTTCTTCTCTGACTCTTGGTCAACCAACCCAAGTACAAAGTACAGGTCTGCACAGGACTACACTTCCAGATGTTTAAGTGACTAAGACAAAACTGATACCAGTTCTACAACTGATCGCATCACCTGCACGGAGCAGGAATGAAAGCTGTCACCTTTCACCATCTCACCTACTCTTAACCCCAACCATAGACTCTCAACTCACTTCAGACTGCCAAGTCCCAGAGTGAGATTAGTGAACAGTCTCAGCAGAGAAATCAAGGGAAGAATGGCACATGGAAGCCAGTTCCCATTCCCACAGCTCCAGTGGGTTCTTTTTATAGCAAGAAAAAAGAAACAGAAGAGAAAAACATCCCTTTTCAGCAGCACTTTCCCCTGGAATTTCGTACTCAGCTGATGATGTTGTACCCTCTCTTCAGCCATTTCAGGGGACACTTACAGTGCAATGACATTCATAGAAGTAACCTTCCATAAAACCCATAGTTAATGGGTTGCAGGAGGGCAGGGCATTTATTTTCACCAATGAGGATTATTATGTTCATAAAACATTAGTGGTCTTTTCTATGCCAACAGAGATGAATGTGTTATCCTACTGAAATCCCTTTGGTATTCTCCATCTATTTATATCTGTGCCATACATATTTATTAAAATGATATACTGCATTTATTAAATATTAAGTGGATTACAAACTTGAAGCATCTCTCATACATTCATACATTTATTTAAGATCCAGATTTTTTCTTTAAGCAGTGTGCAAGCAATATAAATCTTTAAAGGAGAAGACATTCTCCAGCATTCTAAATAGATGAATCTGTAACAAAAAGTCTTCAGCACTGAATGTGCAAAGAGCATCAAACCAGGAAAAAAATACTTTCAAAATGCCAAGAGAATATGTGGTAATACCAGGCTTGTAAAGAGAGTCAAATGGATGAGGACAATGAATGTACATTTAGCTTAGAAACAGGACTGGAAAGACCCTGGGCCAATACAGTAGCTGCTGATGCAAGGACTTCTAGCTCAGCAACAAAGCAACAATAAACATCACTAATTCATACCCCGTCCATAGTTGCATCTGTGCTACAAAGCTTATTCTGAGCTACAGCAGCATTTTATTTACTGAATGAGCCACAGAGCTCTTTCCTCCAACTTAATTCACAAATCAATTGCCATTATTAAGGCTAAAGGCTTTGATGTGCCCAACTGCTAATTCAACTGCTGGAAGAGAGGCAAACTGCAGAGCTGTTCACAGTCTGCTTCAAACTGGACTGGAGACAAGGTTTTGTTTTGTTTGCAGGCAAGAAATAAGGCTGCTGCACAACTGCTGATAATGCATCAAAAAAGAAGGGGCAAAATAACCCACACATATGCCAAACTGCTCTAAAACTACTGCAGCATTAAAGCTGTTGTGCAGATAAATGGCAGTTTAATTTCTCTTGTAATGGTTGGAGGGGAAGAAACCCCCCACCATCAAATGATAACGCACACGGTTCCTCACAGCAGATGTCGCGTAACAAAGCATGGCAACGTCTTTCTTGGCTGCCAGTGTAGGAAAGATGGGCCATACTTGTCCAGTGCTCTACTTATAACCTCAGCAGAACCTCTTCCCATCTTGTCCATCTAAACTCCTCAAATTTCCAGGAAGAAAGGTAATGATGACCTGATATCTCAAACTCTGAGGGCACGTGACTGCACTGAGCCAAGAACAGAAAGCAGCCTACATCACCTCTGAAACACAAAACCAGACAGATCAGGGAATCCTTATTATCTCCAAGTAAGTCTTTTTATTTCTAAATTCAGATGAAAATAACGTTCTTCAACAAAATGCACAGAGGTTCCAGAACTGGATGCTTTGCTATCAGAGCTTCACGTTATTAAATACTACCATTTATCTCCTGTTCCCTTCAAAAAGAGCATAGAAACCTCAGGGTTTGTGCTGACTCAAAGTTCAAAAGTCAATTTCTTCCCTTTTAGTTAATATTTAGACAAAGCCTGTACTTGGAAAGCCTCAAAAAAAGGTGAATTAGTTCAGTGCAAGTTGCTATGAAGCCAGCTCAAACCTACTTGGTCAAACAGCTCATTCTAGCATTTATTTACCTTAAGATTAGTTCAGCTGCACCACTGTTCAGGCAATGCCTGGTTTGGCATGAAAACTCACAAGGTCTTGGTTTGATCCCCAGTAACACAAGGCAGCCATCCAAACCCCTCATGGATTTTCACATCTAGAGGAGTTGTGGTAACTAGGGATAACAATGATCCTGAGTGGTATGCAGAGAGATGTAAATGCATCGACCTTATTCTGCTCAGAAATAGCTCTATGCCTACATGCACTACTTGTATTATCAGCTAAGTTATTGTTCCCATTTGAAAAGTTGGCATTTTCCATTTATTTTCTTCTTTTGCCTTGTGCAGTAACCTTGCTGTGAATCAAACTCAAATATCAGTCACTGTCATGAGGAAATTAAGCATGGGAAAAAGTGAGTATGGTGCTTAAGTCATTAATATCTGAATAGACAATAGCACAATTGCAAACACAAAAGGAACTTCCCCTCCCACACATTCCCTCTTTTAGCCATAGCCAGTTACCAAACACATGAGTAACGTAGAACAAAACATGAATCACGGGGTTGATGTTAAAGGTATGGTGTTATAAAGGTATAAGATAAATTAAACCCAGGAAGAAACAGATATGGTGACTTCTCTGCCAAGTAATAGATAACAAGAAATAGAAACAAGAGAAGGTCCTATTTCTTTCCCAGCACATGCAAGCAGCTCTCCAGCAGCTCCTCCTCAGCCAACATACAACTACACTAATCACTATACTTAGATCACTTATTCCATCTTTTGTTAAAATTCCCGTGGTACTCACTAAATAAGCCAATCTGTTACCCTTAAGAAATCATCCCAAGAAAGGAAAAGAGCATTTCCCTTCAGAGGTCACAGCAGATTCCCCAGAACACGTTCATACACACAGAGCCCTCAGTGCACAAAGTGTTCACTTACGAACGGCTGCCCGTTATTTTTCTGGTCTTCTTGCCATTGGGTAACAAATCTGTTCCTAGTACTGACAAATACAATGTCTGGAAGAAATACATTAAAAACAGAGGAAGAGAACTCCCTAAGTTCATTCATCTGCTACTAAAAAAAGGGTACGTTTCATCTAATAAAGTAACGGTCCTTCCTCTTATGTTCACAGAAGACAACGTTGAGCCTATGATGAGATCTGGGTTCAGTTACTCTTACCCACTGAGACAAGGATATGGAAATGCTTATTTGAAAGCAACATCAGCTAAGACAGAAATTCAGTTCTGTTTATTCTAGCCTCCAGTGAGAAAGCAAGCTCTTCAAAGATACGCCCTTTATTTTTAATGCTGATGGGTTTTGAGACCACTGCAGTTATGCACACAGCAAAACACAATTTAGGTACACTCAGTAGCAAGAACATCACAGTGCAATTCTCATCAACCGAGTCTTAAATCCCTAATGATCTAATTAAAATTGGCCTAAAGATTGCTGTAGTTATTCTTGCTTCTTCAGGTAACTCAAACTTTGTAAGGAAATAGGGAACATTAGGTATTAATATACAACATTCTAACTGTGACACAGAGTGCACAATTAGATCTGAGGTTGCACGAGAAGAATTCTGCCTTTTCAAATGCCACTGAAATACAGAACAGCAAATGTGCCATTAGCTGGGTTTGCATTTCCACTCCTTGTCACACTTTACAGAAATTAAAGAGAGAGGTTAATTAAATTTAATGATGGTAATGATATCCTGAAACTTCATCTGCAGCTAAATAACACCATTTTGGAAGCAAACATTTACACTGCTTTCTCTTGATAAAGTTGGGTATTTCATATATGAGGCTGATGAAGTGTCCAGTACCCCTCAGAGTAGGAAAGATCCAATTAGTGAATGTTTTCCACGTATGTAGAGGGATTTGAGTCATAAAGAGGTTTTAGATCTTTCTGTAAATTCCATTCATAGCAACAGTGACATGTAATGTTTAAAATCGTTCAGGTGTGTTTGCAGCAACTGAGAGTGACACAGCACAGGGGGAAAAGCCAGTGCCATGGGCACCCCAGGCAGCTCCAACTGAACTAGTACAACATTCCAGCACGCTGTAATGCTATACCCATAGACCTGTGAGGCACTGCATTTGTTTGTGTTGCTGCTGTTCTCATAAGCTGGTTTTTGCACTAGAACAGGGTGAGATTCCCGTGGTGCCCTCCAGTTCAGTGTTCGAACAAAGAAATGTGTTGCAAATCATCTTTTGTGGTTCTGACCATCAGGTAGCTTCTCCTGTCCTCCAGCTCACGGCTCTGGCAGACAGCTGGCTTAGCATCTACTACCAGAACCAAATGTCTGTAGTAACTTGGCACAGAACCCTTTCTTACTCAGCTGCTCACCAGTTTCTTACACCGTTTCCCCCCTCTGCTTGTGTTTCCCTTCACAGTGAATCCGAGTCTGGGAGTGGTAAGAGTGAAGTGGTTTTCTGAGCTCTAACTCACCTCAGTTTGCTGTAACTTTTGCTACCTGACAGCTACTGTCCTAATCACAAACTTTAACTGCCTGTTTATTCAGGCACCGGTGGGGGAAGAAACAAAAGAACTCCAAAACAAAGCAAAAAGAGAAAAACAACAAAACTGCCTGTGCAAACACTCTCTCAGAACCTCCCACACCCAACGCCCCTGCAGCTCACAGCTCTGTGCAGCACAAAGATTAATAACTTTCAAAACCTGACATTTTCCATCTGAATCACATGCTACTTGGTGAAAAATCTTTTCTATATCCTGCTCCCTGCTGCTTTTCAAAGAGATGGGCATTTGAGGCTTTGACTGCTTTTGTCATATTAAAGACCTAGAAAGAGTTACAGCTGTTGGCTTGCAGAGCTGTTCCTGAAAGCGCCCTTCTGGGTGAGACTGGCAATCTGTATCTGAATAGATTATCCAGTTATGTGTGTCCACTACAGTCTCTTGTACTGAAATCTTTATAATGGCATGTAGACACCTTGAAGTGATCAAACTCACCTGCCCGTTCCCCTTCCTCCCCTAAAGTGACTGGAAGCGTTCCCCTGCAATACAGCTCACCCTTGCATCAACTGCATGGTTTTCAACTTTGCCTACCCATGTGGTTTCAAGCAATTTTACTAAATGCTCTGCTTCCTGATCTCCCTCAGTGCAGAGTGCTTTGCCAAGCCTACAGCTGATTGCTCTTTAATGCAAGCTCTGCAATCCAGACCATGCACTGACGTTAAAGATTCCTGCATTTTGGGTGGAGTGTGTGAGCCCCTGAGCTTCAGCATTTCACAAGGTGCCAGGCCAGCATCCCAAGAGCACACCTCACCAGCCTCTCACACAGACTAGAAGAAACTTTGGGATGGGATTTTTGGTTGATTTTTGAAGGAGTATGTTTTCTCTTTTTTGGATTCCATTAAATTAGATCTTTCTCTGCTTTGTCTGCTCTTGCTTAATTAGCAACCTAAAGTATTTTCTCCATGGGAAAAGAAACACTGTGACCCAACCAATTTTCCTGACAGATAAAAGGCTCCAGGGATGGAAGCCATGGCACAGTGATTTATCCTGAAGTCTTGGTAAGGTCTGCACTTCTTGCAGAGGACAATGCAGTCCCTTCAGATTCCATCCAACAAGGCATTACATTCATCTTCATAACTTATAACTGATGATAAACTATGTTTTTTTGCTAACAGGGGAGGGAAAGGGGGGGAAACGGATGCCTTTGTGCTCTGACAACTCAAGAGCTGCTCTCACAACAAGCAGCACCAGTAACAGCCCAGAACACTTCCCTTTTTTCCCAGCATGTTGAAAATAATGGAGTATGAAATTAAAATCCATCTCCTAACAAAAATATCAGCACAGGAGTCTTACAGTGAGGCTGGGTGAGTTTCTTCATTATGAAAACAGTGTCTAGAACCTTCTTTTCCTGATACTGTGAGAGCAGCTACAAATAAATTCAAACTGATGACAGTGAAACAGCATTAAGTTTCCAATTTAGCACCGAACAGCACTCGTGTTGCTTTAAAAAGTCAATGAGATTTAAGCACATGCTTGACTTAGAACTTATGCTTAACTCATTTGCCAAGTCTAGTTAATCTGAAGAATTGCATTCCATCAGTGACTGATGCATCCCACCTCCCTAAAGCTGGTATCAATTTATGACAGAATATTTAACTCTTAAATAGGATTATTTAGCTACGTGAATAAGAGTTTGAGTCCATATCATCCCTCTATGCTCCTTGGCCTTAAAACAGTTTTGATCAGCAGCATGGAAAATTGCACTGATGAAACAGGCTCCCTGCAACTCATCTGTGCTTAAATTTGAAGCTCTTACTGCTTTTCAGCTTGATCCCACTGATTTGTCATAGGAAATGAAGTGAAACACAACACAATTCATGTACAACTGTGATATACAACACATAATATATTCAAAAGGACCAGGACCTAGTACAGTAGCATGGCAAATGTGTTCTGATGCTTAAAGTCTCAGCAAGTTTGTTATACACACACAGGTATCTCTGCTAAATCAACAAGTACTCAAATGTTTCTTGTTGGGAACTGAGACCAGAAAGAAATTATACTGACAACAATCTTTTCATTAATGATGTACAAAACCTCTCCTCAAGCTCTGAGGTGGCATGGCATCAACAAAGGCATCTCCAGGTTTTTTTGTTGTGAGCAGAACAAACTGTGGTGGTTTTAACCTTCCCTTCTAAATGCCAACCGATCCTAGAGAGTCCTGCAAACGCTGCTGGTGCCTTACCTTTGAGCAGTGCAGGCTGTTACACAAAAATATATTGCCACAGATCCATGACTCGCTGAAGCAAGTCACAAGAGATGACACTGACAACTAATCCCCAGCATCCTGTTTACATCCAGCTATTCATGTATGTCGTCTCCAACAAAGTGCTATCTGCCTACCTTCCAGAAGCAGGACTGCAGTGAAATTCCCCTCTTACAGCTTAACCAGCAGGAGGCCAGACTGGTGATGACTAGAAATAATCATAACTTTTAAGAAGAAAAAAGGAAGTGAAAGAAGCATAAACCCTCTATTCAGACAGTGGCATGTCCTCAGAAAAAGTCATGCAATTATAAGAAATTAATTGAATGGTATGTTAAAAAGGGGGAAAGGGGAAAGAAATAAGGTAATAATCCCACTGGGATTCTGATTTCTATTTAATTCCTTTTAAACTTCAGTACCATTTGCTTCTTTCAGTATTTTTCCAATGTTGGAAAGTTCCATAAATGTGTATGTACAAAGAAACAGTTTTTAAATTATTTCAGAGACAGAAAACATTTACTCAACGTGGGCCTTGTGTCTGAAGCAAAGAGACTGGGCTTCACAGCAAAGCTCTCTTGGCAGTACAATGGCTGGTACTGCTTAACACAGCAGACTGTAATTTAATGATGTTTGGAAACTACAGCATGTCGAATAAGAAAGCCATTAGAGCAGTGAGAAAGGGAATGAGCACCACAGAGAGAGCAGAGTGAATAACAGGCAGAAGTGCAAAAGCACAGATTTTGAAATGTAAGGATTTGAGTGGGGATTTTTATTGTGCTTTTGAGAAGATGGGAATCTGCAGCCAGCTTTCTAATTAACACTTCCCCAGGTGCTGCTTGTGAACTATGAACATAGATACAGTGGCTGCATCACACAAACACCAACAGTCTCACATTACTTCAACACTTACTACAAGTATCTGACATCCTCAGACATAAATAACGAGTGTAGCTTTTGTACATCCATGACATGCACCACGACAAACCAAACTATTCATGTTGGCCAATTGGGGGGAAACAAAAAGCATCTCTTAGCACCTGCCAGAGCACCATAATTACCTTCACGTGTCTGAGACCATACCAACACCCACACCTAAGGCATTGAACCTGGTAAATGATCACAAACTGGTTTGGGTCTGCCCCCAGTCCTGTCAGCTACATCCTTTTCTTACCTCTTACAAAAAGCACCAAGAAGAATAAGGAACTATTCAAGAACTATGTTCAAATGTTCTATGAACAATATTCTTTTCATATCTGCAAGATGATACAAATCACTTGTTACCTCACTGCTGTTTGAGTCACCTGCTCCCTAAGAAAAGCAGCATTATTAACCCGGTGTGTTTATCACCAGCTCCATGATTGAAAGCCTTTTTGTTCCAAGATGTGAAGATTTATTTATCAAGTCTGACAGCTCTGGTGTAGCCTTGCAGTGAACATCAGTGTCTGAAAAGGAATTTATGAGATCGTGAGCTGTAGAAATCTGCCAAAATCATGGCAAGGTGTATTTGAAATGAGGAGACAAACTAAGTATCGAGATAAGAATCTGCATTTCCATTACAAAAAACCAAAAGCCTGGTGGTTTGGAAGCATTCTGGAACACTGAAATGCTGGATCTCACGTGTCTAACATACGCTTTCCACGTTTTACAGAAGCTACACACATCTAAATTCCCTCTAGATTCCACCTAAATTCCATCCTAGGTCTTGAAAAATCAACAGGTACAAATGAGACACAGACATTCAGTGTAAAAGTCTCGGCTCTTGCCTTGGTTGTGTGTTACCTTAGGCTGAGTTTGACTATATGAGTTTGGAAAATAAGCCCTTGATGAGATTAACTGTGTCACAATTCCAGAGTGCAGTATTATGACATCTTTTAGGTAATTTTCTTACTCAGAAAACTCCACAGTGTATTCTGAGAAATCTAACCGAGGGGATCAGGATCGAATCAAAGGCATGTACAGCAGCTTCAGTCGATTCCCCACACGGGAAAGGCAGTGCACAGATCCCAAGCAGCGTTACACACCGGGTAAGAACATTGAGGTAACAATAACCTACTTGTGTACGTAACTGTATGTTACATAAGCACGGGAAATACTGGCAAGATGCCTCTCTGCACAGCTTCGTTTAAGTCAGGAAACAAACACACAATCTTTTTATTATCCACAGACAGGCTTCCAGATTTATATACGTCTATAATTGGCTTTAACACCGGACTTGACATTAAATCTGAAATCTGTCAGAATCTCCATTATGAAACATACACAAGCTGGAGTGTAGCACAGCAGTGAGAGAAGCTGCCAGGACTCCCTGTCTCTAGCTGGACTTGGATCCTCTCCAATTACACCAAAAGCTGTTTTGTCAATGCGAGGAGAATAAATCAGAGAAGATGTATTTCACCTTTTCGAAAGCCAAGCAATCAGCTCATCCATCATCTTCCATCAGTGAGAACTTTAGTAAATAGAAGCAGAATAGGAGTCGATAAAATATGCTTAAATACCACCCAGGCTATTACTTGCTGTGCTTTTAATTTGGTAAATAAATGCCTTCCGTTGGGCACACACCCCAGAGCCGCTGCCGTGACGCAGATTAAGTGCTCTGTTAGCACCGCCGTGCCGGATGGATCTCAGAGGTATAGCTAAATATAATGGCCTGGAAACATGCAGCCTAAATCTCCCTGCTGCGTAATTCCAAACATTAAAAGGTGCATGTGGGGGTAAGAAAACTCTGGAGTTAAAAATATAACCCTTTTTATGGTTTTATTTAATCTGTTAACTACACAAACAAGAAACGTGTCTTACAGGCAACAAGTGTAACAATATCCAAGGAATCCGGTAGAATATATTGTTAATTAAACTGAGTTTAGCCCCAAAAGGCACATTCTGCCTCTTTTTTCGAGACTTAATTAAGAATAATATCAAGGGGGAAAAAAATCACCATGAAATCACCATGTATGAATTAAGCAGGAACGCGGGGTTCCTGCTGCAAGAGCTCTCACATGAGGGTCTCTCACTCTGGTCATCTTGCTGTTGATCTGTTTTTAAAGTAATGCACACCAGATCTTGAATATTGAATAACTTTTTATTATGTTGATATAACAGGTACTACTCTGTCCATAAAACAAAGTGAAAGAGGAATAAGGATGCACAAGACTTAATTTTCAACAGTGCCCAGTGTTTACGGCCATAAGTTAATTCCAGAAGAACTCGGTACCAACGCCAGTCAGCACACGTGAGTAACGAGGGGCTGACAAGTGAAAGCATCTCTTCTCACAGCTGCATGGGATTGTTTCTAACTTACCATTGCACTGTACATTAGAAATACAGGCCATCAAGTAAAGAAGTCAGCCCGTGGTGTTAACACATACATAGCCAATGAGGCTTTTCATAGTGAACTCACAGATTTTGATGGACATGCAGTGGGCTTTTAACACCAGTCTGTTCTGAGGTGGGGCTTAGCAAAGCTGCCAGACATATGCTATTTGTAGAATCATGTTTCCTGCCGTTTCAATGACCTTTACTATTTTTCAGTAATGTTTGCCTCTAATCCATGTCTGGCATAATACTGAATTATTAATCACGATGCCTGAAGTCTGTCCAAAGGCTATTTGAATGCCAGAATGAACCACCATGTGTGCTCAAGAAGGGAGGCTAAGGAGAGGTTAGATCCCTTGCAGGCCACAGATGTAGAGCTCGTACTATTGCAGGAACAGCAAAACAATTTGTACAGAGGAGGAGAATACACCATTTCCCTGGACATGAAGGAATCCATCATCTGTGCCACTTCCTCAGTTAAGAATTTTACAGGGGTAAGGAACAACCTTTTGTACTTGGTTCCAAAGACTGAGACATAAGAGAAGATCAAGTGTCTGTTTACTCCTGGTATCAAACAGCATCACTACAGCCTCTTCTGAGGATAGAATCAGTTTTGCTTGCAAAACTACATCCTTATGGCCATGGGGTAGAGGTGGCAATTCATTGTGGGGTTCAGTATTAGCCAACAGGGCTACAAGCCCTAGGAAAGCATCTACACATCAGCCAAGGGCATTTAGCACAGCACAAGACAGAACGCCAAGGCAACAGGGCAAAGGAGGAAAGAACAACACTGGCAAGACAGGGATTCACGTAAGGGATTTCTACAGGGGATTAGCATCACCCACCAGCCTAAGTGTTCTTCCATCCTGCCTCCTATCACACTGCAGCTGCTTCTGGCCCTGCCAAGCAGTGAGATCAAAGATTTCTTTCTAGAATTGCATAACCAAAATGCAGAAGTCTCTTTGAAAATACACAACTGCTTGGTTCCTTTACATTGCTGGCAGATTTCATACATAAATTAGCTGATGTTATGGACACTTCAAGAACCACTTCTTTTTATTCCCCACACGCTTTCCTATTATGCTTAGTAATGCACTGCACAGAACACAAGCATTGTCAGGAACCATAGGGACAGGTAATAAAAGTATCTGGAGGGAAGTAGCAAAATGAGGAAAAAAAAGTTCAGCAGTCTTTAATGAGGTGTTTTTGGTGTGGAGCCAAAGCTCCTGACAGCAGGACAGGGAAACTGCAGGGCTGGGGGTTTAATGTAAAAAAATATCAAAACTTGATTAAATCTCAGTTTCTCAAGGTAATAACGTAACTGTTTCTTCTGCAAGTGATTCTGATGTCAAAAACTACTTTCAGTAACAAATCCCATCCTTCTTGTTTTTATTACGTTTCAGCATGAAGTTCTGAACTGTAAATGAGCCTTATGTTTGGAATTCAGCCAGTCACATTCCTGCTTGTTCTTTGTTCCTGCCTCAAGAACGGACGTTTTCATCCGAGTACAACTTTCTACCTGGCAGTGGCATCTTGCATGGGGTGAGAAATGGGTATTTCAAAGACAAGAAGAATAGCATAGGACCATGGTCTCAGTCCCCTGGCTGAGTAAGCCTCTGTATCTTGATAACCTTGCCCCCAAAACTACTGAGCTGGTATTTACTCTGTTTTTCAAAGGGCAAGTCAAGAGAACAGCTGAGGATATAAAACCTGACACAGAAGATTCCATCAAAAAATGTAGGATGCACCCACATCTCTTGAGTCATTGGGGGCCAGCCACCACAAGGCACACGTTAGGTGGCTGGGGAATGTCTGTCTGGAAATGCTGATTTGTTGAAGCTGCAACTGCTGGGTCAAGAATTTGCTCTTTTTTTTTGCCTGTTGGAGCTGTTCCAGTTGAGCCTGGTCCATATTATATAGTTAATAAAATATGAATGGAACAAGAGAAAGACGAGGCTATTCCAGGCAGGTAGGAGATAAATTCCACCTCTACACACTGCAGGACGATAGCCCAGCCCCTCAACTTCTCGCTGCCTTGCAGTGACTGTGTGGCTTTTTGTGCTATTAGTTTGCAACAACCTCAGAGGAGTCCTCTAGACCCTGCTGTGTGCCTGTCAAATGCCAGGCAGCTCAGGCCAAGCACTAGAGTAGATCCTGCTACTAAAGGGTTTTGCACATGAAACGGGATTCACGGCTCCTGCTCTGCAAAGCAAACCCCGGCTCATGGAACTCATGGGCTTGCTTCAGCAGTCCGGGCTCAGCACCTGCACATGCATCTGGGTGACAGATTTTCTCTCCATACACACTAGAAGCTTTTCCCCTCCCTCAACACCACCTCTCCTGCTGTTCCACCAAACCTTCCTCTTTGTCTCCTGTTTGTTCCTGCATCACCTAAAACTCTTGTTATTGCCCCTCTCCCTGCTCCCCTGGAAGCAGTCACACTCACAACACATTTTTATCTCTTTTTAAAAGCAAAATAAACTTTTATCTCTTCCTCTGTAGTGATATGTAAAGGAAAAGCTAAGCATGGGTGCTCTGAGGAGAATTCTGATGGCCTTGCCCAGTTTGTTTCCTAGAAGTCACGTTTTATGAGAACTATATTATCACTGTGAAATATTTCCTTCTGCTGGTGACACAGCAGGTAATAAACCTTCTGCTACTGCCAGGATAACAGTTGGGAGCTATTAAGGAACAGGAGACATCGAAAGGACGGGAGTGCAAGAGAAAAGGCACACAAGAATTGCTCTCTTTTAATATTCATTAGTACAAAATGGAGGCACATAAAAGCATTTTTCAAACTCCATAAATACTTGTGACAACCTATGGTGCACCTGGAATTAAACACTCCACAGCTCTGAGCACTGCTGCCAGGAACAGGCAAGGCTGTGACAGCAACGTTGCCCCTTGGGGCAGTGAGATCAGTGGGCAAGCCGTATGTCAGGGCAGTGCCCCACCAAAATCCTGAGCTTGCCTTAGAATGGACTGATACAGCCCCTGAGCATGAGCAACAGGCCAGAAAATAACAGCAGGGAAAAGCAACACCACGTAATAACGAGGAGGAGTTGACAGCAGGACAGCTTGTGAGAGCCTCCTCCTCACATGCTCCTTTTGGAGTGACAAATAGCACAAAACCTGCAGAGTTTGAGACCTGTTCAAAGCTGCTTTTTAAAGGATGGACTGAAACAGTTACCAGGAATCTCCTGGTGTCACTTTTCCCAGTATAAAGAAATCCTAAGTACGAGTCGTAACTTTATTATACCAGGATTAGGAGTGAAGGCACAGAAGTGTGCTATGAGTTCACACCACTAAGGGAAATAATCACATTTGGGAAAAGCCAAACAGCTCCCTGAGTGGGTTTGACTAGCAACACTGCAATTTACTGTAACCTCCAAGTTTACCATTCTATTCCATTCGTGTGTTTCCAAATTACACCAGAATTGTGCTGTTTGCACTTTTAATCTTGTAAAACTCCCTGGCAGCCATACACACTCCACTGGGGAAGATTCCTAATTTATGTAAAGTATTACAGAAAATGATCTATATGACAGTTTGGTATAAAATGCTAAATGCAAGTCATTACTCACTGAAGATAATTTGAGAGTATTTTGTCAGGGGAGACATTAGACTACAGAGGATAAAAAGCAGGAATAGGTATTCACATATTTATCTGTATTTGCATAATCAACCGGAGGAGACAGTGGATGTTCTCCTGGGCCCAACTAGCAGACAATGAAATGAACAACAGTTTGCAAACTTTCTATTATTCTTCACACTATCATCACTTCTTTTTTTGGCCTTGCAAACAGAAGCAGTTCTCATCCCAGAAAGGAGTGCTCTCCAAGGTTCTGCTGTTGCTTGAAACCAGCAGAAGACATGGAATAAGCTGGCTGGTGACTTAAGGAGATTTAAGTAGTACAAGGTCATTTTGGTAGACAGTATGATTAAACAGCTTCTTTCTCTATTGCTTCAGTTCTGGCATTGCAGGATTTCTCTCTCATTCTCTGTCATGGGGAAAGGGTGCCCCACATCTCCCTTCTTTCAAGCATGGAATAAAAGGCAGTACAAGAAAACTTTACAATACCTACTGATACATGGCAGCCTGTGAAATTCATGGCTGCTTCTGTGCTGTGACACACAACCCAGAGACCTCTGCTAACGTGGGCAGCGAACACATCTCTACCAGAGAGGTACTTCATTGTCCCCTTCAAGTAGGAGCTATTTAGTTGATACTTCAGAATGCAATACTCTCAATGGCAATTGTCTCGCTAAAAATGACTCTTTAGTTTTTCCCGCAGGCTCACACAGCACTTACAATGCATTACAAAGCAATTATACCCACCAGTTGCATGGCTGGATTTACACTGGTGAACATCAGCATCCAACCTAGACAGTAGCTGATGAGCTATCTGGAAATGGCATCTGCACATCAGCAGCTTTGGAGCAACTTCTCCAGAATTAACGACCTGCCAGAACTTCATGAACGCACAGAAAGATACTCTGCAGCTCTGCTTACCAGCCAAAAAAACTACATGGCCCCCTGTCCCTCCACAATCTCCCAATTCTCCTTATTTCAGCTTCCATAGCCTGAAGGTTTTATCTTCCCGTGGAGTTTGTGCACTCAGAACTCTTTTGTTTTAATGATTCTGTCTCCTGTTGTGCCCTCTGTGCTACACGCTGTTTATACTGCCCTTTTTCAAAAGGCTTCTAGAAAAAGAGGGCTGATAGAGCTGATGGTGTTTTATCTTCCGTGGTTCCTTCTGTTTCTGATTATCCTGGATATGCATTAACACTCTTTCAGACAGATAAGCAGCTCAGTACTTCCAGTGCTCTAATAAGCAAGTTTAGTCAAACTTGCAATGCTCTTACTGCAGCACATATTCCCTGCATCTCCATTCTTCTCAAGTGTAAGACTACATCAGCCAACATAATTGGGGTAGGGAGGGGTCTGAGAGAGCCATGTGTATTTCCCTCAGCTTTTCTGACAGCAGGATCCCTCTGCAATGCATTAAGAAAGATTTAGAAGGGAGAACTAAATCCTCTGTGCAATTATAATCTTGCCTCACTGCATACAGGTATTCTCAGATATGCTTTTCACTGTTTTCAGGACAGTGCATCTGTCTGGCACAGAGGGATCCTCATCCCACCAACACACTTTTTCCTAGGCAAATCACTCATTTGATCATACACTGAGCTTTGGCATTATCATCCCAGTTGCAGGTTTCACACACAATCCTGCAGTAGGGCTGGCAGATCTGATGGCCAGACTGCAACTGCAGGAAAACAACCAACCTCCCAAGGGTGAAAAACAGGGTTTATTGTCCTCCCATGGCTGTTAAATAATAGTGAACAAGTGATTCTAAGCTCATTTTAAATCCACTTATAAAGAAATAAGCATTCAATTCATAATTTGTAAACTACTATTCCAACATGAAACACTTAGGCAAGAGTCTAATAGATTTTCCAAAGGAAGAGGATTTTATTGCAAGAGAAACCCAAATCCTGCTCATTACTGAACTGTTTCAAACACCAACAACTGTAGCCTTCTTTTCCAAATCAGTTTTCTTACACATAACACCTCAAGAGGAAGTTTGGGGGCAACTTTTCCTTAACTTTTCATTCTATTGAGTGACTGAATCACTTTCAATGTAATTTCTAATACATAACCAATGTTTCTGGTCCAGCTGTTGCAGAGAAATGAATACGGGAACCCCCCAGCTGAACGATTTCCTCACACAATTTAAACAGGAACTTTACCATAACATCTTTCATTTTTATTTGTAATTTAAACAGAATAGAAAGCCAGATAAAGTGTCAAATCTAGAACACTGGCAGAGCATGTGTGTGTATGTAGAGTGTTGGCAAATTGTGCATGTCACATGCCTTTATGAAGTGGCACGCCACACGTACAATCTGACCAACATCTTTGTTTGGGCACTTGTCACGCACATGCTGGTATAAAAAGCCATCAGACAGACTTCTAAGCTTGTATTGATATACCCTGTGATAATCCAAGTTTGAAACCTTATGGCAGTATTTGCATATAAATAGATTCTCTTCTGTAGAGCAGGGGCTCTGTGCAAGACAGCTCCGAGCACCCCGCAGCCACCCCGCCGCGCCGGCAGCGCTGCTGCCACACTTGCCATCTCCTGCCAGCACACACACATTCACACACAAACCATCACCCACAGCAGTAAATGTCATTTGCAATGCTGAATGACTTATTTTTAACATCTGTCTGTCTGGAGGATGAAGCACTGACAAGTGGGGATTTATCACAGGTCATGTTCCACACTACCTCACAGATACAACTCAGGACAAGTAGGATTCAGATACCAGCCTGATGACCTGCCTTGAAGTACCCTTCCACTTCTTAAAATCAAGAGGTTGCAGAGGGTTAAAAGCCACAAAGCTTTCAGCATCGAAGAAGCCCACAAACATGCAGCTTAACAAAGCAGTTGCCTGGGTAGGTGGCTGAGTGTACTGAGGAAGCACAGATGGTGTCTGGTGAATGGTGCACATTCAGAGATCTGCGAGCCAAATGAGACACAACCTGAATTTCATTTGTGCTTTCACTGATTCCATCGGGCTTTTCTGTCAATGAACAACATCAGGGCAGAAATTCTTCCATTTTCATTGGTGCAGAGGGAGTACTGGGATGGGTGCCACAGCGGTGCTGCCTAGCTCCTGATCATACTCCCACACTGCGAGTCTTCTGCCACGTCAAGACTGCACACAGGGATATAGTTTTAGCAGGTTAATTGTTCAAATCCAGTTTTGAGTGTCTTTTCCTTACATGCAACACTCAACAACAAACATGCATCAAAATCTCAATGAAATCATTTTCCTTCACACTCAGATGACTGTCAGTTTTAACCACTCAGTATTCATGTGCAGGTTCCAGACAACTGTATTGAAAAGGCGTCATATATTTTGAAAGACTATGACAGAAGAGTTAGTTAAATGCTGTATGAAAGATTCATTGTAAATTAAAAATTTAGAAGTACTCAACAGCTCCAAAAAGAGTGCAAACCCATCTGCTA
The DNA here is from genome assembly GCF_028858725.1 of Colius striatus. Lineage (NCBI taxonomy): Eukaryota > Metazoa > Chordata > Aves > Coliiformes > Coliidae > Colius > Colius striatus. The sequence goes on from NC_084785.1 coordinate 2,996,990, forward strand.
CTATAAATGTCTTCTTTTTTTCCCTTTATCTTAACGTAACCATATGCCATGGGATAGTAACAGCCATTTAGGCATTCTCTTCAGATCTCTGTTTAGGATTAGAGTGTACACAGTGAACGCTGAACATTTACTGTAGTAAAACACACATTTTGCATGTTGTTAAAGGGTCTATGACAGAAGCCTCAGGATGATTTCATGACAAGAATGTAATTCAGGAGAAGTTCAGAATTACTGCACAGGGGACACACGGAGAGAGAAATTCAACTGTCAGTCCAGCAGAAGCTCACAGGTATGGCAGAGAAAGAACACCAGACACTGGAAAGACTCTCTCAGCTCTAAAGGTTAAACCCCTTAGAGGCACATCTGAAACACAGCTTTGTGTAAGCTGCACATTAGGACTGTGCAAAATCTGCAAAGATTAAAAGGGAGACTCAGGGCAAAGGGAATCACAGTCAAAACAGAAGTGGGCTACTTCCAATTAATATCACTGCACTACCTTGCACCAGAACAACATGTTCATTTTATGATGTAGGCTTATATTTTCAGACCTTCAAAGGACAGGACAGGCAGAGGTAGGGGAGGTTAGATACAAACCAACCACCCACATGCAAAGGAAGGTCATTTGAGTATAATTTCTGACACAATTTCAAAGAAGACACGTTCCATCCTGCAACCACATGACAAGTAAACTTGGTTCAAAAAGCCAAGAGAAAAACTTAAAAATCATCATTGTGTTTCACAAGAAGTCAGAGTCTTTTACTGTTCTGTTACAGTACAAGTAGAGGCACCAGCACCGCACCGTAGAGCTGGGAACCTTCATCGGTTACACCAGTGACATACAGTTACCCTCCCTGGCACGTGATAGAGAGAGAACACACAATGGCTGATGTTCATTGTTGTGACATGAGTTGAGAAAATAATTTCCATTCATCTGAAGTGATTAAAGTTAATTTTGCTTCTGTCTGCTGCACACCACAGGATAATGTGCCTGAAGTTTCAGTAACATCCTTTAATAAACCTGCTCTCAGTTCACTTTGTTTTAATGGTGCTGTAAAAGTTCACGTAAACCCACACAGTGTTTGCTCAAGTAACTGAGATTTAATAGATAAAAATCCCCCTTGGATGAACGTGGAATAGTACATGCTTGACTTAACAGGCTGCTGCTGTTAGAGATGCAGACACAGACAGGACAATCTTCTTGCCTGGCAATGACTAGAAACGAACAGACATTCTACTAAGCAAGACAAATTGCAGAATACAGGCACAGTCAGCGTTCCAAAAGAATGCAAAGTGACACATCCACCTAGGCAGCAATTCTAGCCAAGACAAAACCACACTCCATGTCTTCCACAGCACTGAGGTAAGAAATAATATTTTAAAAACCTTTAAAAAACAGGAAAAAAAACCCCAGAGTGAAACAAAGCCCAAGGGCTGCAGAAAGCTCCTGTTTTGCTGGTTTCTGAATTAAAACCCACACAAAAGCTCTAAACCAGAAAAAAAGATGAGCTCAGTGAGCAAAATACAAACTGATCCACCACTTTTCTCCTTAAGAATGCATCTGGGAATCCTAGCAGTGCTAAAGCTAGAGGACTGATAGGGACAGAAAGGAACATCTCCCTCCTTCCTTAATCTCTCCATAAGGATTTGTCTGGCATATCACAGCAAGGCTGGGCAATCACCTGCCAGTGGTCAACACACCACCCAGCAGCCTGGCCAGAATAACAGCTGATTGTGTGACACTCTGAAAACCACTGAAACTGGGAAGCACCAGCTTTCATTTGTGTGGTCTGTGAGCATCTGTCATTTACCATGCACTACCACAGCCCAGTTCTCTCTCATCCTATTTTTGGTTACTATTTACCTAAAAATATGGCAATATCCAGCCTTAATGGAGGAAATAAAACCCTCTAACATTCACCTCCCCAAAAGCAACCACCACCAAAACCCCCACAACCCATCAAGCCAGAGAAACCCCTCAGAACACGTTCTCCCTTTCCACTCAGCTTGGTGATACCTGCTAAGATTGGTTCCTACTTTTAACTTACATGTAATTGATAAAGCTGGACAACCTGTATTTTGCTCATAAGTATGAATGAAAACCAAAGCAAGGTCATCTCCACAGAGGTCCCCATCTATTCTTGTTAGCTTAAACAACAGCAATTCCACACCTGCATACTCATGACTTCTTACTTAAAATACTAAATGAAGATTTAATACTCCTTGCCAGTGAAGATGCATATACTCCACTAAAGAGGAACTAGAGGCAGTCCTGCCTGTGCTTCAAGGTCAGCTCACAGGGAAAAAACTCTTTCAGGGGGGCAATTTTTACAGCAAGTCATTGCCTCCCCTCCAGAGAAAAAAGGAGGGTTACCTGAGGGAATGTGCTCATACACTGATCCATGTTACAGGCAATATTAAACACAGGGGCTTTGGTCTGTGTATGCTCATCAGAAGCCTTCACAAACACAGAGCACATAGTTTAACAATAACCTGCCAGCTATGGCAAAGAAGAAAACAGATGGGGTAAAGATGAGTTGAAGACATAAGTCTTTCACTTCTGAGCATTAATGCAACAAATGTATTAGACACATTCAGCTTGTCTTAGATAAATATGATGCATATTTTATATCACCCAAGTTTTTGTGTTACTACTCATGAGAACATTGAAATAAGACTTCACAGAGCAGATCCAACAGCATAAAAAGCCCTTTACTGTTTTGTGAGATGTCCAAACAAGGTTAAAAATGGATTTACTGTACCTCTCATGCCAACAGAGCAGACAGCTGAAGGTAAGAGCAAACAATGGAGTCTCCTTGCCACACACAGAGGTTTCCTTACAAAGAAGTATTTTGTTTGAAAATGAGGAAAAACATTCCTGACAGTGAGATCTGAGAATGGGGAAGTTTTCTAGGGAAAAGTGGTGGAAACATGACTGGAGCCATTTGTAACTAGGCTAGATACATTAGAAAGTGTTCTGTAGGGAACAACTCTGCACTGACAGTAAATGAAGGTGAGTTACAGGTGGGGCCGAAAACTGCTCTTTCCTGATAGGAATCATGTCTGTGTAAACACACAGCTGCATGTCTTGAGGAAGGATCATCTCAGGCCATCAGGGAGTGATGTGAGCTTTATGCAACTCACATCATTCACTCTCACTCGTATCACAATACTGAACCTTCCTCTCAAAAAAAGCTTCCCAGGTAGAAAACATCGGTAAGAGAAGCGACTGTGCCAGTGGAACTGTGACACAGCAACTACACAAGGGCAGAGACACAACAGAAGAAGTTTGGGGTCAGTGCTATAACTTTTAAAACATTTTACTATTAAAGTCTAAACTTCATTGAAAGCATCAAATCCCAGCTCCACACAACGTGGCTTTCAGCCCCTGCCACAGTTCAAAAAGGAGTCCTGCATCTGTTAGCATTCCATTCTGCACAAAGGAGAGGAGAAGTCCTTATCAGTGTGAGGATGAAATGCCCGGAGCTAGATAACTATCCACAGAAGCTCAAGACTCAGTGTTGTAAACCCCTTTATGAGACTTTAGCACTTAGAAATGAAACTGTAAATGGGGAAGTGTAGATTGCTTTGATTTAGAAAATTGTTGCCATTAAACAGTTTGCAGAGAGCCTGGTGTTTCAGCTTCATTATCCCCAATGTGTCAAAGTAAGTGGTTCCACAATATTTAAAGCAGTCCCAACTTCCTCGTAAATATCATTTGTATTCTGAGGCTGCTATTTACTGTATCAAGAAATATCATCTACATTCCTCTGTAGTTACACAGCATCATTACCTGATCAGACACAGCCTTACCTGACACAAATAATGATAAAACAAAAGGCCATGTCCATTCTAATGTTCAATAACTGAGATGGGATGGAGAGTTGTGCCCCAGTTTACATTTCCTAAGAACAGAGAAGCATCTCAATATACAAGGGCTGAAAACACGTTCCAGTCCTTTGCCCACAGTGTTTACAACTAACTTCTAGTTGTGCACATGAGTATCACATACACCTCAAGGGATGGTCAGTGCCATTCGGTGCATATTCTCTACCTTTCAACAATTTCAGCACAGATTCACAGCACAAGAACTAAACTGACACTTCCTTTGCTTAATTGCACTGCAATTGTGCACTGCTGGATATCTAATTAATATCAAAAGCTGCTTCTGGTTTCTGAGCATGAAACCACTGCAACTCCATTTGCCTGGACAGGCACACATCTTGGAGCTGTAGGTTGGGATTTATCTGGACTATTCTCCAACTTCCCAATGATCCATTCCCAGGTTTGGATTTTGCTCTTTGGACAGCTGGCACTCAGATGACAACGTTGGGTCATCAACAGACCTACTGACAGACCATCAAAAGGCTACAAAGTGCATACAAGGTTAAACTCTTCAGAACTAGGGCAGGAGAGGGGGCAAGAGCATCACCCCAACTACCAGCCCTCTGACATCAGCCCTGTGACAAAACGGAAGCTGAAATCCCTCATATCAGTGTCTGTAGCAGGTCTGCAATCAGTAGCCTGATGATCCAGGAGAGAGAGACAGACTGTATTGATATTCCAATTACAGATAAAAGCTTTATTTGGAGCACACAGGTTACTAGACTCTTGTGTCAGTGAACAGGACTTCACAAATTCCTACGTGCATGGAGCTACCCACTTCCATTTGTTCTCTGCCTCTAGACTGGATAACTGGCACAGAAGCAGACACAAAAGGGCTATCTGTTAGCCATAAATCGAGAGGCACCTTCAAGTAGACTCTCATCTTCTCAGCATAAGCAAGTGAATACTACAAAGAAGCAAACCAGATGGTTGAAGTAAACTGTTATTGCCAAGGAAATGGCTGCTTGCTGAGAAAATCCTGACACAGGTAAGACAAATTCGTCCAGAACGTATTAAGGAATCTAAATGCATCAAATAAGGACAGATGATCTGCTATCTAAGTTGCTTTACAGGCCATTTCTCATGAGCTACATTGCTGATCTGATAATTCACTTTCAAACAGTGACAAAGGGAAAGGAAAAGCATCGTTGCAGAGAGCATGGAACAGCAAAGATGAGGTTGAAAGGGAAAAGTACTGGGGAATGCAGAGGGACATGATGCCAGAAACACAAATGTAGACAATATTTTACAGAAAATCTCCAGGAAAAAAATAAGCCCCAAACAACTAGAGGAGATTTCTTCACTGAGGAAGCACAAAAGCAGCCTCTTCCTTACCCACCAATGTCTGGCTAAAGGGAACAGGAGACTGTATTCTGCTTTAACAATGGAAAGAAGCATGGATCTAAAGGGAAAAAATCAAATCATTAACTATTCAATAACAGTTATCTTCCATATAAGGGAAGATTTATTTATTCAAATGGTTTATAACATCACAGAGGTATTAAATCACAGCACAGAAGTCAACTCTCCATATTTCAGGGGATAAATTATTCTTTTCTAGAATTTATGCCCATGTATTTTCATCCCAGTCTAAGGAGCCCAGTGAGCCTCAGCTACTGTCACACAAGGAGCAATGCATGTCTGATTAGGGGTGTGCATTAGAATTCTGTGCCAAAAATGACCCTGGAAATGGCTACCTCTGCTTTAGTGAGGGAGCACTGCTCTGTCTTCTTAATGTGGGTTCCTTCCTCTCTTCAGTTATCCAGGTGTTGACCTGTGCAGTTTACAACTGTCATGTTTATGAAACAACATTTTAAAGCAGTGCAGCCTCCTATGCAAATGCACTCAAACAACAACATGTGCTCATCTCGATGGTCCATTCCCTCAATTATATGTACAAAGCAGACTGCACAGCATCAAAACCATCTAAACCTGAAGCAGCACCTATGTCATACATACATACACAAGTACTGATATTGCTTTATTTTCCAGGATTCATTCATTCTTTCCCCACACTCTTCTTACTGAAATGACACATCACATGGGTAACCCTGTGAGCATCCACCTCCTCCTCCCTTGCCATCTCTTTGCTACTGGTCTGCTTGATTTTGCCACGAGCAAAACCAACCTGGTGAGTAGCTACTGAAAAACAGAGATATTTATCCCATATTATTTCTTTCTGAAAGAAAGCCAGCAATTGTATATGTTTGAGAGGAACCCATCTTTCTGCACAGACGTGCATCTTTTGTCATCTGGCAGAGCTGCAGCAATTCCAGCCCTACGATCCTGCAGAGAAACTCAATTGCTCTGACATCCCAAGGCAGTTTCAATTTACAATTAAATTGTTACAATACAGAGGTTTGTTTCACTGCAGCACTGATGCAAATTGCTATGCAGGGCTTCGTTTCAGGGGTGAGCCTTCTACACAATTCTTCCTGCTCTTGCCTATCTGCTCAGCCCCTTTTCCCACACCCGCACTCTCGGTCCCGAGGGGCTTAGACGGGAATTCTCCTGTTTCTCTCTAGAGCAACAGCTTAGGAACAGCTTGGTTTGGACCCTTCAAAGCATACTAAACTTCACCCAGGCCTCTGAGGACAATCTTATACCTGATCTATTTTTGCTCTGTGAAGGATCTGAGAATACAAAGAAACCAAAACCATCAGACTGTTTCTCCATCATAGATCAGATTTTCACAGTTGACCTGCAAATCAACACCCCATGACTCTAAGAAAACCTTGGCTTCCAATTAGCTATCTTAAATAAGATGGGTCAGATTAAGTGTTTTCACAAACTCTGATCTGTTCCTAAGAGGAGCTGGCTGGATGCTAAATAGGTCTGGAAAAAAATCTGATTGATAGCACTTATCTTACTCAGAACCACTTACAGTAATGCATTCATTGATTCTATTACTTCTCATCTTCACCTCTCAAATCCAGGAGGAATAAGGACAAAAAAAAAATCCAGCTTCTGATAAAGCACTGAAAGACTTAAATAAAGTAAAAGAGCAAGTCCACAGAAGCAGCCAGTGCAGGACCCAGATGTCCTAAAGTGTACTTTAAAGATTATGAGCGTATGAGCCAATGTGGGCCACCCCTTTGGTGACACAAACCCTCATAATTTCAGTCATTTTAGTAAACCAATGAGATCTTACAAGATCCTGAGAATCCAGTTCATTAATTATTTGCATTCACCTCACAGAGGTGTAATCTGAGATTCCACCTGTGCCAGACCAGAGCTCGTACTGTGACTGTGCAGTACACAAAGAGGATGCTTTGTCTAAATCCACACTAGATCAGAAGCACAAGCCATCAATGAGATACATTTTTATCAGCAAATTCTTTCACACTCTGTAATTTTTTCCTATTTGATCCTTTAATATTAAGGGTGCTTTGTGCTTCAAAGACATTAAGACAAGGACTTTGTTTCTAGGCTTGTAACAAACCTTTACTGCCAGAGCACTGTATTAGAGTACATTTCATACCAGAGTGAAATCTCAGTGCTTCAAGAGGCCTGCTGTGGGGTTTTTCTTAAAGATCATCATTGGTTAATAGAGGTCTAAAATCTAAACTTGGATTAACATGAATTGACCTCTGAAATGTTATTGATGGAACCACTGTTTCATGCAACGTGTTCTTACAAACGCTCCTTAGATTTACATTACAAGCCTTAATGGTAATCCAAGTTCTTTAAATAAGTTACAAATGAAGCTACAAACATCTTCTCAGAATAAAACAGAGATGAGTACAGAGGTAAATGCTACGAGGTCAGCTTTATTCTGACACCATCCAGATTAAACTTCATCATTTCGTCTTGCATTGAGTGACTGGTTCACTCTACAGACAAAATGAAATGAAAGGCATGTGCAGGCACTCCATTCTAAACACCCAGCCCTTCTTTTAATCTCTTTAAGGACAATGATTGTTTTCATAGCCAGAGTTGTGTTTATCCCCCTCTTTCCAGCTCACAATGTAACACCACTTTGAATAGGAAGATTGAGAGAAATAACAACAAAGAGACTTCAAGGAAACCACAGCTGCAGCAAACAGGCACTTTTAAGAGATGGAACAACAAACACCCAGCTACATTCTGCTCCCCCAGGGTAAATGCTTTACTGTGTGACAATGTGCTGCACTTAGACCATAATTTTTAAACACACTTATCACTTCATCCCTATTTTGTATAATGCACTGGAAAAACCCAGTAAAGCTCAAGCATCAGCACATTGAACAGGCCTGTCAGGTTCACTCCAAGTTCAATTTCATAGGCTTCTATATTAGAGCCTCCAGCACTATCACTGTGTGCTAATCAGAGCCCTAAAATGATCCTCTCCTCTATGAATATTTCAAATCTTCAAAACACAGGTTGGAAAAGATGATATGCCACATCATTTATTTGCACCTTTCTCTACACAACATGCAGAGCTTGAAAACAATTTCAGATTAGATCTCAATGAACTACACCACTTCAGTTACTGCTGCAGCAGTTTCAGCCATTGACCAGGCTGCCACCTGGGGACCCTCTGCTTTAGAGGCACCAAGGCTCCTTCTGAACAACTTAGAGCTCTCCACGTTCTGTGCTACGGTTAGATGGTTTCAGTCACTGTACAGCCACCACAGGTTGCAATTGTGTTTTCTTCTCTCCTACTACTGAATCAGTGATAATGTAATGTATCCTATCACTCCGAAAAAGGATCAGCTTTTGGTATGAGGGGCTTTTACCTGAGCTAACATTCATTGCATTGATACTTAAAAGCACCTCTGGAGCTCTTATGGTCTTACCCAGGAAAGCACAGTAGTTCTTGAAATAAGATTTATGATAGCTATTTGTGTAAGCACAGCCTAGAATCAGAACTTAGATAGAACAGACATAACAATATGGAATAGGTAAGGAAAGACTTTATTTCCTCTGCCCATAAAGAATTGCTAGCCCAGAATTGTTAACCCACCAGCATCCTGACAATCACCTGGACATCATCACTGGACAGAGAGTCCTATTTACAGATGTTTTATGCAGACATTGTACTGTCAATAATGGCAGATTTTATTGCACATTTGTACACAAATCAAGATTCCAGAGGTTCTATTCATACCTCTCCAATCCACAGCCTGCCCTTAGCTCCTACAACATAAAACACAAATACAAGAAGAAAATTGCCATAAGTTGCCAAATTTCAATCTTTAAGCATTTTGCTGCCATAGCTCTCCTGAGAAGTTGACTGTATGGATTCCTCAGGACAGCTTCCAAGAGCTTAAGCTTAAATAAAGAGTAAGAACCACTGTTACATGCATTTGCAGGAGCTTGCAAAAATGCAGTCATCATCATCAGCCATAAAACATTTTAACTGAACACTAATTTAAACAAAACCTTTGGCAACAAGCAGCTTTACACCCAGCTCACTGAAATAGTGCTTTGAAAGCCAGATTTATCACGGAGTTGAGTAATGGCACATGCCAGGAAGATTTACCTATTTTAGATTAATCAAGTCACAGAACAGGAAAAAGCTTCTTGCCTAAGGTCATTGCTAACATCTATAAAAGCAGAGCCAAACCTCCTGCATTTCAGGCCAATGCTTTAAGCAAATAACAACTGCTCCTTCTACATCTGTAAGCCAAACACTACACTGCAAAGTAGCCTTTTGGCAAAGACGATTTTCAAGGATTATCTCAAAATGCCACTTGCAAGCCACGAAAAACAGGAGGGAAGAAAAGCCATAAGGTGTCCACACACACACTGTGGGTGCAAAGGTGTGGAGCTCCTGGGACATCAGTTCCACTAGCTTAAGTGTCAGTATTTCTCTTGTAAAAGCCAAATATCAATATTCAAGGCAGCAGTCAGGGATGTCTCTCCACTGTTTCACCTGGATATAAACACCAAAGCAACGAGAATGTGTTTCAAAAGAGAAAAATACTTCATTACCTAAAACATGTGCCTCAGCTTGACTCCAGGAAGAAGAAAAAGGAAAGGGGGGTGGGATGAGGTAGGGGGGAGGCAAGAAAAACTCCTGTGCTGCTATGTTTAGCCACTCCTTTACACTTGTCTAGATTGTGGAAAAAAGACTGTCAAAGCCCAGACAGGGATGCTGGTGTTTCCTATCTTGCCATTTAGGACTCGTTTGTCTCACATCAGCATTCCTGCTTTCAAAGAGAGCAGTACTCTGAAAATGTATTTGTGAGAGGCAGCACTGAATGGCACAGCTGTCAGACTTCTGTTTCCACAACTGTGTAGCTGGCACAGCGCCTTTCACACTGCATCCCAGCCAGAGCTACGCCGTGGATCTCAGCACCTGGGGATGCTGCGACGCTCGGAAGGACAGATCCTCAGGAAGAAAACGCAGCACAGCATTGCCAGAGCTGAGAGAGAGTGCCTTCCCCTGGATGTATTGCTCCCAGCAGTGTGTGCTAACCTCTCACGCCGGGTGTTTTCCCCCTCCTGCCAGTTTGCTTCAAGGGCTCAGCAAGACTTCGATGGCCCCAACCCAAGAACAGGCAAAGAGCACGAGCTGGGCCGCTGTCTCCTGCGGACCGTTCGAGGCTCCATTAACGAGGTGTAAGCCATAAGGACACTCTCAGAGGTGAATAATAAAGACAACACTTAAAAAGCAAAATGGAAGGAAAACGTTCAGAGTAAGGGGAAAAGAAGAGGAAACATCTCGTGAGTGGCTGGCACGGGCAGGCAGAGGGCAGCAGAGACGGCAGCAACCCCAGGCTTGGCCACACGCCGAAGAGACACCCTTGGAAAGTCACAGCATTAGCTTGCACAGATTTACTACTACTGCACTCAAAATATTGTAGTTGTCATGAAACACTGAGATCTTCAAGCAGATGGACGCTTAGGATTGAGGCTGTCGAGCAAAAAGCAGCAAAGCACCAAGCTTAATACAAGAGAAGAAAGAAAAGGGGGAGGAGAGAGAAGATAACATTCCAAGGAGTGTTTCTGTCCTCTGAAGAACACGAGCTGAGCTTTCTGGCTATTCCAAGTGCACACTACCTCCAGCACTCGTTCTCCTGCTCTACAACCCAGCAGCAGAATGTTCCTGGCGGGAGCTTGTGAAGCACAAAGTTCCTGGGCAGGGGCGAGTTCACTGACAAGCGGGACACTTCACACTCTGAAGCGTGTCAGTCTGTCCGTCAGAAATGGCAGGGCACAGTTCCTCTCTGTAATGGCAAAGTCTGTTTCCAAAAAGGGGCTTTGACAGCCCTTTTGTAACAACAGGGATTGACTTGACCCCAGTAAACAAACTGCCTCTTATAACCATGGATGCTTGGAAGAGCAATTCCAATAGAGCTCGTGACATAGGTCAGTTGCACCCAAGGAGTAAACTGCTACTGGACTGTCACTGTGTCTGTTGTTAACTTGTCATCATCATTCAGATGTGTGCTGAGACACTAATAAGTTGTTTCTAACTTCAAACTATTTAGCAGGTGTTTCTTTCTAGTTGCATATTATGACAGGTCCCATTCTGAGTTCTGTTTAAAGGATTCTAAACCCAATTCCACCCAATGATTCAGAGCTCTGGAGGTTTTTTAGATGGAATCTGAAGTGATCCCTAGCCATCAGAAAGCTTGCACTAGTACACTAGGCATTGAAGCCTTATCATCAAGCAAAGAATATACTACAGGCAGATATTTAAATGATTGCATTGCCTGTAGTAGCAGTTTCTGACATTTTCAGTGACAGCAAGTGCTACGGGCAGTCAAAGCACAATTATGTACTTGACAATTGTGTCACCATGGTTAAGCAGCTTGGGCATTTTTGCAAGCCTCTGAGAGCAAGAGCAGAGGTCAGAGTTTATGAAATTCACTGGCAGCAGTAATCCATCTAAAAAACCCTTAATTCACATGCAATTAAATCATCCTTTAAATGGGAAAAAGCAGAACAATGCTCTTCTAGCAAATGCTTCTGTAATTCACTGCTGAGGCCAAGTGCACTCATCTCGCCACTTTTCCTGGTCCATGGCTGACCAGTAACCATTCTCCAGTGGCAGAATCTTGGGTTTGTACATGGAAGGTTCACTGCAGAACCTTTCTACTTGCCACTACTTGATTGGGTGCAACAGTGACTTCAAGAGATCTGGCAGGAGCATCATTAACATTGTCAAAGATTTCATTGAAAAATCTTCACTGTGCTGCTCTCTCTTTGTGTTCTGAGCAAGAGCCACCAACAAATGCAAAATCCTGGGGCTTTTCCTGCCAAGTTATCGCATTCTGCAGCTACTAGAAGTTACCTTGCCAGTCACAGACACTGTGAAACACCAAGCAAGACACCATCCTCAGCCAGATGTTACAAAAACAACCAAATCCAACCCCATCAAAAACTAACCTGACAAATAAAAAGCAAGGTTCAAGCAAGGAAAGGTGTAGTAAGAGGATAAAACCAGAGGATGTGCTGTTGCAAGTGGCTGTTTCCCTCCACAGACGTTCCCCAGCGAGGCAGGGATTTCATTCTTAACATAGACACTCTATACATGAATGGCTGCTTTCTGTGCCACCTTCAGACTGTAGACTTTGACCCATGAACATGACTTTCTAACCTTCATTCAGCCCCTCTTACTGCTTACTGCCTCCCTCACACAAGCTCTGGGTCACAGGGTGCATGGATGCTCCGTCGCTTTTGATGGGTCCTTTATCTCAGTGGTACCTGTAGTGGTCCGACCCCCTTCAGCCTGACACAGCCAATTTACCAGGCTGTTAAAGTGCTTCCACTCTCCAGTCTCATGAGGAGGACCTAAAGGGCATGGTTTGCATTTCTGGAGGTTCACAGAGGGGAAGAAATACAGCACTGGAGCTTCTCTGTAACTCTGCCTCCAATGAACTGAGCATACCTCTATGGCTTCCAGAGCAGTCTGCTGCAAACGATCCTAATAACTTTCTTTTGTTCATGACCAGGAGCACTCCATCAGCAGGCTTCCAGGCCTGGCTAACTGGCTTTCACCATACATAACAGAGGAGCCTGTAACAGTCTCAGGCACAACTTCAGCAGGATCACAAAAAAAAAGTAAATAGGCTGAGAAGTCACATGCCACAGATGTAATTTAGCAGAGGCTATTTTTACACTTTCATTTTAATGCAATTTAACTTATTAAACTAAAAATGGTTCCTGTGAGATGCACTGCACACTGCAGCTCCAGCGGCCGCTCCAGTCTGAACGACAATGTGCCGCAGCTCAGCTGCGTGCCAAGAGTTTATCATTTAAAAAGTCATTCTCATTTAGGTTTTGATCCATTTTATGTTCCTTGACACAGATTAAGTTATTAGGAAATTAATGAAAATTGTCTGCATGACAGCAGATTTTCTTCTTTGGGCCTGCAAATATAATTATTCACTCCCAGAAGAGCAGGAAAAATGAAGAGAAGGTCTCTGGTGCTGACAGACACTGTCCTACATTTTTAACACAGGGAAAAGAACTTGCTGTCAAACATGCAAATCATATCCCAGTAAGCACCTTCCCAAGGGACGATGTTTACAACAGATAAAGTATTAATTGGGAATGCAGCAACTTTTGTTTTTATATTAGCAGGAAACAAGGCAGCATCAAAGCAAATCTCTGGTGAGGCTCCAGCACGCAAAGTCAAGTCGGTGGCAATTTTCCCTGCCAATCAAAGGATTTCCTCTGGATTTCACAAGCTTTGCAAGCCAGACCTCCTCATGAGTAGATCAGTTCCTCTCCCTCGAGACAGGCAAACCAATATCCTTTGGTTTTACTGTGAGGACAACAAAGAACTACAACAAGGAAGGACATGGCGTACCATCAGTGAAATACAGACGAGTGTTGCTTATGACAAAAAGGAGCCATTTAGCTGGCTGACCACTTGGCCTTCTGTGATATTTTAGCAGTTTTACCTCTCAGAAATTCCTCCCCAAAAACCTTAAGCTGAAAAATGAAGAGGAGCTTGAAATGAGGAAACCAGAGGCCCTTGTGCACGGTCACAGGAATGATGCTGATTGGAAAATCACTGCTCAGAAATGAACCCATGAACCTTAACACCTCCACCAAAGCCTCCACATCCCCGGCTTCCTGGCCTTGAGAATTGTTCTCTTTCCATCGTACTCTTCAGCTTCTACCCTGTAACACTCCCATCTGCTACACTGGATATATCACAGCTCACAGCAGATGAGTTCAGCCTTTAATCCAGCCACTTTCCAGGCAGCACGCTGCCATGAACTCCAATGCCATTTGGAACTGCTCAGATGTCTCTGATGCTGGTGAAGTCCATTTATGATGATAATACCATTAAACAGTTGTCAAGACAGATTTGAGAGAAGACAGCAGTTTAAGGTTCCAAAACCAGTTTTTCAGTCTTTTATAAAGAGACAGAGAATCCGTAAGACAAAGGGATTCGTTTGAAGTTCCTTTGAACACCGCAGAGGCTGAGACACGCCATTTGTGTTTCTGATAAGCAATAATTTATCACTCCACTAAGGATTTCTCAAACTTTGTAAAAGCCAGCACTGCTCTGTGTTTTTTATCTCTCACGGCCAGACTGACACAAAGAGCTGTCTGATAGGGATATTCATAGGTGAAAGGCATCTATTTAGGGCATCTATTCCGCTTGCCTTCAAGTGCAAAATATTTCTGGTAAAGTATTATTTACATTAAACTCTCTGGGGCTAAGATAAGGCAGAAAAGGACAAAACATACTGGATATGTTTACCTTGACACTTTGCAACTGCAAGGCATCTCTGCAGAGCAGACACAAGAGTTAGGCATGCAGAGACCCCAAAGTGTGGCTCAAGTGGCTCTGGGGCTGAAAAACACCTGGAAAATCCTCAGCTGCTCAATCTTTTAACTGTGAATCTAGTAGATCTCTACTGTTCTGATCAGTGCCCCAAAAAACAAGCACAACTATGCAAGGATGTGTGTCTGCAGTGCACTAACAGGGCTACCTAACTTTTTGATTTAAACTCTTAAAGATCCTTGACATGATAAAAGGACACTCTCAACAGTCACCTTGTCAGAGTCCTCTCTTTATTAAAACAATCTACTCCTGTTGTTACTGAGAAATTTGTAGTGCCAAATCAGTGGAACAGGTTACCACAGCAATAATAGCCACAAGAGATTTGCTGATCTCCAGCAGAAATAGTTTAATGACAACCTAAAGGTCAAAATCTGTTTTCATAAATACAGTGCATCATCTCAATGCTCTGTATAGGAGTCTGTGTGTGGAACAGTCTAGATCTTCATTAACACTTGCCAGTGACAAGTCTGTGTTACTGAAAAGCCACTCAATAGCCCATCTAATATTTTCACCAAAAAAAATACGGCTTCAGTGCTTCTGTGAACCCTGTTTGCTCTGTGATTTTGAGCAAGTTCTTCCAGACAATGCACTAAACAAAACAAATACCCTTCTTTTCACACGTATTAAAAACTATCAAGACGCATTATCTGTGGCCAGTTACAGAGCAATACATATTGCAAAGTAATCTATACAGAAAGGGTTGCAGAGGTGACTGCTTGTCATCTGCTTAGCAAAGTCACAGTGCTACTACCGAGCCAGAAATCACAGACTAGAAACAGCAGCAGAATGCTTAGCTGCCCTGCTCAAAACCCTGCTCCCTGTTCTCTTCTGCTTCCTTCACAAAACCAACATGCATCTAACTGCAGGTACTCTGGATGGGATTTCAAGGCCAGCTGGGAAATGGCTCAAACATTTCATACACAGTACCCACTTTTTTATCAATTAAAGGAGACAGAACAGGGACAAGAAGTGCACCAGAACCTTCCTCACTAACTCATGAGATGGTATGCTGGAGGCACACATCACTACCAAGAGTAGAAATAATACCTGTGTTTTACTGCTCCAACACGTGGCATCAGATTCCTGAGCAGAATTTCATGAATTGTTTTCGTTAAGTGACCGAGACAGCACCTTAAACAGCCATGAGGAGCGTTCCTGCTGCTGCTGCCCACAGTGCCAGGAGATTCAAAATACACAGATGTGCAAGAACAACAGTTTGGGCTTAAAACAAGTTCTGTGCTTGTTCCTAGGAAGGGAGGTTGTTTTATTTAAATAGATTTTATTTCCCCATCCTCACTTCCTATCTAACTGCTGTCTCTTTCCAAACTCTGATGCAACTTAATCCCACCCAGGTGAAGGGAAAGAAAATCTATACTTCAAACGAAGAGAAATATCACTGGAAGGGAAACGAAAAAGCAGCTAACAAATCCTGAGACAACGTTTCCACCTGGAGGTTTTCAGATGTCAACTACATTGTGTTGAAAATATTGGAAATCTGAAAGTCATAGATGCTGCTGGGAACTCCAAGGAGCGAGTGTGGAGTCAACCTGACACACGGCAGCAGTTGCTAAAACACCTCACAACGCTTGGTTAAATAACAAAGAGTTGATAGTACATGAAGGGCTTTGCAAGACAGTGACAACTGTGGTTCATTCACAGCAAAAAACATTCAAACACAAACAAAGCTCACATTTGCTAGGTGTGACGTTGTTTCAGGTATCTGCTTTAGCATTACCAAGCTAAAATAATGATATAAAAATGGAAAGGAACTGCCCTCAGCTGTGGCAGATCTCATTATAACAACCTGTTGTGTGCGATTTATAGAAGCTATTTATTCCACATGTGCTCAACTCCTTTTATTAACTCCTTTGCTCCTGCATCATCATTTCAGAGATAGCTGTCTTAAGAGGTTGCTTCTAGACAGCAACACGCCAGTACAGCAACACACTTGCATGGCAAAGGAGTTTTTTCTCTCCTTCCCCCTCCAATGTAACTGCAGAAAGGAATAATCAACTGTTGAAAGATCTGAATAGTTCAGTGGGCATAAAAGAGGTACTGGCAATAAATTAGAATACTGCAGTCCTCTTTATGGGCTTCAGACATTGCTTCACAGCTGACACGATACATTTTCAGCAGCCTGCTGGGTCAGGCTAGCTCTGGAGAAGCACTACGAGCCATTACCATGCATCATCATCGGCTAGGTCTGAACAGCAAGCCTTCACCACAAAGACATACAGCCTCCTTCCAGGACACTGCTCAGCTGAATGAGAGCACCACAGAGGGGGTGATCAGCTCTATTTGGAGGGGTCTGTCTCTTGTCCCCGTGGGGCTGAGGAGTCTGGAACCATAACTGACATCCTGCACGCACAAAAACCTCCGAACGGTTCCGTCAGGTCCTTAATGGCTTCGATTCTGTTGGCAGAGACTAACCATCCCCACAGCAGGCAGCAGCAGGACACTGAGTTTTGCTCCAAAGCATTTAGCCTCATTTTATCTTTTATATGAGGTAAACCTCTAAGAGAAAATAGTCTACACAATGCATTTTCAGACCAGTAGTAACACTGGCTAGCAGAAAGAAGATCATCCACCTTTTACCTCCACTGTCCCTTCAACCACAAGGTGCTAGAGAACATTTATAGAGAATATTTCAGTAACCTTCAAAAAATATAGAGGTAGAACAGTCAGTTTTCTGTGCACTCCTTCCTCCCTTTTCACTAACATTGCTCCTGACCTTTGAAAAAATATGAAATCTCTTGAGCACTTTCATATCTTCAAGAGGTAGAGTGCTAAAGAGCATGGCTGTATTTCAAACAAACACACAAATCAGTTCACTACTGCTGAAGCTGTTGTGCTGGAAATGCTAAAGCCAGTGAGAAATATCACGTAGTTACAGACACAACCTCACATCAAAGCAATAGGTGATGAGACCTAAGAGTGCTGTGGTCACCATTTACGATGTTCTACCAGCCTCCTCCCCTCCTGCAGCGCTACTCCATCACTGCAGGGCTGCTGAAGTGGTCTTGCTCTTCCATTCATCACCTTTGCTGCATTTAATGTATTCATCAAAAAAAAAGCCTTGGTGATTAGGAAGAGCAAACTGGAGGAAAGCAGTAAATAATGTTGGGAATTGAAGTCCTTAATTTATTCACAGGATTCAAACAGTTTCTGAAGCACACCGTGGCGTTTCGGTAGCCGTGTAATTCAGTCTGACATCATAAGCCACAGCACTGCAATGCTAATTTGGGAGATGATTACAGCTCTAAGAGGTTGATGCAGTCTTCATTTACATATATCTCTGGTCTGCCTTCTGACAGGACTGAGGATCTGCTAAATTCTAAATTCAGTGGGAGCACCAATCCACCCAGATGTGACTAAGACAACGTCACTAATGAGCCAGTAACGTGCCTCCCTCCCACTCACTGCTGCTTTGCACCACTGCAAACTTTTCACATAAAACTTAGGGAAATACCACATATGCTGCAAAATCTTGAGGTGGAAAATTCAGCATGTAAGGTGAGGGTGGGATTTAATTTGCTAGGACTCCCTTTACTACAGCACTTCTAATTGTTGCACCTCAAGATCTTCGTGTGGGCATTATTACACAGTTACTGAAGTCAAAAGCTATAGCCCAGGCTCTGTCTAAAATTGGGAAGTTGATGTATTCTTCTCTCTCCTCGACCAAGTCTGCCTGGGGACACAGAAGGAAGATACAAGTGCTCCCATCCTATTTCTTTATGCCTGTTTCTCTCAAAGAAACATAAAACACCACTGTCCACTGGTTTTCATTCTTGCTCTCATCAGTTCCTCAGAAGAGAAGAAAGGAGAGGTTGGTGCATAATTAGTTAAACTCCAGCTCTCACACTTGAACAGTTGAGTCATATTTAGTACAACTCAAAACAGAAAACACCACACAAGCTTTACAAAGCATTAAAGACACAAAAATGAGAACTTGTATTCGAGTGACTGAAGCAAAGTTATCAAGCTCAGCGTAAGCCAGGTCCCACATTACCAACTCTCAGACTCAATCAAAACAGAGCAGGAATATTTAAATTGTAGTGTAAATTAGATCTGTAACAATCTTCACAGAAATAGGCAAGTCAAGTGGCAAAGTTATCTTTGGAAAAAATCTATTAGCCGTAATGGAATGATAATCCTCTTAGATTCATTGATGCTGACAGATTAAATACTTTAAATTCATCTTTTATTTTGTTAGCTCATTTGACACAAAATAAGTCCTACATTTTTAATATTATAGTGGGAGTAGAAGGAGTTCTGCTGTTGCTGTGGCAAATCCAGTATTAATGGAATGCCTCTGGGTATTCAGCAGAACCATAAACTGTGTTACCAGATGACAACTGGGAAGGACTAACTTGTTTCCATTTTTAACATACAACCACTACTTATTAGAAACCAAATATTAATGAATTTGCTCTCTATTTAGGAAAAGCCTAAATGACTGGACTGATAACAAGCCAGAATGTATGAAATACCAGGCCTTAACCACACATTACTCTAGCTTATTATGGATCCCCAAAACACCAACCAAAACCAGAAGGGATGAAGCAGACAAAAAAATCATCTCCAGCTTCTGCCCTCATTGTTGCTCCATTTCAGCCTAAGATACACCAAGTTACTCAATTTTGCATCTACAGATTCGAGCTATTGATCCTTTGGATCCACTGATTCTATCAGCATTTTGCAGCTTATAATGGTAAACAAGAGGTTTTTGCAGTGCTATATTTATCTCTGGAATACTTGTCAGCTACTTTCATGCTTTTTATAACAGGGAAATTGTGGATCATTTGCCCATGAACTGTATAAGGAGGCTCAGAATCTTGAAAGTGTATAATTATACAGGGAAAAAAAAGTTGAAGTCCAGAATTAGAGAGCTATTTGAACAAGTCTGTATGTTGTCAAAATTACTGAGAAGTACACAATGTGAATACCAACATTCAGAACTTGACTCAGGCAGGACACAGCGCTGAAGAGGAACGATGTGCATTAAATACACATCCTACCCAGTGCCTCCACTACATTTGTTACTGGTCCACAGCATGCCCCTGTGATGGTCAAAGCGTTGTTAAGTGCTTGTCAGCATCACTTCTTTTATTCCAAATAATCCATGTTCTTTCCACCCAAGTTAAAAGACACAAAACAAGATGTTCCAACTAGAAACTGGCATTAGGTGTGTCAGCAGCACCTTACAACACACCACTGGCACAAAATACCTCCCAAATTGGAAGCTGAAATTAATCCTTGAAAGGGTAATGGCTTACCACAGATCTTTGGCAGCTTTAAATGTGGCCTAGAACACAGCTAACCTGAAGCATCTGTCACCATAAAAGTCACAGACACATCTGTTGGGCTGCAAATCAGATATGGTTTTACCTGAAAGGTTGAATTCAATTAATCGAGCAAATTCGTCTTCTGTAATGCAAGTTGTTAAAGGAATGGTGAAAGGACAGAAGCCATTTCGTGAGTATCTGTTCACAATGTGTAAGAGATCTCTATGTCTGCTCTTTTTACATTCACAGTCCACCAGGAATCAAGCAGTTCAGTTTCACATGCAGAAAACTTTTCACAGATGTAAAGCTTCAGTTCCACAACAGCACTTCTGACTGAGAATAAAGTCATCAGACCCAACCAGAACACGGGGCATGTAACACTTGGTTTGACCATTTGTTAATTTAATGCTATAAAAACTTCTCCTATTGCTTCTTTAAAACAGGCACAGGTACAGAAAACAGCTCAGCTGTTTCCATTCATTTTGATGACACTTTTTATATTTAGGCATATTTAATACACTTTACCTACAGATTAATTACACTCTTTTATTACAGCATTTCAAATGCTGAAGCATCCATTGGACCTTCAAAGTACAGAAAGCATTTACAATTACATCTGACCCCCTACAGCACAGGTCCTGTACAGAGGGCAAGGGAAATTAACTCTCACCACCCACGTACAAGTCAGCTCTGGAGCCAGGACTAAACTGCAGGTACACCCACGTCCCAACCAAATCTTCAACAGCCAAGTTCCCTGGTTGTGGTTACAGAACTGGGAACAGTTGGGATTGCACAGGCTGGACAGTACAGAAAGCTGGGCTGTAGCATTCACAGATGGGATGTTACAGCTTCATGTCATCCCTACTTTGCAAAGCTGCCTGGCATGCCTGTTGGAGGCAAACCTTGACTTCAAATCAGTTTGGGGTGAAACAGTAGACTCATAGAGCATATATTTGGCATCTAAACTGAGCCATCTCACAGGCCAGCATCCCCTCAGATGGCAACCTACTCGCTGCCAGCATCAGTTGGATGCAAAGCAGGTAAACAGCAGTAGGACTTTGCACTGCTTTTCCATCAGAGCTATCCAGATCCAAGCTGCTTCTCCCTTCAGTTGCCTGCAATGGGTTTGTGGCTTTTCAAAACTCTTCAGAATATTGTTATATACAAATTACAGTAATTGGTGGCTTGCATTTTTCTCTTTCCCTGACACAGTAAGCAGAGGTTTCCAGTAAGATGCTCAC
The DNA here is from genome assembly GCF_028858725.1 of Colius striatus. Taxonomy (NCBI): domain Eukaryota; kingdom Metazoa; phylum Chordata; class Aves; order Coliiformes; family Coliidae; genus Colius; species Colius striatus. The sequence goes on from NC_084785.1 coordinate 3,018,133, forward strand.
AGTAGGATCTGCAAACAGGTATGGCAGCATTTTATATCTTTCAGGAAAGTACAGAAAGACTAGGACAGCTGTACACTGAAATTACACCCATGATGCATGCATGCAATCTCACCTACATATTGCTGTCTGAGAAACCACGTGAATTTGTCATTGTCCTACCTCAATCTAGACATAATAACACAACAAAAATCTTGTACAAGCCTATTCATCCTCTCCAATAATCCAAAATTAAGCTAATTGCTGAATAAATTCACACCATGCTAAGCTTCCTGAAGGAAATATGTTTAAGCTAAATGGAACTAAATGAGCTCAGTTCATCAGGGCTGGAATGTTTAAAATTCAAAACCAGGAACAGGTGAAAATCAGACAAAAACACCTACAGCAGCAGCCAGCAGAATGACCTTCAGGGAACATCCCATTTCAGGGTGATTGCCCTCTGACATTCCCTGCATGGAAGTCTCTGTTGAGCATCTGGCACCAAACTGCACTGGGCAGTAACTGCACTCCACCAACCAAGAGCCTGCAACCACTGTTTCTTTATTAACAGGAGTTGGATGGCTTTAACCCAGACACTAAAGGTGGGTGGGGAAGGGGAGATGGATGAAAATTACATCGATCACAATTACACAGGACAAGGCTCAGATTACTCAAGATTGTGTGCAGCATTGGCATTTTCCAGCACCTATTTGCAAGATGCTCTAAAATGTGATGTACTGATCTCTAATGAGAGTGGCATAAAGAAACTTCATAGATACAGACACTCAGGCTCTAAAGCCACGTGGTAAAACGTGACCATCAAAGTTCTTTAAAGGTATAAATAGAAAATGAAACATTTTCCTGTTTTATACAAATGAGTCTGACCATCTGCTTCACTGCAACAGCAGCAGCATCCAAAAACAACTGAAACAGCAGCCTCTGGTGTTAAAATGCAGCTCTTCTCCTCAGACTCCACCTTTCGACAGAAAGCAGGACTCAAAATACAGAAAAGATACATCAAGTGGCCCTGAGGAATCCTTCCATCATAAGTAATTTTCCATCTTAGCATACATCACACTATTTGTGTTTCCCTCTGTAATTCACTGTGAAAATATCATCAGATGAGTTTCTGCTCTGCCCTGGCGAAAAGTCATCCTGATGCAAAGTCTCCTTTTGTCACGAAGATGGGGAATATTTTCATAGCATGGAAAGCTCATCTCACCCCTGCACAGACCAAGCTTTATTCTCTACATCTGTAGAGAGAAATTACACCTCTCGAGCACACATATGAACAAGCACATGTGTACAAACGACAAACCAAGATAAACCACCCCTGGACACACTACCTCAGAGGACAGAGTTCTCCTCTGCCCAGCAGGGGATGTGTGGATCAGAAGCGCACGATGGAGCTGTGCACACCTCGCTTCCAGGGCAGCAGCACATGCTTTTGAGCAATAGAAGGAAAACTCATTGCCATTCAGATCTGTAGCACTCCAGCAATTCACAGTATGCTCTCTGTGCAAAGCAGTAACATGCTCAAGTAACATCAGAGTGCAAATTAAAGCAATCCTCATAAGAATTAGTGTTCTGTAACGGAGGAAGCCAGAGTACAGTCACGTCCAAAGTCAGTCTCACACCCAGCAGCAACGGTCAGACTTTCCCACTCTTTCTCTGAAAGATGTTACCACAAGTTACAACAGGGGCAATGAATGCAGAAAGATTTCAGGACTAAATAGAAGCCTTAAAACTAGACAAGGACTTACAAAGAGATTCACACATACTTTGTGAGTTCCAAACAAGGCAGTTTCTGCACCTTGCACCCAGCTTTGAAACACTGCTCCTTAGAGCTGCTGAATTCCCTGTGGTTGTAGAGAAATTACTCTTTCAAAACACCTCTCCCTATGAAAGCAAGAACAACACTGTACCACAAGCAAGCTGAGCTAAACCATCTCTGAGACCTGAGAACACTGATGGACTATTTAGTAAACAAACTCAGGAATAAAACAGTTTATTTTCCGAGCAGTTACAAAGTTAAATAACACAAATATTGATGGAGAAACAAGGAAGGTCCAAAAGCAGAGCACACAGTTTGTTATCTCAATAAATGCTTTCTCCTAACAGAACCAAAACACAACATGAACTGACTGGAGCCATTTGAACTAAGTCATACAAGAGATTCCTAGAGCACCCATGCCTTCCCCTCATTCCATTTACTCCTGTAGCACCCCTTCAGAACATTTCAAGTCTACCCCTAGCTGAGGTATTGGTAACACGCATATTTCAAGATCAAATAAACCAACACACTGACACAGCACTCAACTGGGGCTGGCACATCAGAAATATTTCAAATAGTAAACTGTTGAATGTACTTACAGATAATCAAACAGCACTGCTCTCAGCAGAGCATCGGGAACAGAGAACAAGAACTTGAGGCAGGCTAATGAAGCAACAGAAATAATATACTACCTCTAGAACACAGAAATCAGGACACCTAAAAAAACCTCCCTGCTCTGTTAATGCAAGCTCTGAGGCAGAGTGGGCCGCAGCAAATCAACAACACTCCTCAAACACAGCGACAGCTCGACAGCTCTCACACTGCTCCGAGCTGATGCCAGGGAAGGGTTTTGCAAACATGGACAGAATCCTCAGATACATGAATTAAATTCTAGCCCACTTACAGTGAAATAAAAGGAGGCTCATCTAATTTGCACAGGGACATAATTAAATCCCAGATAAAAGGTACAATCAGGACACAGATAACTTGCTACCGGTCCTGTCTTCACCACTGAATTCATTTCAGCACAAACAGAATTTGCTGGTTTTACCTCTCTAAACAAGCCCCAGACCTCCAGGAGCTCTGCTGTCCAGAGGCTGCTTTGTCTTCTGGGTTCCTAGATGCAAAATAATACTTTAAACTGCAGCTCTCTGGACTGCATGTCATCAGTGGTTTTCATGTGGAAAAACCCAACAAACCAACAGCAAAAGCCCCACAAAAATTTCCAGACTGAGGGAGATCTTTCCCCCAGCTGCCTGCTGGCCACACACCCACCCAGATCCCATTAAGTGGCTTAGTGGAGCATTTTATCATCATCTAACCAGCAGCAGCACGCAGTGGCTACCAAGCAGTACAGTAAGTGCCACGTTACTGGAAAAGGAAAATCCCCAAACAACGCTTATTTAGAACAAAATGTACTCAGATCTATAAACACAGTCTAACACATCGCTTCAGGCTTTAATATCAAGACACAGAAGAATGCTAATGCTCGTGTTTTACAGACATCTTTATTCAGATACACGCAACCCAGAATTAGTTTTAAGGCATCAGTGAGATAATAAATATTAGTGACTCTCTTCTCATTTTCCAATTACCATCATGTCTATGCATTTTTCCCTGTAAAAGAAGAGCCCAAAGCCACATGCATGCATATTCATTGCAATAGATTTCAAACCCTGTGAGAAGGGTACCCACCATCACTTCATTTTTCCTCAATCCCCATTCAGAACAGACTCCTGGAATACAATTTGTCGCCGAGGCAGCTTTTCAACAACTTCATAAACTAAAACCTTACAGCTCAATGGGCTGTTAACCGAGGCTGAAGCTTTGGCTTAAGCAGTTAAGTAAACGCTGTGCAACATCGCAGCTGAGAGACTACAGACACCAAATTGATGAAAAAACATACAGTTCTTCCTCAGAATAACAGCCAAAACTAATTCTGCCACGGTCTAGAACTTGGAATGTCCTGTATGGTGGGGTTTTTTAATGAAATAGTTGAAATTTGTTCCTTAAGAGCAACAGAAGAGTCATCCTGCCATGCATGACCCACAGTGTGCGACTCCAGGTGCTCAGAGGGCACGATCCTGACTGTACACACTGCACAGGAACCGCCATAGAGTTCTACCAGCTGTGTAAAACAAAAGGCAGTAAGCATCTCCCATCACTGACTCAAACACATATTCATTCTGTGGCAATCACAGATGTTTCTTGATGAAAGTATTGAAAAAAAATAAGAAACATTATCCTTCATTCTATTCTCATTAATTTCACTGTTCTGCAAAGCATTTTTTCCCCCAACCAACCACCAAAAGGCCACACTTTGCCTGTCACACAGAAGCCTCTCAGATTCCCCTCTGCTGGGCCAGCCACCGGACTCGAAGGAGAGGACAGAGCAGATGAAGCGGCCAGCGAGGCTCCCAGGAGGGGTGGCAGGGGGTCACAACCCACCAGACCGTTCCCATGGAGTGTAGCCAGAAGGGAAGGGAAGCACAGACACAGCAGGCATGCAAAGAGACATCCACACAGGGGCTGGTGCTGAAACAGCCAGAGGAACCCTTCAGGATCGACCAAGTCTGATGAGCCCATTCTGTAAAAATAAGCCATTTGTAACAGACCGTTTCAGACTCTAAATACACAAGCAATGTCCTATCAGCAGCGTGTTCCAAAAGGGATAACACAACACTGGATCGTGCCCCCCACGACCTCCCGGGCTCTTCTGACTCTTTGACAAGTCCAGCCAGAGCGTCAGGGATGTCGGACGGCGAGGAATTGACATCCTTTGGCTATTTGCCCTAAACAGGTTATTTCACTCAAGTCATTTACCAGGGAAAAAAGTTACAGCGAAAGACGGTCTGTGAGCATCTCAAACACGCACCCCGCGCGGACACAAACCCGCACGCGTGTGCGTGAGCACCCGACCCCAGCACCGCAGCGTGTGACAGCCGAGGAGACTGCCAGAAGAGGTCACCGAATCTCCCAAACCGCTCCATTTTGGGATAACACGACTAGGACCACGGTGAAGAACCCCTGGTGCGCAACGGGTCCGCGCACACGCCGCGCTCCCACGGACACCGCGAACCTGCCAGCCTGCGGCTCTCGCCGTGGGGTCAGCCGTGCCCCCGCCCGTCCCGCACGCTCGGGGCTTCCCGGGGTGCCGGTCCCCGGTGCGGGGTCCCTCATCCCGGTGGAACCCCCCGCGAACTTGCCCGGGAGCGAGGGGCGAGCCCGCAGGACGGCGGCGAGCGCTTACCTCGCAGGGCAGCCGTCCAGCTGCACAGCCCCAGCAGCAGCAGCAGCCGCTCCAGGCGCAGGGGGCGGCCGCTCCTCGCGGCCCCTCCGCCCATGCTGTCCCCGCACCTCCCGCGCCTCTCCCGGCCGCTGGAAGGGACGCAAATCTCCTCTCGGTCCCTCCGGAGCGCAGCTCAAGCCGAAGAATTCACCTTTATTTGGTCAGTGTTCTGAAGGGGGGGGTTGGTTCCCCGCTCTCCCGCGCCCCGGCCGGGCTGTGCGATGCGGGGCAGGGGCTGCAGGGGCTATGGGGGGCAGCGGGGGCTGCGGGGGCTATGGGGGGCTGCGGAGGGCTGCGGAGGGCTGCGGGGGGCTGCGGGAGCTCCGCTCCGGCCGCCGCCGCCGAGTCGCGAGCCGCGGCGCGCGCCCGCAGCCCCTAACGAGCCGCCCCTCCCCCCGCAGCCAATTAGGCGCGCGCTGGGCGGGCCCTGGCGCCCCCGGCACCCCCCACCCACAGCCCCCCGCACCCCGCACGGCCGGGCACCCGCTCCCTGCTCACGGTGCCAACACCGCACCGCCACGGCCCCCCCTCGCACCCCCACTTTGGGCGTCTTTATTAATTGCGCGCTGTGATGGAAAATCCTTCCTCCTGCCAGCAGTGTCACTGTTCCCCTGCCCCCGCGCCCCACACCTCAGTATTTTTATTACAGACCCGAGCGGGAAGCCTGACACACCCTCAAGCCCAGGAGAAGGCCAAAACAACAAAATCAAGTGCAATCGCTGCTGCTGTAGCGTGAAGAGATTATTTGATCGATAACAACCCAGAAAACAAAGGTACGGCTTGAAGCAAAGGTGAGCTGCCAGAGGAGTAACTCCCACTCCCAACTTCCACAGGCTCAGCTGCTAACAGAGCCAGGGCACAAGGGTTTGGGGGCTGGTGGCGTTTTCTTTACAAAGGAATCACTGGGGAGAGTGGGGAGGAAACGGGCAAAAAAAGCTACCGTGAAGCCTGAGCTGTCAGTGGGCTCCAGAAACTCCAGTAACAGGGCAGGAAAAGGTACAAAGTACCTTATCTTACAGTGCTCTAGCAATCCCAGCTAAGAACAAATGGATCATCTTTGCTTTCATTGTTGACTCTCAGAGAATCATCCCAGTGGAAGCCAAACACTGCACATTCCCAGCCAAGACCCTACAATGTTGCATTGCTGTGCAAAATACCCCTGAAACACTGTATTTGGTCTCCATTTCCCTTTCTTTTGGAAATAAACACTTTCATCAGATGCCAAGACCACGGGAGTCAGAATAGAGGGTGTTATTCCCATCCATGCTTCACGCATCAGCAAACACACTAAACTCACTCTGCCACAGCTTCACAAAATTTGAAGTGTGCAAGTTCAGAGAGGGATTCTGCTCCTACTCACAAAATGTTTTGAAATCCCTGACTGATAAATTCTGGAAAGATGCAGCAGGATTAGTTTCATATACTTAAGAACAGGGCTTGCCAACTGGTCCTGCTGCAGGCTGGCTTTGTACTGTTTTCAGGAGGAAACAATTAAAGCAAAACGAATTTGTAAACAGAATTTTAAGAGAAAAAAAATCAATATCTGAGAGCATCACATCAGAAGATCTCCTATTCCCTTTCCATCATGTGTTTGCCAGACTTCAGCTCACAATGAAGAGCAGAGCTGCAGAGAGCAAATATATGAAAAATACATTTTCTCCAAGAGCCTTTTAGGTCACTCTCCATATTCATTGTGTTCCAGGGGAAAAAATCCCCAAACAATAGCAAAAAAACAAAACTCACGGAGGACCAGAACTGGGAAGCTACAAAGTAAAGTTTTTACTTGCCAGAGCATCTCTCACACTCCCTTTAAACTCTTAGCACGTCAGCACCATAGCCCTATTTTCTAGCACACACATACAGCCACTTTTGCTTCAAGACCAACCAATTATCTATTTTTGCCTGAGCCACTGAGTCCATATTTGGTGCTTTAGATAAAAATACCAAGTTCTCAGTTTATAATGTGATTATAATGGAGAAGAGAGAGCAAAAGTAGAAAAAAGGGCAACAGCTGGTAACTTCAATCAGTGCACTTGGAAATATAAATGAGCAGAATATTCCACAGAGATAAAACCTCAGGGTGGGGGAAGTATGTGGCAGTTTCTGAGCTGCTGAAATGCAGCTAAAGATGAAATTATATGTTCTTTAAGCATTGCTAATGTACAGCACCATGGAGGGGAAAAAACAACAAGAAGAAAGCCACAGGTAAAGCAAGAATCCAGCTTTGATATCCAGGTGTGAACAAGAACTGAAGACAGGAATCCAGTCCAAGGGAATTGATAGCATTAATGGAGGAAAATGGAGACAAAATATTGGAGAAGCTGAAGATGCTACAAGGAACACATCTGCTCTTCCCCAGCACTTCAAGGGTTAAGCCTTACATTGAGTAATATTCATTTTCTGACAGAGCCCAAACTCCACATCTGTGATTCCACATTTCCTAGGTCTGAAAGTCTCAAGTTTGATGCAGCTGCTGGGGAAAAAAAAACCCTCAAACCACTAAACTGAATTGAAAGAAGAGAACAAAGGAAAGCAAAGGCAGCTTCCCCCAGCACCTGGTCACTGCACCCACATCCCCCAGAGCAGCCAGGCGCCTGTGCGGGGCACAGACAGAATCTGCAGCCAACATTCTCACCTCAAGTCTTCATCTGTGCCGCCACCTCCCTCGAATGATACTTCTGAGCACGTTTTCTTCCACATCTCAGGTTACTGTCTCCTGCTGTGCCATCGAGCTGGTTGCTAAAGAGATTTCTACAGTCTTCAGCTACATTAACTTATTAAACTCACAGCTCTTTACAACTACGGAGTTTTTTTGTCAATACACTAATAATTTCCAATAAGCCTTACAGCTACAGCCCACAGAGGGGAAAGGGAAATAAATCACCTCCTCTGCCCTGGACGCTCAGCAGAACGCTCCAGCTGAGTTTGCAAAGGTGCTTTCAGTCTCTATCTCTTCTCAAGTGCAACATAAAAATTTGCAAGCCAGGTGACTGCAATTTTGTTTTCATTTGATGTATGACCTTGCAGTAACCCACCTGTGACTCCCAAAAACAAGGCCTCACATCACCTGTGTGCAGGCAGCACTGGGGAGGTCAGAGCTGCTGTGCTCCGGGGGCAGGTGCTTCAGTTTGCAGCACTCTCCAATGAAAACGTGCCTGAGATGGCACCAGGGTCTGATAGAACACACCATTGCTACACTTACATAAGGATAATAGGTGAACACATGCATCTAAACCACTGATGTGTATCACAGAGCATCAGACACATACCAGTTGGCTCTAATGCAAGTATTCACATCTGCACAATAGATAAATAATTCAGAGGCAAGCAAGAACATCTGACTGCAACAACAAACAAGTTACTGAAGTACTTTGAAAAAGCTCAGTTGTAGTGACACAGAGCCAATTAAAAAACACACACAAACCAAAACACCTACTTGCTTTTTGCATCTTTTCAACACTTATCCTTCCCCTCTCTCAAGAGTAACCTAAACAAAATGAGATCTGAAAAGCAATCCAGTCCTCCTGGAAGAGGACCAACAGATTGTATGAGCAACCTCCAGTTCGGGAAGAGCTGACACATGAATGGTTAAAAGATGGGAGCATGGGAAGGATGCTATACTTTGTTTGCCTAAACATCCAGGACTCCCCTCTGAGACAGGTTACAGGGCAGATGAACCATTAAGAGTCTGACCAGCAAAACCATTCCCCCACACCAAACAGAGAGATCACGGAGGAGTGTGCACTCCATGACACCATGAATATGCAGAAGCAGAGCTGAAACTCAGCTCTGCATCAGTTCCTCCAGTGGCTGAACAGTTTACTGTATTTATACACAAACATGACTTATTATTTAGATTTCCTGACAGAAGCCCACATCTACCTTTCTGAAGCTTCACAAGACTCGGGAGCACCTCAGGATTTCTGCAATATTCTCTTCTGCAATAAAACCCCAGCTCACTGCTGGACAGAGTACTTCAAAGGATGAGCACGAGAGTGACAGGTACATATGCTGCTTTCTACTTTATCTTCTCTCAGGATATCACAGGGGCATGTTTACCTCTGATCCGTAACACAGTCTTACTCTTTGCAATGTAGATAACTTCTTAGCTTTAGTTCAGCAACATTTTCCCTTATTCTACGTTTTAGTAACTTGGAATGAAAGAATGTTGCTCTCAAGTTTTATCTTACTTTGCTTCCATGTTAAAAATGAAAAAGCCCCTTTTAACCCAAAGGATAAACTTCAGCCCTTCTCTTTTCCTCAGAGATGGGAAAAAAATCCCCAAGGCAGCCCCACTTTAAAAAGCCCATGATGATTCTTTAGATGATTCCATCCTGCTTGCTCTAAAGCCATCATCTGAGCTGTCATAAACCATCATTTCTGACGAGTTAAAATCTATATTGTTTTAAAATGGATTAATCTAAGATGAAATACAGCTATTTACATTTTCCAGTGTTTACTCACTGCACAAATCGACAGACACCACAGAGCAAAGTTACTCTGACAAAAACTGACATGCTGAAGCGGTTGGCTCTGAGTCAGAATAGGGAAACGAGGATTAACATGCCAAGGGGGGGAACATCTGAACTTCACTAATCGATTTTCAGAATCATAAGGCCCAGGCATTTAGAAAATGTCATAATCTTAATACCTAATTCACACCTTGATTTGTGAAATAAACTGCACTTGAAATTTTACCTGCAGCATCTCCTTCCATTGGGCAAAGAAGGATTCCTGCCTCAGCATTAAGTATTATTTTATTTCCATGCCCTTTCAGATGTCTCCACATAAATTAACACTCCAAACCCACCTACATTCACTTGTCACACATTCAGGCTCTTTTGTGCTGGCAGCAGCTGGATTACAGGCAAAGGGCAGCTGCTCAATGTGCTCCAACCTCTGTATAGAGAGCTCAGACTGCAAATAGAAAGCACACATCACTGGTACTCCCTATCCTTTACAGTCACTCGCTAAGTATCTGTTCCAGATTCATCATCCTGGCTCAGATCCTCCCGTCTGAACTTTTACTTGGAATGGGAGGCACCCAACAAGAAATATGCGATGCAAGGGCAAGATGAGTGTGGATTAGAAAGTGTGCTTTGAGAGCAAACAAAGAGAATCAAAAGCAGCAGGACATTAGCTGAGCAACTCAGTAGCTGAGCTATTTGTAATTTGTGGTTAAGAAAGAAAGAAAAAAGGTTACACATTCAGCAGTAAGAGACTATGTGATAGATTCTTCAAAACATTGCAGCCATTGCTGTACAGCGCAGAGCCGGCAGGGATGCTCCTGTCTGCGAGCACGAGTGCAGTTAGAGGGCAAGGGACAAGAAGCACTGGGCAAGTCTGTTTCTGTTCTGCCAGCACAGAAAAAAAAGTGAGTGACATGTCTAGCTATTTCAGTCTCAGTCAGAGGTAGTGTTGTTCTCAAAAGCCTATTACTGAACAAGTTCAGAACCTTCTCATCAAGGGGGATGTTATTGCCACCTTTTTTCATCCAAACTTACAGAGCACCAGACAGCAGAATTCACCAAGACCTTCCTCTGGCAGTTAACCAGTGAAGGCTGAGATACAGAGTGACTATGCACAACCACAGTCCACCACAGGCCACAAGGCAGCAGAAACTCATCTGAGAACTTTCTAATTGGACAGGTGAATCTCCCCCTCATTCTTCCCCTCCCAAAAGAAAAATTCCAACTTGAAATGCTCAGAAAATCCTGGTATAGAATCTGGCAATGACAGATCATCAGCCAACTAGCAAGATAAGAGGCTAATGCTCCAGACTAGGGTTAATGAGACAATCTGAGTTTTAGTCTGGATGTTGCCACGTGCTTCCTGAGAAGCCTGAAGTGCTTGGGGAAAGATGCTGAAGCAGGCACCAGTCATTTAAATTGCAGACATGTTTGGCTTGATTAGGGACACTTCCCCTTCTTTGATTTGCTGAATGTATTGGATTAATGGCACAGAGTTCCTGTCTCCCCTTTTGCTAACCAGTGCACTGAAGCCTCACATTGAGCCATGAGAAACAGGAGATTATTTTTACCCTAATTAAGAACAATTTTGTCAGGAAAATGTGCAGGTGTCATGTTATTAAGTTACCTAATTATGCCTCTGAAATGGCCACATAATAATGATTTTTCAGTAGCAAAAGGAAAATAAAACGTGCTTTGTTGTTTTCATTTTATTCTGCAGCACAAAAGCAGAGGGCAGCCACCCAGTAACTACAGCTCTGAATTATGCATAATTAGTCACACATCATGCAATGCAACTGTTTGATGACCTCAAGTGTGAAAGACAAGTAGTTGAGTAGTTCCTTAACCATTAAAACATTACTTCAGCTACAAGGCAGAGAAACAATAGAAGCACCTGGGTGCAAGTGACACCGTTTTCCTAGAAGTGTCAGTTAACACCTATCAATGCAGCACCAATGTGCCAGCTAAGCTGTCCTCCCCATTTCATGGGATTAGAAGGCCAAGAACCCAATCCTTGACAGCTCCCCCATTCTCACCAACCTGCTTGCTAAGCCCTTGCTGCCCAAATGCTGCAGACATTCTGCTGTGTACAGGTCCCTGCGGCTGTTGCCCGGCTGCAGGAGGGCAGAGGAACCTGCCTCTGCTCCACGCTGGGGGCTGCAGCAGGAACATGCAACATCTGATAAATCATTCCCTGATGGAGGCTGCTGTAGCAGAGAAATGATCACTCTGTAGCACATCCAGCTGTGGAGCCAACCATGATGTACTATGACACACGGGTCTTGCCAGGAAGGTAACTCAAGTGTTGCAGACAGAGAGGCAAGTTGGATGAACGCAGCACCACACACGTCTGGGAGGTGGCAGATCCACTGGCCACACGCTCACTTCTACAGTTGCTGGAGGATTATGATTCTCAAAGGCATTAATTAATAAAAGAACTGAGTATGGACATTCAATGTACCACTTAAAAGGGGTTTTGTCCAAGTTGGTTTAATTTCTTGATGTGGTTCAACACACCACACACATGCACAGTGAACAGGAGTGGCACGTGGGTGGAAGTGACGGGTCTAGGCCATAAAACCCTGCTGCAGCCCCTGAATTTAACTGCAGCCCCAAAGCCTGACAACCAGTCCCCTTCAAACCCTCCACCCTGGGCATCGCTCTTGCTTTGCCAGCTGGTCTGGCTTCCCATCTCCTCCCCAAAGAGGAAGTGCTCCTCCACATCAACAGCGTGGAAATGACAGCAGAAGTACTGCAGTGCCTTGCAGACAAGTAATGCACTAATGCCATCTATTGTAATGAAGAATAAGTGGATTCACTGCAAAGGAACATGCAGTTAAAAAGCAAAACGTGTAAATTAGAGAAAAGCCCTACAGAATATAGGAGTTCACTGGTGGGTTGTGCCAAACATCCTGATGTTTTGATAGAGAATTTTACGTTCAGCTTAGGCAACTTGCTGCATTTTGTTAAACCTAAAAGTTTTCCAGCATAATTCCCAACATGACAGGTTCAGAGAGCCCTACAGGCCTTTGTTCCTATTAAGTTTTACAGGGTTTAACTCCTATTATCCAATAAGCTCCATCAGGCAGATAACATTCCTGCAGTGGCAGCAGTCACAGACAATTCTACACCATTTCTGTGAGCTTTTTAAGTCCAGGCTAACGAGTGTGTCCAGATGCACACCTTGTTTACTTTCTTAGAGATGGAACTGTTGCAAGGAAAACTGTTGTTTTCCACCATAAGTGGAAAAACCTCACAGTTACTGTTGTTCACATCATGGGATGATTCCTTCTGTCTCCAAAAAAAAGACCATTTATGATACTACACCCTCTAAAGCTGGGTATAAACATCTCTTTCTCCCCACTCTGAAGCATCTTCAGTACATCATTTGATCAGATCTCTCAGAAATGAAGCTGACGTGCTCAAGCAGTCTACAAAAACATCCTGCTTGTGTACAGGAAAAAGAAAATGACATCAATTGGTTTAACAGGCTGCAATGACAGTGTTCACACTTCCAGCTTAACCCAATGTCCCCTGCCTCCCGTGTATGACACTACCAACACCGGGAAGAACAGCAGCTCTCTGCTGCTAAAGGCAGCAAGCCCATCACATGACTTCACCACCTAATTTGTCTTGGGTCCACTTTACTGGATTTGTGCAATTCAGCTGAAGAGCAGATGAACCCCTCTGTACACCCACATCAGCCTGCACTGCTCAGAGGCAGCTTGCTGGAATGAACCCTTTCTAGTGTTTTCAGCACAAGTGGACAAGTGGAAAACACTATCCTGTGCTTGCACTGGATAATAGCACAATGTTCAGAGTGTGCTTTGCAGTATCAGAGAACCAACCCATAGGCAGGGATGGCAGAAAGAGCCTCTCTGTTCAGCATTTCAATAATCCCTCTGCCATCAAGAGAAACAGTGCTGCTTTTTCAGATGAATTAACCTATTCCACCTGTCAAGAACAGGCCATACCAACGCTTCTATGAGGTTTGACATATACATTACAGCGAAAATTGATAACAGGAGCTGGCTGTATGGAATGCAGTAACTCCTCCTGGAAGTGGTACCAAGCTCTGGGGTTTATTTCCACCATCTTCAAAGTTATTAATATCACAGTGACATTTAGCAGATTGAACCACAACTGGGGGCCCAGGTGTGATAAGCACAGTCTGTGTGTGCACATCCTCCCAAGTGACAGCAAAGGCCAGCAGCCCTGCCTCCCAGCTGTGCACACCCCATGGCTCCCAGCTCAGGGACCAGGCTACAGCATCAAGGACACTGACATAAACCACCGCATCACCCAACTCAGATTCAGCTAAAGTAACCTGTAGCAACAGGACCTTTGCTGGGAAGCTGCTGTTTGAGGGGGAATCAAAAGAGTGAAGCACTGTTAAGAGGCAGACAAGGTAGTTTCAAACATGTCAAAGCAGTCGCATCGCTGTGCTGCACAGGTAACCCTCAAACCATCTGCCACCGAACCGCGTCTCTGCAAGAGGTTTATGGGAGGCAGCCAGGCAGTTCCAGCTCTGTGCAGCAGAGGGGAGCAGTAAGCACTGTAACATTGACTGGCCACTCCACTGTCATGCACTAAAGACTTAATTATGTTCTCAAACAAAATACAATGAACTCTGTCATAAGTAATCACACAAGAGACCATGAAGCCAGTAGCTTAGTGGAAGTGGCCTTCTATGAAACATGAAGCAGAATTTTCTCTGGCTTCAGGGAAAACTTGCTGAGCTCTGAAAAGCAGAAAGTGGCATGCAGGGGATTTTTCTTTACTTATCAAGGTCTGACTTCATGTGTCAGTGTTTTACCAGCAAAACTCACTAAAAAAATAGAAAAATGTCCTCTGATCTTGGCTCTTCAGGCTTTACAACCACATCTGCTTTAGGGAATGAAAGTACATCCCCGTGTTCGAGTGTGGGCAGACAGGCAAAGGAGGAAATATTTCATGTACAATGTATTTGTACTAATTAAAGCATACACATTTTTTGTTTTACTTGGGTGTAATTTACCTCTGCACAGGAACTGAGCATTGCACCAAACTCCCCTTTGGCAAGACTCAGACCCCTTTCTCCCATAGTGCAAGTACTTGCCATTGAAAAAGAAGTGGAAGAATGCAATGCCTGTCATTACACACAATTCCTCCTCCACTTTTACAGCAGGCAACAGAGCCTACAGAAGTGTTTCTCACCAGTGCATTGCAACTGCCAAACAGGTATCAGAGAAAATGGTGACACTGAAAATCGTATTTCAGTCCAGGTAAAGAAAATGTAACTCTGCTGCTGTCACCTCGCTTCTTGAAAAACGCTCCGAGGTCAAACAGTCCCTCAAAATGCACAGATGAATTACCCCAGGGCACACTGCTGTCTCTTTTGGCTCTCTCTTATAAATCAAAGGGAGAAAGAATACTGGAACACATTGGTTCAGGTTGTAGGAAGCCACTAACCTGGATGTAGACTTCAGTACAGGTGAATCCACTCCTCCCACGGCCACCTCCCCTCTCATTCTTGAGGCTGTGTGCTGTGTTTGAAGCACCCTGCATTTGGGTCTGGCATCAACCTGCAGTTCACGCACTTCCTATGAGCCAGGCTCCCATTTTTGCTTGGAGAATCCAAGCACAACTGCAATGTAAGTCCAGAGAATGGCATAATTGGATCATATCAATTCATACATCACACACAAGAGACGCAACACAACAAAAACAGGGCATGTAGATAACTTAGAACAGCACAGTACTTACTATGGAGTTTTCCCTTCAGCCTCCAGCCAGGGCACTCCATGCTTTGAGTCTTCTTTACGCCTCCATGCACAAGCAGCTGAAGAAGACAATTCCTTTATCATGTTACAAAGAAAATCTGTGAGGAAGGGAGGTACCAGACAACAGCCCAGGTAAGGGTAATTATGAAGTTATTAGAAGCACACATCACATGACAAAATCTTAAAGTAAATTGCTTTGAAATACAGAATTTCACTTTCCTCAACACTTCAGTTAAAATCATGTTCAGTAACTGCTGTCTCAACTTGGAACTAAAGGTTAAAGGATAGTAATTACTGATTATTTAAAGGGTAATGAACTAAGATAAAAAGACATGTCACATTTCTAAGCCAGATACTGTATTTTTGGCTGGGAATGTGACTCTAGCTGAGTGCTACCAGGAGACTGCACTTGAGTAGAAACAAAGATGTGACTTCTTATAAAGTCCTTAGAATAGGAGGGAGTCTGCAGTGTCTCTTGCACAGCTCTGTTTGTGGTCTCTGGATCAGAACACAGACATTTCTTAATAAAAAGCCTGTCTTTCTCATGCAGTTAAACACAGACAACAGATACTCTGATAAACCCAGGAGTTCAGCAGAGTAAGACATAAACCCAATTCTTCCCTTGTTGTGTAACTGTAATTGCACTGCAAGTGACGTGACCTTGATATGCCAAGATTTTAAACCCAATCAAATTATTGTGTAATCCATTATATAACCAAAGCAGAATATCACATCAGGCTTTTAGAACACGGCATTCCACAAGGAAACAAACCCTATAAATCCAGGGAAATAACTACATTGAGTTATTTTCTTTAACCTCTGATTTCAAAGCCAATATGACAAGATATACAGCACTTTCACACAGCTTTTAGAAGATACAAAATATATAAAACAAAGCAAGAAAAAGCACTAAGGTTAACAGGAAAAACTCTGTCTCCTGGGTGGTTTCTATGAGGCAATTCAATGACTCAAAAACATTAACTTCAGCCTTGCTGAGTGAAAGTAATTATTTTCCCTTAAGTCAGCTGATTTCTGGTGCCTTTTCATCCATTGTCATCTCTTGTTATTTAGGACATCATGTAACTAGCCTTGATTGTGTTATGGTGTTAAAAGGATGAAATTCCAATTTAGAAGATGCTTAGTACTGGAAAACCCTCAGTGTGTCAGCTTGCTTAAAGGCAGATGCCTGCTTTGATGTGTTGCTGTGTCACAGTTGCACCTTCAAAGACTGAAAGCTTCCAGAAGTTAGAGATGACTGCACCTAGTTAGCAACCTTGAAAATTAGGTTTAACATCAAGTCCTGTGTGAGGCCACTGTCCCCTAGAACTCTGCTGGAGAGGGTGAGGGAGAACAGGCTGTCATCACCATGCAACAGACCTGGGGAGCAGGAGCACAGACTGCAGAGTTCCTGAGGTGGCAGATGGGAAGAGGTGAGGCTCTGCATGTTGCAGATTTTTTGATAGCCAGCCTTTTGCTGCAGATAAGGCAGGACTCACTATCCCTTGCCTGATTTCTCCAGCAGCAAGCATTAAGTAGCACGAAGATAAGGAACTTCTGCCTGGCTGGGGGTTGCTATTGATTTCTGAATTCTGATATGTGAACTTTAAAGAAGCTGGAGCTCTGACTCTGCATGGGGTATGGAAGAGTATGTTCAGAGAGCTGACAAAAGCTTCTCATCTACCTAGGCACTCAGTACCAGCACCAATCTGATGCAAGACACTGAAGAACCAGCTAGGAGTTACACATTTCCTTGTGCAGCAGGCAGTGCACAGTGGATGGGATTTGCCTCCCCACTGCCTCAAGTTGGGTTTTTTTTCAGTCTTTCTTAATTTCTAAGTTTCAAAGTTGATGAAGTCTCAATAGAGGATACTGCTTGTGTTTTCCAAACCAGCCCACTGCCTTCAAACTGCTGCTTATAACATTTCTTTCATGATGGCATGCACAGGCTCAGACTGTTGGGGTTGTTACTCAGCCCAGGCACAGAAGGCATCGTACCCCTACCAAGAAACAGCCACGGACCTGCAGGAAAGGTCAATGATCTTGCATTCTGCATCACAAGACCTGAGGTTCCCATCAGTGATGACTGAAAAGAAAGATGTAAACCCTGCTGTGTCAGTTTTAGCACACTTGGGGACCCATCAGCAGAGCATTGTTACTGCAGGCCTTCAGAAACAGCTTACCTTCGAACTTTAAAGCAGCAGCTCCAGTCAATAGATGATTAATATGTCAGCAAAATAGTTCTCTACCTTCTCTCTCATACCAGATGAAAGACATTTATTACCCTGTCCCTTTCTCATCTGACATTACAGAGATGCCAGACTAGGGAATCTAACCTCAGCTGTCCTGTATTGTCATTTTAATTAAAGCCATATCCTCTAAAATACTATATGCTGCTGAAGCCCTGATAAGATCCCATTATCAGAAAGGAGCAAATTTGTGATGCTATCTGGGCCAGCCCATGATTATCTGCCAGCACAAGAAGAACGTTATTAAACAAACTCTGTTAGGTCACTGCGGGAGGACAGAATGAAAACCATGCTCCAGCGAAATCCCTTATCTCCCTGGGGTCACACCTGCAGCATGCAGCCCCTGCTCTGTGCTGAAAGCTAGAGCTGAGAAAGGGAAGGACTTGCTGGCTCCTGGTTTTACTGTGGAAATTTTGTTCCTTTCCTGCAATTGATTAGTAGGAGAAACACCAGCTCCAGTATCAATTAAGTGCTGGGAGATGGCAGGTTCTGAAGCACATCTTCAAAAGTCTCATGAAAAACCAAAGTAACTGTATTTACTTTTCTGAACACAGCCACTGTTTTTAGGACATAAGGAAGAAAGGGTTGCAATATCTCTTACCTTTAAGGTTTAATGATCCCCTGTGGACAAAAGCAGCGGGAGGGAATTGCCACACTTTGGTTTCTTCACCCTGGCTCCTTTCTTTCACTTCTCTGAGTCAGCCAAATAGCTCAGCAGTGCCCTTGAGGTGGATCCTGGTCTCTGTGCAGCCAGAACAAACATTCTGTAGTTCCCGGGGATGCAGAGAGCTGTCACAGCCCTGGATTCCCCTCAGTTATCTTGGTGTTGCAGGCACTGAAACCGACCACACATGTCCAGGCCATTTCAGTTCGTCCAAGCAAGCAGAGAGCCAATGCACCAGAGTAAGATGGTGCACCCATCCCATTCCAAAACAGCTTCTCTGACTTCACAGCTCCTAACAGACAAGTTCTGAATCTGAAAAACACCAAAGTGCAGCCTGAGTATCTTTTTGATTTTTAATTACACCGTGTGTTACTACATGAGTAGCAAGAACAGCCCCATCACACTATTCAGCTAATTAACTATCCTCTGCTGAGAAGCCCAAACAAAGAGCTTAAACTACTTTGGGAGTGGTGTTATCTGGGGCCTGTGCTGATGATCACAAACAGCTGAAGTGCTCTGGCTTCATTAGTTACCATTCATCAGCAGAGCTGCAGTAACTCCCATCCCCGTTCTCTCCCAGGAGGAGAGCACAGTACTTCCACACCATCAGGTAGCTTTATGCACACAGCTGCCTCCTCACTGCTGCAGTGGGTGGGAAGCACCGGTGGACCCTTCGCACAGCTCAGCTGGGGAACAGGACCTGCTGCCGTGGTGGATTTACAGCATATCCCACAACACACACAACCCCCCCAGGGGATGCAGCCCCTCCTACTGAACTTAGGGAACTTCATGGACCAGTCATAGCAGTTCAATTAGGAATAAAAGGCTAATAAGAGGAAAGAATTCAGACCCCAAATAAGTTTCGAACTGAAGCTGTAAGAGAGAACTCAGCTTACAGCTCCAATGTTAGAGTCAGGGCTTTTTTAAAATGCATTGTTTCATCTCAAAAAACCCATGAAAGAACAGTCCCTAAAGGGAGCTGGCAGCTGATGAAAACGATATTTGCAAGAAACTAAAGAGCAGTAGCAGGTGTATTATATAAATTCATCAGAACTTAATGAACTGGTCTTTTAAAGAATAGCTTTATCTTCCTCATCCATATGCATTTCGATAGGATAAAACACACAGATACAATTTAAAAGGGGTGCCAGCTCTCTTTGAAGTGTTTTCATATTCCATTCCGACTGCAGCACAAGCCCTGAGCCAGAGCGCTGCGATCGATGCGCGCTGCCGCGGCTCCCCTGCGGCTGGAGCGGAGAGATGCGCGAAGGCATCCCGCGCCATCCCGCGCCATCCCGCACCATCGCACCATCCCGCGCTCCCCCGCACCATCCCGCACCATCGCACCACCGCGGTGCAGCGGCACAGCCCGGCTTGGGCAGCCCGCACCATCGCACCACCGCGGTGCAGCGGCACAGCCCGGCTTGGGCAGCCCCTCGGCACGGCTGAGAGCAGGAATCCCTCCCGCTGCGCCTCCCGGCTCTGCGCCCACCCTCCTGCTCACACGCTGATGCTCTCTTGGTGTTTTGTGAAGTTTGTGGAAGCATGAAACAGCTTCAAACCAACACACTGAAAGTATTGCTGCTGCCTGGCAATGGAGGAGGGTTCTCAACCCATCTAGTTGGGCTTGTGAGGAGCATTCCAGAGAGCGCAGGATGCAAGGACGCTCACTCCTGTTTCCCTGCTGATGGTTGCTGATGAACTGGGCATGGCTGCTTCTGAATTCAATCCAGAAATATCTGCACACAGCAGCTGGTACCATTTGTTCTCCACATCATATCAGAGAGCAAAGATCTATTGCAATGACCCAATTCTGGTTGCAGAGGAGTGGTCATTACTGAAGTGAGCTTGTGAGGGGCTGCAGAAGCCTTGCAGTTCTATTTTACTTAAATTGTTTGCCATTCTTCCTAAAATTGATTCTGATCTAAATAGGTTTTTTCCCCCACAGTCTTGGCTCTGGTATTTTTCCATTTACTGATATATGATGCTATTTGACCGATTTAACCTTACTTCTGTGATCTAAACAGTGTATGCTTTCCAATATCTGTCTTCCAGTCATGAATGTTATCCCTCCACATGTGTATTTTCCCCACAATATTCAGATTCAAGTCCCATATGCACAACTCTGCTTGCTTCATTTTGGCATCCTGTCACCAGCACATCAACATTCTGTTCTTAATGGTCAGGCAGGGAAATGGCAAGACAAAAAAAGGTCTTCAGATTAACTTGCAGCACTTGTGTTTCACAGACACTCTTCATTTCCAAATCATCTCAAAATAGGTGTAATGCAATTTGCAAGATGGTGCAGCTGAGTTCACAGCCAGCCAGAAATTTCCCACGTGCCTGGGAAGAATGTCTTTGGCAGTGTGCTGGCTGGCTGTGGCCAGTATCAGCTGCATCAGAGAAAGGTGTGAATGTTCCACATTGATTGTTGGTTCCAGTGATTTCTTACAGTAATATTTTGTTTCTTTTGCCCTTGTCCCTATATTTATGTTGTAGAGAAAACATAAGCCAAACGAAGTATGATTTCTAGTTTTCTCTTGGGCTGTCCCTAAA
This sequence comes from Colius striatus, assembly GCF_028858725.1. NCBI lineage: Eukaryota > Metazoa > Chordata > Aves > Coliiformes > Coliidae > Colius > Colius striatus. Next base: position 3,038,869 of record NC_084785.1, read on the forward strand.
TAATATTTGGTTTTATTTAATACATATCTTGAAACTGAATATCCAATAGAGAAAAACATCTTTCCATTTCAACCAGCTTTAAACACACACTTTTTGTCAAAACCTTCAACAGAATCTTCCTGCCTACCCAAGCATCGAGTGCTTCTGCAAGTTAAACTGCAGCTGCCATGGAAAGGTGAGAATCCCGACTGTGCTGGCTCTTAGGGCACAGCAAGTCATCTGTAGTTCAGAAGAAGTTTCAAAACAAAATACACAGCTTCCTCAATCAAAAGAAGAGGAAAACACAGACAGATAAAATGCAATTGCATGAAGTATAATTAGCCAGGATATTCAGAATATCATCTCCTCTTCCAAAAAGTACCAGGGGACCTGAGCAACTTACACCATCTGCTTTTGCTGCTGCAGTTGGTATGTGTGCACCTGGCTTAGAAAGCTAAGTAAGATAAAGATTTACATGTTTATCAGCAATAACACCTGTAGAGAATAGTATTTTAAAAGATGGAAGTAAGGAATTAACAGAGACAAAGGTGGGATGATATTTCCTCCCCCAAACTCTTTCACTGACCGACTCTGAGACAGATTTGCACGCAGGCGGCTGCTGGTTTCAGCCAGGATCTCATCCTGTTGAGAGAACTGATACTCTCCTTGGATGGCTCATCCATGAAGCTGACATTTCCTAACCATGGAACGTTGTGTCACTAGCACAAGACAGCAGTAAAACAAGAAGCTCAGCAACGACAATCTGCCAGCTCAACTGCCAGCTCTGCTCCAAAAATATCACTTCATCCCTTCCCCCCTCAGCCGAGCCAGCAGCGCTGCTCTTAGCTTACAGTGTGCATTTCCCCAGGTGAAATGCAGATGGACAGTGCTGCACAAACCCTGGGAAGCCTAGGAGATAATTACCCACTGCAAGGACCAGAAGCAGCGCAGATAATTCAAAACTACTTACCAATTCCACTACCAAAATAAATAAATAAAGCATAAGCTGCTCCAATTCATTACTGTTTATTCATCCTTTGTGTGCACTACACACAGCTGTTAAACCGCCAACACATTCTTCCCATTGCAGTGAGCACTCCTCAAATCCAGAAGAACTGACTGGCAACTTTTTTGGCAACACTTGATGCCAAAGCATTTTTGCACAGAGGAGCAGGGCCACGGCTGCTTTAGACTGAGCTCGGGACACAACTCATCCCATTTCCCTTCTCCAGGAAAGGTGTGTCCCAGGTGCGTTACAACAGCCTGGGGAGCTGCTGTGGAGCACCGAGAAAACCTGCTGTTGCCTTGACAGTTGCTTATGCCAAGAAATGCAAAGGCCTATAGGCCTTTTAACATGGTTTTATGTGACTGTAAGTGCTCTTGTTTAAACATAATGCCTTTAATATTACACATCAGAATCATTTTAATAAGCACATCCAACGTGTCACTGTGAGACTGGTTACTGGCAGAAAGCATGCTCACGTGCAGTTTTAAGGATATATTTGCTGCTTCTCATGAAGACATTTCAGAGCTGTCAGTAGTTCATGCAGTTGTACACAAAGCATCAATAGAAACCTATACAGAATCTGTCTTAAGGGCAAGGAAAGCAATTAAACCATCATTGCATCATCAGCTGAGGCAATGTGTTTACTACCAACAGAAGTAGGGTTGAACTTAAGTCCCTTTGAGTTCTCATTTCCTAAACCAGGAGTGGAGAGCCTCATACAGCACAGCTTTCTTCAGGTGTCCAAACCAACCTCCACTGCTACACAGCAGGCCAGAGGAAAGTCCAAAGACAAACTGTTGTGTGAAGTAGGCACAGACTCCTTTTGCAGGTTGTGCAGTGCAGTTACAGATACTCTGATACACAGTGTTATCATCACTTGGTCAACAGCTTTGATGGTGATGGCTGGAAAGGAGTAAAAGATGTTCCTCCAGCCCCAGCTCTATCAGACACTGAAGGTATGAGCTCATGTGAGTTACTATGCACAAGAATCCTACAGCAGACTTATTTACAAGCAGTCTAATTTCTCTGCATTAAATAAACTCAGATTTCAGCTGCTCCAGCACTGGAAACCCTAATCCAGATAACCTGCTGACTCCTCCATCTCTGCTTCTATCACTCCATCACTTTGCTGAGAGCCAAATCAACGGTGTTAGAAACACCAGAGGCCTCTTCAGCGAGACTGTCACTGTTGCTGGCACTGACACTGTCGAATGTGTGGATGTGACAGTTGTGCCTTTTTAGAGCATTTTCTTGTCTTGGCTGGCTGAAAAGCCAACTATCAAAATCCCAGGGAAAATGAGTTTTCTTTTCTTTTTGAAAGAAAATGTGACTGTTGCAATAACAAGACACGTTCATTTGTGCATGTGCACACACACGCACTCACAAGCTTAAACCAATGGGGCTTTAAAGTGGCATCACTCTTACATCTCTGTGCACCCTCCCTGTGCAAAAAAATGGCTCATCAATTCGGGCACTTAAAGTCTAGTTGTCATCTAGCTTTATGCTTCAGAAAAATCTCTTCCACTCTATCTTTTAATCAGTGTTTGTGGTCTTTGGAGATGCCGTGCTGAAGGATGCCAAGCTGAAGAACCGATGTCCACACGTGCACTCGGCTGACATCGAAAGGGAAGGCAGCACGATGGGCAGTACTACCAAATAGCAGTATTACCTGTCCTCTACTCATCTAGTATCAGACATCATTAGCTGTGAAACATTGCAGAGTGAGAGGGAAAATCTCCTACCTTTTTCTTACAAAGCTCTGATGCAATTTAGTGTCAAAAAATAACCTTTTAAATGTAGCTTTTGAATTCTTTTAAACATAAAATTCCTCCAACTGTCTGTGTGGAGGCTACTCAGGAAGCTGAGAACTCCATATGTGAGAGGCAGAGCACTGTCATGATTAACAGATGGCTACGGTACAGAAAGACAAGGAGCAGAAATGAGAGGTCAACTTTCATTGTGACCAGAGCTCAGAAGTCAGACGCCACCAAGTGCACATTTTGTTTAATATATTTATAAATTAACTTGTTGGCAGTGACTCAGAAGAAAAGCTGCATATTAGTCATTGGAGGCTTCTCCTCTGGTTTTCATCACACTTTTTGTTTACCTAGAGGTGGATGTGGGCTGGCTTTTAATTGCCTTTAATGCTTTTCCCCTTTGGTCTGTCTGATTTGAGATTTTAATGACCATCAGAAGCCCACCATAACACAAAGTCTTCAACTTATCAAAACAGCTGATACAGATGCTTACAAAATATCTGCATGAACTAAGTCTAATTATGCTTAAAGAGGCAAGCCCAGGGAAGGGGGAGAAGAGCAGAGACCGATTAACAATGCTAAACAGGATCAATAGCCAAGATTCAGAAAACAAGGGTGAGAAAAAACTGGATAGTTGCACTTGATATTATTACCACCACGATCAAGAGTCTAGAAGGAGGAACAGATGTTCTGAAAAAGTATCAATTTTATCCACTAATTTAAATGGAACCCTCTCTGGAGGGAAATTCACCAACTCACTTAGGCTCTCTGCACCAGTTGGCTCTTTAGTGAAGGAGATGACATCCAATTTCCATGAGATCCACCTTGTGACTGCTGAGGCATCTCTCAATATGAATAGCTGAAAAGGGTGCGACAGTTTTAAAGACAAAGCAGAGATCCTTATCCTCATCCACAGAATAAATAATGTGAAAACCTGCACTGATTTCTGTCACATTAATTCTGTCTGTTACCTCATCCCAAAATAGCCCAGCATTCTGGCACTCTCACAACACAGGAGATAGAGTGTGCCCTGCTCATTCACACTCCCAGCAAGCACCATGTGTTTCATTTAAGACTCTTAAATGAAACAGCAAGTCCTTCACTAAACGTGGTTATTCTGGTAAGTTAGGAGAGCACAAATACTAAGCAGGGTTAAACACAGCCATGTGGTGAGCACAGGCCTCGTGTCAGTACAAATCAGAGGAAGCTCCACTGATTTCTGTGGAACTAAACACCCCTTTCTTACTTCAGTGATAAATACCAACAAATTCAGACAACAGGAAACTGTCTGATGACAGTTTGAAGCCAGGTCAGTGCAAGCCAGGGTAACTCCCGTGACACTTGTCAACTCAGCTTTCCAAGGCTTTGCACTCCGGGTAGAATGAGCAGCGCTTTGCTCTCCGGTTACAGCCACGGGTGTGAGCAGCTGGGGGAACAGCACCTCGGCTCCTTCCGTAGAAAACCTGACATTAAGTCACATCTTGAGCTCATTACGGCTCATACTTTTGCTGGATAATATCACTGCATTTGCTGCAAGAACCAGTACAGACAGTTTATCAGCAGAGGCACAACTGCAAACACCCCAGTGGTCACTCCAGCCTATGTGATATGTCACCTGCAATGTATGAGAAAGAGATGAATTGCCAAAGAACACGTATTTCCAAGGTCTGAAAATCACAGTTCCCTAATAAACCAAAGCTTCTGAATTCAAGAATCCGTTTAGCTTGGGCTGAAGGGTAAGGCAGAGAGAAAGAGCTGAATGTCATTAAGGAGGGGAAATAACTAGCTCAGAGATTCTGCTAGCAGGAGTTTCAGGTTTTAGTGTCTGCATTTGTATTAAATGTATAATATAATACATACAGCAAAACTGTAAACCTTGGTGCATCAGCAGCAGTGCTGTTCTCATCTAATATTGCCTTTTGCACCAGAGCATTTTGGGGCAGGGGGGAAAGAGATTCCAATTTCCATTGAACACAGATGTGATGCTACATGAAATGATAATGAAACAGAGGCATAAAACCAAAGGAGCAAGACCAGTTCACCCTAGATATGTCCTAGTGCCCTCCCCTTTTGTTTCCTTTCTCCCCAAAAGATTTGGGTTTTATCTGAAATGAAAAAATAAGACTTAAAAATAACCCTATGCACTAGTACCTTGTAGAAATAATTCCATTTCAGTTTGATACCAACAGCTTGGTGACATGGATGGCCACCCAGAGCACGGAGACCTGCGTTCCCAAGTGAAGCTGTGCTTCTTGGGTCATTCTTGCTACACCAAGGAACTGTTTTTTCCCTTTACACATGAATGCATAGAACCCTTTGGGGAATGTTAAACCCTGTCAAAACAAAGGCATGTAGATTTGTAAGAAACAGTTGTGTGAGCAAGTAGGACAAAATTTACAAAGAGAAGCATGAGATAAGAAAATTCAGATTGTTATAAAACGGAGTCAGGAAGAAGTCATGGACTGTGCAATGGTGTGTGTGCATCACACATGCACAGTTACTGCCTTCCTAGCCACGGTAACATATGCATAGGTGCACCCTAATTCCTGCTATCATCACTGTAATGCTGTTGCAGAAAGCCAAGATCTTCTTAGATCTTTCCTGGAGAGCTCAGGCACTAAGAAAAGTGTTTTCATACGAACTAGGGGGGCTCCCTGCTCAGAGTCTCTGCCAGAGAGGAATGTAATATCGCAGAGGGACAGCCTCATTTCCAGTGCCTCTGGTCTCCTGACAACTCTGCAGTCATATAAATAACAACTATGCACACACCCTATAACATTCCCCCCTGCTCAAACCTGAGATATGTTGGCAGGGTTAATGAGGAACTTTGGATAGGGAGGGAAGACAGGGGATTTGTAGTACTGCTGCTTGCTCTGGGTCTGCAGCAGAGATAAACACAGTCTATGCATTTTAGAGCTGCCTGTTTGGAGTCATTAACTATGCCTGACTTCCTGCAGACACATTCTCCAAAACTAAATGAGATGATACATATTTCCCTATCATGATGGACTGTCAATATAGCAAAGTTCCATGAGGCAGCTTTTGATAGCAGACAAGCTTATTCATAAATTTTTCAGTAGCTGTCATCAAAATTAAAACCAATGTGGAATAATTTCAGAGAGGCATGAGAACTTGGGTTTTTTTTCCTGGGTAGTATAAAGGAAAAGTGCCACAGGAGATGCTTCTGACATCAGCAGGCATTTTAATTGCCATGAGTGACTGTGGCACATTAAAAATATTATATGAGAATGCTAATGCTTAACAGCCTGCAAAAGACATTTTTACCAGGGTTTTATAATTCTGGGTTGTAAATTTATAACCATCATAGGAGGGAACATGCAATAAACCCATGAAAACATTCATATATCATATGGAGTCTGAGATGAGCCAAGGACTTGATTCTCCTATGTCAGGAACAGTTACCCAAAGGTAACTTCTTCACAGAAAGCAGGAACATTTTGTCTTTTGGGCATGTTCTGAGTGTTTCAACCTGTAACCTAAAGGAAGCACTGACTGACAAACAGAGGTTGTGATGGGGACAGAGGGTCAGAGGATGCTCCAGCTCCGTTTCTGTCCCACAAGGAACCCCTTCTGCTGAAAGTGAGTGCAGAGGGGCTGGAGAGTCGGGGTTGCTGCTGGGTACAGTCAGATCAGCACAGGGAGCAGCATTCCCCAGCCACACAGTCTACACATGGACTATGGGCAGAGACCAACAAGCAGCTACCGAAAGCTGACAGTGAACAACAAAGCAATGGAGCCTGGATCAAAGCAATCAAGGCTAATTATCTTCCTGGCTTCTTTCAGATGGGAGCATCTCACAGCCATAATGGCACAGGCAAGCTCTGAAGAGTAATTGTATCAGTGATTTAGAAATCTCTACATTTAATTTAATGGGACAGAAAGGCTTCATCTTTCATGGTGAAAATCATGTGAAAAGATCCAGCGCTGAAACCCCCTCAGTGAACAGGACCATTTACCGTGAAAAGCCCCAAATATTCAGAATACATGACCCAACAAAGCATCTACATCAGCTTGGACATTCTACCTATTACAGAACACAGGAACCTTATATTTAAATTCCTCTTGGCTTGTACAGCTTTGCCTCTATAACTTTTAAGCCCCTGAAAGAACATAAAGTTAAAATTTTAATGGCATTTCAGCAGAACCTCTTTGAATTTTGTATTAGATCTCAATTTAGCCTCCAGTAAGGCCTTTAGGAAAAAAAAAACCCAATGCTTAAAAATGTAATAATCATACAGGAACCTTCCCCAGTCAGCATCAAATAGAATAAAATATATTTTATTAATGATACAATTCACAAAATTACCAGCCCTGCCACTCTGCCCAGAAGAGACACCTCCTCTGCTGCACTGTACTGGATATACATCAGCTGCTGGTGTTTGTGCTGTATGATTCCTCCTCCTGATTGTTCTGAATGCTTAATGAACTAGGGTGCTTCCACTAACGAGGAAAGAAACACTGGCCATAATCAGGACATTTTAGTCAGGAGTCTCCACTGATGAGGAATGATCATTCTTCATGAGGACAGCTTTAGTTTGGACTAAATGCAAAGGCTGAAGCTGACAGAGCACTGCACTGGATTCAGCTGAAGCTGTTGATGTGGAGGGCAGCTGACAACACTTGCTCCTGAGCTGCAGTGCCTCTCTGGACACAGCCTTATAGTTTATAAAGGCCAACTGAATGATATGTGAAGTGGTTTTTTAATGGTTTGGGGAAATGTGTAAAGCAGTAACTGTCTACATTGTAATGTATCTTCACTAATCTACATACTCCTTCAGCATGGATTGTTCTTGCGAGCAGCAACAGCGGCGTAGAGCCCTGCAAGAACAATTCACACTGATGATGAAATATTAAGCCCCTTTATAACTACACTTCATAGAAAGTGCATATTGCAGAATATGGCTGGCACCCTTTACTTGCCAAACAGCTCCTGGGTTACTAAGCAGTGATGTCTGCCTTTTGTCTGGCCTCTGACAGAGAACACAGCCTTCCCAAGCTGGGTTGTTTTCCTAGCTAGATGTATCTTGGGTCCTGCTCCACTCCAGCAGATCTGACTTATTCTATATTGGATGCTGTCCATGCCGAGATTTACCATTTAATTATAACTAGGAACACTGAGTAAATCCCAGTTGCTTGGGGAAATCACTTAACAGAAATGCTGGATCCTCAATAAAACACTGGGAACTTATTGCTTAGACATCATCCCCCTCCTTCCTCAGCTGTTTTCCCAGCAGAAGACGGGCAACTCATTACCAGGAGCGTAAGACATTCCAGAGGGAGCCTGAGAAACACAGAGGAACACAGAAAGGGCAAAGGCATCAGAAAGCTTTCAAACATCTTCAGACTGTCAGAAACTGAGACTGCTACAGCTTGCCAGCTATTCTTTCTTTACCTGTATCACCTATTGCTTGTGTCGTTTGTTTTGGCCACAGCTAAGCAGGCCTTTGCCATGCCAGAGCACTTGAAATAGCAGCCTGAAATATTTAGAAGAGGTTTATCACTCTTCATGTCTTCTGCACCACTGACAAATAACTATGCCTGAAGAGGTAACATTTACCACACTTCATTGTTGTAAGGGGTGACACAGGATGTCACAACATAAAATGCAAACCACTTCAGACACAGTCCCTTCACGTTCAGGCCTTTTCTCTTTTACCTGCGGGGAAGGACTGAGACTCTAATTGATTATTGTTGCTAACCTGAAAACCCCAATATCAAAGGCAGGCAATTATGACTTCTCCTGGAACTCTTGTCAATTTTGCATAGGAACAAGCAACCACACCGAGTTTCTCGGGGTTTCTAAGGGTAGAACTGAGCCATGGGCAACTTCTGTGAAATCCTGAAGACCAGAAAACTGCAAAAGTGAAGACTGGGTTTTAAAAAGCATGAAAGCAATCAACTGCCCAACTGCATGAAATGCTCTGAGTTCCCCCCAGGCTTCACCACAAGCCAGAAAGACACAGTGTTATCCTGGGAGTGCTTCTGAGCAGCTTCTGAGGGTTGCATATCCCGGTTATCATGTGTAACAGCCTGCAAACATTCTCAGTGCATCATCAGGGCAAACCAAACAAAAAAGAAAAGAAAAAGATAGATTTACAAGCACTTCCACATTGAATATCAAATTTAGAAGAACAAGGAAGCCTTTTCTCTCCCCCATGAACACTTACAAAGCAGCAATTACATGCAATTGCAGTTTATAATATCTCTTCCATTGTTTGTTTTTTCAGGCATCACTTTCTATGGGTTTGCAAGCAGTGCTACAAACAACACAGTGAGGAGCTGTAAAGTATGGGAGTCATTTGTCCCAGAAAATACGTCAAAAACACAATTAAGAGGATTTGTTGTTAATTTAAAGCATGACTGCAACCAGGTCAATACAAGAGACTGCAGTTAAATATTTGTCCCTGGTTTCTGCATGTCACAGCTGCAGAGTCCACAGGCCTGCTACTGCTTTTAAAAGCATCATCTGACAGACCAGAATCATAGGCTCTTCCAGTAATTTACATTTGGAGGGATTCCTGGAGGCCACCTTTTGCAATCCTCTGCTCAAGGCAGGACCAAAACATGAGGGATTACGGTCCAAAGTGCTGATTGTATATGAAGATTCAGCTGATTGCATTGTTTGACCTCAAGATACAGTAGTTTAGAGTTTCATGTCTCTTGTAGCTTCCAATAGCAAAGAAGAAATCAGAGTTCATTGTTAAAAAGTGTGAAGGATTCTTCTGAAAACTGCAGAGAATTTATATAAGAAATAGTAATTTATATAAGAAATTCTCTCTCCAGCAAATGGAGAAGAAAACAAGATTAAGAGGAGGAATGGAAGATCAGGATACAGGGGAGGAGAAAACAGTTTCAAATCTTCCCAAGTAAGCCAGTACTTCATGCTGCTAGAGCAAAGAGGCATCCAGATACAGAAGAGAGTCTCAAATTGGAAAGACCAAGCAGACAGCACATTCATATTCCACATGTGCTCTCTGCAGGCTTCTCGCTTCATCAGTCATGTTTCTGTGAAAGGCAAGGCCACATGTTGGTAAGTCTGACAGTATCTTCTATTAGTTAGGGCTGCAGGAACACTTGAAAGCAAGTGGGGTGCTTGGTGACTAAGTAGGTTTGGCTGAAGAAATCATGTTCCTTTTAAATTCATTGTGATAATGTAATTTAGCTCAAGAAAGATCTCTGTTGAAAGCCTTGCAGTGAATAGGAGGCAATCCACAAATACAATTCATTTACCACTGAACACATGCCTCAGTGGGCAACGTTCTAGCTTGCTTGGAATCCAGCCTGTTGGAAATACTCCCTTGTGCAGCAATACCTTGACATCCTTTGCTAAGCCTTACATCACGCATTCCGTCCTTTGGAAAAGAGATAAAAAGCAGTGGGTAGAACAGACAGTCGAGTGCAGTGTCCAGATTTACCTTACTGCTTTAGCTGACCAAGAAGTGATTTCAGACAAGATGGCACACGGAGCAGGCAAACTTGCATCCCAGCTCTTGCTTTGTCTTCCTGCAAAATGAATCAGAAATTCAAGTCATACTCAGGAAAAACTTCATTGGCTGCCATTACAAATCTGCAATGTTAAACCCTGCTCTCACAAGCTGCCTTGCATGTGGCAGACCCTAATCCTTCATTCAGAGAAGCTCTGCAAGGTCAAAGGCACAGATGAGATTACAAGGTCAGGGCTCTTGGGGGGCTCAGTCTGAAAGGCAGTCAATTTGAAGCAGATGGTTCTGTGTAAAGACCAAGTGAGGTAAAGGGCACTATTGGAATATAAATGCTTATTATTATTCAAGTAAACAGATGGGCAGGTCTCTGCTGGATCAGGGCCACTTGTAAAACATTTTGGGATTCTATAGTTGTAAGGCTTGATTTTTGCATGATAGAACGAAGCACTAAATACCTCTTAGAGGAGCAGAGCTAAAAGGAAATGTTCTTCACACAGGTTATTAAATAACAAAGATGGAAGTAATCAAGATATAAAATAACACTACTTGTACTGGAAGGAAGAGTGTCTTGCAAGAATTACAAGTTCATTTCCATTTTGGTCCTTGAATTTGATGGCCCATGCAATTTGCCATCCAGCACAACTTCTGCATCCAAACTGCCATGATCCCCAACCAGGCACCTGTCAGAAAAGAGTCTGACAAGCTCCTTTTCTTTCCAGAATGCTATTCTGATTTTCACACTTAATTCATTGCTCATGGTGTCTACTAGAGAAGATTTAACACACACAAGTGTAAAATTGTGCTGCTATTTAAATAGAAGGGAGAAACCTAAATGTGGCATGTAAAGCATTGACTATTTATCAGCTGACATGATCCACCATTAATACAATGTCACTTTAATTGAGTTATTTCTTCTTTTCCCTTAAAGGAGAGGAAAAGTGATCCAGATCTGGATGAACTGAGGCAATTCCATCCTGTGAGAATAATTCCACTCCAGTGTAAGTGCAGTTGTGGAATTTTAAGTGGGAAATAGAGATCTCGCATAAATTTCCCTCAGTACAGTCAGAGCCCATCTGAGCTAATTGAGACATGGGCCTTGCTATTTTCCTTCAAAAGGCACAGACGGCAACGTTGTACATTTTAGCCAAAATTAAGTTGAAATCTGAATGTAATGTGAAGGTGTTTCAGACTGACACATCTCACATATATTTCAAAAGCTGGTAAATTCGTCTGCTTGCAGCTGGCCTGCAGAGTCCTGCACTTCCAAGCAGTTTCCCATCATGTATTGATTACTAAACAGTATTGCATATTATCATCCAACAGCATTTCCATCCAGCTAAATCATAAATCCCACCCATTGTTCCCCTTCAATAATCAAACCAGAAGTTGGATTTTTCCATCCCTACTCCCTTTTCTTTACAAGAAATACTTTGAGAAACACTGAAGGCTTAGAAATGAATCTCTGGTTGGCTGATCAGCTTAGGAACCAATGATTAAGGGGAGAGATTTCACAGAGTTAACTTCTTTCCAACTCCCTTGAAGTCAGTGTCTATGGTTTCTCATCCCTAGATACATTTTGTGTAATTCATTTATATATTTATGAAATACTAATCCATTTGAGAGTGTTTGCTGCTGGAGAGAATGTCAGGTGGATTTACACAGCCCCTTTCACACAGGTACTCTCATCCACTTTATATTAATGGATTTGGTGCCATCAGCACGAGGCAGATACACCCAAACAAGCAAGGCACACAGTCACAGACAGCTTTGCAGAAAGCCCTGGGCTTTAGGTAACTCCCTTAACTGGAGGCAAACTGCAGGCAAGGCCACAGTGCTGCAGTCTCTACAAGGGCTATTACACTGTTAATTCCTTGATGTGTTACTGACAGCAAAGAGTTGCTTCTATTCTTTCTGTTTGAGTGCACTCCTGAGAAAAAGCATCACCTTCTACTGCCGGTGGAACTGAGAAATTAAGAGCTGGCTTCGTGTCCTGAACCTGTCAGCTTCACGGCATGAACTTGGGCGTTTCACCTCATCTCCACTCCTCGTTCAGGAACCTCCTCATTTCATTTCCAGGGAATTCCCTTCTCCAGAGCTCTTGAAAACAGTTAATCAGTTGCATTTTTGGAGCACCATCCAGTCTTCCTCTTATCTCATGTCTGTATCTAACTGTTGTCAGCTGGCTTATCCTTACTATAAGCTCCTTTGACGTTAAAACCACTTTTGGTTCTCAGTTTGCAGCCAGTTTGTTAAGGCAGGATCACAAATTCTAACACCACCAAGATCTAATGAGCATCTTAGACAGCAAATTTTGGCTCCAGACTTGAGCTGAAGCAATTCACTATTAACACACAGTGGCATAGTTCAACACAACAAACGTTCTTATCTTCTAGTTAGCTTTCCTTTTCTTTAACACATTTCATACCTTGAGAAACACCTGCACTACTTTAAGCCAGAGAAGCGATGAAAAGGTGATGTAGCCGTGCTGATAAATAAGGGTAAACCCGAGGGCAACAGCAGCCCCTACGTCTGCACCCATGCTTTCAATAAAGGACAAAGCTTTTTACCTGGTATTTTCATTTCTGAGATACAAAATCAAGTCTCTTTTGCTTTTCAGCTAATCCTTACACTGTCTTGGAGAAGAGATACGTTTTTGTCACTTCCCCATGCTGATAAGACTTGTATCAAAGTTGTGGGAGAATGAGCTGCAATTTTTCAATTGAAGAGACTGCTCATATCAGCCTGAGTCTTAGTTAAACAAATCCCTCGTGAAACAAGAGATATGGTGCAACATATTTGTGTATTAAATAGAAGATTTGTTTCCTGTGCTATGTGCAGCAAATAAATACAATTTCTTCCAGTGTTCATTGATGATAACTTGCTAAATAGTGTAATTAATGTGATACCCAGCCAATTAGGCTGAAACAACTCTCTCCTTTGGTCTGCACTTCACACTGATGATAAGTTGACAAAGATGTCTCAAGCACTATCTCTTGAGCATTTATTTGATCTCCACACTGCAATATTTTGCTGTCAGTATCTGTCAGGTTTTGAGTCCTTCCTACATTAAGAGACACACAGAACCACTGTGTAGCCAGGTAGTCACAGTATCCACACAGCTGTAAAATGCAATTCACCCCTAAATCTATTCTGATACCAGTGTATTACATCTTTGTAGGAATTTGTTGAAAACCAGTTTAAACTAGGGACAAATTACTTTTAATCAAGTTCAGCTGAACTTGGTGTTGCTGTCTGCCAAAAAGATTCAGACAGAATCCATTTTCCCCTACCAAGGCAAACAAGGTGTTTACCTTGTTTACCCTGCATTAGAAATAAAGGGAATAAAGTTTATAAAGCACAAAGGTAGCAGACAGTTGTGTGCCACTATGCTACTAGAATGTGCCTGCTTCTTCACTGTCATCAGCAGTCAGGAAGAGAAGTCAACTGCATGATGTGACACCGAGCAGCTTACCTGCACGCTTTGTATTGGCTGGGGCCAGGGAAATTATTACAGCTTCTTTGTGAAGCATCCAGCATTGTCTGCTGTCAGAGACCAGGCACAGGGGCACACAAATCATTGTTCTGTTTCATTCTATTTCCCTTTATAGCACTTGGTTTCTCAGTAATAGTCTGGCTCTTCCATTTGAGTCTGAAATGAGAGCCTTCAAAGCAGTGAAGTATGTCAGGAAATTGTCAAAGGGGATGGACAGAAACAGTGTGGGTGCCTTCTTAAGGTACAGCCAGGGCAAGAAGATGTGCAAATGCAGGTATCGTTCCTTTTGAATGCTATGTGGACAATTTCATTCTAATCCACTGACAAAAGGGCCCCTGCACATGTCACTGGTCAGAGGTTTCTGTGACCTTCACAGAGCAAAAGATTAGTGCTGCCACTAATAGTGTGCAATGGACACGTGCTGAATGAGAACATCCAACAGAATCTAACACTGGTCTCTCCCTAAATCATTAATCAAAGCCAGTTGCTGGGTTCATAGAGCAGAGAAGGCCATTTCCAGGATTTACCTTCTTAGAATTCAGTGTTTTAAGAAAAAGAAGGGTTAAGAGAGAAAGAAGTGTTAAGCATTGTTCGCTGTCAGATAACAATCTCCTGGGTGAAACAGCTAATGCAGTGCCGAGTTTTAAGACTACCAGAGGTTTTGATTATCCAGTTATTCTGAATACTCTCAAATAGTCAGCTGGACTTGTGACATTTCAGCTCCTGTCACTCTCTAGTTATAACCTGTCTGATCCTCAGCCCAGAGGGTTGTCACATAACCTTGTGCACTCATCTGGATAAAGGACTTTGATTCTTACAGAGCAGAACTCACAGGCATTCAATTTCACACTTGTGACACAAACGCAGAGGAGCAGCAGCAGCCAAACTGCCATCTTCCTTTGGAAAATAGGATTAACTGTTTCCTCTGGGTTTTTTTCAGGAAGAGCTGAAGAAAAGGACTTGCAATGATATTGATACTTCAGCTGATGGGTTTGGAAACCTGCTGAATGACTCTTAGGCAGGAGGGACAAATACTTAGAAGACTATCCAGAGAAATACCTGTTGTATGAAAATAAAACGTAGCTGCGTGCAGAGGACTGGCATAAGACTTAAACACCACTTAACACCCAGTTCAGCCTCCAGAATAAAGCCAGAGGATGAGCACTGGCCTGCTGTATACCTTGCATGGAAAACTGCAGCTTCATCTGTAGTTGCCACAAGTCCCTCAAAGACCAGCAGACAAACTGCCCTACAAAAATCCCACCACCCATCTCGTGTCTCCTCTGACATGTAACATGAGGGTGACACTCAGGACTGCAGCACCATGTCTGAGGTTGTTGGAAGCACAGATCAAGTGAGGCCATCCTGAACAACCCTGGTTTGTCTGTCTCCATTGAGGAAGGTAACAGACTGCCTCAGCACACCTTTACAATGGAGAACAAGATCTACAATAGCTGCAGTTTTTGTACTTTATATTAATATGGAAAACTCAACTTAGAATTTAAAAGCATTTTTCAGGAAAAAGCAGCAGAGCTGGTTGAGGAAACCACAGCAGACTTTCCCTGAATGCCAGTCCTGTTCAGCCACAACAGCCACAGCACCCTGTGAAATGCAGCAGCACAGATTTATCAGCATTCCATGCTGCTGCTGTTTTTCAGAAAGTAAAGCCACATTTTTGAGTACAGATGCATCTGAACAAGGCACAAAAACACTAATGGGAGTGATCTTGCCCTAGAGTTCATCCCATCACTGTGAGCTGAAGAAGGAAACCTTAGTGTTGCTTTTGCATGTGTAGTCGTGACACTCATTAAAGCAAGTGAGTGTTAGTGGAGCAAATGATGAGAAGTGAAATATTAGAGGCAATTTTTTCATTACCTTGTTGGCTTCCAAATACAGGGATTTCAGCAGGTATCATCTCAATTTCTAGTAAAATGGATCTGCTTCATCCATATTATCTCCTTGCATTAAGTCTCCTGCAGATATCCATTGTGACCTTTAACAGCCTGATAATCCATGCCAGTGAATGACACATCATCCATCAGTTTCATGGTAAACGCTGATCTAGCAAATGGGAACAGGCAGATGCTGCCTCTGGCCTGAATCCTTTTTCACTTCACAAAGGAAAAAACATCCCACAGCAACTTCCAGGCAACACTGGTGAAATGGCTTAATGTGCTGGGAAATATCATCGCTACCAAGTTGTTCAACGTCTCTCCAGTGTGGGTGGCAGGGACAATGAGTTCTCAGAAGGAAGGAATGCAGTCCCAAATGATTTAAAGATCAAAAACTCTTCTGGGCTGGGTCTGCATGGATTTCTTTCTTACAGCAATGACAAATAGTCTCCCATCATCTCCCTTTCTGGACTTACCACCAGTCACAGGCTACAGATGCAGGAAGGAAGGAACCTCAGAGCCCGGGATAACACAGCATGACTGGACTCAGAAGAATTGTGACCAGGCAGCATTAGACTAAGAGGTTATGAGTGGGCATGGTTTAGGGGAAAGAAAAAAGGATGGAAAAGCAGGGGCTGGTGTTCACCCCGTTGGGATGGCAAGCAACTATGGATCCAAACACCTTCCCATTTTGCAGAGCTTCAGATTCAGAACTTTGTTACTTGAACCATCTCCAGAGCTGAACATAATTGAAGTTAGATAGTAATTAAACTCCTCAGCATTGCATGAAAGTGTAATATGTTAATAAAAAAGTAATTGCACCTTCATTGTTTCTGCAGGTTTGGTTTAATTACATGGCAGTTATATTTCTACTTATTCACTCTCAGCGAGGGCTCTCCCTACCATCTGCTGGTATTTAATTAATATATGTTAAATGTCCTACTATATTATTAAATCTCATTTAGAAGTGTCCTTAGTATCTCAGCATAGGACTGTCTATATTGCAGGAGAATGAGCAGGGACCTTGCCTTGTATTTAAATAATTTAGATAAAAGAAGGCTCATTAATGAAAGAGAGGTGTTATCTTTCCCTCTAGAAATGAGCAAAAGAAGAGGACAATTATTCCAGAAATGTAATGAAAACCTGGAGATTTCCCAGTGGTAAAATTTATCTAAAAATCCTTAAACACTACCAGATCTGACAGTCCTTCTGGCTGATGCAAGGCAAACCTACTAATTGCAATGTTTGTGCTGCTCTGCATCACGGGAGAAAACAACAGTTTCAAGTTTGGATTTGTGATTAAAATAGAGACAAGTAATCTTGCTCTCAAGTAACAAAGGATTTGCACTGGGACCTAACGTGAAGTCAGCTGGCCAGGACAATCTTTGTATTTCTGAAGATCGCCTCCCTGACAGCTTTATTTTTCCCCTTTGCAAAATATCACCGAGGAGATTTTACATATATGATTGCATAACTCAGCATGTCAGTTGAAACAGCCCTCTGCAAGAAAGATGGATAAAGAGTAGTGAGGTACAAACACGACAGAATGAGGATAAAATCTTATGCCTCAGAAACAAACACAATGGCCAACGTTCTTAGAACTGTCCATGGGTGAGAAGAAGAAAAGGAACTGAGCATCTAATCACATCCAAATAGAAATGGGAATCTGGAGTCAATTAGTATTGTCACTGCTCTCAATAATTCCCCACAAACTCACATGCTGCTGAGGCTGGGGTCCAGTTGTCTCCAGCAAAACCAGGATTTCACACATCTAAAAGGTCTCATTTTGTAATCATCCAAGCAAGCAGGTTAATTATTTGTCATTAGCAGCTGAGATGTATCATACATAGCATTTCTTTGCCTGACAAACTAAGCAGAACAGTAGAGGAAGGGAAATGAATGGAAGGTTCAGACCAGACAATCATTTAAACTTCCTCAGAAATGATAAGAATGAACTTTCACAAAACTAGAATTTAATTAGAAACAGTATCAAAGTCAAAACCAACTCCAATAACCTACCTACTTCAGTTTCCCTTTGGGATAGCGTTTAACAAAAGATATTAAAACCTGGAAGAGTTATGAATGCAAATAGATTAACTTGCAATATTATCTGTTCCAGAATTCCTGTTCCACCTTTAAAAGCACACACTTCAGCCTTTTTTAATAACCCATATTATTTTGCCAAAGCTGTTGCATAGCATATTTCATGATGAGTAGAAAAGAAGGCACATACCCTAACCATTAAACATCATTTTGTACATGAAAACAACTGAACTTGCCTCTACTTGTATTTTACAGGTCTGATGCAAAAGTCATGGAGATGAACAGAAAAGTCCCCCCTGATTTTTGTTCTCTCTGTCTAAATAAATACAATTCCCAATGCCTCATTTCCCCTGGAACAATTACACTTTTAATAAGCCATGCATTTTAAAAGGAAGGACATAGAATTTTAATAAGGAACTTGTCTCAGTGCTCCTTATGAAGAATGTAATGATATACCCCTACTACTGGCTAAACTACAGAATGGTGACAAGCCAGATGTCCGTTCAGACTGTGGTGCTTCCATACTTACAGACTGTAGAGAGTTGTTGGTCTTCAAATGGCCACAAGAGAAGTGAATTCCATTTTGTTTGCATTTCAGCCAAACAGCAGTGACTCTAACAGCTCAACCATGCTAATGCTGATTAACCTTACATGGATATTTATAGTCTTACCTCTGTAGAATTCTCTCTAAACAGGTTTTGAAGCAGCTTCCACACTCCTGAGGCAAATTACAAATGAAATCCATGAAGAATTGGCAAGCAGCTTCCTGCAACTCTGAACAACTAATTATGTTACAATACCTTTCAGATGACTTACACAAAATAATCTCTCTGATATTCAAGGAGTGGAGGCTTGGTAGAATTTCCCTGATGAGCTTCGCTTGATATGCTCTGGGAGTCTCCTACATTGCACACTAATGCCAGAAACAGTTGTTGGGTTTTGTACTGCTTAATTCATCGCTTTGTTTTGCTTATGCACCTCCTACTCTCTAGTAGTACACAAATGTTTCATTTACAGATTTAAACCCTGGATATTGGTGGCTGCTACACTCAGTCAGTGGGCATTAATGCTACCAGAAGAGTGACTTTGTGTACGGAAATATCGGTTAAAACTGAACTCCTGCTGACATCACAAAATCCCCTTAAGAAACAGTAGACAAGTAAGTGATAGGAGCATGGTATTGTATAGAAATCACTGAAGAGAGATTCAGACCTTGATTCTACTCTTGGTGTTGCTACAGAGTAAATATTCCAGAACCACGTCGTTAAAAGGGAAGGATTTACCAGTACCCAAATGATGCAAGAGCCTGGTCCCAGCGCTAACAGCGACCAGACCTTCAGCCCACCCAACGCAGAGCGAGGTATCAGAATTGCTTCCAATACCTTGTGAATGCAGACAGCTTGGGTCACATGCCAACGTCACCTGAAGTTTACGAGCGTACAAAAATGAACAGATAATTTGATTTTACTGGCACTGTGCAGGGCAGATGCAGCCACAGGTCCAGTGTTTTCTCACACATCTCAGCTGAAATCAGGGCAAATACCACAACCAGGTTTCGGTGACTACAGGAGCCGTAAGGCAGATTAATCATACAAGCAAAGATGATTTTACTGATATTATCTACAGTAACAAAAGCTGGGGGATGAAAAAGTGGAACATAAACACAATTATCTCTAACAAGGCCTTTCAGACACGTCTATGGGGATTCAATGCATATTTAACTCTGGTTGCAGAATATGTTTATTGCTATTTCTGACACGTACCTTCATTTATCAAAACTCTACCTAGAAGCTGTTGGGGCTGAGCTACTACTACGATCAAAGCCATTAAATTTATGACTTGTCTTTATGAATTAAAACAAGAACATAGAGCTAAAATGATAAAAGGGGAAAATCGCCCACCAGAAACTTGGCATTTTCCATTCCTTCAGAAAAGAGCTTAACAGCACCTCAGCCAAGATCTGTGCACCACCACACCCCCATCCACAGCAACAACCCCAGCCACAGATTTCCCTAACGTGTCTTGCAGCCCTGCAACACCAATGAATCAGTCTCAGCTGTGTTACTACTCAGCTGCTGTCTCTGCAGCGGCTTCCCATGGATGTGGTTACGTAGACAACTCCGGCATTGCTCTCAGTTCTTCCTGCTTCCCATGTTTTGTGCTGAATGGCTTCACTCAGGAAACCCATCCCTACAGCTTTTTTAGGCTACTGCTATGAGAACCTTTGTGTGGTTTTGGCAGTCTATGGATATGAAGGGGGTTTGGGCTTTTCCATTTACAGAGCAGTTCCAGCTCTCTGGTAGAGGGGCTATTTTGCTCATGAGGACTAAATTTAATTCAAGGTGCCAAAATATTCAGCACCTTTAGATGGCTGCAAGAATCCTGTTGTTGCCTGGAAAAGTATCAACAGAACAATATTAAGAGACTACTAATCTTTTTGGTAAGTCATTCTCACCCTGGAGCTCTGCCATTCTTCAGCAGACCCTTTCAGACGATAAGACTAATATATTTACTTTGCTTTTGATGACCTTTGGTTGTGCTCTGCTTAATCAGGGCATTTCCATTCACTGTTTTGCCTTGCTAACACCCTGGCACAAAGACCTAACTTTTAGAAATGGCTTCTGTTCCCTCCTTCTCACTTACTCCACCTCCACCTCAAAAGGGTCACAACAATCCCGTTGCTGTCCTACAGTTCATCCAAAAAGTGATTCCCTTGTACTGCAGTTTCAAAACTGGCTCATCACATATCATGAAGAAATAAGGTAAATAAATACCCTTTCACAGTAATGTTAAGACACAGAACAGTTCCCAAAAGGACCCCATTTATGACATTGCACAGACATTCTCACCCAGTTCCACAAGGATCACTGGTTTTGAGGGAACACTTAAATATAATAATCTTGATTTAATTATGTAATGTGGACAAAGAGATGAAGATTAGCAGCCCATTAAAATCCTTGCAGAAGAGAGTTATGATTAAGTGAACCAGTCCTTCAAGAAATCTGAGGCTGCAACAGATAAATTTTGCTATGGAGGCTGCACCCAAGAGTTCACCAAGGGCTTCTCGTACTGTTTGCCCAGATTTATTTAGGAACTCAACAGGATTTGACCCGTGCTCACACAAAATGATAGTCTAGTGGACAAAGTAAGATCTATTCCCCAGTCCTTTCCTCCAATATTTAATTACAGAGTGTAGACATTTAGAAGCTTTTGCAGAGGCAATGGAGAATATTCCATATTTTATTAATTAATCTTATTTACTGACTCAGTGAGCACCTGCCCTCCAGCTTCCCCTGTTTGAGCTTTAACAGCAGCTTCATGAACTTATTAGAAATTATACATTTTTTTCTTGCCCTTTCCCTGTGTTTTATTCATTACTCTGAGCAGGCAGAGACACTCTGTAGGGTGCTCCACGATGGGAATATTTCCCTGCAGCACAGACACTTTCCTAATTGGGATATTATTTCAGGAAAGTAAGCTATGAAAGGCTACAGACTGAATGCAGACAGGCAGCCTCATTCCTGTTTGAACCTTGGTTACAATCTGACCAGCAGCTTCGACTGTCTGGCGCCTCTTCAGAACTGTGTGCCATTTTCCTGGTTCCCAGGTCACACAGTTGTTTAATTAGCAAACACTTATGGCTTAAGGCACCACTTCTTATCTGCACACCTGAACTGACAGAACAAAATGCATACGCCCTTTTCACCTGCTTCAGGGTCACACAAATTAACACCAAACACTGATGAAAGTGGTTCTATCTCATTGGGATGATTTTGTGCACTGACAGCGTGGTGTGTACAGCTGTGCTGACCATTCTCTGGAAGGGAGTCAGAAACTCCCAGCTGACAGCCAGCAAAGGCCACTGGGCACTGTAATACCTTTGACTTGTCCAGGCAGCTCTGGAAAAGAACGTGTCCACTCATTTCAGGAAACAACCACTACAAAAGCCCTTCCTTGGACGTAATGAAATTTATTTTGAAGCCTCAAATTGGGCTGAAACTCATGAAGCTGCACACCAAACAGAATGTCACACCTAACGAGGTGTCTGGCTGGCTTCAAGGAGTTTGCAATCTAAGCAGACATGACAGACAACTGATGAGAAAAAAACAACATATAAAAGATAAGCAATAATGGAAACTGATCACAGAACAGAATGCTTTATTGTAACACTGCAGCAATGGTATGGAAAACAGCATTTCTCCATGAATCAACTC
Source organism: Colius striatus (assembly GCF_028858725.1). Classification (NCBI taxonomy): domain Eukaryota; kingdom Metazoa; phylum Chordata; class Aves; order Coliiformes; family Coliidae; genus Colius; species Colius striatus. Next base: position 3,060,716 of record NC_084785.1, read on the forward strand.
TTCCATTTCACTGCAGTATTTTAGCCTTCAAACTTCCCCAGCCTGAACTACACAAATGGTTTTTTTTGTCTGAACAAACTGATTTTCTTAGAGAAAGGAGGAGATTGAACAATGAGGTTTTCAGTTGAAGAAACCTGTGACTTTTGGAGGTTCCATCCTTCTGAAGCATCTTGTAAAACATATTAAAGAAAATGAAGAAAATGTTATTCCTAATACACAACTTTCTAGTCCTTCCTATTTCCTTATAGAACATTTGTTCTCAGCTAAGTTTTATGACTCCTGCACGGGAGAAAGGTTTAGTTTTAATTTGGCATCTACAACATCAGCCTCGCTGCGTAAGGTGCCAGTTCAAATCCATCGTCTTTTATTAAGCCCAGCCAAAGCCCTAAAGAGCTGGTAAGTGCACCAATGGGTCCCTTGAGAAATGGGACAACGTTATTTGAATATAATTCAGAGAGTCAGACAATCAGCCTCTCTGTCACTAGGCAAACAGTTTAGCTGTGAGTGATGCTCATGAAGAGCAATAATTTAATTGCATGCTGAAATCCATGCTTTCAATGCTCCAGTCCTCCTGACTGGAACTCCTGTGAAACAGGGCTGCAGCCAACACAAGAACCATGCCTGGGCTTCTCTGTATGGCTGAATGTCAGAATAACTCAAAACAGAAGCTGCTGCAGGCAGTGCTCAGGGGAGAAACTTCAGTCTAGACAGAGAATTAATTTCTATAGGCATGTCTTGCAGCTCTTGCAGTAACCAGTCAACCAAATGCAGAGCTCTCCTGGCAATATCCCCTTCACATTCAGCCTCAGAACTACCAAAGCAACTACCAAAGCAAACTCTAACTTTTGGATTTTGAACAATGAGCCTTCCCAGCCAAGGACAAGCAGGAGTGTGGCACGGCCTTCTGAACTACCTCACCCCACTGGCTGAAGCGTGGGTACTGGAAGATGCTACAGCATGTAGGATGATTTTGATTTCTTTTTAAAATACAAAAATAACTTTCAAAGAAGTTTCATGATGGGCTTTTCATCAGAGAGAGAAGGTTCTGCCTCAACAGGGTACTTGGAAACGACTGCAATATGTAAAAAGGAGTAACTAAGCTCCATTTAAATGATTGTAGTTCTAGAAAAAGTATTTCTGAAGCAAAGAGAGTCACCAGAAGCCTGAGTGACCATACTTATAGTTCAGAATAACATTCAGACCAACCCTGCCAAATGTCAGAACACAGAAAATAACTTATACTGGAAGCAATCATCAGTGTGGTGACACTAAGCACCAAACTCCAGAAACACGAAACTGCTGAGAGCGTTACACAAAGTGATATTATGAGACCTACAGTCACTACTTCAAACTGAATTTGAAGAACAGATATCAGGCATTTGAAGACTTCCAACTGCAAGTTACACCACACTAATATGACATAGTCTTTCATGTCTGACACTGTAATACACGTCACAATAACGGGCATGCCAGGTGAGAAACCAAAGTTCAAGATAACTGAGAGCATGTGGAATCACACAAAAGAAACAAAACAGGTCAAACCAAGGAACTCCTCAAAACAGGGAAAGTAGCATGAGAACGTGGAAGAGGAAGTACCTCATTAGAAGAAGCTGAAGAAGTGCAGTAAGAGATAAGAATAAACACTCTGAACTCCGTGTCATTTGAAGCTGAAACGGGAAAGGTGCTGGAAAATACAAGCAAGGAGAGACAGCAACAGAAAGAGTACATCAGTGAGCAGAAAACTCTAAGGCTTGTTAAATAGATTCCACTCAGTTGCCTGTGTCATTGCACCTTTAGTTAGGCACTGCACTATCTCATGTCACAAACAAAGGACGGAAGATGTAATTGGAGGGTTAAGAGGTGAGAAAGTCACCAGCAAAGAAAGCTGCTGTGAAATGCTAAACAATGCAATAAAAGGACTTATGATGGTTTGGAATTGTTCAAGGTGCAAGAGCAGAAAAAGGCTGCAGAATAACAGGAAAGTGCAGCACAGGATGTATACCTGAGTAAATCCACATCTCAGCACAACCAGTGGCTGACAGAGAAGCAGGAAAAAGAAGAAACCTCACTGAGCATGTCTGAGTTGCAGAGCCAGGCCAGTAAAGCAAATTTACTTCAACCCAGGAACAGATTCAGGAGACAAGGAGAAGCAAAAATGGACACAGTTCTATGTAGTTTTAAGATGACAAGAACACACAAGAAGAAAATAATATTACAAGGCTCAGCCATCACAAATCTACAGGTTGTAGCATCATGTCAAATTACAGCTTGCAGCTCAGCACCAGGATATGCAGAAGCTACAAACCAAAAACATATAAGCAGACAACTTGCTGTTTGAAAAACAAGTTAGATTAATACCAGATATTAGGTGAAATACATTTCTCGTAAGTAAAAAGCTTGAGAAAGAAAAGCTTGATGAAACCTTTATTGGATTATCCAAAAAAAACTGTAAACAATCTCAGAAACATAACCAACACCTCAGCCCTGGCAGGAACATCATCTTGGAAAGACATATTGTTCAGGTAATCCTTTCACTGAACACGGGTTTTGAAAACAAGCTGTTTTCTGCCTACCTGTTGTCATTATTGCACCTGCAGCTGAAGGGGCTGCACAGTTGGGATTACTGAGGCTGGAGATTGAAAGTGTTCTTAGCTGAAGCTCCCTGATACCAACTGAACTGTTTCCCAGCCTGCATTTCCCCAGCCTTGTTTTATTCTCATGCAATTTGAAAGATGCTTTTATCATTAAACATACTGAACTTGCGCTTAATATCTTCTCTCAATTGCATTTGAAGGCAGCAGTGTACTCATCTGTGCAGGATCCTAGGATCAAGGTCCCAGTTTATGCGATACCTCTAGCCCTTGCTAGTCATGTAGAACCAACAGCATTCACAAAGCTGGCATGGCACTTATCCTTTTTTATGTTGCAAATTAAATAGACATGCTTCACTGCTGTAGCTCAGCAAACTGAAGTGAAAATTCACCCTTGAATGTACAAATCAATTTTGGTTTCTATTTTGCTCCTGGATGCTGGGCTATGACACTGACAAACACAGCGTTGCCTGACAAGTATCTTTCAGAAAGGGGGAAGGATAAAATATGGTGGAGGGGGAGAGGCAATTCCTCTGTGTTTTCATTTACAAGCTGTTTACTAAAACATCTAACATCTCCAGCATGCTCTGGTGATTGGCATTATCTGCAATATGTGCAGAGCAGCTGGGCAGAGATGGTGCCTTCCCTTTACCCGCTCCTCATTTCTATTTTCTTGTAGATGGCAAGCAAACGTCTTCCCTTTCAAAGAGCATTAAAAGTCAGTAATGTAAGGGAGCAGACAGACTAGCAGGCTGGCCATTCATTCCCTATGAATCATCCTGCAATTTCTTAGTTTGGCAATTGTGCCTCATATATTTTAATATGAGTCTTGAAAGAAGAAGGCAAGTCAATTCATTCCTTAACAGCTCCCTGTAATTTCAGCTCACCCTTTACTTATGTATGAAACTGACTCAGGTGAGAAAGGTGAAAGGCAGAGGAGTTTCAAGTTTCGGAGCACGGGAAAGGCCAATAAAATGTGCAATAATCTTAATGTTTGGGTTTCACTGAGCTGCAAACATCTTTTATATTAACTGATAAAACACCACTATTGTTGCAACAGATGCTTGGACTCCTTTACAAACTTTGAGTTACCCAGAGCTCTTTCCTGCTGGCCCGTGGGCTGGCCATCTGTGCCCCTGAGGTTATCACTCATTTGTGTTCTTACAGCACTCAGAATATTCAAGTGACGTTGGACATTATTTTTCTGCTTGTATAAAGGCACAATACATTCTGTATGCTGAGAAACATATATTTTGAGTCACAAAGAAAGAATAAGAGTTGGGAATAAATCGCAAGTTCTTTGGAGTAAAACCCTCCAGTTTACTCTTTTTTTCCTTATAATTTAGCAATTATAAGGAGAGATAAAAGCTTTCTGCAGGTTTTCATTTCAGACCAGTTCCTGGCCATGAGAGGTTCTGTTTCTTGTGAAATGGCTGTTTCCCTCTTCCAGAACAAAACCAGATTTGATTTCACTGGAGGATGAAGGAGTGGCTTGGCTGGGCTGAGCACGCTGGCACCTTTGCCACGGCTCGGCTTATTCAACATTCTCACACTAAGCACTCAGACACATAACTCCCCTGACAGGCCCAGCGTGGAGAGCCTGCTCCAAACAACTCCAGTGTCCTATCACAACACTGAGTTCAGCACAAAGTACAGTCAGTTTGGTATTGACGACGGAGGATGAATGACTGACGTAGGCCAGTGTAACTCAGCTCAGCTCAGTATAATCACACACGTTTACTCTGGGAGAATACCTGTGGCTCTCTCACAGGCTGTAAGTCAGCAACGCTGCTGTGTTCCCAGCTAATGGGGTTGTTTCCCCTGATTATCATTTGTGAAATTTATTTAAGTCATCATGAATCTGGCACAATATTTTGTTATTTTTCTCTCCTGAAGTTCAAGCAAAAGCTCCCAGGCGCTGCGTGGCCAAGCACAAAGCTGTTATGTGGAGTAAAGGAAGGGCTTCTGCTGATTCCACTGCTCTCCAAAGCAGACTAATGCCATTTGGATTAAATGATCCAGAAGCTTTGTTTCTCCTACTTGCCTGCGCTTATGCCACCTTCCTGTGCTTTTCACGTTCCCACACCATCCCGAGTTCCCCCATCTCCATGAACCACTGTCAGTAATACTTATCATCTGCAAGCTCTTTCCTTGATTTGATTCTTTAATGCAAATGCACAGATAAAAGTACCTAATACAGGGTTAAGATGTATCCCTCTTTTCCTTCCCACCCATCACCTCCCACAGATACTTTACACGCTACATTCAGCAGCAGTGGGTCTGCAGAATCATAGAATCGTAGAATGGCAGGGGTTGGAAGGGACCTTTAGAGACCCTGCCAATCCCAGCACCATGAGGCTTTTCAATGGATCATAAAGAATGCTATAACAACAAGAAAAACAGCTTCCAGGAAGAGAGGGGGAGAGCTATGGGGGCGGTGGAGGCACAGAGATCCTCTCTCCTGTAAATGCCAGCCACACTGCCCTGCCCATAAAGCAGGACATAACAAGAATATCAAACACAGCTGAAAGAACAATCAATTCAGAGATTAGGAAGTAGATGGGAGTTGTTTTTCACACTGCAGAATTTCTGCAAACAGATCAGAAGAGGAAAATTAGCAATATTAAATGCTACCTCTTAAGTAGGCTGAGCTCATTCATTGCCAAGCTACCAGCAATTCAGTTCAATGCCTGCAAGAGAGCTATCAATCACAGAAACACTTGCTTTTGTATCTGTGCTAAAATCCATATACTTCCACTCTATTTTCTGGTTTATTATATTTGAAGCCATAGTTCCATAGATCATCTGGATGTCTTTAGTGCAGCCATCATCATTTCACGAGATGAAATTACATATATAAAACCTCTACTCAGACTGCACGTCGGCTGTGGTGATCTTACACACAGATTTACCTGGCAGGACAAAACTGAGGAGTTCCACCATCCTGAAACTCTGCCCTTTTCTGTGCCCACCAGCAGGAGCTGGCACTACGTGCTTCATACGGCGGTGCAGCAGCAGCTGCACAGAGGATCACATTATCCCTTCCCAGTTTAGACCTGAGATGTAGCCATTCACAACCAGCTGCCACTGTTTGGTTGTGTCTGGCAACGTCTGATGGAGGTACTTGGAGGTCTCAGTTCCTGGAACCTGCATCCCAGGTTTTCTCTCATGTGGAATGGATTTCTAATCCTTGTGACTTCACAGACATTATTTGAAAATGCTGGCTGAGCACAATCCAGAAAGCAAGAAAGAACTCAGCACTTGAAATCAACATAGAGTTTATAATCCATGACTTGAAAATATTAGAGCTTGGTTAGTACTGTGGCCCTCATTAATGCAGATTTAGAGGGTTACTACTCAAATGCAATTTAGTGCAGATCAGCCAATTTAATAAATAACAGCTGATAATTGTCATAAGCACTCTCTCCCCTGTATCTTTTAAGCTGAATTTGCATTGCAAAGTTCTATACCACAGGTCTTTAATTCTCCATGGGCTATAATCATCAGGGGGGAGGAACACAGAGGATTATATGGTGTCTGAAGAGACTGCTGATACCTGTGTTTTAGGGAAATAGAACCTTCAAACAATACATCAATTTGGAACTGTCCACAGACAGCCACAACTTTAATTCATCATTTACTTTCTCAGGAAGAAAGAGTTTTCAAGACAGACAATTATGGATGAGCACAAGTAGTTGGTAATTGGGGTTAAAGATTGTGCAGGTAATTTGTTACCTACAAGTCTCACTCCAGAGCTGATTATAGTTGAAGGTATGTGAAATACTCCTGTCTCCTGAATTTATTGTACCTGTATTTTGGATTCAGAGGAGAAGGTTTAATCTAGGTTGTGCATAAGAGATGTGAAAGCGTGGTTGGATTCCATCTAAAACAACTCTGCATTTTGAAAACTGTACCTTGCCAAATGAAGAATCACAACAAACACAGAAAACAACTGCTCTAAAGCAACCTCAGAATAGGTTTGTGTACCTCTGATACACAATTTCAAAACCCAACAGCAACCTGTGTCTTCCTGATTATTGAACAAGGAGAAGTCACAGTAATCATTCCCTTTTATGGGGAAAACAAGCCGATGTGAAGATATCACCTGAGATTGTATGCAACTTGGGGACAAAACCAGAACTTGTGACCCTCACTATGGGATTTACACAAACAAGACACAGTGCTCCTCTTAAACTTTATCTATTGAGCAGGGCTACATCGAGTCCTCCCTTTGATTTTACATTCCTCCTCGTGCCACACTGTGCATGGAAGAGCACTTCACGGATTTCACGCATTCTGGCAGAGCTAATTTCTCGCAGTGATGACAACACTGAGTATCAGCAATGAGCACCACTGATAAAACACTCTTTCTGCCCTAGCATATTGTTGGGATGCTGCATCTGGCCTGTGTGAATGGCATTCATTATAGCTGGTACACCAAGATAATGATATGCTGCAGCCAATTATGTCATTCACTTGCTCTCTCGCCAATTAGCTCTGCCTGCCTGGCTGGCTGGTTCCAGCAAGGACTGTGCCAAGACTAAGAAAACTTCTTCAGCCTTTGAGAATATGCATAATGTGGTTTCAGTCAGTCTTCAGCCACCTTCAGGAATCTCAGAGCACAGACAGATGATCACAACCAACAAGAACAAACTTCTTTGGAAAGGCCTTGCACAAACGTGAGTGTTCAAAGTAAGCTGGTGCTTTTCTAAATAATTTGGTGCTGTACTGCACAGTGACAAATCCTCATCTAGACAGAGCCTCCTTTTATTTTCTCATGGCTATATTCTAAAATGGACATACCCTTTTTTTGCAGGTAAAGCAGGTTCTAGATACCCTGTTAGCCAAATCCTTGGTACAGCCATCATGTGTATCTCCTGCGAAGGCAGCGGCCAGCCAAGGCTCTGCTCCTGTGTTGCTTAAACCATCTGTTGTGTAAACACATATTCAGAAAATCCCATTTATACCTACACAACTGTACCACCTCAGGGACACAGAATATCAATTTCTTCCATAATCAACTCAGAGGATGGCTTTGCAGATGCCTCATTCAATCACCACACAGCAACAGGTATCTCATTACATAACTACACCATAACGCAGTGCAAAACCATATAAACAACATGCACACTTGTACACACTCAGATACATATCTGTGAGAGAAGAACAGCAAGAGATGTAATTAGTTTAGTCCGTAACTTAATGACCACTAATCGCTTTCATAGCTGTGTAAGATAAATTAATCCTACAGGCAGATATAATCGGATGTCAAGCTCTGCAAGTAAATGACCAACTGTGGGTGTTGAAATGGAATCTCATTCACCATTCCCCAGTTACACCAGCTGACAAGTTGTGGAGGGGGGAATAGATTCTGTGGCTGTGGCTTTACATAGAAGGTACATTTATGTTCAAAGTAAGCAAGTATTCATGTATTCAAGACAGATGACAATTCTATAAACACCTCTTGCTGACCTGCAATCTTTGCATCTTGGCTATGCCCATCTGTAAAATGGGAATTCTAATACTTCTCTTCTTTCTGCTGTTTTTTCTCTCCTCTTCCTCTAATTCCTTCTCTAACCCCCCACTAGAGAATTCATCGCTCTTGCAAACTCTTCAGCATGAGAACTTTTTCTGAATATGTATTTGGATGAATTAAAAGAATGGAGCTGCAAGGCTCAGAGGAATACAAATGATACAATTATGGTACAGCAAGTGGAGACTTCATGGTTTGACTCATTCTCACAGACTACATAAAAGAGTGACAAGTCAGATATTCCTTTTCTGATAGCAAAATACCCAGTTGTAGACATACTCTAAAGGCTTAGCTGTGGTCAAATAATAATTTCCAGATCAATAAGCCTAATGCAATATTTATGTAGGCTCTACACTGTAATTATGCCAAGACTGTGAGTTTAATTTCATATTACTCCTGCTGCAGGTGTTCAGAGGTGGGCAGCTGTAAGAATGCCTGTCCCTTTCAGTCAGAGCCCATAGGAACTGGACTCAATTTACTGTTGCACAGCACAGTGACTGGGACATAAGGGAGTGGGACTTACCATTCTAGGGGAAGATCATTCTAGAGGATTCAGAAGAATGGTAGGAATGGCTGCATTTCAGTTGCATGTTTTCAAATCTAACTTTGCTTCTGATTTATGTGCTTTTTTTGGCCTCTTATTTTCTTCCTGAAGAAAATATTATGGTTACATAAGCTTGTTTTTATTTTTCTCTGCATGTCACTTGTTTCTGTCACAGATGGACTGAAAACCTTTTACCAGATTTAACGTTGCTTTGATAGATCGGGGAGGAGTACGAGGGATGGGTTATATGAGAGACCGTGCTCTCTGTGATCGTGTGGGGGGTGGGGGGAGCAAGGCTGTCAACAGAGAGATGTGAATTGGCATCATAGGTACAGGAGGAGACAACACAGACAAATAGAAAAACAAACCAAAGGCTTTACAATGACAACAGCGTGCAAACCAGAAATTACAACGTGCAGCTTTCCAAACCAGCCCATCACAACCCCAACCTCAGGGTGTCTGTGCACGTATTTACTGAACTCTCATCAACATCAAAAGCCTTCCTCCCCAGAAGCTAAACCCAGTTAGGTGTCCCTTCACAGTGCTGCCTCATCTGCCACAGGACAAAAGCAGCAATAACAATGTACAGGGTAAAAAGAGAGATGAGTAATTGTGGTGGATGGAAAACTAGATTAGCAGGATCCCAGCAAGAGCAATCATTTCTGTCGCCAACAGAGAGAATCTTTTCAGGCAAAAGGATAACAGGAGATACTAGCTCTGTCACTCTTATCTTCAGCAGGATACTGTTACCTGTCTTCAGGCACTAAAAGAGTCTACCAGCACTGGAAAGTTACCTGCAATGTATCTTTTTAAACCAATCAAAACTTCACTGCTCTGGCAATACATTACAGCATTTAAAGTCTGCCCAGAGTCAATAGTAATTACAGAAATTTATCATGATTGCCAATCATGCCATTCCAACCCAGGGTGCCTGTTATTGCTAAATTACAGTTTGTCAGCCTTGATTTATTTCCACAGGACACCAGCCCCTTGACAGCTAGAAGTGGGACTGCTCATAAGATTGGACAACAGGCATTCCATGTGCTGGGAAATGTTTGGGTTGGGTGGCTTGGTTTGGTTTTCTGAGCAGGCACTGGCATCGTTTCCAGATTCTGATTTTTTGCTACCTGGGGAGGATGCTAACGAGTCCTCACAACCAAATACAGAGCATGGAGTAACCTTCAGTGCGTCTCCACTACAGAGTGGATGCTAAATGAATGCCTCAGGTTACAATAATTTCATTAAAAGTGAGAATCACACCTCTCTCTCATCAATATGGGCTCTGCCAACAAAAAGACAAGTCTTCCTCAGGGAAAATTCAGCCCCTGCTTGGCTAGAACTTTATTCTTCTCTTGACACCTCCCCCAAGCCTTCAGACAGCAAGAAGGAGACAAATAAAGTGATACAAATCTCTGAGCATCCATGAGGAAGGATGGATGGAAATAAGGGATAAGGATGTGGGCAAGGACACTTAAATTAGAGCGCTTCCCAAGAATCTTTTCCTTCATATTTCACAAGGCAATGTCCTTGAGCTTATCTTTCTGTAGCACCTTCATTTTCACACAGGGCTCAGTAACCTTATCTACTGATTCATAAGCCACATGCCCAACTCTGACCCTGTGCCAGCTTTACACTCCTGTACACTGACAAGTGGTGTGAAAGTCCTGTGCTCGGCGCTGACAGAACCTGCACAGAGGCACAAGCACTGAAACGCCAGGACAGAGCTGAAGGGTATGGGATGTTCTGAAACCCTGGCGACACTAAAGTGAAAATAAGATGACCCATACAATTCCAAAGCCATTAGCTACTTCTTTCTGTTTCTACAGAAATATAAATTTCAGCAGCTGGAAAGCAAACCAACGTTTCAAAACTGATCTCCTGTACAAATATTTCCACTAAACCAGCACAGACATAAACCCATTTCTTCAGCAGACAGTCACTGAGCTGCTCAGCGTATCTCATCAGGGGGTTGGTGCAGAGGCAGCTTTTTAACCAAGCAACATTTTGTGACGTTTTCTTTGTTTCTCAGAATTGTAAGTATTTAGATGAAGAAGTGGAAACAAGAGTGTGAAACTGTCCAGCCTCTGAACAAGTGAATGGAAATTTCCCACACTTGAAAATATCCTTTAATAGTGCTGAGATTCACAGACTGTTCCACTCTAAAGCTGAAAGGCAGCTGCATACTCACCTGGACAAATGTGTGGAGTGACAAAGGTCATAAAAGATTCATTCATTAATTTTTGTTTCTAGCTCAAAACTGCAGCATGAGCCAAACTTTTTCCTAGAAAGACACTAAGTCTTCATTTAAAAACTAAAACTTATGGATTATTTACCTTGGCTCTATATAAAACTTCACCTCTGGGGACTGAACCTCCATTCTTATTTTTAATACATTTCAGGCACATTTTAAGTAGTTGCTGATCATTTACCTTCCTTCGTAATCAGATGCAATTAGAAATTACTGTCCTTGGCAATGAGATGTAATTAGGGTTTCTGTGATAGTCTTAACACCCAAGGCAATCTTCCTCCCATCCCCTCTGTTTACAAGGGAAGTTTCTTCTGACTATTCCAGCTAAGAGCTGTGGACCTTCCTGTGTCCTGCTGCAATTAGCTGTAAATGTCTGTGAACATGCATAATGACTAACCTCCCAAAGGCTCATCAAATATTCAGCAGCTCTGCATTGCTTTCAGTAGTGGTATCAGCCTAGGTGTACATCTGTTTGTGTGTGTGTGCTCACACAGGGACACAAAAAGGAAGGAAGGGGAAAACCATATTTTTAACAAATGATGCGACTACTTCTTTCCAAACTTCAAAGTGTGTTTGAGGAGAGTGTGATGTATGGTGCAATCTCCACAGACATCTTTAACCTCACACTTTGCTGCAGCACGTGCTGTGCAATTAATGCAGGCAAAGCAAGGTTTGGTCCTCAGAATCAATGGAAGGTCTGCAAGGCTCCAGCTGCAAGCAGGGGTGCTGCACAAAGCCTTGCTGAAAGAGGTGAGAATTTGAGAGTATGACCCCTGGTACATCAGAGTTCACAAGCTTATGAAACATGATTTATTTTAATTGGTATATGTTGGAAATTGGAGATGACTAGGAGAGGAATTTTTTATATCACTAGGAACATTACTGCATGAATCCAGGATACTGATTTGGAAGAATGTTCCTTTCTGAGTGAAATCTCTCCTAAGAAACATTTCTTCTCTTCTTGTTTGGTCACTGCTTCTTCTATAGAACAGACTGGCATGATTAATCCAAACAAGAGGGATTAATTGGACAACCTTCTGTGTCCTGCAAGCAGCTCAGGGAATTGGCAAACTATTATCTGCTCAGATCCTCTGTTTCATCACATGAATCACCCTGCCTTGAGCATCACTCTATATAAAGCACAAATGGAGAGGCTGCCAAGTGTCTTTCCTTTTTATTTATTGTGAGCAATTTTCAAAATATGTAGCCACTTTATTATTTTTCACCTTCCTGTCCAATTAGTCCATGTTCTCACAGCTGATTTTTCTTTGTAATTCACTTATTTTTAATTGGTGTGGAGTTCTGAGCTGCAGCAGTTTTGCAGAAATGAAATATCTGAAGAGCAGTTGAACCATGTCTCTTTACACCTCTATAATTTCTCTCATTTAACAAAAAAAGTGGTGCTTGCTGCTGCAATCAGTGGATGTGGAATGCCTTGAAAGTGCTGAGACAAAACCAAATGCCATTTCTTATCCCTACAGCTAAGCCAAGGGGTTAAATTCAGATTTACAATATCTAATCCTGGAAAAACAGCAGTTCCAACGTCTGACCATCAAGTTACGAATTGTGCACATGTGGGCACGTATTTGTGTTCAGTCACACGGGCACAGAAGTTTCCTGATGTTACATTTCTAATAATTTCTAAATTTCTAGTATTTTCTGTGTGTCGCTTGAGGCCTTGGTACAGATTCAGTGGTCAAACTACTAATGTCTGCTGCTGGAAAGCCTTGCACAGTATTTCAGCTTTTTACTCTGATATAACCAATATGTGAAGTTTACCTCTTTCAGCCCTTCGTTGTCCAGGTTTCTGAGGTCTAGTCCTGTAATGTTCTTGCTGTAATGTCCAATGGAACTAGCTGGGACTATTCTGCTTACTTTAGCAGGTGTCATATCAGGCAGTTCATCACACTCCTCCCAGTCACCAGAAACCCCATTCACCCTTCTGGATGCCTTTTCCTCGGTAGGTGAAGATACAGTCAATAGCATTATCTGCAAAGTGCATATTGTGTACATTAATCCCACTGCCAATGCTGCAAAAGGGTCAAGCAAAGAATAAAGTAGGACACCATGGGCAAAATTCTTTGGATTGCCAGCTCTATGTGATAGATCACAGGGGATTTTCTGTAACTAGCTTGAAAAAGATACGGGAACGGGAGGCAGAGTCCATTACTGACAGAAGAAAAGGCCTGTCAGAAAACCCCAGGCAGCAAGGATGTAGCTGAGATCAGTACAAGGGAAAGTTTCTGCAATCCATCAAGAGAACTGTGTGCAGGTGACCCACGAATCACCTCACACCATTGTACTTTGCAGCAGGCAGTCCTTGTTGGAATTGCCCCTCTGGGCGATGAAAGCACTGGATGTGACACTTGCGAATTTGCCCTTTACTGCTGCAAACCCAAGCTGTTAAATATCACGCTCTTTTGGCTGTGATTTACTCTATTTATGGCCCTCCTCCCATCCAACCTTTCCCTATCACAAGGGATCAATTCTGGACATACAACAAAAGGCAACAATGGTTTTAATAAAAAACAGAAGGACAGGAAAGATTGATTTTGCCAATGAAGACAGGCTGTAGCAATGAAGAAAAAGAAAGCAGGCAAGCAAGAAAGAATAATATCAATAAAAAAGCACATTGGTGGCTATACCAGCCCATAGGCACATTTATAGCAGATGAAACCAACTGTGTTGTTCTCCTAATATCCCTTGTTTCTTCTGTATTCAACAACTCCTCTAATTTAAAGGTGGGTACCAAAAACCATTCCTGAGGTTTTTTTGTTTGACAAGAAAAGGCTTCAAGGAAGAAGTATAGTCCTGTAAGACCTATATAAGTCCTGATGCCAAAAAGCTGATTTCTCTTTTGACCTTGTCAAAGTCTTGCTAAACTGAAGTGTTATTCTGCTTTGGATAACATTCCAGGCTTGGCAAAGTGCTGTCAAACAAAAGCCACTCAGAACTGTGGTTTGGCTGGTTCTTTTTCCACACATTTAAGGGAAGCACTCCAGTACAGCATGTAAGCAGTCCAAAAGAGAGCTTTGCATTAGAACTCATAAGATAGCTGATTTTTTTCCTTTGGCTTTTCATATACGATATCATTTTCTTGTGAACATAAATAGGTTGAATAGTTTCAGGTATTTAATGTCCTCCCTGGATGAGATGTAAGCAGAAAAGGAACTGTGTTCTGATGAAAATATTCTCCATGAAGTATTTTGCAGCCTTGGTGAAAGAGATGTATTATGTGTCATGAGAAGTGCTAAATATGGAAAAGAGCTGTTTATAACATGACTTTAAGGTGATCAAACTTCATGTTGACTTTCATTTGTAATCATCTGCAAAACCAAAACATGTTCTAAAGCAAATTAAATCTTTAATAGCTGGAGCCAGAGATGTCATCTCAATGTGCTCAGAACTATGCCTGGCTCCCTCGGGGACCAGAGCTAGGAACTGCAGCAAAGGGTGTAAAGCAATCTTGGAATTTGCCACCATTCATGTGAAACAAATGTGTTACTCTGCAACCTCAACAGCAACACACTGTTCAAAACAGCCCACGGCAACATTTTCAAGAAAAATTAAACCAACTACTCCAGAAAGCTGCCTTTGGCAGGAGGCTTTTGAGTCCATGTGCTTGAAGAGCATTGAAAGATGTAATACCTGCCAAAAGAAAGTATCCTGGTTCCTTCCTCACAAATTCCATCCACATGCACAAATTCATCAAAAGGATGCAACCTAAGAAAACAATTCCTTCAGCTCGAAAGACGCTGCGCTTGAATAAACAAAGCTTGGCTTATTTGAAATGTCTTTGCACAGAAGCAGAACGGCCCAGGTGCTTCAGCAGGACAATCTTCAACAGCTTTTATGCTGCTTATGTTCCTGCACACTTGAATTTCTTCTGAAAAAGAGAGTGGAGCACTGGATTGTCAGCCAGTACAGATGACACTCGCTTTTGTCACAGAGAGGAAGTAAAGCTGTGACCCTTACAATGGAACGTAAAACCAGGGTTTGCTCTCTTCAACGAAGACAGACTTCACGCAGCCAGAACGTGAGTTCTTAGAGTAAGGATATAGGATGTGTATTTGGGCATAACACACAAGTTTCAAAGTCATGTAAAAAATTTAATTGGCATCGCTTAAAAGGCAAAAATCACCCTACCATGAACTGGCAAGGAAAAACTCCACAGAAGCTACACTGACTTGGAACCAGATTTGGCTCTCAGTTTATCCTGAATGAAAAGTCAACTGGGAAAATAATGTATTCTTTCAGTTTCATGACAAAATTGCAACCTTCCTATCAGCTATAAAACCTTAGCAGTTTCTATCAGGTATAAAAGTTGTCAGTTCAATCACAAAAGGAACCTACTGTCAGGCACAACAGTTTATGAATGAAATGTGGCACCTGGTACTGCAAATACTGACACAATATTTTTCCTGCCCATCTTTATGGTGTGAGTCAAGTTCTCCTCATATTTGTACCAATAATTCTACGTTAGTTCCAGAGTTTTTCAGAAGACTGTTCCAGATTCATATCACCGAGTTTAAAAGGGAATGTGGCATCTTCTCACTTGAGTGTACATCAGCCTGATTCAGGAATTCATTGTCTCCGAAACACAACACATAACAGTGTCACATGTTGTACAATACAGAACACCAGGATGGGAAAGTAGTTTTAACAACTGAAATTTAGAACTACTGTTATAATTGGGGCACAGAAATGAAGTGTCATTCATCACCAGGGAATAATTATTTTGGTATAGACTGTGTAACTACATCTGGCTGTTACCCAGTTACAAAGCACAAACTCTGAAGGACTCAAAACCTTTCTAGAAAACCAACTTGTGTAAAGCAAGGTAGAAAAGCTTTAAAAAAACCCTTTGCTATTCAAAGCATGAATGCCCCCTCAACCCAGTATTTCTATTGAATTTATAGACTGTTCTTATGAATACATGTCGGTCACTCTGGCACGCTGCTGGGTTAAGGGTTCTCTCATCTATCGATCTCAGCACAATAAAGAGTCATCAGAGCCACTGAAATTTGATTTTTATGTGATGGAAATGTGCTGAATCATAACTTACTGTTACACCCACGTGTTTCAGAAACATTTATAAAACAGAGGTAGGGAGAGGGCTTAATCAAATCACGTTCAATGCATGTAGGATAACTGTCTTTAGAAGACATTGAAGGGTCACCAGAAAAACCCTCTCTGGAGAAAGAAGCCCTAAAATAAAAATGTAAACCAGTGGGAGTTGCAGAAAGACACAAAATCATGGCAATGAAAGCCTAACTTTTGTTTCTAAGACACTCAAAGAGTTATAAATGTGTGTGTGAATGACATGATCTCAAGAAGACACAATTTTGCAGCTGTTTACGCTGATGACTTTAGTTTAAGTGAAGAAAAGGGCTGTGAGCTCAGCTCTCATTGCTGCAGCAAACTGGTGAAGGTGTTCACACTTTACAAGTTCAGGCCAAAGAGAGAGAATAGTGGACCATAATGCTTGATATAAAGAACTGACTGGAACAAGGCTGGGATTGCAACTCATGCAGTGAATGCCACTGCACAAAGAGGAAGGCAAATTTCAACCCAAATGAGTACAGTGAAGCTATCAAAACATTTCATATCTGTTGTTACCATGATAAATGCCACAGATATACCAGTAACTCAGTCACACACTGGATTAAATACAATCCAAACAAAAGAGTTCTCACTGTAAGTGAGACTCATAAAACCTGTCCAAAGCCATGTGCACAAAGGTTTCAGTGAAACAGAAGAGGTTGGTTTGTGATGTTTGTCTATGTATATAGAGCTCATCACAGGTTTAAATCAAATATATCTCACTTCAACTAAACCAGATCACCATGAAAAGAGTTAACAAATGCAGAACCTCACCAGCATTTACTGAGTCTTGGTTTTGTGCAACTGTGTTTTTCTTTTCCTTTAAGAATTTAAAAATTCTCACAGATTTTAAAACAAGTTCCCTGGTTTTAAAATGTAAAAGCACAGATAGTATCTGATTCTTCATATCTTATTGCTTCTGCTTCCTTCCCTGAGTTGGGTTAGGGTGCATAAATACTTAATGAGAACCTTATTTATGTAGTCTCAAAAAAAGATGAAGCTTCAAAAAGTATTAACTCTGGGAACCTCTGGTATAATAATTGGTTTCATGTAAGTATAAAAATTAGTTGAAGAGTATATAAATATAGAATATAATTTAAGTTAAAATGAAAAGTTTAGATACTAAATTTGCAGGCAAGCACACTAAAATAGCAATAAACTCAGCTGCATCTAAGAGCAACAAAAACAACATTGGCTTTCCTTTGTGCCAACAAGACTGACAAATGTGAACAGTTACAGCAGGATTTGAAAAACATTCTGGGTGATAGAGAACATTAAACTTATTGTTACTGTTGTTGTTGTGATCATGTATTAGTGGAGGTATTACAATGACATTGTGTAAATTAAGTTCTATTAATTAGCTGCTATATTTCACCCTCGAGATGGCATCACTTCAGAAATTACTAACAAGAAAACTAATTAATGTCAACTTAGTTGAAAAGACAGTGTCTGTGGTGTGGCTACCTTCCCAACAGGGGCCAGACTTAGATCCTCCAAGTCATTCACAAAGGTCCCATCTTCACTGCCATCTCAGTATTCAAGGAAAAGGAAAACACATCAAGGTCAGGCTGCCACACAGATCTCCCCCACTGCTATTTACCTTGGGCTAACAAACAGCCTTGACTTGACCTTCAAGCCCAGCTACAAGTGCCACATGTTCTGCACTCTGAGGTCACTCTCCTGCATCCCCAGCCCAACCCACGCTCCTGGCAGGTCAGGTACCCTGGCTCCCAGTGACCAGAGCAGCCCTCTGTCTGCAGGCCAGCTGGAGCATGTGCTGTAGCTAACTGGGTGTTCCTTCTCTGTAGAAAAGTACTCCTCGTTATTTCTTGAGAGAATTTACTATACATTGTGTGAGATTACAACCCCAACACAAACCCATCAGCCTATTTCACTACTTGAAGTGAAATAATGAACACAGCTCTATTTAGCTGTAAAAACAGCTTAAAATAAAAGAGGTGGGTGTTGACATTTTTGTCTCTTACAAAGTGATTATGAAAGTAAACCTTATATTTGATAAATATATATCACAGACAATATCTTAGAAGATAAATGTGACTACTGCTCAGAGCAAAGACAGAGTCTGTACAGATTTTACTCTGAAGCAATGAAAGGAGTAGACTGCTGTGGAGACCAGTCCTGTCCTGTTCACTGCAGGGAGGGAGCAGCCTGAGGGGAAACCTGTGCATCAGCCCAAGAGATGAATGCAGCTTGGAGAATCACCTCCAAGCCAGCCTTAACTACACCATTAGCAAGAATGATGTAAACTCAGAATAAGTCACTGCATCCCTCTCTGTCTTGACAAAACCATCGCCATGTGCTGCAGAGGCCAGGCTGGGGAGCTCTGAACCCACCAATGCCATCTGAGGGTCATTTTTACCTTAGGGGGGAACAAAGAAGGATTTCTGCCCTGGAGAGCCCTTTGGGGACTCTTCTTGCCAAGGGAGGTCAACCCAGCTGAGGAAGGAGCTTCTGGAGACAACCTCATCTGAGACCATTCCTGCCTGTCCTGATGGCAGCGCAGGCTCGTGCCAACGAAGGGGCAGACGGCAGCCTCTACCTTCCAGCCCTGGGCTTCAACACTTTCAACACTTCATGCCTAATGCCTGTTACAGCCTGTTTAACCATCCTCATGTCTAGTGCACCATTTCCTTTGAAAGGCCACCACTAACTTTCAAAAAGGACTGCTGCAGATTCCAGCTACACTTGGTGCCAGACGTTAACATGCTGCCCAGCACCATCCAGGCACCCAGGCACCCCCTCCTCCTGTGCTTTGTTTTCATGAGATTAGATAATTGATTGTGCTCTTCCTGGGAGTGAGTCAGAGCCCATCAAGACAATTGCTCGAGCTTCAAAGGGCTTTGTAGAAAGAAATCTCATGTATTGATTTGTTCAGCAAAACAGGGCTTTCAGCATTGAGAGCTGCAGATTTCCTGCACAATTTTCAAAGGGACATGAGAACAGAAGAACTTTGAAGGCATCTGTGGAAGGCTGCTATTCCAGCAGTCCAAGTTTTCAGTCAGTTTTGCAAAATTTCCTTTTGAGTTTATTCTTTTGAAGAAAGAAGACATGCTCCTTTCCTCCTCTGGGAAAGAAACCGTTATTAAGTAGTTTATAAATGTATTAATAAATCATTGATAAAATAAAACCAGAAAGTGTTTGTTTTTTGTTGCCTTCTAGAAAACAAAAGCAGGAAAAAATTACTTCTCCTTGCCTAAGTAACTGGGGAATATGTAGGATGAGACTCTGGAAACTATGTCAGTGTTTACCTAAGCCTTAATTTTGGTAGTGTATCTATTCATGCAGCTATACCAATAGAAAAGCAACAGAAGTTTGCTATTGCCATCACATGAGTGTGACAGACAGACATTGTGTTAGTTTGTCCTTTTTTAGGCATTAAAATTCATAACTATTCAGAGGCCAGGATGCACTGCTCTTGCACCTTTACTATGAAAACTATGTGATCATCATTCTTTGGACCAATCCCTTTGCAAAGCATTAAATACATTCTTATGTTTTTACTTTCAAATAGCCTTGTGTGTGTTCTCATTCTTGAGAGTACCCAGGCTGATCTCTAGCACACTGTGTGCACCAGAAGGGAACATAGCTGTTCTGTACTCACTGGAAACAACTGCAAACACTTACCCACTGTCTCCAGCATCATTTTCCTTTAAAAATTAAGTTGGCTGGAATAACACAGTAAGTGGGTATAAATTATTTCATCCCTATTTTAATCTTTGTGGTGTTCTCTCCCCCGCCCCTTAAAAAAAAGAACACAACAACAATAGAAAAACAAGCAGGTATCAGGACTGTTAATAATTGATGAAGCATTTGTAAACCCTTAGCAAATGAACAGTCAAGTGACACATGAATAAAACATTTGGAAAAAGAGTCTCTGACAGCTAACAGCATTCTGAAGCAGAGCATAAAATACACAGGTATTCTTTGAAAGCAGCATATATGCAATGTGAAAAATCAGTGTTCCATACTGAAGGCTGTGTGGAAGGTGACTGTACTAGTTACAGGTTTCAGCACAGTATCTCATCCCTTCAATAACAGCCCCATGGTATGAAGTTTCTGCACTGCTCTGTTCCTTAATAGTTGCTGCATGACTAATACATTCCCTAGCACTGATGTTTCGCTGAAGCAAACACTCCTTTATTGATGTTATTTACTGTTCACAATTTACTGAGGGAACATTACAATGCTAGTACCTTCTCACTGTTGTTTCACCAGGATACTTTTGTATTGCCACACATACACAAATCTCTACTTCTGCTTCCTACCATGCCACAGTATGTGTAAAAGACCATGAAAACAACGTGTGCAGTAAATACAGAATGCAGTGACTAATACAATTGGAATTGGCATGACCTGAATTTCATGTATTACCCTACATATCCTACTGACCTTGCTCCTGCACAGAGAGAGGACCTCTCTTGTTCCTTCCATCAAAACAAAAGGGATGCTTCACTGCCTCAGACTTTAAACAAAAAGACAAGAGGATTCAGCAGCTCTCAAACAATGGCATTAAGATTTCATCATACTGTCAATGACAGATCTCATCAACCTGTTTCAGTTCATAGGTGAATATAAGAGAGATTTCAGTGAACAGTATTAAACATGGAGATTAAAAATGAAAGAACTGCATAATGTCAACCACACCAGTTGCATTGAGAGGAGTCAATCAATAACCCAACTCCTAAACTCCACTGCGGGGCTCAGAGAGGTGACGGATGATGTTTAAGGCAGAAAATGGGTGGCTTTACAATGGAAAGTGCATCACAAGAAATTGTGATGCCACATTGCTAAATATAAAGGCATCTTTGGGCTGGCTTTTTAAAATGGATAATAATGATATTTAGATGTAGCCTGTGGAGTACAAAGAAATGCTTTCTGAGGTTCCCCACGCAGAGCTTCGCTGGGAACCCCGGCAGCCTCGCAGCAGACGATCAGCGTTGCTGTTTCCTCTCAAAGGTCATCAGAAGCTCACAAGGTGCTGCTTCCATTACACACCAGCTATACTCCCTCCTTTTTGCATTTCCATTTGCAAGTTATAGATTTCCTATACATTTCAATTATGGTCCTCCCCCCCCCAGTTAAATGCGTTGCTGGGGTAACAAAGGTTTATCAGAGCAACAGCAGAAAGAATTAGCCATTTGATAACAAGTGTCTTTCCGTGGGGGCATTTGATTTTTATAGGGTGGGTTTTGCAAAGGAAAGGGAGATGTGGGGAGGGAAAAGGGGCAGAACTGACAGTTTTGATCGTAAGTCAGAAACCCTGTTCAGCTGTCAAAGGTACTGTTAGGAGAAATTACCACAACGAAATAAAGGATGGAAGAAGGAAAGAATCTCCCTTGCTCGGGAATGTTTGTACATTTTAAGTGGCAGTTTGAAATGTGACACACAAAACGCTTGACTGAACCTTGCATTATTTTTTCCCTTCAGTTCTAATACAGAAAGGCTGGTGAGGAGAATGTCCTGGATGATCCTGTCAGAGTCACTGCATCACAAACTTAAAGGCTTGTCATTCTAATAAAGAACATCTATAGAGAGGATAATAAATATATAACACTCAGTTCTGCTTTTTAAAGCACTTATATACATTTTTCATGTAGATTTTATTGTTTAATATCAAGTTGGGGGAAGGTTTTATGCACCATTAAACAAGCAGATCCTGACAATTTTTTAACTGCACAGACTGAGGCCAGATTCTCAGTTCTGAGACATGAATTGATTTCAGTAGACAGTTAATAGCAAGCCCATGTTAATATGAGGTAACTGAAGCTCCATAAACTAATAGAATAATCCCATAGATTGTTTCTGCAGGACTGGGAGTAAGGGCAGCCCCACTGCCCCTGTACCTTGGCTCTGTATGTAGAATGTGTTGCCCTTTCCAGCTGGGTACATCCAGCGTGTTCCCACTGATGTCCCTGCAGTTCATTGCATTTCCCCTCCGTGCAACTCAGCAAACTACAGCTCCAAACATGAGTTTATCTCCAGCACCACTGAAAATGTGATTCCCTCTCCAGGCACTTTCTCAATTAACATTTGCTAAATATAATATTCTTATTCTACAGTTAGCAGTTGTCCTGTTACCTATTCAGCAAAGATATCAAGCAGGTGTAAATCTCTGGTTTCACCTCCATCAATATTTCTGTTCCTGTCTGTCTCTTTAATTGCTATTGACTGCAGAAGGTATTTTTGCATTGAGGCATGAGGTAAAGTGATATTGATTACAGTAAATGAACTTTTCTGTAGTCTGAGTCAATTGGGAAGGTACAGAGAGGAAACTGCAAGAATGTTTATCTCACACATGACTAAAATTCCTCTTTGGAAACTCTCTGCTTGACCAAAAGACTGTGTAAAGTGAACTCACATTTCTACTGTTCAATGCAAAAACAGTCAAGCTGCTGTGACTTTGGACAGAAGGAAAACCAGCTTCACTTGCTCGATGTATTGAAACAGAAGTGAAGGAAATTAGAACAAAACCAGATTTAACTTTTAATCCCTCACATAAGGAGCTTTTGCCATGTAATTTTTTTATCACAATTGCATCTCTCATTCTGGGGAAATAATGCTAAGAAAATGAAGAAATCCCTAGCAGCAATGTTCTTGATTTCATACATCTGTTGGGACCTAGTGCCACATTCAGCTGCGTTTGTGACTGAAGAAGTGTGAGGATGCAGGCACCTGCCACGATTCAGCAGCGTGTTTGAAATATTCAGGGCACAGAGTGTTACTCCCCATTTCAATGCACTTAAGATGTATGGCCACATCACTCCCCTCACAGCTGCACAGAAGCTTTATTAATTTAAGCTTCTTGTAAACTAAAAAATAATACTTGGATCCCAAGTAACACGAAACAGTCATTTCTTTAACAGCACCATCTAAATATCCCAGGTGAGGGCTCATCATGAAAGCTACAGACAGAGAAGGGGAAGAAAAGTGTCTTCTTCCTCTTTCACATGAGCTAAAGCAAACAGGGAGAAGGACATAATTCAGCACCCATGAAATGACGTACTTTGGCCCGACTATGTGCCTAAATCTGTGTGTGTGTGGCTGTCTATCTGTCTCTAGGTTTGGCCATGCCCTTAAAAGTCCTGGGGCTATGGTAAATGTTTCTGGGGACAGCCAATCCTTCTTACTTTCCAAGGCTTAATTCAGCAGAGGCATTGAAGTTCAGTATTTACACATTTAATTAAGTCTCATCTTTCTAGAATTGAGCCAATACACTCAATAAACACTCCTCACAGTTTTACCTTAATCCCTGGGAAGCTATTTTCTAAAGCACTGACTTAATTCATGGGTTTCAGTTCCACCTCTTATTTTTCTCACAGAATGTTTTTAATAGCACCTGTTTGCCTTCTGATTAATCACTGTATTTAATTTCATTCCAGAATCTATAGTACAGATGTAGGAATGGGTAAAAACCACCTTTATTACAAAACCTACTTGCTACACTAATTTCCTGTAAAACCATAATTCAAGCAATGACATTGCTCCACATAATTAATCAAATCCTTGCACTCCTGTTGCATTGTTACACAGCATGTGCTGACACACGTCAGGACAAGTAACAACCCACACGTTGTGCATTCCATTTATATTGCAAGTCCTTCAGCGCAGGCAGTCTCTCCTTATGTATCTCTCTCAGTGCCTTAATAGATAACAATCATCAACAGAAATAACTATCAGTCAAGACCTGAAAACCTCTTCTCAGGTAAGCTAAGTGCTGATCAGAGCAGCTGCCATCATTTGTTTCCCTCATTTCTTTCCACAGTTCTTCAGAACTACTTTGCACAAAGCTCTGGAAAAGGACTTACTGGAATCGCTTCTCAGGAATGCTTCAGCAGCACACAAATACACTATCAAAACATTTATTTGTCATCATTCTTTCCAGTTTAGTTTTATCTGTTAAAGTCATGCAACCAGCAGCAGTCTGAGCAGCCATCCAGTTCTGTCTACCTGGAAAACTAAGACCAGGTGTGCATTCAAATTCCTGAACATGCGTGTGGCAAATACACTTCTAGAAAGCAATCTGGCATTCTGAAGGCTTTCCAGCGTCCTCTCCCAGCTGACATTCCGTTGACAATGGATTGGAATATGGGTTTTTTGATGTAGATGATGGAAGCAAAAGCCTTCAAACTCCTTTTGCTCAGATCTGTGTGGAGCAAAACCAGGGTGGAACAAGGGCCAACCCCCATTACTTTACAAGTGACGGAGCTGGTGGGAATCAGCCTCCTGAGCTTTGCATTTTGATTACTGAGAGTCAAACCACTTCCTTTCCTTAACAGATTGCAGTTCACCTTTATCAGGCTCCTGTATTTACATTCAATCACATATTCTCCTTTCAGAGGCTCTTTTTTTTTATGGAAACATCAATAGTTTCCACCTCTCTCTGGACTCATTTAGTCTGTTTACAAAACACTATCAAATGTCGGTATCTCCTCAGCGATTCATCTCCTGACATTTCACTGTTGCTCCCCAAATCACCCGAAGAACAGAAAAAGTGTAACGAGATTCCTTAAATATTGGTGACGTTAAAATTATTTTCCACTTAATAATATGAAGCTCCTTGGTGCTGTTAAAGGAAATCCAACAGAAAACACTACAAATGTCTCTTAAATGTTTGCTGCAGCTGGAGGAACAAAGGATTCATAAAGAGGCTTAAAAGTGTATTAATATGGACAGTACTAAACCTACAGTTAGATCCTGGAATGCCTTTCACACAAGTGGATCTTACTGCACCGTGGAGACAATGCCCCGAGTCCACCAGCCTCTCTGCTCCTTCAGAACTTTTTACACTATTGCACAATGAAAAACACGAGTGACAGATAAATACAGATAAATACAAGCCCTTAAAATCAAATGGCCAAAGTTTGTTTCCTTTATTGCTTTCCTAAACTGGAAAATTCAGAATTCTATTTCAGTCTTCAGAGCATGCTTGTTTTGCATAGGGAAAAGAGAGTGAATCAGCAGTTTGGGCATAAATGATGGACTCATAATTCCAAGCTGGAGTACAGGAGGACAGCAGCACAATTTCCTTGCTGCTGCTGATATAAAATTATTCTGGAGGACAGGGGGAGAACAACATCCTGATTTGGAAATAGGGGAAATTAAAGGATCTCTGGCAGGCAGCAACTGGTACAGTTGGTACTGTTAACCCACGTGAAAGCTGTGATGAAATATTCAATGCAGGACAAATAAGTTAATTTCTCATTCTTTCATAAAGGCTCAGAAATTCACATCGGGCTTAAATAATCATAAAACTCAATATTTAGCACTTGCAGATTAACTTACAAGTCTATTGTTATTTTTCTCCATTTGCTATACTGACATCTAAGTGCTTCTGGTTTTACTGTAAACACATAGATTAGAGAGATTCTGAAAGGATGAAAGTGTCACAATGATTCCACAGGAATTATTTTTGCATCTGAGAAACTGGGTAATGTGGAAAGATAAGGAAATCACCACCCAATTTTTAGTTTTAATCTTGATAGGCTAGAGGACATCCCAAGTGGAAAAGTTCATCTGCCCCTGAGAACGTCACCTGAGTGGAAAAACAAGAAAACCACCAGAGTGAGTGACACGGCGACACAAAGATACCACGTGTGAGTCGCTTCTGTAGAAATCAAAGCCCAGGATAAAGTATTGGATATTTTCTTGCCTTCTGTCCTTGCTGCATTCATCAAGGGCTGCAGACTGAGTATAAAGAACTAGCCTTTAGGGCATAATTATACAAAGAAAATCAAACATTAGGAAAAGTAGTTTGCAGCTCTTTTTTTCTTTGGCTATCATTAAGTGAAGTGAAAGATGTAAATAACTTGACTAATTTATAATCACTGTGAAAATTCAGTGTTAGAAGGAAGATTCCTTTGAGAGTCGAATATTAGGCTTTTCAATTATTCCTAGAAGGGCAGAGAGACAAGACAGCTTGTAAACATGCAAACCACACCATCACATCAATGTGCAAACATCTGCAGGGATTAAGTCCGTCCTCACCTAGCAGAAGTTGGAGACTCCAGCTACAGGCAAAACTTCAATCACTCGTCAAAGTTTTTCCTTCAAAATATTTCACTTATAATGATATTTGCTCTTCTGTGATATCTTTCATCTAAGATCTTAAAGTGCTTTGCAGGCATTAATTAATCAAGCCTCAAATTGCACCTGGGAATCAGGAAAGCCTTGCTAATCATTTCATGGAGCAGTTAAATGGTTTGTACAAAGTCACACAAAATCGTTCCAACCACGGCCCCATGGTGATTAACACTGAATGGATGCACTGTCAGAGGAACCCACTGGTGGGTTTTTATTTGGATCAGTTGTGACTGATCTTCAAAACACCAGAGCACATAACACAGGGGTTACAGCAGCTGTACACTTCTTAGCACAGCTTTATCCCACTTGCAAGATGACTGACAGTACTTGATCTAGCCTAAAGCATTTTGGGAACACAGGGAAGTGCCTTGTCTCGTGAAGCAGGAGGTTCATAACCAATGTGCACTGCAAATAAAGGGTCTCATTTAATTTTTCTCTACAGAGCTTTACAAAACTGGGACTCCGCAGTGTAATGACTGGGCTGGACCCACAGCCCCCAAAGTCCATGGAAGATGCAGTGCACAGACATCAGACATATGGGGCCTTGTTAGAGGACAGAACTTGTTAGAGGAAAAGGTGACTGGACTTTATATCCTTATTCCTTTATCACACAAAGTTTTTCTCCTGCAAGTCAATAAGACTTTAGCAATGTGACTACAAATATACTAACAATTTCCAAGTGATCTGCTGGAATTAGTGCAACATGTTGTACATGCAAATCCAGCTTTCAAAGGTTTGCTTTTTGCTTTAATCACCAGCACTAAAAGAACCTAGTGTTTCCCTTTCATCTGGCAGCAAATTAATTATAAAAGCTATATGGTAATATGAATATTGTCCTACTGTAGATCAATGGCTTTGTTACCTTTGATTCTAATGTTATGCACTCGATGACAAAACCCAGATACATACATCCAAAAATATCAGAGTGGTAAATCCAGGTAAAGATTTAAATAGAAATGCTTTATCTTTTAATCTGTTGACTCAGTTGAAAGTTCAAACATACAGTTGACTTTGGTTCACTGTTTGGAAAATAATTTTACAGAATCCTAAATGTGCTTTGGGGGTTGTTCCTTGCTTTCAGCACTGAAGGAGAGTAACAGCTTCTGTGGTCTGGAGACCTCCCCAGCAGAGCCCTTCAAGTCATTCACAAAGGTCCCATCTTCACTGCCATCTCAGTATTCAAGAGGTAAAGGAAAACACATCAAGGTCAGGCTGCCACACACATCTCCCCCACTGCTATTTACCTTGGGCTAACAAACAGCCTTGACTTGACCTTCAAGCCCAGCTACAAGTGCCACATGTTCTGCACTCTGAGGTCACTCTCCTGTATCCCCAGCCCAACCCACGCTCCAGGCAGGTCAGGTACCCTGGCTCCCAGTGACCAGAGCAGCCCTCTGTCTGCAGGCCAGCTGGAGCATGTGCTGTAGCTAACTGGGTGTACTTCTTCAGAAAGAAGTGGCTGACGTTTATCTGGATTATTTAGTGAGATATATGCAAGTGCTGTAACCTTTAGGATTAGGCTCCTTTATGCTTTTGTGCTTTTCAGATTCAGATCCTTTATCACCATGTTTTGGTGGCTACTTTCCTCTCTCTTCCCTCTGCTTATCTATTGCTACCTGTGTTCCCCTTCTCCTCACTCTTCTGCAAGGTTCATCTGCTCTTTTATCTCAGCCATGACCAAGCTCCAAGAGCCGTGTTCCCACCAGTCCAAACAGCAGGCAGGCTCCACCACAGCTCATCACATTCTCATGGTACAACAATCCAAACATACCTGAAAGGTGTGTTTCTTATTACTTCCTTGTGTCTCAACTCCATAGTGATATGACAGGGGTAATCCTATTTCTATTCTACCTCAAGTGAATTATTTATCACAAGCTATAGTAAGGGGTTCACTCACACACAGCCAGTGGGAGTCTTCCTACCACACTTTGACTTTCATTCTTCTGTATCCCACTCTTCACACATTATCCCCCAACACACTCATTTCAAAGAGCATCTGCTATTCTTTCAGCTTAATTCTTTTTTCAGAGGAGGGAGTGGGGGGGTGGATGTGTTGGTATCAGATTAGAAGAAGAATGATGAGATCTTTTATTGTTACCTTCTTGTAATGCAACTTTAATGAACCTTTTGTGGTTTGTTGCACAACAGTGTAATAAGAAGCTGGGCTGTGGACTGTGCAGCTCCTGATCTCACTGAGGGAGCTTTTACCTTTGATGTGACTGTCAGAAACACCTTGAGTTGGAAGTGACAGTTTTAATGTTAAAGCTCTGTAGTGCTCTGTTTGCACATGTCTGATGAAAGTTAGTCATCTTGCAGCAATAAAGGCAAACCACTGTATTTAGGGCACTCTAATTACTCCTCTGTGTGCTGGAAATGGCCTTGTAAACTAAGCTCCCTTTCCCCTTCTTTTAATTATTATTTTGTTCTTAACAAGATAGAGATTAAATTGAATGCACCACATCAAAGCAGAGAAAATGACTGTTTTAGTGTACCTTGAGCCATGGCTTTAGTAAAACGTGATTATGGGAGTGTTTTATCTGCCACAGTGAGGGAAATCAACTGAGGACTAAATAGTTTCACTTTGCTCATGGAAGCATCTGTCTCTTTCATGGCTTTTGGATCACTGTTCTCATCATCACTTCTTTAATAGCAGCTTGAAAGGATGCTAATATTATGAACAATAATAACAATTACTTCCTTTCAAGCTCTCCTCCTCTCCAGCGTGAACTTGGATCTCCACAGTACGCTGACACCTCTTCACTTCATGCAGATTTCACCCGATAACTGTTGGCCTCATGAATACTGTGTTAGGCACGTGAAGTGAAACAGTGATCTGTAAGCTGAAGAGCTGGTAGACGAGATATAGAATAAAAGACCCTAGCTGGATGCAGCACATAGTTGAGGGTAACAAAACATCAGAATCAGAGAGCTGTGTTTATAAGCAATAGTCTTAACACACAGGTAATCTAAATTGCAATGAAACTACTTTGAAGGTATTAGAAGAGAAGGAATTCTTATGTGGGATCCAAAGGTGAGAATGTGATCTGAAAGCATATTGGCTATGCAGATTTGATAGTAGCGCCATGGGAGGAGGACAGGAGGGTAGGAGGCTGTTCCTAGGAAAATGTGGCCACGTCGCAGCACGAGTTTGGAATATAAAGAATAATAAATGATGTGCATCATACATATCTGCAAATGGCCCAACAAAACACATCCATTCATTTGATTCCAGTCTTGTTTCTAGTTTTCACTTGTAACAATATTGATGTGGCTCTTGCTTTGCTGGGTTTGCCCATATCCTCCCCCTCTTTCTGCCTCATTTGAAAAAAACCATCTGTTTTCTTTGATTGTCTCTGTTAGCACATTTGGAAGATCTAAGACCTGGTAGGCTTGAAAGCCATCTCTGAATATTCACTTAGTGAACTAATCTCAGTTGTGGCTGGACTGGCTTTACTCTCCCAGCAGTATTCTGCTATAAAGCCCTTTCTAAAAGCTACTCAAGAACCTGGGGTAGGAGGTCACAGTTCTTTAAATTTCTCAATGGTCTTTCACTTTTCTCCCTTCACTCCTGACTTGGAACAGTTCAAGGTAAATGCAACTGCTTCAGCTGCTGAAAGAGGATTATTCACTGCTCGAACATCATAAAAGTGTGCCTGGACACCATGGTGATGAACACAATCGAAATGAGAAGCTATTGTTCTTATTCTACTCTCAGCCATTAAGCATGCCATTCTTTCCCAACATCTGCACCCCAGAATAAACAAAGATTTGGATACCATAAGTATTGTATGATTGTGCTATTACACACACAGCACAGGTCTTGACAATCTGTTTTCTGGATCATAATTTTACCATGTATTTAAAACTTAAGAAGCACCAGAAAAGCTTTAGAAATCAACTCAAAAGAATTCTTGAGAGTCTGAGTGATGTATACGCAGCATGTGTCTGTTTGGACTGACATTTGCCAGAACACAGAAGCTAAAGATGAGCTGAAAGGCTTTCCTGATTTCTAACCAGCCTGAATATCGAGCTGTTTCCCTTTGCAAGAGATGACTACACCAAGCAGATGAAGGCAGCAAGACTTTTCTTCAGCTTTGGTTTAGACAAAAGGGGAGTCACCAGCTGTTGTTTGAGAGCTGTAAATCACACCCAGATCCAGCTGGTTTAGCTCAAATAGTCAGATAGTTTACTTAAGTAATTATGTGGCCTGGGACATGGAAGTTCAGGTTTTAATGTAAGTAGTGTTTTAATGTACTTTGTAAAGACTCTGACTCCGTTGCAATAGAATCACTGTGAATCACTACTTTATTGCTATGATATAAACGCTACACAACAAGGATATTTTGGCTGCCATTCCCCAGGGGTCTGTTATGCCAACATTCATTTTCCACTTGTTATCCCAGCAACAGGTCTACTCCATACCACTGATGGGTTTAGAATAGATGGAAATGTCTGCTAATGGACACACCCTCAATTTTGAGAAGAAAAGGGAAAGGGCAAGTGTGGAATGTTTCATGACCTCAGTACAGTGCTGAGTAAGGCAAATGTGGGTTCTCTCCCATCCCACTGCTCTTCCAAGTTCATTCCTATCTGACCTGTCACCCCCTCTCACACAGAGAACAGCAATCCAACACGGATCATTTGCTGGATTAATGGTAGGTACTGCACAGCTTTTGCACACAATTCAAGCCTGTTGGTTGGAATGATTATTGGTATGGAATCTATAAGTTACTATGTTAATCCTAATGAAAATATTCAGAGGAAATCACCTCTGTCTGCCTCTTCTGGGAGATGCTGTATTTGCTATTCCACTCCTTTATCCATGTGTGGACTGAAGGCACGAATGAGACACAAATATAATGTTTGACAATACCCATCCAACCACGTCATGTCATTTCCAAGTGAAATGTATCTCAGCTGAAGCAAGGCACACAAAATCCTACAGCTTGCTCTTTCAGACTAATAAGATCCTTTTTGCACCACGCTGGAAATCTCACCGACTTACTGGTGGTGTCTTGCACGTTTTTCAGACACAGGCAGGAAAGTCTGAAAGAACAGAGCTGAGGCAGAACTCAGTTCTATAGGTATTTCCCTTTTGACCAGAGGATTTCTGTATAAGCCCACAGAGGGATTTGCTGTAACACACTTTATTTCTTGGCAAGATCATTTATATAGAAAAATATTCTGAAAGATGCAGTAAACAGCTCAGAATGTGCTATGCTTAGGTAACCTCAGCAATACCTGTGCATCTGGTAAGCCAAAGGAAATCAAAGGAGATCAAGGACACATACAGACAAACTAAGAACTATGCTGCTGTAACAAACCATAATTAGAAGCAATCCACTTTACCTGGCAGATCTAAGAACTTTTCACTCTCAGCTTCCTGTATTATTTTATTTCCCAACATTAACTGAAACTGAGTATGTTCTGCAGATGATGGATAGAACCTTCTAAATGCCCACACAACACAGGCACCTAAAGTCCTCAGAAAGTCACTGAGAGTTACTCCCTGCTGTCATCTGAACTATTTTGTTATACCTTAAACAGAATACACAGAGCTGATGTAACTGGCTCCGTTCTTCTTTTTTTATTTGGTATTTCAGATGGTGTATAATTTTTAACAGTTTCTTTCCATCAGCTTTAACTGATGTTCTAATGGCTAAGGCACTATTTCATGTTTTAATCTCAGGCTTTTCCTATTTCTGTCAATGACTTCCATTAAAAGTCTCTGAAGTGACTTTTGCAGCATCCCAGCCCACTGCTGCTGTATTGAGGATCATGCTTCTTGACTTTTCAGACATGCTGGAGCTTTCCTTTTTTACAAAACGCTTCACCTTATCCTAATATTCTTTATAAAATGACAGAGTTAATGTTCAGAATGATGTGCATTGGCTCTCGGTCAGAAAATACCCGAGTTCTCACCTCTGTGATGGGCAATAGGTGATCTGATATTAAGACAGACACCTACCACACATCCTGCACAGAATTAAAGACAAAACAAAACCCACAAAAAAACCCCGCCTCAAGCCACCTAAAAGATGGTACATTGCCCAAGGCACAGAAGAGCTGCGCTGCTCAGTCCTTGTCCTGAGGTGAATGTGCCTGAACAGGGTACAGTGCACAGAATACTGAGATGCCAGAAGCAGCCACAAAACCTCAGTTCTGTGTCTCAACTGAAGAAATGGCAAAGTCTCCAGAGTGACCCTAAGCTATAACTGCACCCTAATCTAAGACTGTCAGCCCCAGAGATTGTATTTGGAATCTCCAGCTGTTTCCTGCAAAGGCATCTTCCCTGTTTTTCATTTAACAACGTTCCTGTGGGAACCGTTCTGGATTCATTCTGAGAGGCGGCAGCGTCTCACTTCCCACAGTGGCAAACAGCCTGAAAACCTGGTCCAAATGTAAAACTCCAAGCTCAGAGGGAGTTTATTCAGTTGCTTGTGGTTAGCAAGCCAAGATAAGCCCTGAATGCTACAGCAGAGATTTCAGACTGACTCAAAGGAAAAAAAGGAGAGCCTGTCCTCACAACGCACCAGGAAATCATCAGCCTTCATCAGCCTTCATCAAGCAAACCTTTCATCCAAATGCTTCCTGAATAAGTCTACTAAAAAACCCAACCCAACCTATCTAAAACTAACAGTTTTTCCAATATTCCCACTGGCACATGATAGCAGAATCAGTCACAGCTCAAGATGGGAGAGACAATGTGATAGTTAATACGTTGGGGGTGGGTTTTTTGCATGGCCTCTCTAAACTGGTCCCTCGCCACATCTTTCTGGATTCTGCTGCCCTGAGAACCTCAGTGATAAGTAACATGCTGTTGTTAACCTCTCTCAAGGAGAGAGGGGGATACAATTTCCTTTTCTTCATTCTGTGCTATGTTGTAATGTAAGAACAATAATATTCACTCCTTTGTAGCATAATTAAAATAAACTGCGGTGCTGTGGCATTTAGTCAATCGCAGCAGTCTTTTATTGCCTCATATGCCACAAATCCTCAGAGATTACAACTTAAAGCACATACGAATTTTCACTTTCATGCTCTTACTCAGAAGAAAAACACAGAGGTGTGGCAACAAGTGATCCATAGCCCACGACACTCACGGAGACTGATTACGGACACGGGGCATGCACTGCAAATGCACTGAAAGGAGCAACCTAATTAATTCAGTGGAGTTACACATGCTTAAAATTAATACAAAAACCATAATGCTTTTGGTCTTTAACTACAAGGGCAAATTAAATTTGCTGGCAACATGTGCCTTCTACCTACTGACCTCTGGGGTGCAGCGTTTCATTTGTGTCACAGCAACGTCACCCCTCTCCCGCAAGAGCTGTGGCACAGAGGGGAGGAAAAACCCAAAACATGCATGACAGCATCTGTCCTATCAATAAATACACCATTACAAAGCACTCATACTCGGTCCAAATTACAGCTCTACACTGGATATGCTGATACAAACAGGGCAATGGGGCCTTCCCTAGGAACAGGCAGTGGGATTTCAGCTGTAACTCCGGCTTTAGCGTTAACTTCTCACCAGGCCGTAAGTCACAAACTGAAAACAGTCACATCCTTAAAAATGTTGGCATCTTGTGGATTTTCTACATGATACCCAAGAAAGTTGAAGTCTGTATTACCATGATGAGTTTGAGAAATCCATTTCTCTATTGAGCACACGAAGCATTCTTGAAGAATCTGACCTCCGTTATGAGGAGTCCTGCCATGCAGAATGACAAGCCTCATTCCTGACCCCAGCTCTAGCAGGGAGTTTGTGAGAATAATAATTATGCAAGGAGTGCTAAAATCCTACAGCCATAGAGGTGCCATTGGTACTGGATGGGGTCCAAACATCAAACAGCTATCAGCAGATAAAACATGTAGATGATGACTCAGAACAAAGGATATAATTATATTATCTGATTAAGACGTGAAATAAAACCAACTGCATGCAATTAAATCTACCAGGTGCAGAAAATTTGTGAGCCAGAGGTTCAGCACGAGAAGCCACCTACATTCTGCAGTGAATGGACACATTCACCCAGTGTGGCACATAACATGTCAAACTCCTCCTGCAGATTTGAGGCCAAAGAACATGAGCTCAGGTGAATTCAGTAAAGGCACGTTTTCCTCTATGAGATCCCCCAGTGATTGGAATTGCAATTCTCTGTTGACAGAACACAGGACACCCCTGCATGTAGGATATGAAAAGCTGGTCACTACTGAAGGGGAAAAAAAGAAAGAAAAAGCACAATAAATCCGTAAATTTATAGTGTAATTTTGCCCTAGTTACAACAGTGTACAACTATGACAAGCAAGGCTACTTTCTACAAACAAATTTATCACCACTGGTTGCTCTTCTATTGCTTTCAATAAGAAATGCCAAAATAAGTATGATTTAAAAATGCTATCAGCTGACTGGAATACTCAATAGATTTGGTGCTTTACAATAAAATTGGTCTCTAAGTGTTGTATTAAAAATAAATGAATAAAAAGGAATGAATATGGACCTAAATCTGCCACTTAATGCTCCACAGTTATGCCTCAATATTTACTGTAAACCAGTAGAAGATTGTCTTTGGATCCTAATTTGCATATTCATAAGGCTGTCATACAGCTTGAAAGTGGGTTTTTTTCTGCTTTGTTATAACACTTTAAATATTAGGGGGTTTTTAGTACATAGTTTATGTAAATCCCACTCTGAGCAATATGGCTTTCACTGATGCTGAGTTTAAAATTCTGTTGCAGTCTGGCCTGTTGATTTAGGGGAAACAGTGCCCTGGGTAAAATTACTGTTGGAAAATTCAACAGCAAGTAGAGAGATGGAGCTACATATGGAGGATGGAAACAAGGTAGGAGAGGCAGAAGAACTGGAGCCATGCAAAAGTTCCAGGCTCCTTAGCATTACTAATACATCCATGCTCAGTGTAACATCCCAGAGTTACACCTGAATCACTTCTTTTTCTCACACATGCCGTATACAGTAACGAAGTAATGCTCCCATCTGACACAAAGAGAAATCCCTGTTGGCCCATACTTCCTAAATAGCAGTGTCCTTGTCCCAAAAAGGGGAGATGGAATGTGTGTGAGGAAGAGGGGCAGAGACCCCGTACAATATCACATCTTTCTAAGAAACAGGACAGAAGACAGCTCTTGAATTTTAGTGTCTGCAAACAGTTTGGGCAAAAACAACGTCATGCAACTGCCACATTATCATCTGATGAGACTGATGCTGAAATCCAGCTGTCTGCTTTCTTATTTATGGGAACAGAGCGACAGCCAGACATCTGGATCACACACGCATCACATCTCCATTTTGCAGGTCATATTCCAGAGCATACAGCAGGCATCTCCACTGCAGTGAGAAACCAGATGGCTTCAAAAGATCCACGTTGACTCCGAGGCGGCATACGGAATATTAATTAATAATAGATTAATACACCTTTCCCCACTTAAAAATTTAATCTGTTTGGTTAGCTGAGCTGTTTGTGCAGGGAAGTGCTACAAAACAATGGCTGCCTTCAAAGAGCATGTCATCTCTTTGGAGACATCCTTCACAGGCCCCTGAGGAAATCGCATCAGAAGGAGCCTGGAGACACAAGAAGAATCACAAAGGATGGGTTTTGTTTTCAACAGCAGCAGCCATTTGGAAACTTCAGAGAAACAGAGTGCAAATAAGGAGGGGATATTATAAAAGAGGAAAAACTTCAACTTAACTGCAAGGAATAAAGACTGAGGAGTGTGGAGCCTGGACGGGCCCATGTGCATAATGGCTCAAAGTTTTCCTACCAGTGAGCAGCGTTTGATCAAGTCAGCACCAACACCACAGCAGATCTCAAGGTTCTAAGTTCTTGCACTGGAACTTTGGATACAGAGGGAGAGCATGTGAAACTGAATAATTT
The DNA here is from genome assembly GCF_028858725.1 of Colius striatus. Lineage (NCBI taxonomy): Eukaryota > Metazoa > Chordata > Aves > Coliiformes > Coliidae > Colius > Colius striatus. The sequence goes on from NC_084785.1 coordinate 3,096,735, forward strand.
CAAGTTAAACAATTTGAACTGGGTTTCCAAGTCTTATTAAATGGTATTTCTTTCTTCCACCGGGATTTCTAATCCTCTGTCTTTGCCAATTGATGCTCTGTTAGGTGTGTGTTTCCTCTCCCTCTTTCTCTCCTCTGGGATCTCACCTCCTTATTATGAGCCCGGATAAGCAGCTTTAATTCACTGTCAGCCTCATCTACTGAATTAAACTGGGCCCAGAAAAATCCTATTACCGTTGTGAGGGAAGGTGAATAAATGTGTATCTTGACTGATCGTGTATTAATCCTGGTACCCACTTAGGGCCTGAAAGAAAATGTCTGTTTAGTTGCCTAGCAATATCACAGAATATAAGTCTTAGCATTTTGAAAGAAAGGGTCAATTGCCAAATAAGCCCCCAGAACCTCATTTTCATGCCTTCTTTTCCCCTAAGCTTTTTATTTTCTAAATACACAACAAATAACTACCAGATACGACATTAAGAGAGAACCCAATGTTGAGAGCTCGTATTTTATATGCTGTGTCCCTCAGATGCAGAGCTCACACCAACTAATACAGCTTTCACATGAAAGAAAAATAAGAAAAGACAGAGAAAGGTTGCCAAAGGTAGCAAAGAACAGCATACTATTTCATAAAATGTCAGACACTGATGTTCCCTGCTTCACATCGGTTTTCCACAGCAGACCTGTGCACAACCAGCCATGAGCTGGGCCACATGATCTGGACCTAATTCCTGGCTTTTTGCTAAATTCTCATGGTGACATTGCCCAAACTGCTTCATGGTAACTGAGTTTTTCCACAAAAACATCCTCCTTCATGAAAAGAAAACCTGCAGGTAAAGAGGTAACAATTAAAAGAGGGTTTTTAAAATACACATTTAAAATCATTTAAAATTGTTTGTTCAGAGAACTTCCCCCAGGAGAGGATTTGACTTTGGTCTAGAGAGCACATCTGGCAAGAGAGCCCTGAGCGAAGGTGCCTTGTGGGCAGTCGCTAGGAAGAAGCAATAATTCCATTTTCTGTCGAGAATCGAGTGTGTGCTGCTAAATGTCAAGTGTTTTCGTTAACAGCTGGAGAGATGAAGCCATGGAAATTCTTGTTTATAACCCTGCAGCCTCTTATCCTGTTTTGGGATGTAATTTGGTTCAGCCATGTGGCTCAGCATATTAATCACATCTTTAGATTCATTTAGGCCGTTTTACAATACCCCTTTTGTATGGCAAATACGGGAGACAAAACTCTCGAGATCTTTTGTTTAAGGTTTTTCCACTTGATATGTGTCACTCTTCCCTGAGAGCTTCTGAGGAATTCACCCAAAACATGATAAATATCAGAACACACACGAAAGACATTCAACCTTCTCACCCCACAGCTTTTGGAAGAACAAACAGACCTCTAAGCAAAGACTTCTATTGCAAGCAATGCCGTGAAACTGCTCAGGATACAGGCTATCACCAACCTAATTGCTATCAAACATATTCATCTTTTTTGATCGTGGCTTCTAGTAGGAAAAGGACTGACAGGCTGACGTGCCATTACCTTTGAGATACAGTCTCTTTCCCATGCAATCACTTTTCCCTTCATTAGTACTTGGATGTAGTCTGAAAGAATCTGAGAAACAAATTAGAGGAAAAGTGAATAATAAGACGTTACCAGATGCTGCATTCCTGTACCTGCTTTTGGGTTCAGGCTTCTAGCTCATTAGAGACTGGTTGGATTTTTAAGATGATGAGATCCGTTTCATCTAGATATCCCTTGTCAATGGAAAACATTTTCTTTCTTCTAATTATCATCTTGCTCAGTGTGCCCCAGCCCCACCTCTGACTCCTCATTTCCAGAGCATTCCTGATCCAGCTGGAAGTGTCTGCTCTCTTCTGGAACAAGTGCTTATCATCCTCTGGAAAATCTGGTGTCCAGAAACCTGAAGAACTGTCAAAATTTCTAAGTCATGGAATCACGAAAACTGCAGAGAGCTTTAACAGCATCTGCAAACATCTGAAAATCTGGGAAATCTCAAATGCTTCTTTTCCTTACTAAAAAACAAATACTCCTATAGAGCTTTTGAATCAGGGGATAGAAGCACACGTGTGGAATAATACCTGGAAGTCTATTCTCTCTCAAAGGCATGCCTACTCTTGGCTAATGAAGGATTCAAATGGGGAAATAAGGTGCCACTCTAAGGGCAACAATACTGAAAGAGTAGGAGCATCTGTCATCTCTAGATATCTCACAAGTGAGATGAGAGACAGTCTTCAATCAGAAGATGAATCCAGAGATCAGAATCTTGAGATTTCTGATTAGTCAAAAAAATTGTTACAGATTTTTACACAGCTTTGCCAGTCTTAGAGAAGCAAATACCTTCCCAGCCCTGCCAATACTTCTGTCAAAGTAACTGCAATACTCTGTGCATCTCGATTTCTAATCTGCTTTTTAGTGCAGTGAAGATCACACCTGATTATGTCTTTGTATATGTTACACACTGGTATTTTAAACACATTTTTTCTTCATAACCAGCATTTTTCTAAATAACTGTTGAACTGGAGCTGTATCTGATCCAAAATGGAGCCCTCTAATGCCAGTGGCTGTACCTATCCTCCCCTCAATGAATTTACAGTTAAAATAAAGAAAGGAGGTTTGATGTTACTGAATAAATAAGAATATATGTACGTTGCCCCAGAGATATACACAAAGGGTGAGCTGGGAGCTGCTGGGACCCAGAGGAACCTGGAAAATGAAACCCTGGGATTTAAGCACTAACTCAGCCCTTTTTAAAAAACTGTCTTTTTTTAACATCTTTTACATTAAATAATATAAATCTCTGACTCCTCTAAAGAGATCTCTGGACACCTCTGATACCAGTAATAACTCTGGGTAAACTACAGGGCTAATTCCAAATGTACACGCTCTCTATCAATATTAGTGATCCCAGATAGGGCAGAACAACACTGTTCTGTCCTGTGCTTTATGATGAGCAAACATTTCGTGTTTGCTTTTGATTTTGCATACATATGTACAAAAAGCAGCTTAACACCAGACATTTAAGAATGGATTGTGCTCAGACTCTGGAACGTTGCCAACAAACTGCTGATTGATCTGTGCTGGCAATTCTTTGTTATATAAACCAAAATGCAGAACAAAATGTTAAACCCTAACACTTCGATTACTTTTCTTTCTGTCGTGCTTTGAGATGATTACACAAAAGGCCTGCATGCAGGGGAAGGGAATATAGCTTTGTTTTATCCAGAGACTTTAATCACTAACATCTTTCTTTTTCTCTTTTATTTCTCCATGATCAGATATTCATGAGAAAGAAACAATGACCCAGGTTTCAATATTTCTCTGAAGAGCCAAAGCATTGTATAATCCCTCAGCTCTACAGCACAGTGAATAAACAGACTGTAATCTCAGTGCAAATTCAGTTATGTTCTCATGCCCTCTTTTGGGGGAGGGAGTTATTTTCTATGGAGCCTTCAAACGGCAAGTGACAAGGCTCAGTGTTGAAACATTGCAGTTTGCTAATGCAAACTCTCATTGGAGAAGACGAGCTAAGCCCAAATTTTTCCTCCACCCACACTTTCCTTCCCTTAGATACACTCAGTGTCCAACTTCCAAGTGATTGTAGTGAAAGACTGTCATCTTTATTCCCAGTAGAGGAATTTCTTCTGCATCTTGCAGTCATCATTAGTTAGCAGTGCTTGCATTGCAATGATACTAAAGACAGACAGCAGGTAGGCAGCATCATTTGCATTAACGGTACCACATGAACTTTGACTTAGATTGAGCAAATACTCCTGACTTGAAATAGCACTGCTAGTAGGTGTTGTGTGCATCTGGAGTTCGACAAAAAAAGGTTTAGAAAACAAACAGAAGAACAAAGGATTATCACCTCAGGTTTACAGATGTGCAATTGATGCACGTAACTCATTCCTTTTGCAGCCCGTCAGAGCTCGTGGAATTGTTCCCTGCAGCCAGATTTCTCCAATGACTTGGTACACTTGCAGGAAAATCCATCCACGTTCATATTGCTTTCACAAAGTATTGCAGAGAGAGATGTGAGAGATGTAAAGCAGCAGTTGCTGGCTGGATGCACAGGGGCAAAATCCACCCTTAAAGGACACACTCCCCAGGTACAGACCCAACAGAATTTGTGGGTGGAATTTTCTGAATTCCTTCCTAGACTTTGGCATTCTTGGCAGTGCTTCTAAAATGTCAAAAAGAAGGTAAACAAAATTCTTCAGCTCCTGGAAATGCAACTAATGGATGTGGTGCATCAGGAATGTCTCACTAATGCCTTCTGATCTCCCTAAATAGAATACGAAAGGTGACTACATGGGGAGAATTCACAGTGCAATTTGCCTCTATTAAGCCATATTAGCAGGTTTTTGCAAAATAAGAATTTCAATCATCCAAATGCAACTCCCTTTTTTCATTAAAAAAGTGACTATTAACTTTGGAGAGAAGTCTGGAACTCTGCTTCATTGCAAACACAACAAAACAGCTCCAGTTAAGGGCTGCAGCGTAACCACCAAGTATCTGGACCCCAGTACCAGCAAGTCTCTTGGAGAGCTGGCAGAGTGGAGAGGGTTAGCAGCTTGCATTAATGTATGCACATACTTATACAACTCCAGGTCAGTGAGGGGAAAGGATGACTGCCTTTATGCTGTAGGAAAAGAGACAAACTGGATCCCAAAGCTCTTGATTACTGCTCAGGTAAAGAACCACTGGATACAGTAGGCATAACGTAGCTCACTGAAGGACTGCCAATTATTTTCCTCTTTCAGCATCTTGACCATCCAACTAACTAAGGAGGAAAATGACATTGACCTACTGTCTATTTGGACCTCAGTGAAGTCTATAAGGCACCCACAACTTTAAATAAGCATTTCTTTAATGCCAAGCCCAGAAAGTGTTTTGAGATCCTTGTGTGAATGCTGATGAAAGGCAAATGTCTTGTGTATTCAAGAATCTCTTTCTCTTAACACAGGTTCAGAAGAAAAAAAGAATCAGTAAGGTTGTCCTAGCAGGAAGCCCAATTATCTAAAAATAAAACCTCAGATGCTGAAGGGGTGTGGGCAATAGCCCTCCTACAAATGTTGTAAGCAACCTGCAGCATTAGCAGGATTTTGTGCAATCTCTCCTCTTCCAATATGTTACTGTCCTTATTGTAGAGACGTTACAGAAAAAGATCCTGAAATATAATGAGAGACTGAAGTTTTTTTCCTCTCCTTTGATTGCTATTTCTTGGAGCTACCTGGGCAAGAAACATCTGCTTTTTTCCCCACTAAGGAGCAAAGATTACCAGGTTTTAGTTAAACCTGGCATTCTATAGTTATTTTCTGGGACTTGAGGAGGAAAAAGCAGAAGAAGTAGTTGGAACCTAATTACATAGCAGATGCTGAGAGTGGTATTTATTCACCAAAACCACACAGGTCATTCATTAAAATCTCAGTTTTAATTAGCAAACACCTGTTTTGTGTTTGATTTTACACTGATATGTACTGTCTGCAATTTGCTTTCTTCAGTACAAGCAATTAGATAGCCCTGACAGTAACAGTTAATCTAATTAGAACTGGGGTGGCTTGGGAGTCCGGCCCTGGCTTCAAGAAATTACACACGCGTGATCACAGCTCCATCCCGTCACGGCTGAGACGGCTGTTGGGGATGGGGGAACGATATTTTTCCCCCCTTCTGAAAGACACAAAGATGTTGCTGTTATTTCTAGCTTTTTCTGTTTAAAAGAAAAATTTCTTTGTAGAAAATAAAGAATCTGAGCTCCAGAAGGACACGTGATGCTGTTGCTGCTTTCAAACATGACCTCTAGTCCAGAATTCGCATTAAGAGTGATGCATTGCAACAGGCTCATTCAATACAGCCCATTCACTCTCTTCTTCTTGCCCTGAATCATTCTTCATTGGCTTCCCACAACCCTTTCAAGTCCTTAAAGGAGAATTGAAAAGCAACTCGTCTCCTTTCTTTATGGTCCCTGCTAGCTAAGAGGGAAGCCTGAAAGGTTTGCAGGAATTATTTCAAAAGGTCTCCTCTGCACAGGACTGGAAAGGAACTGCTGTCACCAGGCACTGTGGAATGATCCCAAATTAGTCTTGGGTCAGAAACTGGATCCTTCCCATTAACATTAACTTTGGAATTGACATTATTGTACTTTCTGTTTAATGACATAACTGAGAATTTGAGGTTGTAGTTACTGGAGACACTTACATCCTCTGACTGATGTATTTACTTAAATGTCATCCCTTTAATGCCCAGGAATCAAAGGTTTCTCACTTTAACTTTCTTGCAGTCTAGTCATAAAGAAGATGACCAAGATACAGCACAGGTCATGTGTTGATATGAGGGAAGAACACGGAATATCTGCTGGGACCCAACCAGCATCTTGGTTTCAGGCTTTACAAAACCAAATACTTGAAACCTGCATTCAGCAGCACACTGAGCGATGGAAATGCACTTTGATTACAATGCTGAGATGAACTATATTTTTGTGGATGCAAATTAGACATTGTAAAGAATTCTTGTTTGAAACAGATACATTTGAAATTTGTGTTCCACATCACAACCACACGTTGCACATTTTCTTCAAAGCGTTTGGTTTTCAAAGAATTTTGGCACCCACATAATCACTGTGCTGCAGTTTCTTCAAAGCCCCTTAATCAATACTTGCCTCATCCTTTAAACAAGGATGAAATGATTCTCTAATTCAAAGAATGATGTGGCAATTAACCAATTACAATAATGAAAGTATTGTTGTAATAAGGGTCATAGAGAAAGGCAAGTGATACCTGTGATTATGAAATTATTATAATTTAGGATACATTTGCTTCTGAAAACATTCCATGCCCTACATTTGTGCCACTGCTTGCTGCTGCTTCCTTTTTGTCAAGCTGGCCTCCCCATTTATCATAGAAATTCACTGCAAAAGGGAAAAAAATCTCCCTGGGGAAGGTGAAGAGAATTTGAAATAAAGGAATAAGCTAATTAAATTTAACTGTGTCATCCTGGGTAGGCTGACTACTATAATTAATTAACCCAGCCCTGTGCTTGTCCTGGAGGGAAATGGTGTTCCTAAATGCACAGGGTGAAATCTGTTGAAGGAGTTATGGGGCGGACGGAGGCCTGTCTGATAAAAGGAGATGTCTCAGCAGGACAGTGTGTAGGTACACTGAGATGTCATTAATATCTGAAAGCAGGGCATCTTGCTGAAAAGCTAGGGAGGGACTGGGGTGTGGGGAAGGGTGGCTACTCCACAACACATGCAAATCTGTCAGCACTGAAAGTGCAACCTGTGAGCTTGGAAAGTGTTTTTCTGCATAGTGTGAATGGGGACAGGATCTAATGACTTTTCCTACCAGAAGATCCTGCATAGATACACACTATCCAAGACTGCAAGGTTTCACTACTCAAGGGATTCACTTTTTGGTCAGAAAGAAGAAATAGCTCTAGGTTACATGGAGTAATTGGACCTGAACAACCCAAAAGCATCTCTCTGGAGAATCACAAAAGACTTTGGCTGCTTTCAGTAAATCCTCTCCAGAGCTGGGTCAGAAATTTTGAGAGAGTCAAAACAAACACACAAACAAAACACAACCTCCTTCCCAGCTTTTATCCTGACATTCTCCCAGCCCTTCTAAGCGAGATAAAATAAAATAAAGAACTGCACAAAGAGAATCTTCCCAGGTAACTATTATTTAAGCAATAGTCTCCTTTAGGTCAGTACTCAGTAGTCCTGTCAGTTCAAAGCATGCTTTGGGTCACAACAATTCCTCCCCACAGGAATAAGACAGAGCTTTAAGAAGACCTGAACTACTGAAGACAGTCGTCTTTTAATCAGCTTTAATATCAGAGTAGCAGCAGCAACCTCTACGTTTAGGCCACAAATGACAGGTTTATTATCCTTTCCTTTGAAACTGATAAATTGGTTCAGACTTCAGGATGGCTTTTGAGCTACCACCAAAAAGAAAAAAGAGAGAAAAGGAAGATAATAAAAAAAGCAAGAAGAAAGTGGCTATCTTGCAAGACGTTTCAAGCTTTGTAGACAATTCAGCTGGACAGACTAGTCGTGGTGCTGTCATCTTGGGTCTAAAAAACTTGGGGAATTTTTAAAAGCACATGTTTTTTTAACTCTCTCCATGTCTGTCTGATGCTTTGGTAGATTTGTCCAGCAGGTTTTCTCCCTTTGTAAAAGGATAAATAACAGGGTATTTAGCCCATGTAAATCAGTGGTGTTTTGTTTCTTTATGTAGATTTATATTGGATGTATTTCTAAATATACAGTCATCACGTGGCATCACGATGAAAAGCTTCAGACACTTGGGCTGTCCACAAGATCATTAGGGTGGTTTTGAGTATTAAATGTGTGGATCTTCTTAAGGGTTTAATGTGCAAACAGGTCCCAGATGGTGAAACCAGCAAGACAAAAATTCATAACATTTAAAAAACCCCAAAGCAGAAGTTTCTGGCGACGAACAGGAAAGGGGACACAGAGATGATGGACATGGGACAGTTACTGTTCGTACCCAGATCGCACAATCCAAAGCACACTGCACTAAACGCAGCAATTCCTACTCACTGTCAAAGAGATCCCTAAAACCCTGCAGACCAACCTGTGCAATGAGCAAAGCTTTTGACTAATCATCCTACTCTGAGGGTCACATTCTTACTTGTGGTTGATTTGGGCCAAATGGTTGATCAAATGATTTGGCCCAAAAGCTGATGCTGACATATGCCAGGCTAACGGCAGCTTTGAGTCACCTCTGTTCTGAGTCCAGAAGCAATGCTGCTTTCAGACAGACAGTAAGTTAAAAGAGTTAGTGGTGAAAGGCATTTAAAGCAGTGACAAACACTGTTTTGGAATTAACTTCAAACCTCCCATTAGCCCCAGTAAAGACAGCAGGATTATTCAAATGCTGATTTTCTCAGCTGATGAGCCGTTTAATTGGACTGAAACCTTTTGGATAAACATCTACACGGACATCCCCGAGAAAACACAAAGGAAAACAAATGAGTAACAGAAGCAGTTTCTTTTCAGCAGACTTGACTGTGGATGTTTTGAATTATCCCTCCTTTTGCACAAATGATGGGGGAACAGAGGTAATAAAGGATAAAAATAAGTTGGCACTTTCATGGTGTCGTGGAGGAACACTTACTGCACACTATTTACACTTGTGGAGAGCAATGCACCATTTTGAAGCCACAACATAGTTTCTTTATGACCCTTAGTGGTCTGTTTTGAAGGGAAGGGCCTCACCTTGACCCTCTGAGCCCAGGTCGGGGGGGCTGCGATAACAGAGTAATGCCACTGAGTGGCAGAAGGATACATTCATGCAGACAGCACAAAACCACTGCTTTCTTCTCAGAGTAACGTTAACCTTGCACTGATTTGAAGGGGTAGCTGCCCATGTGATGAAACTCGGTAGAGTGGAAAACTAGAGAGGAGGAAGCAACAGCTTCTGACAAAGAACAAACATTTGCCTCGCGGGGCACCGTAATCATCTGGTCATCTTCAATATCACGAATGAGAAGTCAGAAACTATAGCACTGTTTAATCAACATGTTTGAGCACAAACAGGGAATATTTCTACACAAACCTGATAGAAGCAAATAAAGTTTATGGACATAACCCTAATTAATTTAGTGTATTTGAATTCCTGTCCTCCAGTCTCTGTTGTGTAAACTGCTGCAGCTGTATTGCAATGAGGATCAAGCCATGCCAAACTTCATGTGTATTTCAGTTTGCAAATATTTGAGGCTTCTGCGTGGGAAGCTTGACATAGCATTGCAATCAATTAAACAAACAAGCTACAAGGGTACTATTGACTGAGAACACAATGCTCCAATGAATCTGGCCACTGAAGCCAATGTGGACAAAAGTATGAATTCTTTTTCGTCCTTTCACCATCAAGGAATCCATCATCATGGTCTCCTTCAGCATATCAAACCTAAGGTCCTGATTTATTCATGGTAAAATCCCACATGTATAGTAAATGGCAAAAAAATTACAAGACATGCCGAGCTAGAAATGACTCCAGCAGCTCTGGGAGTTGGTGGGGCCAGCTGGAGATAAGCTGTGGTAAGGACATGCCAAAATGTCCCTGTGTTCCAGAACCAATATCTAGATGATGAAATGCAAAGTATGTTTAACTCAGAATAACCAAACAGCATTCAGGTTGTGCTGGCCCTACGTATTGGACCAAATTTCAACTGTGAGTGTTAATGAAAAACAGGGATTACTACTTATTTTTTAATGCAATGTATTATTAGCACATGCTGCTTATGGAGCACCCAGAGTGTGCAGCCACGCCATGATGACTTCTTTTGCATCTAACATACGTGTGATTAACCCATAGCAATTTCCAGTGTGGTTATAACAACCTGCCCAATGACACCCAAGCAACAGGCAAGGGATAGACTAGCATGCAAAGTGCAGTGGTTTGGTCAACAAGACTAAACCATGGAATAGAATAAGAACTGTGCTGAGAGTCAGAAGAAAACCTCAGGGCTATATTTTAAGTAAGGATTCTGCTTAAATCACAACTGCCTGAAAACTGACAAAGACCTGAGTTTGCTACCAGCACATGCAGGCAGAGGCTGGCTGGGAAGCTGACCTTGCCAGACCTGACTTTTCTCAGGACACGTCTCTCCCAGTTTTGACATTTGTCAGACTAAGGTAGGAATCTCATGATGTTGACAAGTCCCTGCAAGAAGGAGCAGTGAAAGTCCCTTGATGTGTATTTAAAATACAGTGGATCAACTTTTCTTTTCTCCTCTTCCTGGCCCTGTCACAGGCAGAATGTGTGAGGGCAGACTCCAGACCAAGCTGTCAGTGCTGTCTGTTTGTATTACACTCTGAGCGTTGAGGAGGGAAGCTGCTGTTACACCTCATATTCCTCAGCTGCCTGGCAGAGCCAGCGGATGGGCACCTTGGTTGAAAACAGGCACACACTTCATCACTTTGCTTGGGAATTTGCAAACAGCCACAGGCCCACAATATATTTAAGGTCTGTAAACACTTTCTGCTGACACTTGAATATGTTGTTTGCTTGAAATGCTTGCAGGGACAGTTCCAGCTCTTTTTGGAGCTCTCTGCAGTAAGAGAGAGAGCAGGGAAGAGAGGCAGGGAGAAAACAGACTGACATAAGCACTTCAGAAAGTGCTGGTGAAACAGTGCTGCAAGAGCTACTGCACTGACTGCCCAAGGACATCTTCTGCAGACCCCATGGGCTGAGGATGAAAAGGACAAGTGAAAACCAGGACTGTTCTGAGACTCTGGGAACGAGTGTGGTGGCAGGGTCACAGATGCAAGGCGGATGGCCGCTGGTGTGTGCTTAGCTACAGCTTAGCTATACGGTTGGCTGCTAGGTTTTCCAGCCTAGATGGCATGAAACTGGATCTTACCAGCAGACTCTAGCACCTAACTGGAAAGGACCTGGTTTACTATTGTTAAAAGTCCCACTGAAGATAACAACAACTCTGGGCATTTAGAAATTGCTTTTACATTTGATTGTTCATAGGAGCTTGATAAACTCCAGCAAGTTTGAAAGCTTTTGCTCAGTATCAAGGTGATGTAAGAACAATTGCCATGTCAAGCCAGAATGCTGCTGCTACTCTGCACCAGCAGCCGAGGCACAAGGCAGAAAATATTCATCACTTTCCATCTCTTTTTTGTCACTCCTTTTTGTGCTGTGTACCTGCATTTATGTGATTTGTGCAGCAAAGTATGTTTATATTTGTATTTACATGAATCTTATTAGAGAAATACCTGCCAGTTTGACACTGCAGTTACCATACCAGCAATCTCTGACTTTCTTATTCACACTTTTTTCCATTTTCTTTTCATCCTGGCTGAGGATGTGTCCTACTTTCTTGTTTAGAAGATGATATGCTTGCATTCTAAATATAGATTATTTTTTTTAAAGCAGGTTGATGCGGTCGTCAAAAGAAATGTATTCAGTTAGCTCCCTGCCCCCAGGGAGCTGTGCTTAAAGGATTTGATTGTAGGGTAAGGACTAAAATGTGATGCAGCTTTTGTGCAGAATGATGATTTACTGTATGTTAAATTTTGCAGATGAAGGGTGAAGCTAAGAAACATGGTTTTATTATCACTTGGGCCTGGCAGGACATTTTTGGCTAGAGAGGAGTAGAGGGTATTTACCTAATCTACCTACAGAGAAGGACACTTGCAGAATTCACATGGAATTCGAGCAGGCAGCATGTACTAAGTGGCCTTTTAAAATCTCCCTTCCAAGAAATTCATCATCACGGCGCCTTTCAACCAGAGTCACAGAGAAACAGGGACAGAAAGGACTCTGAAAAAAAATCACCTAGTCTAAGGCTGTGCCTGAAGGCAGGATCAACATCAACATTGCTTGTATGAGCGCTGAGAGCACTGTCCTGCTCTTGAAGGTGTGTAGTGATGGACATCACACAGCCTCTGCAGTCAGAGTACTCCAGCACTTGGCAGTCTTAACTAGAGAGAGTGCTCTCTAATGCCCAACTATGACACCTTCTTGCTGCAGCTTTAACAGTTTCTTCTTATTTCTGCCACTGATACAGTGGAGAGGAAAATGGTATAACTGTCCCTGAGCACAGCTTGAAGGTGAATCTAAGTATCCTAAGTTTCAGTCCTGCCTTTAAAACTAAGTCATCTTTTTCTTTGGGAAAATAAGATATTGTACACAAACACAAAGGAATGAGGTACTCACACCAGGAAGCTTCATCAAACATATGGAGGAATGCTCTACTACTTGCCATCCCAGGAAGGAAGTATCAGCTCTATGGGTAAATCTTCAGACCTATTCTTCAGTTCACCCCTAAAGACTGGCAAGCATCACATAGAGAATGAAAGGCTCAAATCTGAGGCCCAATAAACAGTGGAGACGTGTCTAAAGCCACAGGGCTGATGGGACATGTTAGGAACAGAAACTGCATGTCTTACCCTGAGGTTCTGTGTCCAATAGCTAAAGGGAATTAAATAATAATGTAATGAGAACTCCTATTTCGTGTAAGAAGCCTGGCTACTTTTCATTCAAAGGCTTTGCTTTTGGGGTTGTTTCTGTTTAAAATTCTACAGCCAAATTTATCTGTAGTATAACACCATTGATTTCAATGGACTTACAGCAGGGATACAGATGCTAACACTCACTTATCATATCCCCCCTGTAATTTTTCCTCCATCAGGTAAAGCTCTGCTTAGCAGACAGGATATAGGGAATTGTTACAGCCGGTGTCCTTGTGACATTTAATTAAGCTGGTCTTTTAAAGCTTATCATTAGAGGTACCGAAGTCTTGTTGGAAGAACTTAATTGCATCCTATTTTCCCTGACTGAAGATGCATTTGAAAAGTCAGCTTGCATTTTGATGTTTCTTTAGTTTTTCAAGGTCTTTGTGCTGCACAGAATTTTAAACTCCTCTGTCTGCTTCACCTGAGGTTTGCATCACTCCAGCTATTCATAACTGTTAATATTCCCACCCCTTCCCAGTCTCTAAGTCAGACTCTAAGAGGGATGTAGACTACTGCTACCACAGCTTACCTGGAAAAGACCACATCTGTGCCTTTGCACAGGCAGAAAAACAACAAAAAGGCCATAAAAAAAAGGAAAGCAAGCAGAATACTTCTACTGCAAGCAAAAACTCTTGCCCCTTTTTAAAACACCCGAACAAGACATCAAAGTCCAAACAGTTCTTTCCAAATAAGGTACTGCTCCTTCCTTGCATTTCAAACAACAGCAGCACACAAGAAGTTACAAATATTTGTAGCTACACAAAGATGTGCACAAGCAGCTAACAAGAGCTCTGTGAATAATGACCCGTCTGGAAATGTAATTTTAAATACAATAAGCAAGCTTTGTTTCCAGGTTTGCCACTCCAGGCTCTGAAAGGTGAAGCAAAATTTCTGATCTTGGAGTCACCAAAATATTCACCTAATGCAACTTTGTTTTTGTTGCTGTTGGGATTTCTCATCTCTGCTTGAGGAATTTAAATAATAATGTGATAATCTCAGGTACTCAAATCCCAAGAGCCTCTTCTCAGGGGCAGCTCTGACGAAGCTAATGGAGTTTCAAATAACAGAATGAAACAGGAGAATCAAGTCCCTAGTTTGTTTTCTGCTCTCCAGAATCCAATTCCTTGCCCTGTCTGTGAACAATAAAAGTGTTATTTAAGACCAGTCTTCCTAGCAGAGTTCTGCACTTTGACACAAACAATGGCTATTTATTTACAGACATATTAATATATTGTAGCTGCAAGAGATTCGTTAGCACATGCAATAGGAAGTGCCTGTGCAGTCCATGTCGTAATGGTGAAGTCAATTACCACAACATACAGCTTTGCTTTCAAATATGTTATGTTTTTTCCTGCAGAAAATAACACTAACTCTCAGATTCCAATCAGGAGTGATCATTAGTGCACTGCTATGTTTGAAGACGGTCCTTAGTGACAACTCAGGACAAGAGGTTTTGGGGTTGGGTTGGTTTTGTTGGGTTTCCTGTTATTCCAGTTTAAGTTATTTAGATTGAGTGTGTGTCACAGTCAGCCATGCTGGTGTTAATTTGACCAGTCTCGTATTCCTGATCAGTGATGTACCTAGTGCCAGCCTTAAGGAGACAATTCTTTCAACTACTCTTCAGCAATCCCCACTTTCCCAGGCTTTGAGCTTCTCCATGTTCTGACAACTCAACCACTGTAGCCTCAAAAACTCTCTGTAGCTCTGCCACCACACCTCTGTCACACGTGGAACCCAGGTTTGCACAGCAGCTGGGATGCTAACTTGCTCATATTTACCATATGCAAATAAGCTTCCAACTAACACAGTTGTTCACCAAAAGCAATGAACATATTTTGACTCAGAGCACTGGAAATCCCACAAGTCTCCAGAGAATCCTTGAAATCCGTTCAGCAAATCTTCACTACCTCTGGTGCCCAACGCAGACCGAAGAAGCCAGCTTGGACAGTTTTGTACAAAATGGCCACAATGCCTCCTGGCAAGACAGACAGACCTGTCTTACCCTGAAGCATGGGTACCCATGGAACTTGGCCAAAATATCTGTGCCTTGCCCTGGAGAACCCTCTGCTTCACTCACTCTCTTTCAGTGTGCTGTAATTTGAAAATCTATCCATGTATCTATATACTTCTAAAGGCTTCTGTAAGCTGTTCTTCCAGAAAGTGAGCTGGTGCCTGAGGCTATTTTGGAATTAGAAAAGTAAAGGGCAAACCTAGTTATTTTGTGCAGAAAAGATGCCAGCACTCACACACAGTGCACTGAGCAGAGAACAACCCATCAGGATTATAAACCCTGGACTCCTCCAGCTGGATTCTGCTTCTAGCACAAGATGTGTCAGCCTAGACAAATCCAATAGAGGTCATTGCATTTGCATGTGCTGAGAAGAGTATCAGAATTGGCCCTTACTCATCTGGGGCTTTTTGGCTGTATCAATGGTCCACAATCAGTTCTACTTTGTGCATATTGACAGAACAGACTGCACTACTGCAAATGCACATAAAACTTTAACTTGTTCACCTATGAATCTACCCCAAATCCCAGAATATTAAAATCCCAAGATGTTGAAACAGATTTAGGGTTGTATTCTATTTGTGTCATATATAGATTCTGACCAGAGGAAGTGACCAGCCCTGCAGCATATTTGTTGCTTAGAGGCACACAGTCCCTGTGTCAATCCTCTTGGCATGCAGCAGACTTGCTTTGTGCAGGTACCTGAGCAGAATCAAGTTTCACCAAATGGCTGCACAGCCACTAATAACAGAAGTAATTATTGCACCCTGCTTACATGTAGCCTGCACATGGCCACAAGCATTTCAGCTGTTTCAGAGAGACACTAATACAAGCCAGCAAAAAGATTCCCTTAAGTAAAGATTGAGGTGTTGCCACTAGAGAGATGTAGTAGAGACAAAACTGAGGAGAAGGAAGGGGTCCAAGTACTGATACACGGCGAGACACAGAAGTCCTATGATTCAGACGATCTTAGCTCTCTTTCTAACACTTGTGAGCAACTGGAGGTTTGGAAGCATGTTACAATTTTCCTTTCCACACACCTGCAATGAGTCTAATTATTCCCACAGTATAAAGGCCTGCCACATCACCCCTTCCACTCCAATATCTAATTTAGACCATCAGTGACATTTAAACGACAGCTTTGTACTCAAGTGCTCAAGCTGCAAGACAAGCTCTGTGTGTAGGTGTGTGGAAAAGAAAAGATTCATTCTAAAAGGCGATGCAAAGACCCAGGAAAGAAAGAGAAGCAGACATGATTTCCAGAGTGACTGTGTGTGCACACGTGCCTCTGGTCTTTTCTGTAGAGCTGAGCGTGCAGCTTTGCTGCGTCAGTTTGACTCAAGATAAAATTCTGAGTCTGTTCAAAAATAACAGAAACAAAATGTTCTCATGCCTTAGTTCTCCTCATTTGTATATTCAACTCAAAGTGCAATATGAAGATGCTCCCAGACCCAGACATAGAAAGTAGCACTTGAAATGCTTCTCAGAGCAATTCCATGTAGCTTGATGCTTACCTTGGGCACACTTTCAACTTTACACAGTTTTAATTAATCCTTTATGATCTGCAGTGAGACATAAGCCAAAGAGTAGAATTCCTGCTGTCTTGTTTCCAGCCAACACAGTGTGCAGAGAACAGGACAATGGGGCTCACGTTCACTTCAGTGTTACTCTGTGTAATTTATACTATGCTGCAGTCCTAGCCTGGCATCCTCTGGAAACGAAGGTGATTCTTTGGTTCACGTGCTTTGTGCAACATTTCCCAGACTGCTTGTTTTGTGGCTGCCACAAGTAAGCTGAGACTGTCACTTCCTAAAGGAATGCTTTCCCTGGAGACTGACCTAGCATGTCAGTGCCTGCCCGTCCTGCCACGTGGGGCTCTGCCCATTTCAGGTGCAATGGTCAGCTACATCCTTCATGTGCCAAGAAACAGCCTCGAAGGACTTTCTTCCCAAACACTGAGGTTGAGCTTATCAGCCCTGTAGTTACCCAGATCCTCTTCCTTTTATTTTTTTTTTGAGTGCAATGTTTGTCCTGCAGCCCCCGAGGACCCTTCTCAGACCCCCTCACCCTTGCAGTGGCACTGGCCAGCTGCTGGCTGAGGTGCATCCTGCACAGTCCAATGGTCCTGTGTAAGTAAATCTTACCTAAGCAGACCCTAACTTGACTCTTCCAAGAGGTGAAAGCCAACTGCAAGACTGGTCTATTAAAGCTGTATTTATTACCCCAAAGGTCCCTATAACAACCTCAACCAGTGAGGTTTTCCTCTTCACTACAGAAGGAAGGTGTCAGTCGTATGGCTCACTGGAGATTTCCTGGCTTTAAGCCACAGAAAAAACACTGGTGAGAGCCTGTAGTAAGGTTACTACTACCAGAGCAATAAATAAAAATGTTTATTGAAGAGCAAAGAGAATGAAACACCTGAGGGAATTCTCAGACTGATAATCAGGCATAGGCTGTTGAGAAGAATTACTTGTGCAATCTCACTTGAGTAGCTTTATAAGGAAAATTAAGAGAAAAACTATAAATGTATTGAGAAGAGAGAGAATATGAAATAAAGCTTGTGCTTCAATGTTTCCTCCTCTCAGTGACTTAAGAACAACCTTGAGGGGGCTGTAACTCTTTTAGATTCACCAGCTCTGTTCATAAAATGAACTTGGTGAAATTATCATAATGTAAGTTGTTTATCTCATTTCTTCAATAATTTGTGCAGTGTACTTTGAAATGCTCAGATGAAATCTGTTAGGTGCCAGTTATTATTTGCAGAAATGCTACAAAACCAGGAGTGGAGCAAGTTGCTAGAACCTTCAGTAGCATGGAAGGATTAGCTCTAATAATTGCATGGGATGGACTATCAGCTGGGTTATATTGGCGAGGGCAAACTCCGATATTAACTGAAGATCTGCTCTTTGCTTTGCAAAAAGTCCCATCAGGTAACTGGGGGCCAAGCACCAAGTAAGGCACCTGTTGATGGTATGTGTTTCCTCCATGGAGGAAGCATGTGGTGAGATTTGCCACACTACATCAGATGGCTGATCCATCAAGCTCTCTAGCTGGCCTCTGGCAATGGTCCATACCTGCTGGCCACCTTCCAACCTGAATAATTTCACTCTTCCACTTCAGATAACTCTTCCCACGCAGTCTTAACCAGGTGATTATTCTCTTTTGTTCACTTCTTGGCCCACACTAATGAATGTAATTTTTCTATCTAGAGGTGAGAGTGTCATAGCCAGGACAGAAATGCACTGCTCCTGAGCCCAGGTGATGCTGTGATAGTCAAGTAAGATAACAATAAAAAAAATTACGCTACATTTCCTTCTAAAAGCAGCATTTCATCTGCAGCTTTTCAACAATTATCACATATGGCAATTATTTATGCATAAATCAGTGCAGAATTGCAGAATTACAGAAATACCCCCTGCAAACCATGAGCAGATGCTACAGCTGATGACACAGAGAAAACAAAAGGGAATTCCTGATTAATTACAAATTGAGCTGCTTTGGTCAGCTACAATTTTCCAGGGAGAAATCACAGACTGTTTCAATAACCCTCAGCATGTCTGTTAAAATGCTGGGGCTGCAGGTTCCTCTGTGAAGGTAGTAACACTGCGACTATTCCAGCTAAGAGGTGGCTATGGCATATCTCTCAGAGCAACTATCCAAAAGACATTAATCCTTTCTTCAGATCAGAGCATTTTCTGTTGACTTTTTCCTACTACAATGAATGGCCCTTTAAAGCTCAGGTTGGGAATGGAATCTTCCATTTTCTGAAACAGAAGAGGCGTTCAGGGATGTGCTGTGTGCAGGATACCCTGATGCTTAACAGTGCACGAATCTGTACTGCAATTTGAAGACTGTAAATATGCTTACTGACAAAAATCGATTCACCTGTGAAGGATTAAACAAGCACCTCCACTTTCTACCTGCCTGACTTCCAAAATAACACCAAAGTAATTGCTATGGCTGAATGAAGTACAGTGCTCCTAACTCCAGCTCTCAGCAACCTTTTAGACTGATCCCTAAATGCAGATTCCTTTTGACATGGTTATTTTACCGATATGACATGCCAAAAGCATCCCCTTCATGCTAAGATCAGCAGCACAGCCGAAGCTTGCCATGCAAGAACATAAGGCTACCTGAAAAAGAGAGGAACTGGTAGTTTTTTTCCTCCGAGCAGCTATCTTGCTAAAATAGCTATGACCTCGCTGTTTCTGAGCAACTCAAACCCCGTGATTTCCTCTCAAGAGTTTCCTTTTTTGCACAACAAGTAAAGTCATTCTCTCAGATTAAGAGTACTTTCTTCCTCCATGGAATATTCACATGTGTTGGGACCCTGGAGCAGCTCTGACTCTTTCTTCTCCCCACACTGACAACTGCTGAAAGCTCAGACTTGGCTACCTGTAGGGGTCTGTAGGAAAAGGGGTGTTATGTACATGGTCTGTGACATCAATCAATGCCTGGACACCGGGGTCTTCAAGTTTTTTCCTAATCTGAACAACTCTATGATTTCATGGCAAGAGATCAATGAGCAGTTCAGAACATCTGCTACTTTTCATACTGGCTCATAAGAGAAAAGCAAGGCCTGTAAACACACCCCTTACTTTAACAACTGTAGCAGATGGATCAGAAAATGGCTCTAGGCTTCCCCCACTGCACCTACATCAGGCATTCTGAAGATCTCAGTGCTGTAAGCACAGAAAGCAGGAAAAAGGGGGCACAAGCCAAACCCAATATTTCCAAAGTTTCAAGGGGCTTGGAAGAAACCTTTCCATCCACTGCTTCGCTTCATAATCCCATCCTTTGAAAATCAAAGTACACAAGGAAGGGTAAGGTGAATAGGTGGTTTTGAGAGGTGATAGCTCAGCAGCAGCAGATTGACACCCTGCTAACAACAACAAAGACTTTGTTGCCAACCTCTGAAATGTGTGACAAAGATGCTGGGAGGGGAAAATTATTCATAATTCCTTGTGTGGTTTTTTTTCCCATGCAGTTTATAAAACAAGCCTTTGGAAGCTTGCAAATGAAATCCATTTCTTCTCTCAGGGCATGACCACATGCTGTTGAAGTCAGATAAAGTTTTGCCCCTGCCTTCAATGGGAGGAAGATCAGTTCCTTTGCTTGTCCCCACAGCTTTGAATACTCAGGTTGCTTCGTCACCAGGGGTGGGTGCCATACTGCATCCCTTAGAGTGACATTAAAGCTTTTGTATCAAGGATAGTAGAAACAGAAAAGATTGAAATTCAGTGTGTCTTCTCTGAACTACTAATATGAGTGAAAGTTAAGAAGGGATTACAGAGCAATCAGATATATGGATTCCACTTTATTTTCATGTTCAAAGATTTCCTATCCACATTATTTGGATTCATGTACTCATAATTTTGCAATCCCTCCTGCACAAACTGCATCAAACAAAGACATATCCCAGGTTTGTTCAGTTCCTTCTCCTCAGCACAAAGAATCCTCTCTGCTCTTACACTTACTCTGCTCTTACTCTAACTGCTGCACAATGCAACACAACCAACGGGCACTTATTTTTCTTTCAGTTCCACTAGAGAACACTCCTTGATGTACAAGCCATGGACAAGAGCAACCCTTTTCCCACATATACACAGCAGCAAGAGAAAATTACAGCACCCCCAAGGAGAACCATCATCCCATCCTTGTTACTTCCTCTAATGAAAAGGAATTTAAAAATCATGCTGCTTATTCCAGTTCTGTTTGTTGATAACTTAATGTGCTCCAGTGAGATGTAAAGTGTCCCTCCTGCAAAACTAGCCTCCACTTCACTTAAAGGAGAGCCCCTGGACAGAAAAAGCTCAGGTTCCACGAGGAATTAAGACAGAGACAGAAAGTGACTGGACTGTATGCTGGAGCCTGTGATATGTACAGAGCTACTTAATGAAATGACAGTCCTTGTTTTGTAAAGGGGCTAATGGCTTTGACAAGAATCATAGTTTCTATTCAAAATGGTTCTAGCAGCCCAAGTAACAAGTCTGTAACTCACTCACCAGAACTGTCATATTCACAAAACACATCTGTTAGGAGCTGCATCAGGCCAAATGTTTAATAAATTCAATAATCTCCCCACTAAATGCATTAGTGCTGCCCAGCTATGATCTTGATAGATCATGGTAGTTGCCCTTAAGCAATTAGTGCTAGGACATTGCTCAGATTCAGTTGGAACAAAGCACTGACACTTGGTAACTGGTTTACTCTAATGAGAGAAACAATTTCTGATGAGGATTTAGGCAACAAAAGCTGAAAAATACAATTTATGGTGCAGTGACATAAATCAACAGACTTTACAAAATTGCAGACAAGGTCAGTTCCTAGTTGCTTTGGTTTAGAGGCCTCACCACAAGACCACACTTAGATGGTGTGCAACAGAATGTGAGCTGTGCCACTACAGTACTGGTAAGAACAAGGTTATTCTCCTGCCTTTCTATGAACAATAACGTAAACAAGCCCTTCCCAACCTTCATTTTTAGCTTCATGAAATACTGAGACAGGATGAAAATGGATGTCTAAGAGCAAACCGAGTTCTGTGGGTAAAGACTTGCCAAGATAATGAGATGCCATAAACAAATGGAAGTTATGCAACGACTAACCCAAAGCGACTGCAGAAACACTCGATGCAGCAGAGTACTTGAGATGGGCCCAAGTTATAATTTCATCTGTCACTAAATGTAGAGGCAAGAAAAATAAAATTATTGGTTCAGTCCACATCTTTATTTCCTTTGTGTTGTAACAGCAGTTCCCCAACCTAAACAGCCGTGAGCTGGGTGCTTGCTGTGTGTTAAAGAAGTCAAAGCACACAGCAGCAAAGAGGAGGTTATTTCTATGTGCACAAGTGCCTGCTCTTTCTCAGCACATATAATTGAATTATACGTCAGATTAAATCAGAAAATAGAAAAATCTTTGGATGTGCAACACTCCATGCTCAGTACCTGAACTCAGGCTCAGCACTCACCTCACTGCCAGCTGGAACGCAGCAATTAGTTCTAGCAAAACTATATTTGCTTATAGAACTAATTAGAGATCAAGACAGTGGCTCACTTTTGATAATTACACGGTTGTGTCCCATCTATCAACCACTGTTAAATTGTTGTTATATTAATGTAAAGCTTATAATCACGGCTGTTCTAAATTGAATAAATGTTCTTGCCAATTCTCCAATGCAATTAATTTACATAAAAGCCTCTGGAACTAAAATTAAAATGATATACATCTTTCCAAGGGTTTAATTTAAAACAAAGCTAAATAATAGAGAAATAATATATCTTTCTTCTTTTCTCTTCACATTCTTCTGTTTACCAAAGTTAATGGCCAAATAATCATTGAAATGTGCCTAAACCAGAGTTATTCAGCATTGCCATACCAATAGCTCATTTACATGTATAGTGATTCGTTATTCAAGACATTAATATTTTAAGTAGCCTGTTCTCAAACCAAGAAAGATTCCAGATGATGGTGCAGGAGGTCAGAGGGAGTTCTATTCCCTCGGTCATCTGCATGTAAATCACGCTCATCTGTTTTATTTAGGCATTTTCATTTTGGTATAAAGCACTGATGTTGCTGATACAGACAAATCTGACTGAGTCTTCCCTGCTAAATAAAGGAAAACAGCATATAGATTACTACCTATAAACCTACTTTCTCATACAAGCAGTATAGTGAATCTCAAAAGCTAAGGTTACAAACAGGTGTAAACACATGTAAAACTACAAAATCATGATGGCTGTTAAAGGGCAACTTGTTTAAAGTTGTGACAACAGCTTATCATGCAAACATTACATGCTTTGGTGCTACTCCTTCTACCTCAGACTATTTTTCCTGCCTGTTAAAAGGCAGATGCAGACACAGTATAATGTCTACAATGTGGTTCTGAGCCCAAGCTCAAGACCAGGTGTGCTTCTCATTCCTACTTCAAATAATCTGCTCTCTACCCAGGCAACACATCTTTCTGGCTGGGAAGACATCAGGTTCACATAGCACCTGACCATAAATCCATGTTTCACTTTACACAGCCTGGCTTGAGAAAGCTGGAGTGAGTCCATGTGTGTTGAAGGTCCATGCCAGCAGTGATTATACTGAGCTTGGTCTTGTTTAGAGCTTGTACAGCTGCTTCACCTTCCAACAATGAATGACAGAGCTGATATGACTAGACAGAGTGAGATTCACAGAAGCAGTCACATCTTCCCTTTCAGGCTTATGTTTTCCATCACTGGACTGACATCAGCAGCATGGTGGGGACTGTCCTTTCACTTCGAGGCTGTGCAATTGCTAACTCAGAACCTGTTTTGATCATCTTTGTTGTAGCTTATAGAGGAATCAGATGACCCTCCTTTGCTGATGTTTACACCTCATTTACAGGGGAGCATTCTAACAATCTATTTTAATGCTTAAGCACTTGACAACCTCTTCACAGAACTAAAAGTTAAGAAAAGGGTTAAAAGTTATGTACTTCACAGGGTGTCCCACTATGACTAAACGAATGAGAGTAGTAGTGGTGGGTAATTACTGGCCCAGTTCCTTCTCATGTTGAAGCCTACTTTATAAGTAGCACATTTTACGATTCTCTTTTTTCTACTCTACTCTGATATTTGTGACTTTATCTTATTCCAGCTGAGCTTAAATACTCACTAGAGTGGAAGTTGTTTTCCCTTGATTGTCTGGGAGCAAAGCTCCCCCACTGTACCCACCTTATTACAGAGAACAGAGTGTGTTAGGAGAGGAAGAAAGTGACCTCAGTTAATGACTCGGAGGACCACCTAAAGCTCACTCATTTCCTTCCACTGTCTCTAAATTATTATTTCCAGCAACCTTTGGAATTTCTACTCCTTTTCCTGTAACAGCCTTATCCAAGGAGACAGTGGCTGTGAACATGCAGAGCTCAGGGGTGGCAGTTCAATAACTCAGATCAGCTTGCATTATGCTTCAATCTGCGTTAGCTCCGTACACAGTAACAAAAAGCCATACAACTCACTCCACTTCCCTTTTAAATGTTCACTCCTGACATTTTGGATTTATGCCACAGATGGGCACTTAATAAAAGTTCTCTTGAAAAAGGAAAGCATGCATGTGTGGAAATATTTATGCACACATTATGCATGTTTCTACATTAAGCATTTCCATTCTATAGCAGAATTACAGCCAGTCACTGAAACAAATGACTTTTTTTTCAGGGAAGAACAGCTCTGGATAGGTGGCATTTTTATTATTCTGTCCATTATTACAGAGTGAAGTAACAGATCAGAAGCGAGACCACCAGAGATAGCAGACAATCTAAAAAACGGACACAGTGCCATGTTAAGATTCAAGACACTTTTCCAGAGCCAAGAAGCACCCTGTAAAAGCAGGCATGGCCACGTCTGTTCTCACAAAGACAGCCCGTGTCCTGCGTTTGGCTGATGAGGACAGTCACAGCTCCAAAAGCTTCAGTTTAGAGCTCCACTGTCAACAGGGTCAGACCCAGGTAGCACAACAACTTGGTGCATTATTTTTTTTTCCAGGATGTATTTCCTTACTTTAAGAAACCTCATGACAAAGTTCTTCATACAAACCCCACTGTTAACAAGCAGAGCTTCCTCTGTGCTGCAGAGATAACGGTTTTCATGAATAGGCTGTCATTTGGAGAACTGCTGGGATATGGCATGCCAGAATGTAAGTATTTACATAGGAGCAATAGGATCTTTGTGCAGGCAGGAGTATTCACTATTCATTATTTGCTGTTTGTAATCTGTTATTCATTAACATTTCAGCCAGCCAAGCACATCGTGGAAATGCAAAAGTACGCGACTTAAGTGAGCAATCACAGACTCCAACCAGCCTGAGTAAACAGCTCATAAAAGCAGCACAGACTGAAGGTTCTCAGCACAAACTCCTCTGCAGAGGTATGAGAATTAAGTGCTAAGTGTCTATTTGTGGGTCACCAGCAGGAACATATTGCAGCGTGTATCACTTATTTCATAGCTTGAATTCCTGCAGTCTGCCTAATCAAAGCCTTGTGAGCATCATGAGTGGTATTTTGCTTAAAGACAAACCAAAAGACAAAGTTTCCAAGTCCTGGGTTCCACAACAGCAAGTCCCTAGGTGTTTACCACTTAACATTTACTCTGTGACTGGTCTAAGATTTGATATAACAAGTTACCATATTGAATTCAATGCCTGTCAAGCTTTTGGGGTTGCAAGCTGAATTATTTCTTCCTTTACTGATTAGTCACTGCTGATATTACTGTAATTTCAGATTGTTCAAGAACATTTCCTTCACCTTCATCATTCTTCTGTGTTCTCTGTCATGCTCAGATACTACTCCACTAGATATGAGAATACATTTATGCTATTATAAGGATACAAATGTGTGCATGTATGGCACTCTCAGAAAGTGCTTTCTGCTGAATATGTTGTACCTCAACTCTTCCACCTACACTATTTCTGCTTTCATTTTTGAATCAGAGAAAGGTTCTACTGTCGACCATTCCCTTAAAGATAGTTCATCAATAGCTATTTAAAATCATTAATAGTTTCTGTTCTTACAAAATGCAGAGAAGAGCAGAAGACACTGTAGGGATTGGATCTCCTTTCCAGTTGCTGTGAATGAGGAGAAGTCTACAGAATCATATTGGTGTAAGACTGATGGCCTACAATGAATCCAGACATTTGTAGTTCAAGGGAGTCTCCTCAAGTCCTCCCCAAACTATTTTATATCTTTGTGTCCAGCTCCCCAGCAGCCTCAATTTGCTCTGCACCAAATAGAGAGCTGGGAAGTGGTCATAGCTTATGGTGGATGGGTTAGTGGTGTACTGTTGAATTTTGCATATAATCCACACACAAGTAACGAAGAAAACAACCCCTTTGGTGTAATTCCTGACCTCCAACTCTTCATGGGCACACAGGAACTAATTTATCTTAATGTCAGTGTATATGACAGAAAGTATACTAAATTGATGACTGGGACCCTTGGTGTCATACAGAAAAAATGTATTGGATGAGACCATGCATTGTGTTTACAGCCAATTATAATCCCACCAGACCATCTCTCGGTTCCCCAGGCCTACCAGGGTACAAGCAGAGCACGGCCAGTAGTAACTGAGCATCCATTATTTCCTGCACATTCATCCTGCAGGACAGTGTTAGACAACACATACACCATATGTCATGCAAGCTCTTTGATTATTGCAGAGGATTGATTGAATACAACTCAAACTAGCTGGTTTTATGAAGGTCTTTTTCCTTGCTTGTTCATTCTTTTCAATGGTGAGAACTTCACCAGGCCTGCACTGCCAGCAGCTTCCTTCCCTGTAAGAAGATGGGAACAAATCTCTTATGAGAGCAAGAGTGGCTCCAGTGTGCAGAGGAACTTAATAAAATGTCAGTGCCCAAGATGGTGCTTTCAAGCAACACTCCTTCCACCACTCCAGCTACACAAGTGTTCCCTTCTGAATGACATCACCAACTACTAAAACACATTAAGATGCTGGGTAACATTTATATCTCTTTTTTCACAGTCTACCACAGTTGTTCAAGGAGAGAAGTTGACTCAAGAGACAGAGGGCAAATAGATCTGAGTTTAACTTTGTTGAATTTCCTTGTATTTATTACCTTGCCATTCAACATGGGAACGGTCAGCAGATAATTTATGGTATCGTGCTCATAGAAATAAGTTTGTACTCATGCAATAAAAGGCTCAGAGCACCAGCAGTTCTAATAAAATGAGAATTAACAAAAGAGCAGAATAAAGAGGGGAGGGAGAAGAGATAGTCATTAAATCAATAACACCAAGGTCTGGCTGAAATGTGCTCAAGTCAATAATACCATAAAGTTTTATACTGGCTGTAGGGTGGGAAAATGTTATCATCTTGGTGCATGTGAAGACAGATCCATTTAGACGTAATATATTCACCAATAACAGGAGAAGGAGAACTCATTCAGTGATCCAGAACTCTGAGGGGGAGAGCTGTCAGGGTGGGAGTTAACACTTGGTAGAAGAGCACTGAAAGCAAACAACACGGTAGCAATGCTGGCCTCTGCAACACCAGAAGCTGTTTGTAAGGGATCCTCTCCCTGTGTAAGGAAAAGTGTCATAATATAGAAAGGGTTTAAAAGTACTGGTTTTAATGTACCAGTTTAGAGTGATGTCTTGGCTTTTCCCTGATGTCTTTCATAGAGACTGGAAAGAACTGGAAGTGGGAAGAATAGGAAGAAAATGAACTACAACGTGTTTACACAAGACTGCAGGAGCTGTAACAACTTGCACATCAATTGCAGACATGCGATGTACACTGAACAAGATTAATGCTGTAAGGAGAATATTAAGCCTTCTTTTACATTTGCCTAGAGAGAACACAGCTGCATGTTAGCCACAAACAGTTCAATATCAACAATGTAACAAAAATCTTAAGAAAACAAGAGTCTGAGTAATCGAAAATGAGACAAATCCCCCGAAATCAGCCCAAATATCCAACTATCCACTGCCACTGTCATCCCCTCACTGCCCCTGCCCATCCAGCCTCAGCGGCACAGCAAGGTCACAGCCTGCTTTGCTCAGCGAAACGCAGGGCTAAAGAGTGCAATAGGTTAGTTCACTTCCACTTCGTTGCAAACCAAAGTGGGCTTCACTAATTACAAACTGCTTCCTAATGCTCTGTGTGTGACTGAGAGGCTGACACAGCTCAGGACCCTGCTGGGCTGGAGAGATGCAGATGAGAAGGTGCTGAAGGGCAGTTCAGACTGATTGATACATGGCTCCACGATTTTGGACTCCTGCCCCATCTGTTCTGGCAAACTGGCTTCCTAAACTTTCCTCCAAATCCTGCAGTGACTTGCATGTTGGCTCCCTGCATCACAGAGTATGATGATTTGGGATGACAGTGTTTCACCTGTACTGCAGTAACTCCCAGAATCACTGGCAGCAGCTTGTCACTTGATGGACTCCTTAAGAGAATGAATCAATTGTATCATCATATTGCTTTCTCTAGCCTATCTATTCCTTCTATTTGTTGTGTAATTTAAAATTTTAACTTGTAAGAGCTCAAAGACAGCTGGTTTAACTGCAGATTGGAAAGCTGACTGTCTGCAGTGAGTAAATGAATCTATGAGCTCACTTAACTTCAGATTCCCATGTGTCTCAACAAAGTAAATGAGGCAAAAATTCTAACTAAGCTTGGAGCAACTGAAAGCTACATGACTGTATTCAGAGTTTGGCCATGAAGCACTCATGGAAATTTAAGCCCTTAAATACTATGGGTTTTTTTCACATACAACTGACAGATTTGGTTTGACTTATTAGCTTGAGCAAAAGTGCACCACATATATACAGAACCAGGAACTGTATTATTCGAGTCTTGGCAAGGATGCATTTCCAGAAGAGAGCTAGTGTTGAGACTAAAGCTATCACACTCCTGAGTATGTACCAATAAGTACAATGGTCCTTCATTTCAACCCCATTTCAGTCACGGAGATGTTAAAAGTAAAACTGGTAATTGTTTTAAGCAAATATCATTGCTGCTGCTTTCCTGCAGACAGAACACACAAGAAAATGTGGAAGGAGAATAAGAGTCTCCCGTGTTTTATTTTTATATACCCCAGAAAATTATAGCACAGCTAATAAAATGAGGGTGTCCTACACAAGCTCCAATATTGTATAAATCATGAATAATACATCAGGCAAAAATGAGAAACTGCAATAGAATCAAACCTATATGGAAATAAATAAAACATAACAGCAGAACTGCAATCATGTTAGCTCTGTTGATAAAAATGTGTTTGTGTTTCCAAGAGGAGGAGGTAGGAAACTTCTCCAGTAAACGATTGTAAAAGCATTAATAATAATAACAAGATCTACATGGCATGCCCAGAAAAAAAGGTAATTAACAAATAAGCATCAGTTCACCAAACTCATTTGGTGGAGAAAGCTGGCGAGCCAAATGTGACAACAGCTTTAAAAAGATGTCACAAATGAATCTTTCGGATGGACAGGAATTTGCAGAGCATATCTGAGCTGCATATTGATATCCTGCAGTGTGTGTCTCTGATTTTGTATGTGAATAGTTCTGTCTGAGGAAATCAGACGGGACTCGGATAGGAATTGGGCACAATCTCAGCTCTTAAACCCAAGTAAGCATGGGGTTAAATCTCAGCTTTACTTTCCTCAGAGATGGGTTCTTTCAAGAGTGTTTTTTGTATAGCTGGTGGGTTGCTGCAGGTTAGAAGGTATCTATGCCTTACGACAAGAGGAAACAGCCTCAAGTTGTGCCAGAGGAGGTTTAGATTGGAGAGTGGGAACAACTTCTTCCCCGAGAGGGGTGTCAGCCCCTGTGCCAGGCTGCCCAGGGAGATGGGGGAGTGCCCAGCCCTGGAGGGATCCCAAAGCTGAGGTGCTGAGGGCCATGGGTTAGTGCTGGGCTTGGCAGGGTGAGGGGAGGGCTGGGACTTGACCTTAAAAGTCTTTTCTAACCAAAACAATTCTATGCAGGACAAAAACATTTCTCCTTTCAGGTAAGGAGGAGAAATTAAAAAATAAGAAATAGTTCCATGTTTATCCACTCTGCTGAAATCTGCTGCAGACTCCTGGTGGGAGATCTGCTAAATGCTTCCTTCTTCTAAGTACTTTTCCATACATCCTTCTACCTACACATCTTGGGGCTTTTTTTTCCTACCTTAACATATTTTCACCCAAAAAGGCAGCTTTGGGGGGTTTTGATGATTCACATGTATGCAAAGCTCAGCAGAACTAAAGTGCAAAGGTATCATCACGCATGTTTAATGGAACTCCAAAGAAAACATCCAAGGACAAAGACTCCACTTTAACAATTCCCTGTAATGATCCCTATGTTTCAAAGTAATCTCTTGCCCCTAAGATTACTATTAACATTTTATGCAAATTGGATGCATCTCTTTTTTTAAAGATTCAAAATACTCTATGCATATCTTTATATTACTTCCCAGAGCCATTAGCCAAGATGAGTTCATATTTTTATTCCCTTTGCATACTGAATGTATTTTCTTTCTTTGAGGTGGCAGTTTTTATTATTAAAGTCAGCAAAACTTGATGTATACTACTACCTAGCTTTCTCTCTGTTTTCTCTGTTCCAACCACACATGATTTATGAGTCCAAAACAAAGTTTGGATTGGTATTAGTGGCATGTTTTCTCACTAAGTACACACACTCCCCCCTGTGTGGTCGCGTTTATCACGTGCAGGTGCTGCCATAATAGCAACCCACAGTAACCCTGATTACACAGGATGGGGAGCTTGTCTATGCTTATGCCTACTGGAACTGTCAATTAAAAAAATTAAAAACTGACTTTTCATTTCACTCATTTACAAAGAGCTGTAGCCTTCACTGGACAGGTAAACAAACTCAAATGATTTTAATCAATCTCTACGAAAAAGAGAGCCAGGTGTGACTCAAAGGTCAGAGCCATAGCACTGACAGCTGCACACCAGCAGTCAAGATGCTTTTATGCTGTAGCTGCCCTTCAGTAGAGGCCTCTGGAAGTCTTACAGAATCACCTATAAATATTCAGAAGTTGAATGCAGCAGCAGGCAAGAGCCTTTAATTTAATTTTGAAGGCTGCAACAGACCAAGCTTTCCAAATATGATGGAAGGGAAAGGCTCTTCTGCCAAAAAACAGTGTTGCTTCTGGCTTGTAAATCCCAGTGCTAAGAGCACAGTTTAGGGAGTATCAGCTAAGTAGAATCTCTCAAACTGCAATAAGAGAAGAGCACAGGCTTTGCACTTCCCCTCTGCTGGGCCCTGGCAAATCTCATTCAAGATAATGGGTGCTCAAGAGGTTTGGCACCTTGAGATTTATGCAGTTGCTATTGATATTCTGACAGCTCATGGGATCCTGAAGTTTGCAGAGGTTTTTATCCTGGGTAAGAGCTATGTGAACGTGGAGTAAGAACTTTTCCCTACCCCAAAAGCTGCAAATGCAAACAGACAATAGATAAAAGGCAAAGGCACAGAGAAGCAAGGTCATTTGCCTGTAGCCAAGAGTGGATCTCGAGGTATTTGTAGGAAGTGAACTCCCCTGCTTCTCACCAACTCAAGCACGCTGCCTCCTCAACTGCTGCAAAACACGACTGCTCCAGAGGCTTCAGTTTCATTCTGCTGCCAGTGCTGGTGTGAGGCTCTGGTTGGTAAGCTCAGCTGCTATAACCTCAACATGAAATGCAGAGACAGGAACAAAAATACACCAGCTACAATTAAAAAGGAGAGGTATTGTCCTAAAACGAAAAAATCAACCATCCCACAAGCAAAATTAAGGGCATTTTAGGCTGAGGATCTGATGATCTGCTAAGGTAATGAACCCCTTATTTACTTTCTTCTATATAGGGGAGTTTTTATTTCTGCCTAGAGCCATTGGTCAGCCCAGGCTTGTCAAGCCTCTAAAACCTGCTGAGCCCTCCACCCTGTCATGAAGATTGCTTTGGCTGCTTCTGTTTCCAGCATATTATCCAAAGTCTACTGTGGCCAGGCAAGAGATGGCTACTCATACTTTGCTAAATGTGGCTGTTACTTTAAAATGTGCACACAAGTCAGAGCAAAACGTGCTGATGGCAAATAAGAGGTTAACGAGAAAAGAGAAACGTGTCTCCATGTGGTGCAATTTCTTATGTTCTCTATTTAATGATTCAGATGCTGTGGTGTGATTTAGTATGAGTTGTGACTTCTCACATTTAATGAAGTGAAACCCTCTTGGCCCACAGTGAGCTGTACGCAAGGATGAGAACCCAGTAATTTACAGCATTTGTGACCTTATTACAATGTACTTTTTGCTTGACTGCTCTTCAGGTCTAACAGGAGCTGTTATCAAGGGCTCCATGGAATATTCGTTATTATTGATAATTGGATATGAAAGAGTTTTATCTGAAAAAAAAGTATCTGAATGTAATTTCCAATAATTTTACACTAACTTAAAAAATTAAAGAAAAATGAGACTCTCTTGAAGACTAACATTAATTTAAATAGTGCTGATGAATGCTGCTCTTCATAGTGATAAACAAGTAGTATAAGCTTTGGTAAACTGCCTTCTAAAAGGAAGCTGATTGTTCAGCCAGCAAAACAACAAATACTCTCCAGGGGATGGTGGATTTGTTCCTCACTTGAAAACTGTAACCTGAAATGCTGCTTCCAAGTTACTAATATTGCAACCCCCACCTTGGTACCAGTCAGGTGCATTAGTACCACACTAATTATATAACCCAAAACCTCATCAGAAAGTATTCTTATTCTGCCAATCCATTTATGGTCTAAGCTTATAGATGTAATATCAGGTATTATGATTTCTACCTGCATTAGTTTTTCCCCCTGGATTCTACTTAAGGCTATTTAGTCCTTTGAAACACAGACTATCCCTCACAGCTGCATCTGTGTAAAGATGCTGACTCTGGGGAGCTCTAAGCCATATAGTTCTGGGAGCCCTAAATGTTCTGGAAACCAAAACATTTCCAGTGAAACAAATTCCCTCAAACCTGAAACATTTCAGAAGCTTGACCATTTCAACCAAAATTTTCCTGGAAGTTTTTTAGCTTCATGGTCACCTTAAGATGCAGAAAGTCAAAAATAACAAGGGACAGATGATTTTGCTATAGGCCAGATGGCAGTGGAACAAGTCCTAGTGTTTTGAGCTCCTCCTCTCAGAGTCGCTGGGGATGGCACTTCTCTGAACTGACTCTGAATAGGCTCTGTCAGAACAGAACATCCAGCGTGGAGCACTGATCTCCATCAGGATAAGGACCCTGACAGGATACACATACTTTCCTGAAATTATAAACCAAAGCATTGGGTTTATTTTGACTTTAATTAGAAACCAAACAACATTAAAGAGTAGCAGCCAGCCACAACTGAGGAGTTCTCTGTGCTAAGCTTCAGAATATTTAAACAGAATCAGTTTTGGACACTGCTTAACTGGGTTCATCATCTTTGTGGACTGAAGCAAGAAATAAGTGCAGAAGTCACACAAGGATAATGACTGAAATCACAATGAAATCTACTGTGAATCCTCTACTGATTAGCAGGGAGAACTGACTTAGGTTTTGATCTGACTCTTCCTCATTTTAAGGAGGCTGGCATCTTGGGACCAGTCTAATGCCATTTCACAAGCAAGAGATTATAACGGCGGCACTTGCTCCAAACAGGTGAAAGAGATGACATCAGGCAGTTTCAGGATCTGTTTCTGAGCTTGCCCATCATCAATACACAGATAATGCTTCACCTACACTGTAAAATACCTTTACAATTTCATGACAGTGCATGAAATATTGTAAAATGTTGTTTTTCCTTGTTTTTAGCTCAGACTACAGTGAAGCAGCAAAAGGCTCCTTTAGCAAGTACTGTTTATTCATATTTAGTCCTGGATTACACCATCTGCATCACAAAAGCCTCTGCATCTGCTATTTCATTTACTTTTCATAGCTTATCATGACAAAACAACAAAAAGACCTAAGTTTTAAAAACTTATATTCTTTGAACTTTTCTAATCTTTGCAACAACAATTTAACAAATGGGTTTTGTTTGCATCTATTGGGCTTTTTTGTATCAGGTCATTCAGAGCTTTCATTTCATTGCTCTAGGAAACCAAACTGTTGCTACTCAATCTCTGCAGTGTTCCCTATAGTGCAACCACTCAGAGAGCTATCAAAGCTCCACCAAGGGCTGATAAAAATCAATCTGTTAAAATCACATATACAATCTATTATTCTTTTTTTAAAAAGAATGTCTTTTTATTAACCAGCAGCCTGAGCACAAAAAGAAATCCCCACCTGTACAGTGTTGCCACTCTGATAATGCAAGCCATATTGCTATGTAGAACGTTTGTTTTTAAAGATTGAGAATTCATCTGCTATCCTTGAGGTGTTCAAGCTGGGGAGCATATTGCAAAGGCAGCTCACAAATAGCTGCAACTTTTCTTTCCTTTTTTTTTTCTTAGCAAAGCTTTCTCAGAGAAAGTCTGCTCAGGGGTCATGTAAATCTAGCTGCTGGTTATGGCAGCAGCTCATGGCAGGAGAAAACAGATGAATACCAAAAAAAAAAGAAGAAATAAAGGTATTCTACTACCACACTGGACAGCCCTGCTTTAATCACCACAACATGCTCTAGAAAGGTCCACAGCCCTTCTCCCCACACTCTGGGTCCCATCACTGGAGTTTGGCAGAACAGAAAAGACTCTACAAGCCCACTTTTTGCTAGCCACCCCAGCATTTTATAGGCTCTGCTTCAAGCTCCCATCCCTATGGCTCCAAGCATCCACTGGTCCATAGCCAGACCATTAGCTTTCTATGACTCCCCCAGTTCTACAAGCAGCTCTGCTGGAGCTGCTCAATTAACCATGCCTTTTGTCTCAACTAGAGCTGACAGGCAAGGAGCACTGCAGAATGGTTTAATAGTCTGCCAGTCAATGCAACTTGCTAAAGACCTTGACAGCCGGCAAAGGCATGCAAAAACCCCCAAACTGAAGTCATTGCAATCCAAAGGAAAAGCAAAGTCATTTTTTTAATACTGAAGATGAGTAAACAGTAGCACCTTACCTCGTTTTTGCACCCCTGAAATGTTTTCTATGTCGTATTAAAAGAGGGGTACACTCTGATAGCTCAGCTCCTGACACTACCTGAGGCAGGCTGTGTCTATATGAATATTAGAGCAAAATATTCCTTGTGTAAAGTAAGCATTGAACTATCACGGAACTATGGCTGTTTCCAGCAGCCCTGGATACAAGATTGTTGAGAGTGCCCTGAAGACTGAACTTGTATGTGTGAATCCAACACTAGTGCAAAACTCCATACAGAAATGCCACAGTTTATGAGTAATTTTTTCGCCTAATAGGCTCAAATTGGCTTAATTGTATGAGATATAGCCTTAGCAATTTCCTTTTGTGATTTATAGGATTAAAACTGTTTTTCTGCTGGCAGGCAGCACTGTTTACCAGCCTCTCATCTTCTGTTCCAGTTTCATTTAGGCAGAGTGATCTGGCAACATTACAACTGGATTGTTACCTTATTCCCCTTAAACAAAAGGTTATTTGATACCAAGTGTTAAAATATGATTGCTTTATGTTTGTTTCTCTCTGTCCATCAAAACTCTAGCCTCCACTCTGTGGCACGGGAGCTAATCATATATTAAGAAATAAAAAGACATCCATCCTTGCACTGGTTTGTCTTTAAATGATAACATTTTCTCTCCAGTATCTGCTGCTCTCTCTTAACGCTACAGAACAGCAGAGAGGTAGACTGAATGTTTGGTCCTGAGACTCCTAGCTGCAAGAGAAGTGTGATAACTGAACAACCGTCTCTCCATCACAGAACAAATCAGTCAGCACCTGGGACATGACAGAGACTTGTTTGTGTGATATTAAAAGGAAAAGAGTCATAATCAAGGGACATACATGCAAGGCATGGCGAGACTCAAGGAAGCGAACTCTGCAACAGCCTTGCGGCCAGCACAGAGAGGAGCGGCATGGCAGTCCAGGAGGAAGGGAAAATCAATCTTCTGGTGTGACATGATATTCCTTTGATCAAACTAATCTTTTCATACTTCTCTTCCCTTTTGTTGTTGCTGTGAATGTCTTTTGCCTTTGGGAGAAAAATGAAGAGACACAAATAGATAATATATTGGCATTTGAAACCAACCAAAGCACGAACTTGTTTAGGTGGAAATGGAAATAAGTAAGCATGAGTTTAACTCTGTATTGATTTGCCACTCAATTCTGAATCTTGTACTTGTGAAGCCATTTTGTGGAAACATCAGAAGAAAAATAGAAAGCTATTTTAGGAGGGAGGAAGGAAGCAGTGCATAGTAGAACCCGTGGATTGATTCTCATGTCTTCCCTCTCACTATGTGAATAATTTCGAATGAAGCCAATTCAGACTCAGAATCTGATTGTGAACACTGACAATTGCTTTTTTGTTTTTCCCAGGTAAGTCCACTGTAGGTGAAGCATATTGTATTTCTAAGGTCCTGAAAAGATATGTCAACTTTGAGGAGTCATCCTCAACAGATTGAGGAACTAACACCTGATTTAGCAAAGCTCCTAGAAGTCAATACAACTTCCAAACCTCCTAAAGCTCATCTTCAAAGAATATTTAAGTAATTAAAAGCCTAAATCTAACTGCATCCACTGAATATACTGATAAGTAAGGAACAGTTACCAAGCTTTGCATGAATATAACATACAAGATGCAATAGAGGAAAGCTTTGTACTAAACATTAAAGATGGAAAGATCTCTAGAAGATGAGTTCTTTAATACTGTCCCATGGGAAGCTGCCAAGGTTCTTTCACTAGATGCACTCAAGAAAATTCAATTTAAAGATGCACTGCAATAGCTTGTTGGAAATTAAATACTCATAAGATCCCAAGAAGGGAAATAAAAGACTACAGTTGCTCTTTAAATACATCTTCAGCCAAACCATGACACACATCAATATAGGTGCTAGTTCTTCCTTTTTGTCAAAATGCATCATCACCAAACAATGCACTAGCACATACTTCAGGTGTTGTATCTTCCACAAGCTATAGCACAAGAGACTGGCCTACACTGACCTTTTCAGTATTCCATATTGTGACTTGCTATAGTCATTTTACTCTTTTACAGCTCTAGTGAGAGATAGAGCAGGGTGGAACAGCCATCCCAACCAAAATATGAAATGATGAAAGGTCAGAACAGTAAAGCACCCTGGAATATTTCAGGGAATACATTTGGCCATTAAAGTTTAGATGCATTCTCTATGCCAAAGCATATAATGAGAAAAGAAAACAGTAGCCTGTGGATCTATCTCTTGTAGGAGCCAGAAATTATTCTTATGCAGACAGGTGTGCCCATACTTCTCAGGAAAATGCACAAGCATGACACAAACCTGAATATAAACAACGTGAAAACATGTGTACTCCTGCAAATGACAAAACAACATCCTTTATGAAGTAAACTACAAAATAAGTCAATGTGATAGGTGGGTTGGTTTGGGTTTTTTAATGCTCTGCCAGCTGTGAGGAGCATAATAGTCCTTGTCCCCCAGCTGGTCACTATCAGCCTGACAACCCAAATTCAGTGAAGATACACCGATTTGTGCTGAGGATTTGACTCCACTAACAACATGGATTTACTTCAGCCTTTTTTGACATAAGCCTTGAAATTGTCCTAAACCCTTGAAAGTCCTGCAGACCTCTTCAGTTAACCATAGCAGCACACAACATCTGCACAGGTACTAGCCAAGCCAATCACAGCAATGTAATGCTTCTGGACTTGGCTCGAATAGTGCAGCTTATACAAAACACACCCAGACATTAATAGCACAATAAAAAAGTAAATATGACAAATTTGGAAAACAAGAAATACATGAGAATGGGGACTGATCTCACATTGAGGGCATGGTGCTCATCAGATCATGTTTTAATTCTACCACTGATTTTTCATTCCCCACAAGCTGGGAATAACAATAACTATTTTTTTTTTGTCATCTTTTGTCACTGCTATTTCTATTCATTATGGGAAAGCTGCATATTACCTTTATGTACAGTGCCACATTTGGGCTTCCAGGTACTGTTGCTTTGCAAATTAATAATGAGAACTGATAGTTATTTACCAGAAATGTTCTTCAATAACGTAAGCAAGCGAATACCAGAGCTCGAGATGAGCTTGTGAACTGATGCATAAAAAATAATCTAATCTTGGCAAATTAGATAATAAAGAGCAGCACTAACTATGTTTCAGAAATCCTGTTTGATAATCTGCTTCAAGAATAAATTTCTTAGCCTGATACATCTGCAGGAAGTTTACCTTTTCCCAGTTTATCATTTGAAACATTCACAAGTGAGAGTAAATAAATAGTGAAGTAACTCTGATAACAATTTTATTGATTCACTTTTCACTTCTGTGAAGCCAGTGTTCATTTGAGTATTTCAATGTAAGGATTATTTTTGAAGCCTTTTTGCCAAGCAGTACTTATAATTCCTGCAAATTTAACTTCAGAATTGGGGATGTTGTTGATATCAGAATAACTTATTAGCAATAAAAGTATATTACCTATAATTGAATAGCTTCTCAATTAACAAGTCGGAGAGGCAGCAAAAACAACCAATTCTTTCTGATGCATCCACAGCAGGAAGCATCTGAATTACCAGTGAGTCAATTAGCATACTTCTACCCAAATGATAAATAAGTACATAAAATGCACAAGATTGAAATAAGCAAATCTCAGCTCCGTGCAAAATGAAGGCAGAAGCTGAATACCAAAAAAAGAGAATGTTCAATATATAATTTCTATCTGAAATACAGCAAAAGTAGATATTTATGTGCAAAAGGAGAAGACATGGGCATTATTCCATAAGACTTCAAAGCCTAATTATGGTAGGACCATACAAAGGCTGCAGCATGCAGCTATGCCAGAGAAACTGAACTTTTCCAGCTCAAACTCTGGGGTCGGTAGCAAAGATAACCACCCCCCTTGTCTTGATTTTTTCAATAGTTCTTCACCACATGAAATTCTGCTTTAGGGAATT
This sequence comes from Colius striatus, assembly GCF_028858725.1. NCBI lineage: Eukaryota > Metazoa > Chordata > Aves > Coliiformes > Coliidae > Colius > Colius striatus. The sequence continues at coordinate 3,135,248 of NC_084785.1, forward strand.
TGCGCTGCAATTAATAACATTACAGAGTTGTTTAAGCACAAGGAATGAGAACTAATCCTGAGATACTTTTGTTTATACAGACTCCTTTCTTGACATTAACTCCTAAGCATTTAATATTTGAAGAAATATATCTCTGGCATTTAAAAAGTCAGCTTTCATCTGTTGGAGCTAAATATGCATGGTGTTTTCATGAGTACTGTGTAATTGGGTAATTCTAATTGCAAATAAGAATATTTTCCTTCTTGGGAAACAGGTTTAAGTTTGTATAAGGTAATGAAGCAGGAGTCTGAAGATCAGTCATGGAACAAATTGTATTAAGTGAAATCAGGCAGTTGTCTCTTCTGATTTCTTTCCTTGGAAATGCTTTATGCCACCCAGTCCCCATTGCTGATGGACTGTTATTATCTGTCTTGTTCTATGAAGAGACAAAAATTAAGTGATTAAGGAAAAAATATTACAATCAACTTCCATTCATTTCTCTCTCAAAAACTGATGGTGCTTCATCCCAATTTTTAAGTCCCTTTCGATAAATAACATGGAAACAGAAATGTGAAGGTTGTTGCTATGTGACTTACAGTATTGAAATGTATGAGGCACAGTGACCTTTGCCTCTGGAGATGATGTGCAAACTATTTATATGCACAGCTGTACAAATTGCCAGAGTTTAATGTTAAATTCCATGGAAAATCATCTCTGCTGTTCTGCTTTTGAGGAAAGGACAGGGTTTCAATATTTAATAGGCTTTCTTACTGTGCAAGCATATTTAGTATTACATAAGCGAGCAGCACAGAGATCTCTTTTCAAGGCTCTGGGTTCAGATATTTGGCAAGCTGTCATATAACAAGAGTGGAAGTGATAGAAGTTCATCGAATCACAAGCAACAAAAGGTAACAAAGAACATTTAGGAGGTGCACCAAAATCTCTTTCTAGCACATGTGTTTTGTAGGATAGCTTACACTTTTCCTTCTGTGACCTGTTCCAAATGGCTTCTGGAGTTTACCTTCACCTCTATAACATACAGGTAAGTGATAATTAGATTCTCAGCTTTACAGAAAAGCCTTGACAACTTCCATGTAACATTCCCAGTTTGCTGATAAGCTAAAAATCTCTTCTCACTGTAGTTTGACAAACATCAGTGCAGGCCTGCTCAGCACGCAGACACACGGCTAATCCAGTGCTCATGAAAACCATCTAAAAATGACAGGAGATTTTGACTTTTGTACTCTAATTGAGTTAAACTCTTTCCAAATAAGAGCAACAAAAATTAAATAAGAAGTCATAGCCCTAAAGAGTTCCAGGTATTTTGCAGCACAGCTAACGCTTTAGGTTTTTAACCTATTTTATAGATGGAACTGCAGAAGCATGGAGGGGCAAAGCAAGCTGTATGACACACCAGTGACAGAGTTCAGTTACACCCAGAATGTACAGGGGTTTATTTTATGATTTTCCCATTGCAAAATCCTCTTTCTGGGAAGCAAAATACAGACAGCAATTGTCAAAGTCTTTACTCCTACCAAAGCCATTCTGACTGACAGAAAAGACCAAATATGTACAAGAATATTCTCTCTGGCCCAGCAGCCCAATCCTGTGTGTTCCCACACAATTAAATGCCCTGACATGTCGACTTTCAGTTTCTCAGCTCAGTGGGAATCACATCAACAACTACTAAAGGACTATCAGAGCCTATAAGCATTTCGTGCAGCAAGTGTGCTGGAGTTACACATCAACACTCACACATTTAATTTCTTTCCTTTGGGGCCTTTTTGATGTATATCACAAACATTAATACACTGAATGTGCAACTTCATTATTGTCCACGAAGCCAACAGACCACAAGCTGGGCAATATTCAGTAAACAAAGATAATGGGTTCTGCTCCAGACTTGAGACAAGAACATGGAAAAAATGAGAAAACAAGCTACAGGGTTAATGAGCACACTTCTGCAGGCACTGGAGCTCTAGCATTTCAGTAGCAAGCCGTGTATGTGTATGAGCGCAATACTAAAAGCTGGTGCGTGGGTAAGATCCATGTCTGCCTTTTGTTGTTTTCAACTTAGATGGTGTTGTGGAGGTTGGAAGATGTGAAAACTGCCAATGCATTGTGTGTGGAAACATGCATTGCACCTCAGTTCCTGACCCGAATTCAAGTAATAAAGCTTGGGAAAGGTTTGCTTGTTTCGTATGGGGTGTTTTGTTTTGTCAGAGGGGGTGGGTTTTTTTAAGTTTAGAAGGACTCCTCAGCTTTTAGAAAGAAAACAAAAGTTTGTTTAAATCCAGTTTTAAAATGTTACCTGTTTTATGGTCTGAGAATTCTCTTCTCCTTTGTTTCAGGATGAAAGAAATAGCTTATTGCAGTACTGCATGTAAGCAGCAGTCAGGCTACATTATTGTCATTTGGTTACTGATTCAGAGTCCTCAGCAGCACTGACAGAGGCTGCCAGTCTTTGAGATGGAGCTTTTCCTTTCCCTCTGAAACAAAACAGCAAATTCTTTTGGGTACCATCTGGACTAGAGAAAAAAAAAACCAACAAAGCTATTTGCCTTTTTTTGCCCTCCCATCCTACAATGCCAGAAAAGTTGCATTAGATTAGCTCCACTCCCAAGAAGCCTGAGGCTGTAGGAGCAATATGGGTGAACCTGTCGGTGGCAATTCTACTTTTGAGTCAGCACTGTATCAATTACCAAGCATGATTTTATGGTTTGATGGACCATAAAGCTTCAGGCAACAAATCCGGAGTGTGGTCTTGATCATATAAGGTCATTAAAGATCCTACAGTGCTACTTGTTTGCATCAGGCTATTCATCTTATCTTGGACCAATTTTAGTTCAGCTCTTTCAAGGTAAAAGTCTGCTGTGCAACTTTTGACATTTTATTCCTCACCTCCTGTATTCAGCTGTTGTGTAGAAACATTCTGTTGTTTAAAACACTGCAATGTCACCCAAAAGTAGCTTTTCTCTTTTTTTTGGCTTGCAAAATAGTTTAAAATTCTTATTTAATCTCCACAGTAGAGGGACATTTAACCTAGAAAACTGGTTATTTGGTTTTTATTATGTAAAATTATGGAAAGTAACTTGGATGTGTATTTTTATTTTTAAAAGGCCCCTTCATGCACGAGTTTCCACATCAATTAAAAAGCCCCTTCCTGCTGACCAACTTCTCAATAAAAATTTCAGGCAGCTAGAATTAAAAATACAAAGCCCTCAGTATATTATGGATCTTTCTGTGCTACTGAAGCTTTCTATAAGATTAAAAATAGTTATCCATGATTCTTTGTGTAGGTCTTTGGCACTGGACGTTGATTTATACTGGCAGAAAATTTGACTTGAGCCAATATTCTTGAAACACAGGGGCAGGGAATATCACAAAACCTACAATACTTGATTATTTTAAGGCTGGCCTAAACAAAAAGTATTTAGACAGCCAAGCACACTAGAAAGAGAGAAAAACTTGCTTTCATTTGCATATCCAGAGATACTCCATATGGGAGACAAATAACTCAAGGACTACAGGCACTGAACAGAGCACTTCATGGAAAAGGGAGGATATTTATTACCAGTGCTGAAGGATATAAAGTTATTTGAAAGGTATAGACTTCATTCTTTTTTGGGCTATAGGGATTTGTATTGCTTTTATATTCTTAGAGTCTGGACAGATTAATCATTCTTGGGGAAAAAAAATTAAAAGATTCAGCATTACTGGCTCTAATGGTGTAGTGAGAAGGAGTTGGGGGATTTCACCCAACACTGTTAGAAACGTGGGGGAATATAATGAGTAGCAAAGTGTTTCAGATTTTTTCTGTAATCACACGCATTTGCTGGCTGTTACACCTGAGGACTGGATAAACAATGAATTTTTTGAGACTGCATTGTGAGCAGTAAGTTCAATTTTCAAACGCCGATGGGCATTTAAGGATATTGGTCCTGCTGCTTTTTAGCAAGGTTTAAACTGTCAAATCACAGCAGCACTCTGAAAATTCCCATGCTTAAGCTCCTCAGTGCCTATCTTACAACTTAAGCTTTCATGAGGCAGATTATATCTCTGATTGTCTGAATACAGTAAAAAAAGACAGTCACTAACGGAACTTTAAAGTTTTTAAAGTATATTAATTTGTCTTGAATCAATGAGTTAAACCCTAAATGTAGTGAAAATCCTGGAGCTGCCCATGCACTTTTCTTTTGGTAGAGGTGGCTTTTATCTTAACTCCTTTTAGCAAACTGTGGCTACCTCAAATAGAAGCATATCCCTTTGCTTCCCGTCTCTAGAGCAAGTCATTGATCTTCAGCAAACTGTACAAGACATCTTGTATCTTATGCTTGCCATGGAGATGTCAGGTTTTGTCCACTGTCTGTAGAAAGAACCTGCTAATTTACTTGTGTAGAATAATCCAACTTTCCCATGCTTGACATCAGCTGTGAAGAACACCACCTTAGAGTGGTGCAACTAATTCTACCAATTTCCTCACCTGTTTCAACAAAACAATTCCAACTGACTCCACTTAGGGCAGCTCATGTCTTCCTCCACAAATAGTCCCACTTATTTCAATGAAACTACTTTGTGGAAAAGCACTGCTGACTGAGGCACAGCCACTGCTGCCATTGCCTCCTGATCAATATGACACCTCATACAAGAAAACAGCACAGCAGAGTTTGGCTGGTGGAACTCTTCACACTAGGAACACTTCACAAGGACTTGAGTGATTCACTACCACTGATGCATAGCATTCCAGACATCCATCATCAGCACTCCTGATCATAAGGATTTTCAGGACCATTAGACTTCACCTGATAGTTATGACTTTACTCCATTGTTATCATTCTGGATCTGATGGTTGATGCTAGAACATCCTTAGCTAGAAATAAAATCAGACAGGCTTCTCCAACTGCAGGATAGCTACCTCAGGCAACATGACATCTGTGACATTTTTTCAAAGTAAGAAAGCTGTGTGGTTTGTGCATTTGATAGCTGGCAAAAGCAAAAGAGGTGAGGTTTAGTCCAATAGTTGTCATTATGTCTTACAGGAAACGTTTGGTCTCAGATGATGTTCGTGGACTTCAGTCAGATGAACAAAGAGGTGGTGTGGGGAAATAAAAGTATTACTAAATTTACACAACATATAGCCTATTATAGATCTATTTTCGTCCTAGACATTCTGAACCAAATGAAGTTTCCAGCATGGAGAATTTGATACTGAGCTCTCCACCATTTAATCGCATTTCACAACCCACTTACAATGATGACTCGCCTTAGATTGAACATAACTTAATGCTATTATATTCTGAGGACCCAGTGCAGCTGAAACACTAACTTCATTAGTTCTGTGACTCTACCTGTCAGGTAGCCTGGCTGCAGCCTGACATAAGGTGGCCATGTGTGAAGGAAGAAACGAAGTTAAAAACAAACCACGGCGTGGAAGGAAGTTGCAGAAACCTGAAATGATTCTACATATACAAGGTAAAAGCAGGTATTGCTGCTTTACGTGTGTAAGGGTTCATACAAGCTTTTCCTCTTGAGATAGGCAGACATAAAAATGATAGGGGGAAAAAAAAAAGCATACCTTGAAAGAGCTGAGTGGAAACTACATTCCTAGTACAAAAAAGGGCAGAAGGGAGCAGACCTTCCTGACCCTGGCAACAAAGATACAGAGCTAATGGCATTTTTGCAAGACTAAGTTGATCAGAAATGTTGTGTTTGAGAAAAGGTTATAAAGAGGCCTGCTGGGCCCAAAGCAATCACACAATGCCAATGCCTAATCAGATTAATCTTCTTGCTATAAGGCATCAACCTTGTGCGTCTGATTCCTCTCAGGTCTGTTTTACACTGACATCTCACAGTGCAGTTATTCCTGGGTTTATGAACAGCATTGCTTCAAACCTGACCTATCCAAATAACTGTGTTCAGGTGAAATCTCTTCAGAACTGTGAGATCCTTCACTGATCACAGCCATACATTGGAATTTGGAATAAGGCAGAACTGTTTTCACACAAGTTGAAAGAGATTATTAGATCTGAGATCATAAAAGTGCTTCTGTCCAAATTAGTGAAGAGGCTGCCCAGCTCCAATTCCTGCACAACATAAAGAAGTTTCTGTTTTTTCCTTGCACAATTTCAACTCACAGTTGGAGGGCTGAATGAAAGCACTTTGTAAGGAAGAATTGCATCTAATATAGAATCTTGCCATTGATAAAGGAATTAAACTAGTCCTTAGTCCACACTGAATATTACTGGCCTTACTGAAGAAAAAAAAAAAGCAGCAAAGAATCAATCTAATTCTAGAGTCAGTTTATGGTCATATTTTCTCTCAGCAACCTTCCTGGAACACAATAGCCCCATCTATGAAAAATATATGAATGCAAGCTGTGATCCTACAGTACTTCAGGTCCTGTCTCTGTGCAGCAACAGCTTTGTAGAGAGATCTACAATAAATTTATATATGCAAATAAGAATTTTTAAATGGACACCAAGGTCCCAGTTCAGAAAAAATTCCTTATTCAAGAAAGTACACGAGTGTTGCTACTTTAAGTCACATGGGTATATTACATAAACAAACCACAAGACTAGTCTTTTTGAAAGATGGCATCTTTTATGGTTTGTTTTTCTTTGTAGCTTCCACGTATTGGGCAAAGTTAGCTTCATTATACAACTGCTCTTACTTTTTCCATCAGAATTTCTTGTTTGATCCTTTTTGGCTCCAATTCAGAAAACACGCCAGCTGTTGTAATTTGCACCTGTTTGGTTATTGTTTGAACCACCTGCTTATTTTTAAGTTAACAGAGGGAAACGTGTCCTTACTGCCTTTGATGAATCTGATGAACTTTTCCCACCTATTAACTCTCCAAGCTGATTGTTACCATGAATCAGAAATACAGCAATGACATGGAGTAGGAAGAGCAAAAGCAGTAAATGTTTAGGACCAGGACCAGAAAACAGAGATATGGCTTTCATTAAATTTTTTCACTTTCAGTGCACAAATCATCATGGTTTGGGTTGGAAGGGGTCTTAAAGATCATATAGTTTCCTCTCCCTGCCAAGGGCAGGGACACCTTCCATTAGACCAGGTTGCTGAAATCCACATCCAACCTGGTCTTGAACACTTCCAGGGATGGGGCATCCATAATCTGGGCAACTTGTGGCAGTGCCTCAGTAGCCTCATAGTAAAGAATTTCTTTCTAATATCTAATCTAAATCGACCCTCTTCCAGTTTGAAGCCATAAATGAAGTTTTCCTCCAGCAAATAGGTGAGAAATCTGTCTTTTGACTACAGAAGCAGAGACATTAAAATAAACCTTTTCCTGTGGGAGGAACTCCTTGCAATTGCTTCACTGTTCTGGAAGGTGGAGTGTTACCTGGTTTAATTACTCCCCTACCTCAAAGCAGTGAAGATGCTTTGAGCAGATGATTTAGAAGATTTATCACACCTCTGACCAGGTTAGCAGCTCCCAGTCTAACCTCCTTTGCTTTGCTGCTTTGCTGAGCTAATGAAAAAAACTCCTTTGAGATATTGCTAAAAGTCAAAGTGAAGACATACATAAGGAGCTAGCCTGTTTACTGGAAACAAACAGCTAAATGACCTTGTGCTGGAACCATCACAGCCCACGACGTTACTTCTTTCCTTCCTGGGCATTTAAACTCTGCCACACACTCGCATCTGTTTTCAAGTTGCCTTTTCCTCTTTTCATACCAGCAAGAATCAACTGGAACAAGTTATTACTTGAAGATAAGAATTCAGAAGCTTTCTCACAAGGAGAAAGTAAAGTAAGAGACCGTTTTAGGCTTACAGGAATGCTCATGAGCAAAGCCTTGTCTTCAAATCTGCACTTTTGTAATGATCTTTAGTGCTGATCCATCCTACAGGGTTCACATTCATACTTAGCTGGCTTCATACAGCTGTAAGAGATGTGACCTTGCCCTTTCTGGGATTCAGAACTGGGTTTGATTTTGTTGTGGGTTTGGTTTGGTTTTTTTTTTAATGTGCAGATATGATGACTTTTCAAGAGGTGGGAGTGTTGCTCCTATGGCATTTGCCCAGATAGTAAAGAGATTAACAGGAGCAAGAGAGAGAGAAAATGAATCTGCTGCTGAGCTCTGAATATGAAATGATCTGTGAGTAAATTGAACAAGCTGGGATGCAGTAAATAGGCAATTAACATTCTTTTTGGCAAATCGACACCTGTCAGAGCTGAAAAACAAAACAAAAAAAACCCCAAGGAAACAGAGGGGAAACATCTCTTAAATGCAGTCAGTAACAGAGAGGACCCATTGCATACTCCTCTCACTGACTTTATCAGCCTTCTGGTGGCATGTCGGCAGCAGAATTGTTGTAACACAAAATCTGTGGAAGATATTAAAAAGAGAAAACCAACCTAATGTCCATACATTGCATCTGAATTCAGCTCTGGTGAGTTTTCCTTCAAATGACATTGGTGACACCTGACCAAAGTGGTACCACATGGAGAACCTGGCAGTCCTGCTTCATGCGAGTTATTTCAAAGGCTGATTGGCAGAACAGCTGAACTCCTGCAAATTCTGCTGACCTCTCTCACAGTGCAGATGAAGAGGAAAGGTTTCCTCACAGCCTGTACACATTAGAAATGCAAAACCTAATTATGACTGAAAGACTGCTGCCATCAGTTCCTATACACTTTGCATCAGGTCTGTAACTGTAAATAAGCAAGCTGCTAACATAAATGGTTTGTAGGGAGAGCTTCTCCCAAACAGGCATTTTTAAGCTCTTCATTGGCAAAAGATCCCTTCTTTGCCTAATTTCCTTAAAAATAAATATATCTCAAAATAAATCCAGGGGGTAGGGCAAGAAGAGAACTACGAATGGTTTTCAAGTTAATTCTCAAGGTTTTCCTTTGACATGCCAAAATCTGAGACTGCACCACTTAGAAGCCTGTCTCATTTCTTAAACTAACCAGCTGTCAGAGACAAGAACATTCCCTTTACCTCCTGGACTGAGTTGAGAGAAAAAGTTAGCAACAAGAAATTTGCGTGGCAACAAAAGTGGAGCAGGGAAGTAGAAAAGAGTCTGGGGCAAAGGAGGGAAGGAAAACAGGAATGTAGTGATCATGACCTGTTTTCATTCAGTGCTTTCCAATTAAAGTGTTTTTTCTTAGAAGAAAACCTTCTCTGTGAAATGCATCCATTTCTTCTTAGCATTCTGTGAAGGAAAACTGAACATCTGCATGCTAAAATTTTACTTCATGGTAAAATTTCAACAATTTTTCCCCCACAAAAATAACAAAACATCCACTCACTGGTTTTCAAAACACCTTCCCTTTCACTTTTATTGAAATTAGCAGCAAAACTCTCATGAGTTGAGATGTGGGGATTTTTTCCTCACCAAGGAAAAAAACTGACCAGCTCCTCTCTGAATGATCAATGTAATTCCTGTTTCTCAGTAGTGGGAATGAAATCCGTTTTGGAAGTATCCTCTGATTGTCAGATACAATGGATGGAGTCAGTTTCCTAAAAGCTCATTTAGAACAAAATCCTGCTTTAAGACCACGCTCCATGCATTTCACATGTGTTTCCCAGAGGAAGGTGAATTTTCTCCTCGTTGTAAATCAACCCAGTCCCATGATCGTCCATTTCACAAGCATAAAGAAATGAGTTAAAGCAGAAACTGGTGCATTTACAGGACTGTCCTGCCCTTTCACAGCCAGTTACCTCCTCTTCCCTGTGCCAGGGCTTTCAGCGTGTCAGCAGAGGAAGGAATGTAGTTTTTTAAGTTAGTGTGAATCATCCTGTCAGAGAATAGTATAACCACCAGTAATCTTCACATCAATTTACGTGACATTCTACTTATTTTATGCAGTGCCATGTTGCTGTTCCACTTGACTGCATTCATTACATATGTCCTTAAAATTGAAAGTTTTCATCTCTGAAGCTCGTATTTCCTGTGGTTATATATTGCAATATCTCCTTCTCATCAGCTGCTTTAGCTGTTCATTTGCATCAGATTCTTAGCTACTATAAAGACTTCTTTGAAATAAAAGATGAGATGGATCCTGGAAGCCAGTGGTAGCTTATGGATGTCTTTGCAGGTATTATCAGGACTTTTATAGCCGTAACATCTGTGTATTTCCCAGTCACAACTGTCATGATTACAGCCACGCAGAAAAGAGAAGCTATAAAAATGAAATCCAGGTTTCTTGCATTCTAGCCCTATCTTCTTAGCCATGAGCCCACCTTTTCCATCCTTTCCACTGCACCATCCTCCACTCCTTACAGATGAATTAATGTTTCCAAAGCTACAGAGCAAATCAAAGAGTCTGTGATTACTAGTTTGCACTTTAAAGTCTTATTTTCTAGATCATGCAAATAGCTTCCAAATAAAAGCTTGACCAATACCATGTAAAACATAATTAACTGACAGGATCCATCTATTGGCTAGACATCCAGTGGCAGCATTTCTGCTGCTAAATCACTGGAGGTGTAAAATTCGAGCCAGGAAACTTTAAAAGGAGAGTAAAGCTGCAAAAAGCCTCTGCCATGCAATGTTTCTCAACTTACTAACTGAATTCAGGGATGTGTCAATTTAGTCTATTTACATGCTCAAATAGTCTTTTCACTGCAGAAGCTGAGAACTTGCTACCCAGCACAATTCATGGGTGCCAGCAGACGGAACTGCCTTGGAAACTTCAGTTTAGCATAATACCGTCTTGCCTCTTTTCCTAACCTGTTTTTAGCATTGGCACATACTGCTCATCAACTACATTATTCTCCAAATGACAGCTGCATTTAAATGGCAGACCTGAACACTACACAGTTTTTAAGCCTATGTTTACCTGTAGTTCTCATTAGTATTAATCAGAAAGCATCAGGAAAAACTCTTTTCAGGGTCATGCCTGGAGTTCACTCTTGCATTAAGTTGAAAATGAAGCCACAGTAGCTGCCAGCTGTGTGTGCCCAGCCTACCCTGATTGAGAAGTAAGGTACACTTGCTGGAAACGATGCTCCGTTTTGAACTAGATTTCATTATGCTACGAGAAATGGAAGCTCAGAGCAGCTGTAGTCCATAAACCAGGGTGGTACCAGATTTATTGTGCCGGACACTATTTGAGCAGTCTACCACCGACTCAAGAGGAAGCATTCAGCTGTTCAGGCAGCAATCTGTGTGAGTACATGCCTCCTTTCTCCCTCAAGGAAAGAGTAAGAGACCAGATACAGATATGCAATGTGCCATGCTGTCTTGAGCCAACTGGCTATGTGAGCATTTTCTAATGCCTTTCGCATTTGGGATGCATTTTTGCATTTCTACAGACCCCTATATTTAGTAGGCATATACTTCATCTGTCTTAACTGGAAAAGTCTCCTAACTGGCAAAAGTCCATCTAAAACTGTTCAAAAACATACCATACAGTGAAATCTTAATCTAGCCTAGAAAACTTTATGCAGATTGAGTTTCATAGAAGGATAAGAGGCAGGTCAGCATTATAAATTAGATTAGAGATACAGAAGTGAAGAAGCTAATAGATTTACTTGTGTTTACAAACTCAGAGACAGTATCAATTGATACTCTCAAAATTGCCATTAAGTCTCCTGAACCACCATAACAAGGTATAGATAAGAGCACAGGAAGAGCATTTACTTTCTTCCATTCACAGTTTACAGCAGTATGAACCTCACTGAGTGAAATGCAGTCACTCTCATTTCCAGAAGCCGTAAATAGGGGAGAATTAAAGCCTGATTCATACACAATGAAGCAGAAACAAATTGGTTTTCCCTTGTCAAGCGCTATTAAAAATTGAAATAAAATACTAAAGCCACTGGAGAATTCTCTCTCTCTCTCAATGCTTTTAGTCTAGATCAGACACCTTCCCTAGGAGACATGAAGTCAAACACAACCTATAGGGACTTAGTAGAAACTTTAAGTAAATGAAAAATACTATGTTGCACTAGAGAAAGCAGATTATATAAACATCCCCTATGTCTTCCAGGTCCAGAAAGGTAAACTGATCTCAAGAACAACAACTGTATGTGTGCTCTTCTCATGCAGGTACTAAGCAGCAGAAGGAAAAAAATGTCATTATTCACTGTTTTCAAGAGAATTCTTCATCCAGAAAATCAAAATGCATTCTGTCAAACCTGAACACTTTTCCTGGTAGAAAGCACCATGCACATTAGTCACCTGGCATCACAACACTACCCAAGCTGCAGACAGAGGACAAGATACACTAAGGATGTCAGGAAGAGAGAACAAAATTAGCACATTGGAAAAACAAACAGGAGTTACTCATTATGAATTGTTAATAGCCTGTTTACTGCTGAACCTGTCACAGAAGTGTGTCTAAGTCAATAATTTATTTCAGGCCACAGAACTTGAATGATAGTTAAATAATGGTGGGAAAATGAAAATATGATTGAATTTGTGATGCTAGTGGCAGTTTATATGGAGAGTTCTGCAATACAGAACAAGCAAAAAAATCTACACAATCCCAGAACAGCAAGCAGGCAAAGACTGTTGGCAAACTGTCCTTTAATAAGGGGTGAGAGAAATCAGAGTAATCTGAATGTGCTGCCAAAAAAGCCCTGGCTACAGCTATGTCATCGAATCAGTTCAAACAAATAATCTTTTAAGTATCACTTAGGTCCCAGGTTACAGACTTCATACTGAGTTTATTTTTAGTAACTTATTTGCAGAAGTACAAACAGACCCCTAGTGTTTGGATAGTTGAAGAGGGAATTTATCTTACAAAAACTACTGTCAGAATCTTTCTCTCTGCCTCTATCTGAACTTAGAAAGCAAATATTTACTTGGAAGCTATCAGCTTCAGGAGAGCCAAGAGTTGCTTTCTGTCACTGAATCACAAAAGGAGGAAAGCATAGGGGCAACTGTTTACCCAAAGGTAAAGTGAGGGCAAGGTGAGGGGGGTCTGCAGAAGGGACTGCAGACTCCCACAGGTGTCAGAAATCTCAGATTTGCCTGTAATTGGATCTCCAACTGTCCAACTTTAATGCTTTATATTGACATTAGTAAGTGTGAAATATGCACCTGGGGTTCATTCTCCATCTGAAGCCTGAACCATCTGTGTCTTCTACTCTTGAAAGTTCAGCAAGGGCAGGACCATGTTCTCCATAGGGAGCCTGTTCCCAGCTGGACTGCACTTCTGGTCAGCACAGTATCACCGAGGAAGAAGACAAATCAGATTTCTGAATTGTAAATCTCAGCAGAGCAAGTGGTTTGAGCTCAGACCCTAGATATAAAACTAACTGACATCACTCCTTTAGCATAATTTTCAGTGATGGCAGAAAGTATCTGTTGCATGATCTTAGATGTTAATTGCTTTACTGACATCTTACACAACACCCCAAGCCAAGAGAAGGATTTAGTTACAGCTTCTTGCAATAGTGCATTCACTCAAAGGTGAAAACAGCTAGGTAGTGGTACTTCCTTTTTTTAGCCTTTAAAATTCTTTAGGCACTAAAAGTGTGGATATTCATGCAAAGCATTCAGCATATCACTACCTACATGTCACTCGTGTGCATTTACATGATGTGCTTTGAGCAATTTGTGTACAACGTGTGCATATTCTAGTCTCGATCTGTTGATTAGCCTGTACATATACTGAGTGTATAGTGGTTCTACATCAGATACAAATTTCCCTTTTACATGAAGCTTTCAGTTACCTGCAACACATAGCATTCAAAACTTCAGCAATATTCCGAGTGTTAGAACTGTCACGATGATTAACAATAGGTATTTGAAAAGAAAACAGTACACAGTTAGGACCTGTTCTTGGAATATGATTTATGGAGGTTTTTTTAATGACAGAACCATGACTTTGAGACAAAGCTAGCATATATTCAGAAATCTGAAACGAGTGGGTGTTTGGCAAAGCAGATTGATTTTTACCACAACATTCTCAGCGTTTATTTTGCAAAGTTGGTTAAAGTCAACAAGGAATGATAAATACTGTCCTCTCAAACACAAGGAACATGATGAGAGATGCCACCTGTCAGATATTACAAATCAGCCTACTTCTGATGAAGCATAATAAATGATTTATAGCACTGAGTGATGATCTGTATTCAGGTATATTAGGATGTTTATGCTGAAAAGCAATTAGGAATCCTATCATCATACCAACAGGTGGGAAATTATCTGGGTGCAAAAGAACTTGTTCAAATCTTCAAGCGACTGAAGGGGGAAGAGCAACTGCCATTCCTATTGCCTCAGCACTAGCATGGTTGACAAATGAAAAAACCCAACTCTTTGGTGAATCTACATTGGTTAAAGCTACTTGGAATAGCAATTCAACCAGCAGCACTCTAGAGACACCAGCAGAGCACTGTGCCTAACCTAACTGTTCCCGTTCACGGCATCCTAGCAGTATCTCTGCACAACACCCTCACTGAGGACAAGGGTCCTTTTGCAGTACATTTCATTGAATTGCATAAATGTTATTTTGGCTTCATTTGTAAGATGTTCAGTCTGCCAGAGATTCTTGCTGTTGTTGACAGAGACCAAAAGCACATCACGTTTCAGTGGCTTCCTCCAACTCACTCAGGGATTCTCTCAAGCTTCCTTCCTCATGCCAGTCTCTCCATATTTTTCTTTCATGTGCTAGCTGCAGTTGCCAGCTTTTAGCCCCAGATGTTCTTAAACAAGTTCTCTGCTCTTCTCTATTTCTATGTCTCTCCATCCTTTAGTACTTAATGCTGAAACACAATACACATAGTATGATCTTTCTCCTCCCTTCATCTGCTTTCTATTCTCCTGCCCCCTCCCCACCATCCTGCTCTTCTTCCTGAACCTCTCATGTCTACATCAGGAGTGCAATTGGAAAGGAGATCTCAGAGGAGCTAGCTGTCAGGTATGTCTACTTGGAGATCAGCTCTGCTGCTTAAATGTGGAGAGGAATGACTCCTAGGAGGAAATATGCTATATTGCTGTGAAGCATAGTAACTTTATCTAGCTGGTGAATATGACAGAGATCTATCAAAATAAATAAGAAACAAATATTAAGCCATCAAACCTTACTAGACCAGTTGGGTAGCAAGGGAGAATAAGGCTCAGAATATAAAGGAGATTTATTTTTTAACGGAGAGCATCCATGTGAAATAAAGCTCAGAAGTTTTCACAGACTGGCCCTGAATTACCAACATGTTCTTAAGGCACTTCCAGGTAAAAAGCATGTAGAAATTGACAAGCATTTTAACTACAATCCAAATATAATTACAGTTTTAGGTCATTAGGTGACAGAGATGGATATCAATATTACACCCTGGAGCATCCAGAAAAAAAATCACCTAACACTTGCTGTCATTTAAATGTACCATCTTGACAAATGACAGTTTACTGCCTTGTTTATATATGATAGCCTAGGCACATCTCTGCAATTATTATACTTTTTATCTCCCATTAGAGAGATTAACTTTCCTCTGGGCTCACTTTAATTACACTCTTTGGACAAATACCTACAGGTAGCTCCTAAGAATCAGAAAAGCCATTAGCTAGTACAGCATTTTAGACAGGAAACAAAGGTGAACTTCCAAATGAACACTAGCAATTTTTCAACAAGTTTCTATGTAGAGTACTGTTTTAGAAGTAGTTGCTGATTCCTTGACTTTCTTTTTATACTACAACTTCTATACTACAAAACATGCTCCAGCCCACACGGCCTTGTCTTTTGGAGCTCTGTACAAGAGATTCCTGCAGGGAGGTACAGAGATGCTGTGGATGTTCATCTGCAGTGTTCATCTGATTTTAGAAGCTAGCCAACCAGCCAGATGCCCATAAGAGAAAGATGAAAAAGAAACAAGTGTTTGATCCTTCAAGTGGATAAAATGTCACTTCCTGCACCAAGAATGTAAGAAAAAAGCAACAGCTCCCAAGACAAAAACATGCTGAAGAACAGGGAGAATGGAAAAAAAAAAAGATCTTTCTTTGGTCAGTAAACAAACCTAGAGAGAATAGGTTTTCAGCATGTTGACAATGTTCTGGCAGTTCATTAATCCCAGCAAAATCTCTCCAAAGTTACTGATGCATGGATTCCATTTTCAAATTTCTCATTAGTTCCTCTTTATGGATTAAATGCTGATGTTCACGAATGAATGCACACAGCTTCAGCTGATGGATGTAATTGGGTTGTAATGGATTTTAGCTGCTGTTCCTTCTGATCTAGCCAATTTGAAATGCAGTATCAATGTATTCTCCCCATCTCTCTGTAGGGAATGAGAAATTGAAACCTACAAGATGAAATTTATCAACTTCCATAAAGTCTGCTCCAACCATCATAAAACTGTTAAACTTCTCATTATCATTCTACCACAGTTATTTCCCAAACTATGGTCAGGCAGTCAAAATATTAAAGTGCATTTGAAATAAGTAGAGTTGATCCTTCAATATTCTCTATGTCCTCAACTTTGATTTAGGTGCTGTAAATATTACCAACCCAGGATGACATTAGCATAGCAGAAGCTTAACAGCAGGAGCATAAAGTGATACAAAAAGATTGAAAGGTTGCAGAATCTCCTTCCAATTTTTAGTATCTGTATCTCAGTAGATCAATAATGGATGATTTGCTACCACTATAGGGCCAGTGTGCAAAATACAACTTTACCCTTGTTCCTCCCACCTTGAAGAGCATCTGCCTCGCTCTAAACTTCAACCTGGTCTTGGTTAACCAGAAGAACAGGAAATAGTAAGAGTACACATGTAATTCCCTAAGGAAATGTGGAACACAAGGACATAGAAAGGATCCCATAAGGCTCTGTGATTTTAATAAGACCAGAGACACCTTAAACTGGAGGGGGAAAACAGGTGTTGTTTGGATTTTTTAGGCTTAACCTAAAAAAATTGGCTAGAGGGATATTTTGAGAAATTTCTGTCCAACTGGTATGATCAAATATGTCTTGAGTCAGATTGTTACAGTCATCTAGTAGCTACAGGACAGTAAACCAGCAAAAGATGTTGTGCCTGAAAGACAGCAATTCAGATTCTTCTATTGCTTTCTAACCCTCAACAGTGTAAGGAAAGGCTGAAGATAAAACATGCCACAAGGCAAAAATTCTTCCCAACACCCAAAGGTGGTCTCTGTCTCTGCAATACTCAATATGAAGAATGTTGACAAACTGGAAGGAAATTCTGCCTGACATACTGCAGATTAACTCACTGGCACGAATGTTGAGGAATCAAAGCCACAGTAATCTTAGCCATGCAGGGTCTCCAGAAAGTTGGAAACTGGGATGTCAGTCCTCATCAGTGTCACAAATAATTTAGTGAAAAGCATCACTTCATAATTATGTGCTTAAGGGAAGGGAATAAGGAGAAAGCTGGGTCAGCACCATGTCAATGAAATTAAATAAATGTTGGTCATCTAACTCAAGGCTTTTTGAAATTTTACTTCTCAAAGTGTTTTTACTCACTTTTGAAAAGCCCTCACTCTGTGCACACAGAAGTCCACAGTTACACTCTGTATGGAAGCACTTCTGCACAACAGCTTCAGAATGGTTTTTCAAAGTTTGGCCAGCAGCATGACATGAGGTGCCTTGAAAATCTCATTACTACACAAAATTGTAAGCCTCTGCATATACAACCAGGTCCACATCACATTTGCATGCTCCTTAAATTTGACATTAGTAACAAAACCTGTGAGCAAGATCAAGCATGACCAACCCACCTCCCCCCCCAGCCCAATGCTGTTTCATTTTTATTGACTTCAGCTGATAGGGCCTGATGCAAAGGCAGTTGAACTCATTACAGCTTTCCAACCTGCCAACTGCCTTCCCTATCAGCTGTTGCTATGACTGAATCCATCCTGTCAGCATCATTCTCTTTCCCTTTCAGATTCGAGGCCAAATTCAATAACAGTTGTAAGTGAAAACTTAATTATTGACTTCAGTGGAGTTGCTCATGCTTAGAACAGGGATGAATTTGACCTGCTCTGCCTATTTCTAGCCACAGAATCCCAAACTAATTATAGAAGCCCAGGAAGACAGATTTTAAATTTCTTAGTTTTACTACTATTATTATTAGACTCTTCATTTCCATTCTACAAGGTATTTAAAGACTGGCATCTCAACTAAATTATACATCTAGGGCACATTGGAAAAAACGCTGCTTACTCTGCCAGCTGATACTCATCTGTCACTTTCTAGCATGGAGGTAGTATACCTGCTTGCTGTGCTTAGTTAAAGCAAACTTTCTAACTAATTAAATTTTTAATGAAACCATCTACAAAAACACTCAAATATAATCTAATCCAAAGCTAAGTTTCAGCAAAGCACAAACAGGCTTCCTGGCATAATCAGCGAGAACAACCTCAAATTAACTGTTTAAATATTTTCCCAAGGTTCAGTCTTAGGCAAGAAATTAGAATGTGGAGGATAAACTGCTCATATCCAACCAATATCGAAAAAGTCAAAAGTTCTATGAGAATATCACAGTGTAGCTGGCATAAAGCAGGGTGTGATCAGATACATCGTGATCTTTTTCAGGTACCAAACCTTGAGTTTCAAGCCCTGTTGGTTGCACAGCAGTTTATATCTAAATCACTACTGCTTTATTTTTGCACACTGAACTTACACCTACAACCTCCTCTCCACCACAATGAATATTACCAAGGGGAAACTAACAGAATCCTGAATACAATCCTTAAATACTGTGACAAAATAAAAGTGAGAATTGTGAAAGCAATACTTCCTCTATCCTCAGGGAAAAGCAGAAATGAGACAGACCACTTGTGTATTTGAGAAACCTAAGATTTTTCTGTATCAATAAGCCTTCTTTGGAAGCACTCTGACAAGGACTTTTCTGCACAGAGACTACTTCATTAACACCTGACCAGAATGGCAACAACTGTGATCCTCAGCAAATGGCTTATCTTGCTGAAACCTGAAAGAGGGACTCCTCACTGGCCCCAGCAGCAGGCAATATCAGATGTTTCAGGAAGCTTGGCAAACTGGGAGCCTTCATCTGTCTCCAATGTGGAGTGCAGAAACAGTTACATTCAACAACAGTGTCAGGCTCCCAAACACACGCCTTCCCTTGTCATTCCTTAAACAGAGGACTGTGACAAAAGTATGATTATGACAAAATAATCATACAGTTCACCTATGAAACTGAACAGCTTAGACATCTCCACAGAAGACCATGATACAAATTGACCTTGTTCCTAAACAGTACAGTACCCGAGCAGGGGTGCCAAGTTTGGACTTTCTCTGAAGCAGCAAAATCTTATGGATGATGGCTTAAGCATTACTCACTCTAAAGTTATGTAAGAAACCATCCAGTTTCTTGACTGCTATTTGGACTGCTATAAGGACTGCTACAAAGTCCTTCTCATTTATTATCACCAATACTTACTCTCCTCCAAGAACTCCTATATACTCTTAATTAAATGATTGCAGTCCTTTTGTAGATTATGAATAAATCTTCATTTGTTTCCTTTATTAGCATTCGATCTGGTTTTGTTAATCGCATAAATGTTCCCCTCAGGCAGAAAAGCAATATAGTTCAAATGAAGCAGGTTTTTTTGTTAAGGATAGTCAACTTGATTAACATCACTGTCAGTATGATGAATGAAAATCCTCTGAAATGAGTCGCCAAATACCTTGAAATGTCACTGGAATGTTCACGTGATTAGCACAAAAATGATAAATTCCATTCGCAATCATGTTGGCCAGCCCAAAGTTTCCCTTAATTTCTTCAGGAAATATAGTTAGTTTGTCTTAAACACTTCTTAATCCTGATCTCAATCCTGTTTATTTCTCTGTGTGATACAAAAGCCTTAATATTCCTGTCTCAGGTTTACCAAAATTTTTTACCTCAGGTTCCATCGAACTGCTGTGATGACTACAGAGAGCCTCAGACAATCCAAGGTCAGTTTCTGGAGATGTTTAATGTCTATCTAAAGTTCTTTTTGGCTATCAACTTGGTTTTGTTGAGGGTGAATGACTACTGAACCTGGTGCATGGGTCTACAGTAGAAATCCCACCCTGTACATTTGCAGAGAGGGTGCCTGGCAGGTACCACTTCACATAGGCTTTACCCTCCAAACAATTCAATGGAGAATGATGTCAATGGAGAACATACACAGAACCTTCAACTACTTTTTAGCCTTCCTAGGAGAAGAGCAATAAGAAATTAATACTGGGCAGAGAAGTGGAGATGATGATGAACACCTAGTTTGGAAATGAGTGTGATGTGGAACTGCCAGGATCTCTACAACACCTTATCACAGGCAGGCTCCCTGCACCTTGCACTGTGCATTCAGTCTGACAAGGGTATGCAGTCTTGAAATCAGTTGACAAAGCAGGAAAGAACATTATTAGGCATCTGCAACCTCCAGACACTCTGCAGCGACAAAATTTGTTGGAGGGTAGAAATGACAGCTATGTAACAACAGTATCTTATTGATATGGGCTTCCTGAGCAGTGATGGAAGAAAGGGTGAATGCTTCTGACAGCAAGTTACTGCAGCGTATGTTAGAGGCTTGATGGAGCAAGCGAGGCTACAAATGAAGTGGTACAGAAAGAGACATGGACATGGCACGTTGCAGATAAAGAAGTAGGTCAAGTATCACTATCTCAGGATGATAGTGACATTTTGGCCTATATGAAGCAAGAGTCATTTGTTGTGGGTTTTTTAAGCGCATTAAGTACACTGGCTGCCTACTAGCAAAGCCATTTGTATTAAAATCATACAGATGATTCTATTGCTGAATGCTGCATTTGCTCTACAAGGTTATTAATTATGCAACCAAATTGACAAAGATAATAGCATTCACCTGGCTGCAAGGGTATTAGAAGAGTGTAAAGTTACTAAGCCACATCTGCTTACATTACAAAGATCGTGCACACTGGGGCTCTTCTTTTAAATAGAGGAACAGCAAACACAAAAACACACAATGGTGAATAACACTGAAAAAAACAGGTAGTGCACTTCTAGGTACCTTTATGAAAAATACAGAGGATGTTAAAAAGCAAGTTAAGTGTATTAAATCCTGACAGTTAAGCAAAGGTGATTGTGCTCATGCAGCCAGTGAAACTTGCTGCACCAAATGCAACACGTTAGATAACCCCAGAACGCTTAACAAGTATGTTCAGAAATATCTACCCAACTAATAAGCTCAGCTTCAACTTTGGCAGGGGATCAGAATATTAATGGTGAATAGGAACCTGTCTCATTGCAGTCACTGAAAAAGGATGTGCCTAAGTATCTTTTTTAAAATCTTTTAGCAAACGTGGATCAGATTCTGAATGGTAGATGGACATCTAGCACCCTTTGAAGTCTACAGGAATTTGACTCATACTTTAAAAGAATACACGGCTGAAATTTGAGAAAGTGCTGCTTGCTTTTGAAAACAGGTCCAGTATTTAGTGTTTGCATTGCTGTTGGCATCACCAAAGCTATTGATAAAACAAGCAGCAAAAGACATATCCAAATATTATTTCCCCATTGCTTCCAGACAAAAAGTCTCTAAAAAACAGGTGTTAAACTCATTTAGAGTCCAAAGTTTGTATAACTTGACGCATTGATTTAATTCTAAAGAGATGTAACACCTTTCTAGGCAGAAATCCTGAGATGACTACAATAAATCAAGAATATTTTTTCTGCATGTCATAAATCAGTTTTGCATTCCACACAGTCCCAGGGTGTTTGTCCGAAAGGATTATTCTTTTCATTAGTCTTCTCAACCAGATGATTGTTTTTTCCCAGAAAATAAACTGCTTAAAATAACTGTTGGTAGAAGTATGAAGCCTACAGTCTTCACTAATTAGCATATTAAAGAAAATTATCTAGAAGAAAATATCCATTTATTACGACCAAAGAACCTTACCTCTCCCTTAACACTAAATATTTCAAGCTTAAAGAATCTAGATGCCTGAATGCACATCTGATTTCCCAAGACAAATGGACTACATAGACAACAGAAGTCTGGTATCATAATGCTAAATAGGTTGTTTTGATAAGCGTGCAGTTTGTTTATTAAGCTTTGGCACAATATCTACACATCAATGCACCCTAAATAAAACACAGTGTTTTCAACACATACTGAAAACTTCAGGGATTAAGCAGCTTCCTTCTCAATGAGCTAAATTCAATACCTAGGAACTTGTAAACTTACTTTTCCAGTTGTTTTCTGCTGTCTTCTGTCCCAGCACTGTCCATTCCATAAACACATGCTCTATATCTGTAGGCTTACTTAGCAAAAGCCGTTTTCTTTTTCCTGTAGTCCTCTGAATCAATCTGCTGCTGATAGTAGAGATCTGCAATGGATAAAGTGAGATGCTCTGAACTCCCAGAATCACATATGTTGGGCACTGTGTAGAATGCTTTTGAATAGCCAGTGAAATGCATACCAATAACCAAAGGTTGTTCGGAAAATGCAGATAATGTACATCTTTCCTATGTTTCTTTGAAAGGCTGTATCCAGAGTTTAAAAGCCACATGGATCTCTTGATAAATTTTTATGCATTTACATAAGCAACACTCTTGTGGCTGAGTAAAGTTAGACCATGAGGCTAGATCCTCAGTTACTATAAATCTGCAGGCTTCCATGAAATCAGTGAATCTTTGCTTATATACATCAACTAATATGGCCTTGGGTTTCTACTCAAAATTATATATACCATTCCAAACCCTGCCTACTGATTTTCAGACTTCTATATGACAAGTGTAACGATGAATCAGAGTGCAAAGCCCAAGTGCTTTGAAGGGGAGGTTAAGCTTTGCTCTTTAGCAAGGTTATTTTGACATTACCACATTCAGGTTTCACAGACCTTTGGAAAGGACCATTGCATTAATGACTGCATCAACAACATTAACAAGTTCTATTTGCTATTGGCACTCCTCCTCAGACCTTTTTTACTTGCTTAGGGTAATGGAACTGGAAATCCGAAGCATTGTTGATTTAATCCAACCATTGATTAAATATATATGGTTTAAATCATAATGGAGATGTTTCTCAAAACAATGTCTTGATTTAGAATGAATACATACAGCATACACACAACTAAGCCTCCTCCTTACCAGAGCCACAATCATCAGATTTCAGAAGTCAAGTTTATATCAAACCTCTCCCTTCATAGAATTCGTTTTCCCTCAGCCTTGTGTGCATAATAAATAGGCCGCCCTTTTGCTAATAGAAATAACCGCTGAAAGGAACTGGCACTATGACAATAAAGCTTTTATCAGCAGAAGTTTAAATAGTGACTGAAATCATTCCAAAAGCAGATTGCTCAGAATTTAAAGGACATGGACAATATTTATCCATCAAAAATGCAGGCCCTGTTACCAGTCAGTATTAATATCTATGTGTGTAAGGAGGAATATGTCAGGAATGAAACATCTTTCTGCTATTATCCAAGGATGTCATTACAACCACCACATAGTTCAGTAAGTTAATGAAAGCAAGCATTTTGCCTTTCTCTTGGAAACTTCAGTTACAGCTCATAAAGAAACCATTCTCTATTTTTAAATAGCCACCAGTTTGAAGCAGTTTTATTTAAAAGTGGATTATTCAATTGAAGTTGATTTCAGAGTGACCTCATTTTAGTCTGAAAAGATTTACAGTGGAGCTGTACATAGTCACTGTGGAACTGATGACTTCATAGAACTGCAGACATCAATTTTCCCGTGCTCTAAGAACTTCTCCAAAATCCCTCTGCTCCCTCCATCTGAAACAGGACCCCATGTCAAAAACAAACGTCCATGATTGCTGTAGATACCAGCAAAAGATTACTGTAGTATTCTATTCCTTTTGGAGAAACAAAACAGAATGAATGGATTTGCCCCAGTATAAGCAAAATGAAGATCTGGCTCTATGACATTGCATCCACATTTCTTTTACAGCATGACAGAGACAGATGGGCTTTTTCTGAAAAATGATTTTTAGCAAAAGAAGAGAAAAACATGCTTGACCCAAGTTTTACAAGTGTCAAGAAAAGACAAGGGAAGAGAAAGACAAACATGTATAAAAAGGAATCTTTTCTTAGCTTAGTCTACTTGTCAGATTAAAAGCTTCAACTTGCAAATCTCAGCAGTCGCTGAAAAGTCCACATGCAGCTACGGTAAGTGCTCAGGGAAAGATGCCTGTGCTTTGGCTAGAAGTTCTACAGATGCATTTTCACATAAAGATGTGTTTTATATCTGAAGACAGTATGTTGCCAATCAAATAGCATTATTGTTCAGCTTTGTAGTGGCTACAGCCACCTCTGAACTCAAACCTTCCCTGTTGTAAAGACACAGGACAGGGCACAGACAAGTCGTCGACCACTTGGTTACGATTTCCCAGCTTTGTGCTGTTCAGTCTGCATGATAATTCTTCCTCTCTGCTAAATCCCTTACCTCCCAGGTCCCCTCTGGAGCATCAATATTATCATTACCAATTATGTGACGTCAATGCAAAAGAGATCAACAATTCAGACTTCAGGTATCATTACGATTTATCATCCTGTATGTATGGTCTCCAGACAGCATTGGGAAACTTTCATCAGGAGACACTGAGAGGTGAAAACTAGAGCTTTGCACTGATTATGAAACAGTTATTTATCAACAACTGAAAACAACTTATGCTTGGAAATATATCTCCATCATTAACACTGCAGCCTCTAAATGAACAGAAATGAAGTATTTATTAAACCACTTCTTGGGCCCCTAGTAGCTGCTTGTTGATCCCAGTACTACTAAAAATACCATATACTTACAACATTCCCAAGGAAGATCTCTCCTCAAGGCTAGTGCAGATGCTCAGCTAACTAGAAGCTACTAGAGACTAGTCTGCCAGGGTTCAGTTCTAAAGTCTGAGAAGCACAGAAGAGGAAACCTGCATTGCCTATTCCATCACTAGGTGAAGATTTCTGGTGAGTAGGGCTTTTGATCTAAAACCTTAACTACTAGCTTCATTTTGGGAGAGAATCATAAACATGAGATGAAATATAGAAATTAGTATAAATTAATATTTTAAGGTCTTGAGATCAAGCTCCTTATTGCCTGTGGTGTCCATGATGGGAGATTCTTTCTGTACTTTGTTCAGATAACCCTGCCTTATGCAGTGAAACTTCTGATCCTCTAAACAGCCTGTCATGCTCTACAAGAAGCCCCATTTCCTAGTTTCTTCCTTCTCAGCTGTAAGTTCAGTCTTCTAACTTTTCACTTTGAATGTATTTGTGTACATGGTGACTCTTAAAACAATATATTTTTGGCTAAGTAAACTAAGTTGACTCTTTCAAAATTAAGATATGAATCTTCAGGAGTTCTGTAGTTTCTCAGTAGTTTGACTTCTTGGGAACATAAATTGATCCAAAATAACATCTAAAAGATTAATTAATTTGACAATGACTTTCTTTAAAGTCTAATTAAAGGCTGGATGAATTGCTGAAGGATGAGTTCATGTCAAGGGTGCCACTGGTTGAATATTTCATTAATCTCACCTAGAATAAACCAGCTTGCTTTAAGAATCATTATTTTTACCTACATAAAATAACATTCTGAACTTTCTTCCCATTTGTGACTTTAACATGTTAAGAATAAAATTGCAGAGAGAATTACTGTGACCATTTTAAGGTCATTTCAGCTCGCTGACACACTGGGATCCATTCAATAGCATTGTGCTGCCAGACCACTTAACACTTGTAGCTACTTTAGACTCCCACAGCGTTGCTAAATGGAAGGGGCTAGATCCTGGGTTAGATGGAGTCAATGTGCACATGATGATTTATGCTATTTAAAGATATGGATTTCACACATTGCAAGACAGTTGTGAAAATTAAGAAGCATTTGGAAAGCAGGTTTAACTCTTATATGTAGTCCAGCCTTGTCAATAAATGTCATTGTTTTTACTGAAATAAGGATCTTTTCATGTAAATGAAGCAGAAAAGTTAATAAGGAGTCATAATCTCTTTATAAACTAACTTAGTTTTGACTGCCCTGGTCTTCCTTACAGCAGTTTAAACAGATTAGCTTCCTGACTGTATGAAAACTGCTTCATTTCCAGTAATTACAGAAACTAACACAAACAAACACCACAGAAGGTCCAAATTTATCAGTCTGATTCTGATCCCTGTCATACCAGTACCTGAGCCACATAACTCCATGAAATATGTGCTAGATAAAGAACATATTGAGACATGTTCCTGTGCACCCTGATCGAGGGGAGCGTGCTCTAGCAGGGGGTTGGGCTGTATGATCTCTAGAAATCCTTTCCAACCCCCACCATTCTGGGATTCTGTGTGACTGAATTCATAATGGATCAGGCTGTCTACACCAGTTCATTCCACAAAATGGATTCAATTCGGCAAGATAGTGACCCTGGCATTCAACACATGCCTAAGTGCCAAAGGCTGTATCTGGGAGGACTACAATAAATGTGTATAACTGACAGAAACACTGCTTCATGTTCTGTGTAAATGAGCTGAAGAGTTTTATTCCTTCTGCTTTATAAAAGACATGGGTACACTGGGTATGCACCCACCATGAATTCATGCAAATCTTACACCTGTGACAACTCATTTGCAACAAATGAATTTTGTTACCTGCTCACCACAAAGTCACCTCTCCCTATGCAGCCCTCTGTCATAGTATACAGGGCAATAAATAGAATATCTGCACATTATTAAAATCTTGTATTGGGGAAATAATCTATTCATGGCTTATTCCTTCCGTTCTCCTTTACCATTCCCTTAGAAAGAGCTCTTCTCCACAGTAAATAAAGTTAGAAAGCCTTATCATTAATTCTATTTAGGCCTAATATGTCATAAAGCAAGGAAAGCAGGCCATTTTCCTCTCTGCTGGGGCACAAAACATGTATTAACTATTCCAACCAGAGCTGTGAATGATTTATTAATCCAATTTTGGAGTGTGCGACTGCCAGATCATATAAGTTCGGTATAAAAAGAATCTCTCTGAGGACTCTTTTACTTCTTTTAAACCAACAGACTGACATTTCATGCTTCACAACTGCAGCCATTTATCTCCTTGCTGCTTATTCTCAGTGTCACACAGAGGTTACGTAATTTGTCCTGTCCACATTAAAGTGTTTGCATCTGATGAAGGCGAGCACTGGTAGCTGGTGATCTGTGGCAGTAATGTTCCAATCCATATGCTCAGCTGCCATGCTTTGAATCTAAGAACTATCCAGTTCTCTGTAGGGAATTGGATAGTCAGTTCTGTCTGTTCAGAAGCATAGAGTTGAGCTTGGGAGGAATCCCTGGAAGTCCCCTTGTCCAGCCTCCTGGCACAAGCGGGATCACCTAGAGCCAGTTGCTAAAAACAATGCCCAGGGTTTTGGGTTTGGTTCTTTTGGTTCTTTTCTCCATCCTGTTTCCAAGAGGAATTCTCTCCCGCTCTCCTTTGCCGGGGAATTGTGAAAATGTCTTGTTTCAAAAGCACTAGGTTGGTTCAAAGCTCTCAAATAGTGAGGGATTAGCATTTAAAAGCTGTTTCAAAGTGCTGTGCAAATATACACACTCCCAGAACAATTCCCTGTGCCAATCTATCTGCTAAAGTCCTCTCCCCAAAAAAGGATGAAAAAAGGTTTCTCCTGCATCTGCCCTAATGTAGATGTTCTGCCTTTATCTCCATTAACTTCTTCATCAGAAACAGGACTGGAGAAATACTTCCTGAGAAGGGAGAAGAACTGTTACCAGGGACACCGTTGCCATACTGGTAACAATATAATCCCTGTTCTGCATGAGTAAAATCAGTCTAGCAACCTTGCTGTATTTCACAGTTCCCACTAAGAATGATGATGAGTTCCAACACCTCTTTCATTTCTTCCTGCCTATAAATAATGTCACACCCTATGAATGATGAAATAAGCAATGTGTGTAGCCAGCATTTCTCCTAGTTACTAACAAGTCTAAATTTTAATCCAGATCTTTTTAACATTTGCTCCCAAATCTCATTTTTTAATGTAAAAGGTATTGGGGTATTTGTTAAAGGAATATCAATAAAGTATAAACAATTTAGAAAAAACACTCTCTGTAAGGAGATCTTCAGTTAGGATCATTTCAGATAATTTCAGTACACCAGCTTACCCAGCTGAGGACTGACAACCTGTAATCAGAAAAACAAGACCGACATCCTTACAGATTTTAATATCAGGGAGATTCACAGACAATTTCTTTTGATCTCCCATATTGAACACAGACCATTACATTTTATTCATTTATTTCTGGAACAAACCAAATTTTGACTGAAACTTGCTTCCAGAAAGAGTCCTATCTCCACTTGAAGATGTCACTTCCCCTGGTAGCTTGTTCCACTGGCAACCAACCACACTATTACATCTGATTTGCATCTATCTTGCTTTAGCTTATTCCAGTAATTCTTGCTATGCCTTTCTTTACAAGATTAAGGAACCCTTTCAAATCCACTGTGAAGCAAGAATAGAAACCTACTCTCAGCTCCCCCTGAAACCATATGTTGTTTCCTTTTTTTTACATATAAGAACTCAGTCTCATTCCAAAATAAAAATAAATAAAAACTATCCTAAAGGATAAAAACATTAATAGTAAAGTAAATGTTCACTCTCATTTGCAGTAATAGCTGTGAAATGCTTCTTTGGGACTGGAAAGTATCTCAATTCTGTAATTACATATTCATCATCTCTTTTCCATTTTCAGTCCCTCAGGCAGTATTTTACAGCTACAGCCCTCCAAGGCAACTATACTTTTCTGTAATCGGTCGTATATTTTCAATGCAGACGACAGGGTCAGTTCTTTTATAGGGCTCTGGCTCCAGCCAGCCTGACACTTCACTGGATTACGGTTGTATAAAGGTCCAGGAAGAAAAGCATTCAGGATATGAATCACTTCAACTCATTTGTACAGTCTAGGTAGAAAAGAGTCTCTGCACAATGTTTGTCACTGATTTACCATTCAGAACCTTCTGGGCAACTGAAAAATGAGGTCTGGAGGGCATGGGTGCAATAGGAAGAGATACTTCTATAATCTTCCCTAGGTTTTCAAGATACTGAAAGCTGCTGCCTCCACTTCTTCAGAGAGGAGCATTTGGTGGGTTTGTGGTGGTCCACCTCCTATTTCCATCACAGTTTAAAGATTTGGTTCGTGAGGTGTTTATATCACCTTGTAGTGTCAAAGGTCGCATATCCAGCTCCCTGATGACTCAAGTTCTCAGTGCTATTGATGTCAAGAGTCAAATTATTTAATACCAGGAAAGAGGTAGACTCCTAATATTGTTTAGATCAGTAATGTATACAAAAACTAACAGTCCATTTATATTAATTTTGTTGCCTAGTTATTTACTAATATAAAGCAGAAAAAAACAGGCAAGAAATCATCAGATCCTTGGATTTCCCACGTTACTTAAGGGAAAGGGTCAAAAACTATATTTTGAAATCATCTGAAAGGTAACTTTAAGGGAAAAGATGGGAAAGTTTTTCTAAACACTTGGCCTTCATGATTAATGAGTATGCTGAAGACAAACCCACACACATTTCAGGAACATATGGGTTTGTTTTGGCTTATTTGTCACCAAAAGCTCTTTAAATTCATTTTAAACCCAAAACATTAGCTATTTCTCCCAAGTATCTAATTCTCAGCATGAAGAAAAGGGGAAATGTAGGAGCAGAGGAAGACACTTCCTGACTCCAGAAACTGAGACAGACACGTAAGAGGAAGAAATAGATGGTATGTGTTGCTCTTGAACAGGCCTTTCCTCCATTCATACAACAGCAATATCCATGCCACTCCAGTAGAAAAACCTCAGAAGGGTTTGTAAAGGTACCACAACTCCCACGTGCTGCCAGTAGGGCCAGGGAACATGCTCACAGGTTGCCAGTAGCTCCAGGGAAAAACACTGCACCTGCAGTCAGTACATTGAACCAGCTTAGGAAACAAGTAAAATTTGTAGTTTTACCTCAGTTTACTTTCCTGTGCTTTACTTGTCCATGATAATAATGAGGGTTCTCATTGTCAGTGAATGAGAAAACTGGATCAGTAGTCAGCTCAATGTTGAGAAGTACAAAGAAGTTCTTTTTTCCCTACTGTTACCTAATTTATTAGCTTCCCTACCTAGTTTACAGAATGGCAGACTACACAGAAAAACAGCATCAAATAAATCCCCCTCATTAGCAAGTTAACTGTTAGAGAAACCACAGCTTGACTTTGTCAAGTAAGAGGAACTTCTCTTTCAGTTTTTATAAAGGCAGAAAACATACAATGTACCTCCAAGATGACAAATCAGATTTCAGCAGTAGGACATGATAATCTAGAAAACAAAACCAGTCACAGATCAATTAGATTTGCTTTGCTCCCTATTCCTCAACCTTTGACTTAAACACCTAAATATCAGCTGAGTCTCAGGGTGTTTACTGAAATACAAAGAGAGAGAAAGGAATTTTTGAGCCTCTAGCTGCCTGCAGCTTGTCACCTCTCCCTGTCCTCTGTGACAAGTGCAGTACACCCTTGAGGGGGAGTACTGGAGAAGATCCAGCAGCAAAACAAGCAGGTGTGCACATGTGGGAGCCAGGGAAACACCAGGGGAGCAGCAGGATTTACATGTTCTAGTTGTTCTTAAAATACAGCAAAGGGACAAGTCTGCACCATGACAAGCAACGACGCAAGCAATGACACATGCAGACCACTGCCACCACTGGCCCTCACTCCCCACAGGCTATAGAAGGGCTGATAAAGCAGGAGTAGAGTTTGACTAAATCTGTCTGTGGGAAGTCAAGTCCTGTGAATGGACTGAAGCAAATAGCATTGCAAATCCACCAGCTAGCAGGAGATTTTTTGCTGCTGCTCCCCACCATGCTTTTAAGCAGCTGTAATGATGAGAGATGTAAAATGAAAAGCCTCATATGGCCACTTTGTGCTATCAGAATGGCATAAAATGTGCCCTAAAAGCAAACGAACCTAGCTCAAACCTTCAGCTGCTAGCATTGAGCCAGGATATATCTCAGGAGCAAGGGTATCCTGTTCTTGTGGTTGACATTTCTAGGATGAAACCTGATTGTGCCTCAAATTTCTTTCTGAAACACAAGCATATCATCTCCCTCCTCTTGCAGGCGTATTGTAAAGGGATGCACGAAATAACAGAAAGCAGTTCTGGCTGCTGTATAGCTGCATTATGAAAATGACTAAAGACTCCAGCCGAGACCAGGGAAAGCCACAGGAAGAACATGGGCCTTGAAGTGAAATAGGAATGGCAGTAAATTGGTCTATAGATAACAAGTGCTGCTAGGCACTGCACGAATCCATAGCAACAGTCTCAGTCATGGATTTGGTCTGTATGCTCTTCAAGCTGCCAAAAGAAGTGGCAAGGGGCAGAGGTAGGCTGGGTTCTTGAAAGCAGAAGGAGAGAACAGGAGAGGGATCATTCTTGCATCTTGGAGATAAGATGCTGCTTTTCTCCCCACAGGCTTTGCAACAGCTCACAAGGTGGGCAATCATCTTTGTCCAAGTTTGCCCTGCTTTCCCTTTGCACCACTGGGGTAAAACAGCAATATTCTCTACCTTGCTGCAAATGGATGTAATTCTAAGGAGCTATAAGCATGTAGCAGTCTAGCTTTCTGGAACTTGAAAAATACCATTTCTGCCTTGATAAATTCATTGTACATTTCATTTGAAGAGAGATATGGGTGACTTTTATTTTTTCATTACAAATGCAGATTGACATTTAAGTCTTTCATAGAAACTGAAAATAGAAAAGTGTCAAGAGATTGATTTCAAATACTTTGTTTCATCTCACTAATTAAAATATTATATTATGTACATTTACATATACTATATTAAATATCTTCTGTGATGTTTCAGAACTATAAAAATAGTCTTTGATGGTTCATAATACTTTCAATATCAATTTACAGCCTGGCAAAATAATATAAATTTCCATTTTGTATTCTACTTCAAGAAATTGTATTTCCAAAAGATCAGGATTTCTCACATGTTGAAAATACCATTTTCCTACCCTGGTCTATTTAAAATTGACTTAGAGACAGGTATTCTAGCCATTAAGCTTAGCCAGTCAGCTCTGCACGTTTTTGCATATCTTATTTGCAGTGCACTTGTGCCAGCTTGCTAAAAACAACACCAAGAAAATAAAGATCTTTTCCTCACTGAGAATATTCAAGGTGAGATTTTCTTTAAGGAAAGAGAACATTTGTACATGAAGTAGCCTAGGCAAAAGTCTATTAAGTGAAATATTTCAGTAGTGAAGGTATTCTCTACCAGGAGATTGAGCAGGAAGCCTTAGTATTTGTTTCAAAAAGCAGTTTATTCTAAGTCGTAACACAAGTTATTTTAACACTGAAGACATGAAGACAGAGATGAGAGTTTTGAAATGCCAGGGTGTCTACTGAACTCAGTACAAGACCTTCTGTCACCTTCACAACCTTCCCAGTCAGTCCCTTGGTGGAAACCTTTAAGGCTGGCTGGTCCTCAGAATTCCATAAGTGCTTTCCAAGGATACTATGAACATAAAGAAGCTCTTGTGTTCTTTACTCAACGGTAGAGGCTGGAGACTAACCTGGAATCCAGTGCTTTAGCAGCCATGTCAGATCCCAGTTCAGAAAAGCATTTAAAGAAGTGCCTAAACCCCTCTTCACAAAACCTGGTCGTTAAGTACATGCTTGCTGTGCTGAACTGAGGTCAGCAAATGAATGCAAAAGGTAAGGTCATTTTTACCATATGATGGTTATTTTTAAAGATTAATTTCACTATTGTTCCTTATTTTATAGGGGCGGCTCCTTTTCCCTGGAAACATTCTTACTCTCATTATGCAGTACTGCAGTGCATTTAACTACAAGCTAAGAAAACCCTTTCTCTCTTTCCCATTAGTCCTTGAATTTCAGGCTTTTAAAATCTAATTTCAGATGCTAGGGATCCATGTTTAGCTGCCATCCCTGAAGATGGAGTGCAGGCTATAGAAGACACCCAGCCCATTAGACAACATTGTACGTAGCTCCCTGAAGACTGTGCTGAAGAAAAGAAAGTAGAGACTTTTAAGGCTAATTGCTTCCAAAATATACTCCCCATTCTCTCTCATTATAGCCCCTCTAGGGATAAATTCAGTAAAATAACTAGTGATATTTAGGTAGCTGACGTTTGGCAGACTCTGCAGTGAGACTGTGGAAAATAGTCCCCAGGCATTTTTGTCACCCAGCTGTTAGAATGTTTAAGTTCCATAAAAATACACCTCCCCGGCAGCCTCCCAGTCAGTCTTTGTCCTCTCAGGCTTCATAACCACCTATTTTGGGTCCTGTATTCACTTAGATCTACCACAGAAAGTTCCCTTACAAGTTATTTCTTCTAACGTTTGTTAATCTACCAGGTGACACATTCAGGAATCCACATCTTGGCATTTTCTGAACTCTAGTTCTAAGACTTCCATTAAATTTAAACTTGGAGTTTAAAACCAAAGAGATGATTCTAGGCTGGACAGACAGAGAAGATAACCAATCACTGGCATAGATACCAAACTAAAGATCAGCATTACTCTACTAATCTGCAAGTAAAACTCCTGCCCCAAGTTTTCAAGCACAAAAAAATACTGTTGTAACTAAATAGAAGGGTAAGTTGGGTTTATAAAATTACCTTCATTCTGAGCCTGTAAAGTGAGCTTAAGAATTTGTCACTGATGTAACAGGTTAGTTACCAGATTTTTTTTTTCCTTGTGTGATTTTAGCCACTCCCCAGGCATTAGAGTACCCCACAAGCCTGTTGGTAGGTTTTAAGTGATGTTGTCACCAAAGGAGAGATTGATCTTAGCTCCACTGCACAACCCTGTGTAGGTTTTTCCTTTCTATATCTACATTTTCTATCTGCCCTTTAGAGCACATCTGCACTTCCACACATATATGGGCTTTCTAGACTGCGGACATCTAGAAATTAAAGGCTCAGAATCTGGCAGTAGTTTTACCAAATCTTTCTGCTGGATGGCAAAAGTATGAAGGATGGCAAAACCCAGCAGCAGCATGACTTTTTAAATCTCCTATTCTTTTTAAGCTGCATTGAAAATGCCATTCACAATTTACTAATGAATCCTGTGAAATGATTCCAAATAAAAGATCGTGAAGACTGTGTCAAGATACTGCATAACTAATATTTCACATAACAATATCCCTCCAGTGCTGACCTATTTGCTTGGTGCACACTGAGGATGCTATCCCCGACAACTGGGTCTTGCCATTTAAAAGTGTAATCAATTATGACATTATTAGGAGCATGAAGCCTGAGTGTCATTAATTACTAATGAGGGAAGTTTAGCTTTCGGGTGCTGTAGCTAGCAAATAAAAATATCTTTGAACAACTATTTACTGTGTGTGGCAAATTCAGTGATATTGGAAAAAGCACCACCAAGGCTTTGAGACACCCAAAACATGTCCTAATTTACTTCTTTAAAACAGAAAAAAAGACCTCCAGGTTCTGAAAAAAAAATGAGGTAAGAATACTCTACTGGAGAAAACGAAAGGGTAACACCTTAAGGTAGTCTGAAAACTATGCAAAAGCAGCTCTGCACTCCCCCAGCTGGCTGACTTATAGTACTTACCCAGTAACCATCAGGTGTACTTCTTACCTGACTACTTAAACTTTTTAGTGAGGTTGAATGAAGCACAGGTCACCCTGCTTCAGTAATCGCCTCGTTAGCATCACCCTTATTTTGACAAGGCAGCAGTATCTACTTTTAGCACATCAACACTAATGCACCAGCATGCAGAGTACTGGAAACATGCTGACACTTCCCCAAATAACTTACAGTTCATATAAGCAAAAGTCACATGAAATCAAAGACTAACCATGAAGTCCACAGCTACACCACTTGCAGCAAAACTAAAATATTCAGCTCACCTGACATTTCAATGAAGTGCCTAGATAAGAAATCTTTATTTCTGCTGCCCAAGAAAAATGGAAGGCTGAACAGTTTGCACCCAATTCAACAAGTGAAAAACAGGTGTGATGACTAAAGTCAGTGCTTCTGCTCTTCTCTTCATTGGTGGTTTCCAGAAACAAAATAGTTAATTTAGTGCTCAAACCCTCCCTCACGGTTGCTGCAGATAAACAGAAGAAATAGCAACTATTTTCATTTCTCCTGTGATGCTTGATTTGAGCAATAACACTGGTAGATCTGATACACTGTAGTAGCAAATCTTGCTATTTGCACAAGGACCTCCAGAAAGAATAGCCTAGATTGTTTCTCATCCTTTGTGTCAACCAGTTATAGTAACATTTTGGTTATATATTGGTGCCAATCAGTACTGTAATATTTTTGTTTCCCAGCTTTGTGAGGAAATAAAAACCTGTTTCCTCACCTACCACTCTCCATCATTGAGAATAAACCTTGTGAAGGACAAAGGACAAAACCAGAATGCAAAAGGTGACACCAGTGCAAACACTGTACAATGGAAGAGCAAGTTTTTCCAGTGTCCAAATTTTATCCATATGTATATCTAAACATCAATATGCAATTTCTAGTGAGGTTTAATAACTCAGTAGTTCTGGCATAGTTTGATAATTTAACAGGATCCATATAAGCTAGAAAAAAGATTTCATTTTTCTTCAATCTTAACATGTTCACAAGTTCTTTATTTTCCAGGCTGCAGTCTCAGACAACTACTGCCAGTAAAGACAAAGAAATGTTCTGGGTTTTGTTTGTCTCAAAGCAGCAGATGATCATGAATCACAGTCACATTTTGCAAAGCTAATGAGTGTAACTGATACATGTCGGTCCTCTTTCAGATGGCAGGAATTGTGGGAGGAGAAAGAGCATTCAGTATGAGGTACAAGGCAAATTGTCATGGCAGCTGAACCCAGACAGCCTGAATGCAGAAGGACTTAAATGACTTGCCTACACGTCCTGGATTCAGCTGGGCTAGCGCATCAGGGTCCAGGTGGTGATCTCTCATTACTTCTATTGTTATTATTTCTTCCCTACTTGTGTTGTCCCATTAAACTCTCCTTAACCCACAAGTTTCTACATTTTTCTTCCTATTCTCCTCTCCATCCCGCTGTAAGGCTGGAGGGAGCAAGCAGCTGTGTGGTGCTTAGTTGCTGGCTAAGCCTAAACCACAGTGTCAGATGCTCATGTTCATCTTGTTAAGACTTTGGAGCAGACGTGTTATTTTAAACCACAAAGACATCACGTATGACATGTACCGTGTCTGCCAGACAGTCCAAGTTATTAGCTAACACCAGTTTGAGCTCATTTAACCTGGCAGGTGAAATAAGAGCTGCAGAGGCATAACTAATTTTTGACAGAGAAAGGATATTTCTTCATTGCCAGGTAAGTTTACTAAACTAGCAGTTAAATATACGTAAAAATGTATCACACAGCATTCCCTTAAGCTGTCCCGTAGACCATGAGAGACCAGAAAGGTTCTTGAACTGACAACTTAAATTTAACCAGGTTATTAGCTTTGATTCTACCATTCCTGTAGCTCCTTCTAATATGTGTCTCTGTACTGAAACAAATCCCCGCCAAATTACTTCATGACTACATGCCAAATTGTCTTGCAAGAATGGTTTCTTTGTTCATGGGGCTTTGAAATCCCTTTTCTGCTTGAGTCATCTGATAAGGATGGATACCACCACAGATATCTGTCCTCCTAGACAGTGAAAGGATGCACATCTAAACAATCCATCTTTTCTGGTTTGATCTGATTGGTCTCAAATATTAAGTGGCCAAATCTGAGCTCCAATCAAACATATGTCTACTTTTTTTGTTTGTATCTCAATTCAGCAGTATATTGGGTTGGTATCCTGAGGCTCTGTGGCACAATCCCTATTATTTACTTTCTGGTTTCCTGCTCAAACCCAGACTTATTTTTCCCCTTACAAGTTACTAGCTTTTTTTAATTTTGCAATTCATTCTCAACAGCTGCAAAAGATTGCTCTGAATATAAAGTAACTGAGTCTAAAATTATACACAAATCCATAAACATCTTAGCAAGGATGCAAATAACTTAGGCTTCCTATAGCTGCATCTTGTTCAGAGAGAAATGTCAGGTTGAGGTCACAGCCATTTTTCCTGAAACAACAGGAAGAAGTGTGTATTTGTGTGTGCCAGGGCAGGGGAAAGACTTCATGGGACAAAATCCAGATATAAGGCAGTATTTACAAAACAGACTTTGCACATTTTTCATACTGTACCAGGCACTTGACTTAGTGTCCTCTAGATACTAGGCTCTATTTGCCCCCTTAAACGAGTTTGTGCCTCTCAGCACTTGGGGATACTTAAGAGTTAACACTGCAATACAAAACAAAAAAGAAGGAGGGCTAGACCCCCAGGATTTCTAAAACAGCTGCTGGGCATGAGCACATTTCAGAAGACTGTCATTAGAGGCCATACATCCAAAGACATTGTTTCTGAAAGGCAAATAACATGGCCCAAATGTTAAAGAACTCCATAACTATAAAACCTTGAATTGTTCGCTGATGGTCTCTTTTACAAGCCTGCCCTCGAATTCTGCCCAGACTCAGCTTACACACCTGCTAGAGAACCTCCTCACTGAAGGGCATGACTTGGGGCACCATTTTTACACTGCATTATTCCAGCAGGACCTGTGTGCATGTATGAATGAGTACGTGGTGATATACGAGACTGAAGTATATAATGGGAGCAATAGTTCAGTTTGCTGATATATTAGTGTAATACTCTGGATGATGCAGGAGTATCAGAACAGGCCTATCTGATAACATGTACAAGTAATTCATCACCAGAATGAGTTGCTTCAGTGATGTATTACTCAGGAAAAAAGAAGGCACCATCTAAAGGGGGAACTAGGTCCAGCAAAAGGAGAAGCTGTTTATTTCTAGAGTAAAATATTCACAGAACCTAAAGGGTTTCCTTGTCACCAAAACATTCACACTGTGAAAAACTACATGAGGTACATGCCCTCCTTTCATTCCGATTCCCAGATACAAATCTAGTTAGTTGACCACTGGGAACAAAAGAAACTTAATTTCATATGCACTAAAACCACAAACCTGAGTGCTGCATTCAGTATTAATACTGCGAATCCCCTTG
The DNA here is from genome assembly GCF_028858725.1 of Colius striatus. Taxonomy (NCBI): domain Eukaryota; kingdom Metazoa; phylum Chordata; class Aves; order Coliiformes; family Coliidae; genus Colius; species Colius striatus. The sequence goes on from NC_084785.1 coordinate 3,173,183, forward strand.
GGTTTCTTCAGTGTGGGATCTGCAGTTTAAGCACTTTAACAACTTTGCAGATTAAAATAAATTCAATGAAGTGATTTCTAATTTCTTATTTTGCATTGATTTTATTCTTTCTTTTGGCTTTTTGAGCCTACTTAATTTAGTCCAAACTAATCCAGTTGGCTAATGGGAGGAGAAAGAAGCCTCTTCCCTAATAAATCCAAAGTGGGTTTCATCCTCTAATATCAGCTGTATATAATTTCTTTGTATCTGCAGAGATGAGAGTACAGCATAATGAGAAATGATTTTGAAGTACCAATTTAAACCCTATACAATAATGACACCAAGAGATAAATAATTAATGTTTCACATTTTTTCTGTGCTTTTTATCTCAAGGAGTCTCCAGACTCCTCGCAGACTTTATAATTGACAAGAATCAATTCACTCAGTGTTCACACACATCCATCTAAACAGAACATGAACCCTGCTGAAGAACACACTAAGCACAGCACAAAAAGCTTGGACTGGAAGGAAAGAACGTTTCACAGTGGAGGAGGCTTCAGAGACACAGGAGGCTGTTGGCCAAAGTGGAATTTGGCTGGAATTCAGGGATTATCATCAGTATACTTGAAAAGGTATCACTAGGTGGTTTAAAAACCTTCAGGCTTGCCTTACTCCTCACCTGATGTAGGTAAAACAGTCAAGGAAATAGATGCATCTCTAAACTGGTCGTCAGAAGGCCAAACCAGGTGAATTTAACATCACCTGCTGGCAAAGCAATGAATACAAATTTCTCTCAAAGTCCATAGAAGCTGAACACTTGCCGCTCTTAATCTACAAGGGTCACCACTGTGGCAATTTGTGATATAATACAAGTCTTCTTCCTTAAGCCACTCTTCCATTTCAGAAATGCAAAACTGTCTTCTGAAGAAAAGGCCACCTTACACAGTGTATCCACCACCCAACCACTCATCAAGAATAAGCTGATTTTGTAAGCCTGACGTGTACAGCTACAGAACAGCTCAGCTATCGCAACAGCATCAGTAACCATTCTCTTTATGAGCCAGTGCACAAGAAAGGAATATACCAAGTTACACATACTTACAAAGAAGTAGAAAGAGACTTGTTTTTAAAGTGATTGCCATAAAACATTTTATGCTTCCCCACCACCACATTTTCATGCTTGGAGAGGCAGTAATTTCATTAAGTGATTAAGTGCTTTTATTCCTATGACTCATAGTTCATAAGACATATGAACATGAATTTCAATTAGTGTTTTTTACAGTGGAAATGGGATAAGGAAAACATTCCTGAGGAATGTAGAAAAGGTGAGCTAAACTGGCCTTAGGACCCCTGGTATAAATCAGCAGCACCTCCATTTAACCAGTTGGAAGATATGGCCTTTCCATTGACTCTACCTCAGGATGCTCTTTCAAAACATCCTCTTTTCATTAAGGCCAAAAAAAAACTGGTCTCAAGAGCAGCTCTGAGACCAGTCAGAACCCCAGCTTCTCCAAAAATTCCCACTTTCCACTGAACATTTTCTTTCCAATAGTCTTCTTTCCTGTCTTACCCTAGTACTGTCTGCTCGGAGATCAGACTAGGCTTGTATAAAATAGTTACCTTGTTTTCATAAGCAGTTTTCTCAGGGCTAGTTTGGGGTTCTTTTTCTCAGCTTCAAAAGAATGAAAGCCATGGTCTAACAAGATAAATATTAACTCAGAAGTCAGATTTAGGAATATTATCCCCATCTTGCATATGCAGGATTTCACGATGGAAAGATTAAGGTTCTTAGCCTTTTTGCTTCAGTCAGACGTCAAATTCTATAATTAAACCCTATTACCTAGTCCAGTGCCTTTAAGGGAAGAAAACTTCTTTCCTTGTACACAATATCTCAAAGGCTCTGCCCAGAAAGATTCTTACGGTGACTTGACATCAGCAGCTTTGGTTAAAAACACAGTCTCCCTGTCCCTCCTTCCCCAGGCAGAACCAGTGTTAGCTATTGTTTGGGCTTTCATCTGCCAGGAGTGACAATTCTTCTCTCCCTGGGCACTGGCAGAGAGAGTTAGGTGTTTCCTACAGAAGTCAAGAGTTGAATATGCCCCAAATAAATACTCTTCAGTTGTCCAGAGTAATTATTTGTGATAAAGGCCAAATATGTGATTTTGATGAGGATGTGGCCTGTAAAACTGTCAGGGCAAGCGTCCTTCTGTATTTGCGTACGCCAAGTTGAGCTAACAAGTAATTATTGGGGGAACTACTGACAATCACCCTGATCCCTGGACAGACTTTCTTCTATCCACAGCATTGCTTAACAGTACTTTTCACAGTTTCTCCACTGAACATGAAGGTAGGGTTACCTGTAGAAACTGTGGTAAATACAGGAGGTGACATGAGCACAAGTAACACGCCAAGGCCTCCCTACCACTGCAGAAAAGGAGTATTAGAAACATAAAGTGTAGGAACTTTTGAATACAATTCTCACAAAAGCACCAGATTGACAGCCCAGAGACTGATGCCATGGTTTATTTTTAGAACTGTGACAGCATAAGCTGTGGCAACAAAGCCCTATGCCATCTCTTCTCCCGAAAATTTAGACCTCCAGGGAAACCCCAGCCTGCATGTCCCAGATGTAACTGAAAGGAAACATAATGCAGCTGGTTTGTTGGTAAACCATTACATTTCTGCTGTAATGGTGATTTTGACAATGACACCCTTCAAATCAAAGAAGGTCTTGAAAACTACCAAAATTGTTCACATCAATCACAAAACAATTGTCGTGAGGAAACCCCACTTAGTCTTTACTGACCTGGGCTAAACTGAAAACAGAATCAAGTCAAACCCATTTTGCAATAGCCCAGCATGATCCAAGAATAGCAGGAAGGAAAATAACATTTCCAACTCTTTCTAGAAAGAGGTGAAAGTAATATACCTGTGCCTGTTTATTACCTGCAGTCTGTTATATCAGCAATAACTCAAGGTAATACAGCTAGGACCTTTTATTATGCAGTCTGTTGAGCAGACAGCAGTTCAGGGTTAACAGGTTATATACCTGTATCTGTTTATTATGCAGGCTGTTGTATCACAGATTAAATTGCTTTTTCTTTCAATGTACAAAAAGACTGGGACTTTACATCTTCAAGCCAAATACCACATCTTTCAGAAAAACGTCATCTCCTCTTGGGCCATCCCCTGCTTTTCCAACACTTTCATTCTTTACACCAGACATGCCTGCTAACTGCTTCTTCTGAAGAAACAGCTCCATGTAGCTGTGGTCTTTCTGACAGCTCTGTGGTTTTGCTGGCTTAAAGCAACATCATGTCTTCTTGTATCACACTATCACAATCAAAATGCAGACATGGGATGAATATTTGATGCTATGAGGCAGCAAAGAGCCAGCAACACAAAGCTCCCTGTTTCAAAGAACGCATCTTTGTGCAAAGCATGTTTCAGCTACAGCTCCTTTCCTCCTGCTCTGTGTTCTTACGGGTTTATCTCAACTTTCTCTCTGAAAGACCATTGTATTAGTGGAAAGAATTAAACACATGAGAATAAAACATTGCAAATAAATCTGAGGACCTGGCAAACCCCAACAAGAAAAATCAAATCTTCAGCAAACTTGTCTTCACAGCACCTGCTGGATTTGACATGCTCAGAGATCTATCTGAAACACTGAGTCCCAAATCACAACTGCTCTGTACAGTTACCTACCAGAAAAGGACAAGCTCACTTTAAATGCCTAGTAACAAAGGTAACAAATACAAGAATGGTAGACTTTTTCTTTGCCCCTGTTACAACCTAGGCGACTGCAACTTCCAATTTTCTATGGCCTTAGACATAGAGAATTGAAAGGGAATACAGCATCAGCTGTATGTGTTACTAACCCCTACACAGAAGTCTATGAAACATAAGTTCCCTGAAACCATTTTGAGGATTTAGGTAGGACTTTAAAAGTAGACTAAAACTGTATTTATTCAGAGGGGTAAGCTTTGCTTCAAGAGGTGGGAGCATCCCACCAATATGTACTATAAGGATCTTTCAGCTTAATTCTGCCCTTAGACTCTTGGGGCATCTCTCTGATATTAACTTCCATTCAAAACCAGCTAATTCCAGCAACATCAAACAGGTATAAAATTAATACAACACAGAAAGGGTGGAGGTGGAATCAATTTACAGTAATTCTACTTTTACATGATTGTACTTCGGTTTTTTCTACCTGTTATTGCATATTCAATTCAAAGTTTTCACAGCCAGAAAGAAACTGCTGCTGGAAGGGATTAACTCCTCCTTGTTCTGCTAATAGAGCAATTTTCCACTTGTCACTAAAAATCTCAAAGTAGGTGTTTGTATCCAGGGTTACTTATGAAGAAATGGGATTTGGCACAGGCTGCAGGACATAGTACTTGTCTGCCGATGTCAAATTTTCATGAAAAAGCTGTCATCCCTGTTTCACGGACAAATGGCCCTGCAGGAAAGCGATTCACCCAGAGGTCTCGGGAAACTGCAACTTGCACTGATATTAGAGGAGTAGCTTGACTGGGTAGGGTGGGCTAATCCGGAAGTTTCACTTCCACTACCAGAAATAGGTGTTACTCCTCTCTTCTGTTTTTGCTGTTCTCCCTACCAGCCCTAAACTGAGCTGTCCTCTCTGTAAGTCAATTCATTTAACTAGTGTCAGAGGCTAGCTCAGGGAAGAAAAGGCAAAAGGGCAAGCAGCTAGATAGGTTTTTGCCTGAGCCACTGCAAGAGCAAACAACTGCATGAAACGCCATGGCTAGAAGCAAAGGAATGAAAAGCAAGATCTCCTGCTGTCCCCTAAGCTCTTAGGAAGGGTCAGCTGGCTCCAAAACTACAATTCTCTGTGTTAATATGCTACACAGTAAGCCTAGTAATTACATTACTATCTACCACAGGTTAGAACTGCCTTTTTTTCCCCCCCTCAGACTATACAGTATTAACAGGGGTTTTTTAGCATCTTTCACACAGTACTTTAAGGGGAAAAATCCATCTCTCCTTTGTCAGCACCTGTCTGTCTGTAATGCAAGGATAAACATTCTCAGTTTGCTTAAGAATACTAAGCCCTTTAAAAGGGCAACTCTGCCTCAGTTTCCTCTCCTTGAAAACAGGATAGTAGCATCCTTTCTTTCACACATCCCTTCATTCATCAAAAGGTAGCACCTACTATAATGGTACTCTGATTTCGGACAAATACTATAATCATTAGTCTAATACAAAAAAAACTGTGCAATTACAGACCAATGCCTACTAGATACATTCTAGACACCATATTCCCTCATAATGCCTCACCTCCACATTCTGCCTAGTCTGTATTGCAGCTAGTCCTTTAAATGCAATCAGCTTTGGTGAACTTCTTTGCCTCCTCAGGAATGCAGGAGGGTTATAAAAGAGCAGTTCTATCTATATGGAAATGCAGATTTCAAATATATCCATCCTAGTAATCAAATCCAGAGGAAACAATCCCCTAATATGGAGCTAATAAAAGTTGATTTTAAGTCAGCCTGAAGCTGTAAGCAATAAGAAGCAGATTTATAATGGCGGCATTCATTACTGCTGTTTGTTTTTTATGGTCTAAGGCAGCATAAAGCTATTGGTCAGCTTCCTACTGAATTTACCTGTGTTCCCTAACCTCACTTAGTTCAAACCATGTTTCTTAAGCCATTAAAATTACTCTAAAACTGTCTGCCTAGATATAGAGTTTGGGTAAATCATGATAGATTAACTTCAATAATTAAACTGATAAGAAACAAGGCATCAAGTCTTTTTTCCCCCATCTTCTTCCCCTCACATGCCTGAAAGCACACACATGCCTGAAAGCACACACATGCTTAGAAAAAGGGTAGTGCTGCTCCTAAAACTATCAGTCATGGAAATCCTGGTCAGGCAGTAATGAGACTGTTAAATTGAAGGTGAAGAACCATCAGTGTAACTAAGATGAAAACATGAAAAGTCCTGTAACTTTATATAGTCAAGTGAAAAATTCCTCCCTTTTCATTCCCTACATAAACCTTAAGATATACAGAGCACTGAAAAAGATCTCTGTGTTAAGTGAAGAGAATCAATCTCTTCAGTGGTGCAAGGAGATGCTTCCACAGAGGACAACACTGAAACAGATTTGATGGCTGGAAGGACCAAACATCTCACTAAGTTGCAAGCAGAAGCCAACTGAGGAACCTAGTACATATTTTAAAAAGAGAGGCAGAATCAATCATGATCACCCCCAGTGGAATCATTCTGACAGAGTATACAAGAAACAAGCATCCTTCCACCTCAGTAATCTCCAGAGGATTAAGTCATCTTTATTAAATCCTTTTTGGGACAGTTTTATCTGCAGTAAACACACTATTTAAAACAAAATCGGCACCACAAATTATTTTGACCTTTTATGAAAAAGACACCGCTACTGCACTATGACTGCTGTATGACTGCACTCTAATACCTGCACCTACCATCTACTCAGATAAGCATTACCCATGAATTTCACTACATGACTGAAAACAATGTGTCAATCATTAGCATGCTTAGATTCAAATAGAATCTTTTCAAGACCATAGAACACAAGTCAGTACATTATTTAACCTTCTAGCTACAGAAATTAACTATATTTTCATATAGCAAAACATGACTGATCACCTCCTGAGACCCTAAATACCAAACCAGTCCACCTAGGACCTTCCTCATTTCAATTAGCTAACGGCAGAAAAGAGAGTTGAAGCATTTCTGTAGAGTTTATACAAATTTACTATTGGACAGACATACACATGGGAGTCCCAATCTCTAGGGCTTGTCCACTGTGTCTTTGTGCAGCCAAAGTTAAAACAGATCCTTCCATTTTAAGCCTCCATCACACAGTTACCTGGGATTGCAGAGAATCGGATCTTTTGTATCCAAGCCTATCTGGGTCACTCAGTTCTACTTAAAGGATTGGCAATTACCTGACAGACAGAAGCTTCAGCATATTGTAGGTGTATCCCCAGAGAAATTTAGAACCAATTCAGGAATACTAAGGTTGTACTCATCACTGCAGCAATAGAATCGGACCTTTGGTCTCCAAGGCTGTCAATCTTTCATTGCCATTAAATGTACTTAATGGGTTCTCTCCAGAAGAGGTTAGATTACCCAAAGTTTCAGTCTCCTTTAACATACAGGCAGGCTGCAATTATTGACATATCAGATATGTTTCTCAACAAAATAGCTTCCCTTTTCCTAGCAGCATAACTGGAACAAAGCACCATTTTAGTGGAAGTGCAAAATCCCCAAAACTTAGAGTAAGTAATTCATAATTACCAAACAGTCCAACAGCCAGCAATCAAGATTTTATGCTGTGTGAACATAAAGATATAAAGCAAAACCTTGCTAAAATTTCTCTTTTTTCCTACTAAATTAAAATATCTTCCTCTGTCAGCTGTGGCTGAAGGAATCTTTCCAGGAGCTCAGGATAGGAAATACAAGAGGATCAGTCAGGCCCAGTCTCTCCATCCAATTAGGACTGCTTCAAGAAAGTTTTTTTTTTTTACTCATGTGGATCTAATCATGAGCTGGGAACAAATCATGGCTACAATGAAGGGAAATCATTTGGTGACATACTAAAAGACTGTGTTTTGAAACCCATTTAGAAGCAGAATAAAGAGGTCTTCATTGGTTACTAGCTATATCAAAGGGCTGAATGAGTATCAGCTCTCCCACAAAGAACCATTGGGATACTGTTTAAAACACTATTTTCAGTGGCTACTTCTGCCAGAAAGGTTCATTGGCATGGTTTTTTAAAGGTCTTTTGGGGAGAGAAAAGAAAAATCAAACTTTAAGTGTTATTATTCCAGTGAAACACACAAAAGGCTTTTATTTAACAAAGAAATTACCATTACAAAATTCACTTCAGAGTTGAAGTCAAAACATTTCAAGTTCATCTAAGAGTTTAGGACTGCTTAAGATCTGAAGCAGTTTTAGGTCTATACAGTTTTCCATCCCCAAAGCTAATTTGCAAAATAAACCAAGATTGTCACTTCACAGCTTCAGAAGGAATGAATGACTTGAGTGGCTAGGACAGAATGTAGAGCTTTTGCAGCCCAGTGCCTAGATCTTTCATCTGTTCAAAGCACATTTCTTTGAACCTTATTTTGTGCAGGTCTGAGCAATGACATGACACACAGTAGGTTTCAGTAACGTTGTTCATGATTCCTGGACTGAACAGACATAGTGTTAGATTCTGTCACACCTGCCTTGAGTGGAAACATACTATACTTACCTCTAATATTTCTGGACACTGCGCAACACTGATGGATTTCCCTGTGGGGACAGAATAGCTAGATACATTTCAGAAACGTCAGGCTCCCCAGGGGAATAGAACCTCTCTCTGGAAAATATTAAACTGTTTTCTTTTGGCAGCATATATTAAGTGCAAATTTATCCACAGAATTAACAGGTGAGCTTTTGTACATGACTCTTATATGATGCTCTAAAACAGGTACAGAACAAGAAGTTCCTGTGATACCGCTGTTAACAACAGCTATGGATTTTCAGAGAGATGAGGCAAACAGGATTACAACAACCATTTATTTTTAAGTGGAGAACAGCTGCTTAAAGTCCTGGGTACAGGTATTTCAGAGTAAGAGTTTACCATGCAGAAAAGGGAACATCAGATTTGAGATTAAGCTTCCAGCCATCGTTTCTTATTGAGCGTTCACTTCAGACACCTGCTGGGAATGCTCTTAATCTTACCTCCTCCTTATAAGGACTACTTACTCCCCAGACACATATACACAGGAACCCTGGCTAGAGTGCAGTACAAGCACACACATACATTTTTTGTTATTGTTTACAGAGCTTTAATCTCCAGTGCTTGAAAGGATAAAATTGTTTGTAATAATAACTATCAGGAAAGCTCTTTGGGTAATTAACAAGTCTGACATGACAAACAATCCCAAATAAGTAATTCTCCCAGCTCCAACATGAAGTTCATGTATTATTTCTGTCCTTTCAACATTGCAGACAGAAAAATCCTGTAAGTCGGAGCAGTAAGGTCATTTCCACAACTTCATTGTGGGCAGATCATCAATAACTATTTTCTGCACAAGGTATGTTTATTTTGTCAGTGTCTCACTTCCTGTTTTGCTAAGGAGTTTCAAATCAATACCCAACCATTGTGACTTCCAGCCTGCTTCAAACTCATGATTATTTCTGTCTCGTAGTGAAAAAGTATCAGTGGAATTTCACTGCTAGACCATCCTCTCTCCTGACTTAACTCAGGATGAATATAAAGAAGGTGGAGGAAGACTTTTAAAGCTAATATCTGACACACTCAAGAGCACTATCTGACATCTTTACCACTCAACACAAACTCCTTCTGTAGCTGTCACCTCCAGTGTCCTATATTCTCAAAATTGCCCACAATTCAGGAAACCTTGTGATTTCTGCATGTCAGGTGGCAAGACATATTCTAGTAGTGAGGGCTACCCCAGAACTAAATGCAGGCTGGATAAATAGGATGTGGTTATCTAAAATACAATTCAGCATTAACTTCTGCCAAATCTTGGAGTAAGCACAAGGCCCACTTATCCATACAGATACCCACGCTTCTGATAGCACAATTTAAGTGCATCGAGTTCTCCCAGTATAAAGAACAGCCACTTGTTCCAACATAAATTGGAATTCAAAAGTCCCAGACTTAGAGGAAGTGTCTCTTTCTGTCCTCTTTTAACATTTAAGTTGACAGTTTCTCAGGTCAGCTGCTAGATGTAAGACTCTTCTTTTCTAGGTTCCTATTTTTTTCATTGTCATACACTACCCTGTTCCACTTAACAAAGAGTCCCTTATTGTGCATTTTTAAAGCATTTGACAATGGACAAAACCTGACTTTGCATATAAGCACTGCAAATGGATTAGTATTCTGTGACTGGTTGCTTAAGACAGGGTAATAAAAACCTGTTGACTTAGATCAAGGTAAGCCATACTTCAGGGCGGGGGGCAGCGAGGAAATCACACTTCCTTTATTGCCCTTCACTAGAGATACATGTCCTTTTAAAAACCCTTGAGTTTTCAGTCAAAGAGGCTGGCAGGAATAGTAAATAAGGGACATATTTTAATAAGGGAGTTGTCAGCATAGCCCCTTCTTTTACAAAACAGATGTGACAAAAGACAGCACTCCCCCCACCCTGTATTGCATTTCTAGTACACTGCAGAAGAGGAATGATTCCTTCCAAAACTATAAACTGACATGGCTTCATTTAAATCAATCTCCCATCACAGCAAGAAGAGAAGGAATAAGACAAAGATAATCTCCTCAGCATCTCTTTTAATCTTTTAATATCAGCATCAAGCCTGATTGCTTGTGTATCCATTTCAGATAAGGTTTCCTAGCAACCTCAGGGATTTGTAATTAACATCAGGCTTTAAGCAAAACCTGCTTTTTATGTCTTCTGGTTTTAACTCCATGATAAACTAAATATATGAACAAATATATAGCTATAAGATTGGTTTTGAAGTCAAACATCTTGGAAGAAGTTAGACATTTCAATATTAGAGATACTCCTTCAGGTGGCAAACCTGACTTTTACAAGTGAGATGCTAAAATTCTTCTAGCTTTTTCTCTCATATCATGGTAAAACCTTGATGGGCTGCTTCCCATACACTAGTGTGATTTAAATAGGTTAGTAATATTTGAACAGTATGAATTTCAGATACCAATGCAGATTCAGCACCATAAGAGTCAAAATTACATGCTTTTTTCTGTGATAACTGGAACATCTGAACCGGACAAGACATGCCTCTTTTCCCAGAGTCAAGTATTAAAGCTTTGCTGTTTACTGTTTTTCACTACCAATAAGAATGAAGTAAAATATTCATGTGCTGTCGTTATTCTAATGCCTACAAGGATAGGAGACACAGTTACTAGCCATCATACTGCTTGAAGGAGTCAAAAGTTATCAGTATCATCACTCCTCTTAGTTTTATGATTATTGACATTGGTGGCATTAAATCCTAACTAGTCAGCTACAAAACCTATGGTGAAAAGCCTGAAACACCCATAAGCGTCATCCTAGAGGTAAATCTATGTTACATGCACAGAACTAAAACCTTACTAAATAAGACAAATGGCCCCACCAGCATCTGAACAGCTAACTGCATTAAGGAAATATAAAACTGTCTCTAACCATGACAAATTCCTCACACGGCTTCAGCTGCACAGCTGGAGCCCCTGCCTTCTGCACTCCCTTTCCTGGCCAATACTGAAAGGATTGAGCCAGTTTTAATGCCAAGACAAGTCAAGGGCTGACCACAGAAGGAAAAAAATATATTGCCTGTGAGAAAATACAGAAAAAAACCCTCAGCTTAACTAAGCATGTTACTTAAAAGCAATTAAAGTCAAGGGTTCTGTTTACAAGACAGCTGGAGACGCTCTGTGTAACAGCTTTGTTCCTCTTGGACAGTTATAACCTTGGATTAGGAGAGATGCAGTTCAAGCTTATGGCAGAATGGAGACAAAAGTCTCAAAAGTCCAAAACACCCAAAAGTGAGGCACCTGCTGCTAGCAGAGGACACAGCTACAGGACAGAGCGGCTCCTAACAACAGAAAAGTGTGTTTTCCACACCATGTTGGGACACAGTAAAGTGTTTCTAACAGAAATCATACAATTGGATGGTGAAGGTAGCAGCATTAGATAAGCTTTCATTTACTATTACCACTGAAGTTGCAGCAATGGATTTTTTTTTCTCAACACATTAGACAGTCTGACCCTTTGTAGCTGAGGCTATCCACTTCCTTATCCCTCTGCACGTGTTGCCACACAAGCAGTGACTCACACAGTACCCTCAACATGCTCTATGCCTTGGTCCATTCCCTTGAACAAGATAATTACTTGACCTCATCACCTTAAAAGCCATTCACAACTGATCTATCCCTCCTTACATCCAAGCCTCCTCTAGTTCATTGGAATTCCATCTATTATGAACAAAACACAGCTCCTCAGTGCAAATAAGAAGAAACAAAGCAATGTACCCTTCTACAGCATCAACATGAAGTAAAGCTACTCCAAGTTAGAGCACTATTCTTTCAATTCACTTCCCAGGCAGTTCTCTGGTGATAAGACTGTTAACTGGAAAAAGTTGAAAGTGTTTTACATCAGAGCATTTCACCTGACTGAGGAGATGCTTAAGGCAGAATGAATGCTAAAGGAATCTGTTACTTTGTCTTAACAAAATATTTATGTTTTGATAGTAAGTTGTGAATAGTTTTGTCAGTTTCACTAGTATTGACATTCGAGCCAAGTTTGTATCCAATTGAAACAAAAATATTTACATTAAACCGGAAAAACACATTAAGTGGTTTTCCTCAGGAGAAGTTTTAAGTAAACTTTCAATTTCAAGTGAACTAAGAGCTAGGAGAAAGGAAACTATGCAGATACAAAAAGTGCCTAAAACAGCAGTTGCATTTGGGTCCTCCCTCACCAAGTATTTTGGGGATTCTGGTTTCAGAGCTCCCCTCCCCTTAAACTAGAAGGCTTTCACAGAGATGGGAGTCTTTGCCTAGCCAGCTCTACTGCAGATTTTACTGCATTAAATCACTTCTCTTTAGGCTGAAGTCAGAAAAACCAGCAATAATCAAACACTTTTTTTTTCTCCTTTCAAGTACTGCTATAGACTCTGGATAAATCAGGACAAGCAAAACAAAAGAGACGGGGAAAAATAAAAGTGACAAAGTCAAGCTTGGAACCATATTAAAACATGAAATAAATCTCAGATGTGACATCATTTTTAGACTAAATAACCTGCTCATCAGAGAGCTCTTCCACATCTTTAGTTTGATCTTTGCTGTTCATATAGAGTAGGCTGCAAAGGTCAGGAAATATCAGATGGAGAAATGAGCTCTTACAATCTTTACTATTCCCAAGACACAGGGAAAAGGAAGCATCTTTCTGCAGTCTTTGGCACAACAAGCTTTTCAATAGTTAGCTTAGACATTTGAGTGACTCTAAATCCCTAGTGTATAGCCTTTGAGTTGCATAACCTTTGTATTGACAGTAGATTTTCAAGGTGGTTCTGAGGGGTTTTATTCTCTCTCCTCTCCACACAAGCCTCCTGCATAGCTTTATTACTAAAAGGTTACCAACAGTACTCAGTTCTAAAAATTGAGACAGCAAAGCCTAAGCTAAAAGCTTCTTTTAGGAATTATTTTCTTCCTCAGAAGGAAGAAAATATGAGTTTTGAACAAGATCCTCCTTGGTTTCATTTAGCACCCTAAGAACAGCAGGATTAAACAGGCCCTGGAGCCATACTACACACTACCTCAGCCACAACACATTCCTAATTTCTATTTTAATAGTATCCCTATGTTATACTTCTAAAGCAAGAAAGTTTTTAAGCCAGAAGAAGTTTCTCAGCTCCTGAACCCATTATTTTGGTCACATTATTTACAGAACCTTCTAGAAGTTGGAGCACAGAACCTTCTAGAAGTTGGAGCAGAAACAAAGCCAAGCATTACCACTAGAGTTACCAGACCACACAAAAACCCTTTTCTCCACCCAAAATGCTGATTCATAACTCTCCGTTGACCACAGAAATCTCCAGCACTAGATATCTTTTAAGTCACACCAGAAGTAGCAGCTTTTTTGCTTTAACACTTCTATCATTACAGTTACTTGAGTTACTCCCCCTTTTTCAGGATACAGACTTCAAACACTACTAGAGATACCGATGGCCCTCAGGCTTGCTAATCACTAAGATGCCATTTCCCTGCTCCACGGTGGCTGTTTCTGCACAGTACCAGCACTAGAGCAGCATTATACATATGAGATACCACCCAAGGATTTTTTTTAAAAAAGCCCCTCCACAGCTATTTCTGGTGAGAGCAAACCCCCCCGGCCCCTCAGCCCCACGCTTCCATCGCTCACCTGAGGCAGCAGCTCCGCAGGCAGCCCGAGCCGGCACCAGCATCAGAGCAGCACTCCATGCCCTAGTACTTTATAAAAACACCCTTCTGTCCAACTTCCACCACGTTTTGTGGTTTAAATGTCCCCCTTTCTCGGCAGGGGGCGCTGAGGAGAAGCCGCTCCTCGCCTCGGCCTCGCGCCCCCTCAGCCGCGCCCGAGCCCCCTGCGCATGCGGGAGTTCCCTGCTCAGCTACAGGTACGGGCACAGTTCTTGTGGGAACAGTGGAGGGGTGTTCTCTCTCGTTTTCTCATTGCCTTGAGCGTTTGGCTTTAAACGACAGCAGGTTTTGTTGGGGGTCTGTGCCTCGAGTCAAGGTGCGGTTCGGTAACGTGGGCTGAGCTCTGCTGTGAGAGGGTGAGTAGCTCTGCCCCCAGAGGGTGAGTAGCTGCCATGGGCCGGCCCCTGCTGTAACTAGGGGCTTGAAGGAGACTCTCGCTTTTTTGCCTTTAACAGTACTTAAGCCTGGGCTGCTACTCTCTCTCTGGTTTTAAGTCCTTAGCTGAACTCAGCTGTTCCTGCAGCTCTGATGGAGCAGAAGGAATCTGAACGAGGAGCAAAATTTAACAGCTTAGGCTCATCTTGGCCTGTGCTCTGTGCTTTCCATCAAGTACCAAGAGGACACAGACAAAAGGAAGGAGAAAAATACCTCAGATTTTAAAAGCTGTGTTTTCTTGCCCTTTGGGCCCTTCTAATGTATCACTTTATCTTATTTGCTGTTTTTATCATGCTGTAACCTGGTATGCTTCTCAGCATCAAAGAACTTTGCTTTATTGCGACATTTTGAAATGAAACCTACATGCTAGTAATAGCTTTCCAAAGAGTGTTCGTTTAGCTTGGCAACGTTTGTGTGGCAGAATAAAGGGGTGAAAAAATCCCCAACTCTACATAAAACTGGTGCTTTGGGCAAAACTCTGATGATTATTTAGCAAACAGGCTTCTATATTAGAATGGCAGAGAGGAAGATTGCATATCCAGACTAAATTACACTTTACAGAGAGATGGCACAGAATGGCTTTCTGCTGAGGTTATGCTTAAATTATAGCTGTTGCTAAAGCAAACAGCTCACAGTTTATGTGTGAGTTTGAATTATGCATCCAGCAGGCAGTATGGTTATGAAAAAAAAAAGTCAAGTCAATGGATTGCTAAATTGTAACCACATTTGTAAAGGACAAAAATAACTGTGGTAGTAGGACATCCAAAATGAACCACAAACATGCATTATTCACTGCTGTCCAGCAGCAGCTAAAGAAATAGTTTGGGTCTTGAACACCCCAGGAATCCCTGGAAATGATAAAATTCCAAGGTAACAAGGTAAGTTTCTGACTCTTTGAGTGTTTAATTTCATTTAGGTTCTTCAGTGGCTTGAAGGTGCCCAATGGTTTAGAGAAATATGTTCATAAATGTATAGAGGAAGCTCTTGGGAGACCTGTCCTTGCTCTGCTACTAAAGTGCTTTTTAGAGTTCCAGCACTGAGGGTACACGCTTATGCTTCAATAAGTTCATAATGCCTGAGTGTTACTGGGGACATAACAGCAAACTTCCGCAGTGTATCCCTTTCATTTGAAACCATTTGGTTGTTTGGAAATACTGGGGATTTCCTGCTTTTAAAACTGAGCTATTGGTTTTCATATTCCAATAAAATTGTCTTTGTTTTTTTTTCCATTGTTATTAGTGAGTGGAACATATAAAGTATCTAACAAAGATCAAAGTAGTATTGTTACAGCTGTTTTATTCTTACAAAGGGAAGAGTGTAAAAGACAAACAAGACATGGGTTTTCTCTGTCTGTTGGAGGGGAATCGTGCTAAGTGGAGTCCTAGAAGAGACTCTGCACAGTCATGTGCTGCATATTTACTGTGTTCTAATTGCTTTTAATTAGAAGTACAAACCTTAAATTTGTGATCTAATAACCATGATGGTAGGATTGTCAGGAAGTTTTCCTTGCCAGCCTTTTATTAGAACTGAAGTAAAAGCCTAATGCAAGACTCAGTCAAGCGTTTTCTCCATAACATTTCAAACTGTCACTTAAAATGTACAAACATTCCTGAGCAAGGGAGACTTTCTTTCTCCCACCCTTTTACTCCTTTGTGATAACTCCCCTAACAGTACCTTTGACAGCAGAACATGCTTTCTGACTTGTGATCAAAACCACAAGAGAACTCAGTCAGTTCCTCCCGTTGTCTTGCCCTTCTTCCCCCTTTCTTGTGCAATGCTAGCCCTGTGAAAGTCAAATCTAATGATTCCACTAAGGTGTTTGTTTTTTAATAAAGGTAAATGAAGATAAAAATGAACAAGTAATAATATTGCTGCTACTCCTGAAGGAGGTCTTCTGCCTCCTACTTAGTCATACGTTATTTACATCCTTATGAAGCTGAAAGGTCTTTCTAATATAAGTCCATGTAATACAAATGAAACTCCATGAGGTGTCTCCAAGTAGTTGTGACATCTTGTGTGCTGAAAGGATCTGTTACACACCTGCCTTTCTAAAGGAAGTGGAGGTAAGAGTAAGAGGAACTTCCTCCAAAGAACTGGAGTGTGAGAACATTTGCCCACAAGCTGCACCAGAGTGAGGTTTCCTGCACTCATACATCTTAATTGTCTTACAATATAACACCAGAGAATAGGTCAGAGGGACAGAGCTGTTTGTCAGGCTTATTACTAACACTGGGCAGGTTTAGTACATAGTCCTCTTGAGGAGGAAACATGTTCTGTATCAAGTGTGGGAGAGAGTAAATAGATGGAGATGGGTAGTAAATCTAGAGATAAATGACTCATGAAGATGGAAGCAGCCCATAACTTGTCCATGCATAGCAGAGAAAGGCTGAGATGAATAAGGGGATATTTCTTTCAGCAGAGGAAGTAAAATCTGAGACAAAAAGGTGGAGATGTAGGGTAGCATCTCAGCAGGCTATGCTCAAAGGCTAGCTAGTACAACTAAGTATTAACAATCACTAGAAGTGAAAACTGTTCTATGTCATGTCATTTGCTGGTGTGAAGAGCTAGAGATGGCCGAATGAGATGCAAGAGTCCACACTTTGAGGCAAGCTTGCATTCATGAGATACTAGGGGTTTGGATATGGATCTAGGACTGGCACTCAGAAAAGCTAGGTGTAATTCCTCATTTTCCCACAGATCTGAGTCAGCTAGGGGAAACATAGAAGCACTGTCTGCCAAGTTTCCCACCTACAGTTTTCTGTCCTTAAGCTTGTTTCCTGAAAGAACAAAAACTCAGCGGTCATGCTGTATGTGTGTCTGTCACTGCCTTCAGGACTGGAACTGTTTCTTACTGTGTTAAGATGGAGCAATAGGGTCTGACTTTTTGGGAAGATAGTAGTTCCTAATGAAAAGAAAGGTGAATTGGTCTCAGTGAGACCTAGGGATGTAAGCAGTATCTTGGAAAGAAAAACACTTGGGATTCGGGCAGTAAAGTTTGTGAAGAATTAAATTCTCATCTCAGTTCTCAGCTTAATTTTCCTGTTTTACTGACAAACTTGCCTGTCATCGCATTACCAGTGAAGAATTAACTCTAAGGTGTTTATTGTATAAGCCAATTTGCTGTTTCAGGGTGCAGTTGTGTTGTGATTCATAATCTCTTGGTCCCAGATGTTGTGGAATAACTTGATATGCTCTCATGAAACAAATATGCAGATGTGTATCTTACTGAACAAGCCATGAGCAAATGCAGTCATCTTTTTATGTATGCATGAACAGAAGTGCTGTTGGAAACTGCCAAAGAATGTTGCACTCGGATATTTTGTTTTGTATTTTTTCCAGAAAGTTCTCCTGGAAAACTTCTATCAAAACACTAAGAAATGAGTTTAGAATAGCAAACAATCAGTTACAGTTACAGCACCAAACACAAGGAGGCCAAAAACCTTTTTGGCCTTTCTAGACTCTATTATCATACAAACAATAAAAACCAGTAATCCAATTATTCATTTCTTTCCTTTCCTTTTTGAGATATAAAAATACCATCATGAAGAAAGGGGGAAGTAAGGAAAGACCTGTAATTGTTTTACAGAAGCTATTAAAATGTGCTATTAAAATAAGCTTAATGAATAGATATTAATATCTGGTTAGGGCTGCTCTGACCTCCTGTCTTACAGGTCCCATTTATGTCTTGTTTGATGAAAGTTCTCTGAGATTGCGAAGGAAAAGGGCAAACTGATTTATGAACAAGACTTATTGTTGCACTGGCAGATTTGTATAATGAGAAATATATTAAATCTAATGAAGGGAAAGCGTGCCTTTCCAAGGGAGTAACTTTCCACCATGATGAAGTGATTCAATATCCCTCAGTGGATTAATTTAAACAATGCAGTAAAGCATGCAGGCACTATTGCAGCCTTCTGCACTTATGACAAACATTAAGCAATGTCAAGTGTTTGTTTTCTGTTGTTAACTTTTGGTAATGGTGAGAAAAAGTTCACTGAGTGACAAGTTAACAAGTCCCCCAATGCCAGTGTCCCCGACGATTGTGTTGGAAGAAGATGCATCAAAGCTTCTGTCACTTCATACAGGAGAATGTCATTGCTTATTCCATTTGACAGGAATTGACTGTAGGGTATACTTTTTTCATCCACTGGCCTCTATAGATGAAAACTGTGCCTCCAGCCAGTTAGTCATGAGTTCATAGTCCTTAACATTTAGGTTTCAAGTGGGAGAGCAGGGTGAGAGTTGTTGCTGGCAGTACATTATGGTAAGATGTGAAAGAAGCAGCATTGTGAAGAGAATTCAGAGCCAATGTTCTCAGAGCAGGCATTTTCTTACCTAGGAATAACTCCCCTGAGGCTGAAGACTTTTCACTTTCTGAACAGGACTGTATACAACCTTATATCTGTGCTCTATAAATCAGTGTGGGCCTGTTACCTTCTGTTTACATCTAGTGATACATTGGCTTGAGATCTGTACAGTCTAAGCATCCCTGACGTGTTCTAGAACTATGTCCCTTTTGAAAACAGCACATGTGAAGGACCTGCTGTGCTAAATTGAGAAGATAAATGAAAAAAAAAAAAGATGAAGAAGGCTTAATATATATGGCCAGCATCAAAAGTATCCATCTCCATTTCAGCTTTGGAGTTTGTAGTATCGCTGTTCAGGTTTGATCAGATGTCTTGGACTGTGTCTGAACTAATGTAGCTACCTTTGTGCTCTAAGAAATGCTCATATTCAATGTAGATGTGCCTTTAGCATCAAAAGCTTGAACTTAAAGCCTTGATGTCCTCTCTTAGTGAAGTGTCAGAGCATCATTTAGGCAGCAGAGGCCGCAAGTATATCCCTCACTTCCTCTGCTTTGAAATACAAAGAACAAATTTATGTCAAGAAAAAAAAAGAGAAAAATTAAGAAACAGGGGAAAAATATTTCTCCTCCCACCTCAGTAAAAATATTGATTAAACAAAGAAAAGCCTGGGGAAGATGGTGGAAAACAGGGCCAAAGAAGCAAAACATTGATAAACTTAATTAAATTTCTAATGAAAACAGAGGCAGCCTGTGGTGATTACTCTGTGTAACTGAGACTAATACACCAATTAGGCTAATTCATCCCCTGGTGCTCTAAACACAGTTACAAACTTAATCCATACTTCTCATGTCAACAGTTTGAGTTCTTCAGTTTTGGAAGCTCCTGGTTTGGACATGGAAAGCAGCAGATCCTTTTTCACTAGGGAGATGTTATATAGGAACAGATAGTGTCCTATTGTGGCTCTGTGTTGTCCTCCAGGTATTCTCTTTTCTTTCTCAGTCTTTTGCAGGAACCCTAATCTGCATTGAACACTTTATGAACTTGGTTCGAGATACTATTAATTAGTGAATTCAGCAGTTGGAAACATTATCTCTACTGGAACAAATGCACAACGAATGGAGAAATTCCTTATGTCTTTGAGTGAAACCTGCACAAGATGAAGCTCAAACTATTTCTGTTGGGTTTATAATTTTTTGGCTTGATGTCACAGACTTTGACCAAAGCATCAGGCTCATACAAAGCAATTTCCACCAAAACTGAAATAGTTTCTTCCTAATGTGTAATAGAAAATAATGGAGAATTAAAGTGGTTGGTTTCCTGCTTTAAAATGTCTTTGGGTAGGAGTTACTGAACCCAAACTGTTTAAAAAGACACAGAGGTTCAGAAGTGCCAGAACAGTTTGTGTATTTGTGACTATGTCAGAATGCAGGCCTCTGTAACGCTGATTAATCCTCTTTGTGATTTTGCAGGAGTTTTAGGATGTGTTTAAGCTTTTGACATATCTGCACACAGATAAATTGTGTTGCATATGGGAGTTAAATAGTAGAAAGGTCAGAGACTGCTTGATGCCCATTCTGTACATCTTGGAAACCAATCCCAGGCAAAATGGAAGAGCAAACATTTAGCAACTTTGGCTCAGTTGTCTGTCAGTAATGTAAACTTAGATTAGCTAGTTAGATACAGTGGCTGTACCAAATAAATACTCTTCTGGCAATTAGCAACACTTAATTTTGAAAATGAGATAATACAATCAATTATGTATTTTAATTTGCTAGACAGCATTTTACAGGGTTTAATTTTCTGCTACTACACCTTTTAAATTACCTTCAGGTGCTGTTTTGAGTGTTGTCCTTGATGCTTATTCTAATGCGATTAGCACTGAAGATGTCCCCCCCACATACAGCCTCCTCCAGACACCCACAAAAAATGTTAGTGATCTGTGGGATAGAAGAAATTGGTACAAGATGTCTTGGCCCATAATAGGCTCCAGCTTTTTCCTGTGTCATCAAAACTTTTTGGTTTCCAGATCAATGGATGGGAATCTGTTCTGCTCTTCAAAGCACGTGTCTGGCATGTTTTATTTTATCTGAACCTGCTGAAGGATAACACTATTTCAGGAGGTTTTACATGAGTAGATTAGAATTATTACCAGCAGGAGGATATGCAGTATGCAGATTGTGAATGGCATAAAGAGTTTGTGTGTGCATGTATTTCTTTCTCTGCCTCTTTCTGAATCAGATAAGCTGTGCTGAGCTGCCTGGGGTTTGCACAGAATTCGGAATCAAAAGTTTAAAGAGAAAGCTGAAATTAAGGTGCTGCTTTTTAGATAGAAATTACATACTTAGATAAACTATTGACCTGCAAGTCTAATGTTTTATTTATTGCTGTGGCTAGTAATAGATGGTAAATGCTAGTCATAGCTTTATCCTTTCTCCTGCATTCTGCCAGGCAACTAGCATTTCTGGTAACAGGGAGGGATGGAGAATGGATGAATTTTAATGGTGGTCTGGCTGGAGAGATGTGTTGTGCATCCAGGCTCTGCATTTGTGGTTGCAGCTGATGAACCTTTATGGAGTGGGGAAACCCTAAGCCTATACTGCATGTGTGCTCATAAGTGTGATCATCTGGTAGTGGGTGATAAAGGGGACAGTTATGTAGCACAGGGTACAGCTTGTTTCTTAGCATGATCCTCTTTTTCTTCTGACAGAATTCCCAAAGCAAAGGCCATTGCTGCTGTGCTGTCTCCCTGGCATGTTGTCACACTGCCTGCTGTTCTGCATTGGCAGTGTTCAGAGACAGGCAGGACTGGGGATAAGGCCACACAATCTATTCTCAAGAGCTGTTTGCAGAGTAACTAAAAATGTATTGGAAAAAGTTCTTAAGCTCATGTTTCTCAGTTACTGAAAAGATGGTAAAGAAGCTGCCTCCCTCTCTGGAGGGACAGACCATGGCTCAGTGGTCTTATATCTGTCATACACAGCATCTGATCCCTTTTGTATGTGTTTTCTTACCAAGTTGGTAAGTAATTGAGGATGACATGAAATGAAACAGTCTTTTTTCATTCTTACACAGTTTGGGCTTGAGAGATACAAAGCATTCTCTTTGGTGACACTTGTCTCACCAGAAGGCTTTGTGCCTGGCCTAGGCAGAAGAAGGCATTTAAATCAAAGCAATTATATTTATGCAATTATAGCTACTGTGCTTTTCATTTGTTATTTGCAAGGAGTGCTGTGATTGCAAAAAGGCCACTGATGAATAAAGGGTCAGTAGGCATTGTTGGTGTTTGATTTGCTTCCCTTGAAAGGAAAACATGCTTTAAAGCACTGTGGTTAAGTTATGGCTGTATATGTGGAGTCATTTCATTGAGGATCTTCTCCATTTCCTATTTAAATCGGCTGTTTTCATCCAGAGACCCAAGTGTAAATCCAGAGCCAACTGCAAACTCGCTCCATGTTTCCGAGCTTCTTGTATTGCTGGGCAGTAGCAGCCACTCTGGGCCATCAGCCATTACCAAGGCTGTTTTCTTGTAACACCTAACCTGTGCTTCAGAAGCATAGTCATTATAGTCAGCAGCTATTCAGGTAGTGCCTTCCCAACTTTGAGCTGCTTCACAAGCAGCTGCTGAGGTCAGAAGCCCAGATTTGAATGTAATAACGATTTTAGTCAATTTATGGGAATAATGTGATTTCCTAAAACATGGGAATTAGCAAGTGAAGCCCAGAGAATTAAAATTGCCCAGAGGCTCAGATGTTCTGAAAGGATTCAGTAAAACTCCATCTAAAGTTAGTAAGAAACATAACACAGCATCTATTTGTATTATAGCATCCTTGAGGTTAGACCAGCAATGGGGAGTGGAAGAAATTAAAAGGTAGCTTTTCTGAAGACACTATTTTACAACAGTTTCTTCTTGTAGCTTGTTAATTTTCACAGCAGACTTGCCTTGGGATGCGAATTAAAGAAACAGATGAAAAAAGTCTTGTGCCTCTAACTGTACCGAAGGCCCTATGCATACTCCTGTGCCTTTGATGAAAAACATTAAACATTTTTAATTTAGCACATCAATTTGGAAATCTAATTTTTTGTAGTGCTTTGTAGCAGCAGCCGCTTGTCACGGTGCTGTCGCTGCCACAGAAGAATTATGAGAAACTTGAACCGCGAAAAGTAAATTAGAAAAATCTCATTTCAGTTACTCTAAAAAGAGGGGAAATTAGATTTTGATTAAAATCACTCACACATACAATTTTAGGTAAACTAATTTAGCAAGACTGACTATATAATTTTTGGGGGGCTTGCCTTCACATCCTTTCAATAGCAGCTGCAGTGGCCTTGTACAAGCATCCTCTCTAGCAGCCAATAGAAGAGCTGTGAAGTGCAGTCTTTTCCTTGGCCAGTTGTTGCAAGGCTATGGAAAAGAGATACTTGTTTAAATTGTCATTGAGAAGTCAGTAATTAAGGAAGCTAGAATTTGTTTTGCAAAGTGCCATATTGGATATTTTTCTTACGAAGTTGCTTAGTTAACTGTAAGAACAACTACAAGTAATTTGAGCTGCTCAGAAATCTAGTACCCTTGGATGGAGTTTAACATTTTGACTTTGGGGACAAATGAGTGGTTTCCAGAGGCACTCGCTCTGCTTTTTGTTCTAGTTCATGGTGATTCATGAATTACCAATGAATGCACAATGATGTTTCTGCAACGGATTTGTCACTTTAAACTATTGACTGTGTAATGACAGCATCTAATTTTTGACCAACAATTTGTTTGAAAGGTGCTTATTGAGAGCTGCGTCTGGTTCTTAAATGCATTCTGTGTTTTTACTTTTGCTGTGGGATATCAATTATATAGCCTCATTTTTTTCTTCTCCTGCACTGTTACGGTCATTAAGAGGCAGGTTTACAGTGCAACTATTCATAATGTTTGTAAAAAGTTTTTGTATTGTTGCTTTATTGTTTCTGTTCTGTTTGTACAGTTCCCACGCCTCTTGGTGGTTAAGCATCTTAAGTACTTTATAAAATAGATAATTGAGTTAAGAAAGAATGGAAGAGCAGAGAAAGCTATTTACGGCTCTGGATCTGTAACATGAATCTCAGCAGCAGAGTATGAGAACATGGGAATCCCAAATCCTGTGCTTTTGCTAACTCATCCATCACACATTCAGTGTCTGCTATTGTGGTTTCAGATGTGAGAAAAGGTGAGACAGGAAGAGCCCGTCACTGGCCTTAGGTGTACAGTGGCTGTGGAACATCTAGTAACTCCAGCTCCTTTTTTTGAGAGACATGGCAGATAATTGCAGACAACCTGGTGTGATGGTGTGACTATGTGCTTTTGCATTTCAGCTTGGTAGAAGCAATAATGTTGAACTGAAAATAATTGATTCAATATTTTGTTTGACAGTTGTTTGAAATTGACAGCGATTTTGTGTACTTTCAATACTTTCTTATGACATTATCCTTATCACCTCAACAGGTCTTAGTGGGACCAAAGAGATATATTGCATTGGGCTATTGCCCAGGGATGGATTACACCCATGTAGTGCTGCAGATTGTTCTACTTTGTGTTCTGTTTGCTTTCATCAGTAACCCAGATGCAGTAATAAAATATGTACTTTTTCCCTGGATGGTTGCATCAACTAAAGTCAGCTGGCTTTTATCTCTTTTGCTTTGATTTAATTTGAATATCCTTATAGCAGAAATGCCGTGATCAAAAATGAAATGCGTAAACTGCTAAATGAATTGATTTGGTCCCAGTATGTATGAGCTGTTTGCATGTGTTTTAACTCCAAACCTGAACATTTGTGAGAATACACAAATGACAGGGTTTAATTTTATTTTAGGGACCTATGAAAAGACAGGAGACACGTGTCCCTGAGGGGGATTTGAGATCAAATACCATTTGCCTCGATGTGTGGGGAGCTGAACTGCATACACCAGTGCACAGGGAGTGAAGTGGGAAGAGCTCACAGTGGTAAGATTTCATACCCTTTGCATTGGCATGCACAATTACACCAAATAGAGCAGTGTCAGGACCAAGCAATCGCATAAGGCATCACCAGAGAGAGAAGTGATTGATATGATAAACAAAAAATCATAATGACGATGCAGGATAAGCTTTTGTACAAAAACATAACCTTTAAGATGACAAGGCCAATTGACTCTATCCCAAGCCAGTTTCTCTCACCACCCTAAGCTTCTGATCTTTACAGAAGTAAGGGAAATGTTAGTCTATCTTTTTTTATCACTTGTATTAAATTCTGCTTTGATCATTTGCATCTGAGGGAGCAACACAATCTCCCTGTGGGTAAATTTTCAGCTCATTCAATTCAGCTTAATTCCAGGATCTTCAACAGAGGTATGTAATTTGTACCCATGGTGAACTTGCCCTGTAAGTGCGATGCCCGAGCTCTGGCTTTGAAACTGCAGATTGCTGGCATTGTTTTTCCCCTCCTTCACAATATGCTTTCCTTTTATTAGCGTGTTCTGGCCTTTTAGTATATGATTAAACTATTTGATCGTTTTATTGCAAGAACCATAAAATAAGTAATTTACAAAGAACCTTAAAATTGGTTTTATTTCAATAATAACTGTTTCCAGTGCACTGCTTCTGGTGTAATTGTGAGTCAAGTGAAAAAACTGACCTCTCTGTATGAAGAATATGTTTACTTGAGACAATTTTTACTATGATTAGATGAATGACCTGAGCACATGGACAATGGCTGAAGTTTTGACAATTTTTGCAAGCTTTCCACACAGTTCCAGCTGAGCTCATATTTAGTTGGAAATTCCAACTAACAAGTAAGGCATTTCATGAGTCTTCTCTGTATTGTGTGCTCAGATTTAACAGACAATGTGTTCTCAATATCCAGTCCAGGGATGAAATTCACATGGTTGATAACTGCAGGGTGAGCTGTACTGAGGAATAGAAATAAAAAGACAGTGAAGGTGGCAGGTGTGTTTGTCTCAAAGGAAAGCTAACTGGTGCAGTGCTGAGCTTCAACACAGGAGCTTCTCCTGCTGTTAGGAATGGGCTGATAGCCAGTGTACACCTGCCCTCATGACACCAAGGATTACTTCATAATAGCAGGAGGTCCCTGTTGCAGCCAAAGGGCAAGAATACGTGTCAAAGTTTGCAGGAGGAAATCAGTTGGAAAGTGCCTGTGTATAAGCCAATGAGAGAGGTAACATCTAGACTGTATGATGAGTAAATGTTTGCTCTGTGTGGCCTTAAAGCTGCAATAGCTACTCACTAGTGTTAGAAAGAGAAAGCTGAGATTTAGTGTTAAGGCCGAAGTTTGGAGATTTGGCATCCTTAGTTCAGTATATTGCTGCTACTTTTCTGTGTGTTCCCAGGGAGAAATCACCATGTCCTAGCAAATACTGTTCACTGGAGAAGGTCAGAAAAATTATAGCTGTTATGAGGGAAATGACTTAAAGGGAATTACTAGTTTTCTTTTTCCTATGAGAATTTTCTCTGGAAGAAAAAAATATTATTTCTCTTCTCTTTTCCACCTTTCAGTTGTTTTTCATCTTTTATGAATGGAAAAGGGAAAGGAACGGTCAACTCAGTGGAAAATAGGAAGCTTTGCTTTTCTATGGAAACTGGAAAAATAGGTGATAACAAGCTAAAATGGGGGTGGATGTTATTCAAAAAGGCTTTGTTTTCCCAGAAAAAGTACTCCTGGTAGGTTTGCCAGTTATTGTTACAAAGTGCTTTTGGACTTTACTGGGTAAGTGTAAAGTGCCCTAAGCATGTAGATGTTTTCATGTGGAAAAAATCCTGTGGGCCCTTGCCTGATGCCTTTTCTCCTCTAGGCATTGGCAGACGGTGGAAAAAATTGTGTGTGGTTGGTTTTTTACATTAAAATGATTTCTTAACCTCCTAGAATCTAGATGAGGGTGCTTTTTCCAGAGCATGCCCCGGGGTACCTGTGGTAAATGCATGCATCCCACTGGAGGGGTGAGTTTGGGGCACAGCCCAGCTTGGAGCTCTGGGCTTGGAGCTCTGGACTCATTCCTGGTGCTTGAATTGGAGCAAGTGTGGCTCTTTCCTCACTGCAGTGGAGCAGGAGCTCACTCGGCAGTACCCTGTGATTGTGTGATGCAGGACACTGATAAAAAATTCTCCATCTGTTTTTCATACTGTCTCAGTAGGAGTTTTCTTCCACTGAGGTGTCCTGAGGATATGAATTATAAATTAATCTGAATACCATCCACACTGAATCTTTCTCCCTAAGCAAACGTTGGCAGTTAGAGATCATCAATGTCCCATTATTACATGAGGATGATATGAGCTATCTGTGGGCTTGCCAGGGCTGATATTTATTTCCTTCTTTTCAAATGTGTGTTTGGCCAGGAGCACATAGGAGCCAGTGCCCTTATTCTTTCTGCCTTGCAGCCATTTTCCAGAGCACTGAATCACACTCACATGGGTGTGCAGCCAAGCACATGGCTAGAAGTCATATGTTTGGCAGCTCCTTTTATGCAGTCAGGAGCTTATTAATGCCAGCAGAATCCATGGTGATAGAGGAAATGAACGTGGCAATGCTAACCTTGGAAACCACAGAGCTGCCTCCTGTCCCTGCATCCTGCTCACAGGTGCTTGAGAGTTCACTGTAAATTGAGGGAGATAATCTACCTGCCGGCCAGTATTGTGTTTCAAAGTAGGTCCTAAACATGGAATAAGAAGTGTAAAAGACAATTAAACTGCCAGATGTCTTTACCATAGAGCTGACTGATAGGAGGTAATAGTCACCATTAATATGTTGTCATTTATCTTCCCTTTGCTGCCGATGTCCTTCCTAAATCTCAAGTAAGTAAGTGTGTTTCACTCTGAGATCCAGAGCATGTTACATGGTATTGGAGTCAGTAGTACAGTACTAGCTGTTGTGAAAAATTTTACATCTAAAATTAATAATTGCCATCAGCAATGTTAGCCTAGCTATGAAATCCTTCAGTGGGTGTCTAGAATGAAAAGCTATTGGTCTGTCATGGCCAACACTGATCAGGGCAGGCTGTGACTGAGTCTTTTTCTGGACTCTTGTGTTCTCTCTCTAGGAGGAAATGTTCAAAGTATAACACAGGGAGCAATAGCTGGATTCTGAGGCAGATGTGGGGAGCAGATTTAGTGATTAGTGTGATAAGCAGCAATCGCAGCACACCAGCTGCCTTTTCACTTCCCCAACATCTGTGTGCAGAGCTTAGACTTCTCCTTCAGCAGGACCAGAACTTGAGGCATGTTCTGCAGTGAGCCCTACAGTTACTCTCTGCTAACCTGAGATACAGTTTCCCTTCTGTGAGGCAAATGCAGTGTAGAGCATTATGAGCACACATGGGCTTCTGAGACTCTTTCTCAGTCCCAAGTGACCCTTTTCTCCACTGTTCTTTCTGAACTGTAGCCTGACTTGTATGCCAAGGCATTGCAATCTAAAGGCAGATGCCATTTTTCCCTGATCGTCAGATTCTTCTGATGTGTGTCAGCAGAATGCATCCATCTGGCCATGCTTGCTTTGATCATGTGGTAATGAACTGACATCCAAGTAATTTGCAGAGAACACAAATGCACACACAGGCACCCTCTGTGCACCCATGAGAGTGTGCTTCTCTGGTGCTTCAGTTCAAAAACCTTAGATCAGTAATTCTTTGCCCATATGCAAAGGACCTCAATGTGTCCTGGAAGCAGCCTATCTTCAGGATTTTGGTAGGAACCCCCAGGTTTTCCAAGGGCTTAATCATCAACTGTCAGCTTATTTAGCTGTGGCTGTACTCCTGCCAACAGGACAGTGGTATAAAAAGACAGAGGGCTCATAGTTAAGAATAGGTGCAGTTATTTGCAAAGCAGTACGAGTCTGGTGACTAAGCTCAAAGAGCCTACTGCAGCAGCTGCAGCTAAGCCAGATTTTTTCACTGAATCATATGAAGATAGTTGGTGTGCTCTGTTTGACCAGCAGAGCTTTAAGGATAGTAACTTCTGACAAAAGAACAACGATTTAAACCATTGCAGCTATTTTGATAGTGAATCTTTTTTTATAATCTAAGGCCTAGTTTCTTCCCTGATGCAATGAGGCACTAAAAGCATAAGGTGCCTGTAAAGGAAAAGGCATGGTTATTTCCATTTTACGGGTGGGAAACCTGAAACATAAGGGAGATGGTGTAATTTTCTCCAAACTTCACAGGAACTGATAAAAAGCACCAGACTTCAATGGAGACATATCTCTTTTACAGTTATGTCATGGGAAGCAAGTGCAGCTCATGACTGCAATTGTGACATAAAGTTCTGATTTCAAATCTTGTTGGAGGAAGCTGGATGAAGGCAGTGAAGCTGCTGAGAGAACTGTTAACTGTGCCTATGTAATTACAGGCTAGGGAACAGTGATGGTTGAGAGCCTATGGTCTTTCAGCACAAGTAATAGTGATCTCTTTCCTGCTGCAGCATCTAGGGCTAAAAAATGATATTTGCATAGATTTGATGTTTAACCTGAGACCCCTCATGCCTGCTGCTTGACTTGTGTTCCCTGAGGGTCAGAAGGCTGCAGAAGTCAGTTTACAACTTCTCCTTAGAGCAGTTCCTTGCATAGTGCTCTCCTCCATTTACTCTGAATGCCAGCTGGATGCATATTAGCACGGGAAGCTTTTTTGCATATGGAGAAATGCATCAGGAGAGGAAGGGGGATGTGCAAACCTCCCTACAGGGAGTGGCATAAATTATCTGTTGAAGGGCTAGGCTGTGGCATCACCATTACCTGAATTATAGGTCTTTAGTCTGAGTGGCTTCAAAGCAAGCTTCATCCTTTAATATTTAGAAGATGAAAGGAGTGATTTCAAGCACTGGTGGGGAACTTAGGAACAGAACATTCTGTTTTTTACTATATAGATAGAGGATATATCTTAATTGAGGTAGAAACTATGAGCACAGCTACATGGAAATGCTCATTTCTAATGGCTTACGGGATATGCCTGGGAATGTGATTTCCCTCCTTGTGTTCTGACCAATTCAGGCCAAAAGCAGGACACCAGAAGGCCTGGAGTCCTAAGTCTTTCAGCTCAGTTTTTGATCTGTTGGAGAAGTCTCAAGCCAAAGGTGCTGAAGGCTAGTTAAAAACAATGGATGAAGTTAGTTTATCATTTGATTAATAATGGCAAATTACTGCTCTTTTTCGGAAGAAAATGCCAGGTAACAATAGCAACAAACCTCCATTTTGGGGGCTTTCTGGTAGATGAAAAAGGAGCCCTTGTGAGTCATAACAACTGTGTATGATCTCAAGGAGAAATGAGAGCTAATAAAATGCAGAATATACATCATCCATTTACATTTATTGCACATTAAACCTCAGCACACACAAAAGATAATGACAGATGCAAATTGAGAGCACTCAAAGAGTGTAGTGTGTGTCGATGGGAACAGGCACACAGCCAGAGGCCCATATTTTCAGCAACCACATGTTTTGAGGGAGGGTCAGCAAGAAGCAAGCTGCAATGCAGGGTCTATTAGACTGCAGATTAACCTCACCAGAGAAGTGTGCTAGCACCTTTCCTCCTGTTTTGCATCCAGATTCACTACAATCAATTATTTATTTGCAGAGGTGGGACTGAAGCCGAAGCCAAAATACCACCTTTGCAAGCTTAGTGTTCTGATCCAGCCAGCCTATCTTGGACTGATCTGACTGTTCATTTGTATTAGGGCAGCAGCTAGGAACCCCAGAGGAGGTCAAAGTCCTGTTGTATAAATGTATAACAGGCAGTCCCCTTGCTGAAAGAGTTTATGATATAAATGTTCAATTTGGAGAAAGGAGTTTAGCATCCCTCTTGCTCAGGTGGGGTGGCACTGAACTTTGACACACAAAAGATTCCATATGGAATGTACTACAGAGATGGAAATTGCCTTCTAATGTACTGTCCTTATGCTAATTTATTAATTACAAGGCAAACTTTCTAATCAGCTCTAGGAGAGAGCTGACCAATTCTTTTTTTTCTTTATTCTTTGTATTTAATTTCATCTGTAGATCACTTCAACCAGCAAAAGAGTCTGTTTCTCAAATGCAGGAGCTTCCCTTTTAGATGGGATGTGGATACCACAGAGCAAGGTGAAGTTTCTGCACAGCTGGAGCACACCTATAGTAATGGAAAAACATCTGGATAGCGCACAAAGCATTTACTATTACAAGCAAGTTGACAGATCTCTGTCAAAATAGCCACCTGGACAGTTACCTAGATGTCTGATCCTTGTTGAAGTATTTTATTTTCAAGAAACAATGCTGGCACCAAAGACTGAATATGTTTGCTGTCAGCCTTTCTGTATTTCCCTTTCCTTCTGCAAGAGAATTTCTACAAGAACATTTTTCTGCTTCCTTTGCTTCTGCTGTGCCAAAGATAAACAGCCCATCAGCACAGTGCTGAAAAGGAACAGAGAAAGGGGGCTGGAAGTAGTTTTAATTACTGAGAGTGCTTGTTTTGTGTACAGTGTGATTGCTTCCTATGATACAGTAACTTCTCTTTCCCTATGCATGCTTGGTGTTTCTATTTATCAGAATAAAACTGAAGCAGCAAATTACAGAGGCAGAAGGAGCAACTGTATTGCTCTGCTTGTAAGCAAACCTGGCAATTTGTGTGAAAAGCAGCACTTCTTGTTGGAAACATGTAATGGATTTTTTCCTCTGCAGAATTCCACCTTCTTTGGCCTTTCCTGATGTTAATTACATTTTTTAAGTTCCTCCCAAGCTTGAAAGAGTTGAATATTATTACCATTGTACAGAAGGGAAAACTGAGACCCAGAGCAACTTTCATCTGTGAACATTGGTACTTAACCCTTTTTTCAATAAAACCATAGAGTTGTTTGGTTTGGAAGGGACCTATAAAGATATCTGGTTCTAATTCCCCTGCCATGGGCAGGGACAACCTTCCTCTAGACTACACTGCTCAAAGCTCCATCCAGCCTGGACTTGAACATTTCCAGGGATTGGGGCATCCATAACCTTTCTGGGCAACCTGTGGTAATGCCTCAGTAGCCTCGTAGTAAAGAATTTCATTATATCTAATCTAAATCTTTCTGTTTAAAGCCATTGCCTCTTGTCCTATCAAATATAACAAAACTAAGATTGTGTTGAAGCTTGGAAATCAGACAGTTGACAGCAAAGCTGACTGCACTGTGGCCTGGCTCTTTGCTTCCAGGGAGCTGCCTCTGTTGGGCCCAGAGCTCTTCAGGCTTTGGTGGCATGGGCTATGCACCAGAAAACCTGTCTCAGTGCAGCAGTGCAACAGACTGGAAAGATACACTCTGTCCAGGGAATTCAGGTGCAGATTTGTGCACCATTGGGATCTCTGATGGCAGTGGGAGGAAGGATTCTGTTTACATTAGGTAACATTTCCTTAATCACCTTTTCAGTTTAATTTTCTGTGCTTTGTGCTGCCTGCTAGGGATCGTTAAGCAATACTCTAGTTATCACTGCATATCACTTAGTGTGCTTTGCTCTAATAAGCTTTTGTAAATAAAACCTGGAGAGATGAAAAGGCCAATGCCTGATTACGAGCTACCAATTTTGTCTCATTAAGTTCTTATAAGGCGAAAAAAGTAAATAGAATCTTTATCAATCTCATACACTTAGAGCGCTGAGGAGAGCTTTCCACATTCATTAAGGAGGATGCTGAGAACAGAGTTGTGTTTCCAGGCGCTTTCGGCTTATGAAGCTGTTAAAGGATGTTTTACTGATGATCAGCTTTCACTTGAATCAAAAGATGAAGGTAAAGATGGAATTATAAAATATTTATACGTAGAGCCTGTAAGGGCCATACACAATGGTGTGCCATTTTCACCCTATGTGTATGGGCAGTGTTACAGATACTAAGAATAGCTTTAATGCTGGAACTTTCTGTATTTCCATCTTGGTAGCTGTTTACATGAGATTGCCAAGAAATACAGGAAAAAAATAATGCAGGAATGATAAACAATTCGGTTTAGCTGTCTGCTGATCAACAGGAACTTACCTGCCATTTCTCCATCTAAAATAAAATCCCACCTTGTAATAGGTGTCTTTGATCTCTGTGTCCATCTTTCATCCATACCTTCTTGAATCTGTTAGTCATCAGTTTAAAGACAAAGTTCTCTAGTGGTCACTGGTGATAAAAAAAAATCCATAAACTTCACCAGCTTCAGTTCTTACTACATAAACACTTTACACGGGAAGTCTTCCTGTTGCAGGTGTTTCCCTAAAATTTGGGGTAACATTTACCCCAAAGTCCACAGTCAGAAAATGTTGGACAACTATGAGCAGGCTGCAGAATTTTCAGTGTCAATTGGAACTTCAGAGAGTCCTGATGGATTCTTCTCAAGGGCAAGGCTGCACAGGTATCCCTGATTTGTTAGTTGTGCATTAGAGTTCTTATTTTAATATGCAGAATACAAAAAATTCTTCATTCTTCTCCATCTTCTGTTTTATAATCCCCTTTTATCTCTTGCACTTCTATAGCCCATCTTCAGTGCCCTTGTTTCCTTCCTTCATGAAGGCAAGCAATTCATTCATCAAGTTCGTGAAATAGATGAGTAGAGACAGCTTAGTCAGATAATTTCTTGTGGGCGTCACAGCACAAGCAGATGATTTAAAAGTTATAATAGCATTTGCTTTTGGAGGAAATAGTGTGAAATGTCTCTTTTTACTTTTCATATTTCTCAGTTTCTATTTAGTTTTCCTTATTTTACCCAATCTTCATAGAGTTGATCTTTACCTCCTATTTAGGAACAAGAGCAATCTTACCCACAGGGTACAACAGCATGGAGCTGTAACCTTCACTCCTTCCTTTAAATAGGAAAAGGACTTTTGTGAACCAGTGTGGTTTTAGGTTCCCTGTAACTAGCACGTGCTTGGGGTCTGAGAGAGGGTCTGGAGGGCCTGTCCTTCCGATATGATTTCTGTTAAAACCTCACTAAGGCTGACCCAGGAATGCCAGGTACCAGTTGATACCTCTGGCTAAAAGCGAGGTCAGCAGCAGCAGTAGGAACACGGATGCACCAGACATCTTAATGGCAAAGGTATACATGCAGATGTCAGATTTAAATATGGCTTGTGAAGTTAAACTGTACACAGTTTTAGTCTACAGGCAACTTGATTTAATGTTTTCTTTAATAATAATTAAAAAGTGTATTTGCCAGTGTGTTGCCCTTAACAGTAAATACAGCAGCACCACCTTTGGGTCCTGGAAGAAAGTGCACCCTGAGCCGCAGCTGCTCTACCCCTGCTTTTCTGTGTAGCTGACTTATCTGCTGCATTGATGAAGATTTAATATGAATAGTAAAACTGGGGAGGGAGGAGGGAACTGCTGCAGTATTGAAGTAGCCTATCACAGGGTAGAGGCAATGGCAGGTCCATAGCTATCGTATACATGTCTTGATGCTGGTAGTCAGACGGTAAGCACAGAATGCAGGGACAAACTCAGACTTTGTAGGCAGTATCAGGACCCAGAGTCAGGCTAGAGTGGATTTTTCCCACCTCAGATTCTTATTTTTCATCTGGCAATAATTCATGCTGATGTTATGCATTTGACCAGAAGCATTTTAATTAGAAAGATCAGCTCTGTTACCAGCAAGTCAGGTTTGGGTTTTTTTCAGGAGGGTTTGAACCTTCCCCTCTCACAGAATGTACATGTCTGCCTAAGACTGCATCAGGTGGGTGCACGTGGCTCTGTGAGCGTGCATATGTGATCATTGTGCTGATAAGCACAGCTGAGCACATGCGCCGAGTTCCTGTACAGGTCTGTGTGGCCATGGGCAGTCAATTATCTGCATAAGCAAGTGGTTGTATGAACATATATTCACATCGATTTCATACTGGTGTTGTATTTGTTTATATGCTCCCATGGGTATGCTGATGTCTTATTATGTTTATGTAGATGGTGCCTGTGCGTGCACAGATAGTTATTATGCTTGCTTAAGAATAATTCCTATATAACTGAGTATGTGTGCATGTGGGAGTGTTTGCCCAAATACCAGTGAAGTTAAAACATTCCAGTAGAAGTAACTGGGCACAGTTGTTATTGTCAGTGCATTCAGAAAGTGAGATTCCTGACCAGAACAACTTTTCCCACTAAGAAAACAAAAAGTCTCAACCAACCAAGTATATGAAGTAAAAATACTGATGCTTTTATATGTGAAAGGTAAAATTCTAAACTTTTTTAGCCTTTTTTCTTTCACATGGTTTAAGAGACTGGAACCATGCTTATCCCATGGAGGTAAACTGGAGAAGTGTTGCTAACAAGCCTTCAAACTGACAGTAGGATTTGGCAGGGTTGCTGTACTGCTGTGTTGAAGGTCTTTTAACTTTAGAGGTCATTATCCTCTGACCCTGGATAAAACCTTACCAGATATCCATACACACTGGCTGCACAGTTCTCACTCTTAATTGGACATACAAGTGTGCTGAGGAGCATCTGACGCTGCTTGATGGACTGTCTGCGCAGTAATCGTGTCTCTATTTCACACCTTTACAGAACAAGAGAACAGCTTGCACTGTGTATGTCCAAGATGGTCATCAGCCTTACATCAAACTGTGGATGCCAGTCAAAATGCTCCCATGGGCTCCAGCAGGCTTTAAGCCAGACCTGACCAAATCCTCTGCTTTTGGAGGTATTTGTATGTGAGTGTAAATGACCCCAACCTTGATCCTCTGTACTTCATGTTCACAGGACCTGCAGAGATTAGCAACCTGCAGAATGCCTCTTTGCATTTCATGTTCACATCCAGTTGAATGAATTGGTCCCTTTACGTTCAGGCTTGATATTCCTGGGAGTACAATCCTTCAGCACTATTATCCTTCAGTCTGC
The DNA here is from genome assembly GCF_028858725.1 of Colius striatus. Taxonomy (NCBI): domain Eukaryota; kingdom Metazoa; phylum Chordata; class Aves; order Coliiformes; family Coliidae; genus Colius; species Colius striatus. Next base: position 3,208,643 of record NC_084785.1, read on the forward strand.
TTAGCTTTCAGCAAGGTCATTTCCTCACCTTTCGTATGTCCTCTGTCATCCCTTCCTCCTAACTTGCTTTGATGCAATTGATTTTGTTGCTGTTTCTCAGCTCCCTGAAGGGTTTTTTCTCAGATACTGCCAAACATGCTGCAGTCATCCAGCATGTTTCTAGCTAGGCTCTTATTAAGACCTCTTAATTGAAAAGACACCTGAGATGTGGCACTGTATGCATGTGTCATTTGAATTATCTGTATTTTTTTTTCATAGTTCACTTGCATATAATGTTCAAAGGGATTAAATTAGTAAAGTGGAATTTAGCCTATTCTATTTTCTGCTTTTCATTCCCTTCCTCATCTCTGAGGCAATGGTAAAAAAAATGAGGGTCTGCCCATCCATAGGCACAGAAGGAGATCAGCTCTCAGGGGTGGAAAGGACAAAACCCAAATTGGTTCACCTTATGCTCCCTCTGCTCTGTTCACTCCCCATGGGTTCTTATGCTGGAAGACTGAACACAGTACTGATTCCACAAAAACTTGTCTGATCTACGTTGTGGTCTTAGCCACGTGTTGTCAGACCCCTCTGAGCCTCTTTTGAGGCCTACAGAGTGCTTTTAACCACATGCAGCTGCTCTTGGAACAAGCTGTGCAGTGTTTGAGATCAGCCTCTCGAGATCACTTGCTGCTTATACCTTGTTCTCCTTAGGAAGGTCTCTGGGGCCCTAGGCTCTCACTGGTCGAGGTAAGCTATGCATTTTTACAGATGAGTGCAAGGCACCATCCAGATCTGTAGCACTGTGCAGATGATTTTAAGTCCCTGTGAAAAATAATTGGTAGCAGCATTGACACACAACCTAATCCTGCCAGGTAGCGTGGCTTCCCTGGAGAGTGCCATGCTGCCAACTCTCTCTGATCTTGGTGCTTTAGATGGTATTGTGCTCTTGGGGAGGCATCCAGGTAACTTCTCTAGGTCAGGACCTCTTTGTTATCAGGACTTTCAGATCACATCTATTAGAACAAATTATTGGCTGAATTATCAATAAAGGGCAGCTTGGTGAGAGCAGTGGGTGATCAGCTCAACTCACAATCAGATGTATCTTGGGAGAGCTCCTCATAGGAAGGAACAATGTTGCTACTTCCACAGTATTTCTTTAGGGGAAAAAAGAAAGCAAATGAAGTGGAATAAAAGCTGCAAAATAGAACACCACTGACAGTTTGCTACTGAATGTAGTTTTTCATTTAGAACCAAGAGGGTGGTTCATAACGGGAGCAGGATGAGGGGCACACAAGTGTAGGTGCCATCCCAGGGAGATCTCAAAGAAAATCTTGAATTGAAGACTTTGTGTGATAGAATTACACAAAGATGCACAAACAACCTTGGCAAAACGGCATGAGCAAAAAGGGGGAAAAAAATCCAGTGCTTCACAGTGTCTGATGCTATTTTGTCTTTTGATGTTTGTTTTCTTCACAGTGCCAGCAATTTCTGTCATCTCTGGTGCATGTTGCCAAGTCTATTATTTGGGATGATTCCTGCTTTAAATATTTTTAGCAGCAGCGGATCTTTAATCATGGGGAAATTGTTTTCGGGAATGATTATTTTATATGCATCCAAAAGCAAATCTGAAGGTCTAATCCAAAAGCATTTGTGATCATCTTGTAGCCAAGGGACAAAGCAGGAAGGATGGGGCAAACTCAAAGGCCATTAAGGAGAAGGATGTTTCATTTGGATGAAACAACTGATCTCTGCCCTCTGCTGAATCTGTAGGGTGCTTTTGACTGGTAATGATAAATTCGATCTGTGACCAGAGAAAACAAGTCCACCCTCTGATAGCAATAATGCTGGGAATCGTTTGTCTGCAGCATGTTTGTGATGGGCTAAGTAAATCATAACTATAGAAAAGACTTTGTTAATGCTCCAATGTATCCATTGTTCTTTTTAAAAGACGCAGTGATTTTTGCCTGAGAGTTAGATACCCAGCTGGTGTACATCTATATAGTTCCAATGACTTCACTGAGGAAACAGAAAACTGGACAGCAGAAATATAAAGTCAAGCTTGTTTTTATTATTTCATTCCTAAGGTCCTGGATTAAAATGGTCTGATTTTTGAGAAGTCGTATTACAAATTTAAGGACTGTGGCTTTGGAGCTAAATGAGGCATTGACCTCAAATTTGTTCCTCCTGTGAGGTAAATCTCACCCAGGATACTCTGGTGTTTGAGTGCAAATCTTCCATGAATTCCACTGCTGTGTTTGTGTGTGTGCTAAATGCCTTTAACAAGGTTATCTCAGTATCAGAGGCTTGAAGATTCAGATAAGCACATAAAATCTCAGATGATTATCTGAATCAATTTTGGAATGTAAAATTAATACAAAAACTTGAAAAGAGCACAGCTTTTCTAACAGCCTATCTGCATGACTCTCCATTGATTGGTATTTGTGTTAAGGAAGCACCTGTAGTTGTCCACTGAAGTTAAAGGCAAGCATTTTTCATGGTCATGCTTAAAATCCATAACCAGGGCTTGCAAACTCACAGGGATTCTGTGCTACTGGTGAAGGTGTATTGTATTGCTGTTCCTAGTATTGTTGTTGCAGTCTGGCATTCATTAACCAGTTCCTCAACAGCATGGACATACCTTTCTCGGGAAGTTAGTAAGTGTGATTGAGACCATCTTCTGGCTAATGTGGGTTCCAATCGACTCTAAGTCAAAATTTAAATGTATTGGAGAGAGTTTAACCTTAGTAAGTCTCACAATCTGGGTGGTTCCAAGCATATGCTTCTGCCTTGCTTAGAGATAAGGTAACATTTACAAAAGTGGATTCAATTGATAGAAGCATTTGAGGGCAAGGTCAGTAATTTTCCTTTGTCTTTGTAGGACAGCTTTGTTGTTGTGCCTGTAGGCACTGCTATGACAAACACAATGGCGTAAGGTACATGCAGAGCTGGAGTACAGGGGCTGCCTTGGGTCAGCAATGAGGTGCAACAGAAGAGCTTATTAGTAACCTCCGTACTTGAATAATAGTCTGATGCATATTTGTTACTTAACCCTGCAGAGAATCAGTATGTGAAATACTGGTACTGCAGAGGCAAAACAACTATATTTCAAGCTGATACTAAATGCAAAACATAATAATGTACTTAAAATCTGAGGTGCTGTGTACCTGTGTCAAAAGAGATGACTCTAATGAAATTGGCCCCAGGAGCATAACTCAGTACTCATTAGCCTCCTTGCTTTCACGATTATGCTAATCCAGAGCAGATGAGATGGCTGAGGTCATCCTACAAGTGACCTTTTAAAACATATTTTTTAAATGCTTTTATATTTTTGGACTGAAAAGGAACCTGGTCATTAAATCCCATGAGCAATCCCAAAACAACCCTGAAACAAAACAAAATGCTGCTTTTTTGTTTCAGTTCCTGCATCCTTTTTCCGACTCTTAATGTGGCAGTTTCTCTGTGGCAGTGTAAGTGCAAACAAATGAGGGGCCCCAAGAAGGGACTACATTGTTTGCAAATGAGCTAATACAATGCAGTATGTGATTTGGCTGATCCCTTGGCACTCAGAAACAGAACCAGTTAAGCATGGTATTTACACAGTCCAGTCTAGAAGTAAAGGATTGATCTGGTTGCTTTACCAGGTGGGACTCTGACATGTATCAAAGATTTTGTGGCCACCAGCATTCATGGAAACTCAGATGCTTTGCAGTTGTTCAGTAGGAAGAATTCCTGGGCCTGACAGTTCATACTGTAAAGACTGTAATGTGGCAAAGGGCCCCATCGTGGGAGAAACCTGGTCCTGCAAACCTGTGGAAGAATTCCATTTCCTTCATTATGTTGCTGTTGCAAATCAGGGCTTTCACAGAAACCTGAGGCAGTCTGCTTCTGTGGGAGAGCCACACACCGTTTGCTTTTCATTCTTTGTTTGAATTATTTTGGGTTTCTAGTTAGTAAACAGACCTGTATGATTTACATCAGCCAATCTCCCACCACAAAGAGCAGATAGCGATGTAAAATTTACTGAGCAAATACTTCTTGGATTGCAAGCTTTTAAGAATAGGCAGAAGATACTCAAAGTCTCCAAAGGGATTTATAATGTTGCCAGTTTTTGTGATTCTATCAGTACAAGTATCTCAATATTTACTGTTTGTTCTTACAGCTGCATTTGTTGTAGAGATGTGATTACATGTGCATCCCAGCATTATGCACTCGTTTCTTTATGAAAAGTAGTTTCTAATCCTTGTGGATTTAGAGAAAAAATTGGGACATGTGCCTTGCCTGTACCCTGGGGCAGATAGAAAAAATCTAAGCTTGAACTTTAAAGATACTCCATAAATTTAATCAGACTTTTGCATTTGAGCTGTGCCTTTGACATGATAGCCTTAGTTGAGCTGTATGCTGCCTCTGTGTCTCAGTTTCCCTGTCTTTGTTATGCCTGAGGCAGATTGCTGTCTTTATAACACTGTGGCCACTCCAGATGAAAAGTTTTCTGTTTGTTAGTGAAAGTCACTCAGATGTAAATTCCTAATTCCTGATGCTTTATGTATGTTGATAAATCTGTACCAAGGGAATATGATTCAGTCTCCAGGACTCACTGTTTACCTCTGAGCTGCGATGGGACGGGGATGCAGCAGTTCAGTTCAATCATTTCCTCTTCTGCCATAGCCAGAGCTGCATGTCTACAGAAGCTCTTCCAGAGATGTGCTCCCTCAGTCCATATTTCTACTGCCTTACAGCCAAAGCAGGTCCGCTTCCTGGCAGCTATTACCCAGCCTAGTAGTGCACTAAGCCACAGATCTTCTTTTACCCTCTGGCAGTCTTAACTATCTTCTCTAATGTAATTAAGATTATAATTATTCCCTGTCCAGAACATTTCTCTTACTTATAGTCTGTGGAAGTATTAAAATTGATTAAACACATATGCTGCTGGTAGATAGCTCCTCAAATCACATATGGAGTGATAAAGGGTTAGCTAAAGGATGATGAAATATAATGCAATACTCAATGCAAAGGAAAGGGCAACTGGAAAAAAAGGCAAGTCTGTAGCAGTGGAAAGGCCTGCATTCAACAAAAACACCTCTTGCATAAGGTAGGGCTAAGGCAGTAGGGAGGACAAGCCTACATAAGTTTTCTTTGAGAGCTGGGAAAGCATTTCTCACCTTCTTACGTGGTAGAGGTCAAATATCTGCACTGTCAAAACTCATCATTCAGCCAGGGGAGAATCTGCCCTCACTAGGTATCCATGCAATTACTTTGCTTGGTTCCAGTTTGAGAGGTGCACGTGTTCAGTTTTGAGTTAAGAGCACTTGCAGGGAGATGGTGTACATAGGCATATTCCAGGTAGATCTGATCTGTCCATCTGTCTGTATTTGTCTGTCTGTCCATATGTCTAGCCATCCATTTATTCCTGGATTTATTTGCTGTTTTACATGTTTTCTCTCAATGTTAATACAACAGAATCAAAGGGGTAATTATGTTAACAATTATTTCATGGTGTATTTTCTTGCACATTGAAATTATTAAGCAAGGGCTGAGTTTGATGTTGGCACCAAGGGGCCCTGCTGCTATATTTTTCCCCTCAGGAGTGCTTGTGTGGGCTTCCTGCACCTCTCTCCGTTACAGCACTGTCCCAAGCACCCGTGTACACTATGAATGACCAAAGTGGAGCACCATTGCAGTTTTGGGCCTGAAGAACACTCTGGAGAACAGTGTGCCAGCTTGCGTGGATAAAAAGAAATTTGGTCTCTAAGACTTTCAAAGAATTTTGTTTACTGGTGTGGCAACTAATCTGAAGCAAAGCTACCTCCTCGTTTCCTCATCTCATAGACTACTGCAAACTGCTGAAGGTGACTGTCTTCCTCCCCACACACAAGTGTATCTTTATGTATCTTAAAAGCATTAGTAAGACTGTGAGGTGAAAGGGACAGAAATAGCAGTTGCTTTCACAGTGTAATTGCTTGTATTCCATCTGGGGAAGAAGTGTGCATTTTCTAATTTGCAGAAGTCACAATCTAAAATGCTTTAAAATGTATTTTCCCCCCCTTCCCATTTTCCTCCATGGTAAAACTGCTGAGGTAGATTTTTCTTTCCCTGTAAACAGGATGCATTTTATCCTTGTGGTAGATACACTGCAAGCCTTTACAAAGAAAAGAGAGTGGAAGTCAGAGTGAGAGAGAATGACAAAAACTTCACGGATTGAATTTGCTGCCCTGTGTACTGGGAGGAAAGAATAGAAACATGTTGGTGTGGAATGAGGTCTTTGATTATATGAAAAAATAGAGGAAGCTGCAGAGGTAGGGACAATTTATGCATAACTAATAACCAACCAAAAACGTGTTTGGTGCATGCTCTTTGCTCAGAATATGTTCCTTTCTAATTACTACTTCTGAATACTTTTCTTCTGCTGCTGTCAGCAAAGTTTCATGGAAGACTCAGGTTCCTTTTGCTGCTTCTGCCATTATAAGGCTGCATTGCTTGGGCTGTGTATTTTGTAAGACTGAAGCCACTGAAGGCTCAGGCTTGCATTTGCTCACCTTCTTGACCCACACATTTTCAGCCCACATAACCTTCTGTTAATCTGGTTGTATCTCAGGGCTGTTTATTTTGTAATATATGCCTGCACCTGTACCCTGGTGCAAGGGTTAGGTCCAGAGTCTACAGATGCAGTTGTAAATCACAGAAATACCTATCTCTTACTGCCAGGAAATCGCCAACTGTGAGGATTCCCTTCTGCAAGACTTACTTTCCTTCTCCAGAAAAAGCCAGGGATGACTTTTTCCCTTAGGGAGGCCATGAGAAGCTCAAAGGTAAGGATCCAGCTTGTTATTTGACAAGATCTCTAAGCCTGAGATGTTGTTTAGATGAGATCACACCTCTGAACCAGTTCCACGTGATCCTGCCCTCTCCAGTGCCTTGCTCATCAGTGGCTACAGATTAGTGCTCCTGAGTCTCTGAGGGAGATCCTTCCAGGGCATATAATACAGCTGTTCATGACCATCTATCTTGTTCTGGTGCAAGAATGGATGATGAGTAGACCCTATTCTAGTTCATCCTCTGCCCATCTGTCATCCACTTTGCCACCTGCTGTCCCCTTAATGAAGGGAACAGATACAGATGAGAGCTGGACAGACAGACAAATGGACAAAGACTGACAATGGGGTACAGTGCTGGGTTTTATTGCTTACAGCACCATTTGAGTAGAGGATATATTGAGTTAATTGGACTGCTTCCCCTTGGTGGAAACTGTTCCAATTGGGGATTTTTTTCTCTTATTTTTTCTCTCAGAGATTTGCAGAAAATAGTTAATTTGGGAGCAGCATCTGCACAGACACAGCTGTAGGTAAAGCAGGAATCATTAACTAAAATATGTTGGTAGGAACAAATGTCCCTATGCGACCTCATCTAGGTGAACCTGAACCTGCTTCTGCAGGGGAGTTGGACTAGATGATCTCTAAAGGTCCCATCCAACTCCTACCATTCTCTGAATCTATGATAATACTACTGTACTTCTGTGATGCAACATGCTAGACAGAGAAAGGACAGTGTCTGTACAAGTATGGGAACCCTTTAGCTTCACTCTGCACACATGTGTTTACATGGAACCTAACACAAAGGTGATTGATATCTGGGCAAGACTACAGTGACCTTTGGATGAAGCTTATAGTCACAGAGTAAGACTTCTACAAGCATTAGTTGTCCTCAAGACTTTGATGGCAAGTAGGACTTGAAGCAGTTTGCAAAAGCAGGCACTCCAGTACACTACCCCTTGTGCAGTGTTGTTATGCCACCCTGTGCCTGCCAGCCGTGCAATGGAGATAATAAAAAACCTCTCTCTGGCAACTTATGGTCTTAGATTAACACTACCTGTAAGGAGGAACACTCCCCTTATGTCTGACTGTTGTCAGAGAAACAGTGACAAAGCACTAGTTTTCTGAGAGCCTTATCTCTCCCAGAAAAACCACTACAGAATTTCTTCTAACCCAAAGAAAACTGTCTCCTGTGCCAAGAGAACACATACGAGGATGTGTAAGGGCACCATCTGGAGTCACTGCTACAGTGATATTAGCAAAGTCGTCCAACTGAAATGAATTGCAATGAAAGTGCCGTTTGTTTTCAGAAGGGAAGATGGAAATCCGTTATCCTGCAGAGGGGGAAGGTGATGCTAGCGTATTTTTGCACCAGATGCCAGTTCAGCAAGCAGAGATGCAAGCTGAGAGTAGAAGTTCTCAAATATGTACATGGATTCAGGAAGCCATGGGAGGAAAGCTGCCTCGTCTCCAGTTTGTGCTGTTTTACTTTCTCATCTCCTGTGCAGTTATCTCAGGTGAGCTCAAACTCAGAGTTCACTGCTAAAGACTACTGTTGCCCTCGTTATTGCTAATGTATAATTCCATGCCAGAGAATCTCCATCCTCATTTAACTTGACAGAAAATATTACACTGCTACAAGTACCGTTGATGCAATGTTATGTCTGTAAGCTCACCTCTTTGCTGCCCAGGGATGCAAAGATGGAGATGTAGTCTCTGAAGTCTCTGTGCAGTGGGTTTTTGAACAAGGCAGTTTTGTTTGTTTGTTTGTTTCTGTTGTAAAGCAAGCTGGTTTGGTTTTAGAAAAGAAAAAAGAATGGGTGCTTAGCTTTTTGGTGTATACCAGTTCCTTCAAAATACCTTGGAATGAGAAAACCATGTCCTAACATCACCCAGGATTTTCATGGCTCTCCACATAACCTAAAGAGAGATGTTGTGCCAGCTGTATGCAGGACTGTCCTGTATTTATCTCGTGCTTCTTGCCAAGAGGATACAGTGACTAGCATGGATGCTCAGGGATTGGAGGGAACAACATGGTAAGAAGGCAGAGAAAAAACACTGGTGCACATGAAACTCGGCTGCAGAATACCATTGCTCTGCTTCCAAACAAACTCTGCCCATCACCACTAGCAGCTTGCTCTGTGGTATGGATGTATGGTCAAGGCATGACATAAAAGCAGTTAAAATGTATTGCAACCTCCTGAGCCACCTGCAGATTGCAAAGTGTTTCTGATGATATATCAAACCAGACCTGATGAGAAGTCACTGCATTCAAGTTGTACGAGGTCCATTAGAGGCAGGTAGCAGACTCCCCAGGTGGAAACAAATACCTATTAACTGAGGCAAAGTGTCTGGCAGAGCCCTGGGAAACAAGAGACAGAGAGGTATCCATGATCAATAATTAATTGCCATACACAGTGTTTTACTGAGACATGATTACACTGTTCCAAAACTACCTTTCCTTTTTGTCATTCAAGCTTTCTATCCATCAAATTCTTTTTCAGGTGAGTGTCACAGCAGTGGCTGTGGCTTCAGTCCTGACTGGGGACCAGTAAACACAAATATTTTTCAGGCCTCTGATCACATCCAGTGCAAAAGCCACATGAACACTAATTGTCTCCCTGTGTACTTCTTCTGGATGCTGTACACAGGCTGTGATGAACATACCAGCTTGTTTGGCATCATCCAGATGAAGCAAGTCTGCTGCCAGTTATGCCTCTGTACCTCCTTTGCCAGCAGATAATTAGACCTGCACAAGGTGGTGCTGGCAAATGATACGATACTCACATTGTTTGACCTGTGCAGATTCTTCCCTCACTTAGATGAAGATAACACCTTAACATCTCACCAGCATGAATGCTGGATCCTACCAATGCTGCCTCTAGCTAAACAAGGGTTATTCCCATTTTGTAGGAAGAACTGAATCACAGATGGATTAAATGATTTATCACAGGAAGTAGATGGAAATGAATGTAGTTCTGATGCCTATCAACAATTTTGATTAGCCTCTCTGAATCAGGCCACACGGGGTTATTGGGGAGCTTTTAGGGGCTTTGCCTCAATATCAAGAGAACTTTGCCATTTTTCAGTGTTTCAGGGTAAAAACAGATGCTGTTTCTCATCGAGTCCCTTTGTTTAGTCACACAATAAAACTTTTTCAGCATTTAAGGACATTTCACATAATGTCCCACAAGCACAGGGGATAGAAACAGGCAAACCTCCCATTGCCTTGAAGTGAATCTCTGCCTACCCATCTTTCAGCAGCAGGGTATTTGAAGAGAACTGGGAGCTTGTTAAGGTCAATGGGAACCAAGCACAGACAGGAGTAGGGAAGGCTGCAGTGATTTTAATACCATGTTCTGCAGGAAAGAGAAAGGTGCCTTTCTGCTTCAGCTGAAGGGAGAATGGGAAAAGACAGCTCTCTTCTTTCCTAAACGAACCCATCTGCAACACTTCCAATTTGAATCCAAATAATATCAGAGGTTTGGGATTCTGCAGCAAACTAGCTTTGAGTCCTTAATCCCAGCGCCTGATGTTTGGGGGTGTTGGGATTTGGAGCTAATTAATTCAGCCACCTGTAATTTTTGCTCAGATATGCTGTCTGGCTTTTCCTTAGATATATCATATGGTTTGGAAGGCTGCAGACAATGCTGGCCTGAATCCTAATACTCATGTACTGCTTTTTCTTTTAATCTTTCCTTTATTCTTTTTTTCTTTCCCCACACACACTTTTTCTTGTTTCTTCTTCTTTTCTTCCATCTTTCTCCCTCTGCTGTCTCCCTCTTCTGAGTCCTTACTCAAAAAAAACCTCTGACATTCAGTAGGTGATTTGGCTCTGCACGAATGGAATGGTCTTGTTCCCTTCAGGGCTGTCTGCAGAATGATGCTCCCAGTGCCTGTCCCAGCCTCCCTAGCTGGTTTCATCTAAGCACAAAAGATTCAGTGCTGAGTGTTCCTGTTGGGAACAAGGCTTCAGGTGATAAATATTGCAAGATCTAGAAAGCCCAGGAGTCCTGTCCTGATTTATTTCCCTTGGCAGTGAAAGGATGGAAGAAGAATGAAAAGATAATTAGTTTGGAGTTTTCAGAAATGAAATGGAAAAGGTTAGTTCATTCCCTTCTAACGCCAAGTGAAAGCTTGGGCTTAAACTATCCAGGCTGCAAGGTTCCGCAGCCAGTGAATGTGTCTGCTCGCTTGTTCACAAGACACCCTCTGCTTTTTTGTTCCTGTAAAAACAATGCCTTGCAATAACCAAAGCTGGAGTCAGTTTTCCCACATCTGTAGAGCCTGGAGCTGTTATTTTTTACGACTGCTTTTCATATTGCGTTAGTGCCAGGAGAGCCTGGGAGCCTGATTCTACCAGGTGCTGCACACACAGGCGGCGGGAGGCAGCTGCAGCCCGAGCAGCTTGCAGCCGGGGGCCCCTGTCCAGAAACCAGCTCTCTGCAGCAGTCCTGGGCGTTCATGCAGAGGCTTAATGGCTTCAGTGGGAGCGCCGTGCCGAGGAAGGGTGTCTGTGCAGATCTTACCTGGGCCCGGAGGCTAATGAGTATGTGAAAAAGTGAAGAGGGATGGAAGATGTCAGAGCAACAGGAACAAGTTAGTGTTGATGCGCTGGTTACCTTTACATCCAGCTTGTAGGTGCTTCATATAGATGCACTAAAGCAATCAACAGTACAAAGCTCATCTCGTCCTATGCCAGGCCGGTATCAGAATTGTGAGTTCCTGAGATGGTCCATTTGAATTTCCAAATGCTCGCCAGATTTACCTTGATTTTGCGAGGGAAAATGGTCAGGCTTGGCAGGATTTCCTAGTTCAATCCCAGTTTTCCCAGGCTGTTAAGGATGGCTGATAATAAAACTTCCTCTTAGCCACATTTGTCGTTTCATAAAGTGAATTGGTATCAAACTTGAGAAAATCCTTCAGCTGCAAAGCCCTTCCTGGGGTTTGGAAGTCTCTCTTGCAAATATGTGCTGCTGCTCCTGCCTGATTTTAGGTATGCCTGGTAGGTTCAGGTGAATGAAAACCCTTCTTTGTCTCCTGCTACCTTAGCAAGAATCAGCTTATTTTCTTGTCTCTTGCAATCAGGCAGCAGAGCCGTAGTTTCTGGTGCTGGCAGCTGTTCATTAATATTGTCATCCATGCGTACATCTGTCTAGAGGATTCGGGTGAAGCACTTTGATACTGGTATAGTCAGACTGCTGATGCCTGTTACCATTGTTTCTTTTGCAGAAACTTCTTTTGAAGGTACAGAGAAGCCGTACAGGTTGTTTCGATCGAAGGTCAGGGGACGGCTGCAGTGACAAATAGGCCAAAAGGACCCTGGAGCTCATGGGCCATTGCTGTTTGAATGAGATAAAGTTATAAGTATTTAACATTCTTGGGTGTGAAATTAGAATGATCACATAATCTCCTTAGTCTCTGACTACAGGTCCAGCATGGGAATAGGAATCTTAATTGGTATTTTCTTATCAATACACTCAAGTTGAGGGATTAAGGATAAGGCTCTTAATACAACCTGAATTTTTGGAAGATGCTTCTGATTTTAGTGTGATCAAGGAAGCATGACTGGTGCAGGGAGAGCCTGGGGAGGAGGCATGAACAGGAGCATGAACATCAGTTCTCCAGGTGCACATATGCTGTACACATGGTCCCACCCATCGTGTTCATCACCTGCACCCCTAATGTACAGGCTGTGCAAAATGTCTCAAAGAATCAGTAACAACAATAGGTAGGAAATGCAAATGCATCATCACTTGGTCTCTAGGTAGGTTTTTGGGCATTTTATTTGTATGAGAGTGCTTTAAATGATGTTCCACAGATCTGTGACCATGTGAGTAAATATGCAAAGGACTCCTGTTGATTGCTGTATTTTGATTTGCTATTTAAAGTTAAAGTCATGGTTAAAGACTTTGCTGAACAGCGATGATAAGATGTATCCCCTTAATGCGTACCAGAAGGTGCATTACAGCCACACACTGCATCTCCTCTGTCTTCTCCTAAATACAGCGCCGTGAGTTACTGTGTTAATGCAAAACTCTTGCCTTTCTAACAAATGAAGAGTGGCAGGTATAATGTACCATCAACCCAGCCCCAGTGCACCAGCTGCTGGCTTTGTCAGGGTGACCTGGAGCAACAACAAGATGTGTGAATTGGTGTATTTTCCTCCGATTAAGTACAAACTCAGGGCTCCATGGAGTACATTAGTGCGCAGGAATGCCCTCTGTGAGAAACTGCCTGCCAGCACACATCCTTGTCCATCTTCATTTACAGTGAAAGGCAGAGGTATGTACCTTCTGTGATAGTAAATGGGCAAATACAACTGCAATAACCAAATCTGCAATTCTCTTCTGTTGTAGGAGCTCTTCCTATTTATTTCATCCCCGTCAGCTCCGAGTTGCATTTCTCTCTTCATTATGTCAGCTATAACTATATATCTCAACTCTCCCTGCCTGCTCCCTCTTGTTCCCTAGAGCTTTTCCTCTGAAGTTTTTGTATTTCATTCTTTCTTAACTGCAGTTATGTCCTCTGCCTGACCATCAACCTTACAGGGTGAATGGATACAAGGAAATACTGCTATATAGGGGAATATTTCCACCATCTTAGTCTTGAAAATATCTGGGTTCAAAGCACATCTCTCTAGCCTCCTCTCACAGTCACGAGACAAATTCCTCTCGTGAGCAATTTAGAGCCAGACCTAGCTCAGGAGCAGAGGCAGCTTGGAGTGAGGAGGAGCCAACCATATCAGTTTAATAAGCATCCCTTTGCGAATGGGAGCTTCTGTGCAGACGACCCTGAGTGCAGAGATGGTAAGGCAAGCACCTTCACTTGTTTTCAAGCTTGCTGTCAAGCAGGAAGATCACAAGATTTGGCTGTTGTATTGTGGTGTGTATACATGCTGGGCAGACAGAGACTGACAGAGCTGTAGACCAGACAGTGGCCTAATCCAGCCTGTGAATTGCAGTGGGTCCTACATTAGCATGCATCAGGAGTATGTACAATTGCGTGTTCCCACCTTGTAACCAACAAAAGAGTTGTACTTTGTTTTCTTAGCTTCAGTGGATGAAAGGTTAGATTGGGAAGAGGCATTTTATTCCTAGAACTCAGGGCATTTACATTTCCCTCATTGTACAGATGGAAGTAGGGGCACATGAAGGGCATGACTCTGTGTATTAAGATTGTCATATATTAAGTCAGTAGCAAAAACTCTCATGAGTTCCAAGACCAAACAATATTAGAGGGACCAGAGGAAACACCTGGCAGAAAATGACAAACACTTCCTTTCCAAGGAGCCAGAACCCCATCTAACTCAAACAGCCCCATCTAACTCAAACAGCCACCAGTACTGTTGTTGGCACCATAGTGGCAGGTCTCCTGAAATTGCCCTGCTGCCTGATCCTTCATATCGAGCATAACATGATGCTTAATTAAACGTACTGTTTCCTCTTCCAAGTAATGTTTCAGGAGCAAATAGAATCCTTGGCCTCGATGAACAGGCCATTTTGTGTGTAGTTACTAGAGTCAGTTTGTGAAATGAGCTTGCTGTGCTGCAGAGATGAGTATTATAATACAGCTGTCAATACTCAGATCACAGAGGGCGAAGGTGAGGCTGCCCAGTCCAGGGCAGCACAGCATCCCAGGCCAGCCCCAGTCACTCAGGCTGGAGCGTGACAGGGCAGGGCTTTGTTATCAATGCGAGCAGTAGCAGCCCAGGTTATATGCAGGACAGCATTGGGTGAGCTCACCCAAGCTGTGCTGCTACCAGCCTGCTTTCAACTAGCTTTTCTTCTCTGTGTGGGGTAGCACCAAACTCCAGAACTTAGGAGCCCGGTGATCCCTGGCTCCTTAGTGTGACATACCTGCTTTTTGCACACTGCCAGCATAGGAGAAATGTGCAACTGGTGAAACCTTTGTAGGGAAACAACAAATCTCTGCATGGTGCAGAGCTATCAGGTTATGTCTACAGCTGTAAGCATGCTTTGCCCACACTCAGGGCCAGCTGGATGTGAGCCAGGCCTGAAATGGAAGCCATATAGAGGTATTAGTGCAGCGCCAGCACCAGACTGGTCAGCTCTCCTGAGAGGCTGGGCATATTATCTTCAGCGTTGTTCTGAAACCGATCCACCTCTCTTTGGACTGGAGCTGGCTCAAACTTGCCCATAGCTGACCCTGTAGATACTCCTTTAAATGCATCATTTCCATACAAGTTCTCTGCATAATGATGTATCTCACCCAGTATAATTACTGTCCAACTCTAGTCCCTCAGGTCAGAAGCTGATTCCAGGGTGTTAAAAGCATATCCAGGACACTTGGGGTGATGTGGTATGCACAGGCTCAGACACAATCTGGAATAGTTCAGTTCAGGAAGCTGCACTTAATTAAAACTGCAAAAGGAACAATTAGCTGAGGCTGAAAATTTCCTACAGCCTCAGCTGAGTGTAACGGGTGTTTTCTAATCTCTCTGTTGGTCTTATTGTTAATCTCTAGCTATCAAAATACTTCAACCTTTGATGGGTCCATTTGGAAACTACTTAGATAGCAACAGAATAATTTAACTTTTCTTTTGTGACGTTTAGCTTGCCTTCGCTTTCTTTTCAGTGCTTGCCATTAGGAAAGGGAATTTATGCTCTGGTATGTTCTGGAGGATGCATCTGGGGTACCAGAGCTGGCTAGGCTGGTGGAAGGGGCAGAAGTATAATGTATGGCAATGCTCAGATGCTGTAGTAACTTCCAGTCATGCTGACAGTTTTAGTCAGTTGAGGAAAAACATTTCCTCAGCAGGAAATGTTTTGGGCCAGGAAAAAGCAGTTGAGGTATGGAGCCTTTGAAGTCTGAAAATTGATTTTCTTCAAAAGGGAAAAAGCTTCCTATCAGCTCACAGCTACGGTCATGGGCAGTGGTGGCGTTCTGCTGTAGTCACAGTTCAAATCCAGACTACGAGTTAAAGAATAAATAGTGTGTAATGCTTAGTCAGTCACAAGGCATTACTTTAGGTCCATTTTCTGCTAGTCAGGCTGGGGGCATCTAATTGAATTGGCACTGGTGAGAAACTATATTGCCGGTTCAGGGTGTCACAAACTTCTGCTGATGCAAGGAAGCACAGTGCAGTAATTTCGTGTGAGCCACACAGCCTCTGTCAACCTGTCAGTGTGTCTGAGGCCACCTTGCAGGGAGGCTCTCTGGGCTTGGAGAAGATTTAAGTCGTGCCATTCTGTCCTGGATCGCTCTGTTTGCACTGTAACAAGGCTGGCAGTCCTGGTGCATGTGCATTTTTTTTAAGTCCAGTGCAGAGGCTATTCTTTCAGGCCATTTCACACAAGTTGCTGGGCAGGCAGAAATAACCTGTACTGTCTGCTGGCCTCAGGCAGTGCCCAGAGCTGCAGTGCAGGGACAACAACAGCTCTCCCTCCCTGCCACCTCTCAGTGGAGCCCTCCAGTTCCACCTTAGCATTTGATTCAATAATCATGAATATACTGTAGGAAGAGGTGACCTTTGCAGTGCCCTTTCCCGCAACCAGCTTGTGTTCTAGCTGAGAGCTGCAATTTTTGTCTTAGCACGAGTTTTGAGCACTCTAATTAAATCAGAGACCTGGTTTAATAATCCTAGTCAGCTCAGGCAGCTGAGACAATTCGTTCATAGTTGCTTTATTAATGCAGCAGTAATCTCCAGGTTGAGAGTTCACCACTTTATTCATTCATCCGATTCTTTGGGAATGGGGAATGATTTTTAAAGCAGCACGTGCTCTGGCTGGCAAGGCCCAGCCTGCAGATCAGTGCCCAGAATTAAAGCACTTGCCCAAAGATGGCAGAGGAGGATGGAGCAAGGAAACTACACTGACAGTTTTCCATCAGTCTTTCACATTATGCCATTTTGTACTTCTGCAGCACCCAGCATAGTTCATTAGGTCTCACATCTAAGTTCCTGGGCACCTACTTCAATTAATAAATCTATGGCCACTCATCCATGGTTTTGAGCAAGCCTAGCAAAACTCTGACCAAGTTTTGAGCTGAAAATCATGTTGTTCTGTAAGTCATAAGTATGTGGCTATTGAGCTTTCTGTATGTGTCTTGGGTTAGAATTTATGCTAGTATCCTTCCTGTAAAACTGATCTATTCATCTGATGTCCAATGCTGTTTGCACTCACTAGGGTGTAAACCAGGAGCTGCTCAATTCAAATTGACAGCTACACCACATAAAAATTGGCATGAGCAAGAGGAGAATCAGTCCCCTGTGTATTTTCAAGGTGTAGAATGAAATGCCTTTCAAAATGCTGCATAATATACAACCTAGTGAGTATACAAGATGGTTTGATTTTTCTTGGTTCTCCCAAATATAGAAGGGAATAGAGATATAAAAAGAAAAAATATGCATTGCTGGATGCATGGAAACTATATCAGAGAGGCTCTAAGGCAGATATATTTTCTTGGATGACACCAGTTTCTTAGTAAAACATCCAACATCTCAACTGCTGTAAATCACCATTGCTGTGTTGACACAAGTAAAGCTTCATTGATTTACACCAACCAATGATCTAGCCTTTATTCATTATTATGGCCTCAAATTAATCCCTCTGGAGATAAACAGAGAAGTTTGGAAAGTTGGACTAGTTTTTTGTGCATGTGTATTCAGTCAAGACAACTTCCAGAAATTCAGATAAGGAAAAACATTCAAATGAAGCAAAGATGAGTAATTGATGCTCACAACTGTGCTTATAAGGTATAATTACAATTAGCTGCACAAGAGTGTTAATCATGAAAATAATTACGTCAGCTGTTTCCAGAAGAAAAGAGAATGTAATTAAGTGGCCCAAATGGGTGACAAAAACATAGCACAGGAGTGTGAGATGGTATTGGCAGAAGGGGAGCAGGAATGAGCTTAGAGGCAGTCTACTGGACATTTACTATTGCCTCTCACGACTTTCTGAAGAAGGAAAAACAGAGACTCAAGCTCTTAGTTGTGACAGTGGGCAGTTTAGGTTGATTGATCCAATTTTAACACTACTAGAAAATGGGGAGAAAAAGAAACCTCAGGGTTACAGCTATCTGACTTCTCATCTTTCTTGGGGCTGTGATTATCTCTTTTGCAATAGGATCCAGATCAGACCACTATTCAAGCCACCTCTCCTCCACCAGACTCTACTGCTAAATGAAGCTTCTTATTTTGTACCACAATGTAAGGCTTGAGGCAGCCACACAGTTTTTGGAAGATACAGCAGGTCTTTTTTATTTCTCATTGGGTTGTTTTAGCTAGCTCTACTGGAAGCTTGCTTTTGGTCCTTCTCCTGCTTAGACAGCTCCTTCTTGTTCCAGCTGGTGTTGGGTGAATCAAATATTGCGGCCCCCAGAGCAGGTCATTGTGCCACAGGATATCTGTCAGAAAACCCAACCGGCCATTCCCTTACACACACATCGTGAATTATAAAAAGCTCTCTTCGGGGAGTGAGGGTGCCAGGGTCCTGTAATTTATCTTGCATGAAATGAGCTTGTTTGAATGGACTGGGAAAGCCAAGCCATTAATTTAGAATAGCTTCTGAAGTCTGCAGGCTGCAATTCCATTCTACATATCCATTGCCATAAAAGTGATGGGATTTTAGTACCCTTTTTGTTGTTTTTGTTCTGTCCTGCTGCAGACTTGGTGCTGCTTTGGTTGCAGCTGCAGAACGCTGCTTCACCTCACCACTTGGCGTGAACTATTGAGGAAGTTTGCTCACTGTAAATCCTTTTCTTTAAACTCATTAAAGTGTGCCAAACCTCTCCAAGAGCCATTTGACAAACTCCCTTGAGCAGCAAAGCAGTGTTTATTATGATTGTTATTACTATTATTATTTTTCTCTCAGCTCCATCTCTAATGTAAACACCATTATGTTTTAATTATCTGTTTGCAAAGGAGATTTAAAAGTGAATCCCGCAGGAACCTGGCCAGCATACACAATAGGAAACCCCTTGAGAGTCACTCCAGTAGGCAAAACCTGACACGGGAAGCATCAAAGATGCGCTGGAAGGAACAGAGCTGAATGTCACCACCATCCTGTACCCACAAAGTCTTTCGTCCCGTAGAAGTGAGACTGAAAGTTGATGGACCACTTCCTTCAGGAGGGTGTTTTTCTGGGTCTGTTCTCAGCTATGTGTTAGAGGAAGGAAGGTGCTGGCAGAAAGATGTTTCTCTAGCTTTGGTAAGGGGATTGTCACCCATTCAGCAGGGAGAGGACATGAGAACTAAAGGAGCATCGTCCTAACGATGAGGGAATGAAAATGCATTGGTTGCCATGGCGCCTCCTCTCAGACACGATAATAACAAGTGTGAGACCTCACAGACAGCGTACCTCTGCAGACCCCACACACATCACTAGCTAGAGATCTGCTATTCTTGGCCAGCTTTTCAGATCCCTGTTTTTTTCTCTCCCTTGCTTCTAAGCCAGCTCTGTCCTCTCCTCTGTCATGCCCTACAAAGGAAACTGAGAGTATCTGCTCTTTGCTGGTTTATCTCCCCTTTATAACACCTAGGACTGTGCTTTAACGTGCAGGATTTTGCAGGGGACACTTGTACTCAGCCAATTAAAGGAAATGGGAAGGATAAGTCATTGAGACAGGTCACCAAAGGGCATGCAAACACATTCATGAATTAAAAATCCTGACAAAATGAAAGGTACACTAAGGGAGTGAAGTCAGATCCAAAACATTACAGTGAATTGTTGCAAAACCTGAAAAACATCTCTCTGTTCTTAAGCATGAAGTAAACTCAGCTTTGTGACCCCTTTTTCACACCCTTGCATTGGGACAAATCTATTTGCCAGTCCTCCTCCGCATTGTAATCACTCCACTGTTTAATGTTCTGCATTTTCCGTTATTGCTAATCTCCTCAAATGAAAGCAGGAGCCCAGGCTGCTCCTCTGCCAGTGCCAGAGCCAGCGTGTCAACGGCAGCCTGCCCGCCTGCCAGGGCTGGAGGAGGGGATGCCCTCCTGCACAGCGCCCTACCCCTGCCCATCCCCTGCACTGAACACAGGGAACACACCTCTAGAGAGGATGGACAGCAATGCACAGTAGTCTTCTGGACTGCAAAGCTCTTTTTCCCCTCCCTGTGCTCCGGAGAGGTCAGCAGCCACCAACGAGAAAGTCCTGTAACACCATGACTTACATGTGACTGTGACATCTTAAAACTAAAGGGTTCTCTGAAGCTTGGAAGAGGTCCTCCTGTGTCTTGGAAATCCACAAAGCTCGGAATTCCTCCAGGAGGGATTGCACAGGAAGATGTGAGATGAGCATATTAACACCCCCAGGGTTACCAAATTAAAGAATTGGTTTTTAATAACTCTAACCATCTCTTCAGCTTTCATTAGCCTCCTCTTTGGCTTTAGAGTGCTGGGCATGAAGAATATGAGGATTTGAAGAATTAACTGAATTAATGAAGGCTGATTATTAGTGTTCAGAGCTCAATAAAAAAGGGAGAGAGAGAAATAAAACACAAAAAAATGAGCTGAAAATAAGGGTAATCTTTCATTGCCCCCAAATGAGATACATTGAATTATTGCCATACTTAAAACTGAAGCACAAAAGGAATGGAAATAAATACCTCCCATTAGCTATTGGAGGACCTGTGAAATTTGCTGCAAGCAAATGTCCCAGTCAGGGGAAGAGGATGATACCAAAACCGTGCTGCTGCAGCTTTGGGCAACTCCTTTAGGGCCAGGCTTTGAAAAACACACAGCCTCTGAAACCAGTGCTTCTGCCCTGCCTGAGGATCGTACGTGATCCTGGAGTTGGGAGAACCTGGTCCATCATCCAAGGCTGTTAAGGCATTCAACTCCTCTAAAGGTTTTAGCATTCAGGATTGTAAAAGGTCTGTTTCTTTGCACCTAGAAGTATCTGACTGTTAATTCCTCATCTCCAATGAGAGCTGTGCAGACAGAGCCATTAATGCTCCCTTGTGTTTCGGTTGCAGTGTCTTCAGGAGAGGAATTGTCTGTGGAAGTCCAAACTCAGTCTGGGCCTGAAGTCACAATGGTAGCACAGATATTACTGTAAGTAATCCCTAGTTTCCTTCCATCCCAGAGTCCTAACCAGCTTCACACTTAAAAGAAATGCAAAGCATTTAATTATGTGCATAGAAAGAAATACAGAATTGACTGCCATTGCTCCTTCTCCATGGGTGGGATTGTCCAGGATTGTCAGGGCTAATGGTAATTGATGTTTCCTTTCACACCTGCTCTCTTTCCTGCTTTATTAAGCCTCTGCAAACACTGCTGTCTCTGGGGAAACAGTGGGAGTGGAGGAGGGAGCCTGTGGAAGAGAACAATTCTGGTTGTTCAGCACAGTGCTTTGCTAAATTGCATTCAGCCTCTTTTGCAGAGTAATAAAGTGTTGTCTGAAAGGCAGCGTGGAGTTTTAATTTTCTCATTGTCAGTGGATGCTGTAATCACGTAATTAAAAAGCGCGGGAGATGGTCATTTAAAGCAGGCTGAGAGAGCCAGGACATGAAGCAGATGCTTGGGGGAGTGGAACAACTTTTATTTGAACTCTTCTAGACCTGGAGACCTTTTTAGTACTTGAAAGATGGAAGAGTCACATTTGGATAACTGCAGTAGTTAAAAGGAGGAGTGTATTTTAGTTTGCTGTTTTATCCCTATACTAACTTAAAACCAGAAAGGTTAACTTTCCCCCTGCATTGCCCCAGTCTGAGAGTCTGGGTCAATAAGAGATAAATCCTATCTCCAGTCCCACTGGCTGCAGGGCACACTGATCCCTATGATCCTGCAGTCCCAAATGTCATGCTGTTTTCTTCTCCCACAACCTCAGGATTTCTCCCTACTCCAGCAGTCTTCACTATCTCTGTTTTTCACAGCCAAAGTTTATTACTAGCTGGACAGAGCCCTGACTGCTTTATATTACAGTGACACCAGTGTTTCTTCTGCTGTGGTTTTGTGTTTTTCTCAGAAGCAAGCAAAGTGCTTTTTGGACGAAATGGCCACAGTGCCTCCTGCTCCTGACGGAACGTGGTGGGTTTCACAGCACCTGCACGGCCACAGCCTCCATGTGCCACATCAGAGGAACAGCGATCTTCGGGGAGACAGCAGGCAGTGGCACGTAACCAATGACTTCTCAGGCTGTGATCAGCAATAGGCAGCTGACGACTTTTTCAAAGTAACTCTAATAACCCAGTGCACAGAGCATGGGCACAAATGCACAGCTGCACCCAGACAGCTCCCGCAGGCAGCCCCGGAGCCTGTTTCACAGAGGGCAGTGGCTTCTGTGCCTTTGTCCTTGGGCTACAGACCAGGTCTGGCACTGTGTCTCTTCTCTGCCATGCCTTTCCTTGGCATGGGCAGAAAGCTCTACAGGAGCAGACTGTGGTGTGCCCAGCAGCCTCCATAAAGCATCCTCCTCTTCCACTTTCTTAGGGCAAGGAAATGTAATCTGTCTGCAGGGAAAGCTTCCTTCCTGGGTGGCTACTGACCAAAGAAGCTGACTGTCAGGAGGAAGAGAGGTTCTGGTTTTTATGCAGGAAATGCCTCCCTAAGTCTGGGAACCGAGTAAACAATTAGAGCAATGGAAGGATCCCAGAGATTTAGAGATGCTAGAGTGCTGACAAAGGCTAAGCTTGACCCATTTGTCTCTCAGCCCCTCTCAGCATATTTAGCAGCAGCTAAGAAGCACCTTGCAAAATTGAAACGGGTGAATTTAAATGATAGCCTCTTCTGTTCTGGCTTTTTAATTTCACATCCCTTGGATACTCCCCTCCCCAGCTTTGAAATGTGGAGTCCTCTTTTTCTCCAGTGATGTATTATGTGTCTCTCCCCACCTCCACACGTCTGAACTGGAAATTGCTTACAAAATGGACATTACAGGTCTTCTGACTTTAATTAGGAGGAGATATCAGCTTACAGGCTGCAGGCAGTGAGTGCAGACTTTGGGAGGAGGTGGAGCCTGAGCTGTTGAATTGTGAACCGAAGTGAGCTCAAGGAAACCTTGCAGATAATCAAAGGTCACAGTGTTCCTCTGGGTGTTTGGTGCTGGGGAGCAACTTTAACTATCAGACCTCTTTAATTTTTACAAGTATAAAGCTTGTTTGCTTTATATGTCATTAACTGAGGAAGAAATCAGCTGACAGAGACCGTAACTTTGTGCTCCTAACTGTGGATGCTCTGTACTTGTATGGTTTTGAAGAAACCATCAAAATTTGTGGTAGTAGTTACAGTATAACTGGGTTTACAGGCTCTGGCTGAGAACCAGCCCTACAGTATGAGGTCTCATACATACCTGTGAAAAATGTGTCAAGTATGAGCTTATGGGCATAAAAGTTGAGGGGGCAAACAGGCTGCAGGATTGCATAGGAGGACAGTTCTGGAGAATGTCACTGCTCTGACACCCTGCCAACAGAGCAACAGGTTTGAGACAGAGACTGCTGATAGAAATGCCTCTATAGTCAGTGGAGGGAGATGGTTGCAGTTCTTGCATAAATTGTCTCTAGGATACAATGTTACTTCTTAATGTTATACCCCTAAATAGTACCTGATGTGCATCCCTCAAAGCTGTCTTGAACTTAGGCATCATGGCTGGTGGTTTACCTCTCAGTGCCTCATTTAGTGTTTTGGATGTCCGGCCAGAAACCAGAGACATCTGATTTCTACCCATAGCAACACCACATCTGTGCAAAATTGATACCAGATTTGTACACAAGCACAATTGCACTAGTTTGCATGGGAGTAAGTAGAAGGAACATTATTTCAGCGTGTGCTGCTCGCAGTCATGCAGAGATTTTCTTCAGGACTCGCACTGTCTGCAGTCACCCTTCCAGGTGTGAGAACGGGAAACCTCACTGGCAGCTATAGTGCTAGCAGCAGTGCAGAGCTTGTCTCATCTGCAAGTCACTGCTTGCACAGCCTGCAGCCACCCACTACAGTAATTATTCACAGCTCTTTAAACTCCTTTTGTACTGTTCCACTGCAATTTTAAATCACTCCATCAGTTATGACAGTTCATGAGAGCTGATGTGGCTCATCTTCTGCAACAGACAACCATACATAGGAGCGATTATTCCATAAACTCCATTTTTTTCACCGTGTCTTCCCTGATCCTGAAGCCATTAAATATCAGCTGCTTTCCCTTGGTTGTTTTGTTTTTTCCTTGAACAACTCTTGTCAGCAGGGCTGGAGCCCAAGTTATGTTTTTCATTGTGTTCATTGTGTTTCACATTGTGTTCACAGCTCCACCACCCCCCTGCAAAGAGGGGGTCAAGCGCACCCTCAGTCAGTTTGCAGATGACACGAAGCTGGGTGGGAACGTGGATCTGGGAATGAAGGCTCTGCAGAGGGCCCTGGCCAGGCTGGAGCGATGGGCTGAGGGTGTTGGGATGAGGAGCCAGGCAGTGGAGCTGGGGAAGGGACTGCAGCACAAGTCTGGCTGAGGGAATGGGGATGTTCAGCCTGGAGAAGAGGAGGCTGAGGGGACGTGATCACTCTCTGCAGCTCCTGACAGGAGGTGAGGGAGAGATTGCAAAGCCGTGGAGCTGGGGTGCTGAGGGCCATTGGCTTAGTGGTGGGCTTGGCAGTGTGAAGGGAGGAGTTGGACTCCATGAGCTTAAAAGGCTCATTTTCCAGCCAAAATGAATCTATGATTCTGTGAAATTACAGGCTCCATATTGTGCCAGGGAAAGGTAAATTGTTCAGTGCATTTACTTCTGTTAACACAATAGTCAACACAGTGCAGTCTCCTCTTCAAGCTGCCAGGTATCCATATAATTTTTGAGCAGCTGTCATTTAGCTGCCTTGGAAGGATAAACTGCACTCTGAAAACTCAAAGATGTGAGGAAAGGTATTTGCTTATGTAGCTCCTGTAAAACGATGAGCCCTGTTAATTAATCACTTCTTTTCCAGGATAGATGTCAGAATCAGACAAGATCCAATCAGTAAACATGGGAGCACGAGTATCATGCAGGGGAGACGCTGGCAGCAGCAGCAGGAAACCAGACAAGGCAGAGAAGCAGCTGTGATGGCATCCCTCCTGCTGGTGTGTTAGACCACAGCATAAGCTGCCCCAGAGCTGACCAAGGCCTTACAGGTAAACTGAACCGACTCCTTAGCATGCCCACAGCAATGCGTAACAGGAATAGTGCTACTGAAAGTTAACAGGCTGTGCCAGTGTAAAAATCACTGAAGCCTGGAATTTGAACATTCATTTAGATGCCTAACAGCCATTGAATTCAATGTCAGATACTTAAAATCCTTTAAATACAGCAGCTCCTATGGGAAGGATTCCTGTTGATTGTGGCAGATACTCATGAAATGTGCATTAATTGTCTAGCAGGAAGCATTTGCATCTACAGGTGTAGCTGAATTTTGCCTTAGGGTGTGTCAGGTTTGTCTCCATTTAAAATGGCAGCAGTATCAGCATAGCAAAGGTTGAATTGGTGCAAGCTTGGAGCAGCAAGCTAGACCAAGGTGGAAAGATGACCAGGGCCTTCTCACATTCGTTTACAAAACTGGCCGAGGTGAGCCTGCATTTTGTTTAATATCCTCACAGCGTTCAGAAGCACAGAGAATTATTTCAGGCTTTGTGTTGAGTCCCCTTCTACTCCGGAAAACAGCTGTATAAGGCCACTCAAGTGTCTGAGGAGAGGAATTAAGCTGCAAGGTGGCTGGTGAGGTCATGCAACACCATGAAAGCTGTAATTTTCCTGCAATTGATTTCCTAAAGACAACTTGTGGTCTGTGTGCAGTGAAAGCTAATTTAAACAAGAAAGACGAGTCTTTCCAACACACCTTGATTGGCAATTGTGATAAATTCCTATAATTACTATTGACTGCACAGAGGATTTTCGTTTGTTAAAGATGTTGCTGAAATGGGACGGCAATGTCCCAGCAATGGGACGGAACAGGCAAAAGGGAAAGTCGCATGAAATGTGTGTCCTTGCAGGGTTCTCTGAGTAGATCTGGGATGAACTCCTACTCTCTTTTCTTTCTTCCATTAGCATCTCACTTCTCATAGTCAGATGTAACACACTGAAGTTTTGTTCTGTCTTCTGGCCAGGCAGTTTCAAAAATGGTCGTTTGTTGTTCAGTCCTCCTTCCAGAACATGGAATAGTGTGTACTTGAATCACACGGCGTTTAGTCGTGGGAGTAAAACGTTTACAAATGTGAACTATTTCACAAGTCTGTGTGGCCTCCACCAAGCACTGAGGAACTGTGAGTATCACCCAGAAATATTTTGATATCTTTTTTGAACACTGCAAGTTTAACAGTGCCATAACACATGTGGCAGCTTCTAATTTCAGATTGGGCAAGTTGCTCTTGCTTCATGTTTTCAGGCTTTTGTCATTCCCCTTCTCTGTTTTTTAAGAAAAATGGAAATTGTGATGTTCCTGCCGTGATTCAGCTGCTGAAACTGTAAGAAAAAAATCAGAGCTGAGACCCACAATAAAATAGCAAAACCAGGCAACATTACTACACGCTCCCAAAATGAATCAGGAGGTTTGTAAAGCCCTAATCTCTAAGGAGTCTTTTCAGATCTGTTTGGATATTTTCTTGCCTCAAAGCTTCCAGGAGAAGAAAAACAAGGAAAAATGAAAACTGCAGATGGTCTCTGTGTTAAATCAGCAGTGGGTAGGAGAAGTCCTGGGCTCTGATGCATTGGTTTCAGTGGGATTTGGAAGGGCCCTAGGAGGGAAAGAGCTCCAGAGCTGTTTTGCTTCTATTAAGGAGTGAAAGTATGAGACCAGGTCACTCAAGAGCTCATGTTGGATACTGAGCTATTTTTAAAGCAGGCCACACGTCCCTAAGTTCGTTATTCCCTTCCCTGCTCCTTGGAGACAGCCCCGGAGCCCGTGCTGTTTTGTAACCTCACAGATTAAGAGACACAGGCCTGGAGCTGCAAAGAGTGCCAGTTTGCATGATCAAACCCAACAGGGACAGATATTTTCCCTCTGAAAAGAAAAACCCATGTTTACATCTGCTGTTTGTTTCCAAAGGAAACACGGTTTGTAAGCGACAGACCGAGGCCGCGTCTTCTGTGAGAAACACTCAGCAGCAAGCAGGAATCAGACTGGCCACACATAAACCTGCCTCTCTGCAGTACACGTTTTCATACCTTAAATTTGGCCAATTGTGTGGGTGTGGAAAGCTCAGCCAGAAGCCATGCTTCTTGCAGTGAAGAAGTGAGTGAACACAAAGCAACAGAAAGGGAAAAGAACCCCAGGTAAAATGAGTGCCTTGTAGGAGCCCTCTGCTCATTACTGCAATGATGATTTGACTTGTGCACTTTTGCTTTTGGGCTTTATCCCTCCTTGGAGACAGAACACTTAATGATAAAATAGCACCTTTGTTAAAGCAGAACTAATATTTAACAGGTGCAACACAACCAGCTCGCGCTGGAGTCAGCTTCTTCAGCAGAGAAGGAAGGAGGAAATGTCAAGGGCACAGCAGGTGCTGCAGTTTCCTCCCAGCCTGCTCACAAATTTGTGTGAAGTGGGTTTATGGATTGCTCATGCCCAGGTCCATAGGCAAACTGCAGATCCAGCACTACACACGTGTGCAAGGACCGTAACATCTGCAAGTCACAGCAAGGAGCACACTTGGCTGCCTGTGAGATATGGTGTTACCTCTGTCTTCAGCTACAGTGGTGGAGCTGGAGCAGATGTGTCCCCAGACACACATTATAACAGACATCAGTGTGCCTCTACATGAACTCACATATGATTGCAGTCACCTCTGCTAACAGCTGCAGAGAGGTTTGAGCTTTCCCTCCTATCCTGAGGAAGCAGAGCCTTTCAGAAGGGTGTGTCGACTACATCTTACCAAGATGGGAACTTGTTTTCACTGGGGAAGCTTCTTGGTTCCACCAGAACATCTTGGAAATAACCCTACAGAAAGCTCACATACACAGCTCAGTGTTACAATGAAGAAGAGTACGTGGGAAACAGGGTCCTGCATCTTCAATGGGCAAAGACAGATCTCAAAAAATTTGTTTCTCCACCTGTAGTTTGCCCTGTTTCTTGTTGCCTGCATCACCTGAGATCAGCCCCTTTCCACTTCTTCCTTAACTACCTCCTTGCCAACACAGCCCTGTGATTCCCGGTGGAGTTACTTTGTAGATCTGCTCTTTTAGTGAACAGCAGAATTTGGCCTGTCTTGTGACTGACACAACACTTCCCTGTCATTCACACCATTCCTAAGCAGTTACAATAGCTCTGCATCATTGTAAGACATATAATATTGGCTTATTTCTCCTCCTCTGGAATTCCAGGAGTATGTAGATGTATTCCAGATCCAGTTGGCACTATAGCCAAAGCTTGGTGAGTGCAGTACGTGTTTCACACCAGTTACAGCTATAGCATGAGTAATTTGAGGGAGGAGGGAGGTGAGGGAGCAGAAGAAGAGCGAGCTTCACCACATCCTTCAGCTCTTCGCTTGGACACCGTGAATGAGATATTTAAATGTGTTGCCGTGGAAACAATCAAAGAGGGGGTCTTTGTCTGTGTGTGAGTGTGTGTGTGTTAGTAATCCCAAAGGGTGTTTAATTGGAATCAACCACAGCTTTTTAACTGTGTTTTAAATTGGAGAGAAATAAAAAGAAGCTGACAGAAAAGGAACATTAAATAAAAGAGGGGTGGGGGGGAGCCCACATGAAACAAGAGGGGGGGAGAAAGGGAAATCAAAAGAATAAATTTACTGTAACCAGCAAAGGATTCATTAGGGTTACAACAAAGCTCAGTTCAATTTCCCTCCTATTGACATTAACGAGTTTGATGTAGGTCCAGCCTGAAAGGCAGCAAGAATGTCTTTCTCTCTCCCCTTTCCTGCCTGGTCCAAGGGGACCGAGCAGCTGTCTGTAAATTGCTCCACAGAGGGGAATAAGGTTTCTTTTCTGTCCTAGTTGGGTTTTTCTTTATCCAGCTGTATCTGCATTGAGCAGTGCCCTAGGAACCTGCCTCACCACTTGCCACTCCTTGCAGCATCCCTCCTCCCTCCTGGGCTCCCTGACTGGGGCAAGTCATTTTATTGCTGATAAACCCGAGATGTTGTTTAGTACTGTCCTGCAGCTCGAATAATTGAGTTTACCAGGGTTATTTTTGGTGCCAGCATCAGCTCCTCTAGGTTCATAATTAACTATTGTTATTGTTAACATTAGTATTGAAGTTGCTATCTAAGCTAAAGGATGGTGTTAGTGTAAGAGCAACTCGTGTGAGTGAACTTACGCTGGACATTAGATTTCTGCTCGGTGGAAAGACTGATCTCAGACCAGGGGCAGCAGGAGATGAAGCCTAACCATTTTAAGAGAAAATTTGGTAGGGTGTGACTGAGATTTTATCTCAAAAAGCTGAACTTTGTCCAGAAGGTCTTTTCCAATTTCTTACTCCTATGTTTTATGCTTTTGGTATTAAAATGAGACGTCAAAGGGTCTGAATTACAATGCAGTGTTTATTCAGTCATGCACACGCAAAGTGGGAGCCAGCTCTTGACCCTTGTGTAAAAAGACAAGATTACATTGAGATTAATTCTGCATGGACAGAGATGCCAGTACGTGCACATTAAGGAAGGGGCATTGATCCCAGATGCCAGGGATGCATCAGGCTCTGATGCTCTGCTGCAGAGAAAGCCAGCACAAAATTAGCACACAAGACAGGCAGTGGCTGGGAGGAGTCCAGAGCACAGCAAAAGGAAGGGACTTAGTCAAGGTCCAGTCGTGTTATTTTTAGATACAGCACATTTTTACCATCCTCTGGAGAGTAAATGGAGGAATGCTGCTTGGTGCCACTGCCTTTCCAAAGGATTGGAGCTCAGGTTAGGCATTTTTGTCATTATTAATGTTATTAAAGTGCAGTTTTTAGAAAGTGGGAATGCCCAGGGAGGTGAAGAAATCGAAGCCTGGGCAGGACCAGGCTAATGCAGCCTCAGCCTTGTGTGACCCTGCGGGCTGGCTCTGTTACACTGAACGGTCTGTGTGAAGAGTCCATGACTGTGTACTTGGTACTGTCCCAACACACAAGAAAAGCAGTCTGTCAGAGATAAGCCACAGAGACCCTGGCACACTGTCAGGAGCAGCTTTACCTCATGGACCAGAAATTAGGACACGCTGAGCTGCCGTCAGTTGAAATCATTATGTTTTGGCAATATTCTCTCTCCCCACTTGGCTGAGTCTTCCAGATTTCAACCACGACAGCTCCAAGCCCCGGCTCAAGTGCAGAAGTGTCTGTCTGCTGCTCCCTCCTTTTCACATAAACCAAAACTCCTCCTGCCAGCCTTTCCCCCTCGCTGCCCCCACTCTTTGCAACTGGCACCTTCCTTGAAGAAGAACAGCAAGAAAGAGGATGTGTAGCTGTAATAGATTTTCCCCTCTGGAGTGTACATTAAATTTAAGGCTTTGCTCTGGACACTGAATGGTTGGTCATTAACGCACCTCGAACCAGCAGCATAAAACAATCCTCATAAGTGCTGCCATGAAAAATGGTGGCAGAGATCAGAAGTGATCAGAATGCAGACGGGAGCTGCAGCTCTCGGCGTAAAAATGATTAATGAAAAATCCCCAGCATCCTTTCTTCTCTTTGCAAGGGAGGAAGCGAGCGACTTGACAAGAACAACGGCTCCTCGTGTGAGGAGGATAATAGCAGGAATGATATGTCTCCAGGAGATTCCCAAGGCCTTGTGCACACATAATAAATTGCCCTTGTCGCTTTTGGGAAACTTATGAAGAAAGATCACCAAAGCCCACAGGAGCAGCAAAGGAGAAGAACAAAAGAGCCAGCCCAGAAGAGCCCAGCCTTGCCTGGGAGACACACCGGCTCTGCTCACCCCTTGCCTCCGTTTGCTCAGAAAAGTGATTTTGAAGCCAACAGAAGGAGCTGGGTCCCGAGGCTCATAAAATATCTGTCAGTGTATGACGGCAGTAAAGCCAAGAAGGGGACTGCCACGTGCAGAGCTGCAGCCCCGTGCTAGGGAGAGCCGAGGATGCAGCGCTGGCCTGTGCTGCCTGGCAGAGGCTGGCAGTCCGGTGTCCAGGTGACAGCTGAGGCTGCTGTGGTAGGTCAGAGCTTTGGCTTAGGACAGTTCACTTCCTTCTGGAATCCAGGTAAATTTCGTACAGCAGTGGTGCAAATCAGCTCATCTCTTCCTGCCTCGGTTCCCCACCTGTAAATCTGAAATGTTTCAATCCTTCCTTGGGTACCTAGAAGCAAATAATCTGTGATACAAATAGAGGCAAGCCTTTGGATGCTGCCCTGGTTCTCCTTTAGACATGCAGGGCCATTCGGGCAGCACCACACAGACCGAGTGAGTGTGCATCAGCCGACTGGTGAGGTGAGGGGAGATTCAAAGAAGGGGATCACGCTGGGAAATCTGCTTTAATTTCCTGTTCTGCCTTGAGCTTCATGTGGCATTGTAAATCACTGGAAGCAAGAAACATGAAGATAGATGGACTGTGCAATGTTTGGCTGGTACTGGCCAAAGCACAGGAGCCATATAACAGTAGAATCAACACAGTTCTGGGCAGCTATTTGTGCATATGCAGGAAAGGCACGTTAACAGAGCAGAGGTCCTTCAGGCAGTCACTCAGGACTGAGATCGTTTCCCTTTGTGAGTCATCTGGTAAGACTCAGGGTCTCCCAAAATGGTCTTCGTGTCACAGTCTGTATTTTGATGATGGGGATGGCAGCACTTGCTGTTATCCCTTTTCCCATGGGCAGTCATTTGAACACCTGCTGCAGGTGGCTCATCCTCCTTTGCTAAAGCACCATCCACCTCAGCTGTGAGAATATTTCCATGAATGCCAGGTGCATGCAGAAGATAAAGGCAGGTCCTGCACTGATGGCTGTTCTTTGGATTTCTGCCATAGCTCCAGGACTGGCTGTGAAAGGAGGGCTGGATGGCAGTAGGTAAAAGTACCCCCTGGCAGAGCAGGAATGACTATGATCAAACAGATGCCTCTAATTCCACTTTGTTATTCCACTGAGAAAAATGGAGAGAAATGACTTTTGCTCGAGCACCAGCTCTCCCAGGTCTGTGTGGGGAGATAACAGCCCATTGAGGACAGGTTATCGCTGTTGGTGATGCGAGGCACATTGTGGAGCTGGAGGAAGAGCTTCATTCCACGTTCCACCTCTGGGCAGTATAAATCAGCCAAGAGCCAGTGCCCAGTAGTGACTCCCCTCACCAGGATGGCCTCACCTGGACACACTTGTTTACCTGCTGTCGTAGCCTATTAGTCCCAGTGCTTCACGTAAGGCAGGCTCTGGCCTCCCAGGCTCAGCCAAGTTCTACCCAGGCATTTGCCTTCCTCTGTGCAGCACTGGAATAACAGCGGCCAGTAGCAGGGCCATTTATTTGGCCTTTCATCCTTCAGCATGGTGGATGAGGAAACTGATAAATAGCTGCTTCTATGAGAAAGTCTATTTTTGGTCCTTAGCTCCCATGTGTGGGCGTATGAATTGTCTTCCTGCTCACCTGCTTCTTGAACAGCTTCTAGATCTTTGCATGCTGTGCCCGGGGTTAAAGCTGGGCCGTATGATAAGGGCTGGTGATTTTCTACTCCCTTACTGGAAAGAAAAGTGAGTTTCTTTCCTGCTTACAGTCAGATCCCTCCCGTGGGGCAGCATCTCCAGGGAAGCCCCACAGACACCCCTGGGGCTGCATCAAATCTTTGTGGATTTCACAGCCAGAGTCCAATCCCTTGGTATTTCCCAGCTCTGAAGGCACTCTGTTCCTGAGGGACTGGTGTTGTGACTTCCAGGTCGGGGAATCACAGCTGCATATCCCTTGGGAGAAGGACAGAGTGGGATACAGGGAAACAGCCTCATTGGTTACAGAAAAGTTAGGAAAAGGAAAGCATGGCATGGGAGTGGTGTGCAAGGGACATGGGTTTAGGGCTGGTTTTGCCTTAGCTCCCAGCATGACTTTGCAGCAGTCAGTGTGCAGAAGGATGTGCTTTAATTTTCTTTCCTCTTTCTAAGCATATTTTCTATTATTTTCTGGCTTGTCTATGCAAGACAGAACTCAGGATAGATTTAGATACCTGCATTCTGTGACTGTGTATCTCCTGGTGCCATGGGACACTGATTTCAGTTGGATTTCTAATTTCTTTCACAATACTGTGGAATAATTAGAATTATTAAAGCCAAAATGTTCTTTGCTGCCTGTTTCTATTAGGCAAAGCAGCTCAGACTGTCAGGTCTTTGGGGAGGGAGGAGAGGGTTTGTTTTCTACCACCTTCCAAACTTTTGTACTTTGTGACCTCTATTTCTTTTTGCTAAAATTAACATTGATGCAAAAACCAGAGGTGCAAAATCAGTGCCTCCTCCCATTGCACCAAACATTCTTGCAGAGGAAGGCTTATTCTTTTCACAGCCAGGCAACAGGGCATATCAGATGATAGGATCTGCCCTTTCTGAGCCTAAATCATCAGCTCTAATATGTTTTCCTACTTTCATCATTACTATCCTCTCTTTGGAGCATGAGCACTTTCCATGTGGGCTGTAGCATTGCCGTGTCTGCCGGTAGCAGATGGAAAGCCAAGCTAGAGCTAACGCCGTGTTACCATTAAGAGCCAGCAGTGCAGTGTGAGGGTTTCTAATGTAACCTTTCAAGGCATTGACAGAGCTGTTCCTCTAACAAATAATAACAATTAAAAAAAAGACACCCAACAGCCCTGAGGCACAGCTAGATGAAATGTGCTGGTGAAATCCTGTCTTTGAGGTGTTGAGAGTTTTACAGCTGGCTTTGATGGAGCTGGGAATGTTTAGCTTTTTATTGGAATAAATCAGCCAATCAAGTGAGAGCTTTCCTGGGGATAAGCAAGAAAGAAATCCTGTGCAGGTTTTCAAAAGGAGGACTATTCCCAACAATCTAATTTGAAATATCAGTTTGGGGTCTAATCAGCTGAAGCAAATCAGGCCCCTGTGATCCTGAGTGCATGCAATGAAAATCAGAGCTTCTGTCTACTGGGGAGAGCCACCGTGCCTGCGTTTGTTCTAAGAAAATGAACAATTTACAAATGGCAAAACATCTTGTTGCAGTGAGTTAACTTAAATTGTTCATTTTGAGTTGACCCAGTGTAATTTTTCCCCCTACTGAATGTTTCATTTCATGCAAATGTGAGGTTCACATCTGGATTCTGGGCTGGTTTCGTGCTGATGCTGAGACGTTGACTTCAGGGGTGTCCTGCTCATTACCTTGCATAAGCTGTAGCTGGATTGTTCTCTGCAACCAAGGCAGAAGAGTGATAAGGTTCAAAGGGGGCAGTAGTGACAGATCTCTCCTGACCCAGCCATAAAAGTCAGCTGACCATCTGGGTTAGGGGGTGCTGGAAGGGCTGAAGTGAACTCACGCCATGCCACGCTCCTGGATCTCTGGATATTAAAATTAATATCCCTTACCTGTTGACTTGCTGAGGCCTCTATGAGCTTTCTAAAGCATCATTCTGGGTTTGCTCTTGGCCAGCTCAAAGATCCTTTCCTCCCTCCCTTCCCAATTCCATTGAGCCAGCTGCCGTCAGAGAGTGAACCCTGAACTCGGAAGGAAAGAGAGGAGCTGATTTCGGTTGATGTCACCTGTAAATTCAGTGTCCTGCAATTGTTACATCTTTAGGAGCCCTATAGCAAGCATGAGGTTTTTAAAAGCTCTCTGAATTAGCCATCTCTCTCTTGTCTCATTCCCTGCTCCCCCCGAGCCTCCTCGTTCCCCGTTCAGGGAGCCTCAGTGAGCCTTTGTGCTCCCAACACCCAGCAGTCACCGTCGCCGCTCCGTTCATCAACAAAGAGAAACCTTATCTTCTGATGGACACATACAGCACATCCTCTGTGACATTTAAATCTCCCTTTGTAGCCAACTCAGATATTTTTGCTGTTAAAAGAAGACCATGCAGCCGGCTGATTTCATTACTGCAAATGTTATTACAGTGAAAGCCTGTTTAAGACATAATGTCACTGAAGGGAAAATAGGATCTAGCAGCAAGTGTGGCCTGATGGAGGGTACTGGGATTCATCACAGGCTGAAAGAAACCTCTCAAACATCAGACCTGTTAATGGAGCTGCTTTTTTCTTCATCAAATCAAACCAGCCACTTCCTCAAAGCCCTGAGGCTAGGAATTAGAAAGAAGATTGAAAGGAATTAGGCACCCAACCCTCAGTGACTTTATATTTGAGCTCCTAAGCTGTTCTTGCTGCTTTAGAAATTATAGCTGGGCTGCTGGGGTTCTTGGTTCCATAGATACAGTGAATAGAAACTCATTGTGTTAGCAGCAGCCACAGGCCTCAAAAAGGCACTGTTGCTGTGTGTCCATGTTCACAGTGATTAGTTCTTGGTGCAAGAACACTCAAGATCAGAAATAATCACAGGCAGGTCCCAGCCTCTCTGAAGTCAGTGTGAATGTGCTGGGGACTTGGCCCCAATTTCCTCCCTGTCGTAGATGTAATTCCTTTTTCTCTCCAAAGCAGATTTCCCCAAGGATTTGGGATTTGCAAGAGTAAAATTTGAGCTTCTAGAGTCAGAGGTGCCACACTGACTGATCAGCACTCAGCTCTGGGTGCATTTGGCTTTGCACACGTGGGTTTGAGCTGCACTGTGCAGATGAGGTGGTTAGTTACAGAGCAGAGCTGTCCAAACAGACCTACCCTGTGCTCCCGAGCCTCTGCCTCTGAGGTGCTGGTTTCTTGTGTTGATTGGCTCTGGTTTGAAGATCAGGTTGCTATGCAAGATAGATGTGACCTTCATCTTAGCCTTTGAAAAGTGCGAGTGGCTCAGACTCCCTGCTAATGGAGCTCATGAATGTCTCAGCAGTGCTCCCTTCCCAGGGGCAAGTGGGTAGGTGGGTAATTCTCTTCCATTTGACATCATTCCAAGTGCTGAAACACAATGAGCATCAGGTCAACAGCAAACCTCCCACCAGCTTCAAGGTTTGGACTGTATGCCCCAGCCTGCTCTACTAACAAGATGAGACAAGCTGAAGTGATCAGTTAGACACAAAGCATCAGGATTTCACAGCATATTTTGCCACAACTTACTGTTTTTTCATATGGGTGGTTTTTTTCCCTGTGAATTTTTTTCCTCCTTGTGCTGTAGCAACTCAAATCTATCCCAGGCTGCTTCTGACAGTAACAAAACAGTGCATGACAGGCAAAACGCATCCACGAGCAACTCAGAGTCTCCCTGCTAAGTAATCATAAACACTGCAAGTTTGCAACAAAGCAGGCAGCTGTCTTTCTCCCTCAGGACAAGGACTGCTTCCTCACAGAGGGAGGCTCTGCAGGTTTTACAGCTGCTGGACAATGAGTCTGGTGCCTGTTATTTCCTCTTCCTCATTTTTTTCCTTTTTTCTTTCTTTTAATGGAAAATATCTCAGCATTGCCAGAATGAGAGTGGTCCCCTCCAGCAGTGAACCAATGCAGCCAAGTGACAAGTCTTTGACCTTCTGGCTGATGCTACTGCAGTGGGCACAGAGGGGTTGTGTTGCACATCCTCTCTTCCAAGCGTTTGTAACCTCCAATCACATTTCTTACGGAGAACAGATATTTATCTGGTGACTGGGAGAGGATTCAGCAGCACAGGACTTGTGTTCCAGAGATGCTGAGGGTGAGTGGGCTGGGGGGGTGGGATGGACGTTGGGAGAGCCCCTGATGGGGTGATCACCTTGAGCTTTGCAATTTCTTTCCAGACTGCTAGAGCAGGTACAGAGCCTCAAAAGAAATCCTTATCCCTGACCTAAATCTAGGCAAGTAGAGAGTGAAGACTACTCTTTATTACTTCATTACACTGGTAGAGAGTTGATCCTACCCTGGATTGACTGGCCACACAACCTCTGCCTTTTCAGATGGATTTTCTGTGATGTGTCCTGAGGCAGCCTGCAGTGGACTCTCCCTCTACAATGCTTCATCTGTGGTGCAATTAGGGAACAGCCTGTGCCACAGTGCAAGGGGTGGATTCACCTTCCCCAGCTGGTAGTGAGTGCCCCTCAGATGGGCACACAGTTCCCCTGGGCAGCTTCAGTGCTGAGTAAATCTCATTTGTTCAGACCCCTTCAGAATGTGGCTGTAAAGCTGCTCTGCCATCCTGCACTGCCCATTTGGACTATGCCACCTTCTTACCCTGGCTGTTAACTTACAGTAGGATTAATTTTACAGTGTGCTACAGCTCCCTGGGCCTTCTGCACTCCCTGTCTGCCCCCCTCCTCTGCAGTGGGTCTGTCAAATAGCAGATGCTGGATGAAATACCGACATTCTTTCTGTTTATGATTGCGTATAATAGCGCCTGGCTCCTGTGCCTTCCAGGTGGCTTTTGGACATGCAGCATTTAGTGTGTGAAGTGATTGATCTCTGATCTTTCAAATAGAGCTGTGAAGACAAATTTGCATGCGTGGGGTGTGTAAAGCCAGGAAATAGCAGCTCTAAAACTCTCTAACCCCTGCCCGTTATTTCCTTGTGTTGAGCTTTCCACATCACACACAGCGGTGATTTATGTATAACCAGAGCAGCCTCCAGTGGTTGGATCTGTGAACTTTTCCAAGCAGCCCTTTATCTTGGCTCACTTGTGAGTTTTTCAGACCCCAACCTTGGTTCCTCCATGCTTCAATCTCAGCCTAGGAGAAGGTGGGGGGCTGGGGGCAGCAGGTGCCCTGCTGCATCTGCTGGGAGCCGATTTCGTCCCTAATTGAGCTGAAAACAGCTGCTCCATCCTCACTGCCTCAGGCCTGCTCCACAGAAGTTTTTGACAATAGCTGAGATACAGGGACACCAGAGCTGCCTGTGCCAGCATCCCACCCCTGTTGTAACAGCAGCACCCTCCCAGCAGACGAGTCTGACAGTCGGGATATCAGAAGTCTCTGCCAGTGCCACCCTTAAACTCTCTAGCCCTATGGTGTTCTCTGTGGTGGTGTCCATGACTGGGGGAAGCCAGACTCTGTGTCTCCATAGATGTCCTCCCACATAATCTTTATCTGCCAAGGGCCAGGTGATCCTTCTCAGTTAGTGACACCTTTGTGTCCTGTCCTGCAGCTCGATAGATGCTTCTCAGCGGGAACAGCTTTGAGAGAATCGCTGCCAAGGAGAAGAGAGAGTTCTGAGGGTTGTCTTTTAAAATCTCTCCCTGTGCTTTGGTGATTAGTTCTCAGAGTGGGTTTTGCTTCTCGGGGCCCTTCAGGGCAAAACAGGCGAGAGACGGGACTCTGACCTGGGGGTGATTAGAAGGAGGTGAGGAAAACGAGCAAGATGTATCTGAAAGTCACAGTAAAGCCCAAGAGGTGTTTGTGCCCCTGCCCAGCCTGCAGCCAGTTCCAGTGCTCTGAGTGGCCTCTTGTGTTCAAGGACAGGAGCTTCAGAAGCAATGTACTGAGCTGGTAAATCCTGCCAGGGAGCAAGGAGCAGCTCAGTCGCTGCTGCAGCACCGATGTTTAAGGAAAACAAGGCAGGGAGGTGAGGCAAAGAGATCTGGTTTGTGTCTGAGAAACTTCCCTTATAAGAAGAGATTGCTGACGCTTTTCCTTGATGCAGCTGCCCAGGCATTTCAAAGCATCTGAGAGTTCATTATCTAAGAAGCAGTCACTGCTTTGTTGGGGACTTCTGGCTGCTTCACAAAGCAATTACAGCATTATTATAGGAATAAAATTCCTGGGTTTTGGTCGAATCGGAGTGGGGGAGGGAATGCCTGAATCTCCTTAGGGTGTGTCATTCGGCCTGGAATGCACGTCTCATCTCTTCCTCAGGTTGTTTTTGCCACCACACTCCTCTACTTTCTGATTTGGGTCAAACTTTTAAATTGAAAGCCAGCGCTTCAAAGGGAAGGGGAAAATATTCTACCTGGAAAGTGTTTAACTGAAATATTGCAGCACTTCTGGAAGGAACGATGTTGTTTAGAAGATGTCAAAACACAAAGCTTCCATCTTCCGAGCTGCCTCTTTTTTCCTCCTCTTCCCCAGGAAAAAAACGCCAAAAAGTCTTCCCAGGAATGTGTAAATAGTTTGTTATCTCAGCACATCCATCCCTGCCCCAGGCTTATTCTCCCAGCAAGTGAGGAAAATGTCACCAAGCCCTGGCTCTGCCAGAGACCCCATCAAGGGGGGAGGACAAGGTCAACGGTAAAAAAAAAGGTGAAGCAGCATCCCCCGGAGACAGCTCCAGGTTGGTGATACGGGTAATCATGTCATCAGCACCACTTTATCAGCTTTTCCTTCTCTCCTTCTCCTCGTGCCTGTGGCTCCTGGCTTGCTGGAGGAGGAGTGAGAGAAAAGCTGGCAGCAGAATTTTGATATGTTATTGTTGCTGTTGTTTTTGCCTGCGTAGTCATGGGCACTTCTGTGTGTGTCTGTGCATGCCTGCGTGCCTGTGCTCTCCCTCATCCCTCCCTTATCCATCCATGCACAGCATGATATAAACAAACCTGCCTCTGGACATGTCATGGCTTAAAATAGATGTTCATACATCAGCCTTTCCACAGCAGCGGCGGCAGCAGCAGGAAGACATGGCCGACTGGATCTGACGACAGCACTCACTTCGAGCCCGGAAAACAGAGCCCCGACAAAGGTAGAGAGGGGGTGGGCGCCTGCTCCCCCTGCGCGGGTGTGTGTGTGTGTCCCTGCGGAGCGGGGCTGAGGCGCCCGTGCTGCTCCCGCGGCTGCTGCCCTGGCTCCACGCACGGCGCAGGGCAGGGGGGCTCCGGGGCAGCCCTGAGCCTGCCGGGGGGAGCGGAGGCTGAGCCCCCGCCTCGGCTGCC
The DNA here is from genome assembly GCF_028858725.1 of Colius striatus. NCBI lineage: Eukaryota > Metazoa > Chordata > Aves > Coliiformes > Coliidae > Colius > Colius striatus. The sequence continues at coordinate 3,248,115 of NC_084785.1, forward strand.
GAAGCGGGCTACAGCTGACAGCTGGGAGGGTGCTGGGTGCCCGGAGTGCTCTGGGGTCTGTTCTGGGGGCTTTGGGATGCGGGGCAGTTTCTGTTCCCCTGCAGCCCTTTCGGAGGCTGGCACGGTGGTGTGGTGGGGGTGGGATACTGGAAGTCAGCGTTGGGCCTGAGGTTTCTGGAGCTGCATCCCAAGATAGATGTGGGTTGCTATTCTTCCAGCCAGCTGTAGCAATAAGAGGGTCTGCTGTTCAGCTAGTTACAGCCTTATACTGATGATTCAGTTGCTTTTTTCAGCCCCTTCTGCTGTTTGTTTCCTAATGCTTCCCCGGGGCTGGTGGCATCTGGCTGTGCTGCAGCCAAGGTCACGCAAGGTTTAAGGGCCCTGGCACATGGCCGTGCCAAAGGCCTTTTCCAGGTGGGGTGTGCCAAGTCTGAATTCTCAGGGTGAAGGAGTCCAGAATTCATCAGAGCAGGGGAGACGTGGCAGGGTGAGATCTGGCCCGCACCCTGTGCTGGGGGAGCATGCTGTGCTTTGTGCCAGGGATGAGCAGGGAGGGCTGACCTCTCCTGTGCAGCACCCTGGGATACCAGGCAGGATCTGAACTACCGCCCTCACACAGGGAGTGGGGAGGGAGACATGAGTTTCTGTGGACTCCCTCTGAGCTTGCCTGTGCCCTTGCAATGTTTTCCTCCTCTGCACATTACCAAGAAATGGCTGGAGGCTTCTTCCTTCTGTGCTGTTGGCTGCTGGCCGGTGCCTTGGGCAATGTCAGGGCAGACAGACGTGCTCTATCCAGCCTGGACAGCCCAAGGCCGCTGCTTTTCCTCCCTGAGTGTTGCAGAGCTGAGCTGCTGCTGGGGAAGGCTGCCATAGGATGCTTTTTGGACACCTTCCAGGGCAGCTCAGGGCAGCAGCAGTGATGGTGGGAAAGAGAATTGTGTCCTCCCAGGCCGGGAGATTCTGTCAGTGGTGCAGCAGCAAGTGAGCCAAAGAAAGGGCAGCTCTGCTGAACGTGTGGCTGCAGGGACTGCTCACTGCCCTGCCTGGGTATTGCTCACAGATGTGTGACAAGTGTCGGTATGATCTAAAGGTTTGAGTGCAGACCTGCATCCTAGAGGATCTGCTCTGAAAAATGAGCTTTCTCATCCCCTGAAATTAACTCTTCCCACCCCAAACCAGTCCTAGATGCCCAAATGCAGCGGCAGGACTGCTGTAATGGGAAGGGTTAATCCCGCCTCTCCCTCCCCACGGCCTTTCGTGTCTGGTCCATAGGAGTCTGGGTCCTGGCCAGACCCTGTGTGGTGCCATATGGAATCCTCCACCTGTCTGGGGGCTTTTCCTCCCCAGTCCTGGTGGCTTGCCCAGACCTGGCTGCCTTTCATCACTTCTGATCGCAGGTTGGCAGCATCAGTTCTTGAGCTGGCATTGTCCCGCTGGCAGGCAAAGCCCCAGAGCCAGCTCGGAAGGAAGGTGGTCCTGTGTAGAACATCTCTTGCCAATATGGCCTTAACCCAAAGTCGTGGGGCTGGAGCAGAACCTCAGCCCATGGAGACTCAGCAATCTGGCTGCTTCTCTGGCTTCCCTCATCAGCCCTGGCAGGAAAAACTTCTCCCCAGCAGCATTGCTTCTTGGAAGGGAGTGTAGGTGGTACTCTGTCTCACACTGAGAACCACTGGGTATCTGACTTGTCACAGCCCTCTCATCAAGAAGGTGAGAACTGACTGCTTTAGGCCAGTATTTCTATGAAAGGGATGGAGTGAGAAGTCCCCAGTTCTAATGGCATCTCCACTGCTTCCATGACAGGACCGTGGGAGGCAGCAGCAGCAGAAGCGACCTCCAGGCCACTCTCCGGCCTTCACGAACCCACAGGTATGCCTTGTGGGTCTCGACAGCTCCGATGGCTTTCCTGTCCAGGTTCTCCAGGAATGGCACCAGGTCACCGAGCCGGGGCTCCCGGGACGAGCGCAGCCACCACCCCATCCTCAGCGTCTTTGAGCTGGAAAGGCTGCTGTACACAGGAAAGACAGCCTGTAATCATGCTGATGAGGTCTGGCCAGGACTCTACCTGGGCGATCAGTACGTATCAGCAGGGGTCAGGAACCGGCGAGGGTCGGAGCTGCCCTTGTGAAATGGGGAAATCTGGGAGGGGGAGGCTGGGAAACGTGAGAGAGAGGAGGGCATGGTGGTGGTTCTTGTCCATAAGTGATTCTTACTCCTTGCAGAGATATAGCAGCCAACCGGCGGGAGCTGGCCCACCTGCGCATCACCCACGTCCTCAACGCCTCGCACAGCAAGTGGAGGGGGGGTGCCGAGTACTACGAGGGCACGGGCATCCGCTACCTGGGCATCGAGGCCCACGACTCGCCTTCCTTCGACATGAGCCCCTACTTTTATCCTGCAGCTGAGTTCATCCACCAAGCGCTGAATGAAGGTCGGTGGTAAAAGATTTCGGGGAGAGAAGTTGGGAGCAGGGATGGGAAGAAACTGCCCCGGGCAGGTGGGAAGCTAGATTGGCACCCTATTGTAAGCACCCTAGAAAACAAAGGTGTTTTTAGCCTGGGATGGTGTCCCCTGCATTGGATCACCTCCTCCAAAGAGGGAACAGGCTAGAGGAGAGCTCCAGCTTCCCAGGTCACAGCCCCAGCCTGTGTCCTGAGCCGTGGCTGGGCCTGTTGCATGTTTTGGGAGATGACGATAAGCTCATCCCTGTTGCCAAGAGGGGACCTCGGTGCATCGCAGTGGTGCAAGAGTTGGGGCCCTGCACCCGAGCCCTGAGGCTGCACACCTGAGCCATCGTGGCACATAGCTGGGCCTCAGCAGCTTGCTAATTGGGCTATTTTGGTCTGCTGTGACACAGCCCCTGTGTTTCACTCCCAGGAAGGATCCTTGTGCACTGTGCTGTCGGGGTGAGCAGGTCAGCAACCTTGGTCCTTGCCTACCTCATGATCCGCCACCACATGCCCCTTGTAGAAGCCATAAAGACGGTCAAGGACCACCGTGGTATCATCCCCAACCGGGGTTTCTTGCGCCAGCTGGTCGCCCTGGACAATGCCCTGAGGCTGAAGAGGAGCTCCTGAAGGAGGGTGAGGGGTCATGCGGTGGGACCCTGCCGAGTGGCAGACAGGGCTTTCCTCACAGTGCAGATGCTTGGCAGCTAATGGGTTACACACAACTGGCCCCTGGGCCTCCCTCTCAGCTGAAGGGTCCCCAGACGTGAGCTATTCCTGCTGGTAAAGCCCTCCACCTGCAATCTTGCTGCCTAGGTAGGCCTAGTGTATAGCCTTCTCCCAGCCTGCTCGCTCCAAGATGCTCCAGAGGGACTCGGTCCCACTTTTCAGGTGACTCAATCCCTGTTGGCTCCAGGAAGCCTCTGAGGCTTCGTTGCCCCACGTGGCAGATGCATTTGCCGAGCCAGTCCTGACCCTCCCTCCCAGGAGACTGAGGCTCTGTGTGTTCTTTGTCTTGTTTCCCGTCGTTTTTGGTCTGTGTAGCAACGCGAATTAGGTCTGGTGTGTGGGCTCAGGCAAACAGGCCTTTTGTCATAGTGTTTGGATGTCCTCCATGCCTAGTGTTAACCTGTGGAAATAAAGGCAGCGCTAAGGAAAAGGTTTGGCCATCCCTTGTGTGCTTTGGGACAGGTGTGTTCAGCCCGGGATCCGTCCCAGAGCTCGGTGGGAGAGCGTCATCCCGAGGACCCGAGTGCTCCCAGATCCTTGGTCCAGGGGCTAAACCTGTCAGACCCCGCCGGTGCCCAGTGGCTGTGCTGGGCCTCCCCACTCCTGGAGGCAAAGCAGAGCCGGGCTGGCAGTCACCAGGCTGGCCGTGCATCACGCTGGTGTCCCCAAGGCAGGCAGGACCGAGCTGTCCCCCGGGCTCACAGCAGCGCCAGCTGCGCGCTGGAGCCTGCAGAAAGCGCCCTCAGCTCTCGCAGGGGAGAGGGGCGAGCGCAGCCGCGGGAGCCCGGAGCCAGTGCCCGTGGCGGCCCCGCGGCTGCTGGGCTGCCCCAGCACCCATTGTCCGCCTGCTGTTATTACAGCCCCATTCCTCCTCCCTCGGCTTCCGGACGGCGCCGGGGGCTCCGCGGGCTCCTGCGCGGCGCTGGCGGGACTGCGGCGGGACGAGCCCCGGGGCCGAGCGCGGTGAGTCGGGGCGCGGGGCAGCCCCCACACCGCGGAGTGCAGCCGCCACGCAGGGCAGCACCGCCCTCGGCTCCGAGCAGCAGGGAGAGCAAACCTCGGCTTGCAGGAGCTGCGGGGTGCTCCGTGTGTGTTACACAGCACCCGCGCGGGGGCTCAGCTCTCGCAGGCCCGCGGTACCCCGAAAGGCGCTGGCGGAGGGAACGGCCGCCGGCAGCGGGGCCGCGGCTGCCCCGAGCGAGGGCTGCAGGCTCCAGCGGCTGCTGCTGGCACTGCGGGCACGGCCGCAGCTTGGGCGGGCACGGTGGCGGCTTGGCGAGGTCCCGCGGGGATAAAACGCCTCCGGTCTGATTCGCGGTTGTGCGCCGTGCTGCTCGCTGCGGCGGCAGAGCTGGCATCGGGGAGGCTCTGGGCGGAGGCTGTGTTTGGAGATCAGTCACCTAACCCAGTGAGGGGGATCACCGACGGCCCCCGTGGTGTGATGTGTCTTACTGTGTGCAGTGCCTGGGCACCCGCGCTGAGAAATCCAAGTGTAGCGTGGGAAAGTGCCCCGATTTCGGGAGGAGTCAGCACAGCCCCATCCACCAGCAGCTGGAACCGGCCTCGTCCCCGGGGCTGTCGGTGGCGGGGGACACGGAGCCCACGATGCTGCCATCCCTGAGGTTCGGTGGGGCACGGAGGGGGCACACAGAGCCATTTCCCTGCTGCCCTCGGGTCTGCAGCTCCCCTCCGCCCTCCGTCTCCAGCGGCCCCAGCTCAGCGGGGCCGGCGAGCGGCCGGGGGCCGGCCGGGTGCGCGGCGCCGCGGGGGCGGCCCCGGGGGCGGCTCCGGGGGGGGACCGGGGCGGGGTTTGCGGGCAGAGCCGGTCCCGGCCATGGCCCGGCGGAGCGGCTCCCGGGTGCCCCCGTTCCAGCGGTGCCACGGTGAGCGGGGCCCGGCGGGGCTGGGGGGGCCGCGGGCAGCGGCGGGGCGGCAGGGACGGGGTCCCGCTCCCGTCCCTCCTTGCCGGGGGGAGGCTGCGGGGCGGGAGTGCGGGAAGCCGCGGGGCATCACCCAGCCCCTCCGTGCCCTTGCTTGCCCCGCCGCCCTTCCCTCGCGTCGTCCCCGCCAGCCCCGGGGCGCCGGTCGTGCGGCGCGGGGGCTGCGCCGGGCGGGGGGCGGGCAGCAGCGAAGCGGCTTCACGTCCAGAGCAGCGAGTTCGTGCTCAGTTCCCAGGGTTAAAGCCAAGTGCCAAATGAATTTGCCACGCGTTCGCTCTGTGTGCTCGCTGCAGTGGAAAAACAAGGAAACAAACCAAAAACCCCTCAAACTTCTCTCATATGTCCGCAGAAGTAGAATAAACTTCTTGTTACCGGCCCCCGGGCAAGGCCCTGGCTCCTCGCTCCTGCGTTTGCGGGGAGAAGTCCTCAGGAACGTGAAGCCGAGTTTGCACATGTGAGGGGGGTTCAGTTTAAATGAGAAGTGGTTTATTTTTATGACTAAGTAGTCGAGAAGCTGCGCTGGGAATTCTCCCATCAAAGCCCTGCCTGAGCAACAAAGGCTGAGGGGGGTTAATTTATGAAAGGGTTACAGCCTTTGAAGCTAAATATAATGCAACCAGTGGCTTCCTCTCCTGTAACACATACCTCGTGTGCGCCTGTGCAGCCCGGGGCTGGGGAGCCGCTGGTCCTGCAGGCAGGCAGCCCTGGGCATGTGGTGAGTGTGTGGGCTGCCAATACACACGGTGCAAGTAAATGCTCCACAGCAGAAAATGTAACTACGGCTGAGCTAAAGAAACATCCTAAATAACACTTTTAGAGGCTCTGAGCAGACGCAGCTCCCAACAGCTTCCCAAGGCATGGGCTTTGGGGAACACGGAGAACAGAGCCCATCCTTGTTCAAAGGCCAAGACGTGGGCTCAGGAGACCAGCCGTGGGCATCAGACTTGTTACACTGAGCTCACAAACCAGCAGGCTCCAGTGAAATTGCTTATTGGTGCCCTGTGCAGGACCTGAGCAGAAGTTAGGAATCTGAGGCAGAACTTCTTCCCTGAGAGGGGTGTCAGCCCCTGCCCCAGGCTGCCCGGGGAGCTGGGGAAGTGCCCAGCCCTGGAATGATCCCAAAGCCGTGGGGCTGAGGTGCTGAGGGCCATGGGGTAGTGATGGGCTTGGCAGGGTGAGGGGAGGGCTGGGACTGCAGCAGCTTCAAGGGCTTTTCCAACCAAAACAATTCTATGAAAATGATGTAAATAAGTCTGAGACTCAGTAAAGGAATCACAATTTCAACGTAAATAGATGTATTCAGGATACCTCGACAGCTGGTGTGTGCTGTGCTGACTTGGCTTTTCAGCTTCTCTCTGCATCACAATTTTTCCTCCTGTTGCTCAGCTGCAGTTCAGGGGACTTTCCCATCAGCACAAGCCCGGTAACTGTTTGGAGGGGAGCTGGTTATCCCCCATGGAGAGCTGCTTGGCTCAGGGGCTGCTTTTGCAGGAAGCCCATTCCAGTGCCACAGCAAAAATTATATGGAAGCTGCATTCAATTTTCTGATGCAGAGCCCACAGCTTTTTGTGTGGGAGTAAAAAGAATGGTTTTATTTAATGACCTGCTGAGTTTTCCATTTGTTTTATTGAACAAGAATTGGGGTGAGGGAGAAGCTCTGCTCAGCAAAAAACCCTGTGCCTGCACAGTATGGGCAGAAACTTGTGTCTGCCCTGACGAAGCACTGTGAAATCCCACAAACTGTTGTGTCCAGAGAGCCAGACCACGCAGCATCACTGGAGCACGAGGGGCTGTGCCTGCAGAGGTGTTGGCCAGGCTGTTTCAGGGGTCAGTGATGCCCAAGGTCACACTTAAATCTTCCAGGGAGCCATGTGGGTTGGAGGAGGATGAGGTGCAACCCACAGCCCCGACAGGTCAAACTGCATCTTTGCTGCTTCTGCTTCCGAACAGGAGGTTTTGCAGTTCGTGTGAAAAATGCTTCACTGGCAAAACAAACCACCTTTCTGAGCATCCTTCGTGTAGTGAGGAGAGCCCAGAAAGCCAGCACATGCCTGCAGGCACTTGCACGCGTCTTGTGGTCCCTCTTGTCTCGTTATTCATATCAATAATTGTTCCAGCACGCTGGCTTCAGGGATCCTGGTGTCAGGTACAACACTGGCAGACAAAAGCCGCTGAAATGCGTCGCTTTGGTTTGGTGCCCATCAGGTCTTCATTTTGTGTTGGTTAAAACCAGATTGGGTCCATCCCGTGGAACTAAAAATACGAAGGCGTTTGTCAGGCGCAGGGGTTTGTACTAATCAAAAGCACGTCGGAGCCCAGGCGCCCACCGCCGCGGGGCTCGGGGGGAGGAGCGGCCGGGGAAGGGGCCGGCCGGGCTCGGGACGGCCGTGCTCGTTGTGCAGGCTGTGCTCCGGAGCTGCATCGCCTCGCCGAGCCCCGCGGCTCGACAGCTTGTCCTGGGGGACCGCGGCTGAGCCAGCCCATGGCAGCTCCGCAGCCAGCGGACGGCACTTCCCCGCGGCCGCGCTCGCTTCCCGGCACCGCGGGCGGCAGCTCGTGAACTCCTGAAAGCCCGTTTAACAGGAATGAGCCTTGCTAAGCTGGTGAGTCTAAAATTAGCCTTGCCAGCTGCGTTGCGGCTGGCAGGGACGTGTGAGACCGGCTCCTCTCCGCTTCCTTCGGGACAGGGTGCACGTTACAGCATCTCTTGTTCCACCTCAGTCTTTTCCCGGCTGCTGGTTTGCCTGCACCCCTCTTGGCACCCGAGTGGCTTTCTGCACCTGTGGGGAATCGCGGTGTCTAACGTAGGGCAGAGCTCAGTGCCCAGCTCGCGGGGTCGGGGGGGGGATTCCTGCCCCGTGGGACTGGGGCTGAGCCGGGAGGAGCGCGGGGAGCGTAGGGACAGCCCCCTGCAGAGGGGCAATGTCTGAGCCTGATGTCAGTAGTTCACATGTTGGGTCTGGAGCCCCTTCAGTGCAGAGGGATGCTCTGGGAAGGTGACCATGGCATTGGAAGGTCTGTCTCCCCCGGGACTCTCCCATTCTGCACAGTACTTCTGGAAAGACTGCTGGGACACACATCCCAGCCTTCCTCTGCTCTGCAGAGCCGATTCTCCTCCTGCCATCCCCAGACAGGGGCTTTTCCATCTCATCTTGGGTGGCCACAGAGCTGCTCAGGGAACGTGTCTGGGCCATACCTCGGTGGCCAGCAGTGGGCAAGCACTTGCCACAGGAGCAGCAGCCCCTCAGGTCCCTCTGCCCTGATAGGACTGTGACTTGGGTTTGAGCTGCCACGTGGCTCTCGTGGCATGGAAGGGAACTGCTGGTGCCTTTCAGCAGACTCTTGGCAAAGCCCTCAGCTTGAGATACGTGTAGGAAGCGTTATTGTTTCACTCGTGACCCATTATTGTCACCACAACCCACTGCGCTCTGGACAGCTTGGAACGAGGCTTCCTCTGTGCCTTGCTGGCTGCTCTGCAGCCTGTGGCCCACCACCACGTTCACCACCATTACCTCACTTCATTGCTCACTGCTTTTTTTCAGAGATTATAGACTTATTTGAGCATTTCTCAGACATTTCCAGCAAGGAAATGAAAAACAAAAATAACCTTTCCTTTGTGTTTTCCTGCACCTGGTGGTCTCAGGAGCAGAAGGCCAGGAGAGGAGGAGCCGACACACAAATCCTCCCTCTCTCTGTGTATGAGGTGGCTGTTGAATTGGCTCTGGTGATTCCAAGAGGCAAAGGTCTGCAAGTGCTCTGCCCTCAGCAGCAGGAAAACCCCATTTCCTATGTCCCAGGCTCTGGTCTGGTGCCTGCTCCTGTGCAGCAGCAAACTGTGGTCCCCAAAGCCGAGTCCCTCTATGGCCACCGTGGCTTTGGCCAGTCAATGAGGCACAAATTCAAAACACACAGCAAAGTGATACCCGGGGGCAGCTGGGACGGACTGTCCAGGGCAGGATCTCCCCTCAGGGGTGCTGCCTGTCCTGCTCAGGCTCCCCTTGCTGTGCAGACATCCTGGGCCCCTGGTGAGCGGCAGCAACAGAGCCCAAACTGCTGCTGCCTCCTCATCACAGCCGGGAGGGGACCGGACAGGCCCAACCCAGGACCTCACTGCTTGTGCAGAGGCTTCTGCCACCCACTCCCTGCCTGTCTCTGCCCTCTGTGGTGGAGAGTAGATTTCATCCTCTCATGAGAAACAGGCAGAGGATTTCAGTGGGCTGTAATTAAACCCAGAAGTGTTCCTGTAGGAGCTTTTTGATGAGAGTGCACAGCACGGGAGCAGGGTGCTGAGCGGAAGGGGTGGAGGGGAGATGCTCTGTGGAGCACAGATGGGGCTCAGGGGCTGCTTGCTCTCCTTTAAAGTCCCCTCGGAGCAAGATCTGATGAGAAATCAAAGCTCCAGCTCTTGCGGGGTCAGCGTGATTTCAAGACACGAAAAGCAGCACTTGTTGAGCTCCAGAGCCCAGCTTTGCAGCAGGCCCCAGCCGGGCAGCTGCGGGTTTGCTGTTTCTGTGCCGTTCCCCTCGGAAAGGGCATTTGGCCGCCGTGGTGCTGAGCGTGCCCCTGCACAGCCCCGGCGCTTCTCCCAGCACCAAGGACCGACCAGCCACTTGCTCCTCCTAATGACAGGCACCAACTGTTCTTGTTTATCAGGCTCTTCTTTTGCTTTGTCCTTTCCTAAATCCCCTTCCAGCCTCCATGTGCTCCTCTGGAGATGAGAGCATGGGGCTGTATTTTCTCCCAGGTGCCTGGATTCTGCCTGGGGTGCGTTTGTGCTGCTGGAGAAGGGTTTTGTGACTCTGGGAATGCAGCAGTGACTGCTGGCCGTGCCACACGGAGCTGCTCCAAGGGGCTGCTGCTCTTCCTGGGGACATCTCCAATTCACCCGCCACGGGATGATGTCTTGGCATTGGTTTCTGCCCACTTGGCAAGCTCCGGAGGGGACGGAGTCAGCCCAGGCTCTCTCTACTCTCACAGCACATCTTCTTCACCTCTTTTCCCCCCTTCTTCCATCCTAAACGCTGACTTTTCCCCCCAAAGGGTGCTCCTGCAGTCTGGGGCTGATTTATACCAGTAAATCCTGCACGATGCCTCCCGTCATGTTCCAGGACCTGCCACTAAACATCTACATGGTCATTTTCGGCACCGGCATCTTCATCTTTGTGCTCAGCCTCATCTTCTGCTGCTACTTCATCAGGTGAGTCGGGGGCTGTGGCAGAGGGTTGGCATCCCTGGGGCATCCCCAGCTCTTCCCAGCGCCCTGCTTTGTCCCGTGACACGGGAGCTGCTCTCCATAAGGATCTCCTCAAGGCACGGGGCCGGCTGCCTGCTGTGCTCATGGTCCCCTGCGGCAGGAGCAGGGCAGGAAGCGCAGGAAGGGGCTCTTGTTTTTCAGGGGACCATGCAGAGGGATGCATTGTGTCAGGCAGGGAAGGAGCAGTGCTGCACGGGAGAGGATGTGTCTTTATACTACACTCCCTGCTCAGGGAGGGCTATTTTTAACCCCAAAGCCCAGGCAGCAGCTGGTGGTTCTGCAGGGCCTGGGTTGCTCAGTCCTCCCCTGGCTGATGCCCCAGCTCAGCTGAGGTCCCCGCATCTCTTGGCCATTTTTGGGACTGCAGAAACACATCAGGGTGTGAGAAGCTGGGCTGCAAGCTGTCGCCTTCTCCCTACACCTCTCTGGGTTCCTCTGCCAGGCACTGGCCCTGGCCTGCAGGGCCTGGAGCTGCCGGCAGTGTGTGCCACCAACGACCTCCCATGGCAAACAACCAGGGCTGCGGCTCTTATCGCTCCCCAGCGCCGATCCCTGACGGTGCTGGAGGCGGCACAGGCCGCGGTGCAGCTGCTCCTGCAGCACTGCACAGCCTCAGAGCTGCTGATGCCCAGATCAGAGCTGCTGGTCCCGCTGGCAGAGCTGCCTTCCCCTGGCTTCAGGTGCCTCCTGCGTGTTTTTGACTGTGCTGCTCAGATGTGACACTGTGAGAACTCACGGTGCCTCTTCCTCTCCCTCTCCAGCAAACTGCGGCACCAGGCTCAGAGCGAGCGGTTCGGGTACAAGGAGGTAAAGTCAATGGTGGCTTTTCTGCACGAACCCACAGCAGTTTGGGGCTGGGTGGGAGGTGGGGACACAGCAGGAAACGATGCTGCTCATCCCAGGGGCCATGTCCAAATGAGATGTAACGGGTCACTGTGCCCGGGCTCAACCTGCCCCTGCCCAGCTCCTGTGGCCCCTGGCACCATCTCTCCTGATGTTAAATCCTCTGCCTCCTTTTCTCTCTCAGGTGGTTTTGAAAGGTGATGCCCGGAGGCTGAACGTGCACGGGGTGAGCAGTACCACCTCTGGGCTGGGCTGGAGTCAGGGCTAATGGGGACAGTGCTCTGGGGCACATCTGCTGTGCTCCATGAGGTCAAAGGGGATGGTTGCTGGGCTGGGAACTGGGAGGGAAGCCCCCTCCCTGGGGGCAGTTTGGGAACTGGGCGGAACTCCCAGCTGGAAATTCCCAGGAAGAGGCACAGCAGCAGAGGGATTTCCCCAGCCACAGCATTTCTGGTGGGAGCAGGGCCACGTGTTTGCACCTGCTCTCACCCTCCATCTCGCCTCCCACAGCAGACCTGCGCTGTCTGCCTGGAAGATTTTAAGGTGAAGGAGGAGCTGGGGGTGCTGCCGTGCCAGCACGCCTTCCACAGAAAGTGAGTACAGTCACGGCAGGCGTCGGAGCGGTGTGGGGAGGGGGAGTTTACCCTCGGGGATGTGCACCCCCACGTTTCTGCCTCGCAGGTGCCTAGTGAAGTGGCTGGAGGTGCGCTGCGTTTGCCCCATGTGCAACAAGCCCATGGCGGGCCCGGCACAGCCCCGCGCCAGCATCGGCACCCTCCTGGACGAGCTGGTGTGAGCGGCCCCGCGCCGCCCTGCTCCCTGACACCGGACCCCGCGGGCTCCTGGGGCTGCCCAGGCGCGGCGGCCCCCGGCCCCGCGCAGCCAGCAGCCTTTCCTCTGGAAGCATTCAGCCTTTCCGGATCGGGTTTTAACGAAGCTGCCGCTTTGTTTCGGGTGGGGGCTGCTGGGTTTGTACCCCGCTCCGAGGCGAGCCGCACCGGCCGGGCGGCCGTGGACAGCCGAGCGCGGGGGCACGTCCTGGGTGCCCCCCTCACCTCGTGCTGCAGAGAACTTTCGTACGCGCCGGCCTCGGGGCTGGAGCTCCGGATGTACAGCTCTGTGTAACGTTCATTAAACGGGAGATTACCGTCATCTCAGCGAAAAAACCGCCCCTGAGCCACGCCACGCCACGCCTGCCACGCCTGCCCCCTCCAGCCCCCGCTCGCCCCCAGCCTGGCGCGCCGCCGCCGACCCCCCGGCGCTCAGATGGGGCTGTGCCACGTCGTAACGCGGGTCGCACATGTCACGCAGGCGCGTGCCGCTCCCATTCATCAGCGCTTTGAACCGGAAGGATCGCAGAAGTGGGTCCCGCGCCGGCGGGCCCCGCCGCGCCTCTCACCCCGGCGTCAGGGCGAGAGAGACCGCAGCCCCGTACACACACACACACCGCCCCGCACCGCTCCGCACCACCAGGACCCGCGCTCGCAGCCACCTCGCTGCTCTTTACCGCGCCGTACGGACGCTCCGCTCCGCCATTGGGGACTTCTTACCTATGCTAATTTATTCTCTTATTGCCACGCCCCTCCCCATATAAGGATCCGTGTTTGCGACAGGGGCGGGGCTTGCGCGGCCGAGGGGCGGGGCCTGGGCGGAGCGGGCAGCAGCCGGGGCTGCGCTGTGGCGGGGACGCGCGAGGGAGCGGCCGCCGGAGCGGGGAGGGAACGGGAGCGGGGGCGGGGAGGCCGCGGGGGCGGGGACGGGTGGCCCCGGGGCGGTCCCGACCGCGGGCTCCGCCGGGCGATGGAGCTGAGCGAGCTGGTGCGGGCCCTGCGGCTGTCGGAGGCGCCCGGCGCGGTGGCGGAGCTGGGCGCGCTGGTCCGGGCCGCAGACGGCCGGCGGCTGCTCGGGGCCGCGAGCCCCGCGGCGCTGGGCGAGCTGGCGGCAGCGCTGAGCGGCCACGCGGCTCCCCCCTCGCGGGACCAGCACGCTGCGGGTCTCCCCGGGCAGGACGGCGCGGCCGCGGCCCGGCGGGCGGCACAGGCCGGCGCCGTGCTTCTGAGTCTCCTCGCAACGCTGGAAGCCGCCGAGACCGAGGAGTCGCTGGGCGCTGCTGCGGTGGGTCCCGTCCTGCGCTGCGTGGCGGGGCACGTCTGCATCTTCGCTGCAACGCACATCGCGGAGAGGCCCTGGACGGATGCGGAGTCTCGGTCGGTGGCCCGGGACGTGCTGGCGAAGCTGCTGCAGGTCACAGGCTGCGGGTCGGTGGCTGAGTTCCTTCGGGGAAAGAACGAAGACGAAGAAGGGAGATTTGCAGCAGTGATGGGGCTGCTGCAGCAGGAGCTGACCAAGTGAGTGGGAAGGAGAGGGCAGCCGTGAGGAGGGTGGTGCCTTAGGCTGGGCTCTGTGAAGGGTGTGAGCATTGCAAGATGCTCAACAGTAAGTACGAGGCCACGTACCCTGGTGATGGAAGGGGGGGGAGGGAATCATTTGGACCCTGTTGTCAGCAGAGAGGCCTGGATGTGTAGGAAACAAGCATTGGTTAGTTTCAGTGCTCACTGAGCTCGTGTTGCATTTGCAGAGACACCTGGAAGCGTAACCCCGCCACAAAGTCCGTGTTCTGCTGGTTGCTGCCCCAGGTCACCCGGCCCTGGCTCAGCTGCCACCTGGAGCGTGTCCTCCCCCCGTCGCTGCTGCTCTCAGACGACTACCAGGAGGAGAACAAACTCCTGGGTGTGCGCTGCCTGCATCACATCATCCTCAACGTGGTAAGGGGCTTGAGGAATTGGACCCCTTTCTGGGTGCTGTGCTCTACGTGTGGGTTAAATGGGTGCTGAATGTGATGCAGGGGAATGATGTCCTGCTCTCTGTTGTTGCAGCCAGCTGCTGATCTGTGCCAGTTCAACAGGGCTCAGGTGGTGTACCATGCCCTCTACAACCACCTGTATTCTCGAGAGGCCCCTCTTATCCAGGTAGGACAGCACAGCTTCATCTGCCTTGTGGCGTTGCATATCAGCCCCATGAGGCACAGACAGCTAGCTTAAGGCATGAGGAGGCAGAAACAGTTCGGTCAGGCTGTTACCAGCCAGTGCCAGTGGCCAAGAGACAAAGTAACTCAGTAGGTTTTAGGAAAATATCAAAGTAAAGGGAAGATCTCTTGCCTTCTGTCCCCTTCCTGGTGGCAGCCTTGCTGCAGAGGGATGGTAGCAGAGGCAGTCAGGTCTGTCTGGTGAGCAGGAGCAGCTGTGGGTGCTCAGTGGGGTTGGAAGTTACCAGTGTTCTCGAGAGAATATCAACAGGATTGCTTGGATTTTCCATCTCTCACCACACCAGGCAGTACTGCTGTGCCTGCTAGACCTGCTGCCCATCCTGGAGAGAGCCCAGCGGCACCAGAAGCCGCCCAGAGCACCCACCGCATCGGACGAGGTGCTGCAGCTGGTGCTGACCCACATGGAAGCTGAGCATCGCCTGGCGCTGCGGCGGGTGTACGCCCGGGCCCTGCCTGCTCTCCTGCAGAGGTGAGCAGCGCTGCAGCCCTGCACAGGCTGCTTGTGGCCGTGGTGTGTGGGTCTCCCCTCGCAGTGTGCTTTTGCCCGTGCCCACAGGCTGGGCATCCTCATGGTGCGGCACCTGAAGAGGCTGGAGAGAGTGATCCTGGGCTACCTGGAAGTCAGTGACGGCCCTGAGGAAGAAGCCAGACTGGGAATATTGGAGACACTGCAGTGCACCATAGAGCACGCCTGGCCCAGGTACCCATCTGGGGGTGAAGGACACTGAATGCTGTCACTCTGAGCCAAAGTTACTGTTACTTGAGGAAAAGGCCCTGAAATCCTAAGGGAGAATCTGTCCTGGGGAGGAATCACTGGCACTATTGCTCTGCTGAAACAACCTGGCTCACAAACTAAGCTGGGTCCTCATTTTGATCTGAGTTCTGCCTGTTCTGGAAGCACCAACTTCCCTGAAGCCAAAACGTGTGGAGTGAGCCCAGGGCTGTGAGTGAGGCTGCCCAGTGACAGGCAGTCCCCAGCCACCCCCAGCCCCCTCGGGTGCACATTCTGAATGAGGCTTCTCGGGCCACTGCTGCAGCCACGAGGCTGATCTTAGGCCAATCTCACTCCACTCCTGCCAGTAAATGGCAAGGAGCAGGCCCTGCTGAGCCAGGCTGTGCTTTGCTGGCGTGCCAGGGGGCTTTGGCATGAGGGCAGGTGCCGTTTCCCTCTGCAGAATGCCGTGCAGGCTCGCTGTGCTGCTCCAAGCCCTGCTGAAGATGATGTGGGATGTCCACACTGAGCACGGCCCGACACCAGAGCCCGTGAAAGCTGCTCTGCTCCAGGGGGCCACCGAGTGCCTCATCCTGCTGGACCGCTGCTCCCAAGGGCAAGTGAAGGTGAGTCAGGGGCCATTGGATCCCCTCTCCCTCGAAGGAAGGGGCAGAATGGGGCAGGCAAGAGACCACTTGCTTCCTCACTCCAGTATTTTGAAAGCATATTTCCACTCAACATTGGTGCTTGAGAAGCGACTTGACAGATATTGGCAGGTATCCATGTACCTGTAATTGCCCTCTGACAGCTAGAGGAGGGCTGACCAGACCATGAGCCAGAGTGTGCTACAGCCCTGGAAGTGGATGCTCTTCTTGTTTCAGGTCCTGCTGGAAGGAGTCTACAGCAGCTGTGAGGAGAACCGTGTAAGGGAATGCATCAGAAGGGTGCAGGAGAGCACGTGAGCTGTGGCTGACCAACATCCACGCTGCTGTTTGTACAGTAAACTGGGTTTATTTATTTAAAAGTTACCGTCTTTCTCATCCCACCCATTAGCCCCATACTGCTCCCACACACGAAACACTCCTGTGCTCCCCTGGCCACACGGGCTACTCCACCCCAGAACAAGGCAGCAGGGCCCCTCAGTCCAGGTTCCTTCCCAGAGCTGAGCCCTGTGTGGTTGTGGAGAAGGTGGGGACTCCTCTTCCTCAAAACTGCGCTTCATGCAGGTGTACAAACGCGCTGCAGTTGCCTGGAGCTGGGACAGAAACCTCCTTTTTTTAAAGAGAATTGTATTAGTCTGGAGTATGGAAAAAGGAGCAATTTTTGAGGGTCCTACACAGTGGTGTGAGCCGGAGGGAGCTGCAGTGACAGATGGAGAGTCCTGTCATTCGGTACCAAGTGTGAGTGCAGGAAGGAGTCAGGCTGCTTTTGTCCTGGTGGCTGGCTCTGTTTCTTCTTCATACTCTATTTCAATATAGGGCCGTTTTCTTCTGGCAGGTCCTTTCAGGGGAGTTTTCCCTTTAGATTTGGAGGCAGAGGCTTTCTTCTCTACTTCTTCCTCCTCTTCACTAGTCTCCAACTTATCCATGTCCTGAGAAAGACAAGAGTGATGTCAAAGCACATGGTAACAAAACCTCCTCTTCTGTCAAACCGTCCTGTGTCTCCAATTGCATTTTGGAAATCCTGGCTCCTCGCTGCCAGAGGAGCTGGGGCACAGGGACCTGAGGCAGCCTGACTGCATCTGTGTTCCACACATCTGACTCTGCTGGCTGTTATCACCAGGGACACCACGAGGGTGGAAGATACTTTCAAACAGCTTTGCCCGTGACATGTTACACCTGGTGCTTCACTCACCTCAAAGTCACTGAGGTCACTGTCATCTGCTTCCACAAACTCTCTTTTATCCATGTCCTGCAAGAAGCAAAGTCAGAAGCTTGTCTGTGCACACTGAGCACAAACAGACCTGTGACAGAAGAGCCATCGAGGCCACTGCTTGCACACACGTGCTCTGAGTTCACCTCCCCTCATCTCTTCCTCTCACCCCGACATTCGGGCAGCGATGCCCAGCACGTAGGTGGATGGGAGGTGGTGCCCAGGCCGGGCAAGGACTAACTCTGCAGCTGTGGCTGAAAGCGTTACCTCCTCCTCCTCCTCGTCTTCTTCCTTCTCTGCATCAGACTCGCTCTCACTTTCCTCCTCTTGCTGCTGCAGAGCTTTGTCAAAGGCGTGGATGGGGAAGTTGTAGATGTCTCCATACTGCAAAGGAAAAGGTGGATCCTCTGTAAGTCACAGCAGGAGGGTGGCTGGGAGTGGTAGGGTCACCTGAAGCCCATGGCCTGCTTCTGAAGCATGTGCTCCCTTACAATGAGGGGCTCTGGGGAAGCAAGTCCTCAGCCTGTTACAAAGCCACTCAGAGCGTGGTGTGCAGCCATCCCCTTGCCTCCCCTGGGCCATGCTCTTCCACGCCCAGGCCCTGGCCCTTCCTGAGCCAGCAGCACTCCTGCTGTGCTCCTTACCGTGTCCTGCTTCAGTCGCTCCAGTAACTCCTTCTCAATGGCGTTATCCAGCTGGGCAGCAATCAGGGCTTTCTCCTGAGGGAGCAAAGTGGGGCTGTGTCAGTTTGAGGCGTGTGGAACAGCAGCAACAGACGGGAGAGCACGCGAGGGAGTGGCTTTACCTCTCTTCTGTTCTCTCGCCTTTCAATCTTCCTGCGCAGAGGAACGAGCTTCCTCCTGCAGGGAACAACAAACAGCAGTGAGTGTGACAGCCTCTTTCAGGCAGGGTCAGATGCAGCCTGGGGAAGGGGTGAGGTGCACTGGGGCTCTGCACAGACGGGCTGGGGCTTCACAAGGCAAACCAAAGCCCCCGTGTCGTGCCACTCACTGTCGCTTGAGTGTGAGCTTGCGGATGCGGATGAGGTACTGCGTGATCTTGGTGAAGCGCTGCTTGCACTTGTGCCGCAGGAACCGCGGCCAGTAGATGAGGTTCTCATCGATCTCCTCCAGCGCCTTCTCGTAGTTCTTGCTCAGCCGCACCTGGGGAGGGGAAAGGGAAAGAGCTGAGCTCCAGAGCAGCAGCAGAGCAGGGCCAGAGCTGCTCTGGGGGAGGCACCCGCTGCTCCCCTCACTCACCCGCTCCCACAGCCGCCGCGGGAAGGCCGCCCGCTCTATGGTCTTCATGTACAGGTAACAGCGGCCTGAGGGGAGGAGGAACGGGACCCCTGAGCACCAAGAACGGGACCCCTGAGCACCAGGCCCCTCGCAGCCCTCGGGCAGGGGCCGTTTGCCCCCTCCCCAGCCTCAGGCTGTCGGTGCAGCTGCCCCTCACCTTTCTCCTCCCTGATGGTGGCATACTGGCTGTTGGCCAGCGGGCAGGAGGAGCGGTTGCACAGCCCTGTCAGGTTGTACTCATTGCGGCAGAAGTTCTGGGTCTTTGTCCTGGAAGGAAGGAAGGTGAGAGCGGGGAAAGTGAGGGCAGGGGGTGTGAGGGCAGCCCGCGGCCCCTGCTCGGCCCCCGCCGTGGGTGACCCCCATCTGCCGCCCCGTCCCGTCCCGTCCCCGCAGCCCCGCCGGGACTCACGTGATCTTGTAGGAGCAGAACTGCCGGTTCCCCAGCGTGTCCCAGACCACCTGCGGGACGAACAGCGCTGTCACGCCGCCCCCCGCCCGCCCCGCCGCAGCCCGGAGCCCCAGAAGCGGCGCCTCTCCCGTGCGCGCCCCGGTGCCCGCGGCCGCCCCCCGCCCCGCTCCCGCCCGCGGCCCCGGACACGTGCTGCGGCAGCCGCCTCGCGCCGGGGCGCCACCGGCTCCGCGGCGAGCGCCGATTGGCTGCGGCGCGGCCGGGGCGGGCGCCGATTGGCTGCGGCGCGGCGGGAACCGGAGAGACCGGGAGACTCACGTCGTCCGAGTGCATGGTGCCGCCGGCTAGCGCGCCGCCATGGCCGGAACGGGCCGGATCTCGCGAGAGCGGGGCGGGGCGGGATCTCGCGAGAGCGGCGGCGGGCGGGAGGCGGCGCCGTGAGGCGATGGAGCGGCGGGACGGGCCCCGCTCGGGCCGCACGGCCCCGGCCGTCAGGGGCACGGCAGCGTGTCCAGGCGGGGCTGAACGCCTCCGGGAAGGAGCCCCCACACCCCCCCTGGGCAGCCTGGGCCAGGGCTGCCTCACCTCGGCAGCTTCTCCCGGGCCCAAGGCGGGACAGCGCGTTTCCGCGGCGCCGGCCGCGCTCGGCTGTGATGGTCAGAGGTCGGGTCAAAACAGGACAGCGAGGCCGTGCCGCAGGTCCTCGGCGCGGGCAGGGGCGGCGCAGGCGGGGCGGTGACACAGCCTGAGCCGCGCTGCGCCCGCGGGACGGATGGGGATGGAGCGCGGAGCCCGCCCGGCCGCGCCGAGCGCTCGTCCCCGCGCCCCGCAGCTCGCGGTGTGCGGAGCGGCCAGCCGCCGGGCACGCAGGCCTGCAGCCTGTGCAGCGGGAGGTGTGCGTGGGCACAGCCCCGACAGCAGCTCGGTCGTGTTCCTCCCGTCGCTGAAAGCAACCGCGGGTTCTGCCTTTTGCTCTTGGCAAGGCAGGGAAACAGATGGAAGATAAAAATAAGCGTTTTTTGAGAACAGGCTTAGCGTTAGTCATTTCCAGTCTGCCCGAGAAGCGTGATTTCATCTGGTGTGTGCGGGGCGAGGGGCAGCGGGCCCGCGGTGGCTGTGGGACCGCCTGGCAACAGCCATTCCCGACCTTTGGTAATGAGTCATCACGTACCAAATCTTGATGGGTTGTTATCCTCCTGTTTCCCTGCTGGCAGGCACATCTGCATTGTGCTGCCGGGCTCTAGAGCAGTGAATCATCTGCTCTGTCTGGCAAGTGCAACGGCTGCGTGTTACACGGCTGCTCAGCCAAGGCAGAAATGAGGTTCTATAAACTGCCAGCCCTGGAACCTGAGAAGTTGTGAAGTTTGAGGTTTCACTGGGAAAAAAAATGAGATAACAGGAATTTCTCTGTTACTCATAAAATGAACTTGGTGCTTCGCTCACTTCATCTGTCAACTGTAACGTGCTTCTAAAGACCACTGTACTCAATAATTGCTGTGAACAACTGCTCTCTTCCTAAACTTGTGGCCAAGAAGTTGAAACAGGGCAATTAAATCCATATATTGCACTTGCCACAGCGAGGGGTGAGGATGACAAACACAGCCCGTTACCCCATCCCAGCTGAGGGGCAGGGATGTTGAAAAGTGCTCTGTTACTCCTTGATAATCACAAGGGATCTGACTGGCTTGGCTACCTGAGTCTGTCCAAGAGTCTAAAGCTGCTTTCAGCCTTCTTTCTACCGGGATTGCTGAGGGTTCTGCAAACAACTGAATTCGTTTAATGGAAGGTGGAAGGGTGATACAAGCAGCCGTTACAGCACATCAGTAGCACAACACATCGAGGCTTGCAGGGGCAGCAACGAGCTGGCTTTGAGCTGCCCTCAGAGCAGCGTGGGGCACGTCAGCAGCGCGGTGACAGACAGGCAGGGGCACGGTGCCCTGTTGTAACAGGAAGGTTTCATGCTGAGGGTTACAGCAGTGTTCTGGAGAAAGCAGCTCCCACAGCTGGTGCTGCTGATCTCACGTTTGTTTTCTCCAGAGCTTTGGTTTCAAGAATAGAAAGTGCTTTAAAGTCAGATGCTGCTGGACTCCTGTGGGAGAGATGTTGGTGTTCTGCCCCACTGCATGGGCTGTGCCCAGGACAGTTCTCTGCAGGACACGTTGACAGGATTCTCCTCATCTTTGTAACTCTTTGTTTATGGATGAGCCTGGGTAACCCACCCAGAAGTCACACACAGCAAATGAGTGTCACACCTAAAGGGACAGAGCCTCCACACCCCGTGTCTGTGCTGCCCACGGTGGGTCGCGTGGCCGAGAGAACAGGTCAGTGACACAGCCCAAGTCCATCCTGTGCCCACAGGCTGCTTCGTGGGTGCCGGTGGGTCCGTGCTCTGTGAACGTGGCAGTGGCTTCACAACAGGGCACGTCCTTGCACTCACTACTGCGCGTGTTCTGCCTCCACGTCGCTGTCATCCGTGAGGGGGAAGTCGCGAGGGGGCTTCTGCATGGTGTAGCTTTTGGTCTGCATGGGGCATCCCTGGCTGAGGATGGCCTGTGTGAGGCAGAGGGGAACCATGGCTTAGCACTAATGGGGATTCATTTGAGTAGCTGACAGGAGCATTACCACTTCTAGCGAAAACCAAAGCAGCCAACAGCTTTTGCCCAGCTGTGAGTTAAGGAAAGGACCATAGCTCCAGCTTTTACAGGTTCACTGTGGGTTTTGTCTCCTTTGAGGGCAGAGCAGAGCCCAAAAGTGAAGGCACAACCCCTGGAAAATTCATCCTAACCCCCTCCAAAATGTCTGGATTAACCATCCCCCGTACTTTAAGGGAAGAAAGTGCACTTAAACCAACCATCTTCTCGTCCTTGGCGGGGGGGCTGCGCAGGAGCCAGCAGAGGGGAGCGTAGGCGATGTTGATGGCTCCGATGCCGACCATCAGCCAGGGGAACCCCACGGCTCGGACGATCGTGCCGCCTGCAGAAGGGCCTGCAAGCGGGAAAACGGGCTGAGATGAGGGAGCCAAAGGTGCCCTCCCAGCGTGGAGGGGGGCTGTGAACCCCCCGGGGCTGGGCTGCAGGCTCAGCGGGGTCCCGCGGGTGAGGCTCCTACCGATGGCAAAGCCCATGCAGAAGGCCACGTCCGCGATGGCGTAGACAGTGCCGTAGACAGAGGTGTGGCGCAGGTCCACGAGCTGCCCCATGATCGGCATCACCGAGGAGTCCACCATCCCTGCCCGGAGCAGAGAGGGGATCAGGCACCGCCCAGCCGCGGCTGAGCCCTTCCCAGCGCCCTCAGCTCACCTATGGCAAAGCCAAGCCCCCCGTTTGGGACAATCAACCCGTAAATGGTTTTGGCCAGAGGCACCTTTGAGAGGAGACAGGTTAGTGAAGAGCTGTGTGGGATGTGCAGCCGTAACAGGGGGCTGTGCAGGCGATGCAGACCTGCAGCCCCTGAGCATGTGCCTGCTGGCTCTCCCACAGAAAGGACTCGAAATTGCCTTGTGCTACTTACACAGAGGAGACTGAGTCCCACCACAGCCATGCCCACCAGGGAGCACAGCCACCTGCAAGGAGGCTGCGGTCAGGGGGCAGGTGCTCTCAGTGCACATGCCTCCATGAGCACAGTGCATGCTGAGAGCACAGGACAGGGCTGGGCTGAGCTGACAACTCTTCTGTCCCACTTACCGGCCCATCTTGTTAGCCAGAATCCCAAAGAGATTGGTGCCGATGAGGTAGGAAATGCTGGCAGGGAGAAATGCCATCCCTGGTGGGGGGAGAAAGAAGGGACTGTGTCATCCCCAGGCAAACACAGGGATTTGCACAGCGTTCCCTTCAGCAACTGTCCGACCTGGAGGCCATCCCGAGCCAGGCCTGTGCCCCAGGTGGACATCCTGCTCTAAGACAGAGGCACGGAAGATGTGTTTGTTTGAGATGTGGGGGAAGCTGAGGCACACAGGGGTGCAGCCGTTCCCCACAGACCTGTGGCACAAGCAGAAGCTGAGTGCAGGACTTCTTTTGTCCCCACTGCTTTAATAAGCTTGTCCTCACCTCCTGCCAGAGATTCTTCCTCTTCCACCTCTCCCTCCCTCGCCTTCTGCTTTTTACTTTCCTAAAGAGGAGCAAAGCAACTGCTCACGTGAAACACTTGGGGTCGTTGTGCAGCCAGAATGAAACATGTGCACTGTGTGCTGACTTACCCTCTGTTTGTTTTTAATATACTCTGACTATAAATGACACTGATAAACCCCGTCTCCCTGAGACAGCTTCCTTATTGGAACACACTGTGTCATGTTTCATTTTCTTCCCTCTCTTTAACAGCCACAGGACACAGTTAGTCCTGCAGGTTCAGTTCAGTTTCTTCTGTATGAGGGTTTTGTTTTGTGTTCTAGAGTGATGGGAGTGAGCAAACTGAAGCACACAAAGAAGCCCCTTCAGGTCGTAATAGCTGGTGAGATGGGTGGCTTGTTTGTGTCTAAATCCCAACTGCTCCCAAATCTCGGGTACCTGCAAATCTAGTGGATGTATCTGGGATTCTCTGTGCTGTCTGCTGACCTCTGGGTCCTGCTCAGTCACCTCAGAGATTCCCCTTGAGTTCAGTGGCAGCAGGGGCAGCCCTGAGTGCTTCTCAGCCGTGACATTTGTGGTTCCCAGGCAGCTGTGCTGTCCCTGCTGCCCACTGTCAGGATCCTTGGGGACCTGCTTTACCCTCCTCCACCCTGGCACTGTCAGTTGCTCATGAGAAGGCTTTTACAGGGATGGATGCTCTCTCCTGAGCAGAGGATAACTTGATTAGGAGCTCTCAGCCCTCCTGCTCCTGGGCTGTAATTCAATTTGGGATCTGAGTGTAGCCTGGGGCACTCCCCAGGTCATTCCTCTTCCAGTTGGGGTTTGTAACAATTAGGTTTTATTTTTGTAGCAAACACAGACAACTTTATCTCCCTCCCACATTTTCTAGGCAGCTGGTAATTGACACGTAGCATCCTGTCCTGCCTGGGACACTCTTAAATGGCCTTGTTTTACTCAGAGCTGCCTCTGCAAAACCCATCTGGCTGCCACAATTCCAGCCCAGCACGATGCCATTATCTGCCCTGCAGAAGACGGGATCCAACAGGCTTCTGTGCACCAAACAGCCTTTCTGCCTCCATTATTGCTCTTATGGGGGGTCTGATTCTATACAATTTTTTCAGTAATAGGGAAAAGCACATTGCACAGCCAGCACTGAGGACATTTCCAGCTGAAATTGGAGCAACACGCAGCCTGGGATCACTCGCTCTGTGCAGGGGAGGGCATATGTTTTCCTCTTTTTTAGAATGATAGAGGAGATTATCCAATCCACCTCACAGTGCCAAAACAGGGTCAGCTAGAGCTGTATGACATCAGGCAGCTGCTCAGGAGCGGAGGCTGCAAAGCTCAGCACCCACCTAGCACAGCACCCACCTAACACAACACCCACCTAGCACAGCACCCACCTAGCACAGCACCCACCTAGCTGCCACTTTGGGGAGCACATGGTTTGCATCATCCAGATGGGCAAGGTGGGCTCCAGCATGGCCACCCCCATGTTGGAGAAGCAGAGGGCTCCTGATGGGGAGAGAGGAGAGGTTTAGGCAGCTTTAGCTCAGTGTTAGGCAGCTTTGGCTCTGTTGGCAGCAGGGGCTGTCTCGCTCAGGAGGGGAGGAGCGCGGTGCGAGCCGCCAGCCGCCGTTACCTGCAGCCACCAGGACGTAGGGGTCCCGCAGGAGGGTGAGCAGCGGTGTGCCCTGGGTGCTCTGTGGGATAAAGGGGGTCGTGTGGGACAGAGCTGCCTGTGGGCCCAGGCTGCTGGCTGCCCCCTTGGCACACGTGTCTGCACTCACCTCGGGGGAGATCTTGGAGGGCTGCAGGATGCAGAGCTGCAAAGCTGGGGAGAGAACACTGATGTTAGCTTGATCCTGGAGACACTTCTGCATTTGGGTTGGAAAAGCCCTTTGAAGCTGCTGCAGTCCCAGCCCTCGCCTCACCCTGCCCAGCCCACCACTACCCCACAGCCCTCAGCACCTCAGCCCCACGGCTTTGGGATCCCTCCTGGACTGGGCACTCCCCCAGCTCCCTGGGCAGCCTGGCACAGGGACTGACACCCCTCTCAGAGAAAAAGCTCTTCCTCATCTCCAATCTCAACCTCCCCTGGGGCAACTTGAGGCTGTTTCCTCATCTCCTGTCACTTGAGAGCAGAGACCAACCCCCACCTCAGCACAGCCTCCTGTCAGGGAGCTGCAGAGTGCTCCTGTCTCCCGTCAGCTCCCTCAGTGTCAGAGACCCCCAGGATGCAGGAGCTGTGTTTGGGGATATTGTTCAAGTGAGTCCCAGCCCCACTCCCATGGGAGGGAGCAGCCAAACTCCCTGCACTGTGTTAGAAGTGTTTTGTCAACCCATGAAGCAGTCACATATGCAAATGCTGCCTGTCAGGCTGCCAGCTGCCTGCTGGGGAGCCACAACTAGAGCATGACAGAAATGAGATGTGGAATAGAATGGGATGAAAAGAGAAAGTTTCGCGTGTGTGGGATCTACGTTTCATTTTCCAAAGCTCTTACATGCTTCATTAAAGATGTCTTGTGTTACATCTGGGCAAAGATGGTAACTGTGACTATAATTAAATTAGCTTAATGCTTCCCACTAGCAAGGCACACTTATGCTGTCTGTAATGCTGCCTTGCCCTCTGTGGGCTCTCCTGACCTGTGTCTGTAACACAGCTCTGGGTTGGGGAAGGAGGAGCTCTGGCAAAGCCCAGTTCCTTCCCAGTGTGGTGGAGAGGCTGCACACAAATGTGCCTTTCACAAAGACTGTGCACTTCCAAAAGCTTCTCCTAATGTGCTGCTCGAGCCGTTAAAGCAATCAGGGCATTTATTAAGCAATGAAGGACTCGTGTTGCTGTGTCAGTCATCTGGCCGTAGGAATCATGATTTAGCAGTAACCAGTGCTGATGGTCTCACCCCTGAGGTCTCACTGTGCCCGCCCTTCCCACCAGCCCTCTGAGCTTCTCCCCAGAATGTCTGCACTTAAGCCTTTTCCCAGGTTTTGGGGTTTCTTCTCGTGGTAGGATTACCCCCTTGGGCTTCTCACCTCCGTCCAAGAGGGCGAGGAACGCCAGGACCAGGAAGGGAGCGGATTTCCCCACGAACTCGTACATCAGGCTGCCAAAGGGTGCCCCGACTGCGAGGGAAGGGCTGTGTCACACAGCAGCACTGCCCTGCCGTCCTGGCCTTCCCCACATCCCCGGCACGGGTGGACGTGGTAGGTGGCAGCCAGCAGAGCTCTGGAGGTGCTGCTCATGCAAACCCCGTTGGGAGCAAGCTTCCCTTACTCAGCACACCCAAGGCCAAGCCGCCGAGAGCGATCCCCATGGCGTTGCCCCTCTCACAGTCGTCTGTGTACACACTGGCCAGCATCCCCAAGCCTGGGGGCAGAGAAAGCACAGGCCACCTCAGGCTGCCTGGTACCCTGGTGCAGGCTCCTCTCTGAGAGCAGCCTGGGCTTTTGGGGGCGTTCCTCTGCTTGTTGGCTGCACCGTGTGGGTGCAGCTAAAACATTTACCTGCAACCGATGAGAAGGACGAGCCAATGCCCTGGAGGGCTCGGGCGATGAACAGCAGGGTGTAGGTGCCTGAGAAAGCAAACACTGCAGAGGAAGGAGAGAGACAGCATCAGGGGGAGCTGCAGACTGAGGGTGAAAACCCTGAGAGCGTAACAGCGTCAGCTTCCACCAGTTTGGGTGCTGGAGGGTGCTGGGTGCCACTCGTCCTTTCGTGCCACTGGGTTCTGAGGTGGAGGGGCAATACTCACTGACTGTGGAGAGGAACATGATGATGAAGCCGATGAACATGGGGATGTGGTATCCTATCCTGGAAAGGGGGAAGAGAGGCACCATCTCAGGGAGGGTCCCTCGTTCCAGCTTGATGTCTGATCTGACTGCCCAGCCTTAACACATACGTCTCTGTGGGCTGGTGTGCATCTCCTGAACATGTGCATGTGCCCTTGAGTGCTGCTCAGGGAAACATCCAGTGTCTGAGTGCCCTCAGATGCTACTGTAAAGCACATGCAGACACATGGCTCTGCTTTGCCAACTCATCTGCCCACATAGACCATGTGGAGATGAGCCCAGTGGCCCTCACACGTGTCTGTTAGAAGGAAGGAAAAGCTCAGGAGCAGACAATCCGGACAACATTCTGTCCATAGCAGGGTGGGAATCTGTGTTTGTTCATCTGCCAGTTACTGGTATTAAACAGCATCTGTCTGCACCTGAGGACAGCGTTGTGAGGCTTATGTTGCCATACAAACTTGCAAACCATTTGTAGGCTTTTAGAAAGGGCAACCTTCAGGCTTATTTTGATGCATACAACCTCCCTCTTGCTATTTTCCACCCCAGTTCCTGTGACTGTAGGGGCTGCACAGGTACAGCACAGACCCTGCACAGACCTCTGCTGCTAAGCTTAAGGTGATTTCAGCAGTAGGAAGGAGCTGCCTGTCCCTGGAGGGCTGCACCCCAGTACAAACCCGGTCTCTATCTACCTGTTGGTCAGGAGACCGACGGAGGGGTTGACCACCAGCTGCACGAGAGCTTTGGAGGCAAACAGCAGCCCCACACGGACGTTTTCCTTGGCGAGGAACTCGTCCCCCTCCAGGCAGCCGCTCGGCAGCGGGGAGCTGCTGGTGGGGGGCTGTGGCAGGATGCTGCTCCCTGGCCCATTCTCCACGGAGCTCGTGGAACCTGAGACTGTCACCGTGGTGTTGTCAAAGTAGGAGAAAAAGGAGGAGAAAGAAGGAGCCTCCAAGGCTGGAGGAGCCGTCTCAGCTGGGGCTGGGGCAGCAGAGCTGTTGGCACCTTCGTATTCTGTTGCATAAAGGAAGGTGGGGACGATTGGTACTGGGGAAAAAGCCATGGAAGGGGTTAGTTAGTGATTTTACTGTTTTCTGTCTCAGCATATGGCATCGCAGTACCCAGCCCTCCCCACAGCTCCCCCTGTGCAGGGACTCTGCCGGCATCGACCAGAGACCAACCAAGGAGCAAAGCCTCAGGAGCTGAGCCCGAGGAGCAGAGCCCCAGGAGCTGCTCCCCAGGAGCAGAGCCTGAGCTGAGCTGCCATACCCACGACCGTCAGCAGCATGTTGTCCAGCAGCAGCGCGACGAACACCACGAGCAGCACCAGCCCCCGCGAGGCCCGGCCCTCTGCCAGCCAGCCCATGGCCACAGCCACAGCTCAGCAGCAGCCCAACACCTCCTGGTCTTCAGAGCTGGAGGGCTCCTACCACCCTGAAAGAAAACACTCCAGGTTATACCCTCCCACAGCTCATGGTTTCTCCCTTGAGGAAGCGAGTCCTGAGGTGGCTTCATGTCTCCTCCTTTGGTGCTGAGGTGAGGGAGCCCTGGCCCAGGCTGCCCAGGGAGGGTGTGGAGGCTCCTTCTCGGGAGGTTTCCAACCCCACCCGGACACGTTTCTGTGCCCCCTGAGCCAGGGGAACCTGCCTGAGCAGGGGCTGGGGCTGCAGCAGCTCTGCAGGGCCCTGCCAACTCCCATCATTCTGGGATTCTGGGATTCTCAAGCTTGCATTTAAAGTTGCAGATGGAGTGCACTCTAAGCCATTTCCACTCTCCTGAGACATCTTGTACCTGTTTCAAGGCATCATGTAAGTCTTCTTCCATAGACTCAAAGCACAGATCAAGCCAGCAGCTTATCTGTGGTAATCTCTACATCTTTGATTCCATGTTTGTTCTTTGGAGATTACATTCAGTCTCAAAGGAAATTAATTTACCTCACATGTCTTTCTGTTTGACCTAATTGAAATGTCATGGCAAGATACAGGACTTAAAAGCCTTCCCACGTGGTTAAGATCAGGGCTTCAGAGGGGCCGAGAGAAGATTGCTTGCTCGGTCACACCGACAACATCAATCAGAAACGTGCACTAAACCGACCAAACCATTAGCCCTTTACCTTCTTACAGCTCTTAAGCACCTCAGAGACTAAGTGGCAAAATGAGTGGAGCTGAGTCTGAGCTATTGCTCTTCCCCATCATCCTGCAGATCCCTGAAACCCTGGGAAATGGTATTTATCCATTTTTTACTAAAATGAGCAAAGGCTCCAAACCCTCTGTGATCAAACAGGAGTCACACAGGTCGCTGAGCTGGGAAGCAGGGATGGCTCCTCACTGCTCTTCCAGGTGCTAGTAAATGCCAAAGAATAGAATCCATGCAAGACAAGATACAGATATGAAACTGAACTGAGAGAGAGAAAGAGTAAGGAAGCACAAAGACATGTAGACTAATGTAACCCTCCCATCTCAAGCCACAAACCCTGTCCCCGTCTCAGTGCCAACCTGTTGTGTGGAGCAGAGGCAGAGGAGCTCGTGTGGAGGCAGCAGCCGAGGGAGGAGTGAGGTCTGTGGCCGCTGCTCCCGCAGGGTTTATGATTACCTTTTATCAGAAGAGGATATGAGTGCTCCTCTTCCATGGAGATTTAATTGGAACCTCAAACAGGTTTCATTCAGCCCTGCAGCTGCCTTTGCGTCAGAGCAGGGTGGTGGGGTGGGCTGAGGGGGACTGGGAGGAGGGAGGCAGGAGTGTTTATCTGCAGCAGAGGTCTCTGGGCTTTGCAGGGAGATCTGTGTTCCTTTACAGTTTGCAAAGGGAGAGGAAGAAGCTGCAGGTCCAGCAATCCCACAGCAGGCAGTGCCAGAGTTGCTGCCTCTCCTGAGGGATGTGGTACGAGGAGCTCCCTCCAAAGCATCCCCCCTGAGGCAGGCTTTTCCTTTAGGTGCTGACAGTTTCTAGCATTAGGGGGAAAAGGAAGCTGAAAGAGAGCTCTTCCTCAAAGGGAAAAGAGGGTCTCTAGTCTCCTGCTGTGGGCTGGCCCAAGGGTGCTGACAAGCTGCCTTTGCCCAGTCTGCAGCACAGATCAGCTTTTCAGGGCTTCCAGAATCATGAATGTGTGATGACCAGCATTCACCATGGAGGGAAATGTTTCTAAGGTCAGAACACACTGATCAGGCCCATGCTTTCTGAGAGCTGTGAGTGAATCTCAGCTCTCCCCTGGGTGGCCACAGGTTATGGTCCCTCTGCACTCAGGTGCTAGCAGTGAGGTGCCAGCCACAGCCTTTCCCTCTGCTGTTGTGCTTTACCTCCAGCGACAAGGGGATGTTTCTTGGGCTAACAGGGCTTGTCATAAGCAAAGCTGGATGGAAAATGACATCTGTGCACGGGTGAGGAGCTGCCAGTGCCATTTACAACAGGATCTCTTTTCTTCCATCGTTTCTGCTTCCTTAAACTTTTGACACTTTTCTCCATGATTTCTTTTTTAACCCAAACCTGGTGCCATTATTCATTCAGGATGTGGAGCTTTACCACAGAGAGAGAGAATAAATCCTAAACTTACCTTTTCTCTGTTGGTGTGTAAATCTGCCATTGAGGCCATTTGTCTGGCTCCTGCACGGCCAAAAACCATGGCCAATAATGTGAGATGAGCAGAGCCTACCAAAGAATTCCCTGGGTGCGCACTGGATCAGAAGTCGAAGCCTTTAAGTACATTTCATGAGCTGAGAATGGGATGTCTAGGCCTGGAAGCGACTGTGTAACCGGCTGCAGGGAGGCAGAGGATAAGCAGTGCAGCACTACCATCTACTGATGGAGCTCGGAACTGCTGTGCCTTGGCCTCTGCGCTGTTGTATAGGCTCCGAGGTCAGGACACTGTCTCATTTGTCGGCCCTAAGCAGCCGAAGGGCTCTGCAGCATCACATCTTGTGCAGAGATGATGGGAAAGCTTACTCAGATGTGCTTTGGAAGCATTTCCATGTGTCTGTCAGATTTTTCCAGGGGGTTCTCTCTCAGATATCTGTTTTTAGCCATTAGAGATGTCTGACACAAGCTTTTCTTTCACGAACCCACGGAAAATCAAGTGACTACCGCCTTGTACAGAGGTACAGTCAATGTTTCTGATGCAGCGAGAAGGGAATTCATGGGCTGTCTCAAGGCCCAGCGGAGGGAGTGGGTCTGGGAATGTCTGGCAGCAGTTTCTCCCTGCCGGTGAGACCAGTTAAGAACCGACTGAAAACACAAGTGCTGTGTTTTGGGCACAGCACCCAGGGGCAGACGGGCTGCCAGGAGCGTGGGGCGAGGCTGGGTCCCGCTGCGCTGTGTGTGTGCAGCCCTTTTGGCTATTCAGGAGAGCTGGGTAATGTGCTCCAGGTCACGTTGCATTAGGAGAGCTGAAACCTGGCCAAAGCTGTTCAGTTTGGTGTTTAATCCACTCCCCGGCATTGTCCCTTTGTCTGGGGATTATTTATGGTGTTTACTCCCTCAGCCAAGCCCCTCGTGCGACTGTTCAGGGTTTTCCATCAGCCTCACCGGTCCTTGGTGCTCTGTTGCTTCTCCAACCGAGCACAGCATTGCAAACACAGATTTCAAATGTCTTTGAAAGCACATTCCTCACAAACACTTCTGGGTTTAGTGTGGAAGGAGCTAGAACATTGCTTTACATCATCAGATCATTCTGTAACTCTTGCTTGCTTTTATGTTCCTTTTTTCTTCTTTTTTTCTTCCTTTTCCTTTTTGTTCCATTCCTTTTTCCTATCTTTCCTTTTTTTTGCCTTTTCCTTTTCTGTTTATTTTTCCCTTTTTCATTTTCTATTTCCTTTTTCCCTTCTCTTTTTTCCTTTTCTTTCTTTTTTCCTTTTCCCTTTACGTTTTGTTCCCTTTTTCTTTCTCCTTTTCCTTTTTTCTTTTTCTTTTTCTTTTTCTTTTTCTTTTTCTTTTTCTTTTTCTTTTTCTTTTTCTTTTTCTTTTTCTTTTTCTTTTTCTTTTCTCCCTTTCCTTTTCCCCTTTTCCCCTCTTCCCCTCTTCCCCTCTCTCCTCTCCTCTCCTCTCCCCTCCCCTCCCCTCCCCTCCCCTCCCCTCCCCGGTCCCGTCAGCACCCCGGACAGCTCCTCCCCTCTCCCCGCGGGTGCCGGGCGTGGCTCGCGCGGGGGCGCTATATGAGCGCATGCGCGGCGGCGCGCGGGGCGCAGAAGATGGCGGCGGCGGTGCGCGCGGCGCGCGGGATGGTGAACGGCGGCGGCGCGCGGGAGCAGGCGGCGGCCCTCAGCAGGGACTTCCTGTCGCAGCCGCGCCTCAGTCAGTGCGGGCCGGGCCGGGCCGGGCCGGGCGGGCCGCGGGGCCGGGCGGGCGCGCTGGGCCGCGCACAGGCCGCGCCGCTCCTGCGGCAGCGCCGCCGCCCCCGGTCCTGGGTGCGGGGACTGTGCGGGGCCGGGGGCCGCGATCGCCTCGGGCCGCGATCGCCCCGTCCGCGCTGGGTGCGGGGCTGCGGGAGGAGCAAGTCCTTTGGTGCTGGGAGGAGGGAGCCCCGGCCCAGGCTGCCCAGGGAGGGTGTGCAGGCTCCTTGGGGAGGTTGTCGGCCCCGCCTGACACGTTCCTGTGCCCCTGAGCCGGGGGAAGCTGCTGGAGCGGGGGCTGGGGCAGCTCTGCAGGGCCCTGGCAGCCCCGGCACACCGAGCCTGGCGCCTCCGGGGTCGCAGCGGCTCTGTGTGCTCCCAGAGCAGCCGCTGTTTGGAGCAGGAGCTGCTGGTTGCTGCAAGCTGTGGGGAGTGATGAGGATTCTCTTCCCTTAAATTGAGTTGAGCAATCTGATGAGAAAGGGGAACTGCATCAGCCTTGTCACAAACGCTGTGCTGCTTGGTGAGGGGAAGGTCGAGGCCGTTGGAAGGTGCGTGTTTTTCCTGGCCTTTCTTTGATCTAGGTGGCAATTACACGAGTGACTCTACGCCACAGCTGAATGGTGTGAGCACCGACAAGGTGGCGGCCAGGGAGCTCCTCTGCCCTGCTGCCTCTGAGCGTGTCAGCCTGGCTTCAAGGCCGGGCCGTCATGGCCACTGCTGCTGCCCCAGGTCTATGCCTGGCTCTGCAGTGGGGGCTGCACACGAGGCTGGAGTCAAGGTGTCTTCGTGTTCAATTCATGGTTTTCCGTGTAGATTTTGGCCTTTGCACAAGCTGTCGTCACTAAAGACGTCACAGTTGCTTTTGGTTTGTCACAGAACTGGTTGATCTTACTGGCAATGGGAATTTCCAGCCAGGGGCAGCTGCTTCTGAGGGGAATGGATGCTGCCTGGTGTCAAGGACATTCCCTTGGACAAAGGCAGGAGTGTAAGCCCTTGCTACAGTCTGAGGAGGAAGTGCTCATGAGGCAGTCATGAGATGAAGGGCTTTGCTCAAGACAGTGTTTTCCATTTCTCACAGACAGCAGGCTGCAAACACTTGCAGTCTTAAGCAGAGTCCTCCTCACAGCGTGGTGTCTGTGAGTCCTCTTGCTTGGGAGACAGGAGCAAGCCAGCTTGTGCTTTTGGGCTGGGGACACGTGCCCTGTCTTGGGGTGTTCAGTGGGGTTTTGGCAAGGGTTAAAATGGAGAGGCAGGAGTTCCAGCCTTAGACTGCCTTATACACCCGGTAGCCCTCACACCTTATCTAATGCAGTTGTGGTTATTGCTGTTTAAGAGATTACATTGCAACAGTTCACACAGCTTGCTTACCTGTCAACACCACATTGTTGACAGGCAGCACAGGGGGAGTGTGCCAGGCCTGGGCAGGCTGAGGCAGCTGAGCTGAGTGATTCCCTGTGGCCTGGTGCTTGTGGAACTCATGATCTTTCCCAGTACCACTGGTGCCTGTTTCCTCTGCCCTGTGGTTTGACCAAGAGTGGGTGCTGGTGTCTCTTGTGTTCTGCAAATGGCTCCATTTGCTCACTTTTCCATCCCAGGGATGAGTGATTAACAGTCACTGATCCTGTGACTCTTGAGAAGGCTTTGACTCAGCAGTGCTGCTCTCTGTGGGTCAGGTGATGCTGGGCTCCGGCTGGGACACTGGTGTGTCCTCGGGGCAGCACAGGGGACTGGTCACTGCATTCCCACAGCCTTTCTGTGGGGCTGGTGGGTTCTGGCTACATGGTGCCTCAGGAGCTGTGTGCTGTGCTAACACTTGAGCTGCTGATGTTTAAGGCATGAGCATTGTACCTGTGGTCTACAGGTGTGAGTCCTTGAGTTCAGCCAGGACGACTCCAGAGTGGGAGGAGTTTGGTTAAAGTGAAACTCAACCTCTTACAGTATAATGCATTGACCTTTTCTCTGGGTTTCCTCTTAGTGTGCCAGAAGGCCCAGCTTAGTGCAGATCAGCTTCTGAGCACCAGAGTGGGTTGCTTCTCTGAGCACAGGCTATTCCAGTGCCACGGAGCAGGATGCTTCTGTGGTTAAAGCCAGTGAGCCCCGAGGGCTGAGGTACCTGACCTGTGGCTTGTTTTCTTTCAGCTTATAAAACTGTGTCGGGTGTGAATGGACCTCTGGTTATCTTGGATCAAGTTAAGGTAAAGATTCAGATTCTTAAAGAATGCAGCTTTTTCAGGGAGAGTTTACAGGAAGAGCCCTAACAGGTTAAAACCAGGCTGTTGTAAACCCATGAGATCACTGAGGCCTTCTGACCCAGCGTCTGCCTCTGGCTGAGCTAAAGGAGAATGTGCCAGTTACTGTAGAGCCCAGGAGGGTTGTCCCTGTCCTGGAGAGGGAAAGTTGTTGGGGCACAGAAAGGAAACAGTGTTTCAATTCAGCAATATCCCCAAAATGTTGTCTAAACATGAAAGCAGAAACACACCTATTTGCTTTGTTCTTGACCTTTGTGTTGTCAAAGCATAAGGGCCAGGGAACTGCAGGCAGTTCCTCTTCAAGTTCCCAGGCAGTCACTGGTGCAAGCAGCTGGAGCTGTGTGCAGGCAAAAGCCAGTGCTGTCTTCTCACTGCCAGGTGCTGCATCGTGGCTTTGCATTAGTGCTTCAGAGCAGGTTCTGTTGGGTCTCTGTGCAGCTGCAGCTCTGAGCAAGTGAGCTGTGGGCCCTGAAGAAATGGCTTTAGCCTGATACGTTTCATTTGCCTTGGAA
This sequence comes from Colius striatus, assembly GCF_028858725.1. Lineage (NCBI taxonomy): Eukaryota > Metazoa > Chordata > Aves > Coliiformes > Coliidae > Colius > Colius striatus. The sequence continues at coordinate 3,282,600 of NC_084785.1, forward strand.
TGAGTTTTGTTCTGAAGATAAAATTACTTTACACACAATTGAGCAGCTGCCAGGCTTAGGGACTGCTGGAAACTGATCACTTCTCATGGGGGTTGCTCTGGGTTTCTGATGCTTTCCACCATCTCTCGTGCTCGTCTCCAGTTCCCTCGGTACGCAGAGATCGTCCACTTGACCCTTCCTGATGGCACAAGAAGAAGTGGGCAGGTCCTGGAAGTCAGTGGCTCCAAAGCTGTGGTTCAGGTATGACCAGGGACAGGAGGGTCTCTTGTTGCAACAAGAAGTGTTTTATTAAACCTGTCTGAGCCACATCAGATCTGTCTTGTGGTGTGTTCCTTTGGTCCTGTAGAAAGTACATCACCAACTTATGCCAAGTGCAAGGGGTGTGAATAACTTCAGAAGGGTGAAAGCTGCAGTACAGTGACACTCTGTGTGTCCCCCCCAGATTTCTTTGCTGCTAGATGAAAGGAATTACTGCAATGTAGTTGTGCAGTATCAGATTCAAGATCCACTCCCCTGCTCTGTGGCTGCAGGTGTTTCTTCTGAGCAGCTGTTTCTTGTTAATATTCATTCTTATCTGAAGAACTTTACCCTGTTGGCAAAGGGAGATGCTTGAGATCAAAGGAGTGGCGCTGGGTTTGGTGGCTGGGGCTGGATCTTGCAGACAGCGAGGTTCCATGTGACGCTTTGTTCCATTGAGCTGGAGCCTGTGTCTGCTGAGGGCTCTTTGCTGCTCTGCCCTGTGCCTGATCCGGCTCTCAAGCTGTGCAGTGCAATTCCAGCCTGTCTTTTGTAAAGCACAACACTTACTGCTTTTCATGTGGTGTTTTTTCTGGTGTATTTGCAGGTGTTTGAAGGAACTTCGGGTATTGATGCCAAGAAGACGTCCTGTGAGTTCACCGGGGACATCCTCCGAACCCCTGTCTCTGAGGACATGCTGGGTAAGGACTTGCCTCTTGCTTTGAAGAATGAGCAGACTTACCACATGATAACTTATTCTCACAGTAATTGACATTTTGCTTTTACTGCTGTTTCTTGTAGGCAGAGTATTTAATGGATCAGGGAAACCTATAGACAGAGGCCCCATTGTGTTGGCTGAGGATTTCCTTGACATAATGGGTATGTTAATCCATTTCTGAGTTGAAGACAAACCTGGTGTTTCTGATTTGGGTGCTGATTTGATGTGGTTTTTGAACATGGGATCTAACTGTTAAGGGGAGTTGAATCTTACATTTTTAAATACATGTACGGCACCAAACTCGAGTTCACTCAAGTGCAGGAGGATGAGGCAGCAGAAAACAACTGTTTCAGCCACACTTGGAAGCTGTTCTTTGAAGTGTTTGTAGACTGTTTTAAATACACAGCCTGCAAAGATAAAAAGCTGGTAACCTGAAAGCAGTGTTACCATTCATGTGACCATGGAATGCCAGAGTCTTGGGATCTGCAAAAGGCTCAGGGTTTGACCAGGCTTAACACTGGGAGTTGCATCTTTTGACTTGAGCCTCAGATCAGTGCTCAAGGTCAGTGGTAGTCTGATCAAACATGTACATGGGGTAATACATGTTCTCTTAAACATAACAGGCCAGCCAATCAACCCCCAGTGTCGTATCTACCCAGAAGAAATGATTCAGACTGGCATTTCTGCTATAGATGGTATGAACAGTATTGCCAGGGGGCAGAAGATCCCCATATTCTCAGCTGCTGGCTTGCCCCACAATGAGGTGAGTGCTCAAAGCTGCTCTCTAAACAGTTAGTGGCTTGGATTGCCCTGGGCTTAAAGGGTAAACTAAGTTAACTTCTGCTCTGTGTAGCAGCATCCAATACACAGCTGGACTGAAGTGTTTTCTCCTTAGATTGCAGCTCAGATCTGTCGCCAAGCTGGCTTGGTGAAGAAATCCAAGGATGTGATGGACTACAGTGAGGAAAACTTTGCCATTGTGTTTGCTGCTATGGGGGTAAGTCACTGTTACTGGAGGAAAATGATGCTCAGGAAAGAGCTGAGCCACTGCTGAGAACAGCTGAAGTGCTTTAAAGTGGGTCTGACATACGTGACCAAAGAGTGTGAATCTTGGCTGTCTGAATGGCTGAACATCCCAGGTGGCCTCAAGTACTGTGACAGTGTCTGGTCAGGATAAAAGAGTCTTAAAGTCACTAGCCTGGATTTGTAGAAGGAATGTAGGAGAGTCTTCATGACAGAGAGCTTTGCTTATGGGTGATGAACCAAGTGTTTAGACCTTAACAAATGTGGTAACCTAAAGTCTGTCCTGGAGCTGATGCCGTAATGTTGTGATTCAGGTGAACATGGAAACTGCTCGGTTCTTCAAGTCAGACTTTGAGGAAAACGGGTCCATGGACAATGTGTGTCTGTTCCTGAATTTGGCCAATGATCCAACGTAAGTAGCTGTTCCACCCTGTTAGTGGGGAAGGAGCTGTGAAGAACAAGTGAACTGGGAGCTGGAGCCTCGCTGGTGTCCTGCCAGGTGTTGCTTCACGTTGACATTTATTGCAGCAGAGCTGAATAGGAGATGCTGCTGCTCCAGCTGGTGCTTGTAGCAGATTCTCAGAGGGTTTGAAGGTACTTGTACCTTGCAGTCGCCCTTCAGCCTTAAAGCCCTTGTGCTGCTGTTCTGTTTCAGCATTGAACGCATCATCACCCCTCGCCTGGCTCTCACAACAGCAGAGTTCCTGGCATACCAGTGTGAGAAGCATGTGCTGGTCATCCTGACAGACATGAGCTCCTACGCTGAAGCTCTGCGAGAGGTCTGTGTGGTAACTGGTGTGCTGGCTGCTGGCAGAGACGGTTTGCACCAGGCAGTGGGAATGTGGGCTTCTGCTCAAGCTGTTACCATCAATGCTCATTACAGTGTTCTTAAATAGCCACTGAGGCTTTTAGTTATTCACTGGTTGCCCAGGATTATGTTTGGCAGCCAAACAGCTCTTGCTTCTGTGATAGCTGAACTTCTTTAGCTGGTGGCATTCGGCAGTTTGATATTGCAGCTGTTGATTTTTCTGTTTGCACCTCATCTTGTTGTGGTGATTCTTCTCTTGTTGGGGGTTGTGTGGCTCTATTTGGGTGTCCCCAGCAGGAATAGACACTTGTAAGTCCCTAGTGTAGCTTGCTTAGGGGAGGCAGCAGCTCGTGTGAGTGATCTGACCTCTTGGCAACGTGTTTCTGAACTGCCCAGGTCTCAGCAGCTCGGGAGGAGGTGCCTGGCCGTCGTGGCTTCCCAGGCTACATGTACACAGACTTGGCGACTATCTATGAGCGGGCTGGGCGTGTGGAAGGCAGGAATGGGTCCATTACTCAGATCCCTATTCTCACCATGCCCAATGATGGTGAGTTATGTTCAAGTATTTTTGATGAACAGCACGTTAAGGGGCTCCTTTAGAGCCACCTGCCTTATTGTGGACACACAGCAAGGTCTGTCCCTCGGCAGCCAAAGGCTGCCACAGCAGTGCTGGCATGGGTATGAAAGCTCTGAAAACCAGACAACCATCATTTTTTCCACAGATATTACTCATCCTATCCCTGACTTGACTGGATACATCACTGAGGGACAAATCTACGTGGACAGGCAGCTGCATAACAGACAGGTGTGTGCCACAGCGGGCAGAGCACAGTGAGCTCTGTGCCTTTTGAGGTATTAATGCTCAAATGCTTGTGTGTCTTTTTTTCCTCTCCAGATTTACCCACCCATTAATGTCCTGCCCTCCTTGTCTCGACTGATGAAGTCAGCTATTGGGGAGGGTATGACCAGGAAGGATCACGCAGATGTGTCCAACCAACTGGTACGCAAACGCCTCTCACGAGACGCGTTTCAGACACACCTTTGACTGAACAGCCTGTGAAGGGCATAACCAGTCACAACCCAGAGCGCTCCTGGGGCTGCTGTAAAGCACTGAGAGTTAGTGAGACCCTTTGGGTGTGAGCAGGAGTTGTGTGGGGGATGAGGGTGAGCAGTTGTGTTGCTGTCCCTTGCAGTACGCCTGCTACGCCATCGGCAAGGACGTGCAGGCCATGAAGGCGGTGGTTGGGGAGGAAGCTCTTACCTCAGATGATCTCCTTTACCTGGAGTTCCTGCAGAAGTTTGAGAAGAACTTCATTGCTCAGGGTAAGTGTCAGTTTGAAGAACAGCCTTTGCAGGGCTGCCTGGTGCTGAGGCACTCACCTGTGGCTGCCTCCGCAGGTCCTTACGAGAACCGCACAGTTTACGAGACCTTGGACATCGGGTGGCAGCTCCTGAGAATCTTCCCCAAGGAGATGTTGAAGAGAATCCCCCAGACAACACTGGCTGAGTTCTACCCTCGTGATTCGACTGCAAAACACTAGCCACAGCTTCATCTCCCAAACTCCTTGCTCTGTGAAATGCTGTTTGTTTCTTTTTTCCATGTGTTGGTGTTTACTTGTCACCCTTACAATTAAACCCAAGAGTAGGTGACGTTGTGCCAGTGTTCCAGTGTACACTGATACCAGTCTTTAAAATATCCCTTCTTCCAAAGCCTGGATCTTGAGGAGGATCGTTAGGGCAGCTCTCAGACGTGCAATAGCTATCACTGAGCATGTGTGTGGAACTGGACCTTCTGTAGACATTCCAAGGGGATGTCTGAGGATTACCCAAGATGGCAGAACTTTTACTTTCAAACCAGGAGCATATGGGTTAGAAAACACAAAAGAGCAAATGTGACTTCTTTTGTCCAAAGCATCTGCTCAGGCTGCTGCAGGACAGATGGCAGCCCCTGTGCCTGAGGAGCAGGCTGAGGTGTGGAAAGCACAGTGCAGGACAACGTACCCTCCTGGAAAATGCAAGCCACTGCTTTTTAACTTGAGATGGCTTAAGGTTCTTGAGGATAGGCACAACTGAGGACACTAGTGAGCACACTTGGTGCTTCTCCACTTGCCAGAGGTCACAGGCCAGTGAGTTGCTACCTGAAGGTGGTGTGATAAGGCTTAATTGCTGAATGGAAGGTTTTAAATTGAAGCTTGCACAGTAAGTTTCCTTTTTAGTCTTGGCCCTTTTTCTTCTGGAAATGCCAGAGACCAAACAGCTAAAGCCTGCTGAGACCAGTAGTGTCCCAGGGGCAGAGCTGTGGGTAGTTCCAGGCTTCGTGCTGCTACTGAGGGGGATCCTAGGAGCTGTGAAGAGCGTCTCACAGCACAGTCCTGCTGGGAGGTGAGCTTGGAGGGCCTGTCCTGTCCTGTCCCGAGCAGTGTGCCAGGAGACAGCACTTAGATGTGAATGGATATTTTGAATTCTGCTATGAGCATGCTCCAGGTGGCACTGGGCCCTGAGGGGTGTGAGGAGCTGCTGTGCTTTGCACTCCACGCACAGCTGTGGCTGGCCAGGGCTGCTCAGCATCCCCAAGCGCTGCAGGTTGGCTGCTCAGTTAGTGTGGGCTTTGCCAGGGGGTTAGAGGAGGCTCTGAGCCCGGTGCTGGCAACTTGCTTGCTTGCTTTATCTCCAGGCTTAGTGTAGTGTAAGCTCTGGTCTAGCTAACCAAAGCATGTTGCACCTCTCGGAGCGCCTCCAGCGCGTGTCTGGGAAGGTGCTGATGTGACTCAGTGGCAGTGAGCTCATTCCAGCTTTCCCCAGCGTCTCTGATGTGCAGTTCTCTCTAGTTTGTTCTGTGTTCTCTGTAACTTGGATGCAACAGCAACTTTTTTTTTTCAGTGCATTCCACCCTAAAGCTGTGTCAAGTCTTTTTCTTGAGGTGGGGATGGGAGGTTGGAAGTGTTGGCATGAGAATACTTTAATGTAGAGGATATCTAAATAAATTAAATATTAAAAGTGTTGAACAAAACAAGCTTCTGTGGTTGAAAACAACTTCAGGTCTTTCTCAGCAGTGGCTGAGACATCCTCTGCCACCAGGGATCGTGTTTGTGGGAAGAGGGAGGTGTCTAAAGGTGAGGGGGTACCTCAGGAAGGTTTATTGGGGAATTTTCTGCAGATAGCCTGAGGTGTGACTGCTGAAGTTCCTGGTGTGGCCTCTCAGTGAATTAACTGCTGGAGGAGTTTCCCCAGTGGGAGATGGGGGAAATGAGACCCAGATTCTCCCGACACACTCAAGGGTGGGGGGTGAACCCCAGCACACCTTCCTCCGCTCAACAACGTGCACATCAAAACCAGTCAGAGGGAAGAAAGCACCTTCCCTTTCTGCTGATGCTGCTCCTCACCTTCAAAGAATTGTGCCCTGATGTGCTGAGCTGCACTGACACCAGCCCCAGCGTTTGTTCTGCCTGGTGAAAGCCTGAGGCTCCAGCCTTCTATTAAATGTTGTGCTCTGATATAATTGGAGCTGTTTCTTGTACAGAAGTACAAGTCCTTGAGGTAGTAGAGACGTTAGCTCATTTTTCAACTCATTTAAATGTCCAAGCTGATTCCTGCAGTTTTGTTTTTCACCAGGAGAGACACTAAGTCAGGAATCCCATGTCCTCAGTGTTAACAGTGGCTGTGATTGTCCTGCAGAGGAGAATATAGTAAGCTAAAGCCATGTCTGAGGGCTTATAAGTGGGGGTTAAGTGCTTTTTCTCTACCCATTTATGCTCTCAGTTACAGTGTCTTGAGGGAGAACCTGTGGTGAGGGCACAGGGTGACTTCTTGAGCAGAGGGCAGTGGTGCAGGGTTTGGAAACACAACTCAGGAGAAATTCCAAAGTCCATTGAGTTCCTGAAATCCTTCAGCAGGTGAGAGGTTTGAGGACAAAGTTTGAGCAAACATTCCCGAGGCTGTGTGGATGACACTAAACACGCCTCTGTGTGTGGGGGGGACACTGAACACCGTCTCCCGAGGAGCAGCTCTCCAGCAGGAAACAGCCTGAGCTCAGCACAGGGCCCTGCACAAGAGGAAGGACAAAAATAGCTTCAGGTTGCACCATCCCAGTCCTGGTTGCAGGCTGGGGCTTGCAGCACAGCTATTGCAGCTCTGAGCTGAAAGCATTGCTCTCTGCCAGGAAAATGGGGTGGGAAAGCAAAGGAGCACTCGGTGCTGGGAGGAAGGGGTGTCCTCCAGCCTGGCACTGGGGTGTCCCTGGGGCGCCCCTCAGCCTGGCATCGGGCCATGAGCCGCCGCGGCCGTGCCCGGGGCTGCAGCTCCCGCCGCGGCGCTCAGCGGGTGCTGAGCAACAGCCCCGCGTTTGCCGTCAGGAGACAGCAGGTACCGCGCTAAACGGGACGTGCTGATCCCGCAGCTGCTGCCTCCGTGCATTTACACACTGGGGGGAGGGGGGTGTTCTTTTCTCTCTTTTTTTTGGTAGTGACTAATGAGGGCTGCCTGGGGGTCCGATCCCCCTTCGCCAACCGATGTCAGCCGGGCCGGTCCCCACACGCCAGCTGTCTGCTGCTCGGGAGGGGAGGGGGCGAACATTGGCCGCATTTCCCTCGCCTGCCCCTTGGGTTTTCGGCTGGGGCTGGCAGATGTAAGGCCGGGGAGCAGGCTGGTGCCGAGAGCTGCCGCAGATGATTTGCACATCAAAAGCAGCTTTGCCTGCGACCCCCTACCACCCTGTGAGCGCGAGGTGGCTCGATTTAATTGCTCTTTCAAAGGCGGCCCTGGTCGTGTCTCTGCTGAGATATTGGGTCTGACTCTGACCCTCCGTAGCCAGAAATTGATGCGGTGGCACCGGGGTGTTAAAAGAAGATGCAAATCAGCTTTTCTCTGTCTTGAAGCTTATTTGCATCTGCTGATTAGCTCGGTGGCTAATTCAAGCTCCTTCTGTTGGCGACGGTTGGTGCTCGGGCAGCTGGGGCAGAGCAAAGCCAAAGCACCGGTGGAAAACACGCACAACCTGGTGCTGCTGCTCCTGATTTACCCCTCCAGCACCTGAGCTGTGCCCCCTGTGCCCAAACGCTTCCTCAGCCCAGGAGCAGGGCTCAGAGCCCTTCCTGTGGGGGAACACAGCCTTTTCTCATCAGCAGCTTCATTAGGGTTTTGATGGGAAAGGGGTGGGACCTTCACCTGCTCTAAAGCAAGAAACAGAGAAGGGCCCTAGGGTTGGATTTTTTGGCTTCTTATCTTGGGTATTGCCTAGAAGCCGTGTATGTGCCCTCAGGGATGCTGCCCTTGCTCCTGGACCTGCCCTGTCCTCCTCAACCCTGGTGAGTCTGCCTTTGCTGCATTTTGGTTGTGACCTCTCTGAGACAGGAATGTCCCTGGGACAGCAGCTGCCTTGGGGGTCTCCTTCCTGCTCCCCTGATCCACTCAGACCCACGGACAAACCTGGGAAGGGCTCAACCGAGGGCAGCACCCCACAGCTGGGGCAGGTGATGTTTGGAGGTGACTTGTAACAGAAGGTGCTGTGCAGGAGAAAGAGCCTTTGCACGTGGTTTTCTGTCTCCTTCCTCCTCGGTAGTTTTCAAAGGCTCTAAAAATAAACTTCCCTCACGCCTCAGGCAGCGTGAGCAAAGCCAAAGCTTCCCTGGAAAGCATCTGCAGGAGCTGGGTGCCAGGGCTGGGTGCCCTTTCAGGGGCACAGAGCAGCCTGTGCATGGCTTGGGCCCTCCACCCTGCCCTACGGTGGAGCAGGAACCCAGTGGAAAGTGCCAGACAAGTCAGGGTGAATGTTTTCTGCAGTTGGAGTGTCTCCCCGTGTTTTCTGCCCCCCCTCAACCTCCTCCTTTACCTCCTCCCACGCTGCTTAGGCCGGTGAAACTGCACTGTGTGAACAGACTCCCAGTCAATCAGTTTGGGGGCAAAACAGCTTAAATAGTCAAAACAAGTCCTTGATTTTGTTGTTTCCACTGTATCTGTCCCTTTGTAATTGTTTTCTCTGGCTCCCCGCAGGACAGGCATCTCCCCTCCCTGGGGACGGCGGGTGGGGGAGTGGGGCTGTGTGAGATGGGGATGTAGAAGGGTCTCAGAGCCTGTGGGACCAGGTGGATTATCTCCTCTCCTCTCCGTGTGCCGGCAGCTTCTCTGTGGCAGCTGCAGAGCGGAGATAACGCGGCTCCCCGTGTGCCAGCGCTGGGGGCTGGACGAACGCGGCCGGGGGGAGCAGGGGGTGCTGTGACAAAGGGGCTGGGGGGCGATGCGGCATCCCCATGTGAGAGCCCTCCCCCTTCCCCCCAGCCTGGGCAGGACCCAAAGCCCAGGGAGGGTTTACAAAATTTATTTATAAATAAAAACATAAAATTACCAATAGTTTACATCGGTCACCAGAAAGAACATCCAAAAACCTGCAGAAAAATAATTCTATGTACAGAGGGAGCCCGTGGGATTGGGGGTGGGGGGGAGGCTGCAGCTCCCCTGGCGACCCCCGCGACGCGACGGGGGCACACAGCATTGTGCAAAGGCAGCTGGGCACGGCTCAGCTCGGCTCGGCTTGGCTCGGCTCTGGGCACGGCTCGGCTCCGGGCAGCGCTGGCGGGGAGGGGCTGGCGGCACGGGGATACAGCGACAGGGGGCACGGGCATTGCCTCGCCGGGGGCTGTGGGACAGGGCAGGTGGGGAGGGCTCTGCGCCCCTCAGCACCCGCCGCATTGGGCCCCGTGTCCGTGGGCTGTGCGGGGGGTGAGGAGCCTGGGGTGCAGGGCTATGGCTTGGATGATGCAGGAGATCCCTTCAGGCCTCGGGGGCTGGGTGCTGCCCTTCAGCTTCTGCTCTTCTCTGCAGGACATCCTTCGGCAGGTGTGGGCAAAGGCTGTGTGGCCCAGCGTGGCCCTGACCTACAGCCGCAGGACTGGGACTGGGGTTTGAGGTTGGCTTTTCTCCAGTGGCCCATGGCTACGGACTGGCTTGTGCCGTGATGGCACCGGGACCGGTGGGATGGCACGTGGCAGAGGCTGGGGGCAGGTGCAGAAGGCACAGACTGGTTCCTGTGTGTTGCCTTTACAGGCAGGCTGGAGCTGGGGAAAGGATGCTGAATTCTGCTGCTTGTGCACAGCTTGGAGCCCTTGGCCAAATTTGCAGCAAGGGATCGTGCAAAGAACCCACTCACAGCCCTGGGATGGGGCTTCCCAGGCTGGTGCCCAGCTTGTTAGTGGGTAAACAAACATTGCAGTGAAAATACTGTTGCACTGGCACAAAGTGGTCCTGCCTGCAGACCTCCACCCTGGCAAGCTGGATGCCGGCTGGTTCCCTCCTGTGCCAGCCTGGGGAGGATAGGAGCCACTGCTGGTGATGTGCTCAGAGCCCTGATCCACTCGCTGCTGGCAGGAGCAGGTTTTAAGAGCTGGGGTAGAAAACACACTGAGAGGTTGTTTTGGGGTCCTGTTGATGGGATCCTGTGTTATGTGAGGGCACAGGAGGAGATAAGGCAGCCGCGGTTCCCGAGAGGGACGGTCACCACGAGCATGTGAGAGCATGTGGGGCAAACACAACTGATTTCCCCTCAGTTCCTCAGGTCAAGATGTGGCTTGGAATTTTCTGTTAACTCTTAAATCAGGTGACTATCTGGCAGCTGCAGAGAAGGGACAGAGTGCTTGTCTGTGGGAGTGGGGAGCGCTGGGCAGCCATGGCCGTGCAGGGATGTGCCCAAGGCTGGTGCAGGTGGGCTGTGCTCCTTAGTGAAAGGGGTTGGTTGTAACGAGGTGAGGGGCTGTGTGTGGGGAGGGTCCTTCCTGAGGCACTACAGCAGCCAAAGGACAGGAAAAGTAGATATGCAGCCTGTGCTGGTGGAGGGAGGAGGCTCCTTGGTCCCACGGCGACCGGAGGAAGGTTCAAGGGGTGAGAGCAGCGCGGTGCTTCCTCCAGGCTGCGGGCAGGGAGCAGATGGAAACGTGCCACGGCCTCTTGAAGGTGGTGGGAAGGGCTGTAGTGTCCCCATCTCCAGAGCTGTGCCAGCACACGATCCCTCCAAGCCTGGAGCAGAAGGTCCCCTGGGAGTCTTGCATCATCTCGTTACCTGACGGGAGATTGTTTTCTGAAGTCCTGTTCCCTGCCTGTCCCCAGCTTCAGCCCTACGAGGGGGCAGGAGGGCTGTGGAGTGGGGTGAGGGGGAGCTGCTGGCACGTCACCATTGGCACAAGTTGCTTCTTCACGTGTGTAACACGACAGGCAGCGGAGGCACCGCCGCAGGGAGGGGGGACAGGAGGGCTGGCGAGCTGCCCGGGCCACCAGCCCTGACAATAAATACATGGCTCATGTGAACTGTACAAGGCGCAGGCTGAGCTGCGGGGCAGCGCTTCTCACCTGGGAGAGGTGCCCACCCTGTCCCCGAGCTGCAAGGAGAAGGCAGCCCTGGCTCAGATCTCGGTGGCGATGATGTCCTCGTAGGGGACGTCAGCGCCGGGTATGTCCAGCTCGATGGGCTCCTTGCCGTCCTCCCCTGCAGCCAGCTGCTGCAGCATCTTCTCCAGGTTCTGGTTCCTCTTGTACATGTGCAGGTAGCTTTGCTGCAGCTGCTTCTGGTAGTGAATCACCTTCTCCTTCTCCTCCTTCCACGTCTGCCGCTCGTGCTGGAAGCTGGAGGTCATCTGCTCGTTGTTGTCCCGCTCAGCCTTCAGCTCTGCCCTCAGCCTCTCCAGCTCTCCCTGCAGGGCCTGAGCGTCGTCCCCTGCAGCACAGGGTCTCGTCACCTCCCGGGCGTCGCTCAGCTGCTCCTTCAGGACGGCGAGCTCCGTGCGCAGGTCCACGATCTCCTGCTCCAGCAGGTTCACCTTCTCCCTCAGCAGCTCTGACTCGTTCTTCTTGCGCTGGAGCTCGTTCTCACACACCTCCAGCTCCATGGCTTTGGTGCGCAGGGAACCCTCCAGGTCCTGAGTCTTCATCTCCAGCCCTTCCATCTTCACCCTCAGCTCCTTCAGCTGCGCCTTCAGGCTGAGGATCTCGGCAGTCTTGGTGTTGAGCTCTGTCTGGGACTCCTTCAGCTGCTGCTTCAGGAGGGAGATCTCTCCCGACTTCTGGCACACCTGTGGGGAGGGATTGGCACAGGAGTTAGGGCTGTGCCTCACAGAAAGCCCACGGCACCCTGTGCCAGCCACCCTGGGCACAGATAGGGTTTGGCATGGGGAGACCCTGGCCATGAAACCCCATCTAAGGAGATGCCCCAGCACTGGGACCAGTGCTCTGGGCTCTCAGTGGGGCTGGAGGGTTTGAGGGAGCTGGTACCCCTCAGCTGAGGTGTGGAAATGGAAGGTGTCAGGAGGTGCTCATGGCTCAATACCCTGACCAACACTTTTGCTTGTGTCAGTTAAACTTGCTGAGCTTGTTTCGCAAGCAGACACCCAAGTGCACCTCACAGTCACAGCTGGAGCAAGGCACGTAAATCCCACAGAGGCCCAAAGTGGGACTGGAACAGCCAGTCCCAGAGCCAGTGGTCAGGGCTTGGCCATCCAGCAGCTGCCACTGCAGTGGGAACAGCCTGGAAGAGTGGCTCAAAACCTCCACAAACTACAGCTGCTGGAAGCACCGTGAGAAATCCCTGCCTGTGGGGAGCCAAGGTGAGAGCTGTGCTCCCCACGGCACAGGGGGAGCAGCTTGTCCCTGTGCAGCCGAATGTCCAGCAGTTTAATGGTCTGTGTTCAGCCATCCCCCATCACTGAGGAAATTCAGCTGAAGCAGAGTGGAAGGTTTTATTGCTCTCTAATAAATGAGCCAAAATAGCGCCTGTTTACATGGGGGAAGGCAGCTTTACTCCTACTTGGGGGAAGGCAGCCTGAGACACCCTGTGCTGGAGGCTGGAAATGCAAAGTTATCCTAAGGACTGAGATTATGTGTCAGTTGCTTCCCCCTGTGAAATGCTGAGGGTTAAGAGGGGCAGTGACTCAGCTGTAACTTACACAGCCCTCGTGTGACAGGCTGTGGCTCCCTCCAGCTCTGGCACCTCTCTCCCCCAGCCTGGGCTTGGTGTGTGCCCCAGCTGCTCGGCTCAGCCCCTGAAGCTGAACATGGAGGTGGAAAAGGAGAAGTGGGTGGTTTGTTGCTGGTGCTGGAGCTGCCGCCTTCCACACACACTTTGCTTTCTGATGTCTCTTGGTGCTCCTGTGCCACTTACCTCCCACTGGGTCTCCTCCAGTGCCGGGGCAAAGCTGGTCTTCTCCTTCTCATAGGACCTCAGCTTGGTCTCCAGCAGATTTTGCTCTTTCATGAGGTTCTCCAGCTCTTCCCGGAGCTGCTTCTTCTCCTGCTGCAGCTGAAACACCTGGAGGTGAAGGACCTGCTGCGTGCGCTGCGTTTTCTGCGAGGTTTGTTTGAGCTTGCTGTTGCATTTCTGCTTGAGGCCCTCCAGCTCTTCCTTGCAGCGCCGCTGCTTCTCCTCATAAGCCTGACAGGAGCTGACTTCCTTCTCCTCGAAGCTCGACTGAAGCTCCTGTAGCTCTCCCTCCCTCTCCAGCAGCTTCTGCTCCAGCTCCTGGATGGTGGACTCATCTGTGGAGATGGGCGACCGGATGCAAGCGGCCTTCTCGGCAGCGTGGTGGTGGTGGGGGGCTTTGCCAGGGTTCAGGATCTTGTTGCCTCCGTCAGAGAAGGACATGGCTTTGAGGCTCATCATGTTGCTGTCCTGGATGATGGCACACTGCAGGATGTTGTGGGCTGAGCCCCCGAAGCGGCTGATGGGTCCCATGGGCGTGACGAGGGGCTCGAGCTGGTAACTGCTGCTGGTGCTGTGTGTGGGGAGGCTGGACATGGAGTTCCTGCCGGAGTCAGACAGGCCCCCCGAGCACCGGGGCCGCAGCTCCTGCTCCTTGGCTTTGTCTGGGGGGTGCAGCTGCTGGGAGAGGTGCCCCCCGTTCTCCGGGGAGGAGTGGAGGATGGCGCCGGCACGAGGCAGCACCGGCTTGAAGGCGGTTGGTCGTGCAGACGGCTTCTCTGTGCCCTGGGGAGAGAAGCAGAGCCCGTCAGCACAGGATGAACCCACCTCACCTGTTCTCCTCCGTCCCCAAGGATGAGACCCCCGCGGTGGGGACAGCTGGAGTCTCCGTCAAGGGCCAAAAGCTCGGGAGGATACCGATGGTTAAAACTGCCTCAGCTGGGAGGCAAACAGCACATTTGGAAGTGAAAGGACACAGATCACGAGGCTGCTCCAAACCCCGGAGAGCAGAGGGTGGCTGGGTGCCCTCAGCATCCCCCTGCTGCCCTCTCCTCCCGCTGCCCCAGCACAAACTGTCCTCTCTGAGCCTTCTCGCAGCCCAGGACAGCCCTGCAGCGGGACCCGTGGACGCCCCTTACGCCCCCCACACGTCTGGGGCCGCCGTCTCCGTTACTGACCGCTTCCAGCTGACCGGGGAAGGGCATCAGCTTCTGCGGCGTGGGCACCGCGAAGTCGCCGCTGCTGGCCCCGGGCTGGCCGCACAGCTCCCCGCCGACCAGCGCCGGGTACTCACGGTGGGGGCCGTGCGACTTCTGGCTGACCTTGATGTAGAAGAAATCCTCATTCTTGCTGCTCTTGGAGCCGGACTTGTGGCCAGAGTCCTGGGAGAAGCCGAAGCGGAGCAGCCCGTCCGAGTACCTGTTGAGCTTTTTCAGGTGTGAGGACTTGCGGAGCTTGTACTGGGAAGCCCGGCAGTGCTTGCTGTGGAAGCCGTGGCCGGAGATGAGGCTGCTGACGCTGCCCATGCTGGGGAGGGCTCGGGGCTGCGGGCACAGGCTGCTGCTGCGATCATAGCAAAGCCCTGGCTGTGCCTGGGGAGGCAAAGAGAGCGGGTGAGGCTGGGGGCTCGGGGGCAGGCGCGGTGCCCACCACACAGACACTGCAAACACACGGCTGGGGACAGGCTGGCGTTGGCTCGTGAGGGGCTCTGTGCAAAGGGGCTGTGCGCTTCCCTGTGTGCCCAGGGATGGGTCAGTGTGTGCTGTTTGTGCAGATGGGACGGTTGGTCCTTGGGAACATGCAAAGGGAGAGGGATGCTCTTCCCCATCCCTCCGCAGAAGCCCCATGTGCAGGAGGGCAGGGGATGAGGAAGGCAGGTTAGAGCAGGGCTTTCCCTGCGCCTGGAGATGGCTCCAGGAGCCTCTTGAGCTGCCTGTGTGCCCCAGCCTGGCTGCTGGCAGAGCTTCCAGACGACTGGGCGCATCCTGCCTCGTGCTCAGGGGCTCATCAGGAGCTGCCCAGCACCCTGCACCTGGATGAGGCCAGGAGGGCTGTGAGAGCCTCTAAAAATGAGGAGAGCAGCAAAGGGGTTTGTAGGGATTTTTAGGTGCCTAATAGGCACTAATCTCAACAAGCCCCGACGCCTCCTGCTTGTTCCGTGCCAGATGGATCCCGTCTGCTGACAGCTGCCTCAGCACCACCAGCTCAGCCACAACCTCTCCTGCGTCAGTTCTCTCCAATTTCCAGTGCTCCTCTTAACCTACCTGAAAAGGGATGCTGTGAGATTTAATTATGCTTAATGTCTGTGCAGCACTTCAGAAGAGGAGAGGCGTTCTGTGTGTGCTAAGTGTTGTGATTAGGGTTCAGAGGTATGCAGGGCCCTGCATTCATTCCCTTTGTTATGGAGGGAGGAAAAAATGGAAGATAAAATCCAGGCTTCTGGTGGCCTTTGTGATGCCTGGCTCCCCGTGTCAGAGCTATAATGGAAATGCACCTTCCATCTAGATAATTAAAGGGTGAGGTGGGGAGAAGGGGGAAGAGCTGCTCGTAGGCAGAAGTTAGTGCATAATCACCATGAGCTAAATCCCAGTTGCACGGGATGATGAGATGGGAAACATTTCTGCTCTCTGCTGTGTGCTCAAAGCTCCCACTCCCAGCAGCTCTGTGTGGTCCAGCTCTCCTCCAGAGCTGCCCCACACTGGGCTCACACCAGCAGTGATGATGTCCTGGGGGTAAAATATCATCTGATAGCAGGAAAGCATTCAAGGTTGGATGCTGGAAGGTGCAGGTTGGTGTGCCAGGGCATCCTGGCTGCCTCAGCCTCCAGACCCAGAGACTTGCTCCGTTATGTCCTGCCCTGTGCCTGCTCAGGTGCAGGCTCCACTGCACCCCACACAGGGTAACAGGAACCTGCGCTCAGACCTCAGCTCTATTTGTTGTGTTCTCCTCTGTGCCCTGAGGACCCAGATTGATTAAGTGTCAAAGAAAAGCCTCAGAAAGACAGAATATCCGCTTTAATCCTTAAATCCATTTTGGAGAGATTAAGAGAAGTAACTAAGAACCAAGGTCTGAACTGCTGCCTGGATGCTGATATGCTACAAGTGATCCATGGCTTTGGCTTCATTCAGTTGCACAGGGTGAGAGGCATCATGTGCGCAGAGGGGGAGGAATCGCTGCGGGGAGTGGGATGATGGGCATGGGAGGCTGTGTGCTCCCCACACCACACTGGTGTGTGTGCCTGCCGAGGAGGAAAGGCAGTGTCAGAGCAGCAAAGCTGCCAGCGACAGCATCCCTGGAGCGCTGGGAGCAGCCGCTGCGCCGACACGCGCCCATGGCACAGGCATCAGGGAGGGCTGGTGCCTCAAAGCACAGAGGTGCAGGATGCATGGACCTGGTGCTCTGAGGATGCCAGGCTCACTGTGCCCGTGGCCAGAGCCCAGGTACCCCTGGGACAGATGCACCCTTGTTTTTTTTAGGTGCTTGCAGAAGACAGGAGCAATGTGGGGAGGGAGAGCTGGGACTTTCCAGCCTCCTGGCAGGAGGCGTTTCAATCAATCCCAGCCCTCCTACACATGCCTGGGAGGGTTGGGCATGTCTTTCTTCTTCTTCTTCCCTCTTTCCATTAAAAAATGAACACTTTGAAAGCCGTGGAGGAGTTGGCATTCATGCAGAGAGAGAAAGGCTCTGGAGACAGCACAGCTGGAGCACACCAGGCAAGCACAGGGCACAGGCTTCTTCTCCAGCTTTGGGACACCTCTCAAAGGACAGACCAGGCTTGTTCCCACTCCTTGTTGAGCCTCTGGCACATGCTTGTGCCTTCTTCTGTGTCAAATCCAGTGACCATGTGGCTAAGGGGAGCCAGATTGCTTTGCTGAGACAAACAAAACCTAGCCATTATGTACAGAGAGATTTAGATGCAGGTATAGATATACTTTAAGGGGGTTCTGCATGCTTGGCAACAGCCACAGTTTGGTTGGGTTCAGCATATGGCAAAGTGTGAAAGGCAGGTGGAAAAAAAAAACCAGAAAACTAACGTGATTTGCCCCATCACTCACCAATGAATGAGGACAGAAAGCCAGAAAAGGCACAAGCCCTTCCCTCTCGCTCTGCTGCCTCCAGCAAATGAGCCTTTCAAAGCTCTTTTGTGGTGCTGTGGTGGGGAGGGGGCCGGGGCAACCAAGGCATGAGCCCTGTGTGGGTCAGACCCCCGGGATGGTGCTATGCCCAGGGGCAGCATCTGTGCTCCGTGAGCCTTTGAGGGGCTGTGGTGAGCTGAGGGCCTGGCAGTGGCTGGCTGTGGGACAGACCCCCAGTAAACCCCCAGCAGTGCGTGAATGGCATCCCAGCCCCATGGCAGCGGTGCCTACCCTGCAATGCACGGGGGAGAGCAGCTCTCCCCAGTGCCTCAATGGGCTGCAGGAATTTAATCTTATCTCCTTGCAGCACAGTTTCTTTGAAGCCTTCCCCTCTCCCTGGCAGAGTTTTTACAGGCAGTATCTTTCTCTGCCTTCCCCAGACAGGTCACTTTCGTAAGAGCCTTCTTTTCCTTCCCGGCTCTGCAGTTCCTCCCTCCCTGCTTATCCTGTTCTTCTCCCTTTGGTATGTGAATGCTTCCTTCTCCCCTGCACTCTCTCGCCTACTCTTTTTCCCTCTTGCATTATTATTCATCATTTCTGTGCAGATGCACCCACACATTTGGGTGTTTGTTGGGAGATGCAGAGATAATACAGAAGCAGCAGCAGCTGCCAAGAGCCTGGATCCAGGAGCAGACTCCTTCCTCTTTCCCTCGATGGCTGCCAGGTGATGTGTCCTTGCTTTACTCAGAGATTTGCATCTTTGTGACACCAGGAATGTGGCCCCAGGGGAAATGTGGACATTTACACTCAAGAGCCCTGCATGTGCTACCTGCACCATCTGGCTTAGGTTTTTAATTAAGAGAATGGCAGAGTGCAGCAATTCCGCTGGGCTGGATTTGGCACCTGCAATCAGAACCAGGTTCTGGACCCTCTGACCCCACAGGCTGACAGGCCCTGGGCTGATGAGACAAACCCTCCCCGGGCTGCCTGAGCAGCCTGTCCCTGCTCAGACACGGGAGCTCAGCCCGTTCTCCACGTGCCCAGCTGCAGCCAGGCTCTCCAGAACCTCCTCAGTTTGGTCTCCAAAGAAATGGCAGCAATAGGGTTTGGAGAGCCCCATCAGCAGAGCCACCCCCTCTCAGCCCTCCCCTAATCTTCCCCCTAATTGTGCTAATGAGGGTGAGTCCAGAGCCCGCCCCGGCAGCCGCCGGCCGGGTGCTGGGTTGTGGTGGGCCGCGACAAGGGCCCCTCACAGGGCTTTCATTCACTCCCCTCATTGTGCCCAGCTCATTCATTGGCATTCATTGGGATCGTTTTGATCTGGGAGTGAATTGAGTCGGGATTCACAAAGCACACACCATGTGTTCTGCCCTGATTTGCCATTAGTGAAGGGGGACACTCCAGATGAAGAATAACCAGCCTCAATTACATGTTACATCCACTCTAATAGCCCAGGAGTCCATCACACTTAATGTTATTTCAATGAACACTAAGAGAATTCACACCCACGGGCTGGTGCTTGTTAGAGGAGCCAGCAGTGGCTTTGGCAGCGATGCGGTGGCTTCGTGCCAGCGCAGCAGCCGCAGACTCTGCCCTGTCTCTGCCAGTGTCCCCTGGCAGCTGGGCTCTGACCAGTGTCCCTGCTGCAGGCCCTGGAGGTGAAGGTGCAAGTGCCTCACAGGGGTAAAAAAGGCCACCAAAGGCAAGCTGCAGCTGTTTGAAGCCCACGGGCAGCATCGAGCGCTGCCTCTTTGTGCCCAGCTCCTGCCACCCCTGTGCCACCCTTCCCAAAGTGAAGCTGAATTCAGCTCTGTAAAAAGCTGGAAAGAGCTGTGTATGCCTGTCTCCCATCCACCAAGCAATCCAGGCACCAATCCTGACAGGGATGAGTCAACAAGTGGCTTTACTGGGAGAGCAGGACGGAATCGTCCATGCGAGGGTGTAGGTGGCACTGAGGCGACTGGCTCGAGCTGTGTCTGGGGAATCCAGTCCTAGAGACAGAGGAATTTCTCGTATTAACAATGAATCACATTGGCAGAGCAAGTTTCAGAGGCCGTGGGCTCAGCACCCGCTGTGCTGCGCCTGCTTCCACAAGGTCTGGTCTCTCTGATGGGAGAGGACACCCGGGCTGGGAGAGGCTCCTGTCCCTGCCTGGGGACGACTGCTCGACCCGCACGAAGCAGCGTCCCCTGACTGCCCAGGGCTCTGCAGAGCCTGTTGCTTTCTCTTCAGCAAATGCTTATTGGGCAGCTAACCTGAGCACAAGCTCATAGCACCTGCAGACACGTGGGCTGGGAAAAGTGAGGTGTTGTTTTGTCTCCCCCTCCTCAGAGATGAGAAGTGAGAAGTGAGACAAACCTTGTGCTGGTGGCTGAAAGGCTGCGACCTCATCCAGCAGCTGGCTGTTCCCAGGAAAAAGCTGGTGTTTGGGAGGTCAGGAGATGAGCAAAGTGAGCCATGGTGGGCTGGGGCAGTGGAACTGATCCTTGAGCTTGGTAGTGATGGGGGAAAAAAACCTCACCTGGCTGAGCTGCTCCCCCCACCAGCACAGGCAGTGGTCAGCAGGGGGCCGGGGTCATCGCAAGGATGCTGTGCTGGGAAGCTGATGTTCCCTGGGCAGCCTGTGAGCATTGCTTGTGCCAACCCAGGTGAGATGGGGCTGTTTACAGAGCCAGTCCCTGACTCTGTGTGCAGAGCCACAGGGGGCTGCTGTGCCCAAACACCCCACCTTCCCCCTCACAGCTGCAGCTTGTATTAAATAGCTTCACAAGCAGCAAATCCCAACAGCATTAGCATCAGCTGGGAAAGATGGGCCTGGCCTCCCTGTGCCTGTCCCTGCTCTGACCTGGGGGCTGGAATGCTCCCAAGGTGTCCTGCCTGGGCTGGATGCAAGCACAGCAACAGCAGGGCAGTGTGGGAATATCACTGTGACCCTCCATGTTACTACCTCCTTGGCTTAAGTCTGTAGCTCTTCTTTGTGCTCCTCATGCCATTTATCTCCACAAGTAACCCTCAGTCCTACCTGTCATGTCCCCAGCTCTCCACTCAGCCCAGAACCCAAAGGCTTTCTCGCTGTTTTATGTTAAATGCGGATCCAGGACCCTCCAGGTCCCAGCATGCAGCGACACCCCACCTGTGCCACAGCTCCCCACAGCTCCAGCCCCGCTCCTGCCCGCTCGGCACGGGGATGTGGGAGCTCGAGGGTGACTCAGCAGCCCAGCACAGCACCCACATGAGTCACATCAGCCACGCTCCTGCTACAGAGGCAATGCTTGTATGAGGCACAGCTCAATATTCCTGGGGCAGAGAGACAGATCTTTTCGGCTTACTTAGTTCCTGACAGCAGCTGGCTTTTCCCACTAATAAGCTACTAATACTGCCATTAAAGCCCTGCTAATTGGGAACTCAGAAATGCTCTGGTCCTTGGTTTGTCCTTCACAGGTCTGGGGACTCAAACACACCTGAAGGGCCACACCAGTGCTGGGGAATGGCCACCACCTGCAGTCTGGCAAAGTCACATCCCTCCCGTGACAGGCACCATCGGTTCCCAGCAAAGAGCCAGGTCAGTGCCCTGCCACAGACCCCAGGCCACCAGCCTCTGGGGACCCCAGCCCCCACTCCACAGGCTGCTTGCAGGACCCCTCTGTTAGTGGGGCAAGTTTTGGGGAGGGTTTTTTTGCAGCCCAGGGATGCTGTCGGGGAGAGGGGACTCGTGTGCCCGGGGAGGGCCGTGCAGAAGGCACAGTCCATGGCAGAGCTGTCAAGTGGCCGCTGCCTCCCTGGCAGGAGGGCACGGGGGCCCTTGCTTCCTCACCACGGGCTGGTTATTTTGGGAGCCTTCTGGGGTGGCAGCTGCTGCTGGGGTGGGTGACAGCTGAGCATGGCTTTCACTTGGGATCTGTGAGGCCCCTGCTCACGCATCTATTTCCGACTCTGTAAAACACAATCTGCCAGGGAGTGAGCACGGAGGGGTGAGGGGCATCCAAAAACGCTGTCTGCAAAGGACTGGCTGGCACTAGGCAGCTCAGCTCCTCTGCATCCTGCAGGTGCCTCTGAGCATGGCTGGGAAGTTGCAGAGATGCTCTCCTTTAATTCCTGCCTGTGCAGCACTGACACGGAGAAGTCTGTGCTGGCTGCCAATGAGCATCAGCACAGCCCCTGTCAGCAGCCAGACCAGGGAGGTTTGGTGTCCCACACGTCTCCCACGCGCTTTCTCTGGGGGTCTAACTGATGGAAAGGGTTTGCCTGTCCAGCTAAAAATAGCAGGAACTTCATGTAACTTGAGATGAGCCCTAAATACTTTTCCTCCCGGCTTTCCACTTCCACAGGCTTTGTGTGGCTCTTCCTGTCCCCCTGGTTATGGATAAAACAGTAACAGGGGACGGCGAGCCCCTTTTCCCCAGGTTATGGCAAGATGGTAGCACCAAGGGTTTCTTACACAAGCCAGTCCCTCACCAGTGACCAGAAAATACCTGGATTCAGGCTCTTTCCTCTGCAAAATTCCCCCAAGAACATGCAGGGGAGAAGCATCCTCTTCATGTATAGGGAAAATTTAGAAGTGGAGCTGCAGGCTGCCATGGAGACAGGGCTCTGTTTGCAATCTCCTTGCTTTTCTATTGTCTCTCCTCCTCTCCCAAGGGGTTGAAAAGCAGTCAGGAACATGGCCCGTGCTGCCTCCTGTGCCACAGCTGCCCAGCTCACCTTCCCTGGCTGCCACAGCAGTGCTCAGGAGACCCACCTGGACCTCCTCTTGGGTCCTTCATCTCCTCCACCCTTCTGGCACCTCCTCAGTGTATCCGGGGATCCTACAGCAGATCTGTGCTGCTTCTCTCTCAGCTTTGTTGGGTTCACATGCAACACGAGCACTGCTGGGTTGCACTGACCCACTGTCTGCTGTCCTTTGCTCTTTTTTTGCTGATGAGTGACAGGGAGCTGAGGACATGAGCAGCCAGAGGCTGAGAAAGGGATGAGTCTCTTGGGACACTGCTCCTAAAATCACAGTCTGGAATCTGCCTGCTGCAGTGAGAAGCTTCAGCTGCTTCCCTAAGGAACAAGAGGGAAAGTAACTGTCCCTGAAAAGCCCCCATCTCTGTCCCTATCAGTGAGTATCAAAGGAAGGATTTCTCTCAGGTAGGACCTAAAGATCTTCCAGCAAACTGAACTTCTCCATGTCAAGTCTCTGCATGACTTCACAACACCTGAGCTCCAAAAGGAAGCTGTGCATCCCTCCTGTGCTGTCCTTCCTCATTTGTGGTACCACTGATGCTGTGGTGGTGTGTTTTGTAGCCTGCACAATGATGAACCAAGCGGGAGCTGAGAAAAGGCAACTTCTGCTTGTTGATGAAGGGCCAGTCTCAGTCCTTGATGAAAAAAACATGTGCTGCTGCACTGTTTTCTCATCCTTCAGTTCTCTCTCCCTTCTTTCCAGAGTCCTACATGCCTCTATCCCTGCTCTGCTCAACCAGGCTTCAATGCGGCAGCCACAGAAGAGCAAAACAAGGCAAATTCAGTTCTTGCTTCTGATTTTCCTCCTCCTCTTTTTTCTTCCCAAACTTGGCCCGTTGTGAAAACCACCCCTTTAATGCCTGGCTGCCAAACAGAGCAGCTCTCTCAAAAGAGAAATGTACATCAAAGTTGCAAAGAATATTCAATTAACCTTTAAAGGAGATCATCCATAACTGGCTTACAGAGATGTCATTGAATTGTCTGACAAAATAAACACAGGCCCTTGTGTTTCAGAGGAGCAGGTCTGTCAGCAGTTCCAGCTCATGTCTTGCTAAAAGGCAACGAAACATCTAAACATGCCTTCCAACTTGCATTCTGAGCTGGAACCTCTGACATAGTCATTTTGCTCAGACAAGATGGCAAGTGGCTGAGTTCGTCCCTCCCCCATTTAGGAAGCCTGGCTGAACTTCTCTGACAAAAGGCCGTGGATGGCAGAGCCCCGTGCCACTGCACAGCAGGTTCAGATGGATCCTTTGGAGGCTTCTGCTCTTCCAGCAAGGAGATGACAAGTCAAGTGCCCACCTGCAGCCTCGCTGGCTCTCAGACCTGAGCACTGCCAGAGATGCTGGGTTCTCCCACAGCAGATGAGGCTCTCCGACAAATGACAAGAAGTCTTATTCTAAAGAGGAGAGTGTGCCCATGCATCGCTACTCTCTGCTGGGAGGAGATGGCTCTCACAGAGCTTCACACTGTGAAGGAGGTGAATGGAGATCTTTTAGCTCAGGAGGGAAACTGCTGTGTGTGAGGAAGAGGAAAGTCTGTTGAGCAAAGCTGCTGTTGAGCAGACCCAGCTGCAAAGCAACACAGTGCTGGCATTTGCTCCTGCAGCTTGGGGTAATCCCAGCTATGGGGTGTCCCCCTTCCCCCAGATTTTGCCCCCCAACACCAGGCAATAGCCACATGTGCTCACAGCTGGGGCTTCCTGCTCAAGGGAGGAGGCTTTTCTTAATTAACTGAGCTCACAAAAAGCCCCAAGGGTAGCAAACAGTCTGTGTAGGAAAGACTGTGTGACCCACGTGCCAAATCTTTGTACATTCCCTGCTATTTTTAACTAATCCCTAATGGCAACCATCTACTGAGGTCCTGCCCACTCCTGTCCAGCCTCTGTACTGCCTGACCCGGGTGCTCAGCACCTCCTCCCTCCATCCTGTGCCCATCCATGGAGCAGCTTTCTGTGCAGCCTCAAACCTACAGGTCTCTTGGAAAAAAAGAAACCCCGTGACAGCAAACTCAAGGGCAGCTGGTAACCATATAACATCAAATAAATCAGGCAAGGGGGAGGGATTTTAAGACCTTCCAAGAGAGAGAAATATTTATAAACACACATGCAAGTCGGTGGTTGGGGAGACTGGAAAGAATGCCTCCAAGCTTCCCGTCAGTGCTAAGCTGTTCCTCAGTGCTGGAGGATTAAAGTCCCATGCCTCGGGGTGCAAGGCATGGTGGCTCATTCCTGAGCAGTACAGGGCCACAGTCTGTGCCAGTCTGTGCTGCTTTGAGGAGCAATTTTAGCACCAGTTTCCTGGAATGGCTGCAGTGATACTATCTTTTCACACTTGTCCACGCAGCACCTTGCACCGCGGGCTCTGAGCTCTGCCAGCACGTCTGTGGGTGACTGAGTGTCCCTGGGAGTGAGCTTGGAGCTCAGCTTTTGCTGTCACAGATGGGGATGGGTTTTTGAATGGGCTCAAAGAAAGCAGATACGTCATCCAGCCCTCGACTGGGTTTCGCTGCCTGTTGCACTGAGCGGCTGCTCTGTGGCTGCCCACCTCTCTGCATGCCTCAGATGCCTCACCTGAGCTTGTGCTGAGCATGACTGTACCTGCCTGCAGCAAAATAGAGGCTATTAAAGAGGGGTAAAAATAGTGATTTCAGGCTATCATGAGAGCAGAGGCTGTGTGAGGCAGCAGCAGCTCGCTGGGACAGCACCCCCGGCCCTGCTCTGCAGCACAGCATCTCTCTGGGCTGTGCTTCCCCCTTCCTCTGGTGCTGCCCTCCCCGGCCCAAGCCTGGGGTGGAGGTCTGCCCCACACACCCTCACGGGAACTCTGCCCTGCAAGCCCCTACATCCGCTTCAGTGGCTTGCAGGGGAGCTGGCTGTTCTTGAAATCTCATTTTCCTGCCTGAGTTTCACATTCGTTTGCCTCCCACCACCCCGCAGCTCTGCCTGCCAGGGATGAGTGACTAAGGAGTGGGTGGAAAAGAACGACTCAAGACCAATTTAGCAGCCTGCGGTGCCAAGAGGAGGGGGTCACCCAGGGAGCAGGAGGGGCATGGGCACAGCTGGGGACGCCGGGGCCGAGGAGGCAGCCTGGCAGGGAGCTGAGAGCATCCCCCACAGCATACGATTGTGTTCCCAAGTGCGCTTTTGCAGCTGCTATTAATTGCCCCCACCGCTGATTGCACCAATGATTTTGCACTTACAGTTCTTTGTCCCAACTGATTAATGGCCACGGTGATTAATTACTGGGGTGATACGGCAGAAGGGGTAAGGGAGGACTCTGCAGAGGCTGGGAGAAGCCGGCTGAGGGGTAGATGTGAGCTGGACAGGTCAACGTGGCATGAGGAGATGGTGTGTGACGGTGCGTGGCTGTGACTGCAGGCTGCTGTGGGAGGCTGGAGCCAGGCTCTGCCCTGGCAACCATTTCAAAGGGAGGTTAATCAGCGTCTGGAGCGATGGTATCAGGAGGATAAATAGTGGAGACTCATGAGGACTTTTTTTACTGCTCGGATTCCACTCACCGCAGCCTCCAGTGAGGAAAACAAGCTCTGGGCAGGAATCTGGACAGCCAGGGCAACTACTGCAGACAGGCAGCCTGCTCAGGGAAATGGGTCAGGTGCTGGCCCCTCTGTGTGGAGCACACCGAGTCACATGTGTAAGGAGTTCACAGGCCTCAATGGTCAGGAGCCCCAGCAGGCGTCCAGCCCCTTCAGACATGGCACAGCGCAAACTCCTCAGCTGGCTGGGCAAGGAGGGGAGCGTCATGCCCTGAGCCTGGGCCCTGGCCCTGTGCCTGTTCTCCGGGGTCAGGAGCTGCTGGTCTGTGCAGATCTGGCACCAATTGTCAGCGGGGTGAGAAGCGACAGCCCAGAGCTGACTTGTGCCACAGCCACGGCAGCGCTCCAACGCTGCTTTTCAAGGCAGAGGTTAATCCCTGGCTTTCCAGAACCCCTGAGAGCAGTACATCCCCTGGTCAGCACTGACCTCCCTCCCACCCACGCGTCTACCTGCATGCAAAACC
The DNA here is from genome assembly GCF_028858725.1 of Colius striatus. Lineage (NCBI taxonomy): Eukaryota > Metazoa > Chordata > Aves > Coliiformes > Coliidae > Colius > Colius striatus. Next base: position 3,308,380 of record NC_084785.1, read on the forward strand.
AGGCACAGGCGCCGAGGGAGGCACTGCGGGACCTGCCTGGCCGTGTGTGTGTGCACCCAACAGAGCTGAATCACTTCCAGCCAGGGTTCCTGACCGCACACCCGCACGCAATGACCCGCATCCAGACACGGTTATTATTTGCACACTCAGGAACCCGATGCCCACACGAGCCTCTGTGCTTGCTAATCCTCTTCCACCCACGCTGTCCACTCGCTTGCTGCCCGTCCTACAGCACTCACAGACACCACCGGCAAATTATTTCTAGCACGGGCAGGCAGCCCCTTTCCCGAGGACGGCTCAGCGCCGATGGCAACAAACCAAAGGCATCTGCTCCTTTCTTTCTCTTCCCGGAGAGTTTGGGGACTGTAACGGGCAGCAGGCTGAAACAAGATGCTGCACACACAGAATTTTCTCGCTGCCTCGAAAAGAAGTTTGCCAGACTTCAGAGGGAAGTGGAAAGATGGAGCTGAGCCCTGTGGGAACTGCTGCCGGCTCCGACACGGCAGAGCTCGAATAGGGATGAGTAGACGGAGCGGGGGAGGACGCACGCACTCGATTTCAGCCCCTCTCCCGGGCAGCTCCGACCCTTTGTGCCCGAGCCCCGGCCCGGGCAAGCTGCCCCGCTGGGCGCCCCCGGAGCCCGTCGTGCCGCTGAACTCCGAAGCGACCCGCTGCCATCGCTGTCCCCCGGCCGCGCCAGCCGGGGCAAGTCCCGACCGCGCAGCTCGAGCCCCCCCCGCCCCGGCCGCGTCCCCTGCCCGCGGGACCGAGCTCCCGCCCCGCGCCGCCCCCGCTCCGCTCCGCTCCCCACCTGCGGCGGCCGCTGCCCGCTGTGCCCGGCGTCCCGGCGCTCCGCGGGGCTCCCGGCGCGGCCCCGGCAGCAGCATCCCCGGCTATGCGGCGGCGGAGGAGGAGCCTGCAGCCCCGCGCCCGCGCATCGGCCCGCCCCGCCGCAGCCCCCGGCCTTTGTGTCCCGGCCCGCGGGGCTCGGCCCCCCCGGCCCCGCCCGCCGCTCCCCCCCCGGCCCCGCGGGGTCTGCGTGGGCTGGGGAAGGGGGAGCGGGGGGTGTCCGGTGCCGGCCGTGGGGCTGGGTGGATGCTAAAGGAGAGGCGAGACGTGCTTTGGGTAAACGCGGCCGGGTTTGGACCGGCGGTGCGTGCGATCCTGCCCGGCGCTGGGATTCGGTCCCTTGGAAAACTCCTCGGGAAAAGAGCCGAGGGCCCGGGGAAAGCAGACGGCGGTGAGGGAGCTCGCCCGGCCGGGAAAGGTCTGGGCTGGAGTTCCTGTTTGGCTTCGTTTGGAGCAGGGACTTGGAGCGGAGTCTCCAGTAGCCCCCATTCGGGATGGGCTCCGGGCTGTGCCGCGGTTTGCCTCGCTCATGCCACGACTAGTCCTGATGGCAGAGAGGAGAACGCGTTCCCCAGGCCTCAGACACGGGGAGCCGAAGCAGCGAGGCTGCAGCCAGAGCCATCCCGGGTGCGGACGAGGCACAGTACCTGCTGAGCTGATCCAGCAACGACGGGTGCAGAGCTTGCTGCGCTGCCGGGGGTCAGCAGAGGGGCCTCACCTTGTGCAGGATGATGCTCAGTTAAGTGGCTTTGGCTCCACAAACAAGTCATCCCTTGGCTGCTCCATTGCGAGTGCCCCTGTGCATATGTTCATGGGCAGAAAAGGCAGATAAATGCAGGACAAGGAGGAGCTGAGCTCAGCGTGGGCTGAGGACAACTTAAGGAGCTGGGACTTGCTGTGCCAAGGTGCTGACATAAGGAGACCAACCTCCTGACTCTTTCTGGCCTAGCCTTTGGTGCTGAACAGTCGGGAGAGATGCTCTGAGGAAAAAAACCCCAAGCATCTCTGCTAAAACACCTCTCTGAAGCGAGACAGGCTGGTGCCCCAGTGCTGATTTCTGTAGCCCGAGCAGGCTGTGCTTGTCCTGCTTGTGTGGATGTGATTTTTCCACTATTAGGAGGAAACTGAGTAGGTACCCACAGGCACTGTGACATTCCAAGCACTGCGTAGCTGCTCCCTGGCAGCCTGGACCCGGGTTGGAGATGCAGTTATGTTCCCACATCCCTTCCTTCCCCGTATATCTGCCCCTAGGGAAATCTGTTTGCCTCCCTCTTCCTCACCTAGTCGTTAATCTCTTCCTACACAGAGGCAGGATTGCTGGCTGTGCTCTGAGCAGGCCTGTCTGCCACCGGCCGCTGACACAGCACTCAGGAATTCGCTGGGTGGTTGGCAGCACATCTGGACTTGCCCGGTGCACGGTGCTGTGTGGCCGTGTCCCGGTCAGGTATGTGTCAGGGGAGGCTCCAGCACACACCTACAACATGACAGGAGTGTCCAGAGGCCCCCGAGCCCTGTGCTGGGGGGCTCAGCACAGAGGGGTTGGTAAAGATATGAGCCCCAGCGTGAGCTGCACACCACAGCGTGTGTCTGGCTGTATGGCAGGAGAGCTGCAGATGTGTAGGGCATGAGTGTGCATATCCCTGCACACAGGGACTAAACCAGTTTCAAACTGGTGTGTGCACCCATCATGTGGGTCCCCGTGGTTGCCACCCCTGGGTCTGGCTGTGCTCTGTTCCCTCACCACGTGAGCAGAGAGAACTGGAGCAGCGAGCTGTGCTGCAGCCCTGCCCTGTGCTGGCGTGTCCCGAGCCCTGGCCCTCGGCTCCCAGTGTCAGGGCATTTGACACTGAGTGAAAATAGTTACACCGGGGTGGAGCAGAGCAGAAGCGAGGTTTTGGCTCTGCACAAACCACAGGGCTTTGATTCCTGGAGCTGGAGCTCGGCAGACGAGATCCACCCCCCTGCTTTTTTAAATATTGTTTCCTGGCAGCTTCGTTGGTTTCTCTGCCGGTTTGAGCAACACTCCCACAATCCTGCGGGCGCTGCGTTGCCCTGAAAGCAATCAGCTGGAATTTGCTATTTTAGGACCGAAAAATTGAAGAGAGGAAGAGGAAGATGATGAAGAAGAAGATGAAGAAGCAGCAGAAGAAGAAAGTGTGTCCACGTGAGCGCAGAGGAATGGGTTAGCAGGGCTTCACTCAAGGCAAAAAGGCACCAAAAAGCATTATGATTCATTTTCAGCCGAGCAGAGCTTCGTGTTTCTATAGTAAGTCATAACAAAACAAGGCAGCAAAGCCAAGGAGTTATTTGTACCAGATGGGCCAGTGGTTTTATCTACAGCTTTTCAGGAATCAGCCTGACTTGGGCAGCTTTTACCTTCAGGAGCTCGGGTGTTCAGCCCTCATGGGGGGTGCAGGGCGGCAAGGGGCTGCAGCCCACGGTGTCCCTTGGCTGTCCTCAGCTGTCTGCGGGGCCACTGTCCCCCAGGCCTCATTGCTGCCCATTGGCCTCACACAGGAGCAGCTTCTCCTGGGCTGAAACTCTGATCCGTCCTGTTCGTGTCAGAGCTTGCCCCGTCTGCCGCGTCCTCACCCCCGCAAACGAGTCTGACTATGTGGTGTTGCTTCACCTCCCCGAGTCACCTGGAAGCTTTCCCAGGGCAAGGGAGCCCCAGAGAGTAATAGTAAAGGGCTCTGGCTGAGGTTTGGGTTAGAGGGACATGGAGCTTGGATTTCCCCAGTGCTGGGATCTGAGCCCTGGTGAAAGGAGCTCCCTGCAAACATGCCGCTGTCTCCCACCTTCATTAACGGAGGGGCCAAAGATTCTTCCAACAAAAGCCAACAACAACAAAAATCAGAATAATCCACTTTTTGCACCCTCAGTGCAGGCAGATGATGAAATACCAGCAACTGGTTTCCTTGGGGGAAACTTGGGCAGAGAGTGGCTGAAGCGTTCACTGGCAGCGTGGGATGGGCACAGGCCGTGGGGGAGTGAGTCAGCCCCTGATCCTTCCACTTGATACCAGTCTGTCTTAGGCACTCAGCACAGTCATCCTGGATACAGCCCTAAGTGGATTTGCATGGATAGACTGAGTCCCTTCTCCCTTGTACTTTAGGACAGAGGATAAGCAGATTTTTCCTCTTTTGTTTTTTTCACTAACAAATTGTTTATAAATCCATTGAAATTGGACATAACTCAGTTCACACTAATTTACTGCTCTGTAAGGGAATTACAACATCATAAGATCAGGGTAAAAGCAAGAAGTAGGTGTATTTAATGACTTTTTTCCCTCTACAGAATTATGAAGCAATATTGGAAGGCTGATGCAAGACTGGGAAGAAGAAATGAACCTGCAAAATGCTCCAGAGGGTTGGAGGGCTCAGGTGGTACTTGGGGGAATGGGTATGTCAGTATAGGAAATAGTATGTTTGATTCTGCACACAAATTTTAAGTAGCAATACAGTCACTGGATGTGAAGCTGGGGAGAGCTGGTGGCACAGGAAAGGGCTTGGGCTTCAGGGCTGGTGATGCCCTTGGGATTGCAGAGCACTCATCCCTCATCCCTCCTGAAAACCTGGATCAGACTTTGCTTTTTGTTCCCTTTCCTGGAGCCCCAAGAAGTGGTTGTCAGCCCTGGTTGCAACCCCTGCCAGTTTAGTGGCAAAATACCTCAAAAATCCTGAGAAAAGCAGACTACATCTGAGTTTATCAAGGCAGACTGAAATTTTCTCTTCCAATCCTGGGATTCATCTACTTGTTTGCTATTAAAATGAATTACAAGAGCGCATCTCAGTTCCTTGGTAGCTCTTCAGCTTCTTCCTTTCTTGCTGCTAAAATAGAGACAAGCCCAGACTACATCCCTGGAGCCTCAGAGCAAAGTTTGCTTTTGCAGCTGAAGCAGCTTCCTCTGCCTGGAGGAGTTGCCAAACAGTGATAAGTCACTGTGTGTCTCTCGGTATTGATCTGCGTATGTGTCAGCTGGACAGCCCACCCCACAGAGGCTGCTTGTCTGGTCCAGACCTCATGTGACCGGGAATCCTTCTGAGGCATCATCCTGGCAGCATTTCATAACACGAGCCCTGATAGTAAACACAGTTTCTAGTCCTCAGGGCCAGAAAGAGAAGCTGGAAAACTTGTCTCCTCCGGGTACCCAAGACAAAAGGCAAAATCCACAGCCCCCCTGGCAGTTTATCTTGTAGAGCACTGTGTGCTCCAAACCCTGCTTGTGCTTTGCTGAGGGAGCTGGTAGATGGTATCTCAGTGGGTGAAGGTGGGGAGGTGGAACTTGTGATCCCAAGCTGCAGGCAGGAGCTGGAGCCACATCTGGGGTCAGAAACAGAAATCCTCTGCAGAGCTGCAGCCTCCCCAGCCCCTGTGGCACCTCCACCCCGCAGCCCAGAGGAGGTTCCTCACCGGGCAGAGAGGAGCAGAGGTTTTCCCTCTTGCAGCCTTTTCCTCCTGCTCCTCCCCTCCTCCCCAGCATTACTCACTGTGTTATGCAATGCTTATCTCCCAGCCCTGCACATGCCAGTAACCAGTTGGGCAGCAAAAGATATTCTGCTGGAAAAAGCAGTTTGTCTGACTCGTCTGCCGTGCTCCAAGGACTCACCCGAATATTGTACAGGCTGCTTTTCTACAGCTTATCAGGGGAAAAAAGAAGAGGAAGAAGGGCCTGGCTCTCTCTTGGGACTATTCCATGTGCTGCTCAGCTCAGTTTGCTTCTGCTTCATTGGCTTACAAATCCAAATCCTCCTAAATTATTCAGTGGAGCTGCTGCACTACAGGTCTAAATAATTAATCCTGGATCTTTCAGGAGGGAAATGTGGTTACATCACCCTTCAGAGCAAAGCTTTTGAGGCTCTTCCACTCTCTTCCAGAGAAAAGTTTCCCTCTGATCAGGGCAAGATGCTCCTGTCATCAGAGCTGTCAGGAAAAGCTGCTGTGGTCAGGGCTTTGAAGGGAGCTGGATCCCACACAGCCACTGAGGGCTGGGGTCCCTCATGGCTCCCTTTGCATGGGCCCCCAAAAGTGAAGGTCGTGGGTCCCCAAAGGTGGAGGTGCTCAGGACAAAACAGCAATCATTAACCAGTGAGGGGCAGGAGGCTGCAGAGGGCATCAGTGGATGTCACACACACAGTCATCTCTGTAGGTTCCAGTTTCGGTGCCTGGTGTAAGTAGCACGCAACACACACGTATCATGCTGAAAGTATTTGGCTTGAATATTTATGAAATCCTTCTAAGTCTGTAGCACAGCCAGTTCTGGAGGTGTGCAGAGCTCCACAGCAGCAGGGCTGGGGGCTGGAGGGGCCATCTCCGGGAGCTTTTGGGGCTGATGCTGTGTCATCTCAGGCCATGGACAGCTGTATACCTTTGTGACTTAGAGTAGAATGAAGCAGGATGGTAACATATGCTATTCCCTGCTCTTCCATTGCTCTTCCTGGAACCCAAACCCATCCTAATCGGCACCCCAGACCTCAATTGGCTCAGAGAGGAAGGAGAAATGCAGCTTGAGGTTCAGACTGGGCTGAGGGTGACAGCGTTTCTCTTGAGGGAATAGATGGGGAAAGAGCTTGAGCAAAAGGAAGGGAAAAATAGATTATACCCTTCCACTGCTCAGGCTCTCTTTGTTTTCCTGACCAGCAATGCTCTGCTCTGCAGGCTGCAAAAAACCCCACCTAAACCCCCAACCAGTCTCCTTATATTTCCCCTCCTTTTCTCTTCTGCATCCCTGTGATAAAAGCTGTCATACAGCTTCTTTCCCTCTATACCCTTGCTCCCCCAGTGTGGGGCTGGGCCTTGGCCTTATCTGTGCACAGAGTTAATTTGATTTTCACCGGGGTGGAAACGTTGGCAATTACCACAAGAAAAGATCAGATTTGCATCCAAGGCTGGGCTGACACCACCATCACCCTCCCTGCAGCCCAGGGGTTCCCCAGCCTCCTGAGAGCCGTGCACTGGGGAACAGGAGCTTGGCTGGGATGTTCGGGGTCACTCATCCTCGGGGACACAACATCCCTGGTGCTTGTGCCTGTCCTGGTGGAGCTGCCGCTCACGGTTATGGCTCCCATAAAACCCAAATGCACTCAGCAGTTTGGCTTCGTGTATTATAAACTGTAATCCAAACCCCATAAAGCAGCGAGTCCTTTGCATAATGATCACATACGCTTCTTTATGTGCTTTTACAAGCCGCTGGGGCTGTGCTTCAGCAGCTCTGCCCCTCACAGATGTGCAATTAGAGTGGTGGGAGAGGTCAGACATGGCTCAGGGGATCTGTCCCCTGCGGGGATGTCTGTCCCTCCTTGGGAGGATGAGCAGAGCCTGGACAGTTTGCCCTGGAGGGACCCAGCTGGGCTGGGACATGGGAGCCAAGCTGCCAAGGGGAGAGGGGCTATGTTGCATACTGCTGCCACAGGGACCCATTCCTGAAAACAAAGCTCTGGTGTAGCCCAGGCTGAGTTTGGGTCAGGATGGGAGGATGTGGGGTTACTTTACCGTGAGCTGGAGGGTCTCTGGGTGTGTTTGTACAGGGCAGGAGGTCACAAAGTGTGGTCAGGAAGTATTTTTAGGGAAGTAGTTTGGGGTTTTTTTTCTCAAAGCCACGAATCAACCCTTGTCTCTGTGCCAGTACTGTCACGGTTCAGGACACCTCAGACCTGAGCAGAGACACGGCAACAGGAATCATCATTCAAGGTGAACTGGTGATCTGGTAATTTGTTGTATGCAGAACCCCCTTGCATTTTCCCCTGCCTGGGCCCATAGCTGGATCCTGTATTCTGCCTTTGCCAAGGATCCTGGGGGGCTCACAGCTCTTTTTAGCCATTGTTTAACCCCAGCTCTGTGCAAGATTAAATACTTGTGGTGCATGTACTGCAACCAGACAGAAACTGGCCTCGTGGAACAAGGAGCTTCCACTGCTGAACTGAAGCTTTCGTAATGAGGGTTTTCTCTCAACTCAAGTGCAGGATGTTTAAATTGGGTTAAAAGGCCCCAAGGGGACAGTTTAGGGGATGCAGCAGAGCTCAGCGTGAGAGCCTCCGGTGCTTCCTTAGGGGAGGAGGAGGAGTCAGTGCGTGTGAAATCAGCTTTAGTGGGGTCTAGGAGCAATTCGACAGGATTTGTTTATTTATTTTGCCCTGGTGTGAAATACCTCTTTGGCTACACTGTTGCAAATTTGCATCTCTTAAATCACTTTCAAAGGCAGGCTGTAATCCAGGGATTTATTGGAGCAGGGTCTGTACAAACACAGATATAAACTGGTTTCACTAAATCAGGACAAAACCCGAAGCAGCTGTTCTTCTCTTGATTTTTCTCCAGTGTAGCTTAAGCCAGTTTCAAGCTGATTTAAGCCAAGACTGGTTTGAGGAGGCAAAAGACTTGATGCCTGAAGCAAGTTGAGTGGCATCTGGTTGGAGTGGTCCTTGTTGTGTGCATGGAGATAAAATCATGGCTGTGCAGTGCCTGAGTGGGAGACACTGGAGGAGAAAACAGGATTGCTGACAAGATAAGGATTGGTTTATCTATGCAGAGTGTGACTTGAAGTCAGCACTCAGCACAGACAGTGCAATAGGTAGAGAAAGCTGATTTAACAGCTTAGTCACAAGGTAATTTTGTCAGGTGAAGCTCTTTTAATGTAGTATCTTTTACATGTAATTCCTGGATAATTCTGCTAGATCTCTGCACTGAGCAGAGGCACAATGTAGTCGGGGTGAGGAGCTGGGTTGTGAAGGGTTTATAGAGGCGAGCGTGGACCGCCAGCATCCTGCCCAGGGATAAGCGCTTGGTTTTACATCTGTACCTTGAAGGAGGGAGGGCTGAGGGCTTAACGGTGCTGCCTTGAGACAGCTCCGAGGAGCTGCTACAGCCGGGGAGCTGCAGGACCCGCCGTGCCCGCGAGAGGCTGCTGGTGCCGCTTGCAACTGCCCCCGGCCGCCAGCCCCAAACCGCCCCGCTGCAGGAGCAGCCCCAAACCGCCCCGCTGCAGGAGCAGCCCCAAACCGTCCCACTGCAGGAGCAGCCCCAAACCGCCCCGCTGCAGGAGCAGCCCCAAACCGCCCCGCTGCAGGAGCAGCCCCCCGGCCGCCAGCCCCAAACCATCCCACTGCAGGAGCAGCCCCAAACCGCCCCGCTGCAGGAGCAGCCCCAAACCGCCCCGCTGCAGGAGCAGCCCCCCGGCCGCCAGCCCCAAACCGCCCCGCTGCAGGAGCAGCCCCCCGGCCGCCAGCCCCAAACCATCCCACTGCAGGAGCAGCCCCAAACCGCCCCGCTGCAGGAGCAGCCCCAAACCGCCCCGCTGCAGGAGCAGCCCCCCGGCCGCCAGCCCCAAACCGCCCCGCTGCAGGAGCAGCCCCAAACCCCCTGCTGCAGGAGCAGCCCCAAACCGTCCCACTGCAGGAGCAGCCCCAAACCGCCCCGCTGCAGGAGCAGCCCCAAACCGCCCCGCTGCAGGAGCAGCCCCAAACCCCCTGCTGCAGGAGCAGCCCCAAACCGCCCCGCTGCAGGAGCAGCCCCCCGGCCGCCAGCCCCAAACCATCCCACTGCAGGAGCAGCCCCAAACCATCCCACTGCAGGAGCAGCCCCAAACCGCCCCGCTGCAGGAGCAGCCCCAAACCGCCCCGCTGCAGGAGCAGCCCCCCGGCTGCCAGCCCCAAACCATCCCACTGCAGGAGCAGCCCCAAACCGTCCCGCTGCAAGAGCTGCCACAGCACCGCTGGACCAAACAGTGGGAAAGGAGCAGTTTCCCCTCAGAGTGTGCGAGGAACTGGATGCTTCCCAGGTGTGTGGTGGAGTCACCCCAGGGAGTGGTGCTGAGACAGAGTAAGGCAGCCTTGCAGTGGGGTTCCCTGCAGAATAGGGGCCAGCGTGGTCCTGTGCAAAGGATGGAGGAATGGGGCTGTGTGGTGGGTGAGCAGGACTGGTCCTGAGACCCTGTGTGGCTGCACCATCCCGTTTTGTTCAGTGTTTTTGTAGGGATTTGAGGATTTGGGACCTCTGTTCCTGTGGGAATGTCCTGCTGTAGGGGGGGGAGGAACAGTCTCATTTTGAACCACTCAGCAGTTGAGTGGCCCTGCTTAAGCCGGGGGAAAGGGAAAGTCTTGATATCTGCAGCCTCTCAAGGGGAGAGCACACACCTGGAAAGAGCCAGAGGCTCTGCTGGGGTATCTGCTGGCTGGGTCTGTGAGGGGGAGGCCTGGCCAGCCTCCTCCTGCTGTCCTGACCTCCTCCTTGAGTCCTTTTGGTCATACTGCTCATGCATACTAAAATGTGTTTACAGTGTATGTTATTTCACATCAACAAACCTTGTTCCATGCCAAGGGGCCTGCTGAGAGCCACCTGAGACTGGCACTGCTAATAAATGGAGTTCATGCATTTTGCATGCGAATAGGTTGGACTGGATGACTATAAAGCAGCAACACCCTGTGCTGGGCTGTGCTGTCTGATTTTTCTCCTGCCTGTTGGTGGCAAGCAGCTCCTTGGATCTCATCCTCTGCTCTAGCTGAGAAGTGATGGCACAGAAAGTGAGGGGGGAGCATCAATCCTAAAACCAGAGTGTAATTAAAAATATCTCATCTCTTTACTCCTGCAATCTGCTCTGGATGTTGTCTTCAGCACTCTCCCAGTGCTGGGCCAGGAGCTGCTGGTCCTAAAACCTGTGTTCTCCTGTAATCAGCAGCTGGGCAGCCCCTCAGTGCCTTTTCTGTCCTGCTCTACCTCATTTCACCCATGAAACTTGGTGTGGTTTGCCTGTGAAATCCCTATGGATGTTTGTCTTTTATATTGTTGTGGATGTGTCTGTGCATTCAAGCAAAGAGGGAAGGGAGACAAACCGAATGAGCATTCAAGGTTCAGGCTGCCTTTTATGTGGTTATAAACGCAACACAAAGGCAATGCTGCAGATGATAATCCTTGAATGGCTTTAGAAAAGGCTAGCTGCCATTGAGAGGCTTTCCTGAAAAAGCTTGGATGGCCCTTCAATTAAAAAGCTGAGCTGCTGCACCAGAGCAGGTCATTCCCTGGAGCTTGCTGTGAAGCTGGGGACCCTGACCCTCTTGCTCTGCTGTACTGAGGCCAGCAGTGCCCTGGGCACCTCTCTTGTGCTGAGTCCCCAGAGCTGTGACTCCCTGAAAGCCTCAGAACCAGGCAAAACTCTCAGTTTCCCAGGAGATTCCAGCATGCAACAGCTAATTTAATTCAGTAAGAACAGTCTAAGGATTTGATTCATAACTAGCATGAAATCTCACAGGCATCAAATGTCATTTTCTTTTTTAATCCTAATACATATTAGTAATTAGGTTTTAGCAAAAAACCCTTGTTATTCCAGAGAAGACAGGTTGACTATGAAGAAACCTCTCTGACAACTGGTAAGGGTTTTGATTTCTGACCTTGGCTGAGCCTGTGGGCAGTCACTGTGGGCAGCTTCTGCCTGTTTCAGCAGTCTGCTCTGCATTCTACCCCAGGTTTCTTGTGTGACTTTGACAGTTTGACTGCCCGTTCTTCCATTTTTCCAGCCTCAGTCTGTTTGCCACTTCCATACTGTTAGGTCATGGGCTGGAGACTGTGCCTTACTCCCTGCTGAGATATCCTTTGTCTTTCTGTGGAGATGTGCTGCAGCTCTGCCACTCCTTGTCCTCTTCTGGAAACCTCTTCAGTGTATGGGGCTGCAGTGGCTGTAGTGTTCAGAGCAGGAAGTTGGTTTCTTCTGGCTACGTTGCTTTGGTCATGGAGGAGAAGCCAGGAGCAGAGTTCAAACCATCTGCTCAGAGCTTCCAATCTATGGACACAGCATGGAGGGGAGGTTAGAGTCAGCCAGGTCCCCCAACTCCTCCCCAGCAGTGTTGACTAAAAGCCTCTCTAATTTCCTTGCATCTCATTGTGTATTGATGGTCAGGGATGTTGGGTAACCATGGCAACTCATTGATTAGCATCCAGCCCCTGTGAAATGAAGAACATGCAGCCATAAGAATTACAAATGATGCTGTATTGTCTGCTGCCAATAGGCTGATTACTGCCATTTTCTGCCAGGTAGACCAGCTTTTACAGGCAACCTGGTGCTGTGTAATTACCATGCTGTGATTGATGCATTGCTATAGTTACTATCTGCTGTGTTCCCTGACTAATAGTTTTTAAATTCCTCTTCAGATGGAAATGCATTGCCTGTAAATGTCAGAGGCAGAGGTCTACATAGCCAGGAGAGTCATCCTGAGAGGAGCCAGTCTGGGTGAGGAAAAGCATCTCGTAATGTAAAATGTGGTGGTCAAGTGCATGAGTCACTTGGATCAAACTGTTGATGAGGTTGGGTGAATGGGGGGGCTAAACTGGGCTATGAGTTGGGAAGCTGTGGCAGCATAGGCAGTTTACATGTTTCTCCAGGCCTAAAGCTTTTGTCACCTGTTAATACCACATGGTTGTCTTAGGAAACAACACAAAAAGAACTCCCCAAACCCCTTTAGATCTGAGCAGGACCTGGCATCCTGCATCATGCAAACCTCACAAAGCAGGGACAGTTTTTACCAGCAAAGTGATGCAGCCCTTGGGGTGGGCACTGAAAACCGAGTCTTGAAATGTTGATTCATCTTGCATCCATCCTCCTGCAGCAGCCAGGAGGGATGTGACATGTGCCAGGGATAGCTGGGTGAGCTGCAGAAGTTGGTGTGTTGTCCCCTCGGGTGTACATGTGAGGTTTCACATCCCAGCTGCACAGAGACAGTGCTTCTGATGAGTTGGTGATTGATGTTCAGACCACAGTGTTTTAAGTCTGTCCTGGAAAGGGATCAGTTAGATCCTGGCTCAGATCTGGAGGGCTCACAGATGGACTTTGCCTCTCCTGGAGTGAGGATGGCAAGCAGCGCTGCAGACCTTTCCCCTCCTCTTCTCTCCCCTGTACGTTGCTTCTGGTGTTTAGATATCTGCATAACCTACACAAAGTTAAAAGGGGTTTGTTTCTTTTCAGACTGAGTGCAGCTGGGGTAATTTAGTAGAAAAATGTCATGCTAATGCAATTCAAAGTTCAAATGATCTTTCATTTTGAGGGAAAGGAGAATGTGTGTGCAGCCAGAATGTTAAAACCCACTACTTGCCCTGCAATTCAAACAGAAATACGAGCTTTGGGGGATACATAAGTCACATGAAGTACTGTGAGTGAAACACAAAATGAATACAAATGATCCGGAAGCTGTTATTAGCATTGCTGGGGGGCAGATCCAGCTCAGAACAAGTGTAGCAGCAGTCAGGAGCTGTGTGGGAAAGGAGAACTTTGCATGAAATTGCAATAACATGGAAATAATGAGGAAAAGTTATCAGTAAGACATTTTCCATATTGATACCTAAATGTTGTAGCCCAGGTGCACCCAACCCTCTCCAGTCTCCATCAGCATTCAAGTGGGTACCTAGTTGAAGAGTGGTATGTGGTAATGAAGCTGTGGTTCTTCTGCCAGGGCTGTGTCTGGTGATGGCTAGCACTGCAGCAGTGTGAGGAGGAGCCCTGCTCTGGCTGGAGGATGCTTTGGTTTGGAGTCCCTGTGGGATGGCTCTTGGCACAGGCAGTGAGAGTTACCGGTGGGAGCCATCCTCTGAGAGGGAGAAATCATCCCAGTTTGAAGATCAGTAGCCTGCCCTCTCTCCTCTCTTTTGAAGCACAGGATGGGGGAACTTAAGTGACATTGTGAGAGATTGTTTCTAAACAGACTTGTTCAAGTATCTCCAGGAGGCAACAGCAGTGCTTTTAATCCAGGAGGAACCAGCAGAGCCTCCACTGCTGCCTGTGAAGTTGATAGAGAAATCTCCCAGAGGCAGAAGTCCTCCTGTCTCTCCTGAAAATGGCAGGCAAGTTCCCTGCCAGCTACAGAAAACCAGCACTCAAAGTTTCCATTGTCTTTATCTTCCTTTCAGAGCATTGTCCTTTGGGTCTCCTCAGCTCTCCCTCCCTCCCTCTTTCTCACCCTCCTGATGGCAAATATTTCCAGCTCCATGGTTTTTATTAGCACGGAGGTTTAACACTCACATAAAGCTTTCAAGACCAATGATTAAAAGTCAATAGTGGAAGCATTCACTGGCCTGCTTAGGGAAGGAGGAGAAAAGGGAAGACAGCAGTAAAAGCATCTGCCAAAATAAGTGGCCAGGGGAAACCCAGGGCTGAGAGGTCAGGCACAGAGGCAGCTGAGGCTCAGGTGTGTGCTCAGTGTGAGTTGTGCTGTGAAACAGAGGGGGATGGATGGGAGTGAACAGAAGCGTGTTTGACAGCAGTGAGGGGTTCAACCCTCTGTTTCAGATAGGTTTGATGTTAAATAATGATCACTAAACCCCTCCTACCTGGCAATGCAGGGGAATTCCATCTGGTGAGAAAGGTTTAAGAGTCGCACTTAAAACGCACGTCACTATCCAAATCCCTGGCAGAACCGTGTCTTTATCTAATGTAATTGTGTATAATTTTAAGGCTTCTGAAAGTTAAATGTGTGCATCAAGAGAAAAGGTATTACCGAGGTAATTGGGCTATAAAACGGTACATAGACAGGAAGGGTTTGTGCCTGACACTGGCAATCTGGAGAGCAGAACTTGATTTTTCTGTAATCCTGGAAGGTGTGTGTTGCTGAATTAATATTTTTCTCAGTGGTACTGGAAGGATCTGAAAGGTGGAATATATCCTAACAAGAATGTTTTATTACAATCCAACACTGAGTATGACTCTTCCCGGAGTCCTCTGGGTGATTGTTTGCAAGCATCTGATTGTTGCAAGGAAAAGGTAATTGAAGAAAGAAAATGAGACTCCAGAAAACTTTTTGAAGCTGAGGAGAACTGTGTGAGCAGCAATGTGGCTGCTTGCTCAGTTGGTAAAACTAATTTGCATGTTCCACTTTTTCTCACTGCATTTGACACTTCGGTGCCTCTTTCACCGTGTCAAACCATCTCTCCTTGTGGCCTGAAGCATGAAAATCAACACCCTTGTGCTTTTTGGTCTGTGCGTACATATGTGTGACTTTGACATATCTGAGGTGGGCTCTTGGTGTAAAACATTGCACCACTGAAACAGATCCCTGTTTCCAACAGCTGACAAACTCTCCCTTCATTTAATACAGCTGCTCCAGTGCAGCTGCCACAGCCATTCGCCTCCCTGCAGTCTCAGCTCTCATCAGGGAGAGGTGGGATCCGCCTCTGGGCTTGGGTGGTGCTGGGTACTGCAGAGCCTCGTGCCACTTTGCAGTTGCCTTCACAATAACCCAGTGGGGGACAAGTGTACAAAACCCAAGGTGACAATTTCTGACCTAAAGAATTAGCTTTCATAAAGGTGTTTAAACACCTGGTCCTTCCTGGAAGCAGCGGAGGAAGGCTTCTTTTGCACCACCTGGTTCTTACAGGTGGGACAGACGAGGACTTCAGGGTTAAGGAGCAGATGAAAAAACACTTGACAGAACAAAGTAAGTGGCTGTTGCAACCCACTGTTTGAGCCCACATTTCTTGTGGTCTGAACCACAGAGCTGTTAACCATGTGTGGTGGGGGGGCTGGATGCAGCGATGGGGCTCTGGGAACCTCTTCCTGCAAAGCTTGTGTTAGATTTTGTCGCTTTTTGGGCTTGGTAAACTGCTTAAACACCTCTGGGACTTGCTGGCTCTCTTCCTGCAGGAGGAAGATAATATTTACAGATCTATCCCATTGTTCATCTTATTGTGGCTGGTATGATAGTGCTGTCATAAATGTAAGTAATATAAAGTGAGCTAAGACAGGATGTTTTTCACCTGGTATTTCACATTACAGTTTTCTCTTTTCATCATCACAGAGCTTGTTATTATTATATCATGGATTTTAAGTATAATATGGTCTTTTGTTTTTGATCTGTCTCAAAGCCAGGAGGAGGGAGTTTTCTCCAGACTCAGGAGCTGGGGCTCCCAGGGAGATCAGAGCACACGTGGGGCTGCTGAGCCCTCTGCATCCTGCAGCTCGCAGGCATAGCTTTTGTAGTTTGGGGGTGATGCTTCTAGGTGAGGTCAGTGGAAGGCATCCAGCTGAGGTCTGTAAAGGGCCTGCTGAGCCTTAGCTTCACTCACTGGAAATCTCTGCAAGCATCCAGCTGTGCCTGCAGATGTGTAAAGGAGGGCAATGTTCAAGAAACCTGGGCTGGAGCTCAGCTCAAATCACTGCTGCTGTACAGGCTGGTTGGGAAAATGTCCTATCACCAAAGCAGAGGCATTTGTACCCTCAGGGAGTCTAACCCAGGGATGCTTAAATAAAATTATGCTTGTTTCTGGATAGGCATGAATTTCAGGAGAAAATATGTTGCTGTACAGAACCAAACCTCTTCATCCACTGGGGACATCTGCACTGGCAGCAGAGCAGTGATTTTATGTGTAATTATCAGTGTGGTGGGGAGAAGGAGCCTGCAACTGAGACTGGCCCATGGACATGGATCCTGTCCTAAGGGGCTGGCAGCAAAATGAATCCCTCCCTGGACAGAGAGCTGAAGAAAAATGCCAAGTCTGGTCAAAGAGGAGGGCTGTGGGAAGGAGAACTGCTTTGGGGAATGCTCCTGTGCCTGTCCCTGTGTGCAGAGAGTGGGGGCAGATTTACAATCTGCTTAGCAGCACTCATCACCATCAGGGATGTTTATGGGGTGTGAAACATGTTTGTTCCTTAGATAACACAAGCTGTTCAGTAGCAACTGGCTTACACCAGCAGTGCTGCCTTTGCCATTAGTGCCCTCAGAGGATTAATTACAGCGATGTACACACCTCTCTTCAGAGGGGCATTTGTAAATCAAATTGTTTATTGTGGACAAACTTCTCCAAAGGCTCTTTGCCAAAGGAAAGGGAGGAAGAAGTGCAGCAGCAAAGTGCAGGGGCTAATCTCTGCTCTGGGGATGACCTCAGGGCCGGGGAGACCACTTGCATGGGAGAGGGGCTGTTTCATCAGAGAGATTCTGGCCTGGAAATGAGGGATATAAGTGTCTGGGGAAAAAATTACTTATTCCTCTTGACAGAACTTAACTTAGCTCTGATGGTAACAGATCCTAGAGCACTTTGTAGTGAGCGCTGTGGATTCTGCTCTCATACTGCTGTAAATCCTGAGTAACTCCCCTGGACTGATGATTAGATCACCAGCAGCAGTGACAAGGCTTGAAATGCTTCCACCAGAGTGGAGAAGTAGTTTGGCTGAAATCAAAGGCTTTGTGCAGATGAGTCAGTATTGATGGCTTTCCAGTAACAGAGATTGCTTATCGAGAGGATGGCTTGGTAACAAAATTAACTTCAAAGGTTTCTTTTCATTTGGACCGTTTTGGCCAAAAGTCTTAAACATTTGGAGTGAGATGATAGCTTCCCTATGGGAAATTCTCAGGTAGAAGACTTCAGAGATAAGACTGCATGCAGAAACAGCAGCTATGGGCAATACCTGGTGATACCTGAAGGCATTTGTCATTGCTGTGCAGTGTCATCCTTTCTCTCTGCTCCCTCTGTCTTCTCCCAGCCCTGCATCCTTCCTGCTGCACGGGAAGTTGTTCCTGCCATGGCTGGAAATATCTCCTGCTTTTGGTATACATTCATTTCTTTATGGAAGGAGGAATGAGCTGTGTTTAATGACAGCTTGCCCCGCCTTTTCTTCCCCTTCTGTCCAGGTAGGCTGTGTGTTGGTATTTTGCCTTGCTTAATGACTCCCATTGATGGAGGAAGTTCCCAGGCAGAATTCACAAGCAGTGCCATTATGAGTTCCTCTTGCCTAGTGATAACTTTTTTATGAGGTTTTTATTCTTTACATAATATATTAAAACCATATTTTTTGCCAAGTTTGCTCCTGCTCATTCCTTGCCCTTGAATTTCCCTCCCCCCTCTTTCCATCCTCTTTTTTCACCTGACTGGCATTTTCACTGGAGATGTTTAATATGACTCTAATCCCCTGATTCCCCAAGGTACACGAAAGCAGCTTTTACAGACCCATAAATCCAGAAAGATAAAGTGCATTTTTATTACTCATGTTGCCATGAAAGTACAAAAAAAAGTAGTCTAATGTGAAGCAGTCAATAACAAATTTGCCTAATAGTTTTGCTTATTATAGCAAAAGCACTTGGAGAGGCGGTGTCAGTGGTGGGGAGTGATTCTGGGATGGAGGCAAGCAGCTCTGAGGGCTGGGAGTGTCACAGCTGGGAGTTAAGTGGGATGCAGGGGGTGTGAGATCCCCCCAGCCCCACAAATGTGGTTTCCCAGTACAAACCTCTCGGTCCAGGTGACACTGAGTGGATTTGCCTGGTTATGCAGAAAGGGATGATGTGTGTGTTGGGGGTGGATGGAGAGAGATGGGCAGAGCTGCATGGCACAAAGGTGTGAGCTGCTCAAGGACTGTGCCTGTTCCTGTGACTCCTCACCTTGCAGTGTCAGAGCTGTGCAAGGTGTGAGCTTGCCAAGGCACAAGGCAGTGGTGCTGGGAGGGCACGTGGAGAGCTGAGGGACTTGTCCCACTCTGCTGCTGTAACCCCTCTGGCCCCAGCCCTGTGAGAGGCTCTGAATTCTGAGGGCAGCAGGGCAGCCTGCCTGAGGCTGTGTCACATAGAAATGTATGCAGCTTCTGCACCAAACACCCCCAGAGGTCACCCAGGCTGCTCTGCAGGTCACTGGAGCCTCTGCCTTCGAGCTGTGCCAGGCACAGACAGAGAAAAGCCCTTGTTTTCTGTCCCCCCACTTACAGCATGGCTGAGACCCTCTTCCTCTGACCTCTGCTCTTCTGTCTGACTTTCTCTGGGCTCCTCTTAGATATTTCTGTTTTTTTTGCCCCAAAACTCCAGCCCATGTCGTGACCCTTTAGAAAGAGCCATTTCCCTGGTGAGTTTTTACTCTTGGCCTTGGGCCTCACCTCGGGGTTTTTGGGGAGCTGGGGCTGTTGAGTAGCACTAGATGGCAGAAGTCAGTCATGCAAAGGGATGAGGACTCTTTCTGAAAACACACTTGAAGCTGCTGAGGTGGAAATCTGCCAAGGCAGAGCTTGTGTGGAACGGGATGGGCTTAAGTGGCAGAATCCCTTCTCCAGCTGGACTTTAGGACTCTGCCTCTTGTCTTTCCCACAGGCCAGGAGTGCCCTGCTTGAGGACAGGGGGATTTGGCAGGGCTTTACAAATGAGGGTTGTATTTGCCCAGTGAATCTTGGCTTGGATCTCAGACGTGTTCAGAGTGCTGCTTTGGATGTGAGATTGTTGTGTGGTTCAGAGATCTGATTTCTTTGGGGGATGTCTTTGAAAGCTGTGGCTGGGTACCACTGCTGCTGCCTCACTGGGGAGCATCCCCTGGACAGTCCTGGGAGCTCAGCTGAAATAGCAGCAGACTTTTTACACAGCCTCTCCTTCTCAATTTAGATGTTGCATTTAATTGCCCAGCAAACTTGCCCTTGCTTATACTTGTAATTGTACCCATTCAGCCTCTGCTTCCCAAAGCAGGGAGGAAAGCAAAGAGCCAGAGGGGCCCAGCGTCTGCTTGAGGCACTTGGCTGCATCTCCTGCTGGTGCCCATCCCTCCTGACACAGCACCACCTCTGCAGCACAGCCCAGCAGCCGTTTGAGAGGCACACAGAAGCACTGTGTCGCTCCAGGTCTTGTTATAACTTTTATCTCGCTGCGCCTTTGCTTTCGGAGCTGCTCTGGGTGGCTGCCGGCAGCTGAAGGCAGCAGCTGTCACACATCCCACTCCCTAATGGTGTTTCCTATCGAGCACATGCCAGTGCTGCTGTAACCTTTCTGTAGTCTGTGCTGTGATATTATCGGGCCAGAAACCTGAGTGAGAGACAGATGATGCAAAATCAATCTCTGGAGCACCTGAAAGAGAAGACTGGTAACAAACGTTGTAGCAACAACAAAAGAAACAGTTTCTTCCTCAAATTCTTTGCCTTGGAAATTCCACCTGGGACAGAGGAGAGTTGCTTTACCTCTGGAGGGAACAGGGGGAGTAATGGCACCAGCCTGTGCATGCTAAAATCTAGGGGCAGAGTAGCTTCTGTGGAGTAAACATGACAAAGCTGATCTGTGCTCCAGGGAGGCAAAGATCTGAGCAGAGAGCAGCCTGTCCCCTGCGGCTGGTGCCGAGGAGGCATCAGAGGAGGCATCAGCTACTGATTACTCCTTTCATCATGGCACAATTAGAGAGGATTGCTAATGATCTAATTGTTCCTCTCATCTCAGCCCTAAGAACTGACTGGAGATAACCCTTTGGTACTAATCTGGACTTCAAAGGCTTGCTCTGCCAAGTTATCCCCTCTAAATACTTGTGTAATTTTTGTCAACTGGTAGTGGTAAAACAAGATGTTCCCAGTGCCCAGTTGGGAGCATGGCCCAAAGCAGGAGAGCTGCTCATCCAAACTCCTCAAAGTTCCAGGGTTCACAACAGGGCATAAGCAAATCCATTCAGCTGCAAAGGCCTGATCCTGGTACCTAATCCAGCCCATCCCTTTGAGCTTGCAGCCTCCCCAAAATCCTTCCTGCTGCTGGAAAGCGAAGACAGAGCTGTGTGGCAGTTTGCAGACACTGTCTCTGACAAGGAGGAGCATGGAGAGGGTGTGTGGTAAACCTGAGGGATAAGACTAAAGCTGATAGGAATCACATTGCAGAATACAGGCTTTTATCTGCTGCTGCTGGAGATGCTTCCCTTCAGCAGGGCACACCTTTCCTCTGGGAAGGAATTAGCCCCAGCATGAGCGCTAAACCTGATGTTTCCCCATGAGGTTGGAGGCCCTGCACGCCACACTGTTACAGGAGTGGTGGTTGTACATGGAGGGTACAGCCATGGCCATTATGCTTCTTGCATAACCTTTCATCTTTGAATAACTCAGTTACTATAAAGGTCCTCTAGGATTAGAGATTCCCAGACTTTTGGCTGACTCCTGTGCGGGGTGAGTGGCTCATCCTTATCCTTTAGGCTTATCCTTTGGAGGTGCCCAGGGATGCAGAGATGAATGTGGTGTGACACAGTTGCATCCTAGGTTTTGGACTGGTCCTTTGCCAGAGGGGCTTGGCAAACATCTGGGCAGAGGTAGCATGTGCAGATGGCTGCTTTCTGCCTGAACATCTGTCCCTGTCCTTAGAAAGCATCTCCTCAGATCAAGAGATGTGCAGATACAAACAATACTTAAATGGGGATATTCTGAAGCTTTTCCTCCTTCTGACTCCAGCAGATGCCTGGGGATGCACCTGGAACTGGGAAACAGTATTGGTAGGTCATTGTTCACCCACATTTTTTTCCCGGTGAGACGGCAAGGTGACAAAAGAGCAGCTTTTATGAAAGATGGACACAGCCTCATTCCTCCAGCCCACTCTCCCGTCAGCAGCTGTGTTCAGCAGTCTCCTGGCAGCCTCACACAGTTTTGGCAGGACTGGAGCTGACCTTTTCATACAGTGGAGGAGAAAACAAGAGGGGAAGAGTCTGTCTCATACTCTCTGTTCATGGAGCAGGGGGGGAAAAGACTCCTCTGCAGACCATTTCAGACTGAATGGGAGAGCCAAAGCCTGGGGTTAATCATCCAGGCTGGACGTTGACAGAGCATCTCCATGCATGTAAGAGCTCTTCAGGAGAAGCATAGTTTCTCTGCATGTGCACCACTTGCAAGAACAAAACAGCTCCCTGGAGCTGGTTGCAATAACAGAATTGCCTTCTGAAGAGAAATCAGAAAGCCAGAGGGCTTTGGAAAGGGCAGTGCAGAGGCTTTTAATGTTTTTCTTCCTTCTAAAATAAAGATGATGTTTACTGCTTCCCTCCTTCTCCCTTGGCCATGCAAAGCAGACGTTGCTGTGCAAAAGGCAAGCACACCAAACTAATTGCTGTGTATGCAGTGCTCTTCCCACTTGCTCCAGCTCACCCAAGGGGCAGGGAAATCAGGGGGCTGCTATGTGGAGAAGGTGAGGAAAGTGGAAATTAAGGATGAGAATAGAGCAAGGGGACGAGAAGCAGCAAGTGGCAGGGCTGAAGAGAAGTGCTGCTGCTGTTTGGCAGGGTCTCCAGGGTCATCCAGGGATGGAGGGTGATTAATGTGCTGGAGGACTCTTCTCTCTGTGGTCTGCTGGCCAGGTGATCCGTCACTGCCTTCTGATGGACTGCCTGGTTCCTATGAGGCACCATTTTAAGGTGGGTTATTGATGGTCTGCCTTTACAAACCATTTCTCCTAATTACTTTTCGGCCTGGGAAATAGCCATCAGAGCTGGCTGGAGAGCAGGTGAAAGGGTATGGTTGGGACAGAGGCTGCCAGGAGATGGTTAAAACCCATGGCCCAGCGAGTCTGATTCCCCCTTACCCTGAGGACAGCAGTTCCAGGCTTGCTGGATCACTCATGAAGGTGTTTAATCACAGAGTGGTAGTGCTGGGCATGAGCTGTACAGTCAGATGCTTCTAATCAGATCAGGTGCAGAGGTGTTTGAGTTTTTTCACTGTTGCAAACCTGGTCTCAGCCCACCACATAAGCGTCTGCTGGTTGGTGTGGGATGCCTTGCTGTCCTGCTCCGCCTTCCCTTTCTGCTGATTGATTTGTTACTTGTGTCAGACCTTTCATCTGTGATGGACAGAGATGCTGAAGGATCCCATTCGACCCTTTTGCTCTGTATTTGCTTGCTTTGTGCAAAGTTCAGATTAGCTGAGTAAAAGCTGCTGCTAGTTTGATTGACTCCCAGATCAATTATAGCAGCATGTGGCCAGATGGAGGGCTCAGATCCTGAATTTTACCCCAAGCTCCTTTCCTCATGCCTAAGGGGCCTTTCAGGTTAATTACCCTGATCTCTTGCTGCCTTTTCCTGCTGGCCCTGAGGACTGTGTGGCTAATCTTGCCCTACGTGGCCAATGCTGCGATGAATCCAGGCTGGGGAGGTGCTGGGGAAAAGGAAGGAGAGAATTGATTTGCTCCATCAGGCAGCAGCAGCGTTGCTGCCACTGTTTAATTCTCAGTTCAAGCCCCGTGGAGAATGCAAAGAGCTCTGCTCCTTGGCCAATTTACAGCTGCTGACAAGCTGCTAAACAACATCTTTGTTACGTGCACGCGTGAGCCCAGGGACTCCTCTCGGGGTGACAGCATGATGCACAGGTAAGGAGCAGGGCTGCTGCTGCTCTTTCTAATGAGTGCTGTGTGCTGCAGGCCACCTCCATCGCCAGCTGCCTTCGTCCCGCACCTCGTACAGCCTTTTCTGCACTCAGAGTTGGTCTTGTTGGCCTCAGTGGGCTCTTTTGGAAGAGATTGACAGCTGGAAGTTCACCTTGGATGCAGCTGGGACTCTAAGCACAGGCAGCCTTTGAGTGGTTGTGATGAAGGAGGGTGTTGATGGCCAAATGCTGCCCTTCTGAGCCTGTGTATACAGATGCTGACCACCTGCATCACCCTGAGCACAGCATGAGCCTGTAAAAGCTGAGCAAAACTCACAACCAATCCTGAAGGCTGGGGTTGCTCCCATGTGAGTTTTAATGTGTTGGGAGGAGCATCCTGAAACAATGCAGATGCCCAGTTGCAAGGAAGGTGACTTCCAGCAGTAATCCAGAGGACGAAAAGGAAGAGGCGGTGGAGCAGTCCTCCTGTACTCTGGACTCAGGCTTACATTTAAGTCAGCAGTTCATACCAGCATTTATTACACAATACTCTTGGTCTGAGGCTTGCACCATTCTCCAGTGCCACAGTCCCTGTTAGCCTGAGCTCCCGCAGTTCACCCTAATCTTATCAGGTTGCACTAATCTGAGACTGGAATTAGAACTGGAATTAGTCCTATCTTCAGTGGGGGCTTGCTTGTTACATTTAAGTAAGTTATCTCCCTAATAATGACAAATCAATTATTGGTGCTGCTTCCAAGCCTTGATCTACCTCTTTAAAAAAGCAATAAACCTGTGCCCTCTCGCCGCCAGAAATTAGCTGCAGCAATGCAGCCAAAACAATAAGGAATAATCCAACCGTACAGGCAGAGTTAATGAATTATCCTCTTTGAGCTGGAGGTGCTCAGAGGCAGTGCAGGACCGGAACATACCCAGAAACCTCGCTGCATTTGATTAAGATATTCTACTTCTCTTTACACCCTTTGTTTTCTCCTTGCTTTTGGCACTGTGAGCCTCACTGGGCTGTGAGGTTCGTGACTGGGATCAGCCCAGGTTCCATTGCAGCAAGCTCAGCCGGGACAGGGCTTTTACACGTCCCAGCCCACACGTCCCTGCTGAGCTGGGGAGGGGGCGGGGGAGCACTGCTGATGCCTTTCTGGCAGGACACACGGTCCCATTATTTGTCTAAGAGTGGCTGTGTGGGGAAGCTGGGGAGGATCTGGTGCAAGTGCTGCCAAGTGCCTGATGGGCAGCGGCTGCCTTGGTGACAGACACCGTTTGGCACCTGCCGGTCTCCTT
Source organism: Colius striatus (assembly GCF_028858725.1). Lineage (NCBI taxonomy): Eukaryota > Metazoa > Chordata > Aves > Coliiformes > Coliidae > Colius > Colius striatus. Next base: position 3,332,546 of record NC_084785.1, read on the forward strand.
CCTGGCATGGGGAGCTGGAAGTGAGTGGAGGAGAGGTCTCCTCCTGCCCACTACTCTCCCCTTGCACCTTTGCATCTGTTTCTGGGCTCTAATTAGCAGTCCTGCCGTTCGGGTGGCACGTGGGCATCCGTTATTTTGTGGCATTATTTGTGCTGACAGGATTGATGGGACGTTTCGTTGAGCAATTAGGGAAAAAAAGTTCAACTTGTTCCAAGATACAAAGCCAGCAGCCAGCATAAATTAATGTGTGTAGTTCTTAAGTGTTTACGAGAGCACTGTCTTCCCACGGGAGATAATTAAGAAGGAGGCTGTATCTCTGCTACCATGAGGTATTGGGAGATATTGCCATACCCCCTTAACTCCAGTGGACCTCCTTGAATCTGACAGATGATCAATTTTGGTATATTGGGAAGAGGAGGCCTCTTTTTTTTCCTCCCCACTGTAAGTTTAGGCATTATTGTTTCCCTGGATGGATTGATTCATATTTGATTGGCTTCATTAGCTGAAGTATGCCATGGACCAAATTAGCACTGAGCTTTCACTGATCAAGAAGGATGGAGCAGTTTGTTCTTATCAGTAATTGATCATTCAGCTATTAATGGATGCAAATGTATTTGTTCACTCTGCTTTGATAAATGATGGCTTGATGCTCCCCTGTGATATGATTTGTGCTCACACTTCCCCTCGCTGCTGTACAGTCCTCATCTGGCTAACAGGAGACAGACCTTGTGGCTTCATTTTCTTTAGCCATCGGTTATTGATGGGCAAACTTCCCCAGCTGATTCATCCTGGTGCTTTGCTCTGATTTTCAGCAAGCTGAAGGGGTTTTTTTTGTGGTCAGAAAGCCATTTCCCATTTTTTGCAATGTGTATTGGTTTTCATTTTGGGATCAGCCTTTAGCAGCTGTTCTCACAAGCTGAAGGTGCTTTAAGGAGGGCTCTTGCTGGTGCACTTGCTCCGTAAGCATCTGCCAAGCTGTGACTGGCCCTGTACTCCCTGCACACACCAGACCTGCAGTCTCTGTGTGGGTTGTTTTCCTAGTGAAGTTTTTGCCTGGAGATTGACTAAAATAAATGTCTCTCTGTACCCATATCTATTCACCAGATGGTTTCTGAAACCTCACTGTCAAGGACAGTGGTCAGGAGCAGAGGTGGTGCTTGTGGCACAGTATGGTGTGTTCACTCTTCCCTTGCATGTGCCTCTTACCAGCTTTTTGTAGCAGCTTTTTGCTCACAGGTGCCTGGGCAGCACTCGGCCCAGTGGGACTGTGGACTCCAGTGGGTTTGCTGGCCCTGTTCTGATGTACAGAAGTGGTAGTTTGTGACAGCATTTTGCCACCTCTTGCTCCAAATAGATCTTGGGTAACGTGGTTTGGTTTTTTTCCCCTCTTCATTATGGTAATGGCATCATTTTTGTGCATGGCAATTCTCAGTCATAAATAGCACTAAATCACTTTCCTCTTCTATGGTAACTACACTAATATTATTAATACCCTGCATTCATAAAACAATTTTCAGCATCTCAAAGTGCTCTGCACACATTAATTTAGCCTTGCAACCTTCCACTGGGAGAATTGCCAGTATGAGTCACATTTTATAGCAGGGTAGAGGGGTGGCATTGAGGAGAACCAAGTGCTCTTTGTATTTACACCAGCGCGGGTGCAGGATAAGTGCACTCGGCATGACGGCAGATGCACTTGTGAGCGTGCACAGGATTTGACTCATGCTAGGGGGGAAGGACTCTCCTCCAGGTCTCTCAGTGAATCATTTGCAGAGCCATAAATAGAGCCCAATGAAAGCTCAGCCTCCCTGGCTGCGCACAAGGCACGTTCCCCGGCGATGGGACGTGTTTGTACCCTGGGTGCTAATGAGTGACTGATTTTAGAGAACGAGAAGTTGCAGGGCCTGATGGCCGGGGGTTGCATGGGGTGGAGAAGGGGAGCAAAACATCCTATCTTCAGTTTTCTGCTCCAACTTTACAAGGGCTTGTGTTTCCCGCAGGGCAGATTCCCTTCCCTCTGGTCACCAGCTCAAGCTTCTCGTCCTGCAGGGACATCTCAGATGTGCAGTGTGAATCTCAGTTTGCCCTTCAGTGATGATACTGTCAGGCAGCACCTATTGCTGGGGAGACACCCTTCAAGGGGTTAACTCTTGAGGCATGACAGACGAGGTACCAGATGAATGCAAAAGCCAAGTGGTTCTCAGGACTTTTTTTTTCCTAATTACTGTCTTCTACCACATTTTAATTTGAGGCATCAAAGACAAAAGACAAAGCAATGCGAGCCTGGTCTGTACCTGTGGTGGAATGCTGTCTGTCTGTCATCTCTGTTCCTTTGCTGTGGACAAACAAACCCTCTCTGCTTTGTTCTGCAGCAATGTTTTGTTCTGTGCATTAATTTCTGTTCTAAAACAAAACAAAAATCCCCGAGATTTGGCACATTGCAGAAGGGAAAAATGCTGTTCAGGGGATTAAAAAGGAAATAGCTCCTTTCTTTCAAATAAATTACAAAGCATTCTTGCTGCTTTGTACCTGAGAACCTGTAGGAAAATAGCAGTTTATTTTTAGTGCCAGATTGGATGGAGAGATGAAATGGCTGAGTCTTCTTCAGAAGCCACCAACGAGGAGCCGGTGCCAAGGAAGTGAGCCTGCAAAGTGGTATTACTGTCTTATCATTTTGTCCGGAGTGGTTTGACATTCAGCTTGTTTTATTCTTAGTCTTGATCAGAGAGCAGGAGTATTGCATGTCTTTGGGAGAGGAGAGAGCTGAAGTGAAGGGTAGAATCAGCAGATTCCTACCCAAACAAAGGTGCTGAGCAGCGTTTCTCTGCCCCCTGTGCCCCTTCGCTGGTGCCCGTGTCTGCAGTTGCAGCTGCTTTTGCTGTGCTGCGCCTTGTGCTCTCACCCTGTCCCAAACCTGGGGGAAAAACCCGCAAAAACCTGTCTCCAGCACAACCTGCCTGCTCTCTGAGCTGCTTCACTGCCTAGGCTGATCCTCCTGTGGTTCTGATGTCTCCTTTGGGATGAGCTCAGTGGTGATGGTTTGTTAAATAACCCCAGCAGCTTGCTCGGGTGTTACTCTGTGCTAAGATGCTAAAGCTTCATGGCAGATTAACATCATCATGTGGTTTTAATATGGGCAGAATTCAGGCTTTCAGGTACCTGCTTCCTCCCCTGCTTCCCAGAATGGAGGAAAACCCGTGGGGTGCCACGTGCCAGAGGCACGGTGCCTTTCCCAGGGTTCTTTCCCCATCTCAGAGAGCGAGAGTGGCAGTGGAGGCCCAAGGTGTGCAGGTGGAGCTCTCCCAGCACTGGCATGCATCATCATCTTTATTGTTGTCATGGTGCTCATAACTGCCTCCATCCATCACTCCCCCTGTGCTGTGCTGGGATCAGCGGGCCAGGCTCCCCCAAAGCACTGAGCCATTCTCTGCTAAAAGTCTCTTCATTTCCCTTTCTCTTATTTTCTCCCTCCCCTTTCCTCCTTTACTGGCACATTAACGAGCTTTCATTTTCATAGCAGAATAATGAAGGCCATGGCCAATTATGCTAAATTAGAGGTGTGAGAAGCCCCATGTCAGACGCCGTTAACTGACCAAAAGCTGCTTCCAGCAAAGCACTGAGGACAGTTGTAGCAGTAAATGGGATTGCATCTGAAGTGAATGGGTCCATAAAGCTCCCTCCCGCAGCTGCTACGTGCTGTTGCCTGTGACAGGAGACCCCTTGGGTGTCTGGGTTGTGCGGAGGGTCGTGCGTGGGCTGTGGTGAAGGTGCACATGGGGACGTTCCTGCTGGCAGAGGGTGAGGTTTCTCCTTTCTTTTAATCTGCTTTTCTGTCCCAGTGGAACTCCTTGTGTGAAGCGCTTCTGTGGGAGTATCTGAGCTTGCTCAGGGAAACAATTAAAGCAGCAGTGGTGCTAATGGTCTTTTTTCCTTGGTAGGAGTGTGTTAAGAGTCTCTTGGGATTTAAACTGCTGGCAAAAGGTTTGACTGCCAGGAAAAAAAAAAAGAAGAAGGGATATCTGGACTTTTTTCAGCATTAAATTACATCCAAAAAAGGTCAATTCATTACCTGTGACTCCAAAACAGTGGCCTTCTCCTTGTAAAGGAAATCTTCCTGGAGGCAGTAGTTGCTCAGCAGAGCCTGCTCCTGGCTCTGCTTATTCGGGATGGTCATTGCATAGAACATTTCTTCTTGTATATGAACCCTGAAAACTTGGAATCCTGTCTTTGGGTGTGTGATCTCCCATGCCAAGGGCTGCGAGTTCTCTGGTCCTCCTGCTTGGTAGTGGCACAACCGGTGCAGGGAGTGGTGCTGAGCAGAGACCCTCCGTGTGTGGGGCTGGACGCACAGCACTGGGGGCTTTGGCTGTTAATGCTCCTTTGAGGCTCTGAGTCAGCATCTCATCTGGTTTCTACCTCTTTCCCCGGGAAATCCTGGTGTCACTCTATCATTTAAATAGATGCAAATTCATGTTTCAGCTTCTCCCTGTGTATTTGTGCTCTTAGTAAGGTTCACTCTTGCTCCTCTGCCTTTAGCTGCCAGGCTGCCTGCATCTCTTTCTTGTTTGACAAGCACTTGGTGGGTCTTTTTAGGGGCTGGTGTGTGCAAAGCAGCTTCATGTCGTGGTGTCTGAGTTATTACAAATGCTAAATGCAGAGAATCTCCTGACAGCTGAACACCTCAGATCTCTTAGCCATCAAAACCACGGTGTTACTTCTGACTGAACTTAATCGTCTCGTAAGAAATGATGGAGAAGAAGCGGAAAGGGAAAAAAGGATGAAAATCACTCCTGTACCACCACACCTCTGCTTCAACCTTTCTTCTTTCATGTCTTGGCTGATTTGTTTTGATCACTCCTGAGCCTTCACCACTGAAGTGTGTTTGAACACCATTCCCAGGGAATTCATTGCAGTAATGAGCGATACAGCAGCAGGCTCGTGGGGTAGCGGGGAGCGGACGTGGCTCCTCAGGCTCGGGCAGGGATGCAGGATGCTGCAGTGAGACAAAAGTGTCTGCAGCCCCAAAGTGGTGCCAATGGGACCTTCCTCCATCTCTCGTAAATACCAGGCAGTGACGAGGCTCAGCAGATGGTGGAACAAGAGTTGTTGACAATCTCTAGTACTGTGAGCAATGCAGTGAAACTTTTTTTGGGGGATATTTAGGGTGTTGGTGTAGAATTGAATGAATTTTTTTAATATCATGATTCTGATGAAAAACTGGTGGAAATACAATTTATATCACTACAGAGTTGGTCCAGGATGAAGGCTTCAAGAGGGGCCAGGAAATTATTTTTGTTGTTTGTTATAATAAAGCTCAGGCTGGTTCCTGGGAAGGCCTCCTGGTACCACCGTGTGATCTGCCCTTCCAGGCAAGAAAAATCAAAACTCATCTGTTGTACAGAAAAGTCAACGCCTACCTTCGAGAGTGCTTGAATTACCTTTTTTTATGTTTGCTAAGACACTGTCCAGAGTCAAACAGGAATTAAATTCGTGTTTTTCTGAGCCTGGTGTTTCTAATACAGATGCATCTTTACCCCCTTTAGGTTTTGTTTCCCCTTCCTATTGTAAATAATTGTATCGTTGCATAACTGTCAATACACCTGAATGGGAAGAAAAGCTCTGATTTATTTACACTGAAGTAAAACTCAGCTCATATGATCCAATTCTGAACCACCTTATTGTCAATGTTTTAGTCTGGGGAAGAAAAAACAAAGCCAAAGCCAAACCAAGGCATCTACCTCTGCAGAAAAGCACATGTTGGACTTGCCTGGACTGGCTGCTGTCCTTCTGTCGCAAAGTCTTCATTTTGTTGTTGTTGCAGATGTTTTCAATTTCTCACCAATTTGTTGTAATTGTTATGATAAGCATTTCTGCCAAAATGGTAGTAAAAACTCAATTTTCCTGAGGAAAATTAACAAAATATGTTCACGGCTCATGCAACCTGTTTATTAAGCTGTAGCAGGAATTGACTGCAGCTGTGAAATAAGATATAATTAAAGTCTGGGGTCCTCTCCCAGATATCAGGTTTTCAAAATTTGCTCTGCCGTGGATACAGGAATTATTGTGGCCAAACAGCCCAATCTGTCAACTGGGAGCACTTCCAGCAGCCGAGCGTGTGCCTGTGCGTAGCTGGGGAGAGGTGTGTGTTGGCTGGAGCGTGCGCACGGCATCAGGTGTAATCAGTTCATCTCTAGAAAATGGAAAGGAAATGCTATTTTTCCCTGAGACATCAGCCTCAGTCTTTTCTCCTTTTTCTTAGTATCTCAGAGCAAAGCTGTTACAGAGTTGGATTTGGGTACATCAGCCCTGAGGGTATTGCCTGGCTCTTGACTTTTTCCATTTGTACCCGCAGGGTACAAGAGGAATGTGGGGAAAGGCAGTGGCAGCCTGGGGCAGAGGCTATGGGGAAGGCAGACTGCCCTTCCATCTCATCACTGCTCCTCTTTGAAGTGTCTGCAATTCATTCTCAGCTCCGTGTCGCAGCTTCTGGACCTTTGGGGTCACGGCTTGTTCTCTGCAATAAGCAAACAGGCTGGCACTGTATCCCTGACACTCAGATTTAATAAAGAGATATTTAACTCTGCCCTGCTGCAACCCCTTCACACACACAGGGATCTCCATGGCAGCTGCAAAGTCTTGCACTGGTCAAGAGGCAATTTTCTGATTAAACAGTTTTGCATGGTGTCTGGCAAGGTCTTCTATGTGCTCATTTAATCCCCTGATCCTGCACTATGCCGAAGCCAGGGGCAGGGGCTGCGAGACTCCCCATCCCTCTCTTCCACTCTCAGCTGAGCTCCAGACATGGAGCCAAACCAAAAGCAAAAAGCTTGTAAAGAATTCCTGTTGTTCCCTTTGGTTAGTACCTGCAGCTCTGTGCACTTTTCTTCTTGTAAAATGGGGTGTGTGAATATTCTTCGTGCTGCTTCTGCTGCCGCCTGGTTGGTAGAGCATCACACAGCAGATCCAGACTTGAGCTTCAGGGACACGTTGTTTCTAGCTCGTGGAAATGTTCTTTTTTTCCTCATAAAGCACTGTGAGAGCTGCTGAGGTGCTGGGGCTTGGACTTCCAGATGCATCTTGGATCTGCTGTACAGGGAGCGTGAAAAGCTTGTCACAGGGGTTTGACGTAACTGTTGTTCTGGCTGTGTCAGAGAAACGTATTGGGAACTGGGGCCAAGTTGAGGAATTACTTGGAGAGTGCTTAGAGATCCTTGACTTGAAGGAGCAGAAGTAAATCACCTCGATGGTGCCCTTGGTTCTTCCCCTGCTCAGGGACAAAGGAGGCTTGTAGATGCAGGTGTTGCAGCCAGAGCAGTCGCTTGCTCAGGTTTTAGGGGTGTCACTTCTGTGTGGATGTGCAGAGCATCCCTGTGCTGAGCTGGGCACCGTGCTGCAGCCTGCGCTACAGTCATCTGTGCTTTTTCTAAATATAACCCTTGAAGGGAGGTGCCTGAGTGACAACAGGCATCTGTCGATGCTGTGAAAGGCACTAAGCGACGTAATTTGTTGCAATGACTCAAATTCCAAACACTAAGCCAGAGGCAGCCGCCAGCGCCCGGGCCCTTAATGGCAAGCGAGGGCTGTGATTGCGCCGGGCTGGGCTGAGCGAGGAGCTCCCGCCGCGGGTAATTTGGGCCACTTTCCCTCTGTTCACTAAAGAGCTGCTCAATTGATGGGGCCAGTTTATTGCTGCTTTTCTTGAGGCTGGAAGTGAATTTTCCGGGAGCAGGGTGGTGGCGGGGCTGTGTCCTGTGGCACTCGCTGCCTCCTGCAACAGGCTGCTGGAATTTCCCTGGTTCATGTGTCCTGGCTGTATTCCTCTGCAAAGAACCCTTGGAAACGCAGGAGGGAAAAGCTTCTTGGTGTTTGTTGTTCCTCAGGAGAGGTCAGGGGGCATAAGGTCCTGTGCCCCTTGATGGAGGGGAACCTGCTTTAGCAGGGGGTTGAGCTGGATGAGCTCTGAAGGGCCCTTCCAACCCCCACCACTCTATGGTTCTAAGATAAGTTGCTCTGCAGGCTCGGCAGTGGGGATATTTCCCCGTCCCTTGCTTTGCACAGACCTTGCAGAGGAGTCCCTGATGTGGTGTTGTCACATAGCTGTGTAACCTCTGCTGCTGCCCAGTCCTTCCAGACAAAATGCCTTGATGCTGCTGTTTCAACCCTCTCCCTTCTACCAGGGACAGCCCAAGCTGCTCCTGGAAAAGTCAGATTGGGGAAATTACTTGTGCCTGTGCTCTGTTTTTCTCCTTCCTACTGCATCCCCTCTGCACTGGGATGGGGAGGTTGCACAGGCCAGGGTGGAGGCTGAGCCATGGCTGCTATTTTCTATTAAGGTCTCCAAACACTCAATTAATTCAAATTTTACCAGACAGCTATTTGTTTGTTAAATTAAAACCAGCTGGTTATTGAAAGAAACATATTTATTAGGAATTAGAAGCCATGTGCTGGATGGATATTTACTACCTTGTTGTCAAAGCTCAGAGAATCTGTGTTTAATAATAATTTTTTTTTCCTTTCAATTAACTCAGGGGAAGAAAAAAATCACACCATTAATTCCAAATTAAGTGCACATTTGGAAAACTTCAATTCTGAATGCTGCTGACATAGCTGTTGTTGTATTACAGCTGCATTGGGTTTGGCTCTAGCCAAGCTGTTCTGGGACAGCAGTCTGTCACCCCTTCCCTGGACTCAAACCTGGCCCAGAGGGGTCTGGTAACCCCCACAAGAACTTCAGCTCTGCTCTTTCCAAGCTGAACCAGTCACTTTGTGGCTCTGTCTGGCCCCAGGGGCATGGGGCACCGAGTGCTGGGCAAAGGCTGCCCACTCCTCTCCTCTTTCCAAGAAAAAGTTTCAAATATCTCAATGGTTAGAAGAAAATGTTGGTAATTGGGTCTTCCTGGAATAGGCAGGGAGGGACATGAATCATTTAGAGCTGGGCAGCAATCAGAGAGCTCTCCTGCACCTTGCGCTGCCTTTCTTCCTGAGCTTGCTGTTTGCTAAAACATTTATTGCCCATCACAAACAGTTTCCTCGGGTGCCCAGTGCTTGTCCAGGCTGTACTTGGTTTTTACCAGCTCTGTGAAGAAATGCTGTTTATCCACATGATTATGAGGAGAATGGAGATAATGAGCTCCCACTCAGAGCTGGGCGCTGGGGCTCGGGCTGGCGGCGGCTCAGCCCTGTGTCCCATGGCAGTGCCCGCATGCGCTGGGGCATCTGCTGTGGGTGTTCCTGGAGGGGTGAGAGGTTTTGTGCCAGGGCACTGAGGAGCAAGATGTGGCCTCACCTCTTGTGCCTTTGCATGAGTCGCTCCCCTTGCTCTGAACCTCAGCACCTCGTCTGCAGCAGGATCCGGCCCTTGTGCAGAAGGGCTTTGCCATCCACGTGCAGAGCTTTTGCCGGCTGCAGGCACCTTTCTGGGCTGAAAGGTGACAGGGCAGGGAGACACTTGGGTAGAAAACTGTGACAACTATAGGGATGATCTGAGGGATTGCCTCCAACTTCCATGGCTGTGATGGGGGACGTTTCCCCACGGCTCCACTGCCAGCCATGGGACCTAGTGTGGGCGCATCCCCGCTCCAGCAAAACCCCTTTCTCGGGCTGTAGGATGTGACAGAAACAGTGCAGATGGTGAGGATTTCTGAAGCACGGCTGCAAACAATCGTACCGTGACCCGCAGGGACGGGGAAGCAGCCGGGCCGGCCCGGACCCCGCTAGGTGGCAATGCTAAACTGTGCCGCAGCAGCCTTCGGAGCAAACTCGGGCCCGGGCTCGCTGGCTGCTGCCCGAGGGCTGTGTCTGTGCCTGGCACAGCCTCACACCGTGCGCGGCAGGGTCGGGGCGCTGGAAGGCATGAGGAAGCCCAAGGGCTTGCCCTGGAGATAGCTGCTTCTCCAGCTGAGGTAATGAGCTGCTCTGTATATCAAAGCGTTTGCAAGAATAAAGGGAACACGTCTTTTTTCCAAGTGCAACAGATAGTGAGATCATGTGTGTGTTTGCACATACATATGTACACCTATCCCTTTGTGAACTCTGCTCTCCCACGCTTCCCTCCAGCAATGACTTTCCCATGTCAAAGATGACAGCCTTGGGTGCCAGTGGTGAGCAGAGGGCTGTGCCGATTATTTTCTTGCTCCTTGTTTTCCTTTCCCTTTTCAAGGGCTGCACACTCACTGCTTCGGGAGCACAGTGTGCTGCCAGAAGCACCCAGTCCCTGTCCCCCTCATTCCTCACTTTGCGTCTACCATCCTCCTTTCCCTCTTGAAACCAATCATTACCTGTATTTTCTCTCTCCTCAATGGAAATCTGTTCTCAGCCACTCCCTTTATTCTCTGGCAGATCACTAGATACACCAAATCCATTTTTTTCCCCCTCCTAGGCACACTTGTCACTAATTGTTTTCATGCCTTTGGCTGTTTCTTCTTTGGACTCCCCCTCTCTCTGCCACCTGCAACTGGCTCTGGATTTCAGCGCCATTGAAAAACTCCTGCGTGGTTCAAACTCCTGCATCTTGTTACTATTTAGCCTGACTGCTCTTTCCCTTTTTAATTGCATTCTTTCTTTCTTAGGGGCTGAGCCTGCCGCCTTTGACAGTTCTTAAGTAGCATCCACGCTGAGATGAAGGATTTTAATTAGCTCAACAGGCTCAAAGTCAGGGAGGCTGTGGGTGTGCTGCCTTGGGTGCACAGTCAGGGCAGCTGGAGATGGTTGCTCTGATTGGGGCATTCAGCCTCGTGCAGGTACCCATGAGCACACAGCAAAGTCAAGAGAAACATTATCCTAAATCAACCCGTGTAAATCCACACATCCAGTGAGTGAGCAGGGGCTGCCCATGTCCTCTGGGTTTGCACAGCACCAGCACCCTGCGAGCCCAGCCCTGCTCTGGCCATACTGCAGCAGGCTGCCCACAGGAGTCACAGCTCCTCTTTCTCCTCCGTGCCCATGGTTCCCACCATGTCTCTGCAAGCAGCAGCCTGTGAGTCAGGACTACCTGGGTGAAAAAGGACTTCAGGATCAGGCCTGTGTTTAGCACATGAGCCGTTATCTCTAATACTTAGGGGTAGTAATGATACCTAATACCAGGGCTGAGCTAATCCAACTCAATGTCCTTCTGCTGTTCCACTGCTTTTCCTCCTGCTGTCACCCCAAACCCCACGTTTCCCCAGCAGAGCACCTGATGGCATTGGTGCCCATAGCTGGTGCTTTGCACACTGATAGCCTTCCTCTCCTGGCACATGCAGGCATGGAAAGGCTTAATGAAGGCAAGCAATTATCTTTGAGAAGAACAACAAATAGAGATCAATAAGCAGACTGTGTTGTCTGCTGGAGACATTTATGATCTCTCAGCTGGATTCTATCGGCCAGCCAAGAAATACAGTCATGCAAAGCAGTCCTGTGGACCAGGATCAATCGTGATGCTGTTGCTCTTCCCAAACCCTTGGTATACTTCCCCCCGCCCTTCATCCCTCCAGTGTTATTACAGCCCAATCTCCAAAGGAAAACATGGCCCTTGTTATCAAATTTTAAGGAATGAAATTCACAGTGCTAAGGGTTTGATTGAAAGTCTGGCTTTGAAGGGCAGGGGGAGGCGGGTACCTCCCTGTCCCCCCAGGCTAGTCCCTGCCCTTATCTCCAGAGTTTATGGCATAATCTGCAGTGCTACCCAGCGAGCTCTCGCCTCTGCTTGCTGGCTTGGCATTAGATAAGGGAGAAGATAGTGAGGGAGTATAAAGTTTAGAGCCTGTGGAGGGGACTCGTTTTTCAGGCAAGGGGAAAGGATATAAAATAAAAAACCAGCAATCAATGAAAGAAAAAAGCTGTATTTCTTTAAAAGAGAAAAAACCCACAAGCCATGGGTGCCTGCATGGCTATCTGAGGCCTTAACACCAGAATAATGAACTGCAAACCCTGTTTTAGCAGTTCAGAAGTTCTGAGATGGTGCTACAATCCCTTGTCTCTTCCCACCTTGGAAAAAATCCCAAGTGGTGCAGGTCCTTCCCTCCATTATAGCTGCATAAATCTGGGATAATGGCATTGCCCTCTGCGAGGTTATTGCCTGTTGGCTGCAGCAAGGGGAGGGAAAAGATCAGCCCTGCTACTGTGTAAAGCAGAGATGCTCTGATGAGTGAGTCTGGGTGACTCTGCCTCTACCTTTCCCAGTGACACCGTTCCTGACTGCGGACAGTCGCTCCTCATCCACTGCACATTAAAGGGATGAAAATCATCATTCCCTGCGTGTCTGTAGGCACAACAGAGAGGTCCAGGCCGAGACTTTGCAGATACAGCTCCAGGAGCAGCAGAACACTTCTTCATGCACGTACTCTTCCACTTGCCCCTCTGTGGTTTACAGATAAAATAGATAAAGAAATGTAAAGAGCAAACCCATTCTTTTGTTCACGCCAGGGTGTACGACAGACTGCTTGGATTTAATAGCAATACAGTCATTCAGTTGTTAACAAATCAATATTTCCCTAAGAAACAGAATGCCCTGCCATAAATACCTTCATAGTTACATGAACCCTATCCACAGCATTCGTGAGCTGCGGACTCCGCAATGAGTTACGTGGTGGCTGCATCAGGGGGTGTTTATTAGGAGATGATGCTATCTGGGTGGCCTGTGAAAGGTTAAGAAAAGAAAAGGAAACAAGAAAACCACAGACCTATTTGTAATTCTTGTTTCTCACAGTATGTATTGCTTTAAAGTGCACCTGCTCATTTTTGAGGATGAAATCAAATGGCTTTTGGGTAATACATGGAATTTATTTGCAAGATATAATCTGATACGTATAAATTTACAACTAAATAGAAACCCTCTCAAGCTCTTGAGTAGAATTGATGTTGTGGTGAAGTGAGCAGGGTCTGCCAGCCCAGGAGAGGTCGGTGTCTCCACCACCTCTAGCAATCCTCTTTAATTTGAGGAGTGTGCAAGGTCTGGTCTGGACAGTGTCTGGCTAGGAGCCCAGCATGGGCAGAGTTGCTTGTGCCCTGGCTCCTTCTGGGAAACCCATCAGGTTTAGGATAGTTGGAGCCTAACACCAGCTTGACTCTGATCCCAAATCCCTGCCCATCCTGCCCTGGCTGTGCTGCAGAATTCCTTCAGACACGGAGCGGTAACCGCATCGCTCCTCAGTGGTCAGGTGCAGCTCTCGCCAGCCCCTCCACACCAAAGTCCTGCTATTGCCATGTGGGGAAACCTTCCCCAAATATACAGTGAGAATGTGCTGTCTGGAGAGGAAATGAGCAATGCTCACATGGCAGGAAAACATCCCTATCATGCAATTATTTCTAAACATGTTATTTTATGATCCTTCAAAAAAGCCCCTGCAGAATAAGAGAGAAGGAGGAGAAGTGAGCAATCAGGGAATCATTCTCAGTTTAAATTGCCCTCAGGAAACGAATGTGTCAGAGTAGATTGAAAGATGGTGTTATCCCAGGAGAGTGAAAGAGAGACAGAAACAAATAGAGACAAGGAAAGTGTCGTACAAAGCGATGGAAAAGATCTGTAAGACCTGAGCAGATGGCTGACGGCGATGTGCTCTGGATCCTCTCCACTGTGGTGCAGCTCTGTTAAGACCTAGTTGCACTTCATTAAGAACAGATTTATAAATAGTACATGCAGGGTAAATAAATGACAAATAGATGTTTTAATAAATGGAGAATTAATTGCTAGAGAATCCAACAGTTCAATAAACTGCTGCTTTGCTGTCTCTAGGGCTTTTTTCCTCTTTGCCACTGTAGAATGAGGCATAACAACTTCTGTCCTCCTAGCTATGTGCCACACACACTGATCTTCCTGCCTTCATGCTTGACATGTCCCTGAAGTGGTGATTTTTGCCTTTATAAGCAATTTGTAAATGAACCATCACCAAAATGAGCAACTGAGCTTCTGCTGCAGGACTAGATGTGCTTGCCTCCCCGGCAGCTCCTGCCGAAGCCCTTCCCAAGAGCTGCTTTTACCCAGAGGCTACCATTCTATGATTCTATGATTTCCCTATGCTTACTTGACAACAGGAATATCATATCCTTTGGGTTTCTGATTTTCTCCTGAATCACCTGTTCACTGTGTCTGTAATTTCAGGGAGCCATAGCAGCTGTGGCCCTGCCTTTGATTAGTACATAAAAACCACTTCAGAAAAAGTGGTTCTGGATTACACCTATTTTCTGGTGGTTTTGCTCAGTGGGCTGTTACCTGCTTGTTTAGCACTCCAAACAGATCCTTCAATTTAGCGGTCCAGGAGGGCTCCAGGGAACCACCACACTTTTCCATGGGCTTTATACAGTTAGCAGCATCTTAGCTCCACCTTCCTTCCTCTCTCTTAATGAGCATCGCCAGGCTTCTGTTGCTGCAAAGTAGCCAACAGGTATCAGTTACAGGGGAGAGTGTTCCAGGAGATGAGCCTGAGGTGATGCCGCCTGCAGCTCTGACTTGCTCCTGTGTCTTTGCCAAGCAGTGCCCAGGAGCTTCCTGCACCCATCACTCTGCTTGTCCTTGGGGCCTGATGGACCACATCTCAGTAGCCTCCAGCACCTCACTTTGCTGCTGCTTCTGTTTTCCCTCTGCACCGTTGTCCATCTTATCCCTCTGTGCAACATTACTGTGCTGTGGGGGTTTGGGGGCCAGGCACTGATTTGTGGCTGTCTCTCTGGGAAGGCAGAAATGATGCTTTCCTTCAACAGTCCTTCCAGAGCTCTTTTTTCACCACAGTTATAAGGCAGAAGGTCCTTGTGAGGGGCAGACAGGCTCCTTGTGAACTCCTGTGCTGTTGTGGCTGGGCGTTTCAATGCAGGGATGCTCGTGTTGCAGCTGGGGCTCTTGTGATCCCTCAACAATGTACGCTCTGTGGGTTTTCCTTTGCTTACTCAGGAGAGCCAGGATCACATAACTGTGCTGCAGTGTGGTTTAATCACTGTGGCTGAGGCGAGGGCAAATGATGTTTTCACATGAAATGATCTTGCTGAAGTGCTGGTTTCACAAAATACGTCAGGCTAAAGGCTGGAAGCAGAGTGGGCCAGATCTACCTGTCAGCTGTGAAAATCAGGGATATTACTTGTGACTTCAAAAATATTACATGGTTGTTTCTTTGGAGCAAAGGAAGGCAAGAATTTGGGCCATTGATCTCAATTGAGTTACCCTTCAGCGGATTTACCCTCGTGTAAATCAGAGCAGAGATTTACCCATAATGATTTCACCCATGACTGAGTAACTTTCCCTTCACCGTCTCTGCCTGTGCCAGAAGCACACTGGAGAAACCCAGCAATCAAATCACTCATGTGCACCGAAACAGCTCAGCCAGGTTCTCGACGAGCACTGCTCGTGCGTGTGCCAAGGAGCCACGTCGAGACAAGATGATTTAAGATGTGTGTTGGAGTTCTGCGCCGTATTACATCTGTTTTATCTCCCTTCAGCTGAGATGAGTAATCAGGGGGAGAGTGTGCCAGGGCGATGGTGAGGGAAAAGGTGGAGACTCCTGTTAGCATCGTGTTAAAACACACTGTGGAGCATCATCTCCAGGCAAAACAAAATGTTTGTGCTCTGTTTTTTTCTCTTTCCCTTCTCTTTAACCAGCTCTGTGCTGGCAACAGGAGCCAGCAGAGGGGATGCTGTGTTTCCATCAGGGATGGGGGGTGGGGAGAGGGATAAAATCCCCTCAGTGCTGCCAGGTCCTCTCAGCTCTGCCACCCTCAACCCTTTCCCAACCAGCTGGATGAGGCTCTGGTGCAAAGTAGAAGAAAGGATTAAAATGTAGTTGAGGTTTTCTGCTTGGTCTGGGAGAGCTCTGTGAGAATCGATGCTGCTGAAGTGAATGCTGTTGTTTGGACTGGGATAGGAGGTGCCATCAATCAGCACCCTGTGGCTGATTTACACCAGCACAGCTCTCGGGTTGCAGTTGAGGTCGTATTTCCAAGACAAGTGGGAGCAACACTACAGGTGGATTTGTCCGGAGGAGGGGATGAGGCCAGGGAGGTCAGGGCAGCACTGTCAGGTGCTCAGTCTCCTGGGAAAGGTGGGATTCAGATGAAATGCTGCCTGCAGGGAGTGAGGGTCTGAGTCCTGTATGCCCCATCTCTGCTCTTTCCCTCCTCTGGCCTTGCCCCTCCCCACAGAGCGAGGCTGCTCTGGAGCTGTCTGGAGCTGGAGCAGATCTCGGGCTCTGACCTCGGAGGCTGCTGACAAAGGATATTAATGATTTCCCTAAGGGCAATGTTCAGGCAAACAGGTTTGTCATTTATTTTGCCGATTTACTGGAGTATTATTAATTTACTAGGATAAACTCCATTAGGAGAAGGCATTAATTTCTGAAACATAACTTATTCACAGCGTCTAGACCCGCTCTGCAGACAGGGATTCCACTAGTTAAGAATTATTCAAATATTGATCTGGACATTTCTAATTAACTTTGCCCATGCATTATTATGCATATGCACAAAGATTGATTTTTGCTGGCCCCATAATTAGATTTAATACCTGAGGTAACTTATATTTATGTGTTTAATTATTAGATTCATTAGCAATTTTAATAAATGCTGTTGGCTCAGGAATTAACCACTATACTTGACACTTGTTGACTTTCCTAGTCGCTGGTGAAATAACTGCCTAATCAGAAGAGGAGAGACAAAAGAGTTTCTTCAGACTGCTTTGGAAGTAATTATCATGTTGTGCTATATAATTATTAATACATTTCTTCTGACTGCAGTGTGGCTGAGCTTCTGAAACCAAGGCCATCTGTGACAAATGTATGAATATCTAACAGCTTATCTCGCTGTGCAGTGCAGGGAATGTAAAATATATGGTGAGAGGAAGCAGAGAGGACAGGGAGCAGCAGTGTCTTTCCACCCTGATAGTCTGAGGCCCAAAACATGCCCAGTAAATAACCTAATAACCCATTTCTTAGGAGTTTGTGTCCAGCTGCTGCTGCAGCGTCCCACTCACCCTCCCTTCCCTCCTCACCCCACAGATGCCTGTGCAGCCACACACTGCTACTGAGCACTCACTTGCAATTTGGTGCTGGGGCCACTGGGAAATTGCTGACAATTTGGATGAAAATGGTTAGAAAATTGCAGTGTTTAGGCCCATTTTTACGTGTCTCAGTGTGTGCAGAAATTGCAGAGGAAGCACTGGAAGAGGCCAGCGGTTACAAATAGGTGCTGTTGTTCTGTGGGTGGTGGGTGCCCCCCCCAAGGCGTTTTGTATTTGTAAACAAATGTGTAAATCGAGCAAAAGAAATTGTTCTTGAGGGAAGCATCAATTGGTAAAAGCATTGAGAGAAGAGAATTGCAGTTGGGAGCCAAGGGTGGAGCTGCCTCTGCTATGCTCACAAGCTAAAGCTCACCTTGGCTTAAAGACGTGGTTGTGCCCCAGTGTGGTTGTCACTTGAGCAGCCATTTAAGACAAGAAGCCTCTTTGGTTTTTCTTTCAAACATAGCATCAGAGAGGTTGCTTCTGCATTTGCTCACCGTAGTTTATATGTCTCCTCCGGAAATTTGCCCCATAAACTTGCTGTTAGCTGGAGTTATTTATGTGGTGATGCTTCTCAGGGTGAGCAAGGAAGTTTTGCTGGGTTTTTTTCAGGCAGTTTAAGTAAAAGACCCTTTGGAGCCCTGGGTGAGGGGATGGTCCCTTGTTGATAAGAGGTGGGTGTTCCCTGAGTCACCTGCTTCCTCCTGACACCAGCAGCAGTGCTGGCACAACACACCAGCTCCCAGCAGTGTCTATTGATCTGTAAAAGCCTCTTGGAGCAGATCGACATTTCTGCCCATCCTTTAAAGATTTATTCTCTTCCTGCTGTGACAACAGGAAAAAATCCTTCTTGGAGAGGGAGAGGGGTACATGCTCATGGGTCCCTCTGCCAGCATTTGTCCGGGGGAGCATCCCGTGCCCAGATCCCAGGCTTGGGAGTGCTGGATGTGTGTTGTCTCAGCTGGTAGCACGCTGGGATGGGAATGGGACCATCTCCACCCTCATTCTTCACTTTTCTGGGCTGCAAAAAACTTTTGGTTCCCCAGCTCTGCTCCATGAGCCTTTATGAGGAGGGTCTTAGCAACAGCATCACTGCAGTAAGAAACTGTAGAACTAGATTTAAGCAAGTTTGGGTGCAATGTTCCTGCTCACCTCTTCCTAAAACTCACTTTTTGCCCCCCCACCTCTCCCTCCACATCCCACTCTCCCTCTTCCAAGAGCAGGAGCCTCGTGAGGTCCATGTTGTACAAGGCAGCTGATGTTCAATCCAAAAACGTTGCTCAAGTCCCAAGAAGGGGAGAAAGGAGCAGGGAGGAGGAGATGGAGAAGAATCAAAGTGTTGATCTGATTAGACAGATTCTCCAAGCCTGGCTTACACATCCAGAATGAGATGCTAATTAATGAACAGTAAAAAAACCAGCAGCCAGGCTCCAATTTGCATAAATATGCATTGTCAAACTGTTAGGTAAACAAAAGGGGAGTGATGGCAGCACAAGGGGATTCATTACGCCTGATCCCAGCGAGGCTGTTCTGGGGGGATTACAGCCACTGCAGCTTTATTTTACTTCTTGCTTAATTTCTCTTTCTGTCTACAGTTAGAATTCAATTCAATGACTATAATCAGCTGCAGACAGAAAACCCTGACACAAAATGTGAACACAAATCATGACAAA
Organism: Colius striatus; assembly: GCF_028858725.1. Taxonomy (NCBI): domain Eukaryota; kingdom Metazoa; phylum Chordata; class Aves; order Coliiformes; family Coliidae; genus Colius; species Colius striatus. The sequence goes on from NC_084785.1 coordinate 3,351,176, forward strand.
AAGAAGCCTTTTCCTTTTGTGTTCCTTCCTGGTGCTCGGGGACACATACAGAGGGACTGGGAATGAAAGTCTGGGGGCTTTACTAGGGGCATGTAAAAATGCATGCAAAAGGTTTGTTATAATCCTTCTTAATTACAGCCAGTTGGGACTGTTGAGTGCTCTGAACATTGAGAGCTGGAGCAAGGAGGTCAGTTGGTTTGGTTGTTCAGAGGGTAATTACATACACTGGAGTTAATGGGTCACTTGGGATCTTACTTCTGTTCAGTCCCCGTTGATACACAGGGATGATCCTGGCAGAAAGGAGACAGACCCCTGCTGGGGGGCCTGAGGGGCTGGGGACTGTCCCCCACAGTGGGCAGCAGGCGTGTGTCTCACTTCTTGCAAGATCTTTTGAACTGCTCCATTTGCTTCCCTGTCCTTGGGCCAGAGAGAGGTGTCACAAGAGCTTTTGGGAACAGAAAGAGCACTGTACTGCCCATAAAACAATCATAAATAACCCTTTAACAGCTAATTGAGATTCCTCCTGTCTAATAGATAGTTAGATGGATGGACAGATAGAATTGAGGGATTAGGATGGTTTATTATTCGCTCTTGGTACTTTCTCTTTGATGCTCCCTGGGCCATTTATTCTACTACATTAGCTGATTTTTATTTTGATATTGTAATTTTCATTTTGGTAAAAGCACCCACAGGAGCTGAATGGGAACTCATCAGCATAAACTGAAAGGAAGAAATAACTTACATTAAACATCATAATATTTTTCTTAAATAAGAGAAGAAACCAAAATGATGTAAAGATAGGGACACGCAACCGAATGCAATCAGGCTGCTGCAGCTTGCAGGCTTGAGCCAGGACAACTCATCATTTCTGTGCTACTCACTTGAGCTAATTGCAGAAGAAAAGGCTTTTCTCTATGCTGGCTGTCCCCTCTGCCTGTGCGGGCAGCCGCCCATCTCCGTGGCTGGATGCCAGCCTACAGGATGATGGGTGATGTCGCCTTACCCTCAAATGTAGCAAAAACAAAGGTATTCTTCCTTTTCCCCTTCTGACACCACAGCGGGAGCTGAGTCCTGAGCTCAGAGCCCTGTTAGGGGCAAGTTTCACTCCCTGCTCATGCTGCTGCATGAAACGATGCTGCCCCACGCAGTGACTGTGCTTCTCAGCCTAAATGTTTCCCATAAACCTCATTTCAGTGTATCTCAGCTGTGTCCTGCAGAGAAACATTCATGTGTGGAGCTTTCTGTTGGGGAAATGATGTCCATTCTGTGCTGGGGGATCAGCGTGAGGTGGGAGGGCAGCAGGAGAACAAGGTATTAGTGCGAGTGCTGCTTTATGGGATCAATTACTGCAGCCAGGCTGGAGCGGCTGCACCACCTCCAGCTGTGGGCAGAGCTGGGCAGGGGGGACTGGAAGCCTGCTCATTTTTGGGGCTGCAGGAAGCTATAATGCACAGCAGAATGCCCTGTGGCAAACCTCTCCACATCTGCTGACCTGTTCCTGCATTTGCCAAAGGCTTTGAGCAAAAACTGTAAAATTAAAACATGGAAAGCTTTTTTGCTGAATTAGAGGGAAAATGGGTAACAGTGTCCTGGGAGGGCTCCTGAAGCCAGGGGAATCACAGGGAAAATGGGTAACAGTGTCCTGGGAGGGCTCCTGAAGCCAGGGGAATCACAGGGAAAATGGGTAACAGTGTCCTGGGAGGGCTCCTGAAGCCAGGGGAATCACAGGGAAGCTTGCACTTGCATCCTTAGGTGTGCTGCTCTCCCTGGGGCTGGCAGTGGACTGACAACTAAAGAGGAGCTTTCAGCAGATGAGTTCAGAGGGCTCCAGCCACCACTCAGAGGGCTGAGGGCTTTGCTGAGTTAGGGCTTCCCAGCAGTTCTTTTCAAGTATTTAGTTTTTCCAGTGCTGTTTATTCTGTACAGATCTCCAGGTTTGTTGTTGGTTTGTTGGGTTTTCCCCCCCAAGAGGAGCTTGTTATTGCTGTTAATTTTTATTCCTACTGCAAGGATTAAACACAAATAACTCTTTGGGAGTGAGTGGGGGGTGCCCGATGCAAGGAAATGCTGTCACAAAAGGCATCAAGGGCATCTCAGTTGGGATCAGATCCCAAAGAGTTAATGAGACCAGCAGAAAGGTGCGAAGAGAGATTAAAAACCATGAATCACACCTTCATAGCTTCCTTGAAGGACTTCCAAAAGGCTCTGAGAAAGGAGGGAAGTGGTGGCCTAATCCTCCCTCCTTCCGCTGGCAAAGATTTGTGAAAGAGGCAGATGAGAGATTTCCTGTTTGGCAAAGAGCAGGGAACGGGAGATTAAATCAACCTGCTCGTCTGTCTCCGCACTTCTAACGCAGTTTGAAAGATGCTTAAATATTTATTTTCAAAGGAAGGGGGAGAAACAGAGAGAGGGGGATACATGAAATTAAAACGTTCATTATCTCACAATTCATATTTAATAGGAGTCGTCGTTACAGCTGGATGATGGATTTCCTGCCATTCCTCAGGCCCAGCCTTGTCTGCGACAGGCTGGGGACACCTGGCAGGGAGGGAGGCACAGATGATGCTGAGAGGTGGGAGTCAGAGACACCCAAATCCACCAAATTCTTGCTTTTCTAAGCCCATTTCACCTTGTCCTGTGGAAAGGGAAGGTGGAAGTGCTGGAGTTGAATTGCTGTGGAGTGGCTTTGTGTTTGTGCAATGCTCGGGGTGTTGGCATAAGGCAGAGGGAAGGCTGTGATGGTTGCAGGCAGGTCAGCGAGAGAACAGCTGCCACTCGAGTCTGTAATCCCATTTTCCCCAGGATCTGACCCTGGGGACTTGTCAGCTTTGCTTTGAAACAAAAGCTCTTGTTGAGCAAAATCCCAGGTCTGTTGGCTGTAAGAAGGTGCAGTGCAAAAGCTATTAAATATTAACGTGCCAACAACATTAGGAAAATCCAATGGAACTTAAGTGACTCTGAATGCAGAGCACTGATTAACTGCTGGAGGGGATTATCGAAGAGGTAAATGGAAAGTAACACGGGGAGTTGCCTGATACGGATTGATCAGAGGCTCCCTTTGGACCAGGAAGGGCTTATTAAACACACTACCTGATGCTGCTGCTCAGAAGCATAGTTAGTTGAGCTACTTTGGCTCTTTCTTTCTATCAGCTTATTAGAAACCCCTGGGTAGTGAAATATCTCCAAATAGGATGAAGCTGTATTTACTAATTTGTGAGGATTAGTGGAACAGAGTTATTAAGATCCCTATCAGAGGCTGTTGTGAGGTATGTGGCTGCTTTTGCTGGATCTCCATCCCTAGAAAGCTGCAGCATTAGCCTCAGATGCCCCAGGTGGGTCCAGCCTGGGCAGAGAGCTGCCATGTTGCTGTTGGATTTCCCCCTGCCTTCCTGGAATTTTAGTCAAAGCCTCAAGAAGCAAGAAAAAGCTCCCTGAGAACAAGCAAAAGAGAGTAATGCGCTCCTCTGCCTTTGCCTCAAGGCTTTCTGTTTGTCACAGCTGCACCTCTGGGAGCAACCTGTGCCTCATGTCCATCTCCTGTGGGATGTCTGTGCTGAAAAGGCTGCAAGGGGCTGGGAAGAGGTGTGGGATGAGATGCTCCAGGTGCCTCCCAGGTGCCTTCTCTCACCCTGAGCTAAGTCCAGGGCAGGGATGGAAAGGAAGGGATTACACCAGCTTTATAATAAATGTCTCTGGTAGGGACGAGTGGCTTTATTAACACCATTTGTCTTCCACAGCCACACAAATAGCTGCAATAAATCACCCAATCACTGACATTAACAGACAGAGCTCATGGGGACAGCCTGGCCTCGATCCCTGCCCACCTGCACTCCCCCCTGGGAGGGTGCAGCCAGCAGAGCCCATCATGGCTTTGCAAATTGGGGAAAGCAGGCTTGCAGCCAGGAGTGAAGTGGCAAAAAGTTGACGGTTTGCTGGGAAAAAAAGCACTAATCCAAGTTTCCTGTGAGTGGACGCAAACTCTGCTATAGCCTCTGCCACGGACCCCTCGGGAAAACTGAGGCACGGGGCGATAGTGTGGCTGGTAACACTATAGCAGCAGGTGACTGACAGCAAAAGTCCCGTTTCCTGTCTGCACAAGTCATCAGGCTGTGACCACAGCAACCTCCAAATACCAATCCTTTCCTCACAGGAGCCAGTGCACAGGTTAAAATCTGACATGGGTCCAGGGCACTGCAGGGCTGCCTGGGTGAGCTGTGGCCTGAAGAAGTGGTGGATTCAGGTTCCCAAATAGGTTTAACCCTGTGTTGCAGTGCCACAGGGGCTCCAAGCAGCCGTGCACACTCTGTGCCATCACACTGCTGTTCCCCTGCTTTTCCTGGCTGCAAAAGCTGCCTCCCCTCACCTCACAAATGTAGGGTTTTATGTTTGCTTTAATAGAAGAGTCTTGTCTTATTGATTTCCACCCTGGTGCCAGCGCAGCCATGCGCAGCATCTTTCGGCAGCGCCAGCAATCGATGGGATCCCGGGGCGCAGCGCTGCTGCCGCTCTGCTCTTACCGCATCACTTTTTACCCCCATGGTGAGGAGTAAAACTCACCCCTCAGCTGCAAGAATGAGCCACCCTGCCTGCCTGGTGCTCCCGAGGGTCCTCCTGGGACATCTGATACGTAAATCTGTGTGCTGGCCTCCTGCAGAGGTGGAGGAGCTCATGTCCAGGGTGAAAGGCAATCCATCCCAGACAGGGAGATCCAGAGGTTCGCAGCCTGGGGCCGCCAGTAATAGAAAAACTCAAGATGTTTTGGTTCAGCTTCCTTGCTGGAGTTTGTTCTCTTTCAACTCCTACCTCCTGTATAAATATAGATTTGATAATGGATTGGCTGTTTAATATTGTCAGCTCATCGAAGGGAATCTGTTCCTGCTTTCTGAGAGAAGTCCTGAAGCAAAGCAGGGTTTTCAAACGCTGCCTTGATAAATCCAAGTTTGCTGTGAGAGGAGATGAGAGCGTAAATGCATTTCCCAGGGAAGGTGCACTTTGTTTTCCACCACCTCACTTTCCAGAGCAACCATTTTCCAGAAAATATCAGGCTGTTAGTGCTGCTTTTGGGGTGATGGATAACGGGGAACATCCGCAGAGCTGGCACACAGTCTCTAACTCTGCAGTGATCAGCCGTTGTGGGACTCGGGGAAAGGCATGAAGGGAGGGAGACAGAGCAAGGCACCTTATCTGTCTATTTATCTATCTGCTTTTCTGGCCAAGGAAACCCTGATTTAGGTGGCAAGCTTCCACCTCTTTAGATCTGGATGAATGAGACTTCAAGGGAGGATTTTATTTCATCTGTATTTCTTTTATTGCTCCACCGTATCATACCCCTGTCCTTCTACAGCATTAATCATTCTCATTCCTCCTCCAAGATCACAAGTCTTTCTAATTCCCTGATGTCTTTTTTCGGCTGCAGAGCCGTGAGCATAGTGGGTATAATGCAGATCCAGGGACTGGGAGTAGGTTTTCTCTGCTCAGCTCTGCCTTTGCTTGCAAAACCCTTTTACTCCTGCCCATGGTCCTCAGTTCCAGGTGCTGAGCAGTCACAAACCAGAGAAGCTGCAGGTGGATTTCCAGCAACTGTCGTTTGTTTTATTTTGGGTTTTTTTCTGTGATTCTGTGAAATGTGTCCTCAGAGTGCTCTGGGGATACTGGAGTGTCCTGATGGGTGTTGCTGGGTCTCTGACCCTGGAAAGCACAGTCTGGGTATGGCCTCCATCCCTTAGGAACTTTGCTGCTCTAATTCAGGCCGTTTTGCTTCCTGAACTCAGGCTCAGGTTGGGCAGGTCAAAGGCACAACACAAGACAGCACAGTTGCATGCCAATGTGTGATGAGAAGCATTAAACATCCCAGACAACTCCCCTTGGTCCCTCTCAATCGGCAAATCCTCCCCAGCCCCAGCCAGCACATGTATTTCTGCTGTGCCTTTGGGTACCAGGGAACGTCTCTTCTTTACACTCCTCTTGTAAAGTGCATGGAAGGAATTATTTTGTGTAAAAACAAAGCCCATCCCAGCAGGTTTGGATGATATTGGGAGGGGATGCTGTTAGCCCTGCAGGGCTGGCTCTTCTGAAAGGATGGCACAGATGAATCGCGCGGCAAACCGTGAGCACCGACAATGGGGTTTGTTTTACACTTGTTTTTATTAACACCCATTCAGCTCCAGAGTTGAAGATCCCCTGGATGAAAGTGCATCTCTGAAAGCTTCGGCTCTTTCCCCCACTAATTAAGTTCAAGGCAGCAATCCATATGTCTGAGCCTTCCAAGGGCTCCTGAAGGAAAAGCAACTCTGACATCTCTGCTATTTCTAAGTTTAGAAATAAAACCTGTCATCACCAACAGCTGCAACTTTTCCCTTAAACACAAACAAGTGAGAGGAGACAGGAATCTCTCAGACCTCCTCATATATCACAGAGCTTCTTAAACACCAGGGTCTTTAAAAGACAGTTCTTCCCAGGGCTGGCAGGAGCGCTGCTCTGCAGAGGGAGAGCAGGTTCCTGCAGCCATAGCTGGGGGGAACCCGCTCTTCTGCTTCCTCTGCTCATCCTTGCACTGCTTTGCTCTCCTCTCACTATCCCATCAATTCCCAGCATGGTGGTGTGTGGTTTTCCCATCCAGTCAAGGCTTTTCCCACCTGTAATTGTTTTCTTGTGAGATTCTGTTTTTTCCTTGCTGTCTCAGGAAGGTGTGAGCCCCCCGAGACCCCGCTGCCCCCCGTCCTGTGTGTGCAGGATGCCTCTGCTCCCCACGCTCTGCTCAGCACTCCCTGCCTCTGCACTCCTCTCCCCTGTAATTTTTTCTCAGAGCAATCATGCTTGAAAAATGTCTGGCATGTAGATCTCTGTAGAATGGGAAAAAATGTTGAGTGGGTGGATTCAGGGGGAAATAAAGGGGTTTATTCTCAGTGCCAGCTAATGAAATTAGAAAATGGAGAAGAGCTTGCCTAATACCATACAGGGAAAGATAAAATACATTTTAAAAAATCACAATGCTGCAGCTCTCTCTAAATGTCAAAATATTACATTTTTTTGGATGATAAAGATGGAAGAAATAGCTGGGTTTCAGTTTCAGGTGCCATATCATATCTCCTCCTCTCTATAATTGTTATTAAAATGTGGCTGTTCCGGGAAGTCATTATGTCACCTTTACTGTGTTTGCAGAGGAAATAAAAAGTTTATTTGAGGAAGGTGCATAAAAATCAGGTCTGTGTGTGTCATCCTTAGGGGAGAGCTCCAGGCAGGGTGATGGAAACTTGTGTTGCATCCCTGGTATGGATGTTTTCCAACCCTGACCTCACAGGGTGCCTGCAGACAGCTCTGAGTGTCTAGACCTTTCCTTCTGACAAAGATGTTGAGATCCAGAGGTTCACTGACAAAGGACTGTGGCAACAAGATGTAAAGCTTTTAGCAGTGTTGACTGGAAGACACAGCCTGCCACATTCACAAGAGAAGTTAGGTCTGTTGGAGGTGTTTATCGCCGGGCAGCTGATGGATTGGCTCGAACCCACCTGGAAGAGGGAAGTTTTCTCCACATCAAGCTCTCCAGAAAGGTCACTTTTGCCAGATGTGCCCAATTAAGTTCAATTCTGGGGCAGCAGATGAGATTTAAGGGTTTGTTATCTGGAGATCAGCCTGTGGGTGCAGTGAGTCTGGGCAGAGTCCTGCTTCTTGGGGTTTAGAGCTTGTTTTACAGAGCTGGGCTTACAAATGCCAGGCTGGGACGGTGGAGCTGGGGGCTCCCAGGGTTCAGCCTGTCCAAAAAGGAATGGAAAACATCCTCCAAGCAAGTAGAAAGGGGCATGGAGCGAGGATGCTGGGGATGGACACTGCATACCCAGTACAGATCCCTAATTGCCTCTTCTGTTAAAGGTAAAAGCCTTCAGTGAAAGTATTTGTGAGTGTTGGCCGCAGTAATGCACAGGGACAGCTCGGTGCTCCCAAACTACTGTATAAATTGTCGAGTCTGCTGCTGTAATATTAGCTTTTAAACTTAATAGCATTTAGAAATCAGGCGTATGTTTCTGTGAGATTTACTTGCACAATTAGAAGCCTGGAGGGATATTTTTTTGTTAATTCAAAGCGTTGTCATAAAAGCTTTTGGAAGAAGAGAGAGAAATAGCGACATTTTAACTCGTCTTTTTTAGTTCCTAAATAAAAGTCTTTAAACTGGATCATTCTGGAGTAAACTTTCCAATATACATTAAAGGAACATAGCCACAGCTGGAGGAGTGACAGTAAAATATTATGCATTCATGTATGTCTCCCTTTAATAATTTCTGGCTTTATCCTCTGCAAAGGGAATAATTTTCTCTCTGCCCCTGACACAGACACAACCTGTGCTCGGCCCTGCAGTGCTGCCTGTGATCAGTGCTGGAGCTGGAGCTGCTCCCAGCCACTGCACTGGAAAATTAGCTGTAATTAGCTTTTCTACAGCGTGGCACCTACAGGGAGCAGAAGTAATTTTGCAGAGGGAGGGAGTGCTGGCCTTGTTTTACGGAAGGGTAAGCTGAGGCAGCGTGCAAGGCTTGGGTAAGGACGAGACAGCTTTGAACTGAAGGCCAAACATCTATAAAACAAGGAAGTTCTGGGTGCTCGCTGCAAATGCAGACACATTGCTGGTGATGGGCTGAGTGTAACCAGCCTATATCTCTCTCCATCCCACCCTCATCCCCGGCACGCCCAGGAGCTGCTCCCCTCGCTGCTCGCTGATGATAATCTGAGCTGCTGTTGAAGTGAGGAATCACTGGCAGCATGGGTTATTTTAAATGTTTAATAGACATATTACCTTACATTAGGGCTTCATCATCTCCCTTCCTGTGTAAGCACAAAGAGAGCATCCATCACAATTAGTGTAACATCCCGAAAGGCATAAAGAAGACGGACGGAGGGAGGCTTGAGGCTCCGGGTACCACCTTTCCTTGGGGCTCAGGCACAGCTCCAGGGCAAATCCTCCTGGGGCTGTGAGGGCAGCAGGCTGCAGAAGGGCAGCATTGCCCCAGAGGGTACCAGCCAGGATGTGAGGGTGTGTTATCTGCCCTCGCAGCCTCTCTGGCATTTTCTGTGAAGCCCAGGTGCCTGGAGTTGTGCTATTGTGTGAGAATCTCTGCTTTCATTATATTATAATAATCATCATCGTAAAAAATAACAGTAAGCTTCCAGCCCTCCTGATTCCTATTAAAAGCCAGAAATACAACCTGCATCTCCTGAACCAGGAGGGAAAGGAGATGCAAATCACAGTTTATAATTGTTATAAAAAGTCTTGTGTCTTTAGGATGAAATTCATTGGGTTTTGGTGGGGAAGAGGGGCCAGGGAGGAGGCTGAGTCCCACTCTTACAGCCTCCTCTCCGTGCTCTGCATCCCTCACGGCTCAGAGCTGGATTTGTGTCTGTCCCCTGGATGCAGCCAGGATGAATCTGACACCCACAGCACCCACAGCCCTAGTACTGAAGCAGCTCTCCACAGTATGGAGAGGGGAGAATAGGAGAGGAGATGCTCTGATGATTTCTGCGAGGCCTGACTTTTCAAGGGCTTCCTAAGCAGGAAAAGCTAAAAAATCTCCCTCAGATGTCAGATTTCTGTATTTTTATCCCAGGTTTACTCTAATGATGCTTCTCTCCTGATCCCAGGGTCTGTGGGAGGATGGAGAGAGCAGCTTTACAGAAGCAACGCTAAGCCCTGGATCCCAGGCAGGAATATGAAACATTAAGGAGCAGCTAACGAGAGGAGAATTGAAAGGAAGCTTTTCCCAGCAGAGATGAGTGGGATTTTTTATTTTTTTATTTAAAAAAAAAGGCCTAAAGCTCTCAGGAAAGCAGTAACAGCAGGGGCACCACTGCTTCCTCAGCCTTGCCAGCTCCCTCCTCCACCTCAGCCAGTCCCAGCAGCTGCGGGGCAAAGCTCAGGGAGTGCCGGAGGGGATGGTCTGTGATGGCATTGCAGAGGGGAGGGTTTCTGCAGGGTCCCTCCACAGTGAAGCCCTTCACCTTCCTCAGCAGATGGGCTCGGGACCTCTGCCTTCTCCAGCAGAGAGATGTGGTCCTCAGCCTTTCAAACAGGAGCTGAAGAAATACGAAACCTTTGTCTTGTTAATTCAGTGTTTTGGTAAGGCAGGAACAGGCTTCATCCCATTAGGGCTGTGGTATTATAAGGGAGCATGTCATCACATCCTCAAAGCTTAAATGAATAAAAAGCAATTAAAGTTCCCAACCCCCCTGATCTGTACATGGCCTTCTCCCCTCCCACTAATTTTTTGTCTAGCTCTGATCCATTAAAGAAACTAATGACTTTCTTTTTACACGTGCAGAATAGCTGAGGTGGGATGTGAATGGGTGAACCCCGACTCACTGACCCCTTTGACTCCATACCAGGGCAGACCAAAATTAGGTTTCCTGAAGAGGCTTCCCCTTCTCACCAGGTGGCAAGGAGAAGAGGAGCCAGGCCTTGAGCACACCACTGCCAGTTAAAAATGTGCCTCCAACCCCTGCCAAAAGGACCCAGGCAGGGATGCAGAGGGGCAGGGCTGGATGGCACCGGAGGACGGGAGCACGAGGGAGGTGGAGGGCAGCTCTCAAGCTGGTAAATTTTTCATCAGAGGTGGCATTACCGCTGTCCCTGGGTTTGCAGTGCTCTTTTATCTCTGCTGAAACGCTTCCAGCTGGAAGGATCCCCTCTACCTGACCTGTATGATTTATACATCTGTAGGCAGGCAGGGGCTGAGGGGGACTTCCCTCTGCTGTGCGATGTCCCTGCTCCCCCTGCTCACCGTGCCCCCGCTGTGGCTCTACCCTGGACAACCTCACTCACCCTTTCTGCCTGTCACCAATTTCCTCACTTTTCTTCTTATTTCGACTCATCAGCTCTGGTAGGGTTTGCTTGGCCAGAATGGCTTGTTTTTACCATTAAGATGAAGGCAAACCCTAAGCTGTTGCTCCCTTCCTGCGGTGCCTTCAGTCAGAGGAGGACCAAGAAACAGCTTTTGTTGGGTTGGGTTTTCCCCTTTAAAACCAGGGGCTTTGCCGAGGAGGCGGCCGCAGACGGGGCAGCTCTGCCAGGGAGCGTATAAATAGCTGGGGCTGAGAGCAGAGCACAATAGCTGTCACTCGACCACAGCAGAATGGGGACATGAGTGGTAGCAGATGAATTTCCTAAGCAACAAAGATCCTGTTTTCATGCAAATATCTCTTAGTAATAAAATCCAGGAGAAAAGAAAGACAGATAATATGTTATATAAGCAGAATTATCTGGGCACAGAATGCTGCTTTCAAGTTGGGGGCTTTTTGGGTTGGGTTTGGTGGGTTTTTTTTGGAGACATCAGCAACCTTTCAGTGACTTGATTTGGGCTGTGAAGGAGAGCAGCAGTGAATGATGTGCAGCAAAGTGCTTTAGTTGCCTACAAAGCGCTGTATGAATTTAACAGGAGCAGCAGCTAATGCGAGTAAAACTCAGAAACAGATTCCTTGCCATGGTAATGTGGCCTCCCTTCCCCTTAGGATTTCAGAGCACTTTGCAAACATCCATTAATTAGGCTTCAAAGGAGCTCCTGTCCTCAGTTTTAAAGCCGTGGGGAGAGGAAGTGTTCTGCTCTAGTGGAATGGTGGGGAAGGCACATGGCACTGGGATGCACTGGTGCCCAGAGATGAACTGTTGTTCTCCCCACTTAGTCCCTCTGGCTGGGGAAGGAATTAACTTTGCAGCTCTTGACCTTACCAGACTGGTCCAAGACTTTTTAAGATGTTTCCATCTAAAAACTCCAACTTGGAGGGCAGTGGTGCCTGTTCATTCTTCCATAGAGACAGGTCTGTTTCCAGGCAGCTCTCTGTTTCTCCTTCTGGTTTGTTTTTGGTTTTCTATATAAAAACAAAAAAGGTTTTGTGCATTTTAGGGTGGATTCTGCAAAAAAGCAGCCTCATTTGTAAATGTTCAGTTGGTACCCTGAGTTTGTACCTTGAGCAGAGAGGGCTTGGTGCACTGTGTCACTTCTGTGATGGATTCATCATGGGAGAAGTAGAGGGAATACCTGAAAACTAGGAATGCCAGTCAACAGGTTGATGGAGAGGTAGTTGTGGAAAGATAAAAGGAATGCCCCCCGAGCTAGGCAACTAAAAGCACTCAGTATTCCCTCCAGCTGCTTTTACTGTGGGAGAGAGGTGCCACCCTCCCTTCCTCATTTCTGCTCTAATTCAACTCTAGAAGTTCCTGCTCAGCAGCTGTTTTGCTGTTCCCCAGCTCTCCTCCTGTCGCCAGGCTGCTGCCTCTTTCCAAGCAGTAATTCAGCCACTTGTGCTCTCTTCAGAGGAGTCAACAGGGAGCTTTTAGCTCTCCTGGTGTTGCTGGTCCCCCGGTTGTTAGTGCATTTGGCTCCTGTGACATGTGTTTCTTGAAGCCCGCAGGAACTTTTCTGTAGCTAAAAGGTCTCTTGTGTTATCCTTAGAAGTGTGAGTTGTCATCCTGCTGCTTCCCTGAGCAAGGGAGCCGCAGAGCGGGATGATGAAGTTGGTCTGTTCACTCGTAGAAGACTTAATTTTTCCTTTCTAATGAGTCCAAATTTGGGGCAGAATCTTTGCTGTTGCTTGTGTCCTTGTGTGACAGTGTCAGAGCTGATACAGTGTCTGTCTGCAAAAATGTTGTATGCACAAATACTCCAGCAAACCTCAGCATGGACTAGCGATCCATTCATGGTCATGAGGCATTCCAAAACTGTGACAATGAGGAGTGAGAAGAAGGGCAAGGTGTTGAGATGGGAAAAATGTATTGGAATAGGTACTACTCAGGATGAGAGGTGTGGGGATTGCTGGAGGACCTGGGGACAGACCAACTTACTTTGCAAGAGTGACTTTATTGCCATTTGGAAACCATAGTGGTCCCATTTACCTGTATCCCACATCCTGGTTCCAACCTTGGAATATTTAGTGTTTCTTTCTTTGTAAACAAACCTCTTGGCTCCTTTGAGACCTTTGCTGGGTGAAGGAACAAGGAAATTTATGCCAGAGGAGAACAAGAGCCTCCAGTGGCAGAGAAATTTTTCTATCCATATTGCCATCGTCGTGGAGGAGGTTGTCATGGTGACTCGAGGTGCCAAGAGACTGCTCCAGAGCAGGGAGCAGGGGAGCGAGACGCTGGTGGAGGGAGGCAGGGAAAGGGGAACAGGGTGAAACAAGGAGAAAGTGTAAGGAAGTGCAGGAACAAGTAAAGAGAGAAAATTACAACGGGATGAGGAAGAGAAGAGATGGAAAAGAGAGAGATGGAGGGAGATTTGTCCTTTATTCCTTTTCCTTTATGTGTCCAATGCACTGGGATGTGCAGAGTGGGGGCAGCAACTGGGGTTCAGGGCTGAATGCTGCTCCTCACCCACCCACAGCCCCATGCCCAAGTCCAGCACAGGCAGGCATGAAACGGGGATGGCCACGTTTGGGGAGAAAGATGGGGTAGCTCCACCGGGGAGCTTGCAGGCAGGGTTTGCAGGGACGTGCCAATGCTCTCCCCCTCCTTTTTCCCTCTCCCCCTGGCATCAGCCTCTGCTGTGCCCCGTTTTGCAAGCACTAAATCTGCAAAGTAAACCCCAGCGAGAGCACTTTCCAAGGGCTGCCGGCTACGACAGATGTTATTTTATGGAACACGGCACCAGAGATGTGAAATACATAGTTCATAAATGTCAGGAGGAAGGAAGCAATATCCTGGATTGAGGTCGTTTGACTTTTTTTCCCCCTCTCTCATGAAAGCATCTTTCCAAGTAAACAGCCATCCAGGCCTGGCTGCGGCAGGGAGCGAGGAGCAGTCTGCCTCGGAGCAGGCTCTGTCACTGGGAAGCCGTGTCTGAATGTGCAGCTCATCTGAATGTGAAAAGGAAGGATTTTTTTTTCCCCTACCTCATTGCAACATCTGTCTGAGAAACTCAGGAGATAAGGCTGAGGCTTTAATTGAGGTCTCCAGGGAGGGCATTGCATCTATAAGAAGAGATGTGTGTGTGCCTCTATATATACATCTGTGCATATGGAATTTCAGTTAATTAGGCCCTTGGTTAGTAACAAAGTAGCAGGGTTTCCACCATTTGCAAAACGTCTGATGATTAATGCTGGTTTTCACTTCTCTGGATGCTCTCCTGGTCTGTGTTAACGCTCAGCTGCTTAATTTTTATCCCACTCAAGCCCCAAACCCCAGCAGCATCCCATGGCAGTGATTTTACCCTGGCAAACCATGCTGTTCCTCCTTGCCCTCAGCAAGTTCGGGAACCAGAGCTGACAAATCCCCTCCCCTGCACAGCTGTTGGTTTTTGGTATGAGTGTGTCAGAAAGCATTACGGAAACGCTGCAGCAGCTTGGGGAAGGGCTGGGGGAGGCAGGGGACAGCCTCATGTCACTCACATCCTCCTGCCCGTCTCCGCCGAGCATCCTGCGCCCGTGAAATGCGTTTCCACCCAGGCGAAGCTCCGAGCCGAGAGATGCGGCATCGGACGCTGATCCGCGGTGACGGTCCTTCCCCCGCCGCCCGCGGGGCTGCCGGGGACGGGCTGCCCGGCAGCATCCCAGGGACACGGGATCGTCTCCGCGATTGTTTTCTCTATTGCTACCAGGGAAAGCATCCTGTTGGTCTCGGAAGATGCGATTTTTGAGCGGGGGTGTCGCAATGCAAACCCTCACATTTTTATTTCAAAGAAAGGACGATAAATCTAAAATTTCCTTGTGTTCTCGTAGCAAAGCTGCTTTGGCTGTAAAATAGGCCAATTTCCCCCTTATCTAGTGCCTCCAGCTGTGATGTGAAAAGCTCAGAGGAAAAACGGCATCTCTCACGTTATCTCTTAACTGCAAAGTTTAATTATCCTCAACTGCTCTGCTGAAATGTGGCTGCCCCGAGCAGAGGACAGGAGCAGGAGCTGGGGCTGGGGACGGCGCTGGCAACTTGGTTATGTCAGTGCCAAGGCCATAATACCTGAGTTTGGTTGCGTGAGTGAGGCAGGAGAATGTTCTCAGTTCTCCTCCCATTAGCTCCGAGTTTCTGCGAGTTCCTCTCTTCTTGTTTTCTGTGCCCAGAAGCACAGAGACCTGTGTGGGATCCGTACACAGATGAGACGTCCATCAATTATTTATAGAAGGAATATATTCATTTTGCTCTTAATTTATTCACCATTAGCTTCATGGTAAATAGAAGCAGAGAAAAAAAGGGAGATGTGCAGATGTGAATGGAGATACTGAGGAACTCTACAGAAATAAATCCACTAAAAAGAGGGCAAATGTTAGAGAATATGGTGGGGAGGAGATGAGAGTTAGAGAAATAAAAAGCTTTCATCTAAGCAGGGTTTAAATACACTTCCAAATGTCAGCTTCTTAATAGCTTGTCCTAAGTCTCAGCATGTTAGAAAATATAAATGATGGAGAGATCCTTCTCTCCTTCCCATTAGCTAACATCAGTAGTTTTATACATCTGCATCTGTTCTCCCTGATTGCAGCTGGCCTCTTAGGTGCTTCGTTTTGATTGTATTTAATTAATTAATTTCTGTTTGGGTGAGGCTTTCTTCTTCCCTCTCCCACCCCCCTTCTTTCCCCAGACTCCTCTTATTTCCCCTTAGATTTCAGTAAGAAACTGAATTCTTGCAGTGGATGCATTCGGGAGATCTGGGGAGCAATGTGGTGTGATGTCTTTTTTCTTCTTTAACAATCCACTCTGCTTTGCTGACACGTGGTTTTACATTAATGAAATATTTAATGCAAACAATAACTGAGGAAACCCGAGGAATTTTGCTCCTGGATTTCAATTTAGCCAGTCGTTCTGCCTGGAGGTCTCTGCCCAGCCTGAAAAATGAGGACAGTGCTCTTGGAGCCTGAGCTTGAGCCTCACCAGGATGGGGAGGAAAGCGCCACAAATGCCCATCTGGGATTTCCCTGATTTTCCCCAGCGGTGTCAGGTTGGGGTATTTTTACCTTGCAGACTACTGTTTGCTCCTGAGCTCTGTGGTGGTTTTTGTGTGTATTTGTCAAGGACACCACTGTTTAGGAAAAAAAACCCACACACCTGCCAACCCCAACACTTGAAAGACTGAAAGATCAAGATCTCTGTCATCTAAAGGAGTAAACTAATAGTGTGATTGCAAAAAGCCCCCGTGGGAATCTTATCTGTCATATCGCTGTCAGCTTTGTGCTAAACATCCATTAAAGAGCATTTACATGAAAAACGTGTGATCTCGGCTCCCATCAGAAGGCAACCTAATCCTGCCAGCAAATTGAAGGTGAGTTCTCAGTCTGGCCTTTTCAGATGCAATGAGATCTTTTCTTCCCAGGCCTACCCCGAGGGGGAGAGCTGCAGAAACAGGGGCTGAGTCCCACCTTCCTTCCCTGCTCAGCTCCAGCCAGGATCTGGCATCCTCTGAGAAGAGCTGATTCTGTTCCTCTTACTGGTGACACTAGTATACAAGCTGGGAATGAGGGGCCAACTGTCTGCTTACACCAGTCTTGTTCCTAATCCCCAAAATGGTTTCTTCTCCTCCGGGAAAGTGCTTTGAAACGCTGAATAAGGAATCATGTACAAGGATGAGAAATGGTGACAGCCTTCAGACAGGCACCCCGCATATTGTGCAGCCATAAAGCCAGAGTCCCCAGGCTGCGATTGATGGAAATTATGTCATTAACAACCCAGACATTGGATTTTCCAGTGCAACAATCATCTTTGCTCCAGCCTTATACATCCCCAGCAAGGATGCTCTGCAGCTCCAGACTACACTGAATTTTAATCCCCCTGAAATCAGTTGTTCCAACCACTCTTAGTGAATCTCTTTGAGGCCCCTTGGCTCTGGCTGGGGAGGTTTGCACTTCTGATTGCAAACTAGCAAGCCCAAGAGTGATGCTCTGAGACTCTTGTAAAATTAATTTACATCTTTATATTAATGGGAGTGGAGAAAATCTCAGCATAATGCCCAGCAAAGGAAACAAACATGAAGGTCCCTGTTAGGTGAGGGATACTGTTCAGTGCACATGGACCAGCTATGCCTAGCAGAGGGAGCAGTGTCCAGTCTTGACATCCAGAAGCAAGTCATCCATGGTCTTACTAAAATAAAATCCACACTTTTATCTGGCCTGGTGATTAATCATGAGATCCATTACCAAAGGTCAGATGTCTGGTTGAAAACACAGTCAAACTCCATCCACAGGCAGTTGTACTTGAGGTGGGAATTCCCGAGTGAATTGATATGGCTCTCATCAGGCAAGAAGTCAGATTAGGTGTGGGAAATGGCAGCTTTTGCTTTAAAAACGTTGAATCTGTGAAACCCAAAGCAATTCTGCTGAAGTTCAGTCTGACCAGTCTCAACGTCAGGCACTGCAGCTCACTGTCCCTCCCACTTTCATGCAGGAATGGGATGGAAAAAGTGAGAAGATGTGAAATTGCCGTACCTGGGCGTCAGACCCTGCTGTACTGTCACTCACAGGAGCGTGTGGCAGCGAGCAGTGACGGCAAAGCCATAAATAGGAGGCAGAACAGCAGGCAGGTGCCAGAGGACACGATGCTGAACGAGAGGGAGTTACAGAGACGATTTGAGAGAGATACATGTAGGATAATAATGGCATGCACGTCTGCAGCACCCGTCTAGACTTGTGTGAGGGATCAGGGAAGAAACTCAGGAGTGAAGAAACATATACTTGTCTGTTATTAATGAACAAAGAGAGCAGAAAATGCTGGCGATGGAGCTTTCTACGTAGAAAAGTCGATGCCTCTGATGAGCTTTTAACACTTAAAGGAGATGAAATTTCTCCCCAAAGCCTTGGGAGTTTCAAACAAGCTCCTAGTTCTGTGATGACATATAAATAGGGTTTTGGGGAGATTTAATATTGGTCTTCTATCAGCCATGACATTGTGTGAGGCTACATGCAAATACTCTGCAAAAGACACTCACTTATCTGTTGATGATACACCGAAGGGAAGAGGTGAGATGAGCAGTGGCATCAGGAAAGCCAAGCCGTACAACCAGGATTCTCAGCTCCTCTGTAGCCAGGATGGGATTAAAATCCAGTTTTTCAGAGTCCAGCTTTAGCAGCATCTTGTTGCCAAAGGCCACTTGTGCTGAGTGCTCACAGGTGGTTTCTATATGCAGAGAAAAGCAGACAAAAATAAAGCATCGGCTTCTGCCTCTTGTTCCCAGTTAGGACTGGAAACAACTGGTTGCACATGTTCCTGTGGCTCAGCAGCCCAAAACCTCCTGACATGCAGTGCTCCAAGAAAGAGCGAGCTGGGAGGCTGGGAATCGTTTAGCAGAATAAATTAGCCACTAACTAAAACAGTTAGAGCAGCAAGGGAAGTTAGTGCGTGCACTGGAGCCTGCCACAGGCACGGAGGTGGGGTGTTTGCAGTGTAATACTGGAAGATCACAGTCCACCTCTCTCCTCCTGGTAGTCCAGGGAGAAGCTTCCATCTTGCTAACAAATACTGTGTCTTTATATAGCACACAAATTACTCCAAATGGCTTTTGTGGAGTCATGATGACATATGTTGAAACATATTTCCAGGATGATGGGAGACTGCAGGGGAAATGTGCAGGAAGCTGTTCCCCAGAGGAGAGGCTCTTAAAACTTGCTGTGAAAAATCTGTTGTGAACGTGCCCAGGTCAGAGCGTTTGACTGTGTGAATCAGCATGACTCCAGGGCCAAATCCAGCCCCAGTGAAAGATGCAGTTTTCTGCTGGGAACTGGGCTGAGTTTGGTTGAGTGATGTCTCACTTGTTTTATCTTGTTTCCCTGCACTGTCTCATTTTCAACCTGATGGACAGATTTTGCAATGATTTATGTCTTGGCCAGGGTGAGAAGGGGACCAGACATGGGTTAAAGCTGCTCAGGGCAGAGAGGCTGCTGACTTTTTACAACAGATCAATGGATTTTTTTCCCTGCCATGAGGTAAGGCAGCCAAGATGTTTCTTTCTGTATCATTCCAAAGGAGATCGCCCCAGCCAGAGATTAACCTAAATTTCTTTAGTCTCAGGTTCAGCAAAACTATTTAAGGAAATGCTTAAATCTGCTGAGTGATGATGTTCAGCACACATGTAGCCCCTTGTAGGATAAGAGGAGGACATGGTGATGTTTGGAGTCAGTAATAGTTCCTTGTCTTTGCATCAGGTCTTTTTGACACAACAGGATGTTCATGTTCAACATTTGGCATCGGATTTTCTTTGCTGCACATGCTTAGGAGAAAAACCATAATTTCTCTGTGTGTATAATCAAAGAAACTCTTCTGTGATTAACGTACAGTATCCTTGGGGAAGGCAAAAAAAAGGGAAAAGAAAACAAACAGAAATTGGACCCAAGATCTTTCCACATAGTGCTCAAGGCAAACAAATAAAGGATGATAGATAACCAAATACAGGAGAGGAAATTGTGCTCTTCTCTCCTCTAACAGTACCACAAAAGGCCCATCTCTCTGGTTTCCTGGTAATTACCAGCCTCTCTGTCAGTGGGTTACCTTATATTAATTAACATTATTTATTGCTGTTGGCAGAGTGACTGCGACAGTAAATCAAGCAATTAGCAGCCTCGCATATTGCACTCCAAAGAGAAGTAACCAGGTGCCAGAAAGGATTTACTTTCTGCTTCATGTTTTATTCACGGACTCTCCTTTTAACTCTGCATCTCTGCAGGAAGGGCTGGAGGAGCCGTGAGGGCTGCTGCCTGCCCTGCCAGCAGCTCACACCCAGGGTTGGAGGAGAGGGCTGGGCTCCTCAGCAGCTCCTCCCCACCTTGGCCAAGGAAAGGGACAACGTGGCACTAGGGTGAGGGTTTTTCCACTGAGCTGTGTGGTTTTTAGTGCCAGTTTATGTCTGTCTCCATCAGCATCGTTGCTCAGCTGGCAGATGTCAGCACTAGACCGTGAGGGTCTTCAGGTTGTGATGGAAAAGACCTTTCCATTTCCATCTCCTGCTCCCTGAGTGACACTTTGCAGGTGAGAAACATGCTGTCCTAGCCAAACAGCTGCTGTCACGTGGCATTTGAACAGTTTCCTAAACACTTCTCCGAGAAGTCCCGTAATGAAAGAAGTGGTTTCCTTTGGCTCCCTTCCCAGACCTACCCAAACAAAAGGATGCTGACCTAAGGCTGTTAAACTCTTTGATGTATGGCTGTGTCTCCTTAAGTAGAAGATCCATATTCTTAAACTAAGTTGCCATGACACAGGGACATTATGAACTCTCTGAACCAACTGAATCCTACAAATGAGCCATTAGCTGGCTGTACGGCACATTGGCTCCCCTGTGCTGGAGGGGCTGCGATCGCTGCTGCCCACGTGCCAGGCAGGCTGCTCTCTTGTAATTTTAATGCAATTTCTCTTGGCCCTGCTACCTGCCTTCCCTGAACACAGAGGTCACAGAAGTCCCACGCTGCTGTGCTGGGGGAGGCTGTGGGTTTATGCTGCTACATGAACAGCATATTTCTTGCCATAGGAGGAACGAGCCACCTCCCTCCTCCGATTGCCAGGGAGGAAACCTGAGGAAAATCCCACTGTCACAGCATCATCCATCACAGATCTGATGATAAATACTCTGTCCTGCTCCTAAGCCAGCCTCCAGTTACCCTGCCTGACACGACTAATAGAGGATCAAAACCCTATTAAGGAGATGTGTTGGGACTGCTTCAAGCTCCTGAGCATCCTCCAGGCACCCCAAATAAATGACAGCATCCTGCTTAGCTGATGCTCTTGCAGTGCAGACGAGGCACCTTCTCCATCTGTGCTCTGAGAAGCTGGTTAAGAGCGGCATTTCAGAGATGTTCTCAGGGTAAAATGACCATTGGAGAGTCTTAACCTTAAAAAAAGGGGGAAAAAAACAGAAAGAAACCTGAACAAAGGCAGGGTGTAAACCAGAGATTTCACTGCATGGAGGCTGGGATCTCTTTACAGCAGACGAGCATGCAGGGAGCACCCTGGAGGGTACTGACACCTCACCTCATTTCAGAGGGTCCTCATCGCTGTGATGTCTGCTGCCTCTCTCTGCTCCTAATGTTTTTGCTCCCTTGACGGATCCAGTCCATCCTGCAGCACTGTCTGCATGCAGGCGTGTGAACCAGCGGCCACTGCTGCAAGGAGGGGAACTGTACGGGTAATTTATGGCACGGTGAGGGAAGAGTCCAACTCCCGAGCCCTGTGCATAGTGGCAGTTTCACTCTGTGACCTTCTCTGGAGTCTCCTTTGAGGAAACTTTGGTCATTTTGAAACAGAAGCAAAATATTTGCTCCAGATGATTAATTCTCAAAGGGACTGTCACTGCAGTGTTACTGATGGGAGCAGAAGGAGGTCTTCTGCCTGTCCAAATCAAGGCACAAGAATTATATCTTCCCAAGGTGTCAGTCCACCACTCTTTAAACAGTTTGCTTTCCTCTTGAGAGGGAAACTTTTTTTGCCAGTGTTTTCTTTTGGCTTACAGGCTTTGAGAGACACCCAATCCTCTTCTGCAGCCCACCAGGACTGACAGCAGAGCTGCCCGGCCCCGGGTGGATCTACTCAGAAACGGATTTTTCAGGCAAATTGGCAAGAGAGCTCCAGATTCTCTGAGATTCAGAGGAAAACACAGCGTTTTTTCTTCATTAAAAATTAAAGAAAAATAAATAGTTGGGTACCTCTGGGTGGTAATTACCCAAATTTATTCATGTACCTTGTGAATAATGGATGGGGCTGCTGTTCACTCTGTGGGTAATTCCCAGGTGTCAGGGGCCGGCAAGCAAACTGGCCCAACGTGGGGCAACAGGAAAGAGCTCCCCATCTCTCTCCCTTTCTGGTGAAGAGTTTTGGAAGGCAGGTTTGCAAATAGCAGATGATGTCTTCACCCATCTCTATATGTGTCTGAGAGCATCAGGATGCAGCAGTGAGCTCCTCTGCCCATTCCTGACTGCAAATGCTTTGGGATGCCCTCGCTCAGTCCAGCTGACTCTGAAATCAAATGAGGGCTTGTTCTGGTTTAGCAAGGAGCACCTTTTGGCTTAGTAACAGGGGGAGCGGGTTGCACTGAAGACCCGGTAAAGAGTTTGCGGACCCTCCCCCCGGCTCCTGGGTTCACACCCACCTCCGGCCCGGCTGGGCCAATCTGGCGCCTCTGCGATCACTATTTAGGGGACGGGAATTTGGAATGCGAGGCAGGAGGTGTAAGAGGGATACAAGATGGAGGCGACCACGCGGACCCTTCAGCCAGAGGAGGAAGGAAGGAGGAGCAGTAGACCGGAGACCCTTCTGCAAGCCGTGGCGAGAATGTAGCTGTGCCCCTGAAAGCTGTGGAGATCCGTGGCAGGACCGAGAGTTACCAGCAGCTCCGTGTGAGTGAGCCCGGACGGGAGAGGGACTGTGTGGGGAGGGGCCATGGCCCAGGCCGTGCTGGAGAGCCTGCACGCCGCAGAGCAGCCCCACACGAGAGGCAGAGACGAGCTGCAGCCTTTGGAGTCAGTGGGCATCGGAGCAGCCCGTGCAGGGCTGCTGTGCGTGTGAGTTACCCCACGGACTCGCAGGGAGGACTGGTGTGGAGTTCACCCGTCCTGAGGAGGGACAGACGGCAGAAGCTATTGGGAGCAGACTGACTGAGACCCCCACTGCCTGCCCCCCCGAACCGTTCAGGGGGGGACAGGGTAAAAACCCCGGGATCAGGGCTCTGAGCCCGGGAAGAGGGGAGGGGTGGCAAGAAGGTGTTCTTCAAAAGGCTGGTTGGACTCTTCATTGACGTATTACTCTGTGCTGTTTTATCTTGGTTATGTTTTGGGTTTTTGGGGTATGTTTTAGTTGATGTTGCATTAAATTATTCTCTGTTTTCTTCCCCAAACCGAGTGGCCTGGTCTGCTTTGTCCTGAACCTTCAGCGGCAATTAAGCTCTCCCTGCCCTTGAGCAATTCTCAGCCTCTTCGGTACTTGAGGCTAATCGTGGTCTTTTGTTCCCTGATGGGCCTAAACCACGACAGGGCTTTGGTCAGGGAGAAGCAACAGCCCTGGTTACTATAGAGCTTGGGAAACCTGCTGAAACCCAACCTGGATTATTTTAGCTGAAAAGCAAGGAGGACCCATGACAGCAGAGTGTTTGCCTTGATTTTATTCTGATTTATTTGTTGCTGGGATTCCTAACAAATATAAGCTTGCACAGCAATTAAATTACATTTAATTTGATTAGATTAGAGCTGAGGGAAGCACTCTTCTCCCTCTACAATGTAAGGAAAAGAGAAATGAAACCTCTCAAGAAAAACAAACACGACTTGGGTTTGGAGATGCAAAGAACTCCAAATTTATCTAGATGAAGGAAGGGAGATGTAATGAACTTCAATTGAGCAGGAAGCCTTGAGAGAGAATCAAAAGTTTGGGGGATTCATAGGAGGACATAATTGCAACATGTATATCGATTTTACAGAGATAAGAAAACAAATGTTTGTGGAGATTGGACTTTGTTTATTACATTTATTTCCCCACAGAGCTGATGTTTCTCTATTAGAAAAAAAATACACCCATCCTGATGTTCTTAAATGCATTGTATTTTCAGAGATGCTTATTAAGTTATTGCCTGATCCCACTGGCTCTGTTTTTTTTGCAAATTGCTTTGTTTGGAAGGTTACACTTTTCACTCAGGTTATGAAGCATCATTTTTCCCCTTCCTTTACTGGTTTGCATTAAAGGACCAGGATCTTGCTGTGCCTATCGCTCCCTGGGAGCTCCCCAAATAAACCCCTTTGCCCACACACTCTGCAGACCCCTCAGCCCTGTCTGTGCATGCTGGGGATGCCCAAGCCCCCGACACTGATAACTGCCCCTAAAATACTCCATCCTGCACCTTTTCCGTGTGATTGAGAAGCTGAGGTGACAGCAGCAGAACCCACAGCCACCAGATCCCATCTGTGCCATCCCATCTCCCAGAGCTGCCACGGATCACCTCCAGGAAGCCCCATCTGAGAGGGAAGGGTTTCTTTTCACTCACCACTTCAGCCAGTGCGTTACTCGGCACTGATCCTGTGCACTCCTAAGTCTCCTGGTAGCTTTTCAGGGCTCGCTACTACCACAGCTAATCACAGCTCAGACGCTGCTGCCTGTGTCAGAGAAACAACACTTCCAGGTCTGATTGATTAGGATTTAAGTTCTGATTTCTCTTAGAGCATAATCAGGCCTGAATGGGGAGATTTTTACAGTGACAATTAAAATAATGAAAGTGAACTTTAAATGACATTCAAACACTGTCACCTGCTACCAGCTCCACTCTCCCCTCTGCATTCTGGGAAGTGCAATTTTAAGCATCATTCACTGCAGGGTGATTACAGCTGCATCTATTCAGCACGTCGGGCTGAAACGCTGCAGCAGCCTGAAAGGAAGCGTTTTCAGGTGTCAGGACCTGCCACTGCGCCTGGTTTCCAGGAAAGCTCAATATTTGGAGTGTGTGATGGGGGTTGAATGCTTACAAAACCCGGAGCAGACTCTGGATTAGTTCTCTCTTCGTGGCATTTACAGGTTGCAATGAATTCACGTTGCGTTTGCAGCGTACGGTGGTTAGGAGTTTATTGATTTACAGATCATTATTTTACTATACATTTAGATAACAGCAGCCTGTGGAATTACTCATGTGGCCAGGGTCAGGGGCTGATCGAAAGCCTCGTGTTATCTATACTGCTCAGATCTGGATAAATCAAAGCTCAGCACAAACAAGCTTGAGGTTGAGGGTAAATGAGAAGGAGGATGTTCTGTCCCATGGGGATGTCTGTCCCCTCCCCAGCTGCAGGGACGGAGATCCTCAGTGCCTTGCATGGTGCTGCTTAGAGGTCCCCAGGTTTAGGGAGATGCTGAGGAAGAAGGGAGTGACAGCCTCCTTTGCAGGATGTGCTCCAGGGCTGGAGGGCTGAGCGTGGCCTTGAGGCAAAGCTCTCTAGAGGGTCTGGTACCGCATTAAAAAGGGTCAGAGGAAGGACTGAACTACAGTCTCCTTAGGCAAACATGTGCTTCAGCATTTTGAAGCTTGCACCTTGTCCAGGTGACTCAGTTCCAAATTGCCACCCTTCCCTCTTGTTGCTGGCAGGATTGCTCTCCTACAGCCCAGCAAACAGGAGTGATCAGGCACTGAAAGGCTCCCTCCTGGGCTTGTCAGCTCCTTTGATGAATTAAAAGGGTTCATGGGAATCAGTGAAGCAGTGCTTGTACTTCAGCACAGGCAAATAAGGAGTCAGAGAGTTCTGGATAAAGGGGATGTTAAAAGGCACAGCTCCTAAAGGCATCACAGAGTAGTCTCTATGGGCTGAGTGCAAGAGAAACCTCCTGCACCTGGGGTGGCTTTACCCCCTGTCACATTCCATTCCTGGGCCAGGCAGGGATGTGCCTTCCCAAAGCAGCTGCAGCAGTCCTGGCAGAGGGCTACCATTGGGCTTGGCTGTCTTCTCCGTGAAATCAGCTTCCAGGCTCTGACACCCTCAGTCCTGTATGGCCTGTAGTGCTGCAGGAGTGATGGAGCTGCAACATCAGTTTCTCTGAGATGCTTATGCGAGGGATGTCTTGTCTCTGAACTCATGCCATGTTTTCTCGCTTAGTGTCTCTGCCCTCTTCCCCAGCCAGAGGGGCTGCTGCCAGCTTTATCTACTGCTCAGCAGGAAGGTGTGAGCTGGAAGAGGCTGCTGGCTGTGAGGCCTCAGTCCCTGGGAATCTCCTGTCAATCTGCTGTTTGGAGTTGATAAACCTTTTGCTCAGATGTTTCCAGCATGTTTGTGTTTTGGTCTGGGAGCTACAAGGATGTGAAATCTGCAGAGATTTGTGGAGCATCTGCAGACCTCATGTGTGCTGCTGAGGGAGACTGAGGAAGTTGAGGGCTCTGCAGGGCTGTGAACCCACACAGCTCTGCTGGCAGTGGCTTTGCCCCTCTCAGGCTGCGGCTGATGGGGACACACACTTTCCATCGCTCCTGTGTTATATTTTGTCACCAAGTCCTGCTTGCTCCTTTGATTTTGGTGGTTGTGCCTTGCTGAGGGATGACACACTGTTCTGTTCATTTGTTTTCTGATAATCTCCACTGGTCTCCAAGGCTTCCTTCCCCCAGCTTCAGCTGCTGCCTACTAATTTCCATCCAAATCAAGTGAGGCTCTTGGCTGCTCAGCACACAGGCACAGTATTTAACCAGTTAGCCCAGCTTGCCTTCCAAAGAGCAGGGGTGTGATGGGCTAGCCAGGATGCTCGAGAAGTTACAGAGGATGCTGCTTGCTGGGAGGCGTGGGCAGATACCTGCTTTGCTGCCACAGGCAAAGGCCAGTGTCATGTCCCAGCTGGCAGAGCCTCTCCTGAGGCAGAGGAATTGATGGCAATTCTTCACAGGACTCACTTGAGCAAGTCCTGGCCTGAAAGTTCCCAAAAATAAGATGCAGGTTTCGAGACATGGCAAGTGTACAGATGTGTGAGAGCAGAAGGGCTAGGGTCATGAGGCTGGGAGTGCTGCCTGTCTTGGGGAAAGAAAGCAAAGTTCAGGAGTGAAAATGCAATCTATTAGCATCAAAATCAAGACAGCACAATTGCTATGGTCTCCTATCTGCAACTAAGGCAGCTTTGCAGCTCTTCACTTCTAATTACCCACAGATAATAAGCAAATACAATAGTGAAGGATATTAGAATAATTTACTGTTCATCAAAGAAAAAAGATTGGAATCATTTGCCTTCAGTATATCCCTTTATGTAACAAAGATCCTACCCAAGAGACCTTCCAATCAGCCCCTTCTGACAACTCTTGCCAAAAAATCTGTTACAGCTATTAGCAACAAAGTTATTAGTTGGTAATTAACTCTGTAATTAACTTGAAGTGACTTCAGCAATCAACACTGAGATCTAATGTGAACATGTCGTTAAATCAAGTGCCATTAATGTGTGGAAAGATCTCTCCACCGTGGCTGTGATGACAACAACCCAAGGTTGCCACGCCGCTGGTTCCTGGTGATGGGTTGTGTTGCAGGGAGCAGTGGGACTGCTTCTGTCCTGAACAGCTCAGCTGAACTCCAACACAGGCTCAGCCATCACTTTCTGCATAGGCTGTTCTGAGCACCCCCTTTTCTCCAGCATCTCAGCCACTCTGGACACTCACTGCAACCAAACTCCTGACTCTTGATGAGCTTTTGCCATTTAATTCCTTGCATGAAACATTGAAATAATTCCTCCTTATCCCTTTTTAAAGAAAGATACTGTCACCTTCTGATCTTCAGGCCAATTTTATCTCTGGTCTGCCTTGCAGCACAACCAGACACTCCAGCTCAAGTGGGTTTTATCCCTCAGCATCTCTTCTCCCCTCCCTGTTCCCTTCTCTCTCCACCCACCTTCTCCCTGATGCTCTTTAAAAAGACACAACTGAGTTGTGTTAATACACCCAGCACTCCTGCGTGAGAGTTATTCTGTCTCATCACAGATACAGAGGGAGAGGGAACAGATTTGGCATTTAATAGAGCTATCCTCAAGGACACCAAGGCAGCTATTCAGGAATGATCAAATGACAGGTTTGAATATCAAACAGCAGCCCTGACAGCCAGGGAATCGGAGACGTCTTGCCGTACACCTGGTATCCTAATCTGAGATGAGAATCTCAGGGGAGGTGCATCCTTTTCAAAGGGTGCTTTTTTTCATTTTTAAGGAAGAAGGGAAAAAAAAGAAGAGGTAACTTTTCCTTTTGTCTTCACAAGTTTAACAAATGTGCATCCATTCAGAGAAATCATTTCTCTCCAGTGGCAATCAGCTTAAATATGTCCCATTACCAAGCTGCCTGCTACCGTACATCAGCAGGCTGCTGGGTCACGTGGCTGAGTGTGGGTAACTGGTAATTACCTGTCTTTGCAAGATTACCTCAGCTGAGGAAGGGAAGAGGCAGGACAGTAACGCAGCTAAAGCTGGGAGAGGTGAAGCAAGTGTGCTGAGGGCAGGGAGCGACTGGGAAAGGCTTTACCTAGTGGTCCTCTGTCTCCCGTGGGTTGGTCCTAACAGGGCTGGAAAGCCAGTACATGAGAGAGCATCACCCTAAGACATCTCTGTCCTCCTGCAGCCTGATGAAAAATGCTGGAATACTTCCAACCCATGTCCAAGCAGCTGCGGGGGCTGCAGCACCTACACGGGCTGGTGAGACGCCCACACGCTGCTGATGGACTCAGTGTTTCCAACCACGGTGCTCTCCCACTTCTGCAAATCACTCTCCCAATGAAGTACAGCTTCTTGGGGTGGCCATGCCCACCAGCCCCTGATGGAGACCTTTGTAGAAGGGAAGGGTGCCCAAGCCAGAGCAGCAGAAACCTGACTGTGAGCAGAGACAGGCACACAGGCATTGGTAACCTTCCTCATTTCAAAAAACATGTAAGCAGGACTGTACCTCTACATCTTATATGTATATTCCTTGATATATAACTTAATAAAACTTTATGGACCTAGGATAAGGAATCCACGCTGAATAGATGAACTGGGATTGAAATATGGTCCAATTAAGTCTGTAACAGGGCTGGCTTTACTTTGAACATCCTCCAACTTGAAATGAAATCTTCACTGAAGGAGATAAATCAGCCAACATAAACTGCAACCCCGCTTCTGCGCCACTCCTGAACTAGCAGGGATCACCCAGCCCGTGATTTTTGGGAAAGGGAAGATGGATTCCTATTGTGATCAACTCACAAGGTGCTTGCAGCCTGTTCCCCACAGCTGGGCTTGGGCAGCTCTTCCTGTGCTGGCTCTGCCAGACCCCTCGTGATCATCCCTGCAGAAAGAAAACAAAACAGCAAATTGTTTTGCTGTCGTGTTCCCACAGCTGCAATTAGCACACTCATGCATTAGTTTTATTTTCCCTTATTCGGCGTCCTCCTTTTTTCTCTTCTGCTGCTGCTTCAAGAAAAGGAGATTATTTTTAATTACAGTTTTACACTCGATTAATGAACGTCAACAATGTGCTAATGAACGGGGCTGCAGCATGAGGACACGATGTGCTTCCACGGCTTTCAAGGGGTTTCTGTCAGCATTATTTATCTCCAGGCTGCCCCTGTGGAGGCTTGAAGATGGGGAAGGACAAACAGAAGGAAAACATCATGTTCTCCTGGATCTGGGCACAGAAATTGCTCAGGGTGCAGCAGGCTGAAGCGCCTCAAACATTGACCCAACGCGGTGCCAGGGTGGGTCTGAGGATCCTAGGGACACCAAGGTGGGGGCTCTGCTGTTGGCAGTGGTGATTTCTTATGCCACATCATACATGTGCAGATAGCTCATTGTTAATGGAAGTATTATCCTGAAGTCATTCTGCATAGTTAAAAAACCCCCACTATTGTAATTTTCTGGATCATGGTGATATCACCCGTGGAGTTTCAGGCTTTGCTTTTCATCAAAAGCAGATTTACTCTCTCCCCCAGAATGCAAGAAAAGGTATATGGGTTTTCTGCATGTGGAAAAGGTCATTCCATCATAAAAACCTGCCTCCTGACATGCTGTTTTTATTGAGGTGAAAGGCAGAAGTATTGAAATTCTGCCAAGCCAAATGAAAAGGGAAAGCAAGCTCTCCAAAACAAATAGCAACCCTCCAAAACCTGAATGAAAACCCTACTCACACGTTTCTGTAGGGATGAGACAGGGGCTTTTGAACACAGCCCAGCTCAGGCCAGCTCACCCTCCTCCCAGGCCTTCTCCAGTGTGCCATCTCTGATGAATTTCCATCCCTCTAAGGGGGAAACTATTTAAATCTTAATGGAAGACAGCTTCATGGGCGTCCCTACTGCTGGAAGGACTCTATCCATCCTTCCTCCTTGCTTTTCTTTATTAAATTCCCCTTGGAAACCTCCTGTTCCTCTTTAGCTTGTGGCTCCCGAGCTCTGGGTGTGAAGGATCCTGTGTAATACCAAAGGAAGAGGTTGTGGCAGCAGGAGCAGAGGTGGGTGATGCAGCAACCTGGTGGCCAATTCACTCAGGCTCACTGGCCCCCCATCTGCAAACCTTTCAGCACAGGGTTCATCAACTTCTTACTTTAATGAGAGGCGAGATCCTCATCACACTGCAGAGATGTCTGGGAGAGATTTAAAAAGCCAGGAGCTGTCACAGGACTCATGATGAAGCCGTGAAAGTACCTTATCTCCCTTTTACGCACCTCCCCTTGAGCTGAGGTCATATCCATCCATTTATCTGTCTGTTTATCTGACCTGGGACACTGCTGTGTGCAAAGCACACACCCCAAAAAGAAAAGCTGAGTGTTAAAAACACTTTGCCCCCTTTTCTCATTTTTTCTGATGAGAAATGTAGGTGAGGACGCTTAGTTTTATCTTTGAGAAACACACTGCATTTTGCTGGTATGTTTTTACAGTGACATTGGTGCCTTAAGAAAGAGATGTATTGAATTCCTGCAGCCACAGAGCCCAGACCAGTACTGCTGACAGGTTGGACTGGCATCCTACCCCCCTGCCCTCCCCCCTTCCCCCCCAAAAAGGAGAAAATGAAAATGCAACCCATAGGAAAAAGCAAATAAAAACTGTATATATTTGCCTGCCTCCTGCAGAAGGGCCCTACTCTCATCCTATCTCCAAGGCTCAATGTGCATATGTCCCCAGCATGATAAGGCTCCTTTGAAACCATTTTCAATCCCCGTGCTGCGTCACCATTGGCTGCCTTGTTACCAAAAATGTACCATGAAAGGAAAGGGGAAAAAAAATCCCAACCTAAAAAGACTCTGGACTGAGTCAAACCTATTTACTCATAATTCACAGAGCATTTTCTTTCCTTCCCTCCTCCCCCAGGAGGCCAGACACCAGCAGCACAGGGGGTGTGTAGTGGGGTCTGGGCTCCCCCTTACCCCTTGGGCATGGAGGTGAATAAATAAAC
Organism: Colius striatus; assembly: GCF_028858725.1. Classification (NCBI taxonomy): domain Eukaryota; kingdom Metazoa; phylum Chordata; class Aves; order Coliiformes; family Coliidae; genus Colius; species Colius striatus. Next base: position 3,381,945 of record NC_084785.1, read on the forward strand.
CCCTTCATAAATTCAGAGTCAGGATGGGTGGGGGAATAGGGGGGTGGGAGCCTGGTGTGGAAACCCGAGGTGGAGTTAATGCTGCAGTTGTCAGACACTTTATTATTTATGAGCCTGGAAGCCTTTTATGATGGGAACGTGGTTTGATCCCTCAGCTAGAAAGAGGCAAGATTCTAATGCTGTCTAACCCTTTCCATTTCATTCAAGAGCAGCCGGAGTTTGCCGACACTTTCTGTTTTCGTGTGCAATAATTGCTTAATGGTGACGATTAAGCTTGGCAACGCTCTGCAAACTGTCACTCTTCAAGAGCTTGCAATTTTCTCCCAGTTTGGCGGCTTGAGAGACTTTCTGCCTTTTTTTCCCCTCCTTTCTTGATTTCTTCCAGCAGCTTAAAGACAGAGAAAGAATCTGGTTTCCATTTTGGAAGAGGGGATAGTGACCTAAACCCCTCTTTGCAAACCAGGACCTGCAGAGACATCTCTGTGCATAGATGTTGAGAGGAATAAGCTTGCAGATGGATAACTCAGTAATAGTAGAAGCATTTTCATCTGTAGGAGGGTTAAACCCATCAGTGTGCAGCTGCCAAGATCTAGGCTTGGAAATCATCTGTAGTTTGCTTTTTTTGGGTGATGGCAGCAGGACTGGTGAGAGCCAGACACTCAGCAGGATGTTAAATGCCCAGCAAGGCACTTAACTCATCCCAACATCACTCAAACAATTATCTTGTAGTAACATTTGGGGTGTTTTTTGTGCATTATAAGGTATATTAATTATGAACAGGTTTTGGAATTTAATTCTTAGGCTTTAATGAGCTGCTTCCCTCCACCAGCAGATGTGAGCTGACTTCTGTTTATGGCCATCCTAGTGCTTGAAAAGGCTTCGTTTCAGCAAGGGGGGGAAAATGGTCCATGTCACCCTGAAACGTTAGCAGGGTAATGGGGAAACAGTGAAATGAAACACTAAAACACCCCATAAAACCTAAGTGCTTCATCACCATAACTAATGAAAATATATGATTGCCTAATAAAAAGCCCTGTGAATGGGTCACGCATGGTGGCCCTGCTTTTATTAACACTTGTTCACATCGGCCGGTGGCTGCAGGGACAGACGAGGTGGCTGTGGGGTCAGCTTCAGAGACAGGGGGAAGCAGCACCCTGTGTCCTGGATGAAGGCTTGGCTGGGCAGACATTTTTAGCACAGAAATAGATACTATCTTTGTTTTTCCGTCAGATTTCATGTTTTCAGGTCTGTGCTCTTACAGTTTCCTTAAGTCCACGTTCTGATATTACACATTATTCTAATAACTTAGTCTGTGTCCTGGGGTCCTACAGCTCCCACCAGCCTCTTCTCCTCCTCCTCTTCCTGCATCTTCACTACTGCTGAAGTGGAACAAAAATAACCAATAGCATTGTGGAGAAATAAGATTTTTAGTTAAATCCCCCCTCCCCAATTCATTTTGTTCATAGTAACTAATTCCATTAATTATATTATGATGCAATTAAACATTTCATTTCCTAGCTATTAAAGCTTAAATTATTTATTAATAATTACAGATCATTAGCTGATAATGTTCACTCAGCAGCTCAGGAGCTGAATAATTCATCTACTTTGAGTATTCTACAACCTCCCACCTTGACATTTGTCAGTAAGCTTTTTTCTCTGAGTTTGGACCATGATTTCCCAGCTCAGAGAAGAACCATGACCCACAGCAAACCCCAGTGCTGCTGAGGGAAGCATGGCCAGGTCTCAGCCCCCCACCAAGAGCACAAGTCCTCCCTGGACCCTTTTCCAGCCTGTCTTTCAGCTGGAGACAGAGGAGCCCTGAGATTCTCCCTCCTCTCCTTCAGGACAGCAGCAGATCTTTTGGCTTTCTGAAACATTTATTAGCATAACCAGTGATAACAAAGATAATAATAAGGACATTTAGCTCAGTAGGATGGGCTCTGAGGTCTCTGCTTCATTAGCTGCTGCCAGTGATGCCTTTGGGAGAGGTGAGGCTGCACCCAGTGCCCTGGTTTGCAGGGCAACAGCCACACCTGCTCCAGAGGAAATTGTCCCCAAGAAACTCAAAACTGATCCTTTTCTTTACGTGGTAACCTTGCAAAAGGCAGTGTCAGTGCAGGAGGGGATGGGGAGGTGGGATGACCGAAGGGTTCTCCTGCAGTGCAGGGGGATGCTCCTGGCCCAGGCACTGCAGTCGCTCCCTGCGAGATCCAGGAGCGTCGCTGAGCTGTGAGGCCAGAGCTGCACGATAATTGCCACATAGCTCAGTACCTCACAGGAAATCACCCTGCCTTGCAGGAAGGGCAGCAGGGTTGTTCAATTAAGGCTGTTGCAGATTTGGATTTCTAGTGTTATTTTTTTTCATATATATGAGTTTGTGAGGATCTGTTCTGAGGAAGAGAGGAGAGAGGAACGGGTGAGAGGAGAGAGAAACGGGTGAGAGGAGAGAGAAACGGGTGAGAGGAGAGAGGAATGGGTGAGAAGGAAAAATGAGAGCTGTGCTGTGTCCTCGTAGCATCAGATAGCTGAATGGATAAGGCCTCTCTGCTGGTGAGGGCATTAGACACGGACACTGAGCACCTGTGCTCTATTTCTGGCCTGGCCATCAAATTCCTGCAGGACTTTGACCCATTTACTGAGGGAGAAATGAAGCAGATAAAGGAAATCAGAGCTAATATTTCTCGGACAGTGTGTGGGCGATGGAGGGGCTGCTCAGGAGCTCTCCCCAGAGACTGGAGTGATGCTTTCCAAAGCAAGAGCTGGTTCCAAAAGTGCATCTCTCTTGCAAAAGCCAGCAGGGTTTTTTGATAGGCTTTAACTGGGACTGATTTGAGGTAGAGGGAGTGGAGTAAATGCCTTCGCTGCTCTGGAGAGGTGTCCAAGCATGCAAAAGTGCTCAAGGTCGTTGAAGATGCACACAGGATCTCCTCCTGAGCACAGGGCATCTCCTGCCCCAGTGCTGAGTGAGAGCAGCCCTGTGCAGAGCCAGGCAGTGCTGCAGTGCCTGTGGGTCTGGGGGCTCCCCAGGAAGCAGCTCTCAAGGCTCAGGACGGGAAACAGGCACATGAGGAAAGGCAGGTTCAGATGCACGAAGCGGTAAGAGGAGGGTGGAGGGAAGAGGAGGGTGGATGAGCCCTCCTTCCCTCCATGCCTCGGGGGGAAAAATGAAAGGCACTTCACTGTAACTCAATTAATTAGTTAATGCTTGTATGGCACTTTGGAGATGTAAGGAGTGAGGTAAGAGCTCAGTGTTACTACTGGTAACTCAGATGATCAGTGTTGTGTGCTGGATGTACTCAGAGGCAAAGCCAGACTCCTCGGAGAGGGCAGAGAGGGAAGGGCATCCTTCCTTGGGCTCAGAAACACTTTTGGCTTCACTCAGTGAGCCTGGAAAAAGGCATTTTGGGACTGATTTGGAAATCTTTGGAGCACAAATTCAACCTGGAAGCGTGTATCTTGTGGGGAACAGAGTGATCCTTTCTGAGGGATTAGGGAGGGGGATAAAAAGTATCCCTACTGTGAGCAATTTCCCAGCGCTGGTGCAGTGTGCTGAAAGGAAAGGTGGCAGCAAAGAGAAAGTGTGTTGTTGCAGTTAATTAAATGCTCTGATATCTGAGCTGAATTCCACATGCTTACATAAAACTTATATTAAGTGTAGCTGTTGGTATAAAACACCTATAAAACGGCCCTGTTTCCTTGCTGCCTGGTGGGTTGTTAGCAGAGCTGGGAAGGGAAGGGCTCTGCTTCTGCAGGCAGGGGCTACAAATTTGTGATATTTTCTTTTCCTGCCTCAAATAAGATTGTAAAACTGAATTCTTACAAGTTCCTCAGGAAGTAAGAGCCGGAAAGGGAGAGAAGGTTCTTTGGTCAACCAAGTAGCTCCCTGCAAAGAACTGGAAACATTTTTTGTTTCCTGTCTGGCTTTTAACGCTTCTTACTATCAATTAACATTTCAAAATGAAAAGTCATTCTCGACTGAAAAAGCCAGAGGTCTCAATTTGAAAGCATCAGAGTTTGACTTTCTGATTATTTCAGCTCTTTTCTTTTGTAACTGGGGAGAACTCATTGAAACAGATCCTTTTCAGCACTGATTTGCTCTTCTGATAAAATGGTATTTTTTAATTAAAGGAAAAATTACCAGTGGTGAGGCTCCATTTGCTGGTGAACTTAAAGAGGACTTGTTGTACTGATGGGGACAATGTGTGTGAATCCAGCCTCACCTGATGGCTGGAACTGTGTCCACACGTAATTAAGATCCCAGCTGCCCTAGAAATGCCTTGAACTGCAATAAATAAATAATTCACAAAAAAGATTACTCCTTACCCAAAATATCCTCCTGGAATGAAAACCTACAGATGGAGAGCATGGTGGTCTTTTGCGGGTGAAATTCCATGTGCTTTGATGGGGTTCCAGGCTGAGGATGAGGATGAGGAGGAAGCACAGGGAAGGTGAGGTTTGCAGGCCTGCTCCAGGTTTCAAAGCAGGGACCATCAGTCATCAGTCCTTGCCATGCAAGAATCAATCTGTTTGGAAATGGGGTTTTCCCATTCAGCAGTGCCAGGCTGGGCTAGTCACTGGGGCTGGAGCTGCAGGCCCACAAACAGACCCAGAGGAGCAGGATGAGCAGTGGTCCAGGTAGCAGAGGGTACCCCAGCCAGAACCTGCCATGTCCCAAGATGACTGAGGTACAGTAAGTCAGGAGCTAATGCTTATTTTTCCTCGTACAAGACAAATCTGATGCAAGTTGTTTGTTCTGTACAGACAGGGGTTGCAGATGGACAAGAGGTGATGGCCACGTCACCACCCTCCCCTCCATGCCTGCCCAGTCTGCCATGCAGATGGCTTTGCTAAAAACCCTGGCTATTTAAAAGGATTCCCAGCAATCTGGATGCCATGAGTAAAGAGGAGGGAAAGATGAAATCACTGTCAGCAATAAACAAAATTTGTTACATAAAGCCCCACTTGAAAAACAAGGAGTGGAGTGGAGGCTGCCTTTAAAACTTAATTATGCACATGTTTCTCAGCCAGGGTTTATTGAATCATATGGTATAAACCATAAACAAACACTAAAAACCTGGCTGTGTTGACTGCAACAAGCAACAAAATGATCTTTAGAGATCAAATATTTATTTGCAAATCCCAGGAGCCCCGGCTTCTTGCATAAAAGTCAGGAGGGAAGCGATCAGCTCCCCACAGACACGGCGTGTGCGTCTTCCTCTGGTCGATGCCTCAGCAAATTACCCAACTCCTGGTCGGGGCTGAGGCAGCGGCTGCTCTGAGAGCTCCGCAGACACTCAGAGCCCGGGGTCAGCGGGTCTGTGTCGCCTGTGCCCATCTTGGCACAGCTCAGCCAGGTGATGCAGGGCTCAGCAAGCTGCCAGCTCCTTCCCCGCTGCTCCCTGTGAGCGTGCCCCGCTGTCATGGGCATCACGTGGTCCTGTGTTTTGGGGGGTTTATTGAGCATTTCTTCATGGTGGGGTTTACCATCTGTTTCTCATTGTACCCCCCCAAACTGCTCCCCTGGTGCTCTGCACTTTAACATCTACCCACTGTCAGCTGCACTGTTCGGTGTGGTTTGAGACACTGCTTCTCAAATCCCTTATGACCAGGGAAGGAACTATTTATTTGCAGTTGGATATTTATTGAAGAAATATAAGAGAGACAATTTTGGAGGAAAAAAAACAACAAAAATCAAACAAAACAGCTCATGCAAACTCCTCTGCCTGATCAACACACACGTTCTCCTTCATCTGCTCTGAAATCTCTATAATTTACTCTTCCTTCCCTTGCAATGTTTATGGCTTTTATGTTGTTTGAAGGTTATGTATAACAATTACGTAAGGGAGGGAAAAAAAGTGTTATAAACTGAGGTAATTTACTGTGAAATATATGAAAAGCTAACAAATAAATAAATAATCAGGCGGTGTGTGACTGAGCTGCTGCGAAGGCTGCAGGTGGAGGCACCCGACAGCTCGGCTGCACCTCAGCACCCAGGGCAGCGGTCTCAGACCAGGAAAGAACAGCAAATTATAGCCAACATGGGAAAGATACCGAGGGACACAGATGGGAGTGAGGCTGGAGGAGTATGGCCAAGCCAGCAACCACCTGGGCTGGGTTTTCCCTTCATTTTCTGGAGGATAGAAGCTGGGAGCGTCCGTATCAGCCTGCCCGAGTGCTGGGAAGGGTCCCACTGGGCTCCACGCTGGAGCCCTCCTGGTCCTGGGCTGCAAATGAGCTTTTCTCTCTCCCCAGCAGGGCTGGGAAGCCCTTTGTAGCACTGGCAGCACATTTGAAGGATTGCAATTCTCGGTGGCAGGCTGCTTATTCAGGTCTGCCTCTGCAAATTTGATTATAATGGCTTAAAGAGAATCACCTCTTGATAAGGCTACCAAAAATAACAATAATAAGAAAGGCTGAATGGGAATAAATGAATTCATCAAGCTGAAACACTATAACTCAGTTATTAGACACACGCAGTGAAGTGAAGCCAGCAAGTGCTGACGTGGCGCTTGTGCTCTTAATTTGGTCTCTCCATCACTTCACCCCCTCTTATCCTCACCCTGGAGAGAGGGAGAATTCAGCAGAAGGAGCCAGAGGCAGCCGGCAGTGTGGCGATGTCCAGAGCCAGGACAGGGCCAGGGCAGGACAAACCTGCCAAGGGCAACATCCAGGCTGAGCTTCACAATCCCTCCCACAGAAGAGAGAAAGTGTCTCCTTCCCCTTTTTTGTGCATGTGCTCGTTACTTTCGTTTTTACTTTGCTTTTCCAGTGACATAATTACCTCTACACCAGACATTTAAGTAGCATCATAAACAAGATGGTACATAAATGGAACGAAAATAGGGAACAATTGACTGTAAATAAACACACAGGTAACAAGAGTGAAAAAAAATTGTCTGATTACACAAAACCCATCAGCTCCAAGCTCTGCAGGTGACAGCCCAGGCTCTGAACTGAGCAGCCTGAGCTGCTGCCTGAGGGGCTGTGAATGACCCCCCAGTGGATGGGCTGCGATGGTGGGGAGCTCTGCTCCTCCACTGTGGGCTCAAAGGCACCAATGTGGTCCCTAACATGCACCACAAGTGCTTTCAGGGGCAATTTTGGGGTCTCCCCAGGTGTATTTCCTTTCCTCACCCTTTGGAAGACCACACCATGCGTGCAGAGCCCACAGGGACAAACCCAAGACCTCAGCACAGGCTGGAGCTGTGGGGACAGCTCGTGCTGCTGGAGCTGCTCGGGCTGAGGAGGGGAGACGCGATGGAGGGCTGTGATGGCTGAGCAGGCTGTGGCTGCCCAGAGCCTGCGGTTGGTTTTGGGGGCAGGGAGCTGTCGGTGTGTGAGCGGAGGGCAGGTGATGCCCAGCAGCCTGTCAGGATGCGGCCAGGCGGGTGCAGGGTCGGGATGTGGCTGTGGGGGATGTGGCATGGGAGGGAGGTGAGGCCTGCCAGTGCAGCCCCTGCCAGGCTGCCCCCTGCTTTGAAGCGCCTTGAAAGAGAATTTCCGATGAATTCTGTTTGGGTTCAGTTTTACTGTGAAGCAGCAGTGCTGGTTTTTCCCTCTCCCACTTCACCCCGTTTGGAGCCCAGTCAGTCGGTTCAGGGGCTGTGGGTAATTTTCTTGTGCCAAGACAAAAGAGGAGTGTTTTTTGTTTTGTGTTTAATTTTTAGATGATGTTTGCTAAGTCACTGTGGGCTCTTATCAGCCCTTTCCATTTCCTGAGGAATCCCATTCTCTTTTCTGTCCTCTGTGAGCTCAAGACCTAGATCTGAAGAGCTGTTTATTATCTGCTTTGCCTCCTGATAAGCTCCTGTTTATAAATTCGCCTCCCTTACTATATATCTCCATTTGGGTTGGGTTTCTTTTTTTTCTAAACTGTAGATAAGACATTTTCTTCCTCTGCTGGCTGACTTCCAGCTGAATTACCCAGCCCACAGCAGGACAACACATCATTGCTTTCTCCTTTCTGGCCACTCTCCTGGCCCTGACATCACTTTGGTGACGTTCTTTTTTTGTATTTCTGACCAATTCACGCTGTTGAAAGCCACTGGGATGGATTCATCCCTCCTGTGCAGAACCACCTACAGACGGGGGCTGAAATTCAGGTGTGTTTTACAGAGTGAATATGGGGTGAGGCTGTGCCCCTGCCCTTGGAGCCAGCACCTGGGGAAGGGGAATAGGCTGCTGTGGGGATGTTTCGAGGCTGGTCCTGCTCTGCTCAGACCTCGACATGCCAGGGTGCTTTATTTTGCTGCCTGCAGGCCAGCAAACAGTTTTGGGAAATTCTCCTCTCCCTTCCTCTGTGTCCCCATGAATCACAACCCCCTGTGTGCCAGGGAGCAGTGCTGCTTTTAATTAAGCAGTTTGATTTAAACAAATATCTCTGTGCTCTTAAGGAATGGGTGGCAGTGGGGTTGTCCCTGGTAAGTATTTAGGGAGCACAAAGTTTTCTCAGGTAATCATTTGGTGGAGAAAAAGAGACAATTCATCACACTGATGTCAGATCATGGCCTCTTTGTTCCGTGTAAAAGCCAGATCCATCACACGTCTTGCAAGGACACTTGGCAAGGTCTCTGTCGCTTGCCTGAAATACACCAGTGCAGCAGAGGCCACCGTGACGGCAGGAGTTCAAATAGACCCAACTTTTGCTTTTAATTACTCCTCAGGTTCCCACCACTTCCCATCCACAGAGAGGCTTGAGCTGCTCCAAAGAGGGGCTGTCCGGTCCCGCTGCACTCGGGCTACATTTCCACGGCAGTGATTAATTAACTCAGCAGGTGAAAAGGTCATTGGGGCTCTCTGTGGTTTTTAGGTCTGGGGGCTGAAAGCAGTGTGTGCACCTGATATTCCTGGGCAAATGTGCCATGTCTGCCTGCAGAGGTGTGAAAGACTGGGCAGAAGACCTTGTGCCAGATCCCAGCTGCAGCATCATGTCCCCATGTGAGGAAGTTTGCAGAGGCTGAGTCTGGCGATGAGGATGCCAAGATGATTTAATGATGCAGGAGGATGCAGTGTGTGACTGCTCCAGTCCCTCCCAGCCCCATCCTGTGGTGGTCCTGCTGAACACAGAGCGTGGAGCAGCACGTACAGCCCTGCCTCTGCCAGCAGCCCTGCAGAGCCAGCCCGCCATCCATCCTGCCCTGCACGCCAGGCGAGCACACCAGCATTCCTGAGCAGCATGCCAAGAGCTCGCCTGCACGCACAGATGTTCAAAGACAATAAAAATTACCCTCCTGCCCCGTAGATTTTTCTCTGACATCCCATTTGGGGCTGATTTGTGGAGAGGAGGAGCCCTCAGCACTCGGCCTCTGCCAGCGCAGCCCGTGAGCAATCAGGATCTCCCTCCATCTCAGCACAGGAAGGGGGGGTGAAGCAAGATGTGCTGTGCTTTATCAGAGCCTCTTTCAAACAGGATTAAATATGCAGAAGTTGATAAGGATCATCAACGAGAGTCTGTCGGGCCAAGGCAGCTGGGAGCCAGGCTGCTGTTGTGCCTTCGCTCTCAGCCCTTGTGAGCATCCCTGCTACTGGCACAGAGAGGCAGGATGGGGATGGGGGGATGCTCTGGGCATGCAGAATGGTGGCATATGAGCTCATTGGGTCTGAGGTGGGGGCTGGCAGAAACGAGACCTTACTGCTGTTGTGAACAGAGGTTTCTGGGCATCACAGAGCCTTGCAGACTTCCTCCCAGGGTTGCCAGAAGGCACACAGCGTGCCTGTGCCATCTGAAGTGGGAGCTGCATGTGTCATTCTGAGCTGCCCATGCTCCCTGCTGTTCCTTGTTTCACAGAGAAGAGTGATGCTTTGCATTTTGTCCAAAGGACAGATTGGATATGGCACTGACCTCTCCTGCAGTCTTGGTCTAGACAGGCCTTGGGTGCTGAGGAAGCTCTGGACAGGTGGTATTTCATCCCCAAATTCACTGCATCACCTTAAGGCTGCCCTGCAGCACAGCTTGCCCGTGTTCTCTCGAACAGTCACTCAGCCCTGACCCAGCACTGAGTTTCTGACACCATTTCAGCTCTATTTCAAGGCGTTACTGCCCTCACCTCTGGACACAGCCATGTTTTAGTATTCGGTTCTCAGGCACCCGCAGCTTTGCCACAACACCCCATTGCTGCTGTTATTGAGCAGCTCTGCTCTTGGCTTGTGCCAATCTTACACTGTGAAAAGATATCACCTGAGACCTGTAGGGAACCAGGCAGCTCACAGGGCTGCTGTGTTTGCACAGGGAAAAGCCCCACAGAGTGCCAAGATGCTGTCACCAGCCACCCCAGAGTTGGAGAGGCATGGGCAGAGGCTGGAGTTTCACACAATAAATTATCTGAGCAATCCTCCTCTCTTCTCCCCTCCATGAGGTTTCTAGTTTCTGGAAGTTGCATTTGCTCTTCTACAGATGGGAGGTGTGACAAAAACCCTAGTGCTCAACACATATAAAAGGAAAGAGGGAAGGAAAAGGGGGAGCACAGCGTACCAGAAAGACATTATTCACATTCCAGTTCAGCTCACGAATGTCAAGTTGTGTTACACTGAATCCCTTTAACTACTGACACTGTGCATGGGCCTCGGGGTAAGCTGTGCGACCCAAACTGTGGGGTGAAATTCAAATTGGCAATGGGCATTATCTGGAAAAGCATCATAAATCCAGACTGCGAGGGCAGAGCAGAGCACCAAAATCTCAATTAGTGTTCCCGTGGCTCTGAATTAAGGGTAGTGAAAGATGGCACCAAAGAGCATTGATTTGTGTTATCACTGTGGACGTGCCCTTCTGCCTCTGGAAAGGAGGAGGATGACAAGCCTGTGCCCTCTGAGAGCCTTGGGGAGATGTGTCTGCCTCTTGAGAAAAAAAGAGCAGCCTTTGCAGTTTGTGAGTGCCACAGCTGATGTGCATCACGTCTCGTCACCCTGCACCCAGCCCCGAGGTCCGTGTGACGTCGTCAGCACAGTGCAGAGAGATGTCCCTGACCGAGGGCTGAAGTAGGAGGGGGATAAAATACCCCAGGGAGGGATGGTCTGGACACCAGTGCCAGACTTGCACACAGCTGGGCTGAGCTGAACTCCTTCTGTCTGCAGTAGTCTGTGGAAAAGCACTTTTCTCCTCATGCCTGGAGATGTAATGGGAACTGACACCTGCTGCTGCTGCGATGTGTGCAGGGAGCATCTCCAGTGCTAGCTGTACCTGCTGGTGGCACACAGCATGCCCACCCTCCCTGCCCTGCTCTCAGCATCCTGCCCTCCCACTGGCACAGGGACTTGCCTCAAAGTCTGAAATCTGGTGAATGCATCCTCCTGTTTCTTTCTTTGGCAGCCAAGACTTGGTGTGACATGCTGCTGGAGGAAGAGCCATCACTCAGTGTGAGGTGGGACCTCCTCACAGCTGCTGGTCGAGAGCAGGGGGCACCCAGGGTGAGGAGGTCCCTTTGAGAGGGTGCCCAAAGCAGTAGGAGTGGGAAGGTGGCAACAGCAGATCAAAGAGGTAAAAAAGGGGAGCTAGAGCAATGTGGGCATCCCAGGGTCTGCCATGCTGAGACAGGAGCTTTGAGCATTCTCTTGCACAGCTCTCCCCAAGTCTCCCCAGCACTTCTACTTGTAGAGACACACTGAACAAACCACCTCCATGCTGGAGAAGGGACAACTGTGCAGAGCATCAGTGGCATCTCCTCCTGTGTCATCCGCCACCCTGCTCACCCCTGCTTGGCCCAGGGGTGATGGATTTTGGCAGGGCCGTCTGCAAGCGGGTGGTCCAGGTGACTGCAGCCCTCATTTGGGAAGGGTGTTGCCATGGAAACCCAGCCCTTTCTTTTTTGGCCACTGGAGAACACTTGTTCTCCATTGCCAAGATGAGCTAGGAAACTTTAGCAGGAGGAGGATGGTTAATAAAGCTGAAAAGAGAGAAAAGGCAGTGGGAACACGCTCGGGTGAGGTGATGCCTTGTCCTGCAGCCCCTGCTGCCTCCGGGCTGGGGCCATGGGGTAGCATCCTCGGGGGCTCTGGGGCTCTTGCTGCTGCCTCAGGCACTTCAGCATTCTTTTGGCTGCCAGGCAAATGGCTCTGCAATGAACTGCCTCTCCGAGGCACCTGAACTTTGGTCCCCATGGGGACCAGCACGAGCTCTAACATTTTTTTGGAGGAAAAGGTTGTTACTGAGATTATTGACCTGGAGGGCAGAGTTAAAGCAGCCTGGAAATCATAAAAAAACGATTCCATTTTCCACCTAGACTATCAAGGCTCCCAGCAAAGTCTTCCCATCTCTTTTCTTCTCTCTCTTTTTTTTCCTTTCCTGTTAACAGGCATTTTTTAAGGTCATGGTGCTGGCTTGCTGTGCATTATCAAGTAATTTGCACAATATATTTCTTGCCTCTGTGTATCTTCTACTGATAATGTATCAAATGCCAGAGCATTAACAGGAGGTTTTCATGCAGGTGTTTTCTGTGTAGGCAGCAGAATTGAACTCTCCCTTGAAAGGACAGAGGTGAGAACAGTGAGGGAAAGATGTGCAGAGGATAGGAGGAAGGGCTAGGAAAGGTGAGAGACACGAGAAATACCAGAAGAAATCATTGAATTAACCATGCTTTCCCTTTTTTTGTCGTCGTAGTTCTTTTTTTCTTCCTCCTCTTTCCTGCTGCCATACTGCAGGAGACAGACCTGGGTTTTCACAGACCTGGGTTTGACACCTCGCTTTGCTGAGGTCCCGTGGGCTGTGTCTAAGTGGTGTTTGTCAGGCAGATGCTGCCTCGCTTCATCTGCAATTCTCGCTCACTGGGATCTGTGTGCAGGCAGAAGATGCTGTTTCCAGCTAGTGCTAAGGGCCTGTCTAGGCACTGCCTGTGCTCATGGGGTGCAGGCATTCAGGCGTGGTCAGACCAAGGTGAGGATCCCAGTGAAGCTCTGGGGCAGATTTTCAGTGCTAATGACTCCAATGAGGCTCCCACTACACCATGTTTGGGCACAAGAATAGTCTCTAGGCTCTAAAAAAGTATTTATGAGACATTCCTCCTTCCATCTCATTCCTCTGGTCTTGTCTACAGGACAGGGACCACAACATGCCCTTTCCCTGGCTGTCCCCTAACCCGAGCTGGTGTCCCCTGCACAGCCCCTGTGTCCTCTGAGGTGTGACCAGGATGTGAGGCAGAGACAGTTTAATGCTCTCCCCGTGAAACCACCTTCTTTTTTTTTCCTTTGCTAATTCACACTCTAGGGACTGTCAGGCTCCAAGTCCCCAGACCTGCTCATCTGCTCTGCTCTGTAGCAAGTGGCAGGGAGATTAAAAACATCCCTGGTAAGACATGCCTTCTGTGCAAGTGCTTGGCAGAGAGTGAGCAGCGAGCTGCTTCTCACAGTGCTCCAGGTAAAGCATCAAACGCTGGGAGCCAGGCTCCCTCCTGCAACTGGGGATGGATCCTGGCACTGGCAGATTTGGCCTCGAGCCTCCCCACAGCTGGAGAAGAAGCTTCTCTGTTCTCCTGCCATGAGCTTGGAAGAGTGCAGAGGAGCAGCTTTAGGGCACAAAAAGCGCTTTTTGGGGACTGGAGCCCTGGGTAATGGCTGTGGATTGGTGGCAGTGGGAGGCAAAGGCAGCCAGCAGCCACAGCATGCCCATGCACTGCTCTGCCGTGGCTGAGCCATCCTAGGCATCCCAGAGCCCCCAAAACAGACTTGGAAAGGAAGGTCTTCTAGGGAAAGTATTGATTAGGGCTTATCCCGGATTCAAGCCACCTCATCTCAGCCATAGGCAAAATATCTCTTTAGTGATCTACTTCCCTCTACAGTCACTGGGAAGAAACAGCATCTTCTGACAGTTGCTAGTCCCTTCCCAGGAGGTGGTTTACCCCAGGATGCAGTAGGTTTATATGGGGTGACTCCTTAGAGGGCATCCCCAGCCTCCCTTGGGTGAGGGGATGCATCCCACAGAGGGAGATGTCTAGTGAAGCTCTCAAGGGAAGCAAAGGGAGGGCTGCTGCGTCAGGACGAGCTCACTGGTACCCAGTGTCCAGGGTGGACTGGGCAGACTGGTGCACAACCAGGCTGTCTGCTCCTGCATGGCTTTTAGCAGGACTTCAGCTGATTGTTAAAAATAGCTTAAAAAGAAGAAGAAAGCACCTTATCATCTGTCCAGAGCCTGGCGAAGCCCGGCGGGTAACAGCATCTTTCACTGGCTCTGTTCTGCCAGGAGAGCTCCTTTGCTCTTTTGGATCCATTGCCTGCCTGCTGCACAGTGGCTGCCAGCAGATCTGCCTGGCTCCTCCTGCAGCCTATTCCTGTTTCTGTGCTCTCTGCCTCTCATTTGTGGGGGCAGAGGAGGAGTTTTTACTCTTTACAAGTTTGTTCCTGGGCTGCCGATGCTGCCAAGTGCTTCCCAACCAACCTGCCGGGGCTCTGCTCTGCACTCTGCCAGGATGCTCTTTCCAATGGCAGAAGCAGGCAAATTCAGCTTAGGGAAAATGAAAATAAAAGGAGAAAACCCTCACTCCTGTGCTGGCCTGTGAAGGGGATGCAGTTTCCCATCTACGGGGATGGCAGAGGGGTCTCCAGGCACTGCTCAGGCTCCCACACACAGTGTTGTGACACACAAGGTCAGATGCTAACAGCCCCACTCATGGGTCCTGGGGGACTGTGGGGCTGGAAGAGAGGACTTCTGCTTTGCTATGTGCAGGAAGCAAAAGCCTGAAGGAAGGGAAAGGGTGAGCTCTGAGATGGAGTTTCAGAAACACATGGGAACAATTTTAGACCCTCTCGGACTCCCCAGAGAATGAGTTGTTTGGTTGGAAGTGAATAATTAAGGCTACTGGTGTGATGAGGTGTATTAATGTCCCTCTGAAAGCTTCAGATGAATGATAGAAGGGGAAAAAAAGAGAGACATGTATAATAATTAAAAGAAAACACCAGAAATGTTGCTTGACATGATGACATTACTGATTTTTTTTAATGATCTTCTCAAGCTCTGTAACAGTTATTAATTTAGTATCATTAATAGCTCATCCTTCAAATGTCAGGCAGAACCCGAGGCTGCAAAGTCGAATTACTGTGGGCAAAGCTGGGGACAGGAAAACAGAAATCCAGAGGTGAAAGGACCACCCTGCCTCGAGTGTCTAGCTGAGAAGTGTGGGTACACTGAGGCAGCTGTGGCGTGTCTATGGTGATCAACAGCACCATCCCTAAGGACACAAGAGGCCAATTGCAGGCACAGAATCACAGAACAATAGGGGTTGGAAGGGACCTTTAGAGATCATCCAGTCCAACCCCCTTGCTAAAAACAGGTGCATCAGCCATTAAAACCCCAGATCCACAGTGCTGGGTTTTTCCTTTGTTTTGGGAGGTTTTGTTGGTCTCTCACAGGTAACAAGGCACAGCTGCATCTCCACAGCCCCTGGGGCAGGTGACAGCAATATTTAAATAGCCCTCAAAAGACGGGCTTGAGTTTGATTACAGAAGGGATAGCAGGAAGGAAGGCTGACCGTCGAGAGCAGCCCCTTGTATCGTTTTTGAGCAGCTTCAGAAGCCCAGTCTAAGCATGTCGATGTGCTTTGCAGGCAGTTCTGCATGTGAGCTCCCCTCACACAAGCACAGGTATGTGGTGTAACAGGGTTTTGCAGGTTGCAAGGAAAGGGGGAGGGAAACGCCTGTGTTTCTGACCTCAGTTGGGTCAGAAACGCTGTGTCTTCTGGTATCGTGTTCATGCTGTTACCCACAGGAATCAATGCTCATGAATTTATTAAGACCAAGAGGCTGCTATATTTGCAGGAAGATGAAAACAGTCTGTTCCTAACCAGAATGCAAATTGCAGTGTGTGTGTTTGTGTGGGGATAACAACTCTGTGTGTGTGTAATTCAATTTTCTGGTGTATAAAGAAGGGGCAGACGTGACTGTGGTGCCGTCGCCTCAATAACGCCACGCAGACGGTGTGGGGATGGATTAAACACCAATGCCTCTGTGCTGGTGGCTGTGTGCATGCAGCTTTGCTATGTGCAGACAGGGCTGCACTTCAGCATGCCTGCAGGTGTTTGCTGAGAAGCAGATATGGGAGGAAACCACTGTGTTTTGGCTGTTAATCACCTTTCTGGTGTTCAAAAACAGAGTTTCTTTTGCTGGCAGCATCTTTGGCCCTAGAAGTGTCTGACCATGCATATGGTGAGGCTGTGCATGTGTCAATGTCACAGTACAGATGCAAGCCAGTAAGTTGGAGCAAGTTTTGCAGCACCCCACGCTTGGGTGGGTAGAACTGTCACTGTGAAGCATCTTCCACTTGTGCAGCCATGAAAGCTAAAGATAGATCAGCCCCAACGGATCCGTCTATCTGTGTCCTTGGCAGAGATGGTGGTGTAGGGGAAAGATAGTTGTTGGATGATATGGGGGTATCTACAGCACCACAGTATAGTCTAAATCTTGTTGCCAGCAAGGACATGTGTTGCCCCAACCCAACCAGGAGCTCCTCTTTCATTGTGTAATTCATGTACAAAGATGCAGTAAATGGTGTGAGTTTTCTGATTGGATGGGGGAGAGAAAAGGAGACTTCTCTGTTAATCCATCTGGCAAAGCTTCCCCAGCCCTTCTCAATCTACCCCAAGCTATGAATGCTATTCTTCTCCCTCCTCCCCCCCAAAAAACTCCAGCCTAAGTAATCTGTTTCTGCTAAGTACAAATGTTCCTGACATGATGCTGTGGAGATGCTCTGGTTCCCGTGGTTTGGGGAGTTGCTGGTAGTTAGCATGAGTGATGCCTAAAACAAATTCCTGTCTTTCTCCTTCACCCTGACTCTTCTAACTCAAACAATACTCTTGGCACTTCTTGGCAGCACAGGTGGGCAAATCATGGTAGCTTTGGGGTAGGGTTTTTTTTCAGTTCTGTGAAAGTAATTTATTCTTATTTGGGGGAAAGGATTAAAAAAGGGAAGTCATCTGGGATTGAGTCAGTCTTTCATTTGACCCAAGGTTAAATGCTTGTTTCATTTTGGAATTAATTATCTCCTGCTCAAAAAACTTTCTGCAATCAATGTGTCAGTGGAGGACTGGGGGGAAAGGCCACAGAGTGAAGAAAAAGCTGAACCTTCTCCAGGCAGTGAGAGGGGGAGGCTCTGCAGCACTCGGGGCGTTCTGGGGAGAAGGATAAGGTGGTGCTGGGGAGCTGCTCTGCAAACCTGCTTCTTGGCATTACCTGACCAGGCTTTTATCTCTGCAACTGGCCTGAGATGCATCCCATGCTGAGGCTGGGGCAGAAGCTTTCTCAAAGGAAAAGCCTTTCTTGAGCCTGAGGGTCCTGAGCCCCCCCTTTTGTGGGGTGTGCAGAGGTGGCTCCACAGAGCACAGCTCAGGGAGGTCTCTGTCATGGCAGGTCTGTGAAAATGGACATGAGCTCCTTCAGAGCAGAGTGTTGAGCTGCTCTGGGTCACTTAACAGGGAAAAAATAAAAGGGGGGGGGGGAATATTCATTAAGAGGGAGGAGTTTTATGAAGGGACCGATAACTGCAACAACCCAACAATAAACAAGCACTAGTCAAAGCTGAATGATGAACAAGAGACACAAAGATATGCCCAGGAGATTGGGAAGGACTAAGGGCAACAGCATGGGAGATGTCCCACTGGTGAGTGACAGCAGGAGGTGAGGGAAATCCTCTCCCACATCCCTTGACCTAGCTCCATCCCTCCAGCTCAGGCAGGTTGTGATAGCAGCTTTCCCTTGGCCATGTGCCTGCTTTTCATTCAGATGTAACACACTGATTTACAGGAGAAGGGTAAAAAAAAAGGAAGCGGAAAAAGCAAACCCTCAGAAATTCAATTAAAGCTGTTGCCTCCTTTAGAAAGAGAAGGATACTTACTCTGAATGTGTTAAGTGTTCCTTTCTTCTCTAAATCAATTCAGTTTATAAAATGCAAGAGGGCAAAAAGAGAGAGACGGGCCTGGTTGTGCATTATCAGCCCACAGGTCCCTCGCCTCCGGGTGCTGTGGCTTTATCTTGCTTGTGTGTGCCCTCATCGGGGCCTCCCCCTCCCCTGCTTTTTAATTTGTTGTGTTTTTTTCCCCAAGCAGAATGGGCAGGACACCAGGTGTCGAGGTTGCCAATTCTCTTGTTCCTGTTAACAGCTTTCTGGCCATCAATATTTCATTCTCAGAGATGTTAATGGCTTTGAACCCTTTTCTTGGGTGCAGTCCAAGGAGAACTTGCCACCCTTTGCTCAGCTATGCTGTGTGTCCGTGCTGGGACAGGCTTCATCACAGCCACTCTGTCTGGGCAAGAAAAACAGGCACCAGCTCTTGTGCAGGTAGGAATGCAAAAAAGAGCATCATCTCTTCTGGCCCCTCCCACCACTCAGAGGACACTCAGATTGCATTCCCTTCCCCAACCCTGAGCAAGGAGTGCAAGGCACAGCTCAGCTGACTCATCCTTGGGACCACATGCAGCCCTGAAAATTATTAAAGCTAATGAAGTTTCAGTGCAAACAGATAATTTGGAGAACAGTGATCATTGGGCTGTGTTTGCCCAGCTTTCAAGATGCCACCTCTTTCTGCTCATTTAAATGGAGCTTGGCAGATGCCTGAGAGCATCCTACAGCCCTGTCTCACCAGTGCAGCTCAGCAGGAGGTCAGAGCAGTCTGGGGACAGCCTGGGGAGGCAGATTGGTCAGCAGACTCCAGCCTGGGGCAAGGAGGTGGCTGTGACCGCTGTTTTTCCCAGTAGAGAGGAGTAATCACCCATCTCGGATTAGACAGCTGCACAATGTGGTCTGAGCGAGACCTCAATGCTCTGGAGCAATGTTTTGCAACGTGCATATACAGCACCCAATAAAACGGGCACTGACCTCAATTGAAGGCTCTCAAAGCCACTGTGATATAAAAATTAATGAACTGGCCTGAGGAGAAGATGCTGTCATTTCAGGCTAGGACGAATTCCCCGTGTCGCCGTGGCAGCCTCCTGGCTTTTCCTTTCCAGGGATGAAAATCAGAGCCCATGCCTGGCTGTCCTCGCTTGGCAGGGTCGGACCCCGCTGGCAGCACAGCTTTTGCAAGGGATTATGACAGGCAGGGACTTGGGTGGCTGTGGGGAGAGAGAAGGAGAGGGAAAGAAAAATGCAGAAACTGCTCGAGCTTAACTGAGCCTCTGTGCTGGAATTCTTACCCCAAATCTTCTAATTAATAGTCAGGATTAGCAGCTGCTGAGGTTGGGTCTTAGCCATCTAATCATAGCAGCACAGACTGGCTGTGCTCAGCATCCTGAGCACGAGGCAGCGTTTCTAGACTACCAGATAAATAAGTTCACAAATTAAACAACAACAAAAAACCATTAACATTTGGATGGAGCCGTTCCTTGCAGTTGTGCTGTTTGGAGAGGGAGGATTTGCTGTTGCAGTGCAGTTCCTGCTAATAAACTCCCTCTTTGTACTTGGGATCTGGCTTCCATTGCCATACTCTTCCACAATACCTCCCCTCCCTCCCTGTGCTGCAGATACATTTCTCTGGCTACTGGTGCTGCACCCAAAGCTACCCAGGGCCAAGCCCTGTACTCCTCCAGGTGAATCTCCCTTACCTGACTGCTGATGTGGGCATATTCCACCCAGAATGGTCAGGCTAGTCCTTCCTCAGTTTCCTTCCCAAGACTCCCAAATTCCTTTTGGAAATGCAGCTAAAAGTTGTGCAGTAAGTGCCTGGCACGTGGGAATGGTCCAACCTCGTGGAGCCCCAGCTGAGACCTCATTTCACTGCCACGTTGGCAGCTCAGCTCTCCTGTGATGTGGGAGATGCCAAACCTGTTGCAGGTGTCACTGGACTGAGAAATTTGGTCTCTGGGGCTCAGTGGCTGGAGCCCTGCAGCAGGAGCAGCCCATTGTCCCTCGGTGCATGTAGGGGATGGGAGCAGGTGAGCACAGCCCAGCCTGCTGCAGAGCTTCTGATAGCTTTTTGTGTTATTGGATTTTTTTTCTCCTTTAATAGCACTGCCTGCTCTTTTCTTGAATGTACAGTAGGAACAAAGGCATTCAAGCTGTTTGTCTTCATTTCTCCTGCTGTCTTTGTTCCATTCAATACTTCTGCCTCACGAGGTGTTTTCCTGGCACTGTGTGTACACATCCGAGATGGGATGAGGCACCCGGGTACCCTCCTGTGCTGCCAGTCCTGCTGATGAGTGGGGTCAGTGCTGGGGCTCCAGGCTGCATTTTACTGCTCGTGGCACTCGTGAATCCAGCCAAACTCTGCTTCACTGTGTAGTTTTGAGGGCTGCCTTCTGCCAGCTGCCCATGTCAGCTCTGATGGGTGTCTGCAACTTTTCTGCCTGCATGGGGTATTTTGAAAGTCCCAGCTGTATCGCAAAACAGAGCTCCAAATGGGGTTCTTCAGAGCAAAACACAGCTGAAATAATCAAATGCCACATTGTTCCTGTGCAGAATGGAAATCAGCTATGGCTTCACTCTGACTTTGAAGGATTTATGAACTTTGCTGTAACCCCTTTGCTGAGAGCCCAGGAGATCTGAATCGCTTCCCTGCAGTGCCAGGTCTCGGGAGGGAGAGATTCAACAGGAGAGGCTCAGGTTCCACGTGCTTTAAAACTTCATGAGTTTCCAGCCATAGAGGTCTCCTGGGAGCTCCATGTGTGGCTGCTGTCAGTACCAGAGCTTGTGGGACTGGGGCAGGAGGGGCTCAGACATGGGGGACTCACAGCCCCAACCCACTCTTTCCCCAGCACAGATGAGCCAGAGACACTTGA
The DNA here is from genome assembly GCF_028858725.1 of Colius striatus. Classification (NCBI taxonomy): domain Eukaryota; kingdom Metazoa; phylum Chordata; class Aves; order Coliiformes; family Coliidae; genus Colius; species Colius striatus. The sequence continues at coordinate 3,402,636 of NC_084785.1, forward strand.
CAACTTCCAATTCTCTTTTATGGAGCTTGATACTTGTTGCCATCTGCTCCCAAATGTTCAGTGCAAATTGGCATTCACTTTTATGGTTTTAATTAACCTAATAGTAAGCCTTTTGTGCCAGGCAGGGGAGAGACAGGCACTGGGACTGTGCATGTGCCTTCCCATGAGAAGTCTTTGAGTTTGGGATAAGACCCACCTCTGAGTCTAAAATCAAGGGGAAACCACAAGGCAGTTGTGCAATAAATCATTAGTGATTATTAATTAGTGCTGTAGACCTACTTCAACTGTTTGTGATAGCAATTGCCATCCTCTCTTGCAGCTCCTGTCCCTTCCTGGTCAGGATATACTGTAACCAGTATATTTTCCTGTTTGCTGCAGAAATCCAGCACATGTGGGCTCCCAAATCCCCTTGAGTATCCTGGATTTGGTTCTGGGGCTCAAATAATTTCTCAATATTCTCATTAAGGGAGAACTCCATCTCCGCTCACTCCGTCTTGAGCATCCCAGGCCTGGGATCCAGCCTGTAGCAGATGGGTTACCCCTTTGCTCTGGCTCCAAGGACACTTTCAATTTCTTGAGGTTTTAATTTCTTTGCTGGGCTGTAAAGACATTTTATCTCAAAGGCTGCTCTCTTTTTTTTTTTATTTAAGCATAGGGGAAAAAACAAAGCAAATGGAAACATGCCCTTTGGGTAGATAAACATACTTTTCTCTCCTGTTTTCTGTGATGAATGTGGCAGAGAATGGGAGGAGAGAGAAAGAAAGGATGGTAGTTATGAACATGTATGGGAGATAAACAGATGTTTTGTTTTCATTGTTGACTGGGTCACTAAGTGGATAAATAGATAAATCTCTGTTTTGTATTTCCTGTGGTGACTGAGTCATGGAGGAGCGAGATGGGGAGATACTCAGCTGGCAGATGCTCCCCACTTCTGAAAGCATCCTTGGCTTCTGGGCCGGTGTAAACTGCTTTTATTCCAGTATCACAGGATCTGGGCCATTATCTCTCTGTTAATTACTTTAAACTATCTCTTGCTGAGTTTCACCTTCTTTCTTTTTTGCTATTTATCCTGCCTTGTATCATCTGTAATAATACCTCTGATGTCTTCCCTCGTCTCTCGCTTGGTCCCGGCGGGATGGTGGTGGGTTTGTGGATGTGTGTGAGAGAACGAGAGAGCAAGTTGTTTTCTTTTATCTCCTTCCCATTCCGTATTATCGCTCCCCATGCCGCCTCCTGAAGTGTGATATAATTGCCTCTGAAAGCACTGCCTGCCTGTCATATCTTATTGCCTGGGTAGGGTATCAACAAAATGCAAAACTGCCACAATTTAAAAGCGTTCAGTGTCTTTTATACGTTTCCACCCTGTTAGAAACATATTTAATAAAGTTTTGACGTGTGGAAAGAGGCCCAGTAAGTGATGATAAAATTGTGAACAGCAGTGGCTCACCAAAGAGGACATATCAAAGTTAATGAATAAATAGGCTGATTTCCACTGAAAATGTGATTGTAAATAAGCACCAACAATAAAAATCCCAAAACCAAGTGGTAGGCAGACACTGTACATCCTGGTTTGGAGGCTGCAGCAGCAGAGATAAACTGGGCACAAATAAAGACCCTAATGAGGGCTGATGAAAGTAGTTAAAAGATCATTAGGAGATTTCTGACGAATTCCACCCAAACCTGAAGGAAAAGAGGGAACTGACCTCTTACTGGAAAAGACTTGGGAAAGTGAGTCCCAGAGGAGTGAACTACAAAATCAGCTGCCTTCCTGTCTGTGGGAGCTGGGTGGCTTCCCTGGGGCTGTGGTGGTTGTACACCCATCACACCTGGCCCTGGGCAGGCAGAGACGCTGCACAGACAAGGAGCCAGACAGTAGCCTAAAGCAAGTAGGCGATGCAGAATCTGTGTGAGAAGTGCAGAGATAGGCAGGAAAGCACCATGTCTTTTCTCTGATGGTTCACATAGCAAATAAGCTAAATTCATGAATAAATTGTTGGCTACAAATAGTTCACAACGCTTGGGGCTTCAGCCACGCACCAGCTCCTCACCAGGGAGAAATGTGTGCAGTCATCTGTGAGTTCCAGCCCTTTGTTTGGTCAAACCCATCAGATTAATTAGCAGCACCCCTGTGTCCTTCCCCTTGCTGGGAGGAGGGACTTGCTGTTTCCCACTGTTCCTTCCTCACTCTGTCCTCAGTCTTTGTGATGTTCTACCTTAAATTCCACTTTTTTTGGTCATTGCAGAAGATGCTGCTGTATCTCTGTGACTGCAAATATATTTAAAGACGACAGCAGAGACATTAAAGCCCTTTGAGAGTTCCCAGTGTAAGCTCCTGCAGGTCTGGGGTGGGATCCTACCATGGACCACGCAGCTCGTGTTAAAGGATGCTGCATTTAATCTGACAACAAATCATCAGGCAGGATGAGGGAAGGAGAAAACTGCTCCTACAGTGACTTCGTTTGCCTGGAGCAGTCAGTACATGGTGAATATTGGGGGAAACATTAAAGGAAAACAAACACTTGTTTTCAAATACACTGAAGAGCTCCATTTGGTGTCTGGTTATTTAGAGGAGCCTTAACGCTCGAGCACCCTCTGTAATGCTCCACGGCTGGGTGTGCTTGCTCACTGCAATTACGTGTCTGGACCTTAAGTAAGAGGTCAGCAATACTGTCTTACAGACAATTAGGGAAACTAAAATGAGCAACCTAGTGCTTGCTGCTTTCAGGCAGGCTGGAAGTGCCGAGCAAAGAGGGTTGTGCTGTTTGGTGGTTGTGGGTTTGGTTTTTTCCTTGCAATGATCCAGCATGATTTTCCCTTTGCAGGCCAGTAGGTAATATGAATGGAAAAAAAATAGGCAAAGAAGTGTGAGTTGTGCATGTGTGTGCATCCTCCTGTCTCTCTCTAGTAAGGAGGTGATGCATAAAATTAACTGCTGGTTTCTTGCTGGATTTGCTCAAGAGGATGGGATATTCTGGCTCAGCAGTGGTTTGGGAGGGCAGAGCTCTGCTGCTCTCATTTATTGTAGAATAATAATGACTCCAGTCCAAATCAAGGCTAGTTCTGCTGTTGCAAAACCAAATGATCCAGGCTTTAATCCATCTCAGGACTGTGTTAAGTCAAAGCAATCTCACTGAAGTCAGCAGGATGACATGATGTATGTTCGGTGTAAACAGTTCTAACTCTTACTCTGACCTGGTCAGAAAGAACCGCCCCAACGCCCGTGAACGAACCCAACCAACCTCCATCAAGCAAACATCATCCACCATTCTGCATCACATGGCAATGCAGCGGGGCTGCTGTTGCACTTAATGCTACATGACATTTAATTAACTTCCAAACAACTGCCTTGTGTCCTACTCTGGGAAGTGGCTGTGTAAGAAAGGGGCACAGCTCAGTGCTGGTGTGCATGGCAAGTGCTCCCCAGCTGGAAGAAGTCAAGCTGGTGGCCTGACTTATTATGCAGGGAAACTTTCTCAGGGGTCTGAAGCAGTGACTCTGTCTCCTCCCTGGCTGCCAATACAGTGCTGCATCACTGAACTATATAATTGCATATTTGTTCCTGTTGGGTTTTGAAATATTAGGACCCAGTGTATAATTCCATGGTGCTTGTGCAGCAAATTCTGCTGTGTAACTACAGGAGAGAAAGTTGTGCAAGGGGAGCTGCGCCCACGGAGCTGCTTTGTGTAATTAAACCCAAGTTGGAGCAAAAGCAGGCAGGAAGAATAGATCTATTTGTTCTCTTTGTGCTTTATGCTGAACTGGTCTGTGCAAAATAAGCCCTGCCTCGTTTTTGTTGGATTTTTTTTTCCTCTGCATCCTTTCTTTTGTTGTTTTCTGGGAGAAGTTGGGATTTAGGTTGAGGGTGGAAAGGCATGAGTTGTTTTTCACCTTGGTGTAGCCACCTTCTACTTCTGGGGACCCTGTACCCGCTCATGTCCCACCTGGATGCCAGGAAACCATAGAAAATCTGGGACATTTGGTAACTTTAATTTATTTACCCACCTTTATCTCTGGAAGGCACACGCTTACTTACCCAAACCAGTGGGCTTAAGTGACAGCACCTTTGCTTTCTCTGGAGCAATAAAGAGGAAGAACGCTGAAAATATATGACATATTGGCAGAGTTGTTTCTAACTAGAAGGTTTTTCAAAGTTGTCTAGGTGTCAGCAGCTCTTCTTGTAGCCTGAATTTATTTGGCATGGTGTCACAGTTATCTCGGTTAAACAAGTCCTCATATGCACCTTTCAGAGCTTAAGAACACCTGAGGGAAAATGTATTAGGATCTCTGCTTTCAATCTTGCTGTAATTTCTGCCCTACCAAGGGAGGAGGGGGGAGGAAGGGAATGTAATGCTGCTGCTGGGGGTTTATTTATTTATTTTCTTTTTAATCCAAAGTGACTTTTGTGTTGGGGAAAGGTGTTCTGGCTGGCAGTCTCTCAGAGGTTTATCCCTGATGGCTGCTGATGTGCCAGGCAGTGCTGCCTTTCCCCTGCCTCTCCCTCAAAATAAGGCTCCGTCTACTCATGTTGTCTCAGTGCTCTGCGAGCCTCCCATGCACAGTGCTGCTAATGACTAAATGTTATTACTAGTATTATTTTTACTCAAAAAGCTCTTCAAACAAACATTAAGCCATCTGCTTCTTTAGCAAAGCCTCGAGGTTGTGTTTCGTCCTAACTTTCTGCTGTTATTGCTAAAACGTGGCCGTTCAGAGCCGCTTCCCATTATCCCCCATCCCCTGGGACACATGTCTAACAGTGTTGCTCCAGCCAAAGCCTGTGTAAGATCCTGAAGCTGGTGTTCATAAGGTGATTGTGGTGGCTGATACTTGTCCCTGGAAGGATTATGATAACTGCACATCCTGTCCTGTTTCCACAGGCATACTTTTTGCTTCAGCCTCTTGCAAGTGTTTCAAGAGCAGGGCATGTTTCTTTGACTCTGATGTAGCTGAGCCCTTAATTCGTGTGTGTTCACACATTCAGAATTGTGTGGAAATTGTGTGCTACAGAGAAAAGAAAAAAGCACTCAGAGGATTTCATGACAAATCAACCAGAATGAGGATGAAGGCATGGGATGCTCTTGTCCTGCAAGATAAACAGCATGAGGCGGGGATGAGCAGCTCTGGGACAGCTTCAGGGCTCCTCCAGAAGCTCCTTGAGGATGATGACACTGCCCTTTCACTGTCACTAACTCTTACAGGAGTGCCCTGGATGGAGGCACTAAACTGCAGTCATGCAGAAAGGAGAAGTGTCTGCCCCACCATGTGACAAAACCCCCCAGAAGCATGTGGGCACTTTGCCATTCATCTCTCAGGCTGTGACTGAAGTGGCCAAGATGCAGCTCTGCCCTCCACATGCTGCCAGGCTTCTCTGCCTTTTCAGCCTTATCTGTAACACAGGACAGCCATCGACCGGGACCTGTGAGATAGTGGCTCTGGAACAGCCCTGCTTCTGGCTTTGCACTGTGCTCCCACGCTGTATAAACACAGGTGCCTACATGTGCATGCATGCAGGGACAAGGGCAGCATGCTGCAGCTGAGGGAGAGCCAAAGCAGCAGTGCTGGTGGCCTCTGCCTCCTGGGCTTTGGATGCCTGGGAGTGGAAGAAAAGGCAGCAGATACTGTCCTTTCACCTTCCTCTGTTCCCCTGCAGTATAACAGAGTCGCTAGGCTGTGGAGGAGAGAGGAGTGAGAGCTCACCCTAGATCACCCAAAAAGGGGATTGCCTGTGTCATTGTGCAGCTGGGTGAGGGGATGGAGGGGCCATCCCCACCCTATTGCATCTCGGGATGGCTCAGCAGCCCCTGCTTGGTGTTTCCCCCATCACAGCTAATCTAATTTATTCACAGCTTTCTTCAGATTTGTGAAACATAAAAAAAGTCTCGTCCAACTAAGCGCCTGCTTTCCATTTCGGAGATGGGTTATATTCCTCACTGCACACATGCCTGCATATATTTGAACAAGTTTGATTCAGTGTAGCTGACACAAAAACCACTTAGTTGTTTCCCCTACATCATCCTAAGTTAATACTCCTGACAAGTACAGGAGGCTTTTCAGCAGTTTTTCTGTCTCAGCTCCCCTTGTTTCCTGCTCTCTCTGTTTCACCCCAGCTGTAAAATTTCCCTGAGCTGAAGCAGCTGACTGTACCCCAGCAATTTGTACCCAATATGCCTGAAACAAAAGAATTGGAAAGATGTCCATGGATGCACGGTGTAATGACCTGAGTCACTGAGCTGAATTACATTTCTATGTATTTTGTGCACACTCTGTGTTTTCAAAGGAAATGAAAAATAGGGAGCTGGAGACGTTGGGATCATTCACACAGGTTAGGGGCAGCTTTGGTTTTATTTTTGCTTCTGCGTTGTTACAAAGCCAGCTCAGCTCCTTTCCTAACTTTGGAAGGGAGTTGTTAGTCCAGTAGTGGGTTTGTTTTAGTGATGGAGAGCTTGTTTTATGGTGGAGAGGCTGGTCCTGAACCACTGAGCAAGGCATGAAGTCTCTGTGTTCATCATTCCTGAGCTCAGCAGATGCTTCTGGGGCACGAGCCTTATGTCCCAGCTGAGCCTTGAGCTCCTTCCAGCAGCAACCCTGAGCCTCTCGCTCCTGCCCTGCAGCATGCCTCTGCCCATCCTCTGGGCATCCAGCAGCTCGGGATATAGTCCTTGTGCACAGCCCAGAGAGGAATGAGTCTCACTGTCCATGTTTGTGTGTATCCAAGCAGCTCTTGGGATCTCCTGAGCCCTGACAGCAGAGCAGCCAATGTTCTGGGGTTAACTCCATCCACCATCACAGATTGCTGCCAGTGATGGATACATTGCTTGGTGGGGACAATCAATTGGTAAAGCAACCCTGTCTGGAATTTATTCAGGGTTGGAATGGGTTCCCCAGGCTCTAAGTCTATCGATTCTCTCACTGTAGGTTATTTTTGCTGTTATTTACGTGCTTAGTAGCATCCAGGGGACTAACTCAGCTCAGCACTCTATTGTGTTAGATACTGCATGAAACGAGAGCTGGCACCTCCTTCCTATAAAGGGGGTTATAAATAAAGAGGAGAGGCTGTGCAGGAGGGCAGCCACGCTCATGCATCCTTAATTTGCACGATGAAGATAAGTGAGATGGCAAGGTCGCTTGGTAAACAAATGCTGTGCAAGAATCAGTGTCAAACCTCTGCAGATCCCCTGCGTGGCCTCCCCTGGTGCTGAGCTGCTGCTCCAACAGCTCACTTTGGGGAAAATTGGCCCAGAAAAAGGCTGGATCTATTGCTCCTAGGGAAAGGTTAGTCTGGTGGCTGAATACTCTCCAAAGAAATACACCTTGGGGAACAATAGCTCATAACATTGTTTGCTACAGGTATTCTTTTATGGCTGATGTGCTAATTGTTTTACCCTTTCCCTGTGTTCTGCTGTTGTGAGTGTGTTTTCATTCTGTGCATCTTTTGTGTCTACTTCTGAAAAGCTGGTGTCTTATCACTCTCCCTTTCTTCACGTCTCTGAATATTTATCTCATAGTTTCATTTGCCAGGTAAATAAATGCTCACACCTTTTCTATTTCCTAATGCTGTCTTTTAAATTAATCTCTCACAAAGTAATTGGGGAAAAGAAGTTAAAGTTGTATAAGAAGTTAGAAGAAACTGTGGCAAACCGCCATGTTCAGATCCTTTCTTTTAGTTAAATTTCGGACTAAGAACAGTCACAATTTCGACACTTGCAGTTCTTAATTGCTTGTTTTCCATATCCCCTGTAGATAGGATAAGACATGACAGCCTTAAAGTGTGGTAAGAAGTTTGGGGATGGATATTACTATAATTTTCTAGTGGCAATGAGGGACGGGAGCAGATGACTCAGTGCAGGGAGGGAGGAAGGACAACCTGGGATAAAGAATCTTTTTTGAGCCCTCTTTGAGCCTTATTTTTTGCCTCTGATGTTTTGTTTAAATCTAGCATGCCCATCTCTGACACTCAGGACTTGATATTTCCCGGGAGGCTGGTGGAGCAGCCTTGGACATTTGGATCTGTTGTGCAAGGGAAAATAGTGCTTTAACTTTTTGTTGCTTAGTTTGGACTCCAATCTGGCAAAAATATACTGAGGATCACTGGATCTATTCACAGTGTGTGAAGTTAAGCAGATGCAGAAGTCTTTGGAAGATCAGGGACCTCATTTGTATTAAAAAGAGAGAAACCCAGCTGATTGCTTCAGTTTAACAGGTTTTACTGGAAGCCACAACATGTGGTGGATATTCCTGCCCAGCCCCGGAGATCAGTGTGGCAGCAGGACCAGGGCAGTGATTGTGCCCCTGTACTGGGCACTGGTGAGGCTGCACCTTGAGTACTGTTTTTAGTTCTGAGCCTCTCACTACAAGGAAGACACTGATGTGCCAGAGCGTGTGCAGAGACTCGGGAAATGTAATGACAATGTAGGTGTTGCATGGTTAGCTGTGCACAGCCCACCCAGCTTCCCCTCTTTTTAACTCCCCTGGAAATAAATGCTACTTTGTCAGCAGATGAAAAAAGTGGAAAAAAAAAGAGAGGGGGAAAATCTAGGAAAGAAATTGAAACTAAATTGCCTGCTTCATTCAAATAACATAGCTGATTTAAATCAGGGAATGAACTCTCTTGAAATTCTGGGTTGTAATGAGGACAATGCAGGCTTATTGTTCAGACTCTTTCAAGCAAACTGTATCCAAAATGCTCAATAGAGTTAAGCTCTGATCCTGCAGTCACACCCATGTGGGACTGGATGGCTTCACCGAAGCCCACGTTAGATGGGGTCATTCAGAGCGTGTGTTTGCAAACTGTCTCTGCAAACTGTATAGCCAGGGAATTAAGCACTTGGAGGTGTAGACAGAGGCAGCGGGGATGCCTCCAGCCCCGTTTGCCCTTGCAGCCCAGAGGTGGGTGATGGGCTGGGGCCCGTGGCGTAGCCTGCACTCCCTCCTCAGCACTTTTCATATTCCCGCTGCTCACCTCGTTTCAATGAGCTCCTCATTTCACACTGTTTGTTTAGTCTCAGCACTGGACCCTGCTCAATATTTGCTTTCTCATCCCTACTATTTGTTGTGATTTCCATGTGTTTAACATATATATTTGTTGCTATCTGCCCAGTAATCGCCACGGCGTTCCCTCGCTGCTTCCCTTCTCCCTGCCCAGCTCGAGGAGCAGCCTCTCAGCAGGAAGCCTCCCTCGCTTTCCAAGGGCAGGAAGCTCTGGGCTCCAGCAGATGACGGAGTCTCATTGAAACCAGAGCAGGAGATGCAGATAGCAAAGCCATGGGCTCGGGTTGTTCGTTTCTGAGACACAGGAAGGCTTCCAGAAAAGCTCAATAACTTGTTTCCACGCTTCCTTCCCATGCATGAAAAGGGTTTTCTTCAAGACATACAGGACAGACTGTTTCTCTCATTGATTAGCTATCTATTATCCAGGGACCTCAAACTTCTCTATAAGTGGAATCCCCTCCCACTACTCTGTGCTTTGGGCACTATATTGACCACTACAGCAAAAGGAAAAGCACACAGGTAGCACCTGCAATGGAGGGACTGAGGTGCTGTGGTCTGGCAGGACAAGATGTATGCTGCCTGTGCTGAGGGACAGAGCTGCAGGATGCTGTGTGTGTGACACTGGGTTAATCCTCCACTGCCATGTGGGCACATATAGCCCTAAATCTCTCCTAACCCCCATCCTGATGCTCAGTGTGGAGGCAAGTGATAGCCCTTCCAATGTCAGGGGCTTGCCTGTGTGCTGCCATGACTTTAAGAGGGCTAGAAAATGGGAATAAAGATGAGGATGAAGAGAGAGGGGGCATAAAGATGCACTGAGCAAGTCACAGGCTGGAATTAGAATATGCCGTTTGGTTCCCCCCCCCTCCAAAAAAAATCCCAGCCTATTGTTTCATATCAGGTTTCCTCCTGAGCAAGCAATTGTGAAGTCAGCCTGTCCCACAAAATGAGCTGTCACTCCTGAGGCTGAACAAACGCTATTGATTGCAGCACGGGGGGAGGCGCCGGTGCTCAGGGGGAGCTGGTCCCGCTGCTGTGCCTCAGGTTGGATGCCCCACAGAGCTGCTGCAGCAGGGCCAAGACCAGGGACATCCTGGGTGACACCTCTGAGGTGAAGGTGTGTCAGGACAACGTTTTGGAAGGAGGACCTGGGTTTTGACTGTAGAGTTGCACTTTTCTGAAGTGTGGGGTTGTTTTTCCTGGCTCTTCTGGCGTGTGTTTCTTCTGTTGGGAGGCCAGAACCCTCCAAAAACCCCTGTGCTACATCTGCAGCCCCCTCGAGCACCCTGGTGCACCAGATCCCATGGATATTGCAGTGCTTTCCATCCTTCTTGTTCACTTCACCTTCCACCAGCTTTGTGCATTGCTCTAACATAGGCTCTTACTTGTTTTTACTATTTATTTGAGCTGGCAGCTCTCTGTTTTGCAAAGATTCCCCCTCTGCCTCATCCTGTCCTTCATTGTACCACACTTGAGGCATCTCTGTCTTTCACCCGTGCTGCTATAGCAACTGCTAGAGATGCTACAGCAAGGCCGTCCTGGCCAGGGCCATTTGCACAGAACAACACCCACTTGAGGTGTTTTAGCACCAAGCAGGTAATGCTGCATGTTGCAAAGAGCAACCATTGTAGTTCTGGAGCAATATCACCATCCAGAGGGTTTCTCAGCTAATAAACTCCTCCAGCAGCTAGAGAGAGGTATGTTTCTGCAGCTCACTTGGCAATTGCACACATGGGGTAGTCCTGCAGTGAGCAGACCGAACCCATCATCAGTCACATTTATGTACCACTCTGCATCCCAGAGGATCCCAACACGCTTCACAGCACACACTGTGCGATGGGATCCATCATCTGGCACAGAAGCGTGTCCAGATCCCGCTGGGATGAGGCTCAGTGGCTATCGAATGTGGCTTTATGCCAATGGCTGAGGAAGGGAGTTCACTCACTGACCTCCAAAACCTCAGGAGAGATGTGGAAGGGGAGAACCCCCTCTCCAGGTCAGAGCTGTGGATCCCATCCCACAGTTCTTACTGGTCACTCAGACCCTGGCTCTGCTCAGACACACTCAGACCCACCGTAGCTGCTGCAGGAGGTTCCTCTGTGCCTGCTGTGGACCAAAAACGTTGGATTTTTCTGCAGCCTCTGGATTTCTGGTGTCCAAAGCAGACAGGCTGATCGATGGGGGTTAATGTGGCCATAGCCCAAAACTGCCTACCACAACAATGCTGTTAATGGACAGATTTAACAGCAGCCGTGTGAGTTGTTCATTGCCACAGCGATTGCCACGGAGTGGGTGAGATTCACTCACTTTGCAAAGAGTTGATGAATATTCTCTACTTTCCCCTGTGCACGCCACTCCTGCATAAATGTTTTGGGTGAAACAGGAGGAAGGTCAGTGTCCCCTGACCCCAGTTGCCTTGCTTTCCCACCCTGGGGCTCTATCCAAAACATTCTTGTCATCTTGGTTTCTCCTCTCCCACATCCCTGAGCTGTTTGGGACACATCTCCAGTCCTCATCCTGGTCAGGGATGGTTGGGGCTCTGTCATTTCAACTGCCCGGGGAGGTGGGAGAGTTGCCATCCCCGGAGCTATTACAAAGCTGGGTAGCTGAGGGTCAAGGGTTAGTGGTGGGCTTGGCTTGTGAGGGGAGGGCTTGGACTCAATGAGCTTAAAAGACTTTTCCAACCAAAGCTATTCTGTGATTACTGTCACCAGTCACCCTGGCTGCAGGTCACTGTCTCAGGGGAGTGCACTGGGTTGAAGGGAGAACAGGGGGAAACCACCATGTGCCTGTTGCAGCCTGGTGTGCCCCCGGTTAATGTGATCAGAGGAGTTCTGTGGTAACAGCTGGTAATATCCCTGTTAACGCACCGGGGTCCCCAGCGAGCGCCGCAGCCCTGCCAGCGGCTAATGAGCTGCGCTCCTGCCGTTATCCGCTGTAATTGTCCTCCCAGGAACAGCAATAATCCGCTCGTGTTGGCACTCCTGGCCAGGGCTCCAGTGCTGTCCTCTGCATGCTGCGCTGGGTGCTGGGGGTGACAGCAGAGACCTCCACGCAGCCTGCAACCGGGGGCTTTGAGGGCAAAGCTCCCTGGCCACGCACCCGCTGATGGGTGTTGCTCTTTCCATCCTGTAAATGGGATCGTGTTGTAAAACATTGTGAAATCTAACGACAAGAAAAAAAGCACTCTGTCAGGGGTAGATGTTATTGATGTTGTTATTATTGCATGTCTCGTCTCTGCTGCAAAGGATGCCTGACCATGCTGACAGCTGCTATTAAGAAAGTTGCACAGCCAGTGTTTCTGGGGATATAATTCTTTCTGAGCAAAGTTAAACACTAAAAGGGGTTATTTTAAGTAAAAGCGAGCGCCGTGGAAAAGTTTGTCCGTGCCATGTGAATTGTAATCATGTTGTATATTGCCTAGAGACAGATCTATAGTGGGATCCTTCTGTTCTCTTTACAAACATGGAAAAACCTGTTATCCCAATGCTGCAGCTGCAGAAGGGGAAACTTCCCAGCATCCAGGATAAACGGGGAGAAATGACATCTCTGTTCAAGGAGTTTCTCACACTACAGAGCTGAGAAACGTAAATGGATTCTTTTCCCCAATATAGACAGAGTTTTGAGCACACACAGGGCAATATATGGCTTCACCCTCTTTATGACCTTGACATAAAACTAGAAGACATGTGGTGGCTTGGGCTGGATTTTCTGTTGGGTGTTAAAATAGCAGGAGGGGGAGAGAGACAGATGGACTGGAGCAAGAGCAGAGCACACATCAAACCTGCAGCTCCACTCACTGACTCCTGAGCATCTCCAAAGGGACTGTACTGCACTTGAGTGACTGCCACGCAAAGGATGGAATGGAAGAGAGCAGGGAAGGGGATTCCTGACAAGATACGTATTTTAAATATCCTTCTGAGAGCCCCTGTCTGTTTTCCCGTGAGCTGAGCAGCAGGGACCAGTCCAGAAGCCCCATCCTCGCCCTGCTGTCACACAGCTCTCGAGGACAGGCGGGATATCTCGTGCCTTCATGGCCTAAAGCTTGGCTGTCGTTAGCAGGATCCCGGGAAGTGGCACAGGCTGCCATCCATTAGCAATTTCCCCACTGCTGCAATTTATCCCTGTCATTTAGGGTTCATATGCTATTATTTAGACTATTTCCAAGATCTTATTACATTTTTTATTCATAGAGAGGTTAGATTTATATATTGAAGATCAATAAAAGGCTCTATCATGGCTACATTATTAATAAGGAACACATTACATGTAGACAGACAGCCCACTCTATTGGATTTACTTAGTAGATATGCTTTTGGGGGGCAATTCTGAAAATTTACTACCTGTTCGATCTCTCTTCCTCTCCTTTCCTCTCCCTGGCTGCCCATCCCTCCCTCTTTCTGCACAGGGGTAATAGCAACTTTATTTAGCAGCATATGTCCTTTGTCCTCGCAGATGACACCGTTGTGCCTCCATCCTCTAACAGCCCCTAAATCTGCGCAGGAGGCAGGACGTGTGCTGCAGGAAGAGCATCCTCAGCTCACTGGCGTCACAATCCCTTTAGCACTGGGACGCTTCAGTCCCTTGCTGCTTTACCTGTCACTTGCTGGCTGGATAGGGAATGTGTCCGTGGCCAGCTTCAGCACCTCAAAGCCATGTCCCTGCCACGGCAGGAAATTGAAGCAGCAATGTAAATTAGGAATTGGCATTAGGAACTGGGAAAATTCAGGATAAAATAATCTGCTGATGCTTGATTGTGGGTAGTGCAAGCCCCAAAGCACAAGCACAGAAATTCAGGCTTTGGCTCCAAACTGTCCTTTCAGTTCAGATACTGCACCTTGTAGCTGCCAAGCAGAGATTGACTATCATATGCTTTCAACTATTTAGCACCATTTTGCACTTTGCTGTCCTTCCAGCTCAGTTCTCACTGCTATTTATGTGACAGCATCTTCCAGAGGTGTGAAGGGAGGGTATGCACTCACTGTCAGGCATCCTGACGCGTGGCTCACACAGGTTTGGCTGCCTGAAGAGCTGGGTGCATGTAGCAAGAGGTCTGCAGGGCTGGAGGGAAGGATTTGCCCATGGTCACACGGGGAAGGGTCAGAAAACCTTCCCGAGTGGCTGCAGGGTCCCAGCTCCTTGTGCTGTTGCGGGCTGGGCTCAGCACAGGTGACTCCCCCACCCTCTCCAGCCACTTTCCCACACCGCACCCATTCATAAATCTAATTGTAATCAGCATTAATTAACTCTAATCACCATAATTAACAGCGAGTGGGAAAATATTATCTGGAATAATAAAATTCTATCAGTCTGATGCTGCCTTTGCCTGGGAAACCTGAGAGGGGATACGTCAACTCATCTGCACCACACTTTGCTGTCAAGGTTTTATGAGTACATGAACCACCAGGCTCATCAGAAATGATTCCGGCTATGGTTCAAGCTCTGACCTCCTTCAGCTAATTATCAGCACAGCAATTAATCACAGAGAAGCATTAAGGGGTCGGTTGCCCCCTCTGCTTCGGCTGCTGTTTGTGCTGGGCTGGGGATGCTGCGTGGGCTCCCATGGGTAAGTGGGAGCTGGTTAATGTGAGAGGGGCTGGTAGGGAATGCGCAACGGTGCAGGTTCAGTCCGGGGTGGAAAATCAATTAAATGCATAGAGTGTTTGCATACCGAAAATGGCTTTCCTTTCCCTGGTGCTCTTAGCATTCAGGACATCTCTGCTCTTAGTCTTGAGAGCAAAGAATATTTGGCTCAGACGGTTTTTCAAATCTTTAATTACCATCCCTCCTTGAGATCTTTGGGTGAGCAGTGTCGGGTAAGAGTTACAAGGAAAGTGTCTAAGATAATACCTCAGTTACGATGAGGAGCCTTCAAACACACGTGCATTTTAATGGCTAAGCCATCGGATGTATCTGCCCTTGTCCCAGGGGAGGCCCCGGAGCGGTGGCAGCCGTGTGGGGAGCAGCGGGTGCAGGTCCAGCTGTGACGGAGCAGCCTGTGCCAGCAGCACATCTGGAGAATGTTTATCCATGTCTGTGAGCTGCCAAATCCCTCCAGCTCCTCTCCACAGAGAGTAGAGGGAGATCGTCACCCAGAGCAGCGTGACAGAGAAAGTTCTCCTCCCCTGCCCCCTGCCTGGGTGTGATTTGCTCCTCCAGCACCTCAAGCGACACTTTGCTGTCTGTGAGCAGCGCTGGCAGCCCCGTGTTGCCATGATTGATGTCTAATTACTGCCAGGACATAGTATGGCCACAGCTCCTGAGCATTTCCCGAGCAACTCGAGGCTTTGCTGAGGCCAGGCAGGGCACAGGCATGGCAGAGCTGCTGGCAGGGACCACGGCTGCCGCTTCACTCAGAGGGCTTTTAAAAATCGTTATTGTTATTTCCTTGATGGAAAAGCTTTTGCATCAGCCACGCGAGCACCATGCTCACAGTGGCTCAGCTCCAAGCCTTCATGTCTCAGGGGGAGCTTTAGCCTTCAAACTCCTTATGGATTCCCCATCCTTTCAGAAATCACCCTCACCTTCTGCCTCTGGAGCCCCAGCCCCTACAGACTGCCGTTCCCCGGCCGACTCTGGGCCCTGGGGACAGTGCAACAGCATCTCCAGCAAGGGACAGAAAATCAGCACCCAAAGAGGCAAAATGCTTCTCTAAAAATCAGTGGGTGTTTTGGGGCAGAATAAGGGACCAAACCCAAGATTTCCAACTCGCAAGCACAGGGTCAGCAGCCAGAGATGGCGTGGGGCAGAGCAGGCAGGTTAACCAACAGGTTGGAGAGGAATTGGTATGCAAGCTACAGCCAAGGCAGCCTTTATATCAGAGCCTCACAAAGGCAATTCTCAGCAATTGATATAAAAAGGTGTCAGTTCTGGTTTAAGTACTGTATTACCAGCAAAGATTTATCTGCTTCAAAGGCAGGCCTCGTGCCACCGAGGGAATAAACAGCTCTTCTCCTTATCTCTTTTGCATAGCACAATATTTTCTCAGTTCGACTTTGGCTCAGAAAAGACTATTTCTTCCAATTTCTTCTTTGTGTATTGTAATTTAGAACAACTCCTCAAACCTCTCTCGCAGTCTCCCAGGGCAAATGGCTTTTTGTGGTCACTGGTGGGGGGCAAAGCAGCGGCTTGTGCCCACCATGAGAGTGCAGGGGGGTGGTGGGGAGGCTTCTGCAGGTACAGAGATGGTCAGGGGCTTCTTCTCAGGGATGGAGACAGCTGCTCCATAAAACAGCTCCAGCAATCGTGGCAAAGAGGAAGAGATTCTTCCATTCCTGGCCATCAGCTGTTTCTGGTCAGAAATCCTAGAGGAAAACTGCAAACTGCATCTCTGCCCTCCTCTGGGACCCCTCCGTGCAGAGCAGTGCCCGCACGTGGGCTGGGATGTGAGGAGTGAGGGGTGCAGGGGGGTGTGTTCATCTCCCCAGTGCTTCATTTGCTAAAAAAGAAGGATGGAGGAGGTGTGGTGGCTGAGTGATGGAGTGGCTGCTCCGACACTAGCCGGCTCGCTAGCAGGGTGGATAGATCAATAGACAAAACAGTTTTCACTAGCTCATTTGCCAAGCCACTGAGTCCAGGAGCTGCATGGGAATGAGCCAGTGCCTCACTGGCGGTGAGGAAGGGGAAAGGAGAGGTGCAGGATGGGGCCAGGCTGGGGCTGAGCTGCCCGTGGAGCTTCCTGTGCCTCTGCAATTCCAACAGACTGATTTTTAAGTTATGTCTTTAGGCATATTTATACAGGCCACATCTATTTTACGTGCCAGCAACAATGCATTTTACAAAGCATATAAAAAAGGCAGATAGAAATTATCTGTTTCTCCTGTAAAGCTTGTCTCTTTTTGGGGGGCAGAGATAACAGGGACCTATTTCATTTTGGTGTTTGCTGCAGGATGCTGTGCAATAAATTGAGAAGCAAAACCTGAAAAATGCTTCTCTTCCCCCTCTCCTTTCTTAATGCCATTCTGAGCTGGAAAGGCCCAGCAAACAGAGAACATTATTTGCAGGCTCCCAGCCCTGAGCCCCTTTTGCTCCCCTCTCTTGTTTGTTCACTGAAACGAATGGGCTCAGGATCAGAACGTTAATGGGAGCTAAAGGGCGTTGTGTTTGCAAAGAATCAGGATCCTCCCTGACACCAACTTTGCAGAACAGCTCTTCAGGTATTTGGGAGCAGTTAGATGAAGCCCAAGCGAAAGCCGCTGCCGGGCGCTGATCGGCAGCTCTCCTCTTCATCAAATATTCAGCGTGGATATTTCATTATCAGCCTAATTCATACACCTCATCCACGGCTGGGTGGTTTTAGAAATTAAACTGTACTTTCACCTCTAACAGGCACTGCAGTCCCTGGCAGGCGGAGGGGTGGGCAGAGGCTGCCCCGGCGCTGACTTACCGCACGGGGCGGGAGGGGAACACGACAGCGGCTTCACCTTCTGTATGCAAAGAAATTAATCCCATCCAAAGCGCCGCGGTGAGTGAAGGCAGCAAGCTGTGCAATTACAGCCATGGACAGGAGTTAATTAGTCACTTGCCTTTGCTGCGGAGAGAGCCCTGCGGAGTGCCGGCGCGAGCCGTCGAGAGCTGGAGCTGGCGCGGGGTTGCTGGGGGATTGGTGCGTGTTCTGCATCCCGGGGACGGCATGAACCAGGAGTAATTGAGCTCTTTAGTAACGCTAACCCTGACGTTTGGAGGAGCGATGAGTGTGGCCGTGCTGTTAGTGGCACGTGGACCTGAGCAGGATGGCAGCCAGTGGAGGGGAGAGGAGGTCTAGCTGCTCAGGCACCTGGGATGCATCGACTTGTTGTGAATTCTGCCTTATGTGCCCACAAAATCCCTTTTCTCCACTATGGGACGGTTTACAAGCAAATAAATCTATTGATACTATGAGCCAAAAAACATCAGCACCGGGCATTTGTGCCTGGCTTTACAACGCCGGCGACTAAACTTCTGCTCGGCACGCGGGTTCTCCACAGGCTGACGGCACGTTCTGCCGGTAGCACTGCTGGCTTCTGCTGCCTGAGGTGCTTTATGAGCACTTCAAGTGGCACAGCCAGCACCAGGAACACCGTCCCTCCTGTGTGCTTATCTTCTGAGGCACAAGAGTGCCTCATTCCACTCTGGGGCTCCTCAGACAGGAGTTTGGGTGAGACGGGGGATGTTGGGAGCGGTTCCTTGCTGCAGGGGCTCGAGGAGCATTGCCTAGGTGTGAAGCTGTTCACCAGCAAAGCTGGTTTCCTACAGAGGTGCCTCTCTTACAGCATCTCTGTCTTCACAGGAACAACAAACCCATGCAGTTTGTATGCTTTGGGCACAATTTGGCAGAAACAAGTCAGCAAACTGAACTGTCAGGGCAGGGAATGCGCAGGCACAGGCGTGCACCAGCCTCATCTCCTTCAGAAACTGGGCTACAAAGAAATGTGGGTTTCTGATTTCACAGCAAAATGATCAAAGGACACAGACCACACTCTGCACAAATCAGAGGGCTCCATGGGTGATATCCACCTGACCCTCCAGGCCAGGGCTCTGCTTCTGCAGACACCAGCTGCAGGGCTGTGTGTAGGGACCTGTGCCTGGCCATGGGCACATCTGACAGGGAAGGAATCAACCTTCCACAGGCAACAGGTCTGGCCCTGTGCAAGATGCAGATGCTCTGGCTTGTGTGCAGCTCTGACCCATCGCAGGGAGCTCAGCACTTGCTTGTTACACACTGTAGGTCACGGGGAATCTGGTGGGTTTGTGCACTGCTTTCAGGGCTCCGCGTAGCACAGCTGGCTGGCACCTCTCCACACAATCAGCAATGCAGACACTGCAGCAGGCAAGACTGCTCTTGGCCACACTCAGAAGTCACCAGTTGTGAGAGAGAGGTTTAAAAAAACAGAGGAAAAAGCCCAACACTTCACACTGAAGCACGGCAGGTCGCTCCCACTCTCCTCCCCACCTCTTGACTATTAAAAAGCGTGGCAGGTGGAGGTTTCTCTGTTCTGCCAAAGTATTTGGCCACTGGCTACCAGAGGCAGGAAAACTTTTGGATTTATTCATGGCCACCTGTCAGGGGCTGTCATTCCCCACGCTGAGCTACAGCCCCAAGTTTGCTGTGCTATAAATCAGCGCCTCTTGGACATCATAACTCTTCTTTATAGGCTCTTTCCCCCTCATAAATAAACCTCATTCCATATGTATATACTGCAAAAGGCAAGCCTGATTTGCAGCTCCTTACCAACTCAGGTGTCATCTCTCTAGCAGCTGACAAAGTGCCCGAGGAGTCTCTCCAGCCTGGCTGCAGCCCTGTGCGGGATGGATATCTGCATGGGATGAGGCCCTGTGTGGATCCCCCAGCTGTGGAGACCAGGACCCTCTGAAGAGACAGGGGTAAGGACTGGGGCAGGTTCTCTTTCCAAAATTGATGTAGAGCAGAGCAGGGAGTGCAGCCAGTCACTTGGGAAGTCCTTCAGCCACAAAATCCTCTTTGCACGCAGAGAATAAATGTGTTCACTGAAATTAGGATCAACTGAAGAGACACGTCATTAACAAGAGGGGGAAAAAAAGATTTGCAAGAAGCAAGAGCAAATTGAGCGAGGTCTGAGGCTTGTTTTCCCTCCCCCTACATGTTCTGGGAAGGATGAAGCAGGACTGGGGATGGTGAAGGTGGCTGTGGCTTTTGCTGTGCTCCCTTGACAGCATCCCCCAGCCAGGAGCAGGGAGGGAACAGGGGTCAGCCCTCAGCCTCAGACAAAGACCTCGTTTCAGCAAAAACAGTCAAGCAATTTACGTCCCTCACTATCCAGATGAAGAATGGACCCCTCAAGTTTTGTCCTCTGGCTGGTATTTTAATGGCAGATTAGCAGGAAATAGGTCTGAAGGTGCAATTTGCTTCTTTTTTCCCTGTGAGGCTGCAGAAGTGCACATTTGGCATTTGGTTTTTGCAATGGGCTTAAAGGCAGCTCTGGCCAGTACTCCCATCATAAAGCCAGAACCCAGGCACCTCTGAAAGCCCAGAGGTTGGAAGTAGAGATGCATCCCAGCCCATCATAATACTTTATCCCCTATGGATGCTAGGGATCCCACAGGGATGCCAGAAATGCCCAGACCAGACTCAACCCCAGGACATGTGGATGCAATTCTCCCTGAAGTCAGTAAAAGCAGTTCTCATCCACCCTTATTGCAGTTTTCTGTTGTACCAGCCCCAAGTCCAAGGGGAGACAGAGCAGCCTGTGCCCAGGGCAGAGCCATGGCATGCCAGGAGGCCTCAGATCTCTTTTTGAGCTCCTCCTTTGAAGGACTGGGGCTGGAAGATGCTGTGAGGTGGTTGGTCCTGACACCAAGAGCTGCCCCTTCGTGCCCACGCTGCAGAGTGACGGGCTGGCGTGGGGCTGACTTACTGCCCAGATTATCATTTTGAATGGTTTAAGTTGGCAGTTCCCTAAGCAGAGAGAAGATTAAGCTTCAGAGGAACATTTTTTTTATTGCTCCAGTAAGTTCAAGTTGGGGAGATGCAGGGCAGCCCTGGCACTGATTCTGAAGGGGGTGCTGGGATACTGAGCACCTTGCAGACCCTAAATCTGTTAGTTTTTGAGGTCAGAGTATGGGCTTTTCATCATCTCTCTTTGCAAATTCCAGCTGCAGCCCCTCTGAGCCCAGTAAGTGCAGGGCTGGGCAGGGTGAGGGGAAGGCAGCAGCAGCCAGGGCTGGTTTCTGGCACAGGCAGCTCTCGTCTTCTGGCTGCCATCTCCAGTCAAGCTGGTTCACACATTATCTGCCTCTTGACTATTAACAAAGCCAACGGCACTGGCTGCTGAGAATTACTTAGAAATCATAATGCAGTCTGATCAATACAGCCTTCACCCAGGCAGGAGCTGCTGGGGAGTGGGTGGCAGACGGCACCTGCATCCAGACCATCCCACTGCACAGGAAGCTCACGGCTTGGCCATGCACTGGGGTACTGGGACAAGTGTCCAGCCACTCTGCCCCAGCCTGGAGCATTTCCTGGGGCTGTTGTGGCCCAAGGGCAGGACACAAGATGCTGTCCTTCATCCACTTCTGGTCAGAGGGGTTTCAGAGATGTTGCTCTTGGCTAAGAATGGATGAAGCTCCCAAGATGAACTTTCCATCACAGCTGAGCACTGTCTCCTCCTTACCCTGAAGGACTCTGGAGCATCTCTTCCTTATTTACCCCTTAAAATTAATGTCACAAACAAGCATCTCTCCAGATTTATACCGGTACGATCTCTGCTCGTGATGCAATGTCACGCAGGTTTATGGAGATGCTGTTGATTTGGACCAGTGATCACAGTGACAAGAGTGCAATGCCAGGAGAAACTTCCCAGGGCTGCTCCTGATTTACATCCCTGATTCTGCTTCATCATGAGCGCTGCCAGTGCAATCCCACTCAAAAGCAGCTTACACCAATGTGGCAAAAATTTGCCCTGTAAATTATCTTTACAGCACAAGGATTTCAAGCATACCTGTCCTAGATTAAGCCATGTCCTTGTCAGTCTTGAACTAGAGAGGAAATAAATCCCTCTCTCCATTTTTTTCACCTGACCTCCCTGGCTGGAAAGCCAAGCCCTGCCTGCTGCTCCAGCAGCTCAGGCATGTGAATTGTCTCCACGATGGGCAGCAGAAATATTGCCAGCATTCCCTTAGCAGGAGGGAAACCGAGGCACAGAGGGAGATAAAAGAGCCAGGGAAGGAGCTGTAGAGCCAGGAAGGAAGGGGAAGCAAGAAATGCCCCAGCTGAGCCAGAAATGCCCTCTAAGCTGCAGCAGCCACTGCTCCCCTTCCTCTGTGGCTGCCAGCATGTGCAATTAAGCAATCAATTCTTGGTGCCCAAGGTCCCAGGGAGGTTCCTGCCCCTGGTGCAGGCAAGAGAGGGCAGCCTACAGCAGCAGCCATGCTGTGCCAGATGGGCCATCGCACCCCGCTGCCAGGTGGGCACAAGGCTCTGCCCCCTTCAATACCTTCGCTCCTCTTGTTTGAAATGGATTTGCAAATCCTTTCAGTACAGGAAAACTGAGCCTTCTCCCAGGAGAGACAGGTGGCTACAGAGGCATTAGAAAAGCAGTCAAAGCAGGGGTTAATACCTTTGTGTGTGTGTACCTGTGTATATCTGCAAATGATTCGTTAGTGTCTGACTCCCCTGTCCTCCTCCTCTCACCTTGGCAAGTGCTAGAATGCCACTGGGGAAGGGGTAGGAACAGGGCTGGGTCAGAATCAGCCCCAGCATTGCCTCCCATCCCGCTTCCTACTGTGCAGCCACCACAGCAGTTCCCAGCCTTGCTCCCAGCTGCAGAGCCACGATGGCCAGCGCTCTCTGTAGAGGCTTTGACCGGACGCAATGTCACCCTTCCCGTGGCTGCTGTGGCTGCTGCTCTGGGCTGTTTGGGAGGTGACAGGCCTGGGATGCAGCCCTGGAGGGCAACAGGGGCTGCTGGCAGAGCTGTCCCATTGCATCCTTCAGTGGGTGAAGGCACGGCAGGGCAGCTGCAGCATCGTAGGGGAAAGCAGCTGCATGCACCTTTTAATGTGTTTTGGGGGTTTATTTGTTTGGGCAAGGCTGTATTTCATTTTTTTCTTTTTGGGGGTTCTGTTTTTTCTTGACTAGCAACTGCACTTTTCATATTCTCAGCATGGTGAGTCACCTCACACATCAAGAGTGCAGGCAAGAGGGCACTGGGCATGTGTGGGACAGAGATAAATCTGGAGCTCCACGCAGGGACGGCTGGCTGGTTGTTTAGTTATGGCACAGGAATAAATGTCTGCTTTGTGTCAGCTCTTTGCAAGGTCCTCTGATGTCCTTTCGGCTCCAGCTCCACTGCACACATTCTGTCTCAGGCTGAACAAATACATCCACGGCCAGAAATTGATTTTCTAAAAATGTAACATGCACACAAAACCCAACATGTATAAAATATGTCGGTTTGTGGGGGAACAATTACACTTCTTTCCTGCCCCCAAAAAATCAATTGTAAGAGCATATGTAAAAATACAATGGCACTAAACTCCGAATAATTAGGTGATTGTGCTAAGTGAACATCTTATTTAAAAATGTCTCAGCAGCACACGACAGCGAGGCGCAATCTAATCAGAACGAACCAGGAAATGTAGCAGTTTCCAGGTGAGTAAGCTGAAATGCAGAAGTCATTGTATGAAAGGGAGGGGGAAAAAAATCAGGGATGGAAATGACAAGGGAAGGAAAGGAGAGGAATCAGCTACACAGACAGGAGTAATAGCAGCACGTTGCCATCATTATTTCTGAGCAGAAAGCACGGCAAAAAGAACGAAAGGAAAACATGAAATTAAATCAAATGTGGTTACTGAACAAATAGAGAGGGACCAGCTCAGGGTTTTGGTGCTTTTTCAGAGTGAGTTTGGGAAATGAGGAGCCTGCTGGAGCAGAGGCAGGGCTGGGGCATATGGAGGGAGGGGGGCTCATTCCTCCCTCACCCCCCACTGCAGCTTCATCCCAGAGCAGATGATCCCTTCAGGTCAGAACAGCAGCAAGAACAGGTGGGAATCCCTTACCTTAAAAACTGGTTTTAATCCTATTTTCATGCAAATGTCATTGCAATAAAGAAAAGGGAGTTCAACGCAGGTACAGGGCATAATTGCTTCTGAATAGTTTGCTTCTCAGAGAACAAAAAAATCACTTTTTCTTTGATTTTGAACTCCCCAGTGCACCAGCTGCTCTTTTACGCACCTCCAGTGCTTGCTGCTCCTGTCGCTGCTCCAGCAGCTCATAACCAAGGGGCACAGGAGCCCTTTGGGAGCTCCAGCTCATCCTGTCACCGCAGTAGAAGGTGCTCAGCCCTCACCCTGTTAGTGTTCCCAGCTTACAGCATCACCATGTGAGGAGCATTGGCAGCACCCGCTGCACAGCTCCACCAATAAAGTGGCTTTAAGCAGCATTTTCCCTTTCGAGCTATCAGTGCCAAAACTTCCCAGCCCCACGCAGCCCCCAAAACCGTGCTGTGATGGCAACACCTGCAGCATATTACCCTGGCCAGGATAAGACACCAGGGCCATGATTAGGTCAAGAATGGACCAGCCAAGGAGCAGGAAAGGGGCAATAAGGAGGACAGGCCTGATGGACCAGGCGCTGTGTTTTCCTCCTCACATGCACGTGGTGCCAGTCTCGAGTGTGAAGGCAGTAGGACAGGACAGGGGATGATGGCTGGGAGTAGGGGTCACTGTCCCGTGCTGGGGTTCACCTGCAGGCAGCACGATGGGAAGCAGCATCCTCCTCCTCCCCCACATCCCTTCTCTCCAGAATTTGCTTTTGCTTTCTCATAAAATTTAAATTACTCCTGCTGGGAGCAGACCTCCCTTCCCTTCCCTCCCTGCCCCTGTTTTGATCTTTCTGGTGCAGTGCAGCTGTTAACAAAACCTCGGTGTGCCGGAGCCGGTGCACAGATGTGGCCACGTACTCCCTCTCGCAGAGGAGCCCTTTGAAGGCGAGCAGCAAGTGATGTGAATAGCGAGCGGGGATGCACGCAGTGAGGGGAGGACAGCTGTGATCCAGGCTGGGGACAGAGAGCACAGACCTTCAGCCCCACCTCCCAGGGCGAGGAGTTCCAAAATCAGGTGAAAGATGTGTGTGGAAGCCCTGGTGCTGTGTGGAGAACTGGGGGTGATGCCCCAGGGGCAGTGGAATGCCATGGGAAACATCCTAAAGACAGGCAGCTCCTGGATGGCTGCAACAGCTTTCCAGCAATGCCACCCAAAACCAGCCCCACCTCTGGACTGGACACCTGGACAGACTGAGTGCAGCAACCTCATTTCTCTCTTGCTGCCCACCCCTCCCTGCTCGGAAGGGACAGACTGGAAGCCCCGTGCCTCTCCCCACAGCCTGATTGTCCTGGGCAGGAGCTGGCCCTGAGCCCAGGGCTGCCTCCCTGAAGGTCGCTTTTGACCCATGTTTCCTGCAAACGTGCTGAGTCTCCACCTCATTTCCTATGCATTGAACTTCTCAGACCTGGAGGACTCTCCGACAGTGAGGCATGGGGATTTGACCATTATTTTTCTCTTGCCTCCTGCCCAATCTCTCTCCAAGAGAGGATTATGGGTTAGACCTATTAATTTTAGACCTGAAGCACCAAGTGGAACTTTGCTGAGTGTTTTATAACCCACTTTCCCCCAGATCCCTTCTTGTCCCAGCACTGTGCTTGTGCTTTTGTCAGCAGGAAAGGAGAAACTGGTTCAGAGGTGGGATGGCTGAGGGCACAGCAATGTGGGCAAAGGACCATGCCTATGGACTGCCCAGCCTGCGGGGTGCAAGGACCCAGCTTTCCCACCAGCTCAGGTGTTTGCTGGATACCTGAAGCAGTCCTGCTGATCCCATGCAATCTGGAAGAGCATGAACAAGACAGGTGCTGATGGCACATCATTCTGGTGAGTCTCTGCCCTCCTAAGAGGAACAGCAGCTCCACACGGCCATGCCTTGAAAGAGACTCTTTTTGCAGACAGATAAAGCGCAAGCCTGCCTTGCATTAGCATGAGAAAATGCCTCCTAATCCCCTCTGTTAATAGATATGTTTATTAACCTGTTTCTTTTGGACTAGGACTGTGTGTGTGTGTATCTCTGCCCAGCAACTTGCATCCCACCTCAGCAGGAATCATCCCAAACCCTGGGCTCTATGTGGCAGTGACAGTGCAGCCATGCCAGAGCCCCCTGCCAAAGGCAGACAAAAGCTGTGCCACCACTCTGCAGAATCAATTTGGCAACTCCCAGGGATTTAGGGCACAAGAAAAGCATGGAGCAGGTATCCTGGGGAGCCCCATCTGCCCTTGCACCCCACCATGGCCACATCACTCCCTGTTTTTGGTTGGCATTTGCAGCAGGAAGGATGGCTGATGGAGGATGCACATCCCAGTCACAGCTGGGCAGCACCAGCCAGTCTCAAAAACCTCTCGATCATCTCTGCCTGCACAGGGGGAAAAGCAAGAAGAGACCTGGGATTTGGGCTTGCATTTGCTTTTAGCCTTT
Source organism: Colius striatus (assembly GCF_028858725.1). Lineage (NCBI taxonomy): Eukaryota > Metazoa > Chordata > Aves > Coliiformes > Coliidae > Colius > Colius striatus. The sequence goes on from NC_084785.1 coordinate 3,428,596, forward strand.
TTAAGGGAATAACAACTAGGATTTCAGCTGTGATTAAAATGTGGTGTTTGGTAGTGCTGCCTATAAACCTAGTGATGATGGATTGATTTCACTCCCAAACTTTTACATCCCAAATCCTGCACTGAGCCTGCAGTGAGCATGGCCATACTGAGCAGATTTTATAGAGCATAAAGGCACTGGTGCTGTAAAATAAGGGGAGACGGACTGAATTGAAGCAAGAGGAGAACTGAAGCTCAAGAGGAGATGCAGGCAGAAATGTGTGTGTGCAGGAGCAGCTGCCAGGGAAGTTCTGCTGCCATAAAAACCAGACACATCACTGTCACCCTTTGGTTTCCTCTTGCCAGGCAGCTTTACACACACACACACACAACTCAGTGCATCCTGAAGTGGGATGGGAAAGGGAAGGATCCCAGCAGATTAACCCTGAGCAAGGATGATGTCAGTGGTGCCACAGGAACTTTTCTTTCTAGGTTTTTTTTTACATTATAAATAACCAAAGAACTTGATCCCAATTCGCCCTTAAATGGGCAAACCGTAATATTGATAGTTTGCAAGAGATACAAGATGAATTGAGCTCCTCCATCAGCCAGCAGAACCTCTTTTAACAGGAATATATCGAAGCCATAAATTCCTGACGACAGGATTGCTATGCAATAGCATAATAGATCTTCTATTCAATCTTTTATACATTATGTTTTGTCCTGCATTTTGGTAGAAATATTTATGGACTGGGAGATGTTCCTTGAAGAAGTATCAGCCCTGAGGGTCTCTCATGCTCACTGTGCTTGGTAGCCTTGGATATGTGCAGGGATGTTGTAGGGATGTTCATCTGCAAGGAAGGCAGAGGGGCTGGGGGTTAAGCATTGGTCCAGGCTCTGGTTTCTGAGGCTTCTTTGCACTTGATTCAGGTTCAGTATTTGACCTCAAGGATGCCTGAAGCTCCTGTTTCCCCAGTGAAAAAAAACAGCTGCAAGGTGTGAGAGACCCCAGGACACCAGCAGGTCTCTGCCTCTCCTCTGTATAAGTAAGGTAGGAGACTTTAAAACTCATTTTGCTGCAGTTTTCTGTGGGTTTCTTTCTCTGCTGTGGGTGGGAAAAGCACCAAGGAAATGCACTTTAAATAGGTAAACAAAAAGACAAAATCTCCCAAATCACAATTTCCTTTCATGTGCCTCTGCCTCAAGGCTTCTGGGTGGTAGAATTAAAGAAATACAATTAAACTGTAGCTGGCTCCCCAGTGCCTCTGTGCAAACTAAGGATAAATACTACGGGCACACAGAAGCAGCACCCAGGCCCCCATAACTTAGCTACTTTAATTTAAGCTTCTATTCACATCCCTGTCAGCAGCCAGGAACTGGTCCCATCTGCTGCTGCTTTATAGTCTTGCATGAAGTGAGCTGGCAAGTCTCACCTTAGGGCCTCACGGGCAGGTGCCAGTGAGCTAAAAATACAACAAGAAATGACCCTTCTCTTGGCAGCCTCCAGGAACCCTGAAAGCTGCAGCAGGACAAGTCCTGGCAAGGAGTGGCGCTCTCTTTTTTAATGGGAAAGATTATTTTATTCCATCTGAGCCACCTGGGCATCTAGAATCCTTTCTGTCCTGTACTGTCTCTTGATAGTGGTTGTGACCCTTAAAAGAAATGTCCTGCTGCTCCTGGGAAGTTGTGGGGTTGGCAGAGGGAATGTAAGTTCCGAATGGCCAGAGGTGGGATGGAGCTGAGCAGCAAAGAGCATCCCCATCCTGCAGGAATTTCTGATCTCAGACTTTGTGCTTTTTTTTCCCCATTAGATTTTTGTTTAAATCCCTTTTTCTGGCAGTAATGTCTGTACTGGCCATCCTTGCTGCCAGGATCCCCATCACCCACAGCAGTGGAGTGTTTTGGGTCCCAGTCCAACCAGGCACTTGGTGTGGTTTGTGTTTGAGCATTGGGGTAAAAGCAGATCAATCAGAGAGTGACTGGCACGGCTGATCCTGGGGTGTACAGCAACCAGGAACGAGGGAAGTCAGAGTAGGCAAAGAGCTTCGGTGTTCTGACTTCTGGGGAGGGTTTTATCTCATTAAAACAAACAAACAGCTGACTGTTGCCTGTGTTGACAGGGGGACTGTGCTTCCCGATTACACTTTATAAACCCCAAGCTGTTTACTGCTGTGGCAGATAAGTGGAGCTTTTAAAAGGAGGAGATAGAGTCTGGGGTTTGTGCATTTAATAGACTTTGTGTGTGTGTGCATGTGTGTATATGTGTGTGTGTGTGTGAGAGAGAGATAACAAGAGCTCAAAATGTAGCTTCTGCATAAGAAAAAAGGTGGCAGCCCCCCGCCATCCCCCGGAGGGGCTCAGGGATGGAGTATCCCTCTGGCACCCATTCCTATGAGATGATGAAGGCACAGGAGATCCAATCCCTCCCTACAGGTCTGTGGGGTTGCCACAGTCCCTTTGACCACATCCAGCTTCTTTTCTGATTCTGCTTTCAGGGCTTTAGATGTAATGGATGCACATAAAGCACATCTTAATCAATGTGAGAGATTCTGCTTAAAACCCAATGATTTTGATCTGGAGCCTGACAACATGGTAATTTATATGCAGTGCAGCATAACCAAAGAGCTTGTTATGCAAACACAGACCAGTGATTTGACAAATCTCCTGGAAACAGAATTAATGTCTGTATTCTGTGAAAAGATGTAATTTATTTTAATATTTTAAAGAGAGGAAAATTATATATGCATGTATATGTGTGTATAAATAGAGCCAAACAAAAATAAACACATATGCACATGCAGATATAGATATTTACCAACATTTCAACACAGCCATGTGAATGTACATGAACTGCAGGGACAAGGATGGATGAGTGGATGGATGGTTGGAGGGATGGATGGATACTTAGTGGATGCAGATCATCATATCTCAACTGGTGTCAATGGGATTATGTTGATTTACTTCAGTTTCAGATGTGGCCAAAAGCAGGTAGTTAATTAGACCCGTACTGATAACTGAGCTCATCTGAAATGACAGAGAAATGCTACTGTTCCCCAGCACAGAGCCCGGCCCTCACACACAGCTGCTGCAGACTTTGTGCCACTGCATTAGACAATAAGACACTGAATTGGAAATGACCTTCTGATTATCAGTGGCATCACTGACTCTGTTTATTTATGGGCTGCAACAATATTAGTGAAATACGTTTGTTGTCCTTTTTGCAAACTGTGCTTTATTTATGACGGCGAGGTAGGAAACACAGCCTGCATAACTGAGGCTTTGACGGAACGAAACATATGTGAGAAATTTCTTAATTTGATTTCAGACACACACGAAGCATTTGCTACCCGGGCTCCTTATCTTCCCGTCTATTTGTCTTTCTCCATATGGACACATCCATTTATCTATTGCTCTCTTACTTCTGAGGCTCCTGCTTCACCGGGATCCAGTATTTTTTCTATTTATGGAGGAGGCAGAAAAGCTGGTGAGAGCAGAGATGGCCATGAAACAGAGCTCTTGCAGGGGAGGGCTGAGCCTGGGAATGGCCAGGAGAGGAAGCTTGGAAGATGTGGGGAAGAGAGAGTCGCTCCCAGGAGAAACAAAAGAGAAAACAAACAGAGAAAAGGGATCATTCAGGGCTTAAAATAAGCTTCTGACAACCTAGGATACGTGTGTCAATACAGAAGCTTATGACTGCTGCCCATAAATTGCTACCTCTGGCTTACAGACCTTCCCTTCTGCTGTACACAACCAAGCAGCCTGGATGGCCACTTGGAAGTCCTATGTCATTTGCATATCTTTCATTAGTGCAGTTTGATTACCATTAGCTGTGCATAAGCCTTCTTGCTTTGGCAAGACCTGTAGTCCCTTCACAGCCATCAGCTCAGGGATGTCCAGTTGCCACTGCTCACTGTAACACCTATGCCAAAGGCGCGCTGCCCTTCCCAAATCCCCTCCTGGTGAAAGGGACCCCATGGCCTCACATTGGTCACATTTCTCATGGCCTCAGCCCCATCTCTCCTTACTCCCCACTCCTCTGACCCACCACTTTTATTAATTAAGCTGCTGCAGCACCACCACCACCGCCCACTTCTCACAAGGCGATGCATTGCCCATGATCAGGCCAAGCCCATGGATGGCTACCTATAGACACTGCTACCTACACAGTTTGAACAGGAGAGGCTGTAGGAAACTAATTAAGGATTCTGTCCTCCTTTTGCCTCAAAGATGCTATGCAAAACCAAAGCCTATTGAACGTTCAAGCAGAATTCTTATTAATTTTATGTGTGAGATAGGAGAATAATTGCCTGGAAACCTGGTTTAAAGAATGGAAACAGACTGTCTCTTCTTTCTTACTTAATCTGTATTGACTTTTTTATTTTTCTTTTTGGGAGCTGAAAATGTGGAGTGTGATTTTCAGTGCTTTAAAATGTGTATTATGTCCCCACTTAAGGACTTGCTGTGAAGTGGGTTAGACTAGCAAAAATACATTGCCCTGAATACAAGCAAAACAGTACCAATAATAACAATAATAATATTAATGCAAATGTCAGGGCTGTCGCAGTGCCGTGCACCACAACAGCAACACGTGGGTTTTCAGGCACGTTGGGGCTGGTGGGGATGGCCTTTGGCAGCCCTGAGCGTGTGGAGCTGACATGTAGCACAGCACAGTACAGCACCGCACAGCACAGCACAGCACAGCACAGCACTGCATTGCACAGCACAGCACAGCACAGCACTGCACAGCACAGCACAGCACAGCACTGCACAGCACTGCATAGCACAGCACACTGCTCCACAGTGCCAAGACCTCTCCCCTGGACAACCAGCCATAAATCTCCCACAACAGCACTTTCCTCATAGAGGAATGAAAAAGTCATTAGCTGGGAAGAGAGGTAGGGCTGGGATAAACAAATGTGCAGCACAAAATGAGAGGAGGAGGAGGAGGAGGATTGTGAGGCAGGGACCCAGCTTGCACCCCTGGTCCCATCACAGCATCACACGAACACTCTCGCCCTCTCCATGTTCTCCATGCAGGAAGATTGGCAGTGACCTTTAAATGTCACTTCCAAATGCCAGTCCTAGCTAAGTGGTTACAAAGCACAGTGTTTATGCTAGATTATAGGGAGTGAGGGGCCTGAACTGCACATCTCCTGATGGGAGACAGACAGGGATGCTGGAAAAAGCAAACGACTCCTTGACTGATCCGTGACCACCTTCTCCTCCAACTCTCGTTAAGAAAAATGCATGTGGACCACCTCATCCTCATCACACTGACAGAAATTAGGCTGCATTGGGAATGCAAGATATCCTGAAAACAGGTCTGGAAAGATGCTGCTGCCCCAGCTATGTCTGCACCGCAAAACTGAGAGGGATTTTGGCATGGACGGCTTGGGATGCAGGTAGAGCTACAGGCTCCTGCTTGGGAGGCCTGCCAGCTCCTCGCTCGCCTTCTGGATGCTCCAGCTATACAAAGAAGTAGGGACCAGTGGATGCTGTCAGTTTAATTGATCATGGCAAGGACTGGCACCAGCAGCAGCATCTCGTTACCCGCCGTGTGTGCAGCGGATGGGTGACAGGAGACTTTGTTGTACACACATCTTCAGCCAGGACTATTTTTGCTCCCCTCTCAACTCCAGTGATGGAGGGACATTTTGTCTTGATCTCCCTCAATGCATTCATCAAAGAGAGGGAAAATAAGTCTGGTTTGTGCCTGCCTGACAGCCCCTTGCCCCGGGGGGGTCTGCTCTGCTCCCCAGCCAGCGCTGCTGCTGTCGGGCTCCCCGGGGAGAGGCACTCGGGTTGACGGCTCCGTCTTCTTTCAGTGCTTGACGCCAGGAGAACTATTTTTATCATCTGCTTTCACTGTTCCCAGCTTCCCTACCTGTGCAAAGGGACAGAAGGGGTTTTAAACAGAGGTTTTGTGCTGATCCCAGGATGTGCTTTGAGTCCCGGCTGTGTGCCTGGGGTATGTGTCTGGGGGCTGCAGCCATTCTGCCCAGGGATGTCTCGGGGCTCTGCAGCTCTCAGCCTGCGCCATCCCGTATCGATCCCTCCTGCCCCTGTCTGAGTCTCTCTATCCCAGTGATTTATCAGGCTGGTTTAGAGATGGGAATGTGGTGCCTCTCTCTGAGCCTGACCCTCTTTAGCATCCCTGGGGAGGCTTTGTGGAGTGAGAGCAGCTTCCAGGCATGTGGGGCATATCCTCCCCAAGCAATAAAACCACCCACCAAGGCATCTCCCAGAGCTGGCTGGAGGCTCCCCCTTGCCTGGGTGCCAGGGAGGATGGGGGTCCAGGGCTAAGCACCCCCAAAGGACAGGGACTCTCAAGCCTCTGCACCCAGCAGCACCCAGCACTTGCCTGCTGCTGTAACTGAGCCTGGTCAGATGCCCCATTACTGGAATTCAGCCTCCTTGAAGCTGCCTGGACAGGGTTATTACAGGATATTATACAGACCATTTGCATGGCCACCTTCAGGTCATTTCGATCACTTTAAGCTACTTATCTGCCCATTTTCTTCCCCATAATATTTGCCTAATTCGATTACTCTGCAGCCTCAGCATGCTGCAGTGAAATAATCAGGAGATATTACCCAGAGCAAGTCAACTGGATCCATGTTTCCAGCTGCCTCTTTCCCCACACAGCCCTCCCACGGGGCTCTCTGCCTGCCCTTGCTCAGGGCCATCGTCTGTGCTCAATCCAAAGGGCAAGGACTGACTGTGGCCAAACACCAGAGCTTGCCTGTCCTCTGTCTGTCCCTCCACAGCCCTCTGTCCTTCATCCTTGTCTCACTGCAAACTGAGCCATTCCCAGCACATTGTGCCCAGGACTTGCCTCTTCCCCATGTTCTGGACTTGGGCTGGATGAAGAGGCAGCTGGGTTGGTATTTGGTGTCCCCTCGTTGCTGGCAGGGGGTGGCAGAGCAGGACCAGCCTGGCCCTGGATCTGCACAGGGGAAAAAGAGCTTTTTGGCTGCCAGCCTTATCTCCCTGTGTCTGCGTGGGCACTCGCCTCCACCCCTGCATCTGTCCAGAAACAGCCCGGAAACGCAGCAGCCTGGGAGAAGAGCCTGGCTGCTCCCAGCCCATCAGCGCAGCCTTTCCCGGAGCACATTACCTACCCGCTAAGCACAGAGCTCATTTGTGTAATGACCTGTTTGCAGAGAATCAGCAGGCTTTGCCCAGGCACCCACCGGCTTCAAGCCACGAGCTCCTGCCAGAGCTGCCCTCCAGCAAAGCACCCGCAGCTCTCTCTCCAGGAGATGATGATGCCTTAATTTCAGGCCAAACAGGAGTGTTTGGGCACCAAAGCCATGGAACTGAGCAGGAGCTGGACTGCAGGGAGGGGAGATGCTGCTGTTGCAAAGAGAGTTACTCCTAACTGGCCTGTTACAATGGTTTTTGGGGCAGGCAGAAGGGTCAGGTGCCCGTGGAGGAGGACCAAGAGCAAGACAAGAGGGGCTGAAGCATGGAGACGATGAGAGAGCCTAAGCCCAGCCAAAGCCCCTTGACATGGCTTGGATCTAGAGAAGCCAATTCACTTGCTTCAGCCACAGTAGCTCTGGGAGAGCCCTGACAGGCCAATGAATGCCAGGCCACTAATGAGAGGCCCTGAGTTAATTGGCAGGAGCAGCTGCCTAAATGAAGATTCAGTATGCACAGGAGGAGCTGAGGAATGGCCTGTTTTCGGAACTGGGCACATCCAATTTGTGCCTACAGCAGCCTTGGGAAGCTCAATTAGCTGTCTTGAGCTTCTATAACCAAACCCACCCCTGTGTCCCCATGAGCCGGGAGGGCAGCACACACAGAGATGGAGATGCCATGGTGGGAGTGTGCCCCGAACCTCCCCAAGCAGCAAGGGCACAGCAGTGCTTTGCTGAGCTGGTTTGATCCCAGCAAACTCCATGTAAGAACTTGCCTGGCTCCTGAAATACCCATCTCCAGGGACCCAAAGCCTCTCTCCCTACTTTCAGCCCTCCTGCACACTGCCCCAGCCTCTTCCCAAGGCAGAGAAGGATGCAGGAGCCCCCTGAGGTGGGCTTGCTAGTCCATGCACACTCATGAAATGCAAACCCTTTTCTCCAGGTCCTTGGAGCCACAGTAGTTTGCTGCTGGGTGGTGAGTGGCCAAGTCCCTTCAACCCTGCATCCCAATTCAGCAGGGGCTTGCAGCATTTCTCCTGGTCACCATGGGTGCAGGATGAGGCCCTGCAGAGCCAGGCGTGGTGTGTGCTCAGGTTATCCACGAGGCTGGAGTGTTGCTGCTGAAGCAACCCCCAAAAATCCCAGGCTAACCCTGCCCACTCCTCAGGGGAGGCTGAGCTCTCAGCATACTGGTTCCAGTGCTGCTGGGCATGCTTTTAAGGAGCTCTGCTTTCACCACCCCTTTTTGCATTTGCCCGCCCTCCAGCTCTCCCCATGCCGGGTGTGCGGGCTCTCCCGCGGCTGCCGGAGGCGGCTGCGTCTCTCTGTCTTCATGGGTTATTAGTATTTTGTTGTTATTATTTGGCTTATAAATAAAAAATGCATCCTCTCCTTTGCAGAGAGGTAGGGGGGTTCCTGGAAGAGAGAGGCTGTTTTGGGTTGGGTTTTTTTGTATGATGCTTGAAATGGCTTTCCCAAGGGAGGCTCACATTCAGCTGGCAGGATCTGCTTCTCAGAGAGGGTTTTGATTATTTGGAGTATTATCATTGTTCTTTGCACCCTCTTATCCTCCTTGATGTTCCTCAGAGGAACCGAAGAGTAAATGACTGTGAAATGTATACTCAGCCTGGTTTGCAAACAGCGGGTGCGTCTGTGCCTGTGCACCAGAGCTCTGGGCTGCACAGGCATCGCTCCACTAAAAGGGAAACATTTCTCCAGGGCTTTCTCTAAAAGGGATGCCCCTGCCCAGCATGTCTGGTAACACTGGGCCAGGATATCCTGCTCAGATGGAGGTGAGGATGGGCAGACTGGGAGCCTGCAGCCAGAGCTCCTCTCCGTTCAGCTGAGCTCTCCCTTGCTGTGCTGGGTCTCCCCAGGAACTGCAAGGGATTTTTTTTCCCTGCAACCAGCTTTGAGAGCAACCCTGAAAAGCAGGAGAAGCAGCTTCCAGAAGCCAAGCAGCAACACCAGGGATTTGCCCCACTGAGAAACAGGAAGGCTGGGGGCTCCCTGGGGCCCATGCATCAATCCTGCCTTCATTCAGGAGGGGATTGCCATCATGGAATGCCGTTCCCCCCTCCAGGATCTGAAGAGCTGGGACAGACCCAACCACACTAACAGTATGTCGATGAAAGGGACCACTGTGTGGGGCTGGGAGAGCCACAGTGCCCTTGCAGCCTCTCAGCTCTCTCTTCATTTCGCTCGTCCCACTGTCCAGCACTGCAAATGTTATTAATGCACATAAAAATATCCATAATTAAGCTTGGCTCCCAATGCCAGGGAAAATGAAAGCAGTAAATCCTAGGCAGGAGGAGAGGGGAGGCAGCTGGCTGGAGAAGTGCCTCAGGAGCATGGACGCCCCTGCCACAGCCCCCCCAGGGCATGGACCACCCCTTGGCAATGTCCCCTACAGCTCCCCATTACTGGAGAGCTGCCTGCAGACACCTGGAAGGTGTTTGTACTGTGCCCATGAGAGGCAAAAGATAGCTGTGAGAAAAAGTGGCTGCAAGTGCCTTGGACAGAGTGAAAAAGCCTGGAGTGACAGGTAGTGATCAGCCTGGGAAAGGATGCTCCTGACATCAGTCTGGGAGGAGAGCAATGCTATAAATACGCCTGCTGACACAGCAGGCAGGGCTTGGAGGGGAAGAGAGACAATAAAAATAATCAGGGGACTCGGGGATATTGCCAGAGACCCGAGGGACAAGTAGTGACAGCGGAGCAAGGAATGGCTTTGGACGCTTCCCGCGATATTTGCCTGGGGGCCTGTCCCCTGTGCATGCTGCAATGTCTAACACCAGGGTTGCACCTTCTGCCACAGACTTTCCCACGGCAGAAATGCTGCTCTGAGCTCTCTTGTCTATCTCCCAGCCTGTTTTATGAAACGTGGGGTTTCTTCATTGTCATCCGTGCCCGACAGCCAAGGCAACGTTTGCCACTCAGTGCCAAGCTGCCAGGGAGGTGGGAGGGCTGCCAGAAGCTGAGGGCTAACAGGCATCCATGTCTGCACGGGACGGGGAGCCTCACCTGGCACTCAGGGACCACTCTCCAGAGGCTGCACACACCTCCAGCAAAGCCTCTCCTCTCCCATCCCGCCCAATCCCTCCATACCTGCAGCAAAGGACCCTGCTCCCACCCTAATCTCATCGCTGTGGCAAGGGGACCATCCCACAACCTCTGCACCACTCAGGACAGAGAAGGCAAAGCCACTCCCCAGTAGGGCAGCAGCTCTCCAGCCCCCCCGCCTCCCATCGCCACCACCACGGTTCCTAAAGCCGCAATTTCTCCTTTCCCACCACAGGAATCGCAGCGGAGTTGCACAGTGCCGGCAGTTAGAAATACCCGGTGATGACAGAGGGCGTGCTGAGGTTTCGTTGCCCTTTCCGCGCACTGCTTTGAATTTTCTCTGTTGCCTCTTTGTCTCACCTGGACCAAATCATCTCGGCTCCCCTGCCCTCCCTCCTACCTCAGGCGTCCCGCGTGCTGCGTCTCTGGTTTCCTCCCTGGGGTCCCTTTAGTTGCTTTTATACCTGTCTCCGCGTCTTTCCCAAGATTTAAACTATCCTACCAGTTACTTGTGCTTCATCAAGGCCCGTCTGTTCCCAGAAATCAAGAAGGGACAGAGAAGAGCTGGCATTCCCAAAACCTGGGATGTCTCAGGGCACAGAGCACCCCAACCCAGCCACTCCGCTGCCCTGCCTCTGGCACTGCCAGGCTGTGCTGACCAGTAGCTTCACCAGGTCAGCTGCTGGTGTGTGGCTGCCAGCACAGTGCTGGACCGAAGAGGCAGAGCCTTGCTCTGAGGCTGACCACAGCCCAGCTCCCTGGACCCCACAAGGACATACGGGCACCCCTGCTCTGCCTGCAGCCAGGAGCCTCTCCAGAGCACAGCTCTGCTGCCTGTACTGTGAGCGTGCTGCTATGTAGGAATTTAATGCTGTTTCCTGACATGGGCCCCAGTGCTGCTAATCCACTTGAGCAGCAAAGCCATGGGAAGCATCAGCCGAGGATGCCAAACCCACGCCAGCACTCCCTGCTCCAGCACAGACCCCGGCAATTACTCATTGAGTGATCAGGGAGTGGATGGAAATCTCATTTCCTGGGACCAGGGGGCGCAGGGGTGGGAGGGGGCTGTCCAGCCCGGGCTCCTGAGCTTTTAGTGAAACTTGATTTGCTTCATTGCCTGATTAGGGCTGTGTGTATGACACTGGAACCATCCCTCATTGCCTTGCTTCTCCCCACGTCATTCCCAGAGCAGCTCTGCCTCTCTGCCTTTGCCTCCATCTCTTGCATATGGGGAGATCTGTCACTCTGTCCCAGGAGGGTCCTGTGCTAAAATCCAGGCTGTCCCCAGGCTGCTGTGCCCAGCAAATCCACCCTGTGGGTCTCCAGGGCTGGCAGCCTTGGCTCAGACATTAAGGAGAATGCAGAGTAAAACAAATACGTTCCTTCACAAGGAAAAATCCCCAACCACTTCCCTTTCAGCTTGGTGTCTCACTCAGGTGCCGTGGGGTTTTATTTAAATGTCAGCTGTAATTTGGGGCTGCAGAGGCTGATGGGTGTGTGAGCATGAAACCTGACAGCTCCGCTCCATGCATCCCAAACGGAGCTGGCTAGGCTGATCGTCCCCTCCAAGCGCCGCCAGCTGAATTGCCCATCCCTATTTGGGTTGTGTCAAACTCCAAAAACCCCATCAAAAGGAGAGGAATGGCTGCAGCATCCCGTGAGCAGAGCATGGGGCACGGTCATCCGGCATCACTAACAGCACTTGCCCACCTCAAGACACCCTCAAGCACTGGTGGGGCTTGTTCCCTGTCCCCAGACATGCTGCCATCCCAGCCTCCTTGATGCAGAGGTTGCATTTTAGGGATAACCTGGCTCTGGCTTGGAAATCCCTGGCAGTGGGGCTTTCCTACTCCAGGGTGGCTGGGCAGACCCGCTGCCTGCATGGCAGCTCTCGACACTGATCAGCATGCTGGGACAAGGGCCCATGCCTGGGCATTCAATTAGCAGGGAGAATCACGCCCTCCCTGAACTCTCACTTTCTCTCAGCAGGACAGAACTGGGAAGGGGATCGATAGGGCTGACGGCTGTCACCAAGGCACCCTCGTTAGCAAGAGCTGCAAAACGAGATGAGGACGGGGTAGAGGAAGAGCTGCTGGCTGAGGGGGCCACTGATGCTCTCTGGTCCAGCAGGTTCAGGGTCTGGCAACCAGCCCTGTGTTTCCAGATGAATTGATCCTATGATTCTATGATTCTATTCAGAGGGGTCAAAGGGAGATTTGGCATCAGCTGGGCTCTTCATTCAGTGCATTTGCAGATGCCTCTTCTTTCCCCTGTCATCACCAGGACACAAGGTGATGGGGAGGCAGGCAGGGGAAGGGGCTGGTTTCCCCAGCAGAGGTTAAAGAGGGAGAATCAGTTCAGAAAACAACAGTGAGGGAAAAAATAGCCTCTGCTTTGCGTGTAGCTGTCGGGGTCCATCAGTGTCGAGGTGTTGTAAGGACTCCCATAGCCAGTGGCTATGAGCTGGCTGCTGTCAGCAGTCCCACAAACATGATCCCCAAGGAGACACCCTGAGGGAGCAAAAGTGTCTGTGCCAGAATGAGCCCTGATGGCATCAGCAGATCCAGCCCCTGAGGATGGGCTCTCTCAGGGCACCCTGGAGTGGAAAACCCTGGTCAGATGCAGCGTTTGAAGGATGATGCAGATGTAGGGCTTCCCCAGCAGCAAGCATGCAGTCAGCTGCAGATGAGTGCTTTGCACAGTGAGGGGCAATGCAGCCTTTCCCCATGGGTGTCCCATGCTGCATGTGTGATTTTGCACAAGCAGATTTATCTGTGAAGGCAGCAAATGTGCCCACAGTGAACCAGCCATGGTGTCCCACTGCCAGGACATGAGTTCCTTCTCATCTTCTTAAATAATAGTGTAAAATAGCTTGGGAAGCCAAAGCACTGGCTGGGGACCTGCAACCCCAAACTGGGCTCTGCAAACTGAGCTGCAGCTCAAGAAGATGATGTCCTGGTTGTGGCTTGGCATCCCCCTGCCTGTGCACCAGCTGAAGGCAGAAATCCAGCACAAAGCCACAGACCATGGGTCACCCTCTCTCTGCCTGGGGAAGTGCTCATGTTCTTCTCGTAGCTGTCAGGACTAGGAGAAGACAATGAGTGTTGGGGAGAGCTCCAAGGCTGGTCCTGCCCCCCATGGATTACACTGTTAATGCATAATCCATCACTTTAACAACCTCGACTCTCATTAATGTGATAACGCTTTGCAGAATTAAAGCCTAAAGTCAGGAGGGTAAGCAAATTCAATTCATATTAATGGGACTTAAACTGAAGGAGGGGAGAAATCCTCTGGTCACATTTATCAATTCCTGTGCAGAAAAAAAAGCGCAGCTGTAGGAGACCTGTCCCAGCCCAGAGGAGGGGTCTCCTCCCCGCTGCTGCTGAGGGCGTGGTTGAGCTGCTGCGACTGGGATCATCTGGAAGTTGAAGGCTATTTGGGGAGAGGAGCAGCAACCCATGTCTGCCACCCACTGCCCCTCACCCCACAATGTGCTCAGCCCTGCTGGAGGCAGCAGAAAGCATCAGAGCAATGGGCAGCAGGGCAGGCAGCAAAGGCAGCAGAGCAATGGGCAGCAGGGTGGGCAGCAAAGGCAGCAGAGCAATGGGCAGCAGGGCGGGCAGCAGGGTGGGCAGCAAAGGCAGCAGAGCAATGGGCAGCAGGGCGGGCAGCAAAGGCAGCAGAGCAATGGGCAGCAGGGCGGGCAGCAAAGGCAGCAGAGCAATGGGCAGCAGGGCGGGCAGCAGGGTGGGCAGCAAAGGCAGCAGAGCAATGGGCAGCAGGGCGGGCAGCAAAGGCAGCAGAGCAATGGGCAGCAGGGCGGGCAGCAAAGGCAGCAGAGCAATGGGCAGCAGGGTGGGCAGCAGGGCGGGCAGCAAAGGCAGCAGAGCAATGGGCAGCAGGGCGGGCAGCAAAGGCAGCAGAGCAATGGGCAGCAGGGTGGGCAGCAAAGGCAGCAGAGCAATGGGCAGCAGGGCGGGCAGGCAGCGCCAGTGCAGCCGCGGTGTGTGGGTAATTGGCTTTGGTGATTAGCGTTGTCATTGCACAGAGGGTCTGAATCCACCCAGCGCTGTGCTACAATGAAGTTGGGTTTATTCTGGGTTCATTTGTCCGGGTTTGGGTTTTTTTTCCCAAGCATAAATATTTGCAGGCTTGTTCCTCTTCCTTGGCACGAGGGTCCCTTGCAGGTCTCCCTTGGTCCCGAAGGCCTCTGTCTCCCACCCTCCTGCCTCTGTTCCTCCCTCCTCCCACAGACCGAGACCCACAGCTCATCAATGGCCACACAGCTTCGCTCCAAACAGAGTCCTCTTTGTGCTGCCAGAGCTGCGGAAGGGAAAGCCCCACGTGTGCCCCTCCAAAGCTGCTGGTGGAAGAGCTGCCTCTGCCATCCCACCCATCTCCCCTGCTAAAAGAGAATACAACCTCCTGTGCTCCAAAAACATGGGCTGAGGTTGGTGTGATGTTTTCTGTGTCGAGACTCTGATTTAAGGAGCTCCCAGTGACACAGGCTATAAATTCCCCTGGAATAAATTCTAAACCAGAGGCCAGGTAGTTGGCTGCCTCTGATAACGTGGATCAGGGATGTGCCACAATCCATGTCTGCAGTGGGAGTGCTACTGGGACTAACGGGATGTGATGCTCGTGGCCCCTGCCCGGTCCCTCTGTCAGGTGCCTGCCATGGCTGAACTCATGAATATGCTCAGGAAATTAGAGATGGGGAAATCAAGGCTCAAAGCTGTGTCTTTCCCTCCTGGAAGCAGCTGTGGGGACTAAAGTCCTTAGATGTCACCTTGTCCAAAGTCTGAGCAATCCTTCCCCTCTGACACAGCCTAGTCTTGAGGCTGGGAAGGCAGAAGAGAGAGACAGAGGTGAAGCCAAAGAGTGGAGAGAAGAGAGGAGAGCCGTCCCCTCTTCTGGTGGAGGAAATCCTTCCCCTCTGCTTGGCTTCAGCATGACATTAAAGCAGGTGTTAAAGCAGGGATTTGCTTTCCTGAGGAAAAGGCAGAGGTGCTTGGTGATGGGCTGGAGCTGCTGTTTTTCCTGCTGCTGGGATCCCATCGCCAGCATGGGTGGGGGGTAGGCACAAGCACAAAAGGGAGAGAGAAATGGCAGCTTCTTTGTATCGAGACTGGCACTTTGGGGTAATCTTACTGCAGGCAGAGAAGTGTAATACCCAGTGAAACGAGCTACTCAGAGACCTGGCAAAATTAAAGCGATGCCGGGCAGCTAAGGACACTACTTTTCACTGTCTCCATTTAGGCTCTGTGAAAGCACAGTAACATCCTGCTAAGTCAGAGTCTGTGCGATGGATTGTTGGGTTTTTTTTTTTCTTTTAAGGAGAAGGCAAGCCAGGGAGAGCAAAGAGCAGGAAAAGAACAGGACAGGGAAGGATGTTGTTAAATGGGAAGCCTCACTAATGCGTATTGCTCTGATCTGTTGTTTGTCATCCCTCCCTTTCTTTCCTTCTGAATCTTTAGTCAAAGAGCAGCGTGAGCCTGCATGCCTTTGCCAAGGCAATGTTCCAGCTGGTTTCTTAAAGCCCTCTTCTCCAGAGACAAGGCTATGGGAACAGAAGGAGGCTCAGCACTGTGCCTCCCTAACCAAGGGGCAGCAGCAAAGCAGAGCTGCTGCCCCCCACCCCTCTCCTGCTCCTGAGGCCCTCCTCACTGCTCATGCCCTTTGTCATGTGGGCCAAGACCCCCATGGTTAGTGCTTGTAGAGTCCTGACCCCATTTCAGGGACAGAGAGAGGGGCAAGAGGCTCCACCACCTCATGCAGGGCTGGGAGGAGAAGGAGGGGGCCGGAGAACTGCATTGTGCCTCTGCAGTGAGGACCCTGCCTGCTCGCAAGTGCAGAGGAGTAGAAGAAGGGTCAGGGAGATGGTGACACCCCTTCCTAGCCCCCAGTGGGTGCCCCAAAGGGCTGAGCAAGGTGTTGGTGCCTAGGAAGCCTGAGAGGGGAATGAGGAACGTCTGCAGCTGGTGTGTGTATGTGAGCCTGTGTGCACAAGTGCGTGTGCAAATCCTCCTGCACACCCTGACAGCTGGGAGCGCAGATCAGCTGTGGGTCCCCGTTTGGGTGATTCCCTCCCCTCAACGTCAGCTGGTGGCATTTCACTCACACCTCTGTGGCACGACCGATGGGTCCCCCTCTCCCATCCCCATGGTAGGAGCAAAGCAGGGGCCAGGGGCTGGGGAGAGGGAAGCCGGGAGCATGGCGGGGGGCTGTCTTGCCTTTGGCTCTGCAGCAGCAGGGTGCCCAGGGGGTCCCCCGTTGCGCGCAGGCAGGTGCATCCGTGGAGGGAGAGATGGGGAACCGGTGCTCTGCTCAGAGACCGACGCCCTCCAGCCCCCTGCCCCGGCGGAAGGGCGGTAGAAGGGCGTCCACGGCTGCGCTGCCCTCCGCGCTGCGCGGCTCCCGAGCCCGGCGGAGGGGCGGAGAGGGGCGGGGAGGGGACGGGCGGCACCGCCGGTTCTGCCCCTTCTCCGCTGCCGGGGTTCGCCGCCCCCCCACCCCTCCCCATCCTTCTCCTCCGCCGCCCCGGCAGGCAGGAGCTCGGCACAAGCGGCGGGAGCGCGGCGGAGCGCGGAGCCGCGGAGCGCGGGGGGATGCGGGAGGCGGCGAGACGCGCTGCCCGGCGCAGCGGCTGAGGGCCCCGCTCCGCGCCGGGCGGAGCACCCCCACCCCCCACTCCTTTTTGCAGCCCGGATTTAGGATCTAGCTGGACGCCTTGGGAATTATTTTTTGTGTGTCCCTGCTTTTTATTTTCCTTTTAAAACCTTTTTTTTTTCCCCTGCACACGTGGAGAAACGCGTGGATTTACTAACATGATCTTGGCAAACGCTTTCTGCATCGTCCTCTTCGTAGGTGAGTGGCCCCGGCGGGGGTGACGGCAGGCCGGGAGGATGGCAGAGGTGGCATGTCCTTCCCCTGAGTAAGGGGCTGCGGGGGCTGGAGAGAGGGACCGGCGCTCCTCCGAGATGGGCACTGCTCGGGGTTCCGTCTGCAAGGCGAGACAAGGATCTTAATTAGGGGCAACTTTATTTCCTTACTCTCTATCCAACTTAAAACGAGGGGACGGGGTGGGGGAGCCACAACCCCCGCCGCTCCATCGGGGCAGCCCCCGCCTCTGGAGCCGCGATCGCGATCCAGGGCACAAGGCGCTCAGCTATCGGCGTGCGGCTGCAAAGCACTGCTCGTCTGTTATCTCTCTCCTTGTCAGCCTACGTGGATTTGCATTTTGGAGGATATTTACCCCTCTCCCCCGCCCCGCACCCCCTCGGGTTTCCCAGCGCCCTCCAGCCGCCACTGCCGTGGCTGCCATCCCCCTCTCCTCGTCCTCGCTACTGCCTAGGAACCCGGCATGGAGAATCGGTTTGGAAAGTTGAGCTAATTGCATGTGCGTGTGCGTGGGGAATTGCTGTCCCCTTCGTTGCAATTCGTGCGCGTTGCTTTAGATCGTGTGTGAGTTACTGAGGAGCTCTGTGGCTCGGCCAGGAAGACAGCTGAGCATTTCTAGGGCAGCCTCCTGCGGAGACGGGGAAGGTGCAGCCGAAAAAGAAGGGGAAATCAGATCGTGGTGGGTCCGGGGTGAAAAGGAAGCAAAGGAAAAAGGTCCCTGTTTTGCCTCCCGCGAGGCTGGGCGCACGCAGGACCGTGTCTCGGTCATGTGCTGTGTCCTGCACCCTGCTGCCTCTCCACGGGTGTCTGCGAGCCCCAGCACACTGCAGCAGCTAGTGCTCGGGAGAAGTCTGCTGAGCTTGCCTGGGCTGGCACAGCATCACCCTGCCCTGCCGGGACAGGCAGAAGGGACAGGGAGCTGCTGAGAGAGACCTGAAGGCTGGCAGAGCAAACAGCCCTGCAGAGCATCCTGCGATGTGGAGCAGGGGGTGCAGGCAGAGGGACCTTCCTGCTCGGGATACTTGGCATCTCCAGGGAGGCCTCTGCTCCCTGGGTGAAATGGGGATGACGAGCTTGTCCTCTACCCTGCTCCCCAGCACAATCCACAGCTGGCGAGGGGAGGAGGTGCTGAGCTGCAGGGTGGAAACTGGCGCTTCATGTATCTCTGTGTGGGATGGGACACAGGCCTGAGCAGTGAGGGCTGAGCTCCAATTTGGGAGTGCCCTTCCCATGACCCGCCAGTGGCAGAATGTGCTGGGGAGTGTCAGGGCAGAGGGGCACAAGACCTGCTTCAGAGCTGAAGAGAGTGAAGGGGGGTGTGCTGAAGGCAAGAAGGGACACAAGTGACGAGATACCTGTCTGGGCAAGGGGAAGGAAGTGCTCAGTGTTGGCTGTGGGGGGCATATGGCCATTTGTATGCGTGTCTGACTTGCTGCTGGACATCTCAGGACTGAGAGTCAGGAGCACAGGGACCTTCAAGATGCCCCACCTAAGGCATCCAAACTGTCATTCACGCACCCTTGAAGGGGAGGTTGCATGAAAAGAAGATCCTCTGTCCCCGTTACTCAGGGCCCCAAAGGTTTTTATAGGTGAAGAGCGGGAGGCTGGGAAGGGAGACTGTCTCCTCTCCTCAGCCACAGGAGCTGCAACACCCTCAGCAGTGATTGCAGGGAAGCTGTAACCCCAGACTGAGCATTAGGGATGGGGTGACCAGGGGGGCTCATCCTGCTTCTTTCTGAAGCAGCCACCCATGGCTTTGCCTCTTGGTGAGGAGCCTGGGAGAGCGAGTCCCAGCGTGGAGGAAGCCTGACTCTTTACATCTGAGCTCTTCTTTCTGTTGAGCTAAAAAAGCCTTTGGTTGTGCAAAGCGATAGCTGCCACAGCGGCCAGGCTGCGAGGCTGCACCTTCCTCAGCAGCTTTTTTTTTTGGTAGAGTTGGGAGGATAAATATTTACCTCTAAAGCTGCCTGTGTCCAAAGGTCTCTGGCAGGACTACTAAAAGGAAACATGTATTACAACTAGGAAAGAGGCAACACAGGCTGATGCTGCTGGGGAAGCTGTGGGAGCGAGGGGAAAGCAGGCCATCGTGTTGTTTGCTGGCTGACTGTCAGAGGCTTGTGCATCTGCCTGCAAATCCTTGCTGTGCTTCCACACCCCAGAGACTGCTGAGGATTAAGTTTAAATTCTCTGCAGATGTTTTATTGATATGAGTTTAGTGAGTGTGTGTGTGAGGCAGTTTTTGGGTGGATAAAACCCCTCAGCCTGCCCCTCTGTCCCAACTCCCCAGCCTGAGCTTCTGCAGGGGTTTGTAGAGCTTTACCTGGCTTGGCAGCACCGTGAGCCAGGAGAAGAGGGCTCCAGGAGAAAACAGTGACCCAGCAGCCAGGGCTGAGTGTGCTGCTGGATATGGGGGGACTGAGCTGTCCTGTGCATGTTGTGAACTGCAGGGAAGGGCTACTCCTGCCCTTCCTCCTCCTTTGGGTAGCTTTGTGCCATGCTTTGTGATCTGCTGGCACTCCCGGCTCAGATGCATCGTGGGATGCTGCAGGCACCATCCTGGAGCTGCCAAGGGGGTACACAGCACCCTGCTCTCTGTGGGGCCATGGGAGCAAGATGGCAAAAGCTTGAAGCCAGGGCCAGATCACCACCACACATCCTTACTGGCTCCTGGCGGGTGGATTTGCTGTTGGGTGGATACAAGTGCCTGTCCCTGCATCAGGATGTGCTGCTGAGTGGGCTGGGGCCCCTCACAAGGATGCTCCATGCAGTCCAGCACCTTGTGCATAAGCACAAGGCTGTTTCCCTTCCCTGCCTGCTGGCCAGCACCTCTGTTCCCTGCCTGGGAGGCCCATGGAGCCAGCAGGTAGACAGCAGGGTGGCGGAGGAGAGGCTTTGGATGGTGTTTTGGGAATAAGCTTCATGGCATCAGCCAGAGTTGAACTGGAGCTGAGACTTGAGCTTGCTCAGGGCAGAGGACTCAGGGTGAGCACCAGATGGATCTGCAGCTGGGCTGAGTGAGGGCGACGGAGGACGAATGGCACACGGTGGAGCTGTGGGATGGCTCTTGATGCCTGGGAGCCGGTTGCCCCCGGGCTGACAGCTGCAGCAGGAGCAGGTTGTCCAGGCTGCTGTGCCAGATGCCTTGGGCTGGGGTTTCCTGGCATGTAAAAGTACAGAGCTGACCCCTTTCTACTCAAAGCACCAAAGCATCATCCATCTCATGGCGAAGAGCTGTCATTTCTGCCCTGAGGAGCATTTGGGGATGCCCGTTTCTCCTCCAGCAGTCCAGGCTGTGTGTCAGGAGTATACCTCCACCACTCATGGATCCTGCCTGCCTCCCGTGTGGAATATAATACTGAAAGGCCAAGGATGGCCTTCTCCAGGGACATCTGACACCCCAAATTGGATCTAACGTGGGTGTAGGGGCTCTGCACCTGCTCCTGGTTACTTGGACTCCCTTCAGGCCTCTCTGAACCCAGCAGTGTTTGTCCGGCGGCATCGGGTGAAGACCAGGACGACAGGATCTGTTCCTTGGCCTGATCGCAGGCAGTGAACATGTTTCCATGTGGGAGTGCTCCCCATCCTGATCCTCAGCATTGCCCCATCCCTCCTGCAGAACTGCTCAAGCCTTGAGCATCCCCTCTCCTCTCCCCACAGCCTGAGGACCGTGTCCTGACTCGGCAAAATGGGCAGAGATGTGCGTGGCTGCCTGCTCCCGTGGCCACTTACTCCCGTGGCACGCAGGAGGCAGGGGACAAGCCCTGCCTGTATGCAGCTGCCTGCGTGGAGGACTTGAGCACCTGCCAAGCCTGGAGGCTGCCTGCAGGTCCTGACAGGTTTGGGGGGACACGAGTGGCCCTTGTCACATACCTGTAGATGTCACTGTCCCCCTGCCATACCAGCAGAGTGGCCAGCAGTGTGAAAGGGAGCTGGAGGCTGAGGTTTGCTGTGCTCCCCGTGGTGCCTTGCATGTGACAGCAAGGGGAAGGGGAAGCTGCTGCCCAGGGCGCAGGGGCAGCAATGTGTGCAGGCATGGCATGAAGAGGGTTCTCTCTCTGTGTCACCTGCTGGGGGGGACGAACTGTGCCAGCACTGCCTGTCCCCTTTCCCCATGCCCCAAGCCAGTGGTCTTGTCTGGGACTGATTTGGCAAGAATCTATTTCAAAAAGCAAAAGAAAATGAGAAAATGATAGAAATAGCGTGAGTGCTGGGTAGGAGGGGAAGGGCAGGGCTTGCCAAGGCAGGGTCCAAGGAGCAGGCAGTAGTTGTGTGTTGGCAGGAGCCAACTGAGCTGGAGAGTTGCCATCCCGATGGCTGGCTAGCACAGAGGCATGCAGGAGGCTGTCCCTGGGGTGAAGAGTTTTTACCAAGCTGTAGCTGATCTGCAGCCTTGCCAAGCTCAAGTGCTCAAAAAGTCATGAGTCAGATATGCTAAAAATCCTGTCATGGGCTTGAAAAGGATGAGCTGCAAAACAAAAACCCAAACAACAGCAGGCACAGAGAGTTTGGATGGGCTTTCTGCTTGCCTTGACCCTGGAGAGATCATGCTTGGGGGTTTGTGTCCCTGAACACCAGGGCTGGAAACAAGCTGTGTTTATTTGCCTGTTTGGTTTTAATAAGAAACAGAGAGTCCTGTCTTGGGAAGCCCAGGGTTTGAGTTAACTCTCCACATTCTCTGACCCACGCACTGGGCCACATCACTGCTGCACGATGCCCTGTGACATCCTATTTGCTTGTCAGGCCACTGGCTGTATTGAGCTATGTTCAGCAGCCCCCAGTGGGGTTATGGCTGGGGACACGTCCAGGCTCAGTTTAGGCACGATGGAAGGATGCTCCTCACCTCCGGAGCAGCCTGAAGGTGGCTCTGATGCCGTGGAGTGCAGCTGGGGCACGGACTGACATGTGGGGTGCTGGGGAGGGGACGTAAGGGATTTTCCCCACCTGGTCACCCTCCCTCACCTCTCTCTGCCCTCATCTCTCCCTCCCCTGCCCATCGCCCAGATGAGATCCTGCGCTCCCTGGCTGGCCCCCTGTCCCCGCCGGGGCAGGACGCCCATGGCTGGCGAGTGCCCGTGGATTGCGTGCGAGCCAACGAGCTGTGCGCGGCAGAGCCCAGCTGCAGCTCCCGCTACCGCACGCTGCGGCAGTGCCTGGCCGGCCGCGACAGGAACACCATGCTGGCCAACAAGGAGTGCCAGGCAGCCCTGGAGGTGCTGCAGGAGAGCCCTCTCTATGACTGCCGCTGCAAGCGAGGGATGAAGAAAGAGCATCAGTGCCTTCAGATCTACTGGAGTATACACCTGGGGCTGACCGAAGGTACGGGATGGGGCTCCACGGGGTTGCAGCTGGGTGGAGGGTGCTGGAGGAGAAGGTGGTCCTGACCCACCTCAAGGTTGGGAAGCTCTGAGACCACCTTGCTGCCCTGGTAAAAATGGGCTGAGCAGTGCCCTGGGCTGCACGGGCACCCCAGGCAAGGCAGATGGGCACCCTTTTCTCAGAGCGCAGTGATGGAGGCTGGGCTGAGAGCTGGGGTCCCCAGTGCAGGGGGCTGGGGGCTGCCATTGCAGCGGGAGCTGATTGCTGTCATGGCAGGGATGTTGTGCCCGGGCATCTGGGTGCCCGCAAGCCGGGGCAAAGCTCATCTCCAGCTGGGCTTCCTTCCTCCTACTTGCCCCAGAGGAAGAGATACGCCTGTGGGGTACAGGGGGAAGTAAGGCTGAGGCATGGGCTGCCTCCTCGCCCTCCCAGCCCCCTGTTAGACCTTGCTCCAGTAGGGTTTGTGGGGTGGGGAGCAGCAGGAAGGGCTCACTGAGGTCTGGCCTTGCAGAGAGGCAATACATCGGAACCTGCCATAATTGCAGCCAGGTGAAGGAGTAAATCAGAGGCTGGAGCAGTGCACATAATTGAAATTGGATTTTGCTTGCCCAGGGCTGGTTTGTTCATTGAAGGCAGGGTTATGTACTGCCTGAAGGCAGGGACAGGCAGTGGGCTTCACCCACTGCCCCTCACCCCTCCTCAGAGGCATTGCCAGGGCTGGGGCTGCACTGGGGGCTGGTCCAAAGCTGCAGAAGGATCCATTACTGGGCTCAGAGGAAGGAACCAACTGTGAGGGACTCATCTGAGGCCAGTGCCGTTGCTGGCATGGCTCGCTTTGCTGTCCTATGGGCTCTACCCCTTCCTGCCACCCTTGCAGCTCTGCCAGTGCCCATCTGGCCTTGGACTGGAGAGGAGCAGAGACAGCATCAATTTAACAGTTCAGATCCCTTTAATGGGCGTATGGCTGTCTCTGCATGTGGGAGCTCTTAAATCCAACTCCAGCTTGTAAAAAAACTCCCTGTCCTGGAGCCCTTGAGTTGCAGCACAATCCTCACAAGGGCATTTGCCCACCTGGCTGGTGACAGCTTGTGAGCACACAGACCTTTGGGCACCTGTGCCACCAGCTCTGTTGGCAGCTCGGCTTCACTTAGACGAGGAGATCGGAAGAGAAGTGATTATACCAAGTCTTAAGGAGAGATAGAAGCTTTAGGGAGATCTAGCAGTTCACAGGTGTAACGTCACAAAACAGTGAGTATAAAAGCAGTGAGGAGCCCTCTTCTGCCTTCTAGCAGAGGTGCCGTGCCCAGTGGCCTCCATCCAGCCCCTTGGCTGTGGGGGCTAACCTGTCCCTGCCATAAAGGAGAACTGCTCTCACTCCAGCCTCGTTCCTGGAGGTTAATTGCGTCTCAGCGAGCTCAAGAAAAGTCCACTGCCCTTTTAATGCTCAGTAATTTTCCTAGCAAGCAGCAGGATTCAGCTACTGTTTAATTATTTATTGCATTGGCAAAGCAATATACCAGGAGGTTACAGTGTTTCCTAAATGCACTTTAATAAAGGTGCTATTTGTCATTGGAGCATTAGGAAACCCGCACAGGCAAAGAGGGTTAGCCTGAAGCAGGAGGACCTTGCAGGCTGCCCAGAGCATGTTTCCTTCCCTGTGATGAGCAGCAGCAGCAGGAGTTGCCCTTGGCCCCAGCACCCGTGTAGCATCACCCAGTGTCACCCTGAGGATGGTGGCAAGACCAGGCATAGGGTGATGGGCTGAAAACCCACGGCCACTGAGGATGGCCCAACTTGGCATCCCACTGGCCTCTCCCTGGCCAGCTGCCCAGCTCTGCCCTCCCAATTTCCCAGGAAACAGTGCTGCAGCAAGCCCTCTTGGATTGCTCCCTGCCTCTTAATGAGCTTGTTTTCCAGCACAGGGTTTCAAGTGGTTCGTTAATTACACAGGATAAATGCTGATGCCTTGAGCTAATAATAAATCACGCGTGGGCTGGAGGGTCTGGGCTGCCCGTGGCCATCCCTGGGGCAGCCCCGGCTCGCTCACAGCGAGGGCTCCTGGGGTGGGAAGGGATCCTGCCCAGAGGGCTGCCCGGCACCATGGGGATCGATGCTCGGGGCTGCTGGTCAGCCTCTGACCAGGGCTTTCAAAGTCCAGCCATTGATTATTGTTTAAATGTATAATTTATTATTTTTTGTAATCTGTGGCTGCTGGAGTTTGAGGAGAACGTTTCCTCTCCTGAGAGCCCTGGCTGCCTCTCTTGAAATCAGCCTTGTCTGGAGTTACACGAAGAGCAGGCAGCTAAAGCGTGTGGGTTTGCACTGAAATCAAAGATGGGAGGGAAAAGATTTGTTCCCAGCCTGGGTAAAGATGGACTGTGCTCAGGTTCCCTCTGGAAAGTGGTGCTGGTGGTGGATGAGCCCCTGGAGCGGAGCGTGGGTGGATCAGTGCTGGGGATGCTCTGCCGCTCCAACCATGGGCTCGGGTCTGTATCCCCCCACTGAAATATTTCCATTCTCCCAAAGTGCACCAGAGGCAGAGCACAGTGCAAAACAACCTTCACAGTGGTTATTTAGGCAGATGCCTTTGTGATTTTATTTTCCTCTGTAACAATAAAACAAGCCAATGTTGAGCACACATAGACCCAAAACCTCTCAGCTTGCAGCTGGCCCGGGCTCTGAGGACGTAGTCACCAAACATTGACCTTTCAAATCCAAATCCCCTCAAGTCTTGAGGTCAGTTTGAACACAGCTGCTGCCAAACTGAGCTTGCACAAGGAGCTGAGCCTGTGGCAGGACCCAGCAAAGCAAGAATTAAGCTGAGCTGGCCCAAAATGGGCTTTTCCTCTTTGCTGCAGGGCAGTGCTTTGGTTTTCCCACCCCCAGGGGCAGAGGCAGGGGGTGCCTGTGCCTGGCTGTAGCCTCGGTGGTGGCTGAGCTTATTTGCTGTGGTTTTTAATTTGCTTTTCCTCTCCCTTCTCTTTCTTCCCTCCCACTATAGGAGAAGAATTTTATGAAGCTTCCCCCTATGAACCAGTCACCTCTCGTCTCTCTGATATATTCAGACTTGCTTCAATTTTCTCAGGTAATAAAAGCAACGTGCTTCCGCTGTTTTATCTTCCCTTGCCCGTGAACATAGACCTGCTACTGAGTTCCCTGGCAAGGAAACTCTGCAACTCCCTCCCCTGGGGACTGATCCTTTGCTCCTCCAGCTCCTATGACCACTCTCCTGCCTATCATCTTCTCCTGTCGCTGCAGATCTGATCTCTTGTGCATCAGTTAGGAGTGACACAGATGCTGCCCAGGATACTGAGCCTGATGGAGAGATGGGGGGACTGGTTCCTGAATACTGCTGGGGTTTGATGCACTTTGGGACAGATCCTCTCTGTTTCAGACCTTCCCAGTGGGACAAGACATTGCTGGGAGTGGGCAGGGGCTGAGGTGGGGATTTGCTTTGGGCCTCTGCCCAGCAGCAAGGCAGAGCCCTGGGCAGTAGCCTCCTTCTTGAGCTTCCCATTTCCCACCAATCTGTGGGATTTGGGTTTTGATCTTTTGGGCTCAACTTCTTCCAAACATGGGCTTGTAATCAAATAGCTGAGGTGGGCTGGAGAGCCTGTAATCTGCTTGTTTGCCTTGCTGTCCCCTCACACAGCTGCGTGTCACAGCATGAGGCAGGGGAGGAGGAGGGCACCAGACCCTCCCACTGCCCATCCGTCACTCCATGTGAGCCTTTTGTCTTCTGGAAGATTTGGGACCATCAGGACACACTATATGAGGAAGCCAAGGGGAGAGGACCCTGTTTACTGTCCCTTCACTAGGGTAGCTGGCCTTGAGCTGAGCTATGGGATGCTCCTAGGAGAAGGATTCCGAACCCTTCGGAGCATCTCTCTCCCTCCACATCCTCCCCCAGGAATCCAAACTCTGCCACCATCCTCAGGAACTTTTTTAGACATCTATTTCCATGACAACCCTCTGTGCTGATACCCCCCACCCCCCTTTTCGAATTAGGTCAGCAGTGCCTTGGCTTTTCCGTGCTCTTTCTCCTCTTCACCTTTTCCCTGAAATCCACCCACTACCGTGGGGCTTTGGAGGTCTCTGTGTCCCCAGACCTTGCAGGGTGCACACGGACAGAGGGTGGTGGCACCTCGGGGACCCCGCAGCGATGGTGTGCCCCTGGGCTGTGCAGCCCTGCCTGCAGCCACCCCAGCTCACCTGGGGACACCTCCGAGGATGGCTGTGATGCTGTGTCCCCTCTCTGTCATCACAGCCAGGTTTTAGCTCCCGCAGCGAGTTTGCCAGGCTCCCCCAGGGAGCTTAGCAGTGGTTCAGGATGACGATGCCACCCCCTCCCGTCTCCTGCACGCTTTTTTGGATTACATTAGCGTCAAGGAAATATTTTATCTGCTGGAAAGTATGAAAAGCGAAGTGTCTGGAGTGGGGGATTAAATGCTCATGGGTTGATTTATTCATAAAAGCAAAGCGAGAGGAGAAGGAAGCCAGTCTGGCAATTTTGGGGTGGGGGAAGGGGGAGAGCTGGCTGTTGTTATGTTCTGAAGGTGTGCTGTGGCCATTGGAATGGTGTCGATGCTTCCACCCCTTCCCTGTGCCCCTGTGCGGGGCTAGAGCGGTGGTGAGTAGCTGCCCCCTGGGACCCTCAGCCCTGACCTAGACCCCAAGCGATTGAAACAAATGAGCTGTTAGTGCTGTTTTTCAGTAACAAGGCTGAGGCAGAACACTGCTAATTGCCTGTGGGAATACTGGAGGGATTACCTTACCTTTCTGGAAGGAAGGAGCTGTGTAAACGAGGAGGGCTCTGATGCACACAGCTACACTCTGCTCATGCCCTCAGTGGGCGGACCGAGGGGCTGGTGGCATGGCCAGCGAGAATCACAGCCCTCCCCATTCTCAGAGCTTCATGCTGCCAGACTCTCCCGTAGATCAGAGCATCCTGTGCTGGTGGTGAGGATGCTCTGTGATGCTATGGGGTGCTGGAGCCTGCCCTGTGGAAGCCAGGGAAGAAGAAAGGGGGTCTGGTTGGGAAACCAGCCCCATGCTGTTTTTCTGCCTATGTGAGTAAAACCCAGAGAAAAAAAAACTGAGATGAGTAGGTGCCAGACCCCTAGACTCAGCCCACACTGAATGGCATGTGCATCAGTGCTGCCTTCCCTGTCACCCTTCTCCTCCTCTTCTGCCCTGACCCTGTCCTGCACCAAGAGGCCAGGCAGAGCCTGCTGAGGGGATGGCTGGTGGCACCAGTGTGATCCCCTCCGTGTCTCCTTGGCCCCCATTTCCTTCTCACCTCATGAAATTTTCATGCTTGTGCTTTATTAATGAGCTCCCCAGAAACCCTGTGCTTTCAAGCATCAGCTCTATTAAAATGCATCCAGGTCCCTGCAGGTCTCAGGCAGGGCAGGAGCGATGCTCTGGGGGTTTAGACAATAAGCCAGCACTTTGCACAGATCCCAGGCTTGTACCAGAGCTGTGTGCTGGAGAGCTGCTGTACTGGCTGTTAACCGCTTGCAGGGCTCAGAGCCAGGACAGTTGTCAGCACACCGGCGTGCAGAGAGTGTTCTGTGCATTCCCCCAAAACCAAGAGCTTGTCTGGGCGAGGAGAAAGGAAATCCATGTGTCCCTCATCCTCTGCAAAGCGTCTTTTTTACCCTTCTGCTCCTCTGACTTCAATGTCCTGAGCTGTCTCCATCGTCAGCCCTTGGCTGATGGGGCCCCACAGCACTGTCCAGGCTGATGTGAAATGGCAGTTGCTGTCCCATCCCTTCTTTGGGTCTTTGCTACACAGGGAGAGTGTGAAGGTACAAAAGATTTGCCTTCACCTCCCTTCTCTCCGGCTTTATTCCAGCCAGACTCCACGAGGAGCAGGGAGGAGGATACAGCCCCCGGCACAGTGCTGGTCCACACTCACCATCTCTCTGCTCAGGCAACCTTTTTTCCTCTTGCACTATTTTTCAAGGCAGATCTACTTATAAATCATATAGTAAGGAGTGTTCACTTTACATATGTCTTATCGAACTCCCTTGTTCCTGGCAGATCTCTGTGGGGGCTGTTCATCACTGGGATGAGGCATTTGGCATTTCAAGGGCTGTCTATGTACAGCTTTGCCCCCCTGGCTCTGGGTCAGGGAACATGAGTGAGGTTTGTATGGGACAGCACCAGCTTGGCTTCCAGCCTTGCCTTTTAATTGGAATCCCTTACCACAGGCAGTGCCATGCTGGCAGCTCCTGGCTCTCAGGCTCACACCAAGTTGTTTAAGACCATGGGAAAATGAGACAAAATTCAGGTCAAACGAGCTCCCAAAGTGCTGGTCACCTGTCTGTGGGCAGCTGGGGAGGCAGAGAAGGCAGGGCAGGGAGGATGCTCACCCAGGCAGCTGCTTGCCATTTGCTAATTTGCAGGGCCCTACCAATATGCCTGTTGGGAAACCCTCTTCAGTGCTGCCCTTGGTCTTGGTTAGTAGAGGAATCCGTGGACTTGGCTGAGGTGCAGAGGGGAGGAAATTAGAGATGAGAGGGCTGGTGCAGTCAGGTGGCTTCTAAAACAGCACCTGGATTGCTGAGAGCAATCCATCATTTTGACTTTAAAAAACCAGACAATTCAGCATTTGTTCCCATGTGGTGGTTTGGCTCCGTCCGTCCTCTGCCGGTGTTTGCTGATGTCTGGGGGTGGGTGTGGGGTCTGGCCAGTACCTGGCTCTCAAAGCAGCCTTGTCCCCATTGTCCCTGCCTGGGCAATGGTCAGCTCTGGGTGGGGGGATGGCTGGGGTGACCCAGTTTTGAGGAGCCCCAGGAGAGAGTGAGGGGTTAGGGGGGCCCTGGACAACTCGGATGATGATTCTTTGCAGCAGGCTGAATAATTAATAATTATTCTTTGAATAATTGACAAGAAGAAGAAATTGCAAATTCACGGTATGAATTATGCACTGAAGGATCTCTGACCAGGTCGTGATCTGCATTAACCCATTCCATGCTGGAGGAGGACCTCTAAGTCCTGCAGGGAGATGGGGTTGAAGTGGGGAGAACCAAAGCGGTGCATTCTCTGCTGCCAGTGGAGCAGGGTCAGGTCATGCCAGAGATGCCAGGGCTCACACAAGTGCCTGCCCCACAGCATCTTCCCCCACCTGAGGGTATCTTCCCATCTCTCTGTGCCATGCTCAACCTTTCTCCCTCTTGCTTTCTGGCAGGAATGGACCCCGCCACCAACTCCAAAAGCAACCACTGCCTCGATGCAGCCAAAGCCTGCAACCTGAACGACAACTGCAAGCGCCTGCGCTCCGGGTACATCTCCACCTGCAGCAAGGAGATCTCAGCCACCGAGCACTGCAGCCGCAGGAAGTGCCACAAGGCTCTGCGCCAGTTCTTCGACCGCGTCCCCAGCGAGTACACCTACCGCCTCCTGTTCTGCTCCTGCAAGGACCAGGCCTGTGCCGAGCGCCGGCGGCAGACCATCGTCCCCTCCTGCTCCTACGAGGACAAGGAGAAGCCCAACTGCCTGGACCTGCGCAGCACGTGCCGGACGGATCACCTCTGCCGGTAAGGGCTGCACCAGGCTCTGCGGGGGCTGCTCCCAGCCCGGCCTCGTCTCAGGGGGAGAGGGTTTGTGCCGGGGTTGCAGCACTTTCCTGTGTGACTTTGCTCCAGGTTTATCAATTGCATCATCCCAATGCCATCTGGCACATGATGGCTGGGTCTCCTCCAGTTGCAGCTGCATTCAGGGCAGGGTTAATGGTTTTTGTCTTCTCACAGAGAGGCTGAGGTGTGGCCTTGAGTTTGACCCCACCTTGTTGTGGGGGAACCCATGGGCTTGTACAGGGCTGCGTGTGGTTTGTAAGCATGAAAGCTGCCAATTAAGCCCCTCGCTGAGTTCTAATCTGCTCCAAAATCCCCAGTGCAAAGTTACAGCTTTGGCCTTCCCATGCTTGACCTGGGAGGCTGCAGTGGGGCACAGTACTCAGCGTGGGGCAGAGATGTGGGGCAGGACCAAAGCAGCAGAGATGAGGCTGCCCTTCTGCTGTGAATGCTGGAGCTGGGTTCCTGGTGATCATGGTGGTTCTGTTCCCCTGGGACTGCTCCAGCTCCCCACACTGTGTGGGGGCTGAACATGCACAAGGCACCATGGGCAGCAGAGCACCCAGGTCCTGCAAGCAGCAGAATCCCTCAGCCTGCTTTCAGCATCCCCAGTGAAACTTCATGGCTGGTGAAATCCACTGTTTTTCCCATGGCAGAGCAAAGTTGGGAGATCAGGCTTTTGTTGCATTATGAAACTCGTTATTCATATGGCAAAAACCTTCCTGTCACCCTCCAGGGGCTGGATCAGCCTCACAAAGAATGTTTCCTTCAAGGAGGAGGGTCTTTTTGCCATCAAGGTGATGGAGTTTCCCAGAGCCTGTTGGTGAAATAAATAAATAACACAGCTTCAGGTCTTCCTCTGTCTGCAAGTGAATGTGTTTGAAACGTGGGAATGTGGCTTTTTATCAAAAAGTAATACAATAAGCCAATGTCTATGAATAAAAGATAGCAGGGCTGTGCTGAGTCGTGGCCAAATTGATGGCAGCACCTCTCTGTCGGTGGGCCTGATGCTTGCTCAGACACCGACTGCTGCGGATGCCTCCACTCATGGAGGGGAGTGACCTGTGTTAGTGGTGTGTCGGGGGCACCGGCGAGGCCACAGAGCTCACGAGCGTTAATTGTAAGCACGTTTCTGCATTAAATGAAATGTGCTGCTTCTGGTGAAGCAGCAAAGGGAGAAGCACGTGGCAGCTGCTTTGGCTCTTTGCTCTGAGTTGGAAATGCGTTTGTCCAGCAGCAGCGAGGATCCTGCCCGGCTGGGGAGGGGTGGCCCTGCCTGGGGCCTCTTGCTCTGCAGAGCTCCCAGATCTAGCATTTGTTCATGCTTTCAGCTTTGGGCTTGCAGAGCTCTGCCTTAACCTTGACCGTTTTCTCCTCGCCGGGAGGCATTGTGAGGTTGTTCATGGATGCACTCCTTGGATTTGGGCTGGCAAGAGAAGGTCCCATCCGCTCCCCTCACACAGCTCTGCCCTGCCCCGTTCCTCAAGGCTTGGGCAGGTGGGTTTGTTCCAAAACCCCATTAAATGTGTGTTGGCATTAACCAGGCTATGTATAAATAGAGTGTGCAGGCTTTGTCTTCCTTCTCCCGGCCACTGCACCCACCAGCTTTTACCCAGGAATAACCAGGCATAAACCCCCCTGTGTCGCATCATCCCAGGCTTCTGAAGGCCAGGCTGGGGTCTACCGTGGGATTTCCCATCAATGCCTGTGTTTATCAGGCCTTATCACGGACTGACGCTTGTCTTCCTTATCAGCACATGGGACTGGCAAGGGCATTGAACTCAGAAGCAGATTGGCAAGCTGCTCTGAAACCCAGCGGTGACAGGAGATGAGATAATGCTCCCGCACGGGCTGCGAGAGTAATTAAGCCTCCTGGCTGAGCGCCTAATGAACAGCGAAGCCCTCGGAACAGGGTTAGGACTTTGCAGAGAGATTTCTGCTGCCATCTCGCCATGGCCAGGACTGAGGGGTCTGCACCTTGCAGGGGTGGCTGCTCCTGCAGGACACAGCCCCCTGAAGCCATGCTGTTTCCTACCCAAAAGAAGCAGAAGAGTCAGGGAAGGGGGAAAATTAATGGTCCAGTGTAGAAAACAGAAATACTGGAGGTTTTTGTAGCTTTCTGCTGCTGCTCTCCAGCTGCAGAGGAATGGTGGTTAAATGGTCTTTGAACACCAGCTCCTGTCCCATCAGTGGGCACAAAGCTGGAGAGATAAAAGCCTCCAGCTCTCCTGTCATGACTGAGAACAGTTCTGCAGGTGACTGTTTTCTGAATGCTTTGACGTGGAGTGTTTTAACTACTGGGCAGCATCTTGGCATGGAGCAGGGGCTGCATTACCTGGGGGTCCCCGTGGTTAAGAGGATGATACTGTGCAGCCCCTCTGTTCTACACTGCTCTTCTGAGGGCACGAAGGGGCTGGAATTTGCCCCCCCAAGCTCCCATGGGCTCAGGTCCCGGTCAGGGCAAGTACTCAACTTGTGCCCTTCCAGGGAGTAAGGATCAGGATATGGGTTATTCTGGGCTCAAATCTTTCCTCTGTACAAAGCAACTCAAATGGCCTTGACCTATGAGGCTGCTAAAAGTCCACAGTGTGATGCCCCAGCCCCCAAGCCCTTCGCTGTGCTCCCGGCCGCGAGAGCAGGAGCAATCAGGCTGCGATCGCTGCAATTTGTGAAGCTTTTTGTGCCGGAAAAGCTTTTCACAGCACAACCGAGGAACCTGACAAACTCCCTGCACTTTGTGTCTGATTGCAACGGACAGGTTTTAGCTCCCAGAATATAAAAACCTTTTGCAAAACACTAACCTCAGCTAAGGGGAAAGGGAAGGGAAGGGGAGAAAAGAGCTGATTTCAGCAGCTGCAGTTTGCTGTATTTTTCATCTTGCATCAGCAAGTCAGGAACACAAATAATCTGGTCTTATATGCTTCAGTGATGCTGGTGCTGAAGAATTTCCCAGCCTCCACTGGCTGTAGCTCCTCAGCATCCAAAAACAGGGTGATGTTTCATTTGCCTGAGTTTTTTCCCTGTTTTGGGTGTATTTGTGGCTGAGAGAGGGTTGGATGCTCCCCAGTTCCTTGCAGGACCCCTGTATCTCCGTGCACTGGTGAGGTGCATTCCTGCAGGGCAGAAGCCATCTCTCTTTGATGGGGGTTGGGGGGCTAATTCAGGATTGATGGCCTGGGGAGGGGAAGTCTTGTTCCTTCATCCAAGGGAGACTTGACTCCAGGCATGTGTGTGGGAAGGAGCAGATCCAGGCTGGCTCAGTATTGATTAAACACCAAACACGAGAACAAAATGCTTTCCCCCCCACCCCCAACCCCCATGTCCTCATCTTCACGCCCTTTGTTTAGCACAGACAAACTACCATCTATAATGGATGTTTCCTTGATAAACAGCCGAGCGGCAGCTCAACTTTCTCATTACGCTGTGTAATGAGAGTGGCTCAGAAGCATGGCTTGGCTGTCCACATTGCTGTCTGTGGGAAGAAGGAGGAGGGAAAAGTGCTCCTAGATTTAACAATGTCTCTGGGAGCTGGCAGGGAGGAGCAATGGGCACAGGGCATGGCTGCTGGGTCCCCAGGGTGGGTGGCTGCCCCAGGGCTGGGGCTGCAGTAACCTGCCGGGGAAACCCACCAAATCCCACCTTAACTCAGCAAATCTGCGAAGGTTGATGGCTTTGGTTTCATGATGTGGTGGGGATAGAGGGAGGGGGCTACGTGGGACAGCACCCCAGGGCACTGCTCCCCAGGGACCCTGGGGGCACCGGTGTGCAAAGGCAGCTGGAAGAGATCCCTGAGCTTGCTGTCCGCCTTGCTCAAGGGGAACCGCGCTCTTAACGCAATAATAAGTCGATTTGCACTGAATAATTAAATAGAGAGCCTTCATAAGTATTGACTTAATGTGACAGCAAGTCTATACTGACTCAGGGTTTGCTTATGTAAACACAATCTCCTGTTCGGCTTAGTTAGCGGTTCAATGAAATAGAACAGTCCTTCAATTAAAATCAAATGATGCGTGTGTTTAATTCTTCCCTTCTCTTAGCGGGTAATGATAGGGTTTGAGCATAGGGAGAGGATGGGGAAAAAAAGTCTTTCAACTGCTCTTATCTATGATGAATCAAAATGCAATGTCACAAAAATACATATGGATAACTAAACTTCTTAATTAACTGCTCCGTGCTTAGCAGTTGGTCTGTTGTCTGTCCTCGGCTTTCCCCCTCTTGATGGCTTAGCTCTGCCTGCTCTAATTGGGGGATTTCTCCTTTGCTTCTCTCTGGCTCATTCTGGCTTTGCCTCGTCCCTGCTGCTTCCATCTCTCTGAACATGGGGTGGCTTTGGGAGAGGGCACCAGTGCCCATCCTACAGAGAGACACTGTGCTGCTGCGGGGGGATGTTTTCTGCCAAAGGCAGGAATAAAGCCGTCCTGGCTCATACCAGAACAGATGACTCCATTCTCCAGAGGTGGCAGATAACTTTTCCTGGATAAAGCAAATATTTCCATTGATCTTCTACCTTTTTTTTTTTACCCCTCTGTGAACTGCTTACTCGCTTTGGCAGAAGGTCAGACAGAAAGGGGAGTTTTGCTCCAGTTTCCCTGATTTCTTTAGCTGATCCCCATCCCCAGGGCTCTTTGAATTACCTGGCCACTGTTCATGATGTTTGAGGCTAATTTTTTTTAT
The DNA here is from genome assembly GCF_028858725.1 of Colius striatus. Taxonomy (NCBI): domain Eukaryota; kingdom Metazoa; phylum Chordata; class Aves; order Coliiformes; family Coliidae; genus Colius; species Colius striatus. The sequence goes on from NC_084785.1 coordinate 3,463,249, forward strand.
CTCAGCATCTCCTGGCTTCTGAAGCATTCATCGCCAGCAGGACGAGCGAGCAGAGCGAGTGCTGGGAGGAGGATGCCCAGCGGGCCCACGGGCTTTTCATGTCTTGCTGAGTTTTTGCATGTTGTCGCAGCTTCTTGAACATCCACCGCTCTGCGGGGGAGGGAGAGACGCATTTCCAAGCCGCCTCTCAACGCTCATGTCTATTAAAGCCATTTTTCCTTGGTCCCTGTAAATTGCCTGTGAAAAACACGACTTGAGTAATCGCCTCATCTCGGACATTTTCTGCATGAAATATTCACGAGGCTGATACTGTTCACTTTGATGAGTGGTGAGTTATTACCAGAGCCAGGCTTGGACTTCTCACGGGCACGTGGTGATGGGAACAATTAGCACCCAATTAGGCACCTTGCATCTGTTCTGGGGATTTTTTCTGCTAAAAAAATTGCAACGCACCAACAAGCGGAAAAAAACAATCAAAAAACCCTCTGCTGTGTAGGTAACTTTTAATGTCACAACGAGGGTGTCTTGCTGGCACTGGCAAGCTGCTTCTGAATTTCTTCATGATAACAATGCTGGGAGATGAGTTAGCAGCCAGGAGGTGATGGGATGGCCCCTGCAGCAATACACAAAGTCCCCTAAACAGGGGATAATGTACGTGGGCTGCAGGGACTCGGGTTCTTGGGAGGTGTCTGGAGTGGCACAGGGAGAAAGAGAAATATTAAAGCCCCTAGATCCCTGGGACTGCTTCCTCTTGGCATCATCCTGCTCTTTTCACCCGGAAATCAAGCGTGTTTTCTAGATGCATCAAAGAGAATCAGCTTGTAACCCCTTAACTTTGAAGTCCAGCACTTGGAGAGGGTTTGGGGTATGATGTATGTGTGTATATATATAAATAATATATTTTAATCCCTTTTTCAGTCCTTATGTTTTCAACTTGGAGGCCTTTCAGGAAAGCAGTGTGCTGGTTGAAGCTCTTCTCTGCAGCTCCCCACACCACCATCCTCCTTCCCTGTCCCTGACCCAGCTGCCAGCCCAGGTCTGGCCTTTGCAGCAGAGACTGGCCAGACCCACCTGCTGTCTTGAGCTGCCAGCTGGCAATTTGGCACCAATTCCTCCTGTTTCTGCTAAGATGGACTTGGCTCTCTTTCCTTTTTTTTTTTGCCTGGGCACTTAAAAAGCAGAAATCTGAGAAGCTATGGGCTGGCTCCAGTAAGGTTTATTCCTGGCAGTTAGAGTCTCATCCAGCAACTGCAAACTTGTTGTATACAACGGAAAGAGTGACATCTGGCTTGGATATTCTGGAAAGATTACCAGCTGGCTTGTCATGTATTATGAAAAGAATAACATTTGCCTTAGAGGATGCTACAAGCCAGGAGCAGGACCCCAGGGAGCAGTGTGACAAATTTTCGTGGCGCTCAGTGATGAACTTGCCACAGTTCTTTCAGAGAACTGACGTGCCTTCGCCTCTAATTTGGGGAGAGGGGAAATGCTGTCGGAAACTTTATTTATCTCCTGTGGAGGGGAGGAGGAGGGAGTTCAAATACCTTCCTGCAACAGAGATTGTGTGAAAGGAGCAAAGTTGGAGCTTTTCTGCTCTGCAACATCCAGCTCAGGCTCTTCTCTCTTGCTTTCACCTTGCAAATGAGGAGCAGCAGCACTTGACCCCAGGCTGGTTTTGGCTGCAGGGAGGGCTGAGCACTACAGATGTCCCCTGGAAAAGCTTTTCTGAATGTGCTGGGCTTTGTGCACAGTTCTAGTGAGGGAGACTAGATGTTGAGAGCTCAGCATCAGCCCCAGGAACGGGTGCAGGATGGGAGCCCCCAGCCTCCCTCTCTGTACTGGTGTTGTAAGGAGCTTTTCTTCCCCCATGTGCTAAATTACTAAGGAAGAAAATAACATGGGTCTGCTGAAAATAAGGCGCTCCTGAGATGAGTGAGTTTTCTTTTCAAGAAGAAGAAGAGGGATTAAGTTGGCTCCCTGTCTCACACATGCCACAGGGGAGCTGCAGAATCCCGTTTTTTCCTGAAATCGGTGCTTTAGCCCAAGCCCATCCTCCTTCGCCATGCAGTGGAGCAGCCATTCCATGCAGCCCCTGTTGCATCTCTCCCTGAGGCTATGTCACTTTGTTATTGCTATTTATTAGTACCCAAAGGGTGGAAGAGTGTGGTGGTGCCCGGGAGTCCTGCCTTCTCGTCTGGAGTGCTTGAATAACCCAGATGAAGAGGCTGACCTTGCCCTGGAAATGTGCAGCCTGTTGGGAGGCAGTAAGTGGGTCAGGCAGCTGATGTAAGTGGGAAAATAATCCAGTTTGTGCCGCTGGCAGCCTGTCAGCAGGGAAAAGCTGAGTGCAACCTGTGTGCTCAGCCCTGAAAAGAAGGTACCAAGGGCATGAGTGGCTCTCACCAAAGCCCTGGCTTACCTGGGCAACTCACTGTGGGGTGATGCTGGGGTCCCCAAAGGACCAGGGAATCTCCAGAAGAGGCTCAGCTGCTCCACACAAGATGGTTGTGTTGGGGACTGTGAAACTCTGTGACCTGGAAAAGGCCCCATTTGTGGATGGCTGGAAACAACAAAAGTTTCCAGGAAACTGCTCTATTCCCATATGGAGCATCCAGTGATCTGGTCCAGCCTCAGGCAGCTGTGCTTTATTTCCTTGTTTGTCCTTTCCCCAGTACATAGCCCAGGAAAGTGCAGTGGCCTTCTGGCTGGGGGCTTGGCAGCAGCATCTCTGCTCCTCCACAGCTGCATTTCAGTGGTACCTGTCCCCTGCTACCTCAGTTCACTTGAGATCTGGCGTGATGAAAAGCACTGGGTGGATGGAAGGTATTGCTGCAGATCCCTTCTATTTCCTTCAATCACTGCTTCATTTGTTCCTTCATTGAGTTGGATCCAAACCTCCTGAAAACAAATAATTCTGAGTTAAAAAAGCAAAAAATCAAACTGCAATTTCTCCCCTTTATTTTCATCTGTTCTTATGGCTTTAGGCAGGTACTGATGGGTGATTCAATCACTGGTTGGACAAAGATGACATTTAATTAAGAAGGAAGGAAAAAGAAGCTAAAAGACATAATGTATGCCTTCTTTTTATATGAAGTATGGAAAAAAAGAGCTGGAGAGATTGTCTGTGGTGAAATGCAAGGTCTCATCTACAGTGTCAGCAACTTGGCTGCTTTGCAGCGATTCCTCCCCAGGACTGAGATCCAGCATGGGCTGCAATTCAGCCTTGTGTCTCTTTCTTTAATGACTAAGTCAATTTGGAAAACTGCAGCCCATCCGTCTGTTCACCTGGTCCATCTGTCTGTTCTCTTCTATATCCTTCCCATTTCTTGATCCTTCTATCTCAATGACTCTGTTCATCTCAAGTCCTCTGAGCATCACGTGGAAAATGTGGGGTTGTGTCAGCAGAGACAGGTTTCCAATACACCAGGGAGTAACGGTGCTTCCGTCACTCCTGGTGCTCTTTCTGTGCATTATGCCAAGCAGTGAGAGAAGATGAGAAGGGGTAACCAAGCCAGTAATTGGGTTAGGAGTGGAAATCAGCTACTCTACTCCTCTCATCCCTTCTTTATTCCTTCTGATCCTACTGCTGTTCTCTCCATCTCTGCTTTTTCTGGCTTCAGTCTGCCTGCAGCTCTGAGTCTGGCAGGAGGGCAGGCAGGGATGGAGAAAGAGGGCAGGCAAGACACGAGCATCTCAGCCCCCAGGGTCTCTGCGAGGCTTCCCTTTGGTTTTTTACCTTCTCAACTTCAAAAGAAGAAAGGAAAATGTAAACCCCAACCTCAGGCATTTTAATTGCACTCTAAGCTTTAACATTTCAGGGAGAAGATAAAAACAAGCAGTGAAATTTTACAGTCGTGTAATGATGCTGGGAGCCGTGTGGCCAAATGAGGTTGTGAAGTTTATGGTGTGCTGTCAGTCAAGCAGCCCTTGGAAAGGGCTGGGGACATGGGGAGTGGTACAGGATGGAGGACTGAGGGTCCTGCGCTCAGGGGCTCGTCCCCAGTGGGAGGGTGGTACCCAGTGCCCACAGACACCCCTCCCTTGCCCATGACCCTGCTGCAGGCTGGGGTGACTGGGGGTGAGACAAGAAGTTGCAGCTCCTCAGTCTAGATCTCATTTAGATCTTCTCTCTGTCCCATTTATCCTCTTGCTCTTTGCACCCAGGTCCCGGCTGGCTGATTTCCACACTAACTGCCAAGCCTCCTTCCAGTCCCTGACCAGCTGCCCTGGGGACAACTACCAGGCGTGCCTGGGCTCCTATGCTGGGCTCATCGGTGAGTGCCAGGGGGGCGGGATGGTGAAGGGTTTCTCCCACTGCAGCCCTTCATCTCTCTTCCTTCTCCTCACCTGAGAACAGGCTTTGACATGACACCCAACTACATTGATGCCAGCACCACCAGCATCACTATCTCGCCCTGGTGCTCCTGCAAAGGCAGTGGTAACATGGAGGAGGAGTGTGAGAAGTTCCTCCGAGACTTCACGGAAAACCCCTGTCTCCGTAAGACACTTCCTTGTCCCCTTTCTCACCCTGCCCCATCACTGCTGGGCTGCAGCCTCTCATAAACACCTCCTTCCCCCCCAGGAAACGCCATCCAAGCTTTTGGCAATGGCACCGATGTGAACCTCTCCCCCAAGAACCCTTTGCACCCTGTCACCTTGCCACCAAAGACGGAGAAGAGTCCTGCCTTGCCAGATGACATCAATGACAGCAACACCATGTACGACACGAGCGTCATCACCACCTGCACCTCCGTACAGGTAGGACCCAAGCACAGTTGCTGCTGCAAACTGAGGTCGCTGGTCTGGACCTTTAATGGATCCATCATTCAGGAGATGAGCCGCAGACTGTGGGCAGCAAAAGTGGATGGACAGTGCATGCGTCTCGGTCTAGATGCAGTGTTGGTACCCAGGTGTCTGGCAGGATCCAGCCATCCCTGGTCAGGACACTGCCCAAGGGTCTGGCATGGGGAAGGGAGGGATCCATGCCCTTCCCATCCTCTTCCCTCACTTGGCACACTCTCACCTGCACAGGCTGCACGTACCTGCCCTAAGCCTTCCTCCTCTCTCCTTTCCAGGAGCACGGAATGAAGCTAAACAAATCCAAAGAGCAGAGTCTGTGCTACTCAGAGGTATGTTTGGGCAGGGGGGAGTATGGGGAGGGGTTGCTGGCGCCAGGAGCTGTTTCCTACTGCAGATGGCTTGGGAAGGACAAGCACTGTGATGGGAGACCACTGGCTTCCCTGACCAGAGGGTCAAAAAAGGCATTTTCCAAGTGTGGATGCTTTCTGGGGCAAAAAGCCCTTGGTGAAACCCTGCTCTCCCCTCACCCACAGACCCAGCTGACCACAGACATGCCAGACCAGAAGACATTCGTGGACCAGAAGGCAGGCGGCAGCCGACACTGGGCGGGCTGGATCCTGCCCCTCATGCTCACTCTCCTGCTGACGCTGGTGTTATAGGGGACGAAGACAGCGGCCGGCGGGACGGGGACGCTCACTCTGCAGTGCCCGCCGGCCCTCGCCCTGGCTCCTGCTGCGGCGTGGGGAAAGGCAGGCGGGAAGGACATCCTCGTGCTGGAGACTGCGACGCTCACACCCCCGGGGGATGCTGAGCCCCAGCGTGCTGGACAGCAGGAGGACCCTCACCATGCTGGGAAAATTCAGTGGTTTTCTTCCTATTTTCATTTTTCCCTTTTTTTTCCAGTCTTCTATGGTGCATTGGGTTTCTTTCCTAAAGCGGGAGCCCATAGCTCGTGGTGAAATCCCTGTGCCCTGCCATAGGGGATCCAGAGCTGCGAGCAGCACCAGGGAGGGAAAACAAGTGTGGAGTAGAGTTTTGGCAAAGAACCTTGCGGGACCCATCATCCTGGGTGCCCAGGAGTGGCTGCAGGGACAACGAGGCTTCTGTTTCGGAGCACCCTGGAGCACGACCACGCGTCAGGAGGCTGTTCCGCCTCCGCCCAGGGGACTTGCTCCAGCTCTTGACGTTGTTATTGGGGTTTGGGGTTTGTTTTTTCTTTCCTGTGGTTGGCGAGAGTTTTAAAATGGAAGAGAAAAGAAACTACTGTTCAAACATTGTGAGATTGTCCCGATGTTCTCAATCTGTCACTTCGAGGGGGAGAGATTTCCCTTTCTTTTTAAAACCTTTGTTCAGTGGAGTTTGGGTTGGGATGGGACCTGACCCATCAGTGGCTGGAAACCTTTCTATGTTCCTCTCCGTTTTCTTTCTTTTCTATATACATATACAGTGTATGTATATAACATTCACCTATAGCTGCATACATGTATGTACACACATAACCACAGACATCTACAGTGTGGCTTTTTTTTTAATTTCCTTTTTTTCCTTTGTTTTTTAAAAGAGAAAAAAAAAAGCTCAAATGGCAGCAACGAGTTTAAAATGTATCACTGTAAAGTTTATTTTTTTTAACAATGTCTATAATGGAAAAACAAAAATAAAACCAAGAACAAGGAAGGAAGCAGCACGGAAAGCATCCACCTGGGCCCGGGTTTGTGCTCAGCCCTGAGCCCAGGGGGAAGGGGGCTCCTCAGCTGCAGAAACGCAGGGATTTGGGTCACTCTGAATATTTTGTGATGCTAGGAACAATTCCCCGACTGTTTTGCTCTGGGAGACAGGCAAACATTTCAAAGGAGCTGACACGTTCCCGTGTGGCAGGGGTTGTTTTTGAAAGTACCATCCCCTTCCCTTAATGTCTTTTTGGGTTGTTTTTCCCAAGCAACCTGACAGTGCTTAAAGCTGAAACGAAACGTTGAGATTTGGGTCACACAAAACATCCAGTTTCTCAAATATTGTTTTTATGTCAATGTTTTTCTACTCTAGTGCTTGTGCCAGGGAGCAGAAACGTCAGCTCCCCTCCAGATCTGCACGTGAAAAGAGGATGTCAGAGGCATCTCAGGGGCCTGGGCATGCCAGAATGTGAACTGAAAGACCAGCTGGGCTGCTTGTGAGGAGTCAGGCCCTGGGTGTTAGGGGAGGGAGAGCTGAATATTCCCTTTTGCAGCATGGAAAAAGAGAAGACAGTTGATGTGGAGGTTGGCGTGGGGAAAATAAACATGTCACGTCTCTCACAGGAGTCACATTGCAAACCCAGGCTGCTCTTTCCCATATTCTCTCCTCTAACAGCCAGGAAAATGACAGCTCGGAGCTAGAGAGCCAGATGTGCTGGGCAGTTTGGCACCAGAAGAAGCATCGAGGCATGGAGGGTGGCGTTTGAGGGGTTCTTGGGGTCCCTCATGGAGGGGTGAGCTGAAATCCCGGGGGCTCCCAGCATGGACCCTCTGAGCACTGGTTCTGTTTCTTTAGGGAAAGAGCTGTAAAACAGAGTGGAGATTGCTTTTCTTTGTGGTGCTTTGGTTTCCTTCTTCCCTCAGGAAGGCTAGAAACGCTCAAGGATTTTCCAAAGGGAGTGTGATCTCCTTTGCTAGGAAAGATCGGGGAGGAGTGTCTCCATCAGGTAGCTGATGCCACATCTGCTGCACCTGCACCCCATCCACAGGGGATGCCCAGCCTCCTCCCTGGCGCATCTCAGCCCTTCCAGATAAGAAGGCATAAGCTTTGAATGAGCTTTAGTTAAGTGTTTGGGCAGTGTCTGTGCCCTCTCTGAGCCTGTGACCATGCTGGCAGGGTGAGAGGCAATGCAGTGCAGAAGGGATGGGGAGCACCCCAGATCCCAGATGCATCCCCGCCACTGTGTCCTAGGCACAGAGATTGTGCTGGATTCTGCTGAATATTCATCTGTTCAGGATGAAGGCATTAGCCGTGCTGATAAGCATGGTGCCTTCATCTCAGCCTCGTACCTCGAGCTGCTGAAGGCAAAGCTCTTCAAGGTGGAAGTGCTGATCCCAGGGCTGGAGACACTGAGCCTGAGAGGCAAAATCCCAGCAAGTTATCCTCCCAAAGCCTTGCTAAGTCTTTCTCTCCAAACACAAAGCCTTTCCTGGAAGGCAGGCGAGGGGACGAGACTCTGTCTGCTTGGGAAGTGACAGAAGGAGGCTGTGGGAAATTGTTCTGGAGGATGCGGCGGAGCTAATGCAGCGTGTGAAATCGCTGCCTTTCCTGCTGCACGAGCTGCGTGATGGATACGAGGATGTCATCTGCATTTGGAGTTGTTTTGGGAATGGTCCTTTCTGAGGAGCAGCACAAATGGAGCCGTATGGGTCTGGGGGTCTCCAGCCCCTCTTAGCCAGAGCCAAGTATCATAGCCTTTGGATTTGGAGAGATCCCCCGTGCTGGAGGGATGTCTGGGGACCTCGTGCAGGCTCTGCTGGGGCTGCCTTGCAGATAGCAGCATGGATGGGCCTGCTCCGGGCACAGGCGAGCAGGCATCAGAGATGGTTGCTGACTAGTTCCAGCTTCATTGTGACCAGAGGAAGAGAAAGCAGCCTGCAAAATCCACTTGTTGGCCTGGCCCTGAGAAGCTCTGTGGACCTGGAGGATTCCAGACGTCCGACCTGAGTGTGGAGTCCAGTGGCTCCAAGACTTGCACCTACCCAAGGGCTGTAACGTGTGTGGGACCAGGGCTGCCTGCAAGCGATTTTCCTTCTCTATTTCCTCTGCTAACCCAGACACACAAGCAAGATGCTGTAAGAAGCTGCCTACGATAGCTTCCCAGATCCTGGAGAGGACCCTAAGCCATACATCTGATGTGCACTAACCCCTTCCCTGCCCCATTCTGTGGTACTCCTTACCCCTGCCCATTCCAACCTGCCTGCAGAAGGGGCTGGGGGAGGAGGAGGATTAAGGACAGTTTGTTTCTCTAAAAGCAAGTTTTCTGGTGCTCTGGTTTGGGGTTTGCTCCTCTGTGGTACAACCCACTGGGCTTTGGTCTGTCTCTTTACAAGGACAACTGGAGTGCTATGGGAAGACTCTTCCAATGCAAGAGGTGATTCAAAATAGGTGGAATGGCACCTTTGCCCCCTACAATTAATTTGATGTTCTGCTTTAGGATTTAATCAGACCCCAGACCACATGGTTGGGCAGGTGTCATCCTCCTCCTCCCTTTTCCTCCTCTGTTAACTAAGTTACCACCTTGGGGCACTCCTGACACCTCCAAGTGTCCTGTGGGCAGATACTTTTGCCTCATTAACTTTCCTGAGCTGCTTCACTTCACAAGGAATACTTCGATTTCCCTCTCCGTTCTGTTATGTTTAAGTCCAAAGGCATAAAAATAACCTCTTGACAGCCTTGTAGTGATGAGCAGAGCTGCGGGTGAGGATGTGCACTGAGTTTAGAAACCTCTTGATCCTTGAGCCCAGAAATTCACTTGTTGCTGTTCCAGTGAGGAGAGAAAGGAAAGAGCAAGATGTAGGAAACCAGTGTGTTTTGTTAAATAGGAGCAATTCCAGTGAGGCACCAAACATCTTTTCAAACGATTCATCACTGTTATCTGGGTTAATCTGGCCAGAGGAAGAAGCTGGGAGGAGGCTTGGTGAGTTCTCTGACAAGGAGAGGAAACCAGAACTGATTTATTTTCTTATCTTTAATATAGTAAGTGAAGCTCTGGAAACTCTCACAGGTCCTGGGACATCAGATGACACGGTGAGATTTAAAGGATTGGGGGGAGTGGGATGCCACACAGAAGGAATACCAGGACTGGGCTTAAATCAGGGGGATAAGCTGGAGAAGTGCTTTGGGGGGTGGCACAGGGGGGCTCTGCAGCAGTGTGGGGCTTTACCCCACATTGTCTCAGCTGCAGCATTTCTCCATGGGGAACCAGCCTGTAGGATCAGCAATGTTTCTCTCAATTACTGCCCAAATGGCCTCGTTCCAGCAACAATTAGCAGCCTCTGAGGGACTCCTGAGTCCTGTGTTACACTTTCCTAATATAATTACTGCAGTAAATGAACAATGAATTAAATCGAGGAGAAAAGTAGAGGGGAGACAGCAGTGTGTGTTGCTTCCAGGGGTCACTGCTCTGTTTCTCTGGAGGAAGGCAATCTTCACAGCTTGCTCAAGGCTTTTCTTTTGTGAATATTCATCTTTGGGAAAGGGATATCAGCAGGGATGGTGAGGAAACTCCCAGCTCCAGCATGGAGAAGTGCAGGTAAGCACCCAGGTAGGTCCTGACAGCATCACCCTGCTCTCATGTTTCTCCAGAGACTGCAGAGCTGCTGGAGGGATGTGGTGGCCACTGTGCACAGAGATGATTTCCAAACAGGCATTACCATTAGAAATAAAATCCACATCTGGAGCAAGAGCCCAGCACCAGACCAGTCCCCTGGGCTGCTTGCCACAGGGCAGAGGGCAGGAGCAGGGCTGGTGGCTCCGAGCCAGTGGTGGATGGAGGGTCGTGTCACATCTCTGAGACCTTGGGGAAGTGGAAGGTGATTTTTATTTTCAGGCAGGTTACACTCACTCATAGCCACGTGCTACTGCTGCAAGGAACCATCCCAGCCCTTTTGGCAGGCTGGTACCCAGACAGCCCAACTGGAGCCAAAAAGAGGGGAGTGCTCCCTTCCTTTTGGGCAGATGGCTGCAGCTTTGCAATATGAAGCCTTTTCCCCCTCAAAGCTTGTGTGCATGCTTGCTTGTGTTTGCTTTCCTGCTTTGAGCAGATGTGCTGTATATTTACTGAGGGTCTCTGTGAGTGGGACATGGCAACACATCCATGGGGATGCTCTTCTGCTTTTGCTTTCGAGGGGTGGGCAAAGCTGGAGGAAAGAGCTTTGAATGTGTGTTGTGCTCTGCTTTGAGCCCCTGTTGTAGGGATGGAGCTGAAAGGGTCCCTTCATCAATGCCAGGAAAACCTCCTCTGTGGAAACTGGCCACAGGGAGGGAAGGCGTCAAGGAGGCTGCTTGTGTCCTTGTGGCTTTGGAAGATGCTTGGAAACTCTGTGCAGCAGCCAGTTCTGCTCCCTGGAAGCATCAACCAGTTACTGTGTGTGCATCAGGCTGGCGAGAGCCCCACGTTGCCTTCTTCCTGGCATGGGGAAGCTCCCAGTCAGAGCAGAGATTCCTGTGCTAGACACTCACATGGACTGGCTCTGCTGACAGGCAGCTCCCAAACCCAGCTCAGGTTTGGGGGGATCTCATCGCCATGCCCAGCTGCAGGAGTTGCCCAAGCCAGGCTAGAAAACAGCCTGGATGGGCTCACTCTGCCTTCCTGGCATTGCTGGCCCCTCTCTGCCTGGGTGGGTAATAGCTCATACATGCCTCCAACCAAAAACTACCCCCTGGTACTTTCTCCACCATATTCTGAGTACATTAATTACAGGAAAGAAAAATGCCTGTGCTTCCAGTTACTGCATGGTAGTGAAAAATGACTGAGTGTAAAACATGTCTGCCAGATAATTAACTTCACAGATAATTTCTTCTTCATTTTGACTCAATTGCTTCCTTGATATGAGAAAGTGCTGAAAACACTTTTTTTTTTTTTGTGTTGCATAAAACAATAATTGCAGAAAACCTCTAAAGCCTTCCCAGAGAGAGCCTCCCTTTCCTTAGATAGGGTGCCAGGGAATAAATTGTGTTTCATTCTTGCTCTGCAGTAACACTCCTGTGAATTATGTCTTGGTAGGAGGGGAAAAACAGTTGTCTGTGTTTCTTAGCAAATGTCATGGCTACTGCCCAGAGGCAAGGCTGTCCTGGTGAAGCAGGGTCTGCTCTGAACAGCAGCACAAGAAACACCGTGCTGGGAAACTCAGTGCTTGTGCTGGTTGATTTGCAACTTCAGGGGAGAGGGGAAGTTAAATGAATTTTTTGTATCTGTGAGCATCAGCAGGTGAGGGCTGCTCCTGCATTTCACCCAGGGCTGGCACCCAGCACCCAAAGCATCACGCTGCAATGGCTCCTCTGACTTTCCCACCCAGCACTCCTGACAGAGGTGTGGCAAAATTGCTGCAAATAGTTTAATTGTAACAGATTATCCCATTAGGGTTTCCTCCTCTGTTTACTGGACAGGTCTCCATTTCGCAGCTGTGCCACTCTTCTGACCAGCTAGCAGGCAATTTAAATACAGAAAGCAATTTAACCTAGTTGGAGACCAAAGCTTCTTGCTTAATGTTGTGCATAAATTTCCATGCTCTTTGCTCCCTGCCATCAAAGGAAAAGTCAACTTCTGTGCCCTTGGACACTCGGGGAGCAGCAAGGGACACTCAGGGGCAGAGCATAGGCACTGGGGACGGAAGCTTATGCCCACTAATGATTTCACCTTCAGCATCCTGCCTTGCTGGGCTTGAGTTTTTTCCTTTCTTCCCTGAGGCACTCACCTATGCTCTTTCACTCGCTGCTGTAAATCGAGCTCAGGTCTGTTTGAGGCAGCTTTCTGCACACAGGCTTTATGAGCAGTGAGAAACTCACTGTGCTCCTTGCAGGAAATGCCAACCAGTGGGAGGGATTAGGGGGGAAAAATAGAAGAAAAAGTGTTTTCAGAGACATTTTTATAAATAGCTTCCGTTTGTACCAAAAATATGAATGTACAAAACTGAAGGTACCAGCAAACTTTGGGGAAAAAAGGACTTTCTGGAAAATTAGTTGTAATAACTCTCTCTGAAGAGCCGTCACTCACTGGGGCAGCTGAGGGGAGGAACAGTGAGGTCTTGGGAGACCCTGCTGGGAGGGCAGCCAGAGTCAGCTCTGAGTCCTGCAGACGCAGGTAAGGGGGGCAAAAAAGGATGAAGGAGGGATGCAAAGCTTTCCAGTCACTTGAGTTTTAGGAGTTAACATCTCCAATGTTTCATCTCCTTCTCTCTTAAGATCAGCAACTTCTGTGGGAGAGGAGGAGATTCAAACCCTGGTGAAACTGCCCTTCTGGTGATGGTACTGAAAGAACAAATCCCTTGTCTCCTACCAGGAACAGTTACAACCACTAAAGCTCTTTGGTTTAACCTTGGGCAGAGAGGCAGAGACAGGAGAAGAAGCTCCTGGACTTTTACATCAAGGTTATATAAAGCAAACTCTGAAATGCACTTGTAGTAATGCTCTGGCAGCTGTGACAGACAGCATGTTACCCCGGGGTGGGACAACTGCCAGGCTACTTCGTTAAAGAGATTCACTGGGTTTAGTGGGTGTGTTTTAAAGGGCTATAAAATTGGGAAAAGCTGTTTAAAGTGTCTGCAATAATAGGCTGCAAGGTTTTGCTGTTATGGCCAAAGGCAGGGCAAGGCAGTTATGGGAGTGCTGCTGCCGAGCGCTGTCAGGCTCCTTCCCGCCTGGCCGTGCCCTCCTGAATTATTCCTCCATGCTCAAGTGCTGCAGCTTTGCATACGTTAATTAGACTCAGTGGGTAAAATAAAACCGAGTGCAGACTCTCCTAATTCCCCGTCTGTACATTCATTATAGAAGCAGCAGCAACTGGGATGTCAAGGAGGATTAAGTAGAGAGCTGGGAAGTCACAGGTGGTTGCAGCACGAATTGCAAACCCTCCTTGAGTACATGATGAAGCTGGTGATGGAGAAAAACCTAGCTTACCCTGAAAGCATCATCCATGCTCCCCATCACCTCTCCTTGGACGGGCATGGTCTGCTCTGCTTTCTAGTCCTCCCAAGAGGAAGCTGGCAGGGAACTGGTTAAGGTGTCTTGGTTGCAGCCCTGTTCTCACTAGAGTGCTGACAAATGGGGCCGGGTGCTCCAGCCTCAGAAACCCCAGAAATTCCCAGATCTCACCGCATAAAGGCAGCATTTTGCAGAGCATCTGCCCCCTGGCTGGTTGTGTGGCCGAGGGGACTCATCCCCTGAGGAGGAAGGGGAAGAACAAGGGCTTCAGTGTTTCCAATGGGGCTCCATGGCCTCGGGGTCCTTTCAGTGACCTTGCATGATCATTTTTGGAGAAAATCAAGTGTGTGGGGCAGGGGGAGGCACAGGCATGGAAAGCCTTTGCATTTCCCACACAGCTCTGCTCTGCTGTGCCTGGATGATGCTGGGGGGCACCACGGGGGCAGAGGGTGGGTACCCTGGGAGACGTTGGTGCACACACGCACCAAACTCAACCAGCAGCTGAGCTGCTTAGGAAGCAAACCCACAGCTCACCCCGGCAGGAGGGGTGTCTGGAAGCCGCGTGCTTGCCCGAAGGTCGGCCAGAGCCCAGCTGCGTCACGCGGAGGTGTCCCGGCGAGTTTGGGCAGCGGTATTTAATTAGCTGCTGAATATGACGCTTGTTTTAATTCTGTGCATTCGGAGACGTGTGTTGCTGCCCACACACACCAGTTGCCATAACAACTTTAATTTGTTTTGTAGCCTCTGCTCTGATGGATTTGGGGAATTTTGTTTGTTTGTTAATCTCCTTCCTTTCCTCCTTTCTCCCCCATTCCCTCTTTCATTCCTTCTTTCTAATTGCACTTGATCCCCCTCTGTTTCCTTGCATTAAAAAGAGGCAAAAAGACGTTGCGTGGGTCCTCGACCCCTGGCAGGGTATCCACAGCCCCCTGCCTCCACAGCAGCCCTGACTTATCCCAAACAATCTCAGTACAGGCAAAGCTATTCCCTTCCCAAATTACTGTCCTGCTATAGAAATAGGAAGAGATACACAGCTTCTCCTCTGCCCACCACCCTGTCCTGCAGACACTGGATTGAAAACCATGAAAAAACCTCTAGGAAGGCAAGGCTATGGTGTCAGGACCTCAGAGGGATTGCTTGGATAGTTTTAAATGGATTGACCATCTGCTGAACTATTTAGAGAGAAGTAAATGCAAAGCACAAGAGGGAGAGCCCTGCCTCTGTGTGTGCGGTGGGGATGCTTGGAAAGGTCCCCCCTGCTTTCAGCAGGGCTTTGGGGTCCCCTCAGCAACCTGAGGGGTGTGTGTGCCATGGGGAGATAGAGGCCAGGGGCCACTGCCACCAGTCTCTACTCTGCCACAGAAATGCATGTGGCTCTCAGAGTGGCTCAGCAGTGACCAGAGCAGCTCCAGGAAGATGCTGAGATGGACCAGTTGGTGCCACTAGGTCTTTCCCCAGTGCAGGAGAAGGAATATCTGGTCTTTCTCCTTTCCTTAATCGCTTTCCTCTGCTCCTGCCTCCAAGATCAGATCCTGTCCCGCCTACCCCAGCACCGTGTCCAAACCTCAGCATGACACAGCCAGAGAATGTGATGGTGAAGCTGCTTCTGCTCAGCCCAGGAACTTGGGTTTGTTTCTGCTGTGCTCTGAGATTTCTTGGGAGGGATGGAAGGGCTGTGACTTGTTATACTTGCATCAGAGCAAAATGATGGAAAAAAATGCAGTGCTGGCCAAATGGGGCAAAAAGTAGCAGAAAAAGGAAAATCTCGAGTTATGTGCAGCTCCTTGAGATTCAGCAGCAGCAGATGCACTGGGGGTGTGTGGAGGCTGGTGAGGAGGTGCTGGGAAAGGGGTGACCTGGAGGAAGAAGAGCTCAGTGGGGAGGAAGGTCAGGTTTTTGTCCAGCATGACCTGAGGCTGAGGCTATCATGCTGACTTACAGCAGCTGCCAGCTGAATCCGTGGCCCCTGGCTCCCTCTCCTTGGCCATGAGGACTCTGCCTGGCCTCCTCCAGCTGAGCTGCTCAGCTCCCCCAGTCCCATTAGGGTGACTTTCTGCAAAGGGGTTGGGCTGGGAGAGCAAATTGGGGAGCACTTGTGATGGAAGGGGTGCAGGAGCTTGTCCTGTGCACAGACATCCATGGCCCAGGAGGTTTCCATTCCCTGAAGGATTAATTTGCACAGGAATAGGTTTGCAGCGGAACTGACATTAATAACAGGCTGAGTTAGAGCCCTGCTGTGGAGTGGGATGTTAATGACTCTGTACAGAGATGGAAGGGGGCTGTTATTGAAAACGATCTCTGAGCTGTTGGTTTTTGCTGAACCCTGGAGTTAGGAGTTTGTGAAGAGGCAAGTCCATCCCCTGTTGCTGAGGCACAGGCTGCTGCTGCCTCAGCACCGGGACAGGATCTGGACTGCCGGCCCTGTGGTGACATGAACTTTGTGATTTGATCTCTGGATGCTCTGGCATCACTTGGAAAATCAGAGCAGTGATCCTGAGCAGTTTGTCATCTCTCACCAAGCTTTACACGTGGCACAGGGAAGGGTGACTGTAGGCAGATAATGGTTGGGGGTCTGAAACGTGTATATTGGCCTTTGAATGGCCCTGGGACACAGCTCACTGGGCTGCAACAACCTGGGATGCTGTGGAGGGGGATGCAATGCGGGGTGATGCGGTGCAAGCGAGATGCAATAGGACAGGATTCAGCGGAGGGGGATGCAGCAGTAACACTCTTGGTAGCTGCGGTTTTACAGCTTCCCATAAACAGTCCCCTCCATCTCTCCATTTTTAATTACCTAGAAAATAACCTCCATTCAATTTACAGCTCATTTGAAGCAATGAGCAAGGGCCCATAAATATTTAATGTGTTTAGAAGTGGCACCAACTGTCCAGCGCATTTTTCTTTTCCAGGAGTTGCCTGTGTTTTAGCTTATTTATTCCCCCGCATCTTCACTATTTTCCGCTCCCTCCACCCGTAAAATCTGGTGGTAACAGGCAGCTAACTGCTGCCAAATGGCTCAACCCCCAAATTTTCCTAGGAGCGATGGACCGAAAGCAGCATTTAGGGCAGTTTCTCCTCTAACCAGGGTAATTAAGAGGAGCAGCTTCCCCAGCACCCCTGAGCCCTCTCTCCTACCACACTGATGCCTCTTCCTGGGACAAGCCAGGTTACAATTTGCTCTCCAGCACAAGCTCCAGTCTGGGGCACTGAAGGTTTTGCTAGGAAAAAAGGTGATGGCACGCCAGGATTTGTGCCTCCTCATTGTGTCTGTGGCTGAGTGTGGGAGCAGAAAGTCCACCCTGTCCCACTTAGAAAGTCAAAACCCCCCAGTTACTGCAGTGAAGAGAAACAATCAGGAATTTCTGTCAACGTGATGCTTCAGCAGCAGCTGCTGAGAGGCTTTTCCTTTCCCCGTTGAAGGAAAACTTCTCCCACTTTCTGAAGCCCTGACAGTTGCCTCAAATCTCAGGTATTTTGCAAACAAGTGACTTCTACTCCCGGGTTTTTGTGCATTTACCCTGAACATATTTTGTCTGCGTGGATTAATCACTGCAACACGTATTTTATTGTAACTTAATAGATATATTTACTGTACAAGGAGTGACAGTATTTATTAATTATGCACAAGCGGGCCTGGAAAACGGATTTGTTTGCTTTGATGTCTAATGCAACAGACTTTTTTTTTCTGCCTGTTAAACTTAATCAAAAGCAATCAAAATACGCTCCCATAAATTACAGCAAATTAATTTCAAACAAAAGAGAAAAATATTAGGTAGCACAAATGGAAATGGAATTAAACCAGAATCCATGAGATAGGAGTCAGACCAATTTAAATACTGCATTGGGTTGTGGTTTTAGGAGTCAGACCAATTTAAATACTGCATTGGGTTGTGGTTTTCCCTTTCCTCTGGATGGGTGAATCAGGAATAGAAAAGGTGCCAAAATGGGGTCTGAGGATTTTGATTTACCCTTGAGGAGCCCAGAAATAACAGAGGTTGTGGTGCTTGTCATGTATTGCATGTTTCATTGCACCTTGGTGCTGTGCGGGACAAGGGCTGTGACACCATCCCCATCCCATCTCCAAAGCACCCACCATTCCCTCCTTTCCCCTTGTCACCCGAGCACAAACCAAGTTGACTCTCTTCTTCTCTCCTTTCTTGTCCTGACGAGTGCTTTGAGGGTTTGGTGTTTGCCTCAGTTATAAGGCAAGTGGCTAATCTGGTCCTGTCCATGGGTGGCTGGTGCTAAAGGACATTCTCCTGTGCAGGGGCCTCTCCTCCTGCACAGGCACAGCCGGCAGCACCAGCACACTGCCTCTATTTACATAATGCTATTGACATTTTGAGGGTGAAATTATGTATGCTGCTTTAATTCACTGTTAAATTAAATTATGAATGTTTGGAACGTAGTAATTTCTTTTGTTCTAGGAACAGATTGTTTTATATATCTGCCTATATTACCAAGTTATTAATTTAATGATTTCATAATAGCAGCTCATTCCTCTGGGTAATATAAAGAGAAAAGTGTGCTCAGTGCACAGCTTAGGCTGACTTGCTTGTCCCTGCACAGATTGTTGGGGGGTTAGGGATAAAGATGGGGGGTTTCACAGAGTGTTTTCAGAGGCTGCAGAGCAGGATGAGAGACTCGGCCTGTGTCCCTTCTCCTCAGCTGGTGCTGCCAGAGACGGGAGATGCCCTACAGCCTCTGTGTTCTAAGGGTGTCCCCTCGGGGGTGGGGCATGAGTGCATGGTGGGCTGCTCCACAGCTTAAGGCTCAAGTCCTTCCTCTGTACTCTCGGGGTTGGGTTTTTCCTCACTTTCAGCCTCCAGCATGTGCTCAGAGCCAGGATCTGGTTTCCAGCTGCCCAGAGAGCCATGTGCTGGGACAGATGTGCTCAGAGCAGCCACTTGTCCAAGAACTTCAGCTCATCCAGATGCTGTGTACATTAACAGCACTCTAGAGGTATGACCAGGACTAAACAATATGCTGATGCTTCACCGGGGAGAGGAGGGAGTTACACACCTCATCCCCATCCCTGGTCCCGATCCCTGTCCCCTTTTGCTTCTCCTGGGCCCCATGGCACTGGCAGCAGCCCTCTGCAGAGCCAGGCAATATTGGGATCCCCCTGAACCTGGCTGCATTTCTGCTTTTCCAATACATTTAACTCTGCTCAGCTGCCTCTCTTCATTGCTAAAACGTCTAAACAGCTCTGCAAACGTCAGAGCTGACAGCGGGTCCCTCAGAGCATCCCTGCCAGCTCTCCAGGTCTGGCACCAAACCTGGCAAGGTTTCAGTGCAGTGCATTTAAGGCCTGAGCTCCCTGAGCCAAGTGACTTCACAGGCTCTTGTGTATATATTTATGCCTATTTATCCTTTTATCCTCCCTGGCACCACTCACTGTGATGAGGGGAAAAATCTGGGAAAATTTGTCCACCTACATGCTCAGAAATCAAGGAATAGCAGCAGAAGCAGCGCCTGTGATTCGTTCTGTAAAAATGAGGCTTTGATAAGCGACCTGACGTGGGGCTGGGGGCTGGGGAGTGGGCTGCCGGGTGACGCCTGCGGGGCTCACACTCTGTCACCACTCACTATCCGCAGCCCATCTTGGCTCACTGTGGCTGGGGCAGCTGGGCAAGAAGGAATAAGGGAAGGTCAGACTCTTGCCACCCCCATCCCCAGCTCGTTTTCGCATCTTTAACGCTGATTTGCATTTCCAAACCTTCAGGACCTTTCTTGCTCCCCTAGTTTCCCAGAGGCTCCTGCTGCTCCCTGCCCTGCTGCCAGTTTGGGTGCTCAGGCACCAGAGAAATGGCAAAGCAGGGAGTAAATCACTGACCCAGTGATGCAGCAGAGAGAATTGCTGAGCCCTGAACAGTCCCTGCCCAGCCCTGCAAAGACTCCCGAGTAATTTCCATTCTAATCCGTGCTGCTTGACTCGTAAGAAGGTAATGGCTCCTGTGGCACTTCCTTGTCCTTTAGCTGAACAATTTATGGCTTCTGCTTTAGCTACCATGCACTCCTGAAAAACCTGAGTAGGGGAAGCCCTTCCAGAACTGTGCTTTCACAGGATTGCACAGGTGTATGATTGCATTCCCCTGGGCACCTGTCCCAGCACAGGGTCAAGATCACTACCAGGTGTTAATATGCAGGGATTTAAGAGGGGTGGGGAGCTCTGGGGCTGTTTTTTACAGAGTTGAGCTGGCAGTTTGGCTGGGGAGCAGATTGGAGCCCCTTAAAGCAGGGCTTGGCTCTGCCCCAGGCTGGGACCTTTTTAATGTGCTCCTCAAATAAGACTACTGTGCAAAGTGAAGATGGTTTCAGAGCTTCTGGGTGAGTACTGGACAGGCACTTTGTGGTGTGTGTTGTGTTGTGTTGGAGTTCAAGCTTCAGAAGGGACCATGGAGTAATCTGCTTTGTGTCCTGTGCCTTCCTATTTCATTCATTTACCCTTGCAGAGCAAGCAGAGGGGGGTGCTGGACTGACTCCTACCCAGACAGGGACTTGGCCTGGATTTGAAGCTGTTAAAAACTGCAGAATTCATCATTTTTGCTGTTGTCTGCTCCAATAGTTAATCAGCCTTACTGTTACAACATGTCCCTGATTTTTCCAGTGAGAAGCTGAAGCCAGACATGATCGTCTTTTGCCTCGTTATGTTTTTCTTCACTAGATTAAAGATACTTTAGTAGCATGTATTTCCTCCCAGGAAGGTACTTACTCATGGCAATCAAGTCACCTCCCTTGTCCGTTGATAAACTCAGCAGCCTGAGCTCTTTAAGCTCTTTCCTCTGCAGAACTTTTGCCAGCATTTGTGATCTGTCTATACATCTTTCCTGCACCCCTCTGGGCTTCCCTGCTCTGCCCCAGAGTCTCCTTTCCTAGGTTATTTTGCATAGTAATCTCCATCCTCAGAGCAATCTGGGTGTGATGCTGAGTTGGGGAGCAGAGGGAGGTTTGGTGTGGCCCCGGCACTGCTGTTCCCTCTGGTTCCTTTGACCCCCCCACTCGATTACCTCAGTGTTAGAAGAAACAGTGAGGTGGAAAAGAAGCGATGTCAGTGAGTGACGGTGAACTGACGCTGCTTGCAATGTAAAGATGGGTTTTGAGAGTGTCTCTGCTGCTGCTGCCCTGTATGGTCTGTCTCATAGCATCTCTTTTAGCTCCATGACATTTTTCTCACTTGCAAGTGTGATATCCAAGGGACGGGGGAAGCTTTTCTGCCTCAATTCCAGACATGGGGGAGAAAATGCTGATTTTTTGCTAAGCTAGAGGTTTCCTTGGCCCTCTGAGCTGCCATAACTGCCTGGGCTCAGGAAACATCTGCACAGGCACTGAAAAACGGGGGAAAAGGGCTGCGTGTGGGAAGCTCCAAAATTGAGGGGAGGAGGTGCATTGCATTAGGAAACAGAGGAAGGAACAGCCCTTGCACAAATCCAGCTCCCACAGAGGTTGCACACTGACATCGAGTCACTGTGTTTGGTTACTGCTGCTGTGAGATCGAGCACAGGGGGGGTTGCAGTTAAGGGGCAAAACACTGCAAAATTGCTTAAAAATGGGAACAACCTGTTAATCAGCAGCTGGCCCCGATTCCACCGGTTGCCTTACAAATGTGCAGCAAGGAAGCATCTGAAATCAAAGCTCTCATGTTCAAATGCTCTTTAGCGTGGCTCACGCCATGCAACATACCCTGAGTACAGCGCTGGATAAATGAGGCAGTGCAAACATTAGAATATTTGCAAAGTCCTGCTCTCCAGCAACAGACACTTGAAATAATCTGTTTAGGCATCGGGTGAATTTACTCCTACCAAAGGGCCGTCATCGGTGTCAAAGGCACTTAGTGTCAGGCTGCCGGAGTTCCTACTTCTCGTTAGCTACCCAACGCCCAACAGTAAACACATTTTGCTGTTTTGCCATCTTAAGAAGAGGTAAAAAACCCTTTCTGACAGCTTGCTTAACCTTTCCCCCATCCCTTTCTCACTTGTAAGTGCCGAAGTTCTCAGCTAAGGGCAGCTGTGAAGAGCAGAAAGGGAGGAAGAAAGCGGGAGGAAGTGTCAGATATCTATGTTTTTGTGCTGTCTAAAAATACAGAGTCTCACACGTTCTGCTTTCTCCTTAGTAACTAAAAGGCTGGTGCATGCTGCTGCAAAGGGTAATCCTAATTAGAAGGTGTTAAAGGAGGGAGATGCTGGGATGAACAGATTTTGATATCAGTGGTGTTACATGGACTCAGGCAAGAGAGTTTCTCTCTTCCCATCACTGCTTTGCAGCTCTTTTTGGGGAAACTTCAGCAACAAACCACATTCCCAACAGGCCTTTTTTTTTTTACTTCCTGCAGCCCTCCTGCCTGTACCCACAACCTGGGGTCCTGCTGCTGGCCCGGGGGCTGGGAGCTCGCGTGTCCCCTCTGCCAGGAACCTGCTGCCAATGACGCACTCGCTTCCTTACGCAGTCCCAGCGTGGAGGAAAAGACCCGAAACAAAGCCAAGGCTCATCAGCTAATTGTGGTTTAAAAGCAAATAATTGTATGAGTCAAAATGATTTACTAAATTAAGTCATTCTGCAGGGGCTGGGGATTTTTAGTTTGTTTTTCCCCTGTTGAATGCAGAGCTGTAACAATGCCTCTGGCCAGTGTTGTGCAGGGAAGGTTGTCTCTGTGCCACAGCAGGGTGGTGCCTGCACCAGCTCCTGCTGGGAGCTTGAAATTTGGGGAAGATTCAGCACTTGCTGCCAGGCTGATGCCTCAGCTGGGCTCTGGGGGTGAGGTTTCTGTTCAGGGCGAGGAAACACAGCAGACCCATCTCCTTCTGGCAGCATCTCTGGTGCCTCCACCCTGCCCTTTCCTATGGCGTAAGGGGTCCTGGAGTTGCTGTTTGGGGTTCCCAGCCAGCCTTGCCCATGAGCCTCCCCTTATCCTGGCTGTCTCCCCCAGCACATGGGAGCTCAGATCCTCTGGAAGGTTTTTTTCCCCCCTTCTCTCTCTGAGTTGGGTGAATCACACAGCTCCTTTAGAGAGCTTTTGCTTGTGGGAGCTCTAAAATCCCCAGCAGTTGACAAATGAAAGCCTTAAAACAAGGCTCTTTTGGCAAATGCTGGGCTGCAAATCTGGACCTGGATTTTTTCAATTAAGCTCTTCTCTTTTTTTTTTTTTAAGTCGAATTAATTGATATTTACTCAGTGTGTCAAAATAGCTGCAGTGCGTTGGAGTGCCGCTTGCCACGCGGATGGAAGAACGGGGTGCTGGCGGAGGGAGGCATGAGTCAGTGGTAACTGAATTAAAAGCAACAGCTCCTGCTCAAGGCCAATTACGTTTTCCTCGAAGAAATGTGAGGGAAGCACGTGGACTGCAGTGAAGCCCTTCCTGGGAAACTTGTCCCAGTCTCTTTCTGGGGGAATTTGCCTCCTTTTCCCTCTGCAGTAGCACAGTGGTGTTGGGGATATGATTGCACAGCAGAAGCAGCAGCACTCTGTATTTTGGGCACAATGATGTTTTAAAGGATGGTGATGTTTCATGGAGGATGGAGAGAGGCTGGGCTGTGGGGGATGCTGGCTGTGTGCTTCAGGCAGCATCCAGGCTGCAGCAAGCCTGCAAGCGAGTAGGAGAGCCTCATCCTGGGCAGCCCACTGCAGGGGAAGCCAAGGCTGAGTTTAATGTCAGCTTTACCCAGCTCCAATGGCCCAGTAGTATATGAAAGCCATATTTCTCGAGTTACTGGGGTTATGGCTTTCACAATTAAAGCCTGCTTTTGGTGCCCCGCTGCCCTCCATCCTCCTACTCGGCTCCCGTTTATCTCCTCTCATTTGTCACCTTTATTAGTTCTTAATCTCCCATCGGTGCTGCGGAGTTAAGAGTGGGATTAGGGGGAAGTTTAATTGGATGGCACTCCATGGCCCTCCCAACATCACATTCAATAAAAGTTTATGAAAAGATAAAAACCGCACTGGGTTTTATAGCTCTGGACAGAACAAAAGGGACTAGGGAGGAAAACAAGGTAACTTTTTCCACCTCATATTTTTGTTTCATTCCCTCCCAGCCCCATACGAGCTGTGTTTCGGTTCGATTAAACAGGACAGGCAGGATTTGTGTGAGCAGCAGCATTATCCTGTTTGCTGTGTGTAAGCAGTAAGTGGCCGCCACTGCTTGCCACCTCCCCGCGATTTCTCCTGACAGGAAGATGAATTGGGCTTGGGCACACGAGAAAATAACACTTATTTCACATTGAAAATATGCTGAACTGTTAGAGAAGCTGACCGGGGAGGTCAGGACTGGGGGAGTGGGGACAGGAGCGGAAGGATGTGTACCGATGGGGTGGGAAGCCAGAGGTGCTGATTTGGGCAAGAGCTTGTTGCAGGCAGCCACCCTTGGTTATTACAGTTTAGAAGGTGCCAAGGCTCTTGTTTTAGATCCCTAGTGATCTCCAGGGGCAAAAAATTTATTGTCAGCCCAGGCTTTTTGATGAGAAGGAGCAACATGGTTGCTTTGGGGGAGATGTAGACCCTCCAGCCTCATTCATCCTGGCTGAGCCCATTCCATCCTGCACTGTCACCTCTCCCCAGCACCCTCCTGGCACAAGGAGGGGACCCTGCTGTCCTTATCTACAGTCTTTTCATCCAGAAGATAAGAGAAATGATTAAAGGCTTTCAGAGGAAGCTTCAGGGCATGGGGAGAGGATGAATGGGGGCTGATTGAGGCTGCCTAGTTTGGTGGGGTGGATGTGTGCATGAGTCCAGCCCTTTGTCTTCCACCACTGAGCCTCAAATTTTTCCTCTGGCGCTTGCTCCTCTTGCCCCCAGCCCAAAGCAGGGCCAGGTGCTCTGAAGGAACATGCAACTGCCTCTGGAACTGGCAGAGCCCTGCAGGAAAATTGTTGCAAATAAAGTTACTGGAAAATCTGCCCTTCTCTGGTTGGTTTTGCATCTCTCCCTCATGATGGAAGCTGTTACTGCTGTAAAAAACCCCAAGCTAATCTTCATTATAGCTTTCCATTAGGGTTGTAATTGTTTCCACTCCCGTTGAAAATAATTCTGGTGGGCTTTTTCCCTGAAACACTGCTCTGCTAGTGTATTTCTCTTCTGGGTTCTCATCCCAACTTTTTCTTCTAGAGTAACATATGTGTGGGGGGGAAGTGGGGGGAAGTGTTAAGAAAGAAGGTGGAACAAAGAAGGGCACAAAAATAGAGGAATGGGGGCTAGCTGGCAGGGAGAGGAGGAGATGAGAGTTTACAGGCTCGTGCAGGGTAGGACATAGAGCACCTGAAACCAGGGAAAATCTCACCAGGGCTGAGGATCTGGCTCTTGACCTGTGCAAAGAGTATCCTTCTGGGCTGGGAGGAGAATGCATCTTCCCTTGGTCTTAGCATCTCCACATTTGAGCTTTCATGCCTGTCCTAGCCCACCCTGCGAATCCTCTTCCCTGCAGACCCTGTGGCTGCATTTAGGAAGCATCAACCAGCAAACTGGAGGCGATTGTAGGCAGAGAGAAAAATCTTCTCTCTGAATCAAAGGGGACATCTGTTCAGTGCCAGCTCCTCTGGGGACAGTGGGGAAATAAAGGGACATTGTCAAGTCCTCAGGCCCCAGTTCGGATTTTAGTTATTTATTTGTAAGAAGGGTTTTGCAGGCTCGAGCAGGCTGTTTGTGGCAGCCTGGATCTTCCACAGGCCAAGTATCCTGTATGTAAGAAGGGCTGTGAGCAGGGCTGGGGTGTCTAGTCTTCATAGGAAGATCAGTCTCTAATGCAGCTGAGCTTTTAGAATGTTTATTTACACAAAGAATTTGTCTGTGCTTCAGTTTCCCCAGGGACTGACTGTACTTCCTTTTTGCCTGCTCCAAAAAACCATCAGATTTTTGTGGACAGTTGGTGACACCTTGGAGCAACGTGCTTTGGGCTGGGGATTCTCTGAAATCTCCCCTTGCTCCAGGGCTGCCTCCCCTCTCTCCCCTCCCTGCAGCTTTCTCTGGCTGCCCTGTGGAGCTTTTGCACTCCAGAGCTTATTGCAAGTGCTTTCTTACCTGGGGCTGCTCTAAGGGGAAAGTGTGGCTGGGAGTGGTACACGAGTTGGGGTGTATCAGCACTTTGTGCAGTGCTGCCCTCCACTCCTGCAGCTTAGTGGTATTGTGATGGGCCATTTTTAGGGAGAATGAAATGGTTTTCCTGTTCAGTGACCCCAACCGCTCCTTGCAGGCAGGCTAAGTACTGACTCAAAGGGAAAAAATCCTGATTTCCCTTGCCTTGTGGTGCTTGATGCAAACATCAGTGGAGCAGAAGCATTGTCAGGGTGGATCAAACCAGAAGCCTGTCTAGCATCATCTCCCTGCCTCAGAAAGTTACCAGGCTCAGCTCTTTTTAAATAAAGATGCAGAAAATCAGAGAGAGAGCAAAGGCTGGTTGAATGCAGGGCTTTTTTCTGTTGCTCTGCACGGAAGAGCTGGTTTCTAGCAGGAGGAGAGGATGCTGAGGCAGCCCCTCACAAAGCAACCCGGTCCCACTGAAATCAGAGCTGCACTAATGCTAAGCCAACGTGAGAGAGATTAAAATCAGTTTCCTCGTGTATGAAAGTGACCGAACATCATCAAGAGATGAATTAATTGCTGGTGCATCGCTAATGAAGCGTTATGAGTCAGCAGCACTACCCTGCGCTGGCAGTTTGATCTCTGGGAGATGGGTGGGGAGTTGTTTGAAATGCCTTCCATAGGTTTGTTTTGAAGTGATTCCAGTAGCTGTCATCCCACACTGCTGGTGAGGGGGACCTTTGCAAATGAGGCTCCTGACAGCACCCTCAGCTTGCTGGTCCCAGAGCTGCCTGAGTGCCACCATGGTGTTCCACAGGGTTCATTCCTTCTCAGTGACTCAGGGCTGCCCCAAGGAGCTCTTGCCCACTGCTCAGGGATTTAGGGCACCGTGTTCCAGGTCCTTTAAGGACTATGTCAGCTTATAACATGTGCAATGAAATCCCGTCCGTGGTCCTGCGTGGCCATGTGTGGTCCTGAGTGTGTTTAGTACCATGCTGAAGGTTACTGCCCTGCCAGCTTCCCAAAATTGTCCAGTAAAACCCTCCCCAGCAGTGCCATCATCTCAAAGCAGTGCCCTTTCAGCCTGCCCCAGCTTGGGAGAGAACCATGGCAGGGGGGAGTGGAAAATAAAACATTAAGGAAAAAAACAAGAGGCGGTGAAGGGAGGGAGGAGGCTCTTTTCAGCTGTATAATAGCCTGTTTCTGACAAGGAGACTCTGTTCTCTTCCAGTGGAAAGCTTTTAAGAGCCCTGAGAAGGACAGGCAATTACAGGAAGGTTCGTGTATCCGATGGGGTGTTGTTACAAACCACTCACCGGCGTCCCGGGTGTTTTGGAGCGTGGCTGTCACGGGCTGATTGCTGTGCAAGGGGAGAGGGTTCCGTGGGGGGCTCGGTCCCCTCCCTGGCCCTGGCTGTGGACCCGATCTCTCCCTGGTGCTGATGGTACCTGAGCTCCTGGAGAGGAGTGGGATGGAGGGCTCTGCAATTAGTGAGTGACATTAAGCCTGTTAATGAGGTGCACTCTCAGTGTTGGCTGGAGGGGAAGTTAATGCTCATCAACAAAAATTGCTGAGAGCTCTAAAGGGCAAACCTGGGAGCAAGGGGAAGCGTGCTAATGAATTTGGGTGAGACTAGAAGGGCAATCTGCAGCCGGTCCCACGTCCTTCCCAGAGAGGCTGGGTAGGGGCACTGGTCCCCCTCCTCGCAGGGGACAGGGGAAGGATGAGTGGGTAGTTTCATGGTGCAAACCACTGCTTGGAGACCAGGAGGCTTCCTCTGCCACTCAGGAATGGCCAGTACAAGTAAAGCAGATCTGTCAGGCAGGTTCACCTGGCATATGCTGGAGTGTTAATTTAAATTTGGATGCTAAACCCACTTACTGCGTTTGCATTCAAAAGTGGTAGCAGCTTCATTTATTTCCAATTGCAGGGATTTTGAGAGTGGGAACTGCTCCTGGGAAGAGCTATGAGGTGCAGGACAGCAGGTTCTCATCTATAAAGGGCTTAAAAACCCTTGAAAAGCATCAAGGAGTGCCCAACCCCAATCTCTTGAATTGAGAATAAACTGCTGAAGCCTTGGAGGGACAGGGACTGGGAGCAGCCTGTCCGGAGGAGCCTTGCTGTAAATTAACTCAGCTTCACTGTTAATGAAACCTATGGACCTAAGTGATACAGCTCTGAAGAGAGAGGGAGAGTACCCCATGTCTCTGGCAAGGTTATTTTTGGCTCATCTTCATGTGCTTGAAAGCCACAGTAATACTGCAAAAGAGCCTCAGCCATAGGATAACTTAATTAAACTTTACTTAAGAGAGTTAAATATTCATTATTTGGCTTCAATTACTACCTTCGCTGAATCCTTCCCCCCACTTCTGTTTTCACTGGGGCTAATTAGTCTAATGGCTGCTACGACCTGTTTCTGTTTGGGGAAAAAAACCCCAAAAGAGCAGCTTACTATTGCTCAGTATTACCCAAGGCTACTGCACTGAGGGACAGGGTTGCGGTGTGAATTTAGTTTGTGTTCGCTTCTGCTGCGCATCCTGGAACCCCATCCTGCTGCAGAGTGCCTCTGCCACTCACTCTCCACCAACTCAGGGGATTAAAAGATGTGAATTTGATGGGGGGTTTTGGCTGATTGAGATCAGCTAGGAACAAGTTGTCAGCCTCACTGCTGAGGCTCCCTGCTGGCTAGCTGGAGTGGGGGCTGTGAAAAGGGCTTTTGCAATGGTATTTTCTCCCCTGTCCCCGCTGCCATGGGGCTCATGCCTCCTGGCAATGCTGTGCAACGTCTGTGCAGAGTTGGACATCTCCCAGAGCAGGATGCCAGGAACAGCTATGTATTTACTTGACCATACATGTACATTTACAGCCAAGCTTCAGTGTAGAGATCCTATCCTCCTGGCTGGGAGACAGTGGCTTGTTTTTCCAAGCCCTCAGAATTGCCTGTGGTGTGAGCAGCGTTTGCTCTGCACCCCTGGCTCATTGGCTAAATGCACTCCTCAGGCTGCCTGTGGAGCCTGGGCTGTTTGATGGTCCCTTTCTGTGGGTGTCACTTTCTGGGTGGGTTGGTTTTGAGTTGTTTTTTGCTTTCCATTGCAATCGTAGTGGTGACAGTGAGAGCAGGGGGGAAATGGAAACCCTTTGAGTTTATACAGGGGGAAGATTTGGGGGATGTCTGGAAGGGGAGTGAGTGTCTGTTGAAAGGTTGTTGGTGAGTGACACATCTGCCCAGCTTTAGGGTATCTCAGCACCTGTAAAGCAGAGAGCCTGGGCTGGTGTGAGCCAGCTGGGCCCAGGGGAGTTAAGCAGAGAGCATCCAACTGTCCCTTTGCATGGAGTTTTCCTCCTGCAAGTAGGTCAGAGCAGCTCTGTGGAGCTGGGACCTGCGCATCAATTTTAATTTACCACCGTGTGCCGGTGTGTCTGCGACTTCATCTGCGGCTTCATCTGCTTTGAGCAGCTGTGCTGATTTATTTAAGGTTTCTAAACCTGCTGCCACCGCTTTGGCTCCCCCCAAAGAGCTGAGCAGTGCCACAGGCGAGGCGGTTCAGACACCATCCCTGCCTGGGGACGATGTGGCAGCAGCTTCTTGACACAAGCGACAGTGGCTGGATATCCCAGGAGAGCCCTGAGAGCCCAGCAGCCTGCAGGAAGGCTGAGCTCTCTGCTTATGGAAGTGCCCTCTGTCTGTGGCTGTCCATCACCCTGGCACCTGACCTCCTGCCTGGGCACTCTGGCTTTCCTGCTGAGCTCACAGCCCCTCCATCAAAGCTGCTAGTTCAGACTGGAGAAAGAAAGTTGGTTCGGGGTTATTTTTTCCCCTCCTACGCACAGGAATTCATTGTGGTTTTACGCATCACTTGGAAATGTTCCTATTTAAATGTGTTTTCACTTGAATCTTAATTCTGGAAAAAGAGCCTTTCAATACTCGATTTTTTTCCCCCCTTTGCTTTGTGTTCCATTAAAGCTGCCACCGCTTTCACTTGCCCAGGATGGAAACTGTGTCAGAATTCCCCATGAGTCCCTGAGGTTTCTACAGGGGGAATATCTGAGTGAGCAAACCTGCCTGGTGTCTTGGATAAGAGGTTTCTTTTGTGCAAAACCCACCCAGCCAATGTGTTGGGCTGGGTCAGTGAGCAGCAGCTCCTTTAATCTCATGTGGCAGTTGTTTTGCAGTAATTTTCTTGTGTCATCGGCCCCTCAGCAGATCTCCATCCACCTCCTGCAATTTTACCCTTTGCTCTCACAATGGATGGAGGAGGTGATGGACACAGTCCCCACTGTCAGCCCCAGCTGACCTGATCCTGCTGCCTCCCCAGTGCTGCCCTGGCTGCAGGTATCTCCGTGCCAGCAGACAATGCCATTACTCTGTGTCAGCCACCTTCCTCAGGCTGCCAAGGCCCGAGAAAAACTTTGCTGTGGAAATGAGCTGGATTCTGTAAAATGGTTAGCATTAGGACAGCTGTCAGAAAATCAATAGTGGGGTGTAATTATGCCCATAAATAATCTGGAGAAACAGGATAGGTCAAAGGAAAATGGGGTGCAAGGGCAGCTTTGGGGCTAAGCAAAAATAACTCTTTTTATGCCTGCATTATACATCAAGTTCCAGTACAAGAATCAAATCCATATGGCAGCTCCCAGCCAAGGCTGGATCCTGGGATGGGAAAGCATCTGCCTGGAGGTGGGGGAGCACATCAAATCTGGCTGAATCATGTTAATTTTACATTTACCCTGATTATTTCCATACGTCAAAGAGGATTTTTCCCACGAAGAGAAGGTGGCAGCTCTAGCCTCTGTGTTCCAGAGAGAATCAGACCTTCATCACTTTGCACAGCTCGTCACCCACCTCCTTGCAGCAGAGGAGCAGGGCATGGCTATATGTGATGGGCATCAACTGCAGCTTGCTGTGTGACCATGTGTACGGGAAGAATTGCAGCCCTCAGGGGCCTGGATAATAAACCCCTCCTGGGCCATGCAAAGCCTGGAAAGGAACCAGAAGCAGTGTGGGAAGCCTCAGCTCTGGGATCCTGGAGGGGACATTTTTTTGGCAGTGCCAGCCCTGAGGAGCAGGTCCCTGCTGCTGCCCAAAATCACTGCAGGCAGGGAGCACTC
This sequence comes from Colius striatus, assembly GCF_028858725.1. Lineage (NCBI taxonomy): Eukaryota > Metazoa > Chordata > Aves > Coliiformes > Coliidae > Colius > Colius striatus. Next base: position 3,493,816 of record NC_084785.1, read on the forward strand.
CAGGCACCATCTGCAGTGTGCAGCCAGAGGGAAGGAGGTTGCTTTAGTGTGAGTGCAAGTGTTACTGGAAAGAAACTATAGACAAATATTAAGGAAAGATGAAAATCTTTATGAGAATAGTCCAAAGTAAAAAGAAAACAGTGCTAAGCATGTGCTTGGCCTGACTTGAGCTTTGAAAATACATTTCCCCACATGTATAAAGCCCTGCAAGGTCAGGACACCATTGCCTCTGCACAACGTGTGAGCCACAGCAGCGATGCTGCACCACAGACTCACCTGGACAGTTTAACCCCAACTTATGCCACCACAGAATAACTTTGGTCAGAAAAAATCGAGTCCAACCGCTATCTTCCTTTGCTGCTGCTCTTTGCAAAGTCACTGCTTGTTTCTCTGGGCTTTGTTCAGCTGTCTCGTAGCCTTAAGTACAGCAAAGAGGAGGCTGGAAGGGTGCGATGTCTTTCTTTATAAACATGGTTGTTCGAGGGAAAAGTAAATTCAGGTTTGCAGGAGAGGTGTCAGCCTTGAACATCGTAGCAAAGATTTACTCTTGTTTGTGCTGTTGTTGCTGCAGACTTACAAATGTGCTCGGTGAGGAGTGTGTGCTGCTGGGGTGCTGAAGGTGGTGGTGAATGGGCAGATGCTGGCATGGGGCAGGCCCAGTGCTGGAGATTAAGGCTGGAGAACAAAGCTGGGATTTCTTTTATTGTCTCTTTCTCTTTTTTTCCATCTGAAAACACACCAGCAAGAAACAGTCAGAGAGCTTCAGTGATGTTGTTTAGTAGGTCAAGAACTGTTTTGAAAATGAGAGTGGGGATTCTGTCAAAGAAATTTTTTCCTCTTCCAGGTTTTTTGTAAGATGCCACAAAACCTTTGCATCTCCTTCCATTGCTTTCTCTGCAGCAGCAACATTGGTTTCCCAGTTTGCTGGACCTTCAGGCTTGCTGCTGTGTCTGTGCTGGAAGGATGGTGCAGTTTGGACAGATGAGTATTGCCATGCTGCCCTTGAGCTGGGGCTGATGGGCAAAGCTCAGCTCCAGGACTGAGGCTTTCCCAAGCCCTCTCCTCCTTGGTGCATGGAGAGTCTTCCAGGACCAGTAGCAGCCCAGGGATGGGGTAAGGGATCAGGCTGCTCTCCACCTTCGGACACCAACCTGCTGGCACAAAACCCCACAGATCACTATGATGGGAGAAGATGAATCTGGTTTTTCTTGCTCAGATTAAAGCCCTGCTCTGTCCCATGCCTCTCCCTTTCTTTTTCCATCCGTTTTCCCATTATTTTTTGTGATAGCTCCCAGCAGTCAGCAAAGCAGCAGAGTGAGGGCACGTCACCCTGGGCTCATGGTGTGCTGGGAGGGGGCTGGCACAGGCTGAAGCATGAGGCAACAGCCTAACAGTCACTGAATGACACCAATGGACAACCAACACAATTGATAGTGTTGCTCCTGGAAATCACCCTCTCACAAGGCAATTTTCTCCACCAAAGGTCCTTGCTAATAGCGCCAGCTGTCTCTGACCTTTCAAGATGAGAAAAACGATGCAGGATTCAAAAACCACTATTGCAACTATCACCTTTTCCTCTCCACACTCCTCCCTCCTCCTCTTGGCTTTCTCTCCCATCTGCTCAAGGGATTTGTTAGTAGAAATGATGGGGATGTGTTTGTGCATGAGCCTGTGAGGTCCCAGCATCACCTTTGCATGTCTTATTATCCAGCTGCTGACGTACCAACAGGAGCTGGCTTTGTCTCCTCTTGCTCTCCAAGAGCTATTCCCCTTCCTCCCAGACTGCGGAGGAAGCCAGAGCTAAATTGCTGACTCCTCCAACATGAATATTGTTCAATTATTCACAGATGTGTTTGGGGCCGAGTTTGACAAAAGCCTCTGCTTCAGCATGTTTCTGTCTGCTAACCAAAGGCAGTCATGCTAATGCGAAATCAGCCGTCATTAGCGCAGGCTGCATCACCTCGCAGCCGCCTCGCGCTTGCTGCTTTTATCCCTGCTATCACTTCTTCTCATGATTTAATTAATGCAAGAGAAGCCCATTTCTTCTGCAGCTTTAGAAAGCCTGAGAAATTTGGTCAAGATGCCTGGTCCTGCCTGGAGCCCTCTCAACTTGTCTCCCTTGCAGATATGCTGCCACTGGAGCAGAAAGGGAGGTCTATGTTTGCTTTTGTCCCTGGGACCCCAATGTGAGCACCCTTGGGCCCAACTCTAGCAGCTCAGCACATGGTTCTGAGCCTCCTTTCTGCACTTTTGGGCTTTGACCCCACAGCTCAGCCCTCTGTGGAACAGATGGATGAATCTGGGCTAGTTTTGGGTGATTTGGTTTTGCTGATTTTTCCAAGTCCCCATGGAAAGCCAGAAAGGCCAGAGCAAAGTTTGTGGAAAGTTCTTTGAGCATCCTGGCTGGATGCTGGTGCTTTAACTGATCTGGCTCAAAATTTCCATCTCTGACCTGGGATTTGATGGTTCACAGGAGGTCCATCAGCACCTAATCTCTCCCAGTGCTACTCTTCTCCCAGACAGCCACATAAACCTGCAAAACCAGAAGAATTGAGACTTTTAAACCTGTAGCAGACTCCCTCTCTCTCCTCCTGTACACACTGGTAGTTGGTCATACATCTTTGTGCTTTATCAGGATACAGGCAGCCAGCAGAAGGCAATTTTAAAAGCTAATACAATCTCTAAACTTTGTATTGCTCCACCATGAAAAATAGCCAACTGGCCCCTTTCCTGCAACAATACTCTCCCCTGTGTGGGTGCTGGGCCCTTGTCTTGGAGTGAAAGTGAAGCTGTGTGCTCCCCAGGTTTGCTTTGCCACATGGAAGAGATGATGCTCAAGCTGCCCATCACCATGGGTACAGGGCAGAGCTGACTCAGCCCTATTCATCTTCCCAAGTTGCTCCATGACACCCATTTTATGTTTCCAAATGGATTTGCATACAAGATGCTCTTGCCTGGTTGTGATAGATGGATTCAGTCAGGAGTATCCCTATCCATCTGTTCTAAAATGAGATATTCCTGCTTTTTGTCATATTTCTAGGGAAAAGAAAGGGTTGGGAGTGGAGGTTGGGATTGCAAAGGCACAGCAGAGCTCCAGTCATGCAAAAGCCGTACCTGCTCTGTTCTCCTATTACCCTGACAATGGCAAATGCACAAGCCTGAGCACTGCCCAGTTTGGGAAAGTATTCCCAGGTCAGAGGCACCCCTGGGCACATGAGGGTGGCTGCAGCTCCTGAATGGTGGGGATGCGTAATTGAGTGTGGGTGGTGTGGGCTGTAGGAGCAGGGACAGCAAGGCAGGAATCTTGGGTTTGTTTGTTTTTTTCAATGCTGAATTTTCTTGCCAAGTGTGGGCTGAGAAATTGCTGATTCCCTGCTAGGAAATCTTCCCCTGGCAGGCAATGGGGGCTGCAGGGGCTGCCTGTACCCCTGGTGCGGAGGATGCTCAGCTGCAGGCTTGCGGGTCTTTGCTGTTTTACTGGGGCTGTGGGGTGCATTTTCCTGAAGCTGGTGTGTGCTCTGGGACGATAGAGCTGCTCAGCTACTAGCCTGTCCCTGTATTTATGGGACTATACATATATATATATATGTATTTTCTTTATGGCTGTTAGCTTCAAGAGACTTTTCTATGAGCAGGGAACTGGTGTCTCAGCATCCAACTGAAAGCAAGGAGTGCAATGGGACAGTGGTACTGCGGTTCCTTCTCTCAGCTCCAAAGGCTTTATGGATGTTTTGGGGGAGACCTGGAGTGTCTCAGAGCTAGGGTTGACCTCTGAAAAAACAGGAAAGGTGCTGAGTGGTTTGTGCTGGTGTGAAGGCTCAGGGAGGCTGCCTGTGGTGGCCAAACAGGGCTCTTGGCAATGAGGCAGCATGGACTGAATAGTCTCATTTATGTGTATTTACAGATAGATAACTCACTGTTCTGTATGCCAGAATACCTGGCAGGTTCAAAGTTCACTTTGCCAAAACAAGGGAGGAAAATTAATGGAGAGAAGCTGCTGAGGGAGAGGAGGAACACATCCTCCCTTTGGCAACTCTGCAAAGGAGATGCCAACAGTAGCACCTTGTTTATTGTAACAGATTCTTATTTAAAACTCTTTTTTTAATAAAGGGAACATTTTTGCCTTTGCAATGTTTTTCAAAGAGCCAAGGAGGGATTTTTCTCCCCCACATACTGTAATTGATTTATTTTGTAATGCAATATTGTCTAACAGTCACAGGCTCATTTGACTAAATTATTCATCAACAAATGTTTAAATAATGCAACAACTTTACTCTTTTGCAAATTTTACTCTTATTTCTTGCTGCTTAGGCTGCAGCTGGAAACTAATAAGCACTAGTAGGGTCTTCGTTGCACCTCACTCCAAGTTAAGCTGTTGACAACTAATGACTGGAAGGCCAAAGACTGATTAAAATAAAGCCATTATCTAGAGCTCAGATTTACTCTCTGCTCTAGTATCTATTGATATGAACAGAGGAGCTCCTATTGATCTGGGTGGATGCTGGATCAAGCTATGAAGGTAACTGAGCAGAAAGAGTAGTGGAGGAGACCTCAGGCAGCATCTGACATGAGGATGAGGCGGTGGTGACCCACAGAAGAGGGGAAAAAAACTGTACAGGACCATGTGTGAATTGAATCCTTGGCAGTTGTCATGGTCTCTAATTACCTTCAATTATCCCATGAGGAGCACTGGGAGAAGGGGGGTTTCCAGGCAGAAAGGCAAGGACCAGTTTCTTTCAGCGCTGTCAAATTTACACAGCATTAGAGATCCCAGTGGCAGGGAGAGAGGAGTAATAAGCATCTCGCCTCTGAATCGGGGAGCCAGATCTGATTTGCTTTCATTTTAAATTGTGTTTCAAGCAAATATTCCCCACCCTGTCCCAATAAGCAGAGTATAAAGGAGTGAGATTCGATGGTGAATTTGTTTAGTTAAGGAAGAGAGGAAAACCCAGCTCGGGCTGCAGGATGACACCTTGTCTCCTTCATTTCCCAATTAGGGGCTGACGAGAGCCTCGTGCCTCACAGAGGCCAGGCAGGCAGCAAAGGCCCTTCTGCGGGTGCAGGCAGGGCTGCTGCCTCATCTGCATTCCTCTGTGCCTCTTACTGTTTTCAAGTCCCAGGATGTGATGCTGATGAAAGACAGTTAATTCAATTTCAACAGAGAAATTGATTAATGGACTGGATTAAAATAAATCCCCCATGTCCCAAGGTCTCTGTCAAGCATACCAATTGCCCCTTATCTCCCCTTCCTGCTCCAGAGGGAGGACAGGGGAAAGGGGGCAAGGAGTCGAAAGGCAGTTAGAGATGCAACAGCAGATAATTGGAGGAGGCACATCCATATGGAATTAGTTCAATAGTTTTAAGTAATGTCCTTCTCAAATAAGCTTGTAGGTGCTGCAGTGTATTTTGAGGAGGAGGATTTGGTGTGGGCAAATGATGGCAGAGGCAAGACTACGATGGGGCAGGGATTTGGGGACCTGGCTCATCTTCCTCCTTCCCTACTTTCCCTTCCCAGGTGCCAGCGTGCCATGGCAGGAGAATTAAGGTTCCCATAGTGCTAGGCTGACCTGGTTTGATTCTTCAGGAAGGTTCACAAGGGGGCTTGTCCCCAAAAGCAGCCTGCTGGTATATGGCTCAGAGAAGCTCTCTCCCAGCTGGGGGAGAAGGAAGAAAAGCCCTGAGTAAACCCATCTGCTGAAATAATGATGGAAACCCCTCCAGTCCTCTCCCCCTTAGGAGACTATGAGAGTTAAATATCACAGGGAAAAGGCAGGTGGGGAAGTAGCAGCGTTGCCATTTTTGACCTGATGGGCTGCACAGGGAGTTTGAGCTCAGTTGGCCATCTCTAAAGGGAAGAGGAGAAATGCTTCACCCTCTCTGGGCTCTCCTCCATTTCCTTTACAAGCAGAGTCTTCGTGGGCTGGCTCAGATGCTCTGCCCTGTGCCCAGAATATCACCAGCACAAGCAACGCTTCAGCAGAAAGCGGGGCTGGAAGGGAATGTGCACACTGCCTCTCGCATTCCAGTGCATTGGTCTCCTTGCACCATCCTTTGTGCCTGCCCAAAATGCACAGAGCCTTTGTGCCTGCTCCAGTCACCCCTAAAACTCCTTCCAAGGAGTTTTCATGCCCCATGGTACTCATGTCACCTGCCTCATGCCTGTGTCATGATCCAGCCTTGAACGGGTCAGTGCGACAGCATCTGATTTGGCTCCCTGCAGGGAGCTGTGGCCATGCACAAGGCAGAGTGGGCATGGGCAAGGCAAGCAGCCCCTCTCCAAGCCCTTGGAGATGTGTTAAATATTTAGTGCTGTGTCATCAGCCTCAGGAAAGAGCTGAGAGAGAAAGAGAAAGCAAGAAAAAGCGCAAAGAAGTGGGAGCTTTTGGAGGCTTTGCCGAGTCATGGGGAAGAGAGGATTTCAGGATTTTGTGATTAGTTATATGCCTGAGGACTGGAAATTTCCAGCTTGGCAGTACCCACAGCCTCTCTTATAGTCCTTGAGTTCAAAGGCAATTTGTCTGCATAAAATCGGAGCAACCATTAAATAAGGACCTTTGATACTACGGAGAGTGGCAAAGCACAAAAATGAGATGTGCTGAGCCTCACCTGAGCAAGGAACTTGAATAATGCAGAGTCAAGATTAATCCGATGTTGTGGTTTATTGTGCTTTGGGCAGCAAAGACAGGCACGTGAGCACAGCCCTGAGGGCTCAGGGGCCTCATTTCCCAGTGCTCTGCAGTCATTTATACCCATGCAAAGTGAATATCAAGTGCCACTGCTCTGGCTCTGCCGGTGCTTGACATCCACTTAGCTCTGCTGCTGCACGGGGAAATGACATGCACGAGGACAGGGGGGACTGACACAGCCAGCCACTTGCTCGTGGGCTGACCCCTCTGCCCACCCTGTGCTCAAGGCAGCTTTTCTTGAGCTTTTTTTTCCCTTATGGAAAGTTTACAGGAGCCACTTGGCATTTTCTTCCCTTTGTCCTTGGTTCCAGCTGTGTGGTTCGTGGCCGCTAAATGCACTTTGTCTTCAAAGCCCAAGTTTAAGGTCAGATGCTAAATTTGGAGCTGAAAGATAGTTCTAAAAAGTGGAGCAGAAAGGTTGCTACAAGGGAAAAAGCCCATGAGGCCTCATCCTCCTTCCCTGGGGAGAGGACATGAGCTTCCTGAGTGCAAAGAGGAAGCAAGGCACTGCCAGGACAGCCTGGCTGGAAGCAGGAGATAATATCCATAGGCATCAGCTGCCTTGTCCACAGACCTCAGACCCTCCCAGTCAGAGCCTCAGCAATGAAGAGGTTTCCAGCTCACTGGAAGCAGATGGAGCTGGAGCTTTGCACTGCTGCTCAGAGCAGCCATGACGTTCAGGTGGCAACACAGCAGGAACATCTCAGCTTGCAGGGAAACTCCCTTCCCTGACTCCCACATATGCGCCAGAAGATTGGGTTTGAAAATCCTGTCACTGGGAGTGTGAGCACCACCGCTGAGCCCCTGGGGTGGCAGAGCCTGACTGCTAACAGCCCTGACATGAACTCAGGTACAGCTTGGAAATTCAAAAGCACAAAGTATAGGAGATTTTGATTAATTCTGTTGATTTTCCATCTTCTCTCCACGGCTCTGATGTTGGACTGTACATGTACCCCGGGTGCATCTCGCCCTTTCTGTCCTCTTGTCCTGGCAAGAGGGGCTGGCAGCATCCTGTGGCCTGGCTGTGTTGGGAGCTGCTATTTCACAGTCAGTTTTTCCCTTCTGAATCAAACCAAGCAGCTGAAATCTGGAAACTCTGATGATTTTTTTGTTGTTGTGGGTTTTTTTTAATAAGCGCAATCTGATCGGGAAACCGTTGGAATGTTTCTGTCGTGTTGGATCGTTGTGTTTCAATACTGTCAAAACAATTGTGGCACTGAAGGAAAACTATTTCATGTTGATAATGTCAAAACATAATAATCTAGGGTAATATCAGAGGACTGTGATGCAGATCTGGGCTCTGCATGCTTGTGTCTCCATCCCCTGCCATACCCATATAGCTGTTCATAAAGGAGACACTGTATAAAACACCCAACATCCGTACTGTGCCTAGGACATTGTCCCCAGCTGCCACTGGCTTTTCTGCCACTCTTCATATTATTCTCAAGCCATTTAGCAAATTTTTTGTCCTTGGGTTCTCAAAGCATCAGGCAGGGCTGTGTCTGTGATGGGCTGTCAGGCAACCCATGCTTTTATTTTAATCTGGGATGGGGAAGGTGGTAGGATTGGACTGGAAATGAGACTGAGGAAAGAGGCTAAAGTGCCTTTTATTGAAGCTTTCGGAAAATTTAAATGTCATCAGTCCTGTCAAAAAGAGATACAGCAAGGAAAATACCAGGGGCAAACGTGACCGGATCCATGCATAGGGGCTGCAGGAGCCTGGAATGAGTTGGGCTGCCTCTGCTTCAGAGTGGATGCTGACCCAGCCCCACAGCTCTGTTCTCCTTTACACCTCAAAGTCACTTTCTTTATGTAAAAGGGGCAGCCATGTACCATTCCCCATCAATGCCTTTCCTCCTGCAAGCAGCCCAGCGTGCTCTGCTGCCTTCTCCAGACCCGCTAGAGAAGCACAGAGACAGGGAGTATCTTAAATATTTCAGGAATGTGCTCACCTGAGCAGGAGCAATTTTGTTCATAAGATGGATTTCTGGGTGGCTTGCCTTTAAGAGAAGTATAACATTACTGCATAAAGCCAGTGCAATAAGCATGTAATTAACTACCTCGGAGATTCATGTCATTGCTGCTTAAATAGCATGTTCCTGATGGTCACCAGGTGATTAGATTTGGGCTTACCAAAACAGTCCAGGAGTCAGTCACTGTAAGGGGGAAGCTGCTAAATCTGCCTGAGGACTCTGGGGTTGAAGGCAGGAATAACACAAGAGTTACCCTCCCATCAACTGCAGTTTACCCCCACCAAAGAGATTTAGATTACCATAATCCCAAAGTTATCCTGCAAGGGAGAGCATTCGAATGGAGCACAGCTGCTCCTGTGTGCCTGTTCTCACGGGTGGCATCAGGCTCAGGCTGTGTCCTGACTGTGATGGACGTATAAGTAGTGGAAACAAAACTGTCAGAGAAAAGAAATAATCACCCGAATTGCACCTAACTTCATTTAGGGAATCCTATCCATCTAGGTGCCTTCCAGATAAAGCCATCCGTCAGGCAGCCCTCCCCACGCACACCGATCCGTCACAAACAGTTGAAATTGAAATGATACATTTTTATTGATTTTGATTCCTTTTTTTTTTTGATTCCTCCTTTTTCTCACCAGCCATTTCCATTCCATCTCAGCTCAGAGGACTGTGTCCCAGGGCACAGGCATCAGTGTCACCTCTTGGTCACTGCCCTGTATTGCCCAGAGCAGGGTTAATTTTTATGCCCCCCCTGCAGCAAGCACTATGTCTATGGTCTAAGAAAGCTGTCTGAAAATGCTTCTCTATAGGAGAAAGATGCTGGAGAAACAAAAAATCACCCAGGGGACAGACCCTTGTGGGGTTTATGCATAGTCTCAGGCTGGCAAAGACAGGATTTTAGGGGTAAGGGAGTATTGCAGATAAAGTGTGTCCCACAGTGTGCAACGCCAACAGGGCCAGTGATGCTACCTGCTCACTGATATCTTGGTGCTATGATTTAAGAAAGAACAACAACAATAATATCCCAGGGCTCATTCATAACAAGTATGTGTTTAATCTATCAGAGCATGGCAAATCAATTAACATGTCTGGGTCTGGGAAGGGCAGCAAGGCTCCTGGGTGATGGTCCAGCTTTTCCCAGTGAGGCACTATGGCTGACTGAGAGAAGCATCTGCCAGCAAAAGGGCTAGTTCAGTGCTGGTAAGCAAGCTGGGAGTGTTTTCCTGGCTCCTGAGGTGCTGGAGAGGGGGAAGCTGAGGATGGAAGAGCCAGACGAGTGAAGGAGGGAAGGGTGTGATGGCAAGTAGCACATGGAGGTGTGTTCACATATGCAAACCATGCTGAGACTCTGTACCTGCCTTCCCTCTCTTTTTCTTTCTGCAGCACAGACTGATCCAGTATTTCTACTGCAAAATCTGTGGCAGTTCTGCCAAGGCTTTGGAGGGGATTGCTAAAAGCTGAGAAGTGGTACAGATGTGCTCTTAGATACAGCATATAGCGTATTCGCTGCCTAAAGAGATGATGCTGGAGATGTCATCTTCAGGCTGGGATTTTCTGGGACCAAAGAGGCCTCAACGAACAGGTGCTGGGTGCAAGATACTGGGGACAATCACAATCCCAGCCCCAAAATGTCAGGGAAATCTTAGTACCGATTTTCCCCAAAGCCTGTGTGTACCATGTTGTCCCCCGCACCCCCTGCTCAGAGCCTCCCTCTTCCCAAGAGCACTGAGCTTGGGCTTTTTCCAGAAAATCTGAAAATCCAGAGATCTTTTATTATGTTTTGGCTCTGCCTCACAGCTCATTGCTGAAGGGGCCTTTGGTTCCCCTCAGGCCCTTTGTTCCTTACAGAACTTGTTTTCCCTCCTCCTTACAGAGCCTAAGGAATCTTGCAGAACTAGCTGGTGCCATTGGTGAGATCTCCAACACAGGCATCCAGGTGCCAGTGGTGCCTGCTGTGCTCCCTGAGCATCCCAGGGATGTTTCTGTGTAGGCTTTAGGTGCTCTTTCTCAGCAGACAGGAACTTCCCAGAATATCTGAACCAAGGATGAAAAGCCACCTCCAGCTGCCTATAGCAGGTTTGAGGGTCCAGATGTTTGCACAGCCATCTCTCTACCCCTACCTTAACCAGCCCAGCAGGCACAGAGTGATGCAGTCCTACCTGCTACTCTGCATCCATGTCTGAGTGCCTCAGTTTCCTCATCTACAAAATTAGGTCATGGAGGGTGATCCCTGGAGTGAGGTGGCATCATTGCCAGAGGTCAGCTCCAGGCTGCCCCAAAGCCTCTCCCTCTGCCCCAGAATTGCACAGGGCTGCAGGCAGGAGCTTTGGGGAGAAGGCAGTTGCACAGTCACAGGTAATTTGCTCAAAGCCCCAAAGTCAGTAGATTCAGTTCCACGTTTCCCAGGCAGTACCTGCTCGGGGACGTGCCGAGCGCCAGCAGAGCCCATTAGCACTCAGGCGCGTTGTGCTGCTCGTTCCGCTCCCCTTCCCAGCATCAAATTAAATCTCTTTTATTAGTTCCCTTTTTGTACACAACTCCTTTCACAATTAGTGAATAATTTTCAAGAGCACAAACTAATTACCTTGCTCCGTCCTCACCCTGCAAAGCTTCTTGTTTTCATTTTGCCTTCACTTAATTTTTATTAGGATCAAGAGAGAAGAGAAACTCAACCAAACCACCACTAACAACAACAGAAAAAGGAGCTTGATGCTCTGGAGCAGGAGCCCAGTGAAGGCTGAAGAGCATCTGCAAGATGCTTTTACCATATCAGGTGCTCCTGGTATCCCCGTGCTGCTCTGCAGCTCAGCTGCCATGGCAGGGAACAGTCAGGATCTGCTGGCAAATCACCTCCCTCTGCTAAGACACAAACGCCTCCATTTTTCTTAGGTATCAAAGACTTTGCTTTCTATAGGCTTTGTTGATTTTATTGCAAGTCAGTTCTTTTGGCTGCTTAGCTCTTAACCCATCTGAGCAGTCATGGGGCCATCAGCCCTGTGCAGGGTTGTGGTAGCAAAGCCCATGCCTCTCTCCCACCACCCACCTTTTGCACGCCCAGATACAGGCTGAGGTATTCACAAGCAAGAGATTTGCTTATTAACCACCACCTGAGCTGCTGCGATTCCAGCACAGGTTTGAAATGAAGGGTCGATGCTACCCGTTCCCTCTGATAGATTCCTGAAGCCCTGGGGACCCAATGAACTGAAGGCGACATAAATCACACTAATTAAACTCTCCCGAAAGCACGTTGCGCAGCCTTGGGGGCCGCCGCGGTGTACGGATGCCCTTCGGTGAGCCCGGCACTGCCTGCCAGCTGCCCATGGCCCCGCGTCACAGGCTTTGGGATAATCGATTTCGTGGTCCCTTTTCTTTCTGGATGTCAAAGCCCTCGGAGCAACGTCAGCGGGGTCAGAGGTGGTGAGGATGGGTTTGATTAGCTGCAACACTGCGTGGCACTGGTGGGAGTGTACAGGTGTCTGTAGGCTGCGCTTGGCAGAGGGACCTGCTTGGCTTCTCCCAGCACCACCAGCCTTGGCACTGGCTGTCCGGGACCCTGTCTCCTGTTCCTTAAACACTGGGAGTCCAGGTGCTAAGGAAGTGTTTTGGGTGGTGGCTAATGGAAATGAGAAAGACAAGGTAAAGGCTGAGCAAGAACAGTTTCCCACTGTGCTCCAGAGGGACAGGCTGACCAAGGAGGTGGTGGAGTCCCCATCCTAGGGGAAATTGCAAAGCCGTGGTGCTGAGGGCCATGGGTTAGTGGTGGGCTTGGCAGTGTGATCAGAGGGCTGGGACTCCATGAGCTTACAGGGCTTTTCCAACCAGGCAATTCTATGATTCCCTGATTCCTTGCCGCTGGGGCTGCTGGCAGAGGGGTACCACTGCATCCCTGTGACAGCAGCAGCAGCCCTGGGCCCTTGCTTATGAATATTCACATGGTAGCTGCTGCTGTATCCCATGCTGTGCAATTATCATTTTAAAGGCTCTCAAATGCTTATCAGACCAGAGCATGATTTAAAGAGGTGGCTGAGCTGGTGCCTGTGGGGGCTTTAACTGAGCAGGGGGGCTCTGCTGCGGAGGTGGACGCTGAGCAGGTGTGAGCATCTTCCTGCTCGTGGCTGAGTTGTCCTCGTCTGTGAAGCCACCAGGCTGGCTTTTGGAGATGGTGATGGTGGGATTATCCTGCTCTCGCCTGCTTTCCTCCTCCCTGGAAGGCTGTTAGGCCTTGACACTTACCCCATGTAATGAGCTTTCAAATGCATAGGTGAAAGGCTGGGACAAATCCAAGGCTACTCCAGCATTTCAACTCCTTGTGAAATGGTGAAGGATGATGCCACATATGGAGGAACCCAAGGAACCCCAAGAGGAATACACCTCAGGGAGACCTCCTGGAGCTGCTATTGCTACTCTGCTGTGATCATTCATGTGCTGGGAAATATCCAGTAAAATCCACTTTGCACGTGGTTTCCCACATGCACATGGCTTTTTTTTTGTCTCTGTTAATATTAATTCAAACCACAGAGCAAGCAGAGAGACACTGCACAGAGGGGGCTGTCAGAAGGGAAACGTGTGTTTCCATCAGATATCTTGCTATGCCGCATGTGCTAAATGCAGACAGGATGGCCTTAAAGCTGCTTCCCTGAGCCATGGGCCCTGACTTGTGCCTGCTGTCTCTGAGAGCTTTTGCAAGACAAAAAATAAATAATAGAGCATCATTTGTTTAATTGTTAATAGCTCCCAGATAAAAGATAGTTGCCATTCACATGGGAAAGAGGGATGCTGGCAGCTCTGGAGAGAGCATGTGGCATCACAGCTTGGATTGCTTTTCAGAAGTGCTGAGCATCCAAAGCCAGGGCTGCTGAAGGAACGGGAAATGAGAACATGATTTTGCAAAAGCTCATGATGTTTCTGAATGGTTTTGCAGTTTCCAGTGCTGACTGGGAGTATCTCTGCCCGTCCCCACCCCCGCTGCAAATGCTGCTCCACATACTCCGAGCGTGTTCACAGAAACCCTGAGAAATCCAGAGCTGTGTGGCCGTTTTCAGGCTCAGGCAACCAGAACCAAGGCGGTATTTCAGTTCTTCTTTTTCCCTGGAAATAGGTATTTCCCACAGAACCCCGTGGAACTGCTTTCCTACCGGAGGTCTCTGTGCAGGAACCCAAGGGATGGCGGGACTTCTGGTCGCCGTGCCCAGCCTCAGCCCCACGGCTCACACGTGGGAGGGTTTGTGCTCCAGCCCCAAGTACATTTTATAGAAGGTCTAACCTGTTACTCCAGACCTGTCCTACAGCAAGTGGAGAAGGGCCACTTCCAGGGGCTGTGGGGATGTCCTGGGCCAGCCTGGGAAGATTCTGCCTCCCTCTGTGGACCAGGGATGGAGGAGAACAGTTCGGCAGAGCAGGTTTGGGTCTATTGATTTTATAATTGGCACAGTGCCTGTCGAAAGGATGTTTGTAAATGGACTGTCTGCTGACTTGGCTTCGCTCTCTTTCCCCTTCCCTTGCATCAGGCCCATCTTGGGTTATCTTCAGCTATATGGTGAGGGGGTTTGCTCCTGCCAAGAGAGCTGGATGTTACAAGTGTCCTTTGAATGTGCAACCACAGCAGGCCACTCCTCTTTCCCTCCCTTCCCGGGCATCTGACTTGGGATCGTGTTGATGATTAAGCTCAATGTCTCATAAATTATGTTTCACCAAATTGCTGCATTAATAAGGGGCCGTGTGTTCTTGGAGGATCATTAATTATAAACACAGTTTTATTTCCCCTGCAAAATTGCCCACGTTTCTCACTGGGTTGATTACGCAGACAAGTCAGGCACTGAGAGGAGGAAAAGGGACGAGGACAGGCTCAGAGGCAGCAAGAACACTCGTCACCATCCGCTTGTTGGGTGGGCTCGGGTCCCTTCTGAGCTTATCACAAGGGTGGGTGCAGATTTATGGATTATTCCCCAGAATCAGTGCAGGGCAAAACCTCACTCTTCTCCAGCCATTGCTTGTGATGCACCAGGGCAGCACATTCTCCTTCCCCATGAGGATTGTAGCTATTTTGAAGAGAGGGTACTGGAGCAGCTGGGGGGGGGCTGCTGGGATTCCCCCCGGGGGGACTCCAAGTGCTGGTGAGGATCAGCCTCAGCCTTCCCAAACGTGTACCCTGGTCCTGCATTGCCTCACCCTGCAGCAACTCTTTGCACTTCAAAGCCTCTCCCTCCCTGGGATGTCAGGGTCTAATTGTTCGGTTCTTATTAATAAGATGCCTCCAATAGCAAAACTGCCCTGCAGGGTTCTATTATCACTATTGATTCATTATTATCAATCGCTTAGGCTGGGCTGAAGGTTGCGGCTGCCCTCCCCATGCTTTGGAGGGCACCCAAGGGCTGTTGGAAATCAATGGGAGTCTGTCCACTGACATGGTGGGCCTGTGCTGAGTGTGATGTGCAGCACAGGATGGGTAAGATGCTTCCCCGTGCCCCAGGCAGGGCTGAGGCTGGCAGGGTGTCCCCAGGCAGCAGGGACACCTCAGTCCTCAGCTGCACTCAGAGTGAGGGCTTTCCCTGGAGCCAGTAGGGAAGGAACAGGTTTGCTGGGAGATGATGAATCCTCTGTTTGCAGATTTATTGCAAGAACTTGAAGGGGTGGAGAAGTGGATTGTAGGGTGGGTTTGTTTTTTTCTGTGAAAGCTGTTAAACTTTTATGTGGAGCTGTAAAGGTCACTGAAGTCTGCCCTGCAGTTTAAATAGTTGTTGATTAAATAATTACCCCTTTCAACTGCTCTGAAGAGAGGCTGAGGATGTCTGTCTGGCAGCTCATGCCCATCTGTGTATGAAGCCCTTTAGAGGTAGATCAGGGCCTTTCCCAAAGAAATCCTGGACTGGCATCATAAGTGAAATGAGAGTGCTGGGTCTTGGGAGAGAAGGCACTGATGAGTCAACACCAGCCAGAAGGGCAGAGGGACATGGCTCCAACTCTCCAGGGCTCCAGCCCGGCCCCTGTGCCGAGCAGCCAAGATGTCAGGCAGGTATCTCCTCCTGCTTTAACTGATCTGATGGCTGAATGACAAACTCTTCTTTCCCACAAGCTCCAAACGGGCTCATTATCAGTCACAGCAGAGCAGCTCTCACTCAGGGGACGGCAGAGCCCTGTGCTTCCAAAACTTAAAGAGCACCTCTGCTGTCCTCCTGTGCTCTGATCAGCCCACAAACATGCGAATCCACCTTCTTCCTTGGTTCTCATCAAAGATTTAGCAGCAAAGAGACAATGATATTTGCAGTGAGCTCACAGAGGCTCATCATCTTTGCAGAATATACTACAGTACACTTACTAGTACATTAGGAAGCACTATAAATATTTAAAGCTAAACTATCATCGCCCAAATAAATGAGCAAGCTCCAGCAGCTCTCTATTTGTGCACTCTTCCTCCTTGCCTTAACCAACCCTTGCCACAGCTCACCCCCCTAAAAGGAGAATTCGGTGGGATGCTGCTTTGATTGAAGCCTTTGGCCCATGGATGGACTCCTTCTGTCCCTACAGGCGCAGCCAGAATGGGATGTGCTCAGAGATTCCGAGGACATGGGCTGGGCTGACCTCAAGGATGTTCTGGGAGCTGTAGGATGCAGCAGGGTTTGCAGCATCCTGGGCTGGAGGAGGCAGCCCAAAGTTTCCAAAGAGATGGGGGTTAGCAGAGGTCCTGCAGTTCCCCTGTCTTTTTCAGGGGGTCTTGGTGTTGCTTTGTT
Organism: Colius striatus; assembly: GCF_028858725.1. NCBI lineage: Eukaryota > Metazoa > Chordata > Aves > Coliiformes > Coliidae > Colius > Colius striatus. The sequence goes on from NC_084785.1 coordinate 3,510,202, forward strand.
TTTCCCTTTTGAAAGATGACAGCAAAGCTGTCTTTATGAAATGTGCTACCCCACACTCAACCCAGAGCTTGAAGGTATTAAGCTGCTATTTTCTGCCCATATTGCATCTCTGAACACCCTTACCCAAAAGAGCCCAACCCCTCCCTGCAGGAGCCTGGCTGGAGGAGTGAATGCACGCGGGTCCTTGGAAAGCTGAAGAGGTTTTGACAGTAAAAAAAGATTGTTCTGAGGCAGAGCTAAATATTTGTATGAGAAAAACCTATAGATCATAGAGATGATAGAAAATTGGCAAGGCTTAGTAAACTCTTATGCACAGCTCAGCTATCCATCAGCAGAAAAATAAATATATTGATAATTCCCCTTTGGAAAAATGTCGATAAATTACAGTTGCTTGATGCTGCTAATAAGGCAGTGGGTGATGTGACCAGCACATTAAAACTTGGCTTCTGAGTCAGTGACTTAGTCCAGTTAAGAGATTGCACAACTTGAACACAGGAGCAAATGCTGCCTTGTCACCAGAGCAAGGAGGGGGGCAGGGGTGGGGTGTGGTTTGAAGTCCCTGGTAACCCCTACAACAGGGTCTAGCAGGGAGGACAGGGTTATTCCTACTATAGTGATAACCTGAAGATAACTCAAGCAGGACTTGTCCAGGGCTCCTCTGCCCTGCCTAGTGTCTTTGGCCAAGCAACCACAAGCCCTTTGCTCACTTTCTCCCCTCCTGGTTTTTTTTCCTCATCTATTTAGAGAACTTTCAATGATAGTGATCACCTGATGTGCATGTACAGCCCCTGGGAGCCATGGGGACCTCCGTGGGATAGTTACTGGAAGGGAAATAACTCAGCTGACCTCAGTGAATGGTTAAAATCCTGCAGGAAATACAGAGAACTGCAAAATTTTACTCTCATTACTTAAAAAAAGTTGGCAGAAACCTTGTTAGCTGCCTTTCCTTACACTGATTTAAACCACCACTTGAAGTTAGAGCTCTCCTGCTGGTCATTGGGCCGCCTGGTTATTGTGCTCGGTACCTGCCGTGGGACCTGCGTAGCATCAACACTCTCCACAGAAACTCCTGCCTCATGGGAACTTCCTTTCCCATCTGAATCCCAGCACCAGAAGTGGCTCCCCCTGGTTTCTGCGGACACTGGATGGGTCTTGAAGCCGCTCAGCACTGTTACGGTGCCACCGAGCCTGTTTAATATCGAGTGATTTCCTGCTCCAAACAACACTTAATGTCAATTATTGCACGCGGCGCAGGCAGTTTTTCAATTAACTGCCCTATATAATTTTATGTTTCCAGTCTACTTGTATGTGGCTTGTGCATAAACCTTGCAAAATGATGGCCCGGGCAGACAGGAGCCATGAATTTATTTTTAAGAGGACATGGCTGGGAGCCAAAGACTCAGGATTTTGTTTCCCACCGTCACCCAGGGGCTCGCAGGAGGTTTGCTCCGGGCTGCTGGGACAACAGGGCTGCTTCTGGAGGACTGTCGAGGTTTAGGCCCATCAGGGAACAAAGACCACGATTAGCCTCGAGTACAGATTGGCCCAGCCGGGCCGGAGCTGGGTGTGAACCCAGGAGCCGGGGGAGAGGCCAAAAGCTCTTTACTGGCTCTGCACCGCAACCCGCTCCCCCTGGTACCAAGCCAAAAGCTGCTCCTTGCTAAACCAGAACAAGGACCCACGTCCAGATTCCTGTGTATCTTTCTGAGGCAAAGAGGGAAGTTTTGGCCCCACTGCTGTGCCAAAACCTTCGCTGTGATGGAGATGGCTAAGGAATGTGGGCAGGTGATTCTTTTCAGGCAGGAATTGCTATCGTTAACCAAGTGGTGTGAGCAGAGCTCAGCTTACAACTGCCCTGGACTGGGATGAAGACGCCCTGGCTCAGATATGTATATTTACTCTAATAAAATCCAAAGTGCTCTTCTGATTTTTTCTTCTAAAAAGGTTCTCAGCAAAGGCAGGAGTAAGACCTGTGCTCTGCCTGTCGACTTGATGAATGTGCTGCGGTCCGAGCCAGACCACTTAGCTTCCCCTTGTGCTTAAACTAATCCCCGTGTCCATCAGTCATCAGGGGAAAAGGCTTGGACCCTCATTTATTACAGCTCTGATAAATATGCACAGTAAAGGCCACTTTTCCTTATAGCAGATGTGGAAGGGGAAAGGGAGAAAGAAAAACCTTTTCCCTCCTTCTTCCTTCTGCCTTATGGTCATCCCCTCTCAGAGAGCAGCTTTCCCAGGGCTGGGCATGTCACCCCCCAAGTTAGGTCTCCCTCCTTCAGCAGCAGAAGGTGTAAAGTGGTTGTTCCAGAATGATTGTACCGAACAAGAACCTACATCTGTGACCTGTGGTACTTAAGGCTCAGTAACTATGTTCTTAATAATCAACTGGTATTTATTTAATGTACAATAATTCTGCTGCTAAGCTCCAGTGAAATGCACAGTTAATTAAAAATGTCTTTGAAATTGGTCCTCTAGGGAGAGTGTTTTACACTGTCTGAGGGGCTTTTTCTTTCTTTCCCCCTGCCCCCTCCCCCCCCTTTTCTCTGTCTATCCCTGATGTTAGTTTGATCTTCTCCCTGTAATCCTGATGCTTGTTTGTGGCTGGGTGCCCATGTTGCGGCTATTCCCCCTGGCAGGTGGGCATCAGTAGGGGCATGGCTTTAACCTCTGCTCAGCTCCTGAGATTTGAGTGCTTTCCCCTGTGGCAAAGCAGGCAAGGCTAAAGGAGTTTTCTCTCTCCGCTTCCCTAGAACTGGCAAGGGAGTGGTTTTGGGGCTGGGAGAGAGGTGGCAGCAATGCCCAGGATGAAAACGCTGTGTGATGGAGCCCAAGGGAGGAGGGGACTGATGGGTACAACAGGACGTTGCTGCCCTCGTCCTCCAAAGGCTCCCCTGGAAAGGATGCAGAGTTCAGCCCCTTCCCTGCACCCCTGTCCCTCACTGGGGGTGCAGATGGACTGTTCCTAACCAGGACAGTTTGCTGTGGCTGCCCCTTCCCCAGCACAAAGGTGAGAGGAGTAAAAGTGAACATCAGCTGGCGGCTGGCAGCCAGAAAGCTGCCTGTAATTACTCAGATGTGGGGATATTAAGGGCCAATGCAATTATAATTCTGAGGTAATTGGGAGAACGCATTCGAGCAGGTTTTGTGCTAATGTTGTGCTTTACATCTCGCATTACAATGTTAATCAGTTTGGTCCCCACTGCCCCATTGCAGACTCTCCCCAGCCTTGTGCCACCTCAGTCTCATGCCACCCCAGATCCCAGCCCCATCCCACAGCCCTTCTCACCACCTCCATCCCACCCCTCTGGCCATCTGGGGTGGAGAAAGCAGCCTCAGCACCAGCAGCCTGGATGGAATGGTTATGCTTGGCAAAGGCTTGCTGCAGCAGGGGCAAAAAATAGCAAATAAAAAGCATCTGATTGATTTTAATCTTATTTTTTTAACTAATGGAAGGAGAGTGCTTGGGAACAGGAGACATTGGTGGCCTGTCTCTGGTCTCTGTGCCAGAGCTTCCTAAGGGACTGTGGGCAGTGTGGTCACTGAGCTGAAGGACAGACCTCAGCAGTTCCTTCTCCACTGGTTAAGCTGGGAGAACTGGAAAGGCAGCTTTACAAGCTGAGTGATGCCCAACCTGGGCAAGGGAAAACATTTCCTTGAGGCTTTGGACAGAGGGTGCTCATGCTCCCTGAAAGCCCACAGCACATGAAGGGCGGAGGAAGCCTGGGAAGAGGGATGGCAGGGGCTGAGGAGGGGAGGGAAGTCAGATTGAACCCTCCAAGCCACTGCCTCTGCTCCCACTATCCCTGGATGAGCCAGCATTAGTGACTCTGCAGCCTTCACAGCCAAAGCTGTTTGTCTGAGCCTAGAGATAAGGTGCAGAGGCAGTGAGGGGAAGAGGAAACCTATCTCCAGGCAGCCAAGATCTGCCAAGAGTCCCGCTGGGATGCAGAAGGCAGGCCAAGCCATCCTGCAGAAACCCTGAGCTGCTTTTTGTCTGCTTGGGTTGGGTAGATTTGGGGTTTGTTGTTTCCTAACGATTTGGTTTGTATTTGTTTCCTCCTTTCAGCTCCACAGCTGCAGGAGCAATGGATGCTGAGGGGAGCTGAGCAGGAGAGATGATTAGAAGTCATTTGAAGAGTAATTAGGTTTGATCCAGGACCCTTTGGGATCTCAGGTCTGCTCCTTCCTCTCCCAGCACATTTTACCGAAGATCATGAAATGCTTGTCAAAACAAGGGAAGTCTGAGCATATGTGTGACGGTGCAAGCAGGAGACCCCTGGGCAAGGAGCACAGGCAGCTCTGCAGGGGCACGGCCAGGGAACCTCCATGTGCTGGCCAGGCTCTCCTGGCCCCACAGACAGAAATGGTGAGATGTGGGGAAAACAGAGGGCATTGGGCAGCTCACAGCACTGCCGGGAAAGGAGCTACCACAATGCTAGCAAACACAGCAATGTCCCTTCCAGCCTCACAGGGGAGGAGACTTGTGGGCACCAGCCTTGCACTGGGAAAAGGGCTGAGCAGGAGGAGCCTGGTAAGAACTGGGACAGCCCCAGCAAGCCCCTGATGCTGATTGAGATTGGCACAAGCAGAAAGGAGAGTCTTGTGCTGCCATAAACATTTGCTTTACACTTGCTGGGGCTCGTTCCTGCCTGGCTGGGTTAGCGTCCCCTGCTCCTCTTTGGCAATGCCCAGGAACCAGTGCACAGTGAAATGTTCCTATTACAGGGCTCTTTGGCTGTATTTTACCTCATATGTCATAAAACAGGATGCCTATACGGTGTGTTTAGCTATTGTCTCTTCTGGAAGGTTTCCACATCCTTATTTATAAGGTCTTTCCAGCCCAGAACAACCCCCTTTGGAAGATCAGTAGCACAATCATCACTGGGCCATGAAATAAGACCTGAGGAAGTATGGCTGAGCATAATTTACCTACCACATAGCTGAACCTGCTGAGAAATAAACCTCTGTCCCGCGGGAATGAGGCATCGTCTTCTCGATTGCTCTCTTAGATCATGGAGCCATCCCCACTGGCACTCAGCTCCTCTATATTTGGTGCAGCCTCTTCATCCAGCCCTGAGTATGATTCTTCATGATAGTCCCTAATGTCTTGTACACAGGCTGTCGGGTGGAGGGGGGTTCCCTCTCCCTTTTTATTTCCCCATCTCTTTCTGTTTATATCAGGTGTCAACTGCTGCATTCCGGTGCTTTTCCCCTAGGATTTCCATCATGCCCGAGCACAGCCCCTTGGAGCACACAGCCCAGTCCCTGTCATCGGGCTGGGATGCAGCAGGGGCATCTCTGCCCAGAGGTGGAGGAAAAATACAGAGAACCATGTCAAGAAAGCCAAGCAGCCCCTTCAAACAGGAATTCAGCAGAAGGGATGTTGTGCCCAAGGTCTGTGGTGACCCCCAAGATCAGCTCAGCACGGGCTGAGCTGCCACTGGTGCTGCTGATGGTCTGGCAGGGGGAAAAAACCTGACGCTTTTTTTCCTGCACTCAAGGGAGAAAGAAAGGAACAAAAAGATTGTTCAGGCTTTTTTCCCCCCCTTATTTCCCACTTTTTTTATCTGAACACTTTCAAAGTTAATTTCAAAAAGCTGGGAACACTTGATAGTTTTAATTAATCCACTGCCTAGGGAAATACAATTTGTGCAGCCGAGCCAAAGCCTCTTGCTCTCCTCTGGATAGCTCTCGTGCTGGGGGTAACTCAGCGATCGCAGTGCTCCCTCCAGTCATTTCAGTTTGACCATAAAGTACAGTGTGCCAGGTTAATTTTGGCCTGGCCAGCCCAGAGTGCGCTGTGGGAATGGAGGGGGGATAGACTTTAACAGGGATCAGATGGGAACTGTGTGGGAACAGCTTGTTCATCCAAACTTTAAATCAATTGAAAACAAAGCCTTGAGTGATTTCCCCCCTGTAACTGGATGGGTCTGACTCGAGACTCCGGAACTTGGGAAGAACATGGCGATGCATTTGAAATAAAATACCGGGTCTGTGTGGGTTTTTAATTCCCTCGTGCGACTTGCTAATTCATTTTAATTAATTAAAAGTGATCAAGAAGCAGGGAAAGTCATACTGCTGTTTGACTTGCTGCATGCCCCAGGTCAGCAGTCCCTGGCAGGGTGGAACCCTGGTCTTGACAGCCCCATGCTCCCAGGGGAGCCTCAATTTCTGCTCCTGGGACATAGCCCCAGCCCTCAGCTGGCCCTGCTTATCCACACTTGATCTCCCACAGGGAAGCTCATTACCAGGTTGACGGAGTGTTTGCAAGCATAAAGGACAAGAAAAGAAAACCCCACCTGGGTGCACTCAAGCCATTAGGGAGGCTGTGTCCCCTCCAATGCCAGCCATCTGGCTCTCCAATTACCCAGGAAAGACCCTGTTCTCTTTGCTGCTCATGTTTGCACCACATGGAGTGTGAGGAAGCCTTGATCTTTGCTCCAAGACTTCTGTGCCTAGCAATAATGATCATTAATCAGAAATAGCCTTCATGAAATAGAATCAGTTCATGCTTCTGGGCTTAGGGGAAACAAAACAAGATGTGAACCAAAAAGCCCACCCAAAACTGGGTGTCCCAATAGAAAAAGCATAAATGATAGATAATCCCTTGTGCTTGGAGAAGCAGCTCTTGAAGGAGATTGACTTTGACAGGGTAATAAATGTCAGCTTCTGACGGGCCTGGCTCTGAGATGAATCCTCCAAACTCTAATTGGAGACATGATGCTCCCATTACCCAGAACAGAAAGTCCCACCTCCCTGCCTTGGATTTCTCCATTGATAAAATTATCTTTTTTTATGACTCTAATTGATTGCAATGTTGCTTTTCCTCTGGAGAAATTGCTCCTGTAGCCTGGCAGAGCTGGAGAGGAGCCTTGGAGATGGCTGGAAGGGTCACTGCACTGCATGGGGAGGGGATAGGGGCACGGGGAGACCCTCAAGACCTGTAGCATCCTCAGTGAGCCTGTCTGCTTCCTCAGAGGAGGAGGAGGCAGGGACTGCCAGGGAAGGCAAGTGAACTGGGAGGGGGAGAGAAGGAAGGGCATCACAAAAATTAGCTGATAGCCATCTCCCTACCTGATTTTAATTAACCTGTCGGATTTAGCAAGCAGATTTCAGCCCAGCTCACCAGCAGCTGACAGAGCTGTGGTGGCACTGACAGGCAGAGATTAATGGGGCTAAGCAGAGGATGAGGCTAGAGGCTCCCACCTCGCCTGCTTTGGCACGTATGGAGCACAAGGATGAAGGGAGTTTTGCTTCTGGAGTGGAGCAGAAAGAGGAGTCGCTGCCACCTCTGGGGCACAACAATTCTATACAGCCCTTCTCCACTGTTTTCTTCCTGAGCTATGCAAGAGAAACTCCCATCAGCCACCAACTAGCTATGGCAGGCATTAGGAGGGGAAAAACAGCCAGTGTTAGTGCAGGCTAATGGTCCATATTTTGTTTACCCTTTCTACTTTCCTATCTAATAGCTGCTCCTGAGCTCACTGTCATTTTTCTCTCCTTGCTGCTACCACCAGCAATTACTCCCCAGCATTTGCATTTAATGATAAGGCCAGGACTGGGTATTTTGAATAAACGTCACACAATCAGTGTTTTAATAGTGATGCTGCTGCCTGTGCCAGGGCAAGAGGAGAAGGAGGGGCACAGAGGAAGGGCCAGCTGGAATCCAGGGCAGCAGGACCAGTGTGCATGTCCATAGAGTAAGCACAAGACCTTTACGTGCAGCTCAACCAGTGCCATGCCCCTCCCTAGTGCTAGTGGTGTGGACTGTTTGGAGGAGACAACTTGGAGCTCACCCCATCCCTTGCCAGCAAGGCAGGGCTCATCATTAATGATTGATTCTTCATTACGCTGTTCTGTCCATTGCTACCATGCTCTGGCATCTTCGGCACCAAGGTGTCTGGGAACAATCAGCGATTGGCAAGAGAATGAATTCTCCACCTATCACTTAGGTAGTGTGGTAATAATTACATAGCAACTGGGTGAGCTCAGACTTCGTGAAGCTTTTTGTTCAGCGGGCACTCGATCCCAAATGTTGCCAGTAACGGATACAGCAAACACATGGCTGCACATGTACAGCTGCGTGGAGAGGGATTAGGGGGAGTGTAGTGAGACATGAGCCCTGGGGAAAGCTTCTGCGAGCCCCAAACAGCTCCTCTTTGGAACTGAATGAGTTCAGCATCACCCAAGACGGAACTGCCAGCAAAACATCCCCCAGCACGTGGGCTGGGACCTAAGAGGGAAGGTTTAAATTCGAAATGTTTGAAAATGGGGGAAAAGAGATCCAGCTGGGAGAGAAACCCAAGACACCTCATTTTAATTGTCTGCCGCTCCCCACTAGGCAGCTAACGCCTGGCAAGAGGAGCAGCAGAGGCGGTTTCCAGCTGATGAGCAGCAGTTGTCTTCATTTACAAATAGCTCCTCTGATTAATTGCTGTTTCTGCTGGCATTGCTGATGAGCCCTTCAGGGACCAGGGTCACATTGCCAGCTCTGCTCTTGCCCAGGGCAAGGTTGGAGGTGCATGGGGGTGATCCTACAGCCATGGTGTAGGAGCAGGGCTGCTCGAGCCCTGTGCCTGATGCCAGGTCAGCCTCCTGGTCCCTGCCCAGGACCCCCATGCCAATGTGATGGGGTGCATGGAGACCTGAAAGTGGCTTTTGACTTTACAGCATGGCATGTGAAGAGGGGGTGCCCATAGCCTCCCAGGGAGGGGTGTTTTTGCATGGTGGAAGGGCCCTGCAATTGGGCATCCATTACTGTATTCAGCTTCGATCTCATCTGCAAGCTACCAGAGCTGGGGGACAGGTCCTGCTCTGTGTGAGTACCCAGCGACAGCTCCCAATTGTGCTATCAAAGGCTCTGTGCCTGTGCCACAGCCCTCAGGATGCTGCATCTGAAAAGTGAGGATGATCAGGAGTGGAGAGACGAGAAAACCCCTCCCTGTACAGCTGAGGGGTAGGGAGGGAGCTTTGCATGAGAAGACATCCCAGTCCCCAGCATGGGCCATGGTACCACAGGTACCTGTGCAGGGCGAGCTGAGCAGCAGGCATGCAGCAGAGCTCGGGAGCCACCATGCTGCTGGAGGCAGCAGCTCTCCAGTGAGCCACACACGGAAAGCCTACCCCACCACCAGCAAACAGCGAGCTTCTGTCTGTTTGAGGCCATTAATGAACCCACAGCGCTTTCTGAAAGAGTCTCCGCTCTCACCGCAAAGCCCTGGCCTGGCTCCAGCCACTGTAATTACATTCTGCCTCCTAAGATTTCCCCTGCCTGTGCAATTAGGATGGGTGAGAGCATCAGTGTGTGGCTCAGCGTGCCCTGTCCCCGGCCCTGCTGCCGATTGGTGTTGGAGCAGGTTGCCTTTCGCTGCAGGAGCCCCTCCATCCATGGCTCTCCAGCAATCCTGGGTTGCTGCAGGGGGCTCCAGGGGCCTTCCACTCCTTCTGGAACTGTGACATGTCCCTGGAAGATGCTTCCCCTGACTGTTTAATCAGCCTACCATCCCAGTGCCTGGTGCAGGAACAGGCTGATCTAGAGGAAGGAAAACCTCCTTGCAAGGGCTTGAGCCAGGGAGGGGGACGCTCAGCAGTGCAGGGAAGGTCTCGTCCCTCCTGGGCCGCCCCTCATCAGCATTCCCCGGGGCTGAGCGCCCGCACAGCTCCCGCCAGTGACAGGTTTATGCAAGATGAGTTATATAAGCCGTGCAGAGCCCGAGTCGGCAGTAATGAGACGCTTGTGAAATCTTGCACCGATCTGTGTCAGTGCCCTAATCGCAGGCGACAGCTGGGCTCTGCGGCTGGTTGGAGATGATAATATTAACGTCAGGAAGCATCAAGCGGAGGATGCGCCTTTCAAAGGGGGGATTACGCTCCTCACCGAAGAAAAGGAAACAGTCCTAATCTTTGCTGTTGGATCCTGGGTGCTGGTGGGGGCCCAGGGGGGAATCTCCAAGTGAGCTGGGCTGCACTGGCTCCGTGTGTGCCATGGAGGCAGGAGGCACTGTGTGTGCTCACATAGGCACAGGGCATAGTGGGGCCATTTGCAGTGTGAACATCCTTAGAGCAGTCCAAGTCCCACCACCCGCTTCTCTTTCATCCTACTCCCAGCACCTCATCTCCTGTCTTCCCTGCCCATCCCCTGCCTCTGCCACTGGCCTCAGCAGCCCCAGGGTGCAGAATCACTGCCCCAAAAGAGGAAACTTGGGCTCAGAAATATATCCAGGTGCAGAAGCAACTCTCCCTTTGTAATTCAAGCAGCTTTTCCCTGTCTCCGGGTGTGGCTGCCAATCCAGAATTTATTAGCATGCAATCTGCTCTCATCTGGGAAGCTGGTGGAAGGGGAGCTGACAGGCAAATAAACAAACAAACAAACTAACTACAAAAGCAAAGGGCCAGGGATGCTGCAGATCCTGATGGATGCAAGGCATCTGGGTACTGCAGCTGGGGGAAGATGGGCAGAGGCACCAGCCACCAAAGCTCAAGGGGGATAAAGCCCTTTAAGAATCACATTTTTTCTAGTAGTTCACTGTGAGCAGTCTTCACAGCTCACAAGCCTCAAAAAGGCTGTCAATGCCTTTTCGGTCATCAGAGCCTTTCTGCTGTCCTAGAACTCCTTGCACATATGAAAGGATGGCTACAAAAAGCTGTAATCATTCACACATAACTATGTTACAGGTACATCAGCCCCAAGCTGCTTTTGGGCTGGATGTGCCCTGGGAAAAGTGCTGCTTCCCAGCTGGGCCCAATGATCTGCAGAGACAATATAAGCTTGGTAAGGAAGGAGAGGGCTGTCTTGGGCTTTGGTGGGTTATGGCAAGGTAGGTTGACTCTTGGGGTGGTGTTGGTGGGGGGGGTTTTTTGGGCAGGAAGTTGGTTGGTTTGTCCCATTTGCACTCTCAAAGGAAAAAGTATTTCTTACTTCTCTTAGGACTGAGCTGTGCAGGTAAAATGCTGCTTGTTGCTGTCCCAGAAGTGCTTGTTTTCAAGTTGTCCCTTCTGCAGCTTTGTGCTTTTCCTCTTTGTTGCTTGGTTTGCTCTCAAAACCCCAGTGTTTGTTGTGTGGTGCGTGCTCCTGTGTTGAAGCAGCAGAGATGGAAAGCAGTGGGGGTTTGCTGGGGCAGAGAAGCAGTAACAGTAACTGGGGCAAAAACCTGAAGCAACAAGAGAGTAAGTCTCCCATGGGGAGAAATAGGGATCAATAGCCCAGGAGTGCAACAGCCCTGAAACTCGCTGATAGAGAGTGAACTAGGGGAGCAGTTAGCCCAAAGGAGCAGAGGTCATAAAGTGCTGGCTAATGGTGCTTTGGGGGATGGTAAAGAGAGGATGGCTGCAATAATGTGTCGTAGGTTAAAGTGCATGCTGGAGGGACTGCAGGGTGAGCTGGAGGGAGCACAGCACTTAGCAGGGGAAAGGCAATCAGGTCCTCAGTAATGGGTCTGAAAAGGTGGATGCCGGCCTTCAGATGCTCTGCACTGTTTCAGCCCCAGGATGCCACGTCTTCTCCCTGACATGGTAGAGACAGAGGGTGAGAGTATTGGGGCAGAAGGCAGCATCTCAGCTTCTGCTTCTGTGCTCTTGCAGGAGGTATAGGAGAGCCCAGATGCAGATGGGATCAGCATTTCCTGATCCAGTAATTCAGCTACCTTTCCTGGGCAGAGAGCAAGATGGATTCTGCCCATGGCTTATTTAAAGCTTTGGCCAGGGCATTTCCCATTTTCTCTTAGTGTTATGCTGCTGAGGGAGAGAAGCAAAGGGGCAGTGTCTCTGTGTGTTGGTACAACCCGAGCAGGGCAGGTCTGGGGCAGGTTTGAGCCCTACATATTGACTGGGGTCTGCAGCTGGCTCTGTCTAGGGGGTAGGATAAAGATGTGGTCTCAGAAAGCAGCTGAGAAAACATTATACTGGCAGCAGAGCCAGGCTAATTTGAAGCAGAAGGATGTCTGGGGTGCTTGTGAGCACAGAACTTATGGAAAAGCAGATCCATGACTCAGTGATTGACTTTTTAACTCAGTTACTCTTGAGGCTGTAGCATAGACTCAATGCCACTCTGGCTGTCTCCTGAGCAGATTCACTGCTGTTCAGCAAAGATAAAGCTGCTGCTACCCTGCCTGCAAGACTGGGCTTCCTCTCTCCACAATGCTGGGTGTGGAGATGTGTGCTGTGTGGCACCTTACCAGGCACAGCCATGTGCCAGGGCTGAGGAGAGCTTACTGCTGCGTCCTGTGGGATGTGGGGGATAGCCCAAAAGGTCAGGTGAGCTGGCTGTGCTCCATAAATCTTGCCAAGCATAGGCAGAGAGGATAGCTTTGCATCCTCTTGATTATTACTTCCTTGTGCATAAATACAAGGTGCTGATGGGGCCATGAATCAAGCTCTGCAGCAGGGTCAGCAGGAAAGGGAGCTGCCATTAGCTCTGCTCACACCATGGCTGATCCTGCCCCACACTCTCTCTTTCCTGTGCCCCTCCAGGCTAAGGGGTCCTGAGATCAAGAATCTTGAGGCACCATGTCTTAAAAATTGGGTGAAATTACTTTCTTCTGTGCTTAGCTCAGCTCTGTGGCAGGGCAAGGATCAGAGCCACCGACCCCTCAGCCTCTGCCCACTCTGAGCATCCCTGCTGACTCCCAGGATCCCGCTCTGGATGCTCTGCCAGGGAAACGCTCTGCTGCTGCCACCCCTTAACCAGCTGCAGCAGCTGCTGCTATCTTTTAATGCACCAGTATTTCTTCGAGATTGTGCTCAGTTTCTTCTTGCTCCATTACCACTCAAATGTATATTTTATGTGACTGCAACAAAGGCAGGTTGTACCAGTTACACGCTGAGGTGGGGCGGCTTTGCTGCCAGGCTGAGGGGCAGGAGCCATGGATCTGAACCTCTTGCCTACCTTCTCCATAGGCACCAATCCCCCATGCTGCCTCCTCCCAAGCTTTCTTCTCCTTCCTGGTGCTTTATTCCTGTTCTTATTCCTTTCTCCTCTCCCCATCCCTCACCCTCCTTGTTGTAGCAGCCTCAGAGCAAGGGGAAACCCTGGGTCTTGGTGCTCTCCAGGCTGTAGCAGACAGTCTGCCTGCACATCTCCAGGGCTAACTGGAGGGGTGAAAAGGGCAATAGGAGATATACGAGGAAGCTTCTGTCTGAGGAAGATCCTTCCTAGCAGAGCCCTAGCCTACCATTGCCCGTGCAGAAAGTTCAGGTAGCCATAGCCACAGGTTTTAATTAAAAGTAACTGTTGCCCGCAGCTCCTGGACACAATTACTCAGTCACCAGGTATCAGCTGACGGGGAGTGTGATTAAGATGTGAGCATTTCTCCTTCCGTAGCTGCCACATCGACCTGGCACAAAGCAGCCCTCCTGTCAGCAGTGCTCCTGCCCTCCTGGGCACCACTGTGTCCCCGGGTACAGGCAGGGATGGCACTCGCTCCTTCACTCCCCTCAGGCTTTGGGCCATGGTAGAAATCACTCCTCCATCCTGTCCTGGGAAGCATCATGCAATCATAGTGTTGATGTCAGCTCAACCCCTGAGTAGTAGTAGTGCCGTGCCCCTACTCAAGTAATTACTCCTATTTATAACTCAGTGTTCGCAGCCTGCCCTCAATAAAACCCCTGGCTGCTCCACCTCCCGTGTTCCTGTTGCTGACACAGAGCAGCAGCTATTTTTACCCCTCTCTCCTGGAGATGCATCGTTCCCAGTTCTAGTTATTGGTATTTACAGAAACTCTGCTTCTCCTGCCATTTTGGGGGGCTGATGCAACAGCACTGGCATCCTTCTACCAGGGCAAAGGCTCAGCAGGTCCCCCCAAAAGTCTGAGCAAGTTATCTCGTTACCCACATTTGGGCAGGAGATACTCCCATGCAGGTGGGTGTGGGATTGTGTTAACTCAGGCTCTGGAGCCCTCCAGGGGTGTTCATCTATTGATCTCCCCAAAGTGTGAAGGAAAGTGTGATGCAGGGAGACCCATGGGAGCAGCCTTGCAAAAGGACACTTCCCAAGGCCCAGGGTCTTGCTGGAAGCTGAGACTGGACAGATCCAAAGGAGAAACCCCTTTGGGGCTAATCTGTGTCCAAATGAGGTACCATTGAAGGTAAAAGACCTTGCTCCCCTGCATATCTTCTCCTGTCCACACTCTCCAGGGCTGAGCCCTCCCAGGGTCAGCAGAGTCAAGCAGCAGCTCTGTGCAAAGGCAACACGTGGCATCGTCTCCCAGTAAAAATAGCAGCTATTCTTTATTTTCACACCAGCTTTTTTTTCTGATAGGACTGCTGCATTTCAAAGAGAAAGCATTGCTCTGAACTCTGTATTAACACCCATTGGTGTAATTTCCCATGGCGAGTTAAGGAAGCAAAGCAGCACTTAATATACTCTGGTGCTCTGCAGCCCTGAGTGCCAAAGTTCTTGCAGATGGCTTAGGCCCTTGCAGATCCTCAGGCTGAGCTGGAAAACACCTTCCTGTCCATCTCCACGTGCAGATCAGGTCTGGGATAGATAGGAAAATTATTCATCTTCTGCTCCTACATAATTCCAGCAAGAGAGTCTGATTACGGGCGGGGAGAGCGCCAAGCCTTTAGCATCCCACAGGGCTGCTTCTCGATCTCCCAGGACAGCAGGTCTTCCACCAGCCTGGGAACCAAACCCACCTTAATATACTTGAATATCAATGAAGTTTAGGTATTGAAATATCATCTCTGAGAGAGCTTGCTGCCAGACTTGTGTGGCTCTCCAGGGATACTAGCATCCCTGCTCCCTTGCCCCGTGTGCAGGGACAGTGGGAGGACAGTAGCTCAGGCACAGAGGAGGTTTATTTGATTATAAGCAGTGATAGATGCTGCTTGTGACCTTGTGCCATACTCCTGCCGCTGGCTCACCCCAGGCCAGGCATGGCCCCTGCCCTCCGTCCCTGCACACCTCCCGGCGAGGCGACAGAGCTGTGCATTAATCATTGCTGCTGCATGTTGAGCCATCTGGATGGTGTTGGCCCTTCTGCCACACCACGGAGGATTGTTAACACAAAGCATATGCTTTGTTTGAAATTAATAATAATTTTAGGCTCTCACCAGCTGCTGGTAATTGGCTTCCCCTTTCGCAGAGATAACTGAGAGCAGCAGGGTGGAAATTCAGTTGCTTCCTGGCTCTTTTTCTAATGAGACGAATCCCCAGGAAAGGTGGCCATTCTGCAGGGGACAGCCTGACACGGGCTGGTTGATGGCTTTTAATAAACAGTGACACAAGTGCCATGGTGATGGTGACACACCAGCACCGGGGACCTCAGAGTCCCCTCAGCAAACCCCCACGGCAGCCTCAGAGGGAGCAGACCCCTTCTGAGTACCGACCTGCTGCAGAAGGGCAGGTTTCAGCAGCCTTGTTTGCTGCTTAACTGTTGCCATCAGCAGCAGATTAGCACAGAGAGTGTATTTTTACATTTTCTTCCTTTAGCATCAGTCTGGGCAGGTGGGTGTTGAGAGGCTGGTGGGGATATTTATATTGCAGTCCTGAAAAAAAAACCTGCATGCAGAGGAGCTCTGTAAAATACACCAAGCATTATTTTTGTTCAAACAGTGTGTATTAAGGCAAAAGGAATGTACTAAACACATCCGCTGCAGTGGAGACATATCAGAACTGAGGGCTTTTAAAAATCTCCTCATTCAATCTAGGCTTGTAAATGCAACCTGCCCCACAATGGCTCAGCAGCTGCAGTGGGATAAGCAGGGACATGGCAGCAGCTGATGGGGCTCAGAAATTAGGGCTTTGGCTACATCACCCCCCTTCACCATCATTACGGTCCAGTCAATACCTTTAATGGGATTCCTGTAATGAAAGTGTAGGAGTAGCATGCAATATCCAAAGAGCTAAAATGCTCTCCTGGGCTCCATGCAGTGCTGCTGTAATACAGCTTATTGGTATTTTAGCTTTCGTCAAATATTCAGCGCTGGGAAATGACATGGAGGGATTTTCAGGCTCATGGTGGGATGTGGGAACCCTTTCTCCTGCTCCCACTATCCTCCACAGTCCAGCAAGACTATATAGGCACTGCAAATATCACCATCCCATAAGAACAAGGCTCTTCTGGACCAAAATGACCAGCAAATTGCCTTTCCAGAAGGCAACTGCCTTTCCACACCCTTGGCTACCAGCCTTCCTTGTCGCCTGGGAGGCCCAAGATGCAAGATCAGCAGCTGCTTTGGTTCAGGCTCTGCATGCATGCTCTCCCTGGAGCACTGGCCTCTCCAGTCTCATGGGGCATCTTGTTGGCCTCAGCACATCCTGATGTAAGAGTCCAGCCACATCCTCCTGCATACCTCCATCCCACAGAAGGATGCTGCACAAACCCTGCTTCCAGCCAGGCACCCCTCAATGCCCTGCCCCAGGGGCGTTCGATGCTGGGAGGATTGCTGATGCTGTGATGTTTTCCCTGCAGCTGCATCTATGGGGTTTTCCCCCTAGCAGCTGTCATTATAAACATTGCCAGATGAGTGGGAAGGAGAGGGAAGACAAGTGACTAGCAGGAGATCAGTGATGCTCCTGGCTAAGAGGGAGTGTGGGCTGGCCAAGGTCCCAAGGATCGATGCAGGTGGGTCTGTGGGGGCAGAGTACATCATCCTGCAGCTGGGCAGAGGCCAGCAAAGGCCACGTGATCGATGTGGAGTGAAGGAAATACAGCTTCAGACATGCAGCTTTTACAACTTCCTTCCCCAAGAAAGGCTGGGTTTTATGGACTTCTAGTAGTTGCCAATTTATTTAGCTGAGGCCAAGGGCAGGAAGGCAGCCTAGCTCTTTCAGTGCACTCACATGAGGGTGGGAAAATGGAAAAGCACTCTCCTTTTACCCACATATTTTCCTGTGCAGCCCTCAGCAGAGTCTGGACTGATGGAACCCCTGCAAAATCCCACCAATGACTGGTCCTGCACTTCTCAAGCCACTGAAAAGGAAACAAAAAGCAGGCTGGATGGAGTCAGTTGGCTGTAGCTCCAACCTGTGGCCACAGCTGCCACCTCCCTGCTCCTCACCCTGCACCTTGGAATCAACTTCTCTTGTTCCTCATCCTAAGAAGGTGAGTGGGAGTCCCAGAGCTCCAGAAATGAGACAGGCAGAAAGAATCCAGACCCTTCCAATTAAGCAATTTTTCTGAATGAAGGGCCTTGCTCCACCCAGTGCAGAGAATGTGATTGACGTAAATCCCAGGGCTAATTAGGACCTTGTCATTTAGCACCTATAATGCCTCCCTCCTAATAGTATTAGGGCCTTCTTGGCGAGACGCTAATGCAGTTTGCAGCTGCACCGTGGCGCCTGGGATTCGTCCGGCCAGCGCGCTGCAAAATGAGCACATCTCTAATCCAAGGAGACAGTAATAAAAAAAGGAGCTGTCTTGACAAGGTGCACAGAGCAGGAGTGGAAAATGGTCCTGCTATGCCCAGCCCCAGGAGCATCACCTCCTGGCCATGGGCAGCTTACCCACCCCAGTTGCCCCGGGAGCAAGCTTCTTACTTTTTTCCCCAACCCCTCCATCTCAGACAAGCCTGAATCCCTCTTTCCTCACTCTGGCCAACCAAGCCTTGATAGCCCAGCCTTCCCCTGGGATTCTCCCTGCTTCCTCTGCAAAGGCTGTATCCCTGGTCCATGCCCCTTACCTTGGGATGCCTCCATTCATGGTGGGAGACTTGGGAGAGGGTCAGGGGCAGTTTACTGGAAGCAGCAATCCTTAAAGCTATGAACAAATCTCTGTTTTGATTAGCTGTGCTCCTAAATGATTTATAATCAGCATAATACAACAATGACAATAACTCCCTAATCAGATTAAAGCGCTCTCCATTTGTCTGGGGCTTTGCACTGTAATCTCTTCCTCCCTCTTCTCTGCCATCGATTTTGTTTTCTCATCCCAGCCTCTCGCTGACTCTTGCTGAGAGCTTTTCCAGCCTTTGCATCCTCCTTATCTGGGCTTGATATTTCAGGACAGATCCCCTTTTCCACCATAAACCTCATCCACACAGACAGGGGAAGCCATGAGTGATTTACTCTGGCAGCAAAACTCCCGGCACTTCTCCCAGCCCGTGCTGCTCCTGCTGCTGGGAAATTTGATTAGTGCCATTCACGGTGACTCCCTTGTTAGCCTGCCTGGCCCACTACAAATCTCACCAGACCCATAGGATCTTTAAGTGAAGTCCAGAAGGTGTTCATTTCTTCACTTAAGGAAGAGAAATAGTGGTGGAGGTGGCTGAAAGGAGTGGGGATTGCAGCAGGGAGCTGGGCTGGAGGACAGTGAGGGGAGAGGACTGTTAACAATGATTAATAATAAATAACCACAATAATGAGCACTAATTAATTATGCTTATTATTATTAATAACACATGCTTAAGCTGTAGATTCCAGGTGAATGGCAGTGTGCTGTCAAGAATCCTTATCACTCCAGCTAACCAAGCGGGCAGCACTGCCAGATGCTCCAGCCATGTCTAGGTTGGCCAGGGTCTGGAGATGGGACTCAACCCAGTCATGTGCAGGAATCACCCCTCACTGCCATAGGAACACACCAAGGAATGGATGGGGAGCCATGAGCTAGGGATGATCTCCCATTCCCCAATGCACCTCACTGCCTCCTCAACCTCTGCCTGTGTCATCAGCAGGTCCCAGGGCGCAGCAAGATGTGTTTGTTCCATGTTCTTCCTCAGTCTGACATTCACTCTTTGGAAAGCATGTTGGGAACTGGAGTTTTTCTCTGGGTTTTTTTTTGGACCAGTTTTAGGTTTTCCTGTGTGGGAAGCATCCCTGTGTCCTGTATGCTCCCGGCTGAGGTGGGCAGCACAGCCCACTACTGTCTGCACAGGGGGAGTGTGGCTGAAGGGGACCTATGTGCTTCCCGGCACCTCCAATTCAGCATGGGATGGTTAGATTGATACAGAGCTTTAATCAGTGTAATATATAAAGCACTTCATTTGCCTTATTAAAAGTCTGCACTTTGGATTTTCAGGATCCGGGAAATTAGCTCAAGCACCTAAGCATTTATTTGATTGAAAGAGATTATAAATAATTCATGCCTTTTCTTTGCCTTTGGTGGAAGACCTACTGGGGTGGTGGGGGACCAGCAAGGGCTCTCAAGGTCTCTCTCTTGCCATGATGAAGCTCGTGTGCACGGGAGGCGGCCTGTGCAGGGTGGTGGGCACTGAGAGAGCCTGAGTCCTAGGCGATCATTCTGTGTCAGGGGAGCACATGGGAACTGGGGATGGACATCTCCCTAGCAAGGAGTGTACAGGGCTAGAGGTTGCTGGGAGGAGAAGGAAGAGGAGCATCAGGCTGACCCAGAGCAGTCAGGCTGTGCCAGGCCACTTCCTGGTCTCACCCTACAGTGAAGAGAGGAGCCAGCCACTAAAATCACCATGACAATGAAGCTATTTCATCTATAATTCAGAGGAGCTGGAAAGTGGTTTTATTTCAAAAGAAATAATTAAAAATAAACTCGTGGCTGAGACTGTAGAAACTGATGCCACTGCTCCTGCTGAGCAAGGATGTGGCGTGACCTCCGGACAGCCACGGTGCCCGGCGCTGGCTGCGGGGTGACGGCGGGCACGTCCCGGGGGGCGAGGGGCTGCGTGCGGCCGCGGGGCCGACTCAGCGAGGGCGAAGAGACATCTACGGGCTGCGTGAGCTGCGCATCGTGCGGCTGCCTCTGAGGTGCGGTCTGAGCATCCCGGCGCCGCGCATCGCCCGGGGCTGCGCAGGGGGGGTCACGAGTGGGGTTCCTGCGGCTTGTGTGGGTGAGGAGCGGGGCGGCAGGAGCGGGGGCAGCTGGGGCCGGGGCGGCAGGAGCGGGGGAGGCAGGAGCGGCAGGAGCGGGGGCAGCTGGGGCCGGGGCGGCAGGAGCGGGGGCAGCCGGGGCCGGGGCAAGACGCGCGGCGCGGGGCTGGGGGGGGTCCGGGGGCACGGCCGTCGTGCGGGCGCACACTGCCCCCTAGCGGCCGCGCCCCGCCCGCCGTCCCGCGCCGTGCCACGGGTGCGCTGAGCTGCGGCGGGTCTCAGCTCTGATGGGGTCGCGGTGGGGGCTGTCCTCTCCTCCTCCTGCTGCCCTGTCGTCGCTCACTGCTGGTTCCTTTTCGTTGCAAACTTGAGGGCCACGTTGTCGTACTCAGTGTCGCCCAGCCACTCCTTGCCTTGCAGCAGGAAGGGCTGCCGGAGAGGGATGGGTCTCTTGGGCACCGCGTAGTCATCCCGCTGTGGGTTGTAGGGGTACTCGTGCCCGGCGGGCTCCTCCGGGGCTGCCTGCAGCCTCCACGCCTCCCCCTTCACCTCCTCAGGCTCATCATAGACGGTGTGCATGGACAGGCCCTCAGGCTCATCATAGATGTGGTCGGGCTTGGTGGCAGTGTGCAGCGGTGGGGGTTGCTTGCCTGCTTGTCCCCCTGCCTCCCTGATGCTGTCGTAGAGGGGGTCAGGGACTTCCTCAGGACAACATATGTGGCTGCTGAACTTGTGAGCCATGAAGGTCTTGGTGATGGCATCGAAGGGGACTGCGTACTCAGATTTGAAATCTGCCTTGGCCAGAGCATCCTGCCTCCAGGTCTTCTCTGGGACCAGGGGGGTGTCCCGGTGGAGGGAGTTGCAGGGCTCAGCATAGGGGCAACTGGCACCATGGGAGGGTGGGAGGGAGCCTGAGAGCTCCCCAGCCCCAGAGCAGCTGCTGGGGGGCATTGCCATCTTGGCTTTTGGCACATTCCCCTGCCAGGTGGGCTCTAGCAAGGGGGACTTGGTGCTGCCAGGCTCCTCATACCCCTGTGTCCAGCTGGGCATCTTGGTGTGGCCAAGTGGCCGGGAAGCATCATGCCCAGGGCTGCCCCGCCACAACTCCTCAGCCCCCCAACCCCGATGCACGTTGATGGCTGACTCGATTGCCTGGAAGATCTCATTGCCTTGCCTGGTCTCAAACTCAAAGTTGCCTTCTCCAGATGCGCAGCGCCGGCCAGCCTCGAAAGAGAAGGTCACCTGGGGAGGGACAGGATCAGGTCCTATGTCACAGCCTACCACCAACCCACCTTTCCTGGCTCCCACTTACCTTATCCCGCCCAAAGCGCCGTAGGAAGTGGTAGGGCCAGCTGTAGAGGACCTCCAAGGTCTGGAAATCCCGCAGCTCCAGAGCCTCCTCACCAGCTTGCAGGATGCACCGGCCCCAGAGCCGGCAGCGCTCGGAGGATTCGGTGGCCCTCACTGTCACCTCAAACACCTGCTCCACGCCAACTGGGGATGAAGAAGAGTGTCATTTGACATGTGCAAGGAGCACAGCTCCTTACTACCAGAGCAAAGCTGCATCGCTCACCCCAGATAGGTGCTTGAGGGGCTCATGACCCCCTGCAGCACAGGCAGCAGGGAAGTGGTGTCTGACTGATAAGAGCTCAAGGGCTCCAGCCATGCAGGAACAGCCAGATAGCACAGCAAAACCCAGCCCTGCCAAACCACAGAGCAGGAAGAGGCTATTTCTGGAAGAGACTTTCCACCATGCTGCCTGTACATAGCCTCAGTGGGGGCTGCTCCCCAGCACAAAACAGGCCGAGCTGCCTCAGGAACAGGGGCTGATGAAATGCTGTGGGACGTTCACTGCCTCTTGTACAATTAAACCAATCTTCACTGCACCTTCCCCACCTCCCACTGCCTACCTTTGCCTCGGGAGCTGTAGAGGGAATTTTCCTCCATGGAGAACTTGCCATTGGTACCAGAGCTCTGCTGGTCAACCTTGCCTGCTGCTTGCTCCTCTCTGCTCCTCTGCCAGGGAAAGAGCAGTGAATGGGCAAGAGCAGAGCACAGCACACCCCTGCCTCCCTCATCACAGCAAAGCCCTGGGATTGCCCTGCATGGATCCCACTGTGTCCCACGCCCCAGTTGTCACCATCCAAGGTGTACCTGGAAGGCCAGCTCACACAGCTTCTGGATCCAGTTGGCTGCCTCGGTGCCGTCAGCAGCCAAGAGGTACCGCTTGTCAGTAGTCTCTATCAGGAAGGGGATGGTCTCCTTGGGGCAGCCAGCATCACTGCTTGCCTCTGCCACGTGCACACAGTCACTCAGCTTGACCAGCCGTTTGCTGCCCTCACCTTTCCGCAGCTTCTCAGTGGCCAGTGGTGCTGAGCCCTCAAATAGCTCCAGGCGGGCAGTGGAGCAGGAGCTTTCCCGGTACAAGACACCCCAGAACTTCCTCCATTTCTGCCATGGGGAGAAGCAGCGAGAGGAGTGAAAGCCAGCTCTACTTTCACTCTTCCAGGAATTTTCATCACCTTGGGATCATACATGAGCCCAGGACAAGACACTGGTGCAAACCCCTCCAGGGTCCAGGCAGGGTCTGGCACCTTCACCCAAGCAGGATGGCAAAAGCTGGGGATGAGATACACTGAGCAATGTGGGGAAGAGTATCCCTGACACTCAACCATCAGCCTGTGGCCAGGCTGTCCCAGCCAGGAAAGGTACTCATAGCATCCCAGCCTCGCCCAGCATTGGGACCCATCCCACACCTGCCTCCACTCTGTGGCACCTAAAAGCTGTGCCAACGGCCCTCAGCTGCTGAAGGACTTTTATCTCATTTGCTCCATTTTCCCTGAAAACCTCAACTTTAAAAGCGATTCTTGAGTCACTCTTCAAGGAGGCCACAAGTCACAGCACACCATGTGTGGGAGGCACCAGGGGAAACTGCAGGAGAGGAAGTCTTGCACCCAAATAGGAGCGTTCTCTGCTGCAGCTCCCTGCACTGGAGACCTTCTTAGCCCGGAAGCCTTTGCTGAGGTGTGGCACCCTTTAGCTGGGTAATGCTTCTGGGACCCTCCACGGGGGTGGCCTCTGCCCCATCCTCCACAAGTGTCATGTGTGATGGCAGCTGCCACACTGCAGGAAGGCGACGTCCTGCCTGCTCTGTCGTGCTCTCCTTTGCACTCACCCTGCCTGTGTCATTTTGAACCCTTGCAGAGCACAACTGTGAGGAGGCTCATGTCTGCCTCCTGCCTGGGTGAGGAGCCTAAGACACCCAGGCGGCTCCTTCCCCTTCTTGCACAAGAGCAGTGCAGCAGGAGCTGTTGCTAAACCCTGGCCATTATCAGCCACTTAAGCAACGAGTTCTGGGTTGCATCAGTTTATGCCATGGCTCTGACCCACTTCGCAGAGCCTCTGCTCGAGGGTCCAGTCAGGGAGGTTTGTCTTAGCAATGTGTTCCAGCACCTTCCATCCCTCTGCCCATCCCCAGCAGCCCAACATGCTGATGGAGAACCAACAGGTAGTTGGTGACTCAACAGCGTAAGCACCCTCTTCCCTTTGAGCACAACTCCCTCACGCCCCTACATCCAGCCCAGACAAGCCCCCCAGGGATTAAGCAGCCCCCTCGCTACCTCCTCACCTTCCCAAAGGTCTGGTGCAGCTGGAGGTAGAGCACACCCTGCTTCACCACTGCCTCCTCCATCCTCCAGCCACCAGCATCCTCCCGCACTGCCTCTGTGCCGCCGTTGCCCTGCCCCGCGGCGCTGGGGGGGCCGCACACAGTGTCCCACCACAGCGCTGCTGTCACCACGAGCCGAGCTGTCTCAGCATGTGACGTGCGGTCAGGCTCTTCTGTTTCCTATGCTCACACCACGCGGGCTCCGGCTTCCTGTGCCTGTGAGCTTACCATAAAGGGCAGCCATGCAGTGGCACAGCCACAGCAGCCCCAGCCGCACACCCACCCTGACCCGCAGCTCTGGCTGCTGCGTGCCCACAGCATCACCATGCGCCGGGCAGCCCCGACGTGGCAGTGCTTCAGTTTCCACATCAGCTCTGACGGCTGCCTCATTGGCCTAATGACTTCCCAGCTCCGCTGGTCTGCCCCCTCCCAGAGTATTCCAGCTCAACCCAGTGCTCCCAGTAAGGGTGGTGTAGCCCCTGGCCCCAAAACCGTATGTGATGCAGCTGAGAAGGGGGTGAAGGGTAGAGCTGGGGGAATCAAAGGTATGATGCGGAGGAGTGAGGAAGAGGTTTGAAGCTGTGGAGCGCCAGGGTGGTGTTTGGTGCCCATGGGAACCTGGCAGCGCTGGGCAGCCACAGGCACCTCAGGCTTCAACCTCAGGCCAGGAGAGGCCCCACATCTGCAGCCTCCCCTGCAAAGGAGCACCCAAGGGTGATGGGGCTAGGCTGGGCCAACATGCCTGGCCTGAGCTGCTACTGTGCAGCCACAGCTGCCAGTTCGGTGTTGGGACAGGGAGGTGTGCCCCGGCTGGGCAACCGGCAGCACTGGTGCACAGCTACTGGGGTACAAGGCTTGTTCCTGGCTGCAGTAACTGGGGGCCACTGGTGCAAGGAACTGGAAACACGGCTGCAGGACACTGTGAGCACTGGTACTGGGCACTGACTGCAGTGGTGCTGGTTGCAGGGTTCCAGGAGCATTCGTGCAGGGACTGCTGGGGCCCTGGTGCTGTACTGGGATAACTGGAGGCCACTGGTGCAAGGAAGTGAGTGCAGTGACTTGCTGGTAGGACACTGGGAGCACTGGTGCAGGGGCTGCTAGGGCAAGAGGCTTTGTCCTGGGCTGGGGTAACCGGGAGCATTGGCGCAGGCAACAGGTACCACGTACCAGGAGCACCGGACCGAGAGACTGGGGCCCCTGGAAGCGACGCGGCCCCTTTAAGCGCCGTGTCAACAAACTCCGCCCCGCCCTCCGCTGCGTCGCCGGCGTCGTGACGTCAGCGGCGCCGCAGCGCGCGCGCGGCGGGGCGGGGCGGGGGCGGGGCCGCGCAGGGCGCAGGCGCGGCGGGCGGCGGGGCCGTGGCGCGTGCGCGCGGGCGGAGCGGGGGGGCGGGCGCGTGCCGGGCCCGGCGGAGGCGGAGGGAGCGGAGCATGAATGGAGGAAAATGGCGGATCATGTGCAGGTGAGGGGGGGGTCGCGCGCCGGGGCCGCCCGGGGGGCCGCGCGGGACGCGCCTCCGCTCCGTGCACGGCCTGCCAGGGGCCGGGTCTCGGCGGCGGCGCGGCCGGGCCCGGCCCGGCGCCGGCGCGGCTAGGCCCGGGCCCGGCGCGGCGGGGGTGGCGGCGGGCCCGCGGGCCTCCGCGGCGCGGCGGAGGGCCCGCGGCCGTCCTGGGTCCCCGTCTGCCCCCGCGGCAAGCGCAGCCCCATCCCTCCTCCGCCCGCGGGCCGGGCGGCGGGATGGCGCGGCCGCTGGCATGGCGGGCGCGGAGGCGAGAGGCCTTCCTGGGCCGGCAGCGCGCCCCCCCTCCCTCAGCCCGGGCCGTGTTTACCGGACGGCTCCAGGCTTTGACATGTGTCACCGCTGGGCCCAGCCCCGCCGGGACGCAGGCTGCACCGAGGGACGGCGACTGCAGCCGCCGATGTTTAACGGCCTTGTGCTGCCGCTGCTGGGGAGCGTTCTAACACGGCCAGGCGCAGACGTTTTGTTAAAGGAAAACTCGCATCCCGCTCCTTGGAAACGAGCAGCCGGTGCCGCTCCAGCAGCTCCCCATCTCTCCCGGTGTCCTTGTGGGAGCCGGACCCCGCAGCCAGTGTCCACCGCCTCAGCTTTGGCATTTGCATTCTCGCTTTTCGCAGCCGTCTTGGTTTTGTTTTCTAGCAGGGAGGGAGATTTGGCATTTAGGTAAATTGTTTTGTTTGGCGTTAAAAACGAAATCCTGCGTGGGTATGCGTGTAGCTGTCGTGGAGAGGTGCCGGGAGGCAAACCAAAGGTGATGATGGCTTTCACTAGGTCAGGCTTGTGTAGTGGAGTGGAAAAGAGTCGGTGCTGTCAGTGACAGAAAAAGTAAAAATAGATTCAGAGGGGCAAACGATGAGGGCTGGGGTTTTCTTTTGCATAATGTTTTAGTTGAACTTGCACATGATTTGCATAGTGTCCAAAAAAAGGGCTAAACTGTAATGAGAAGGGTAGTTACACATTATCTATGCAACTTTTAAATAAATATATTCTTCCCATGATACCCTCGTGAACCACAAGGGTGAGCAGTTTATTAACTAGGAATCGAGCGCAAGGCTCAGATTGTTAGACAAGGTTGCTGGCAAATGTCTCTTGAGTAATCTCAGGGGAGGAGAGGAATTGCTGCATTATTAAACAATTCAAAGGCTCTAAATTTACCAAAGAAACCATTAATTCATTGCCCCTGCCTTTAAAACTTTGTAGGCAAGTCTACAGTTTGGTGCTGAAGTCAGGTGAAGCAGACACTCGTTTTTGCTTTAAAACTTTGCTTCAGATCCTTATTGTTTCCTTCACATGCTTTTTTCTTAAGTGTTGAATTGGGCAAATGGAAGTTTGAGCCGTAAGAACAGGGCTGCAGTTGCTGCATTGAACTTAGTTAAAGAGCAACATAAGAGGCTTGGAAGATACTCCACTCAGAGGAAAACTGATTTGCAAAGTCAGTTAAGGCACCTGCACCTTGTTCCTCTGTGTGCAAATATAGCTGACAAAATTGTTCCACACTGCAATGGGATGAGGTTTACTTGCTTGTTATTGCCTCTCCTCTTTGTTCTGGGTAAAAGCATTACGTGATAGCTCTGAAGAGCTTTCCTTCAGAAGGGAGAGCGTGAGATTCCCTTCAGAACTGCCTGTGGATTTTTGGTGGCTCGAGGAAGCAGTGGTTTTTATTAATAGATGACATTTTTGGTGACAGGTCTTGCCATAGCCCACAACACCAGTCTTTTGGGTGTAAGATTTGAGCTAGGTTGCACAGACTCTGCTATCAGGCATTACGTTTGTTTAACAGAGTGGTTATTGAGTTATCCAGTGTCACGGGGAGATGGTGACTATCAGTGTGAATAATTGAGAGTTGTTTTTATGGCATATGCTGTGGGAGTTGGTCCTGTTTTAATGGTAATAGGGATTTACAGATACACACTGGCTGTCAAAAGCTGTGCAGAGTTTAGCAGGTTAGGGAAGTCTTACAGCTGCTTCATGAGAGCTTTGGGTTCCGCATTCACAGTGGGAATTTCTGGAGTTGGACCCGGTGTGCTAATGTGTGATGAAGCACAAGGGCATTATTTACAGGCTACATCTATGCAGAAGTTACTTACTTTAAAAGTACTTAAAAAAAACCACCCTAACTTAAAAGCACAGAGCAGGAGTAAAGATAAAGCCAAACTTTTAAGGCCATAAAAAAGGGAATCTTGTGTTCCTGCCTTTAAAAAATAAACATTATGCACATTGTGAGCAAGCCCACCAGTTTTGCTGGTGGGAATGATGTAGTGGAAGCTGGCTGTGGTGCTTTCCTATTGAGCAGCTCCTCAAGTGGGGGTTGTTCAACCTCTGGAAACAAAAGCTTCAGTGATACTGGTACAGGAGCAGGGAGAATCAGATGATTTTGTGTGGCTGAAAATAAATCTTATGGTCTTAAAGCAAATCGCTGCAGACTGAATTTTCCACTTCTCTGAAAGCTCGTATGACCTTGGTTTGAATTAATGTTTCTGTTCCAGGTTTTATAAGCATCACTTAAACTTGTTCACAGTAGAGAGGGAGAAAAGCAGTGAGGATATCATTGCAATTAGCTTTGTGGCAAGTGTGAATCCTCTTCCCCATTCTTTTTCCCCCCTCTTGGACAAAGATTTATGTCATCTTTGTTTTGCTTCCACTCTCCTAGTCCCTTAGATGTTTCTCATGCTGCTGTCCTAAAATGGGATGCACGTGAATGTTCCTGTGGGAGAATGTTTGTTGTAGGATGAATTCTTTGACTTTGTCTATTGAATATTTAATTTGTCTTGTATTGAAGAAAACATTGCACTGATTAAAAACCATTTTCACTTCTACTGCCTGTTCTCAATAGTTTGACTCCAAGTTGAAAGACATTTGGGCCAGTGAGAGGTAACAAGACAAGCACTAAGGTGGGTACTTGTAGAAAAATAGGAAATGCTGCATCTGAAAAGGAAATTACCTCCTTTTTTTTTTGCTTCCAAACTTCTTTTTTGTTCCAGGACTTGGAGTTTCAAATCTCAGAGGTTGGCACCGAGTTTTCTGTCTTTTTAACTGTGGAGTAAGTTGACAGCACTTTGCTCCAAGCTAGAGAACTCTCATGCTTGGAGCAATTGTGTGTTTGTGCAGGTTCAGTTCTGCCAAAGCTTCCAGATGCATTAGATGGGCTGCAGACAGAAGAGACTTCTTTCATCTCAGTACAGTTGTGGAGGAAGCTGAGTGGGGGAAAAACATCATATGAAAGTGTGTTTGGGTCTGCATTCGTGTGTCACGTTCACTACATGTTGATAATTCACAGAAACAAGTCTCACCATGTGGCTGTGGGGAAGGACAGGGGGAGTTTCTCACCAGTGTTGGAGGGTCCTTTGTGCCATGTCCTGAATGGGACACAGCTTATTTTTTTTGAGACTATTTCCTTCTCCATTCCTTGATAGGACCCAAATATTTTTTTCCTATATGTTTCTTAATTCTAAAGGATGTTGTTTTAGCTCAAATGCAAAATCTAATTTGCTCTAGAAGTCTATACCACTCAGCTTGTTACAGAGGAAACCCAGAGACCAAGATGCACGTTTCCCATTTGATATCTCAGTCACCTTGCACTTCCTTGGTAAGAGAGTCACAAAGTAGCCTGCTGCCCAACTACAGATTGCTTAGAATACATTTTTTGTTTGTTTTAGTTCAAGCTGGACTTGATGAAAGCTCTTACTAAGGACTTGGGTTTAACTCAGAATAGCTGAAAGGAATGCTCTCGACCTGGGGAGGTGGAAACAGTGGCTTGACTAAAAATAGAGCTGGTAGCATTTGTTTTGTAAATTAGGCTTGTTGTTGTTGTTGTTGATATGTGCCTTTTTGAACTGCCCTTTTTGGAGCTGGTGTTCAGTGTCCCAGTTGCAGAACACCAGTGGTAGGTGTTGAGAGTTATTTCAGCTGAAGGGTGGAGGAACACAGTGCACTTCAGTACCTCATGATCTCAGCAGCCAAGTTCTGTTGTAGTCAAAGTCAGTGCCCCTTTTCAGCTCCAGGAACTCCATGACCAGCAGTTTATTCCTCCAGCTGACATCTGGAGTATACTTTGGAGGTCTCTTAGGTAGCAGGTAGGATGTCTGGTACGTAGCTACTGATTGCAGCTCTAGCCCACTGTGCCTCTCTCTCAGGCACTGATGTTTTAAAGCAGCCCAGATACAAAAGGAGAATGTGGTGGCTTCATCGGGGCTGAGCAGTCTTCTGAGGGACAGGCTTAGGGTGAAATCTGGGCCTTGTTGAAGTCTGTGGGAGATTTTGACACTGAATTCAGTGAGTTGGGCCACATTTAATTGTAATTCGCTCCATAAAAGTTCAGTTGAAACTTTTGTGGCCCAAAGGGCAAAGGCAGAGCTGAGTTGGGTGTGAACTCTTTGCCTGCCATGGTGGTAGCAGAGGGGCGGAGAAGAGTGGAGCAGCCAGGCTGGGACTGCAAGTGTGCTGTCAGGTGCCTGGTCTTCTTTCCCTGCTTTAGCAACCAAACTGTGTTCCCTCAGCTTGCCAGCACTAATACAATTAAGAAGGATTTGTTCATTTTAATCATTTTAAGAGAACACTGAATGTTCTGTAGCTCAAGAACTTTATTGCTGTTAATAATACCTTGTTGCCCTTGGTTTTGAGCAGCACACTGGCCTTTTATGAGTCTATAGGGCTCAAGCCTACAAAAGCAAAGTTCCAAAAGTTACATTTTTACTACTTAAATTTTCTTGCTAAAATGTATTTTTTATCTTTTAAGCTATGGTTTCAAAAAGGCATCTGAATAGTTGGCAATGCTTTTCTGATGATAGTGTCGGGTGTCTTAGTTGCAAGAATCTAAGGTATTTACAAGGATCAGACAGGCAAATTGTGTCCTTACCTGCCTGTTTCTGACGTGTACTTTGGTATTTTGAATAGTGTCTTAATTTCTTCAACAGGGAACTTCTAGTTACTGGATGAGTTCTGTAAGACATGGGGTTTATTATTATTATTATTTTCCAAATGGAAATGGGAATATGTGGGAGGTGTCTTTCCTAGTTTGGCCAATCAGAAAGGCAATCTGTCTCATGTATGTGTCTGTATAGCCAGGCAGCAGGGAGTGAAGACAGGGTTGGTAGCAATTGCTTTCTTTTCTGTTTTTTGTTTCAGTTTGTTGGTTTTATTCCATGCCTGTTTGGCACAGCACTCCTACCTGCCTCGGATTGTGCTGAATGATCAGCACCATCACTATTGTCACTTTCCTTTTGCTCATGGCACACAAGTGCAAGGTGACTTAGTATTTTGACACCCTTACGGACATTGCGCAGCCACAGAAAATCTGTATCCTTCAGTCACTTTATCTTCTGTCTGCTGGATGACCAGCAGACTGTGTATTCTCCTGTATTGTAAGGTCAGTTTGTAAGAGAAATAGCCTTTATTTTTTTGCTAAATACCTGCACTTCAGGATGATGTCTAAGTCCTTTATATCTATTGCCAGTGAAATGGCTCTGCATCAGTATACCCTGTGGACTTGCAATCCTAGATCTGCAGAGAATTTATGGCTGTTCTGCAGTGGTGTTTTCTGTAACATATGGTTCGTGAGCATGCCTTTTACATGGCTCGTTCCGTAGCCCTTCATTCTGATGGACTTATTCTCTGTACACTATATTCCCAGTGGACTGGGGTGTTATTGCTGTATCATCTAAGTGTTTTGGTTGAATTCCCATTTGAAAACTCCATGTCCTGGTATCACCAGTTCAGAGTGTTTGTGAACTCAGCGATTACAGGAGTTAGAGTCCAAGGACATTGTGCCAGTAAATATGAATTCTGTTGTTTTTCTTGTAGCACTTGATAATATCCATAGCCAGCACTAGTTTAACCAGTAAACTAAAGGTGATTTGCAGTGCTTGGATTATTTTCCAATTTCTGGATGGTGAGTTTGAACAGTTGTGTAGGAGCTTTATTATTGTGATCAGAGGTGCCTCTAGAGTTTTCAAGGTATTTGGAAGGCTTCTGTTTTCACCTGAACCAATATCTCAGAGTATAGCTTTGTTTCTTAAAGTCATGTGCCGTGTGCCAGTGCAGACTTGTCGGTGTGAGGGACTTGGTTTTGAGATCTTGAAGTTTTACTGGTAGATTCCCATGTGGATAAAATACTGCTCGCACTGCCTTGTTGTGTGGTATTGGTTGTTGTACCTGAACGTGGCTTATTCTGCAAAGTTAGTGCCCTGAAAGTTGTCTGTTATCTCTACTAGAGAAGATAAGGCCCAGAAATCTAAAAGCCAGCTTGTTTCACTGCAGCTAGCTTGCTCAGTAGTGCAGTTGGCCTTAATTTTTCCACCCATGCTCTGGCATCTGCTGTGGGATTCCTTACCTTCTGTTATATGTCCTGAATGTGGTGGGATGAGGCAATGCTGAAGACTATTTTTTTCCTCCCTTTGTAACCAAGAGGTGGATCTGTGACCTCAAAAGCAAGTCTCAGTTCATTCAGATCACTTTGTAAATGGGCTGTCCTTCCTAGAGTTATGATATCAGACTTGGTACTGCGTGTAAAAAGTGCAAATGCAGAGCAGAGTCAAGGTGAAGTAAGCACTTCCAGCTGGCCAGCCCTGAAAGCAGGGATGATTCTCATTTTCACTGCATCTGTTTCATTCTTTAAAAGAGAAAAACAAAACAGAGTATTGTCAAAGTTCCTCTTAATTTATTTCATGCCTGTTGGTATATGCATGTGAATTCTGCTGACATCTGGAAGTCCTGATGACACCGAAATGTCTAAGTTTCTTTTGGAGTTGTTGTCACTGGCCTCTGAGGTGTAATTAGTTTCAAGACCCCTCACTTAAGACATGCCCTGTATTAGAAAGCCCAAGGTTTTCTTGTTTTTTCTCTCAGCAGATAACTGAACAAATGGCAGTCCTTACAGAGTGAAACCTTGATAAAATGATGCACTAGTTGCATCCAACCAGAATATTGAAGAGTTTCTCAATGATTTCACCACCCACTAAGGGTATCACATTCCTCCTCTTTAAGCTCCTTGGACTAGAAACTGCCCCGTGTAACATTGGAAGTTATATGTTGTCAGTGCTCAGTTCTGGGAAGTGTTTGTCTTGATTTGACATATTTCTGTGGGATACGGAATCACTTTAAAGCATTGTGCAGTGAAATAGCAGAGCTGAATCCTGCAGGAAGCCCTGATCCATCTGGGCTTGAAGACCATTCATCTTGGAGAAAGAAATGAGAGCTTTTTATTGATTCCCCCAGAGATGCAGGGAGATGCCTGAAAAGACTACTGCAATAAATAATTTTCAGATGTGCTGTAAGGGTGTGGGTAGGTTTGCTTTCTCTGTTATTAGTAGGGTAAATGGAAATGGGCAATTTGTTCACATTCTCTTAAATGAGAGTGATGAGCCATGAGACCTTGATTTTTACAGCTATGAGTACAACACCGTAGTCCTTGGCAGTTAATAGTTGCATTGCTCAGCTTAAAAGCTTTTTTATTTTTTGGTTGAAATCCCTGACTCTCATTAAGTGACCCGAGGCATTCTGTGAGTCTTAAAACACCAGGGCTCTTTGCCTACTTCAGTGTATCTTCATAGCATGATTGCATTTGTTAAAAATACTGCCTTTTGGATCCCTGACTGCATGCTGCATCCTCTTCCTCCCTGTTTTGCTGCAAGTCAGCAGGCAGTTGCAAGAAAGATAGTTAATGCCTACAACTTTGAAGAGCAGAAGCCGACGCACACTGTGAAGCTCTGGTGTCTGATGCCAGCTTAGGACCAAACGAGGTTTAAGGGCTGTGTTAGAGAAGTGTGGGCTGCATCTCGTGTTGCCTGCTTTAAACACTGAGTGTGCTAGGGTTATGTGTGTTTACTGACAAATACAGAGATTGATATTCCTTAGGCATGAAAGGAAAAATGGATCGTGGTCTCTTCTTACTACTGTGACCCCACATCCTGGTAGTATGTAGGTAACTCTTCTTCTGGGGCCTGTTGCATGCTTGTAGTGAACAGGGACATAAACATCTCATTGCCAGCCCTGTAGTTGCCCAGAGCTTGCAAAGTCAGACTTTGGTTATAAAATATGGGAGAATCAATTGGGGGGTATTAAAATGGATGAATGTGCTTGGGACAAAAATAACTGTATTAAACATGTTGCAGGGTCTCCGACTCAGGAGTGAGTAACCAACCATAAGGCAGGAGGAAGAAATGTCTTGGAAACAACGTGTGCCTAGAGGATTTACAGTAATGCACATCCTTCAGTATAAGAACCACCAGGCAGCAAAGAAGTTTGGATTGATCTTAAGTCAAATACTCCATTTTAGATGTCTGAATCTGTGAGGCTGTTGCTTACCTGCTCACCCTGAGCCATTGAGGCTGACTGTGTATGCTCCTGCTTACTTTTGGGATCTTGAGTACATCGAGCACAGTGTGTGCTTCCTCGGTTTTCTGAAATGGGAACTGTCAGTGTGGTAAAGTCAAACTCTATTGAACTAAACCTGCCTGGAGCTTATTGCAGCCCTTGGATGTAAAGAGTGTTGCTTAAGCAACCGTGTAATATCAGATCAATTGCACAGCCATTCTCCAGGGACTCCTTTTAGGTAGCTGTTCCTTTCCCTGTAGTATTTATCATTTTAGAGATGATCACACTGTTTATCCTTAGCATGGGGAAAACACTGAACAGCAATAAGTTTTATTTGTAGCTTGTCATATAAACGAGATTGATAGGTTGGGGTTTTTTTCCACATTTTGAGCTTCACAGCTGTACTCAGTGGACAAACATCTGAAGCAAGAACATAGGAAGAGGGCGCTGTGCATGGAGGAAGACTCATTTCTTCTCATCGTTTGTTGTTATTAAAGAAATAAGCGATAAAGTGATGCAAAGTTCATGTGAGACTGGTGGGATAGCAATTCCTGCTCCAGGAGTATGCAGTGCTGGAGAGAGCTTTGCCCCATGCAGGGCTCCTATGTTACGGAGCTCACCAGCATTGCGTAGGATGTTGGTCTGCAGCAAAACTTCCCTTGGAGCTTGTTGCTGTGGGAGGAGAAGCTTTGGAAATCGTTTGTCAAGTTTACTTGGGTTTTGATAAATATACTTGTTGATAAACACTTCTACTACATACAAAACAATAGCACTGAAGTCAGGTGTAGGGCACGTTGCATTATCCTCTGGTGCTCTGCAGTGGAGGGATGAGCTTCAGTCTGGGGAGGTGGATCAAAAACTTCATATTGTTTTGGCGTGGTTTGTTGTTTTCTTTTTCTAAAGATACAAACTTATTCAACTCTGTTTGCAATAAAAAACTTGTGTAATGCTTGTAGACCATGACATCATGAGATGTCACGATCCATGAGATGGATTTAGAAGGACACTGAGACAGAATGCAGATTTCCATTAATTGCCACACTTCATTGGAGTGAGAAGAATAGACATGGTTTGGATCTTGCTTCAGAGGGGAAAAATGTGTGTGCATATAGAAGTGAAGGAATAGTCTGGTGTGCTGAGCTTGGAGTTGAGAGGTGGTTACATGAAAAATTCAGTTGCAATTTAGGCTTTTCAGTATGCATTTAAGGCACACCTAGCTGGGAGATGACTCGTGTTTCAGGTTGTCATTCAGCCGTTGTAGTGTGATATGTGAGAGAAATTGGACCATGTCGGGGTTTTTTTGTTACCACAGAAAGTGTTTTGGGTGTATTAGTGTGCACAACTGTAGAAAAATCCTGGGATTTCAGTGCTGTTCTTGCAAGGAGCAGATAAGAGCGATTCAGAAGGCTGGGAGCTGGCAAGGCAAGAGGTGTTTGACACTTGGGGCTGTCCCCCATGACTCAGCAGTTCTTCTCCTAAAATTCCACCCCAACTGCTGCCCTGTGGTTACAGGGTCCCTGTTGGCTCCCCTGCTACCCTCATTGACAGTTCCTTACCTTCCCTATGTACAAAGGATGGCCTGCTTCTTTTTACAAAGAGTTTTTGGAGTTGCTCTTTTTCAAAGGAGCGATGCACCCAAGTTTTGGTTAGTTGTAATCATGCCTGTAGAGCTATTTTTCTTTTCAGCTCCCTGGCAGCATACCTTTCCATCCTGTAAAGCAGCCCAAGTGTGCAGCTGAGCCAGGATGGCAGAGTTTCCAAATACTCTGCTGTCTCATGCTGTAGTCCTTATCTAGAGTGAGCAGAGCTCTTGCCCTGCATAATCATTTATACTCATTGGTATTTTTTTATCTTGGTTGGAAGAGTAAGTATTGCCTGATGTCTGTAGTGAAATAATCTCCACCTCCTTGCTACTCCTAATGCCCAAAGATCTCTGACTTTTGTTTGAGTCCTGGATGTTGTGTATTTCCTCGGGCTCTGAGGGAGTTAACTAACTAATCTGCTGGAAGGCTGGCACAGATCAAGCCCTGTGCACAAACAAGGATGTTTTGTCATGGTGAGTGTCGCACAAAAGGAGCCATGGTTATTGCCACCAAGTCCCAAACAGTCGCAGGCAATTGACGTTTCTCAGAGATATGAGGAATGCTGACTGAGATTCTTGAAGAATTAATTAGGGAGATGTAAAGACTTTTTTAAATAGGCATTTTATTCCCAGAACTGTAAACTACGCTCTCTGGATCAATGTTCATCGGTTCTGTGTGGGACCACAGGCTGTCCCTTTTTAGTCACTGTCCCATCAGGGTGGTAGAGCCAGCCTGAGCCACTTCCCAAGAATGTGGTGGACTGAGTAGTTGTGGTACCTTTTCAAGGATTTTGGAGGTTTGGAGGAAATGTTTCATCCTTGGGCTGAAGATGATACATGTAAATGGCACCTTCCTGTCTGTAGACTTTGCCAACTGATTGCAAGTAATTAAAAGTAGATTTGTAGTGAGAAACAAGATGTGCTAAGAAGAAATGCTTAACCAGAGTAAATATTGTTTAGAATAGTTCATAGTGGTTTATATTCCTGTTTTGGTTTTCAGGATTTTCTATGCAGGGCTTGAGTCTTTGGGTTTTGCTTTTTGCAAAACTGTATGCTGAACTGGTGTCTGGCACTTGGCAGAGTTCTCCAGTTTCTCTAACATAGTGAAGTTGTCAGGGCAACATTTTCCATGAGATTGTAGTTAAAAAAACCCTCAAAAATCAGAGCTATGGAATATGGTACAGAGGGTCCCTCCCTGTGTTTCTTTTAACACTGTGTTATTTGATGATCATCTCAGCAGCAGAACATCAAAAACTTCCGTGTGCCTTTGGCATGGAATTGCTGAGCTCATGCATAAGGAAGCATTCAGCTGTGTGCTGATGTGGTTCGTGAATGTCTGTTGACCTTGCTGGTAACTCGGCTTCTGCATAACAATCTCCTTCAAAAATAAATTAGGTGACTGGTGCTATCCTCCTTTTTTACAAATGCACAGCAGAACAAAAGTTATAGTATGCTTGTAATGATTTACCCCTGGAAATGCAGAATGTAGCCCTAAAGCACGTGAAAATACCTGCTTATTAATCTAGCAGTAAGAACCTGAGGGAATATTTATATCCATCTGTGAAGGCACCTTTTAACTAGGACACCTAAGATTCCACTGGGGGAAACCATCTGCCTGGATCACAGTTTATGGCAAATATTTTCCAGTTGTTTGAGCACACAGAGACTGCCTGGTTGTTTTATTTCCCTTCAAATGTGTTCACAGAGATGTAGCTTGAAGGCTTCCATCCCATTGTTCATTTGCTCTGTTCTGCTTTAGGTATTTTTTGCATATGTAGGGTAGAAGACTTAACATGAAATCCTTACAGCATCCTGGGCTGCTGAGTTTGTTACGGTGCCCTGCAAAGGGAGTGTAAACCAAGTTTGTTGGGGGGATTTGACACTGTATGACATAAGATAGATGTGAGGGTGGTTTTTTTGCTACTTAAAATAGGTGGATTAAGACTCTAACCATTAGAGCACAAGATGTAAGAGGTTCTCGAGACCTAATCAGCCTCATGATGTGGTGCATTCAGTCTGAGTGAGCACTGAACCTGGGAGTGAGTTACCAAGTTTGAGTGAAAAGGTGGCAAGGCAAGATGGCACACTGTCAGGTGTAAGAGGTAGCTGTGGTGTTTCTGTACAGGTCATTTAATCGGTTAAATGCATTTAGTAAATAAAAGAACAAACAAGGAGTTGTGTGTTTTGCTTCCTTTGCACAAATGGTCAAGTTACCTCTGTGTGTATGTGTGCTTACATGTAACCTGGGTTAAACTGCTGTGTGACTATATAAAACCTCTTGTTGTTAACAGATGCATTTTCCTGTGTTGCAGAGCCTAGCCCAGCTAGAGAACCTGTGCAAGCAGCTGTATGAGACCACCGACACTGCAACACGGCTCCAGGCAGAGAAAGCCTTGGTTGAATTCACCAACAGTCCAGACTGCCTGAGCAAGTGCCAGCTTCTTCTAGAAAGAGGGAGTGTATGTAAAACAATAGAATTGTCCAAAATGTATCTTTTGTATTTTGGGCATTTATAATGGAAATAGCCCCACGGTCTGCTATGCAATGTTTATAGTCCATATCTGGTATGCTTTTGTGTACGTTAGCTTGTGGGCAACCTCTGCCAAGAGCAGTGTTGGCTCTGGTGGCTTGTTAGGCCAATGCAGCA
Organism: Colius striatus; assembly: GCF_028858725.1. Lineage (NCBI taxonomy): Eukaryota > Metazoa > Chordata > Aves > Coliiformes > Coliidae > Colius > Colius striatus. The sequence continues at coordinate 3,547,647 of NC_084785.1, forward strand.
GTTGCTGCAAACGGATGTCATTTCTAAATGTCTTGTGGGCCTAGCTGGATTCTTCACAGGCTGCCACCCAGACGTGTCAAGCTTTAAATTGAAAACGTTATTATGGCAGCGGTATTTCATAGACTGTGGGAACCACTGCCTTCTCTGTGGGCTTTGGGGAGAAAGTAATGTGTGCACAGGGGTTCGTAAGAGTTAAAACCAGCAGTTTTTCTTCTGGAATGTTTCCCTGGAAAATTGCCCCAGCTGTAGTGTTGTCTCAATAATCCAGCAGTTTAAAACAGAGAAAATTAGATCATGTGCTTCAGAATTAGTGCTACAGAAAGGATGTAAAATATGCCCACACTTAGTCCTGACTGACTCTTTTAGCTTTCTTTATTAATTAGCCATTTTGGTTTTAGCTTTGTATCAGCACAATAATGTTTAAAATGCTTTTGCCACGTGATTTTGCAATGTTTAGATTTTGACAAAAGGTGCATCTAGCTTTCATATCAGTCAAATTGGAGCCTTTTCCATGAAAGTAGGAAACATTAAACAGCCTGTTGTAACGAGGTGGTGGAAGAGGAAGGGGAAAAGTGACACTTAACAGATTTAGCAAACTTGCACAAAGCAATTATTTAACTTTTTGTAAAGTCCAGTGAACTCAAAACAAACTGATCAGAGGCTCTTCTGATAGGATCTAATAACCACTTTACCTGAGGACAAATAATTTCTATTATTTTTTAAGACGGTTGCTAAAGTCCAGTTTCATTTTCTGTGTGAACTGTTGCCTTTATGTCCCTTGTCAGAAGTTTAATCAGTCTGGGATCTGACTATACCCAGCTGTCCTCGGGAATGTTGGAATGAATAGGTTTCCTGCATCTTGGATACTAAGCTTTCTACAGGACTACATATTACAGAAATCAGCATGCAAAATGCTTGTAATTTCCCTGTCTGCGATTTATGGAGCTGGGTGCAGCCAAGGGGTTTTACGTAGCTGAATGCCATCATTTGTGTCCCTGAATTACATTACCGTTCAGTGACATGTGCTGTTCTGTAAGAAATAAATTCTAACCTGTGTTTAGTAATCAACTGGAAGTTGTAAGTGCTTCTTAACATATAGTAATGTACTCCTATGGCTCGAGGGGCTAATTGTCTTTTTCAGGCACAGAATTTAGGGTAACTGCGCAGGTTAACTGCAGTTTTACTCCCGCCTACAATGGTGGTTCTGTTGTCTTCTGCTCTCCAGAAGCTTTTCCTTTCTTTCTTAAACATTGTCTTCAAATGTATCATGTACTTTAATGTCTATAAAGATACAGAATAAATGCTATGTATTTGGACTTACCAGTTAAATTAATGCTTTAAACTCAAATTTCCAGAGAGCAATTAGCTTAAAATCCAGCATTGATGCTTCATCTTGTCCTGAAGTGTGCAGTAAGCTTCTGTTTGTGGGGTTTGTTTTTTCTTTACAGTCATCCTACTCCCAGCTATTGGCAGCTACATGCCTTACAAAACTCGTGTCACGCACAAACAACCCTTTACCATTGGAGCAACGAATAGATATTCGTAAGTACAAGGCTTCATTTTTCTGACCAAACTGCCGTGTATGTTTGTCACATGAGTTTTCTTCCATGGGTTGAAGATTCTCTGCAAGCTACAGGGCATCCTAAAGGATAGGATGCCCAAATGCAAAGAAATGTTTCTCTTGAATGTTGGCTTTGCCTATATAGTCAACTAACAGAGTTCAAGGCTCAGTGTACAGAGTTCTTCCAGATGGAAGGGGAAGGACAACTCTGTGGTCTTGTGAATAAACCAGCTGCATTTGATAAATTTCTTCAGAAGCATAAAATATTCATCGTGCTTGCCTCTTCTGAGGACAGGCTTTCAAACTGAAAATCATTTATAGATCTCTGAAAAATCATTTAGAGTGTTTCCTAAGGGGGTAGTCTATCTGTCACAGTGCTCTTTCCTGGACAATGGCTGATAACTTCCTTTCCTCCAAGGAAGGAGTCTGAATGCTGTTCAGTCAGCTTTCTTTTTTACAAATTATGTGGTAGATGATCATCCCTGAGGAAAGACCTTGAAATATTTTCAGCTTTTCGTGCCATTTATGTGTGCTTACAGAGGACTGGATTAATTTGATGATACCAAGTTAGGTTTGTGGGGAGGAACTCTTGCCTATCTCTAACCACTTTCCAGATCTGTTCCACAGCTTTACTATGATAAAGACACAAGGGAAAGGTCAACATTTGTATCTAACCCACTACTGTGCTCATTTTTCTTTTTAAACAGCTTTCAAAAAGATGCTTTGTCCTGTCGGTATTACCATCTCATTTCTGGCTATTGAGTTTTTCTCTACAGATACACCTCTTTGTGTTTCAGGGAACTATGTGCTCAACTACCTTGCCACTAGGCCGAAGTTGGCAACATTTGTCACACAAGCACTAATCCAGTTATATGCCAGAATCACAAAGTTGGGCTGGTTTGACTGTCAGAAGGATGAATATGTCTTCAGGAACGTGATCACAGACGTGACAAGGTTTTTACAGGTCGGATTTCTTTTGTAAGATGAATACACACCTTGTGGGATTTGAAAGCCCGTGTGTTTTCAGTTATTGTTTTGCACCTGTGTATCCTCTGTCGTTCTTTCATCGGTGCGTTTCTTGATCGAATAGTGACTGTCAAGGCTAAGCAACTGACAACTGACAGGACAGGTCAGTTTTTACTGTTCAAAGTTTGGTGGGGCAGGGATTCATTTCTGCAAACTGCCACTGTTGGTATTCAATGGTAAGACACATCTTTTAGCATTCCAGTTGCACAGTTCTTTAACGCTCTCCATCTTCAGTACACTGTGCTGATTATTACAAAGTGGTAAACCCATGGGCTTATTGTCTATAAGGGAAATACGTGCTATGTTTGGCTTGCTTTCATTCAGTGCAAGGCTGATATATCTGCAGAAGTCACATTTGATATTTAGCTGAGTTATTGTTACAAAATGTGGCTTAAAAGTAGTGTTACACATCACGGTATCGTTGACAATTTTTCTTTAGAAATTCTGACTTGTAAAGAAGTTGTTTCTTAATATACATACTGTCGCTGCAGAAGGTTTCATTCCCAACCCAAAAGACTATATAGGTAGAAGGCTGTGTTTTTAATCAACAGCTGTCTGCAAACTGAAACTTCCTCCCAGAGAAATGAATAAATCCTGCAACGCTGTGAATACTGATTTATTTGGTCAGAAATTCCTCCCAAAAAAAAATTGGGAGAAGACAATATAAGAGACCAAAATGACCAGAAATCCTTCCTAGTGTGGAAATGTAGATATGATGTGTATCAGCCTTTAATTCTGAAGACATAAAGCGTGGGCATTCAGAAAATAGTCTAGCTACTATTATTTTGGTATTTACAGATGTCTGCAGTGAAGTAGGATCTAGAAGGTGTTAAGTAATTTAAAGATCATGTTCCTTTCTGAGCTGGTGACTATGTCCCAAATACTTCACAGGTACTCTTAGCTGAAATTATCTGAGCTGGATCCCAGCTCATGATGTGGGGAATGTGTGTTTTTTAATCAGGAACGTAATTAAATGGTGTGAATATCTACTTGCTGTGTTCAGTTTGAAACAGTCTGTTCCTGTTTGCTCAGGTTACCTGTTCTAAAAGTGTACAGCAGGCTGCACTTTTTTAAACATGTGATTCAGCAAGGTTTTCGAGTGGCTTCTGTCTAGATATTATCATGTAAATACTGAGACTGTTGTCAAGAAGTGGCTTCAGTAACGACATGGCCAAGGTCCCTAGCCTAAATATGCTTGAATTTTTCTATGGCAGATGAGTTCAGCCTCTGAAGCTGGAAATGAAGGTGCAAACGTGCCAAGCAAGGTGAAGCTAGGAAGGGAATCAACATTTATTAGTTACAGAAGAGAAACTGGGGCAAAGGAACAATAGAAGTTGTTTCCCTTTAATCATTTGATAAATGGATTACCGTTTCCAGTGAAGAGGTATCTCTTACAGACCTATTTGACAATTGGGCCCTTGTTGGCAGTCTCAACTGCAGCCAGAGGCTGAACAGACTGTGAAGAATGGACTCCCTTCACTGGGAGATAGACTGTCCTTCTTGGCAGGAGGGCCATGGGGCGGGTGTTTGGAGAAACTTGGTCAGCTGCTACTCATGTTGTTCAAGGCCTGTAGTTTATAAAAGGGGAGGGACGTTTATTTCCCAGAGTTTTCATCTGGCAACTTTAACACTCACCCTAATGTTGCAGGAATTTACACACATTTTACCACAGCCTCTGTTAAAATTAAACAAACTGATAGTAAAAAATAAGTCTTTTTGGAGTTGGAGCATAAGACAAAAAAGTTGATTAAACTATTAAATAAAAGGTGCCTATTTTTATTAGCTCGTGTTACTGAACTCTTTAGAGCCCTCTGCATTGATAACCACAGCAACAAGTAATTTAAAAGCACATTTTAAATTCCCTGCTATTGCTCATGAGGTTTTTTCCCAGTCAAAATATTACAAAGATAAAGTGTTTCTAGACCAACATGTCTAGAAATCTTCCAAGCATAAAGGTCTTTGAATGACAGTGAAGCTTAATGAAAGCATCCTGGCACTGCTAACTGCTTTCTCTGTGCCCCTTTCCTTCCTCAGGATAGTGTAGAGCACTGCATCATAGGAGTGACAATCCTCTCCCAACTAACTAATGAAATTAATCAAGTAAGTGCTACAGCCTTCCTCAGTGAAGTAAGTGTCCAATTTTCTCATTCATATTGTTGTGTCCTGCTGTGTGTCTGTGCTGTGTGTTGAGGGGTTTTGTTTGGGGTTTTTTTGGGGTGAGGTCTGTTGTGTGGTGGGTGCTTTCTTTTTCTTTTTTGTTATTTTTACACAGTACCTTACTGTTGTGGTAAGATACTGAAACCTTCTGTCCCGAGGAATTGTTTTGTTTCACTGGCATCTTCCATCTTCTCTCATGTGTTGATGTGATCAGAGATGAAAAGGGAATGAGCAATGCTAAGCAACTAGCCAAGCCTGCCTAGTGGACCAAGCGTGAAGGCATCCTTAGCACCTACTGTTGTTGGTCCCTGTGAATCCTTTCAGCTTAGAACATTCTTGTTCCAAGAGGTTAATGGTGCATGTCCTCCTTCCTATTGACCAAGGAGGTGAAACAAAAAGGATTTGTCAAAATATGCAGAGTTTTGAAGTGTCCTTTTCATTCAGTACTAAATTTCATAGAGTTCCCAGCAGGTTTTCAAATTCTGACAGTTTATTGAGGCTGAGTGCTGAACACTTTACACAGCCTGGCCCTAGACTGGCCACAGACCCCAAATTAACTTTAATTCTTCAAGCCTGGCCTGAACAGTAAATCCTGACCTCTAAATCCTGACCTGTAGATGTCTTCTTAACTCTAAAGCCAGGTCTCGTTACTGCTACCACTTACTTGCCCAGACTTTTGTACAACCCTAAACTCCATTTCCACAGAGCATCAGTCCTCCACTTCCCTGCATTAAGAATGAGAGCAAGTTTGTTTCCCTCTAGAAATAAGTATCTGTCTGTCAACATCTTTTTACAAGACTGCAGTGTTTGCTTGCCGAAGAATGGTCAGCATAGAAACTGTCACCTGTCCCAGTTCCAGAGTGTCTACAGTTTGATACTAAAATAAGCAACAAAATTAAGGACTTTGATCAAAAATCTCATCCTGGTATCTTGGATATTAGATCTGCCACAGTCTACTACTCGTTCCCCAATGTGCTTTGTGCCAGCAATTGCACAGGGCTGGATTCAGTAGCTCATATTGGAAAGTCTAGTACTGCCATTACTTGCAAAATAATAAATCTGCCACCATGCCTGCTCATCAGAGTGGGGTCAAGTGTGTGTATGCAGAGGAGGAAAAAAAAGTCAGAAAATCCCCATTTTTGGGGCTTCTCTTCAGGGGGTTTTTTGATAACTATTGAAACTTCTAACTACATTACCTGAGAGCTGAATTTTCTAGAGCTCTGCTTACTAAAGCTTTTGTTAAAAAAGCTCACAGTACAAATAAAATAGACTGGTGGTAACTGCTTTAAAGTATCAGTTTCCATCCAGTACGTACTGCACAGACTTTCTCGAAGGGACTGAGTTGTCAGCTGTATTGTAGAAGTTCACTGATTTAAGCCACGTGACCTTGTGGTGACGAAAACAATGTTAATTTGCCCCAAGCCCAGAAATACATGAGATTTGTAGTAACCATGGAGAGTGCAAATAATGCTCATTTCCTTAAAAGACCCTGAAATCTAATAGCATGAGCTGAAGAATGGTAATTCAGTTGTTGGAGCACCTGACAAGTGTAAGTCTAGTTCTGATCCGACACCTACTGGGTGATGCAGGACTTCTTACTATGAGACAGGAGCATTTGCATTCTCAGTGGGGTTGCTGTGGAGGTTGAAGTAAGGTCTGTAGTAGTTAGAGCTGTACTGCCTTCAGCAGTACTGAATGAGATGTGTCTGTGTATTTAAGGTTAACACAGGTATAGTAATGAGAACCAAGAGAGCCTTAAAGAGAACCAAGATTCATGTTGTATGCCTTTGCACTGGGCTGCAAGAAGGCTCCGTCCCAGATGCACCACGATAACTCACGTGCCTGTCAGATAACTCAGACTGGCAAAATTCCACTTGCCCAGGATCTGTTCAAATAAATGGTGAAGATATGAAGTATCACTTCACTGTTCTCCTCTTCCAAGAAGATAGTCTATGAAGGGACTTAAGTTGTGTGGCCTTTTGCCTATGCTAGAATGCATTTATTGAATCAGTCTTCGTTATCCTCTATAAAGCAATGTGTGTATATTTGCCTCTTAGATCATATATCAGCTTTTTATCCTGTTATGGTGAGAGGTCCAGAGCTGGAGTTTATAATTGATCCAGCAAATTCCAAACTGGCTGTCATTGGTTAACTCTCCTTCTAGTTTTCTTCTCATCTGTGCAGGTTCAGGAGGGGAATTGTAATTGCTAGTAGTTGACCATGTGTCTGCCCAGCGACTTCAGGTAGGATTTAACTCTTAGGAGTTCAGAGCACTTTAGGAAGCAGTGTTCAACTTTCTAAAAATTACTTCAGTGCTGTTGAAAATACTGCTGTTAATCCTGCTTTAGAAGAGATTTAAAAGAATTTGAGAGTAAACCCAACCCTGCTTTCTGCAGGGGTACAGGGAAGCTGCATTTTACGTATTGTAGGTGGAAAGTCCTGTCATCAGCCAGCAAAACAGTTTTGTCCATGGAAGAACCACTGTTATGCAGTAGCAGCATATACTGCAGTGGCAGTGTGTGCCCCTGATTTAGCCACCCAGTGTGACATCACTCTGGGGAGGGGAAACCTTGATGTCCTAGCACGTAACAGGGTTTCTCTGGGTTCTGCTGGTCTTGTTCCACCTCTGCCCATCAGTTCTAAGCACTTTTTTTTCTCTCTGCTCAGGCGGATACTACTCATCCACTGACTAAGCACAGGAAAATAGCCTCTTCCTTCCGAGATTCATCCTTATTTGATATTTTCACGTTGTCATGCAATTTACTGAAACAGGTAAGGAAACATCACTTGTCATCTCTCTTGGGCGCTGTACATTGGGGCAACAGACTTTGGGCTGAAGTTCCCTGTGATGAAACTGCTGGAAGGAGAGCTGTTGTCCTAAAAGCTGTGTTATGGACTGTTTCTTCAGGAAAGCTTTGACTTAGGTCTGTATGAAGGGAAAAAAAAAAAGAACACAGCACAAATACAGAAATAAAACTCTTTTCAGCAATTTTGATTGAATGTACATGCCTGGACCATGAGCCTGGACTTGAACTTTCCTGTGTTAAAGCATCAGGAAAAAAAATGAGACATTTGTTTTACATCTTAACAATAGTGGCAGAGAGGTTTCCTAAAAGAGAAAAAAAGAGAGAGACAAAGACTTGTTTTCCAACCTCAGTTTAGAAATCCACATCGTGAGAAAAAAAAATGCTAGTGAGGATATATTTAGTAGATTGAGACTAAAGGTTGTCCTTGATGTTTTAATGCCTGATTAATATTAGACTGCCTTGAGTTCCCCAGGTTTTTCTTCTGTGCTAATTAGCACACATGAGTTAACTTGCTTTAAAAAATACTTAGCTTGGGACAAGGCAGCAATGCTCTGCTAGTGAGGTTGATTTTTACCACCTAAAAAGCACTTTTTGTCTCAGCTGAAGTAGCACATGTATATTTTGTAAGCAGGCAGATTATCTGAAGAAAAAACTTTTGATTCTGCACTGGATTTTTTTCTTAAAAGCTAATCTGGAGTTCTAATGGTGCCTGCAAGAATGGCCCCTTATAAGAAAGTCTACTCAAGTAAACTGAGTGGCAGTAGCACAGGCTTGATTAGTTTAACTTTTATCCTTCTAGCTGAGTGAAGTGTCAAAGTTGACAAATAGCACAAAGAGTGGAAAGGAAATTTTCTTTTAAAGATTTCAAAATGAGTGGCTCTGGTTCTGTCAGTGATAAAGGTGGGTATGTGGGTGTAATTTGATCTCTTTTTTTCTCCTCCTGGTTTCTAAAGGAAGCAAGGCTTGTACAATTTTGCTAGTCATTGTTTCCCTACGCACCTGTCTTCCTGAGCCATAACAACTCTAACTTTTGAATCCACTGGCTTATTTCAGGTGCATTTTGTAGTCAATGGGAGGTCTCAGAAATAAAAGGATTCCTCTAGCTTTGTAGAAAAGAAGCACTGGGAAGGTTCAGGCAGGACAGCAATAATACAAAGGATAGATGAGCTGGCCCATCACTGGAATACAGACCTCAGTTCTACATTTAAACTGCCGTGAAATGACCTAGCATTCTGTGCCCATCAAGTCCTTTGTGTTACTTGAGGATATCCGTGTTTTCCTGCCCATAACGGAACATCATAGCTAGAGCGGGGCTTGTACAGGTCATTTGTGTGAAAGTTAGGTGAAGAATATGAGGGTTAGGTGGAGCAGTGGGATTCCCTGCTGCTAAGTGCTGGTCACACAGGGTATTCTTGTGTTTAACCTTCATAAGAACTTATCTTCTGAATCTTACAGTATAATTGCAAACTGGCAAGCCTGACTGCTCTTTTCCTGTTCTGTACAAGCCAACTGGAAAAGAAAGCACTGTCTGTTTATCCATCTTGTGTAAAGATTAAGCATGTAAATGCACATGCTGTCTGTAAAAGTATGCAATACCTGGGGTTGGTGCTTGGGGCACATGATCTATATGATTGCCACATCCTGTTTAAAGTTGTCACATTGATTTACTGTTTTTTTTTTTTTTTAATGTGATGTATTTTATAGGCTTCTGGGAAGAACCTGAATCTAAATGATGAAAGCCAGCATGGTCTGCTCATGCAGCTTCTTAAGCTCACACATAATTGCCTGAACTTTGATTTCATTGGCACGTCAACAGACGAGTCCTCAGATGATCTTTGCACTGTGCAGATCCCAACCAGTTGGAGATCAGGTAATCTGGCTGGAGGAAGAGAATGCATCTACACCTACCAGCTGAAAGCATGAGTGACTTGCTAAAGCAGTCTCTGTACTTAACAAAGGAGCTGTTGCATACAGTGCTGGATATAAAATGCAGTCTTTCCTTAGTGTGATTACAAATGCAGTTCAGTTTGGGTTGGCCATCTTGAGCTCTGAAGCACTCTTCTACCCTTCCAGTCTTACACTTGCCAGTTCAGGAAACAGTGAACTGATGGTTTTTAAATGCGAGTAACAACTCAGCGCCTGTTCTCTGTATCCTTGCTGTTCTCCCCAGTCACTTGCAGACAGTTTCACAGGTTGCGTTTTTAAAATATTGCCCTGTAATTTTATCTTGGTACCAAGTACCAGTGGTTTTACTTTATAATATAAAATGGTTGGGAGATTTTCCTGCAGTGTAGTACTTGACGTGACAAGGACATAGGCCATTGTTGATAGGATAAGCGTTAGACCAATTGAAAGCAATAAATGGAGGTGTTCTCACTGAAATGCTCTGTTCTGTTTCAGCATTCTTGGATTCTTCAACCCTTCAGTTGTTTTTTGATCTTTATCATTCCATCCCTCCTTCATTCTCTCCTCTGGTAAGTTCAGTGTTTATTTACCTTAGAAAAAGCGTTTGTAGGATTCGTCTGGGAGACGGTTAAATGCCACAGACTGACCTTTTGTACTTTGATGGCACTGCCTTGTGCCGTAGCTTCAATGGGGAAGTTGGTCCCATGCTGCTACTGATAGTTTTGATGCATCTGCAGGTTTTGAATTTGACCTAAGAGCAATTTGTTTCCTGCAAGTCCAACCTACTTCTCTGTCCTTGCATAGTGTAAAGCCTGCCTGATCACAGCCAGTAAGCCTTTCTTGAGAGGTATAGCTTATATTATTTCTGCTGTACTGCAAAGTTGATCTTAAAACCATACTGAGAGTAGGAAGCAAATCTGGAAGCACAATCAAAAAATGAAATTTCTCCTTCCAGACTTTAAAACTAGGCCATGTCCCAGTTGTGTGAAATGGCTGATAGCAAAACTGAACTGGAAGTTGAATTATTTCTTTAAAAAAAAATTGCCTGCTAGAAATTGATCTATGCAATAAGTATTCTTTGTAATTAATGGTACAATGAAAACATACCCTTTGGCTGGAGAGGGAAGGGTCCTTCAGAAGCATTTTTTTTCTGCCGAGACTCTCAGCTCTGTTCGTTATGTTACTTGCTAATTCTGAATTGAGAGAGACTTTAATATTCATGAGAGACTTTAACAGTGTGAGTCTTTTTGTTACTGAACAGAAATCTGAAGCAATTACACCTTTAATTGTCCTGCCTCTTTGATCAGTAGATGTAAGAACCAGCAAGAATGAGGCTTAACTGAGCAGGTAGTCCTTACATGAGTCAGAGGCGATGGGGCTTTGCCTCAGATAAGACTTGCAGTGTGCTGGTTGTACCTGACTGCCGCAGCTCTTCAAAGCTCTCTCACCATCCTCTTACTACTGCAACTGCACCCTTGGAATTTACTCTTAATTTAAATTTCAGAGGTTTGTTCTTGCCAGTCTTCTGACTTCTGCAGTATTTTTTCCCAGTCTGCACTGAGTTTACCAGATTTCCCTGCCACTCCGAGTGTATTTTCAGTCTTAGGTACTGTATTCTCCACCTGAAGAAATCCCAGCGCTTTTGGGGAGCAGGATTTGGAACACACCTTTAAGTGTCAGGATGGTGATGTTCCTTTGGGTGATGTGGGTTTTTAATCTCTGCTGTAGTTTGTGGCTGCACTTTTACATAAACTACACAGAATTGCCAAGATGGAGCTGTTGTGTCGCATGCAAAGGAGCATCGGGCTCCTTTGTTGTGTCATGAAAAGGAAATGTGCTGTTCACTTTATTGTTCTGATCGCTCCCTTTCTGTTTATTTTCTTTGCCCCTTTTAGGTTCTATCCTGCTTAGTGCAGATAGCTTCTGTACGCAGATCCCTCTTCAACAATGCAGAAAGAGCAAAGTTTTTATCTCATCTCGTTGATGGAGTTAAACGAATACTGGAAAACCCACAGGTGAGTGTCTCAAATGCAGTTAGTGGAATTGTGTGTCTGCTTCCTCTGTGTGCAGCTTCCTGACAAAAGTAGTCTAATATACGTGTCCCAGTTGTGGCACCAGGGAGAAGGGTACAACGTCTTGCTGCTCTTTTTTGTTGTCCTCCTGTTCCACCATGAATCTGTGCCCCTTGCAGGTGACTATTTCTGTAGTAGTGCTATTTCTCAGTTCTTCTCTTTTTCTCCTCTCAGAGTTTATCAGACCCAAATAACTACCATGAGTTCTGCCGATTGCTGGCCCGGTTGAAAAGCAATTACCAACTGGGAGAGCTGGTGAAGGTGGAGAACTACCCTGAAGTCATCCGACTCATTGCCAACTTCACCGTGACCAGCCTGCAGGTACAAAATGGTTTAGCTTATGCTCAATGGGTGTTTCTGTTCCTTGTCTTCTCTTGAAACAAAATTATAACCCTCTCATCAACCCCATAATTTGCTGTATGTTATTTTTAACAAAAAAACCGTGCAGACTCTGTGATAGAATCCTACAGTGGAGCACTGATTGTTCTGTGAATTCCAGCTGAATGGAGCAGGAGCAGTATGTGGGGGAAGGCAGAGTTGCTATGCCTCCAGAGACTTTCCATGCCCTAGCAGGGGAAAAAAAACCCCAACTTGTTAAATAAGCCTTATTTTTAGAATTATGTATCACTTCACTATTAATATGCAGTTACAGGGATTGCTAGTAATATGAATGTCATGCCATATTCCCACTGTGTTTTCCACTGGTGTGCATCTTGTAACACCCCTGCACAGAATATGGTTAAAAACCACAATTGTATAGCTTACATAATGCCTTTGTTAAAGCTACTTTCCAGATAAATATTAAAATTTAAACTGTGCATTCTGTTTGCAGAGCTGTCTGAATCATGCTGCAGTATGAGTAGTTTGGGAGTAAAGGCTTTGGCTCAGCTACACAGTCTAGGAACTGGGGATTATCTTTTAGTCTTTATGGAGTGCTGATAATGCCTGCTGAGTTCAGATGTGAGCTGCAATTCATTGTCAAAATTGGCAACTGGATCATTAAAGCCTTTAAATGTTGCTGTATCTAGTGCTACCTGAGTCAAAATAGTCTGGGTAAGATAATCAAGGCCATAATTCACTGGTTTCCTTTCATGTTCTTTCTCTTGTCTCCTTGGTAGCACTGGGAGTTTGCACCGAACAGTGTTCACTATCTCCTGAGCTTGTGGCAGCGACTGGCTGCATCAGTGCCCTACGTTAAAGCCACAGAGCCTCACATGCTTGAAACATACACACCAGAAGTCACAAAAGCCTACATCACATCCAGGCTGGAGTCTGTGCACATTATACTGAGGTAAGAAAAGCAGTGGGGTGGTTGTACTTCTGCTTGTTGGCACCAGAGTAGCACACAGAAGGCTCTAGAGCACTTCTCTTCTGAGGTTTCTTTTAAAAATGGGCATGACTGCAGGAAGTTTTATGAGTCACCAAAGGATTTCTATGGAAGACTTACCTAAATTGCTTATTCTATCTCTTACAAAAATTAGATTTATGTTTTAAGCTGGGGTTTTTTTAGACCTTGCTCAGTCTGAAATGACTGAGATAGATATCAGTTGTCTCCAACATGATGTGCTTACAGTTCATCCTACCTAACATCATACACCTTTATGCTCTGATTTGCCAGTGTAGCAGAGAGGAAAGAATATGTATGCAAAGTGTGATTCATTTCATTTTTAGATCTCTGAGATAGGATGACACAAATCCTACCTAAAAGTATCGTCTTTTTGTTCTTTGAGTGCCTGTATTTGTGTGGGATGAATTCTACCCAGCCTGTGTTTGTATTTGATGGAAACAAATGGTTAATTGGAGACAAATAATGCCTGTCTTCAGGAAGGTTGATCAGCTTATTCCTTTCTGGGTATCTAGCAATGCAGGGGAGAAGCAGCAGGTTTAGCTAGCTCTGGAGTTTGCAGAAAACTCATTGTTGAGGTTCGTGTGTTTAGAGGAAAAGGCAACTAAAACACTGAGAAAGATGGAAAGCTTTGTTATACAAAGGCAGCCAGACAGAGACCTTGTTCTTGACCCTGCACATTCTGTTCAAAGAGCTGGATAAATGTTAAGGACATAAGAAGAGCTCACTCATCCCAGGTCCTGGTGGACTTTCCACTCCCGTTCTTCTGATTTATGGCTGCAGTAATGGTCAGATCTCTGTAGCTCCTTCATGACAAATAGTAGAGGCAGAGAGTTTAGTCGCTGGAATTGCTGTTTGCCTGGGAAAGCATCCTCTACCTGACAGAAATAAGCATGTTATGGATTATGCTACTCTACATTTTAAGTTGTTTTCTAATCTTTTTTTCTTGCTAGGGATGGTTTGGAGGATCCTCTGGATGATACTGGCCTCGTGCAACAGCAACTAGATCAGCTATCCACTATTGGCCGGTGCGAGTATGAGAAGACCTGTGCTCTGCTCGTGCAGCTCTTTGACCAGTCAGCCCAGTCCTACCAGGAGCTGCTGCAGAGTGCCACCGCCAGCCCCATGGACGTTGCTGTACAAGAAGGTGAGTGTGTTTGCAGAACTGTGGCCTGCGAGCTTGCAGTAGGTTGCTCGTTCTCAAAAGTGCTGTTTCAGAAGCCTATGTATCTGATGAAATCCATAAATGAGGAGACAGATCTCACAAACATCCCCTTGGGGAGGCACTCGTGTGGTGTAGAATATTTTTGGCTGTGGACGGACACTCCCAATGCACACAGCAGTGCTGACTGAAGATACAACTGCCCTATGACTGACTCTATTTCTTCTAGGGGGAAGTTTAGTGCATCTTCTTGCCCAGTCTTTCAGAGACAAGTTCTGAGGATGCTCCAGCATCCACAGATGGTCAGCACTGCCTACCCCATCCCTCTTTTGTCTGGTGCAGGACATGGGGTGCTCGTTTGAATCAACTCACTGGCTGGCAGAAGGGGTAGTTTTTTTGAAGGAGCATGTCTGTCCACAGCATTGGGTGGGTTGAGTGTGGAGGTTTTGTACTTGCACTGCTGGTTGGTTTAGGAATTGCTTAACCCTGTCCATAAGGAAGCAGTTCCTTTGGAGATTCAGGTGTAGCTGTATATGTCTCGTCTCTTATGATGTAGCTGGCTTTCCCTTTGAGGGAAAAGTTGGCCACATCAGAACAAGTATGGAAACTGTTCTTCTGAAACAGAATTGTCTGATCTACTGCAGTACCTATTTTTTGTGCAGGCAGAAGTCTGTATGATGTCGACTTCTCCGCCAACCACGTGTACTTGGAAAGTGTAAATGCTGCCTGCTGGTGTCTGCGCATGTTGAAATACTGGAAGTCTTCCAGGCAGACCTGGCATTCTTGTTTCTTGGTAGTAAAGTCATGCCTGTTCTCCACCAAGTGGAAAACTGAGAAATTTTGGTATAGATGATCAATAAAACAGAAAGATACCCCTTGTGAATCCTGTCTTTGCCAAAATATAATACAAATCGCCTCAGCTTCCACCACATGATGTGTGACATGCTTGGTTCTGATGTCCTCTCTTGGTTTCAGGGCGCCTGACGTGGCTCGTCTATATTATCGGGGCAGTGATTGGTGGTAGGGTCTCGTTTGCCAGCACGGATGAGCAGGATGCCATGGATGGAGAGTTGGTTTGTCGGTAGGGATGGTGACCCTTTTCTGGCTGCACTGCTAGTGAAGTTAACAAAATAATCACTATTGTGAAATTGTCACCATGTTCTTCCCCTCTTTTCACTGAAATGTGGAATTGACCATTCTGAAACAGGAGGTTGGCAGTGCTGGCTGGAGCCAGACAGCAAACTTCTGCTGTGGTTGGGCTAAATTGGGACATCTTGGATGATAATGAGAGGGAAAGAGCATGTATTGGAGTAGAACTAAATGCATGATGGTTCTTTGCCGGTCTTTTTCCTGGTTAATAAACCAAAGTTGGTTTTGTCCATAAGTATTCTGTGAATATTTTAGTTTCTCTACAGCTGTTAAAACTTTCTACTGCCTTCTAACATGTGCTGGATTTGGGGGATTTTAAATCCTCTCCAGTGCAAGCTTTGCTTAACGAGAACATGCAGCTCACTACTCGTGAACAAACTTGAGGCACACTGAACACTTGTGGCCCAGACACCAATTGCTTTACTTGGAAGCTAGAGTCATAAAGGAGCCAAACTGTGAATGTAGGGAAGCCAACCTGTTGCTGAGACTATAGATGTATACTATAGATAATGTCAAGCAGTGGCTTCCCATGTAGCTGATGAGTTACTGAATGGGAAACAGTGAGACCTTGTGTATATTTCAGCTACCTTCAGTGCCAACATACACGATACCTGTCCGTAGAAGCCTATTTGTGTTTTATCTTCTTTCCCATGCTGTGCTGTGTGGGACTTGCCAAAACCAATATCAATGCTTTTGCTACCCTGTGCTGCCACTTACTCTCCCCTTCAGCTTTCCCCTGCCAGCAAGGTTTCCTCCTTGAGCACATGCATAGGTCATGGTGTTGATTTTGGAGGATTCTCAGCAAAAGCCAGACTGAAGTGGGAGTGCCATTTAGAGTCTTGACTCTTGGGAGGAGAGCAGGTGGTAGTTTCTCAGGTGGCTTTGGGAATATGATGGATCACTCACTTCTGCAGCAAATTAAAACTGAGTCCTTGCATTTCTGTTAGAGAAGATACAGAAGCCTTACAATAGCCTTGCACAGGAGAGGAATGTGTCCTAGTCTGTGTTTTGTTACCACTTTTGTTAGTTCTTGACCCGAAAGTTCAATGGCCACTAAGTACAAAATACTGTTGAACACAGAGTGGAAACACCACATGTGAGGAATCTCTCCTTTCTCCCAGTGTCACCAGCAAGGTGTGTTTTTTCTCACCTCTCTCCAGAGTGCTGCAGCTGATGAACCTGACAGACTCTCGTCTGGCACAGGCTGGGAATGAGAAGCTGGAACTTGCCATGCTGAGCTTCTTTGAGCAGTTTCGGAAGATTTATATTGGAGATCAGGTGCAGAAGTCTTCCAAGGTAATCAGTCCCCCCGATTATGTCTCTTTGTTGATACAAAGTCCAGTAATAGCTTATCTTTTTAAATGAAGGCAAGTGCCATTATTTTTCTTTATAGCTGAAAATACTTGAGACCTGTCTGCTGTGTTTTTTAGGTACACGTCCAGCGATAACTTTGTAAACCCTGAGTTTTTCAAAATACCACGTTCTGCACTCGTCTGGAAGGAGACAGTGACTATGTCATTGAACTTGAAACCTGGGTTCAGTTTTGTTATCTGCCAGGTTTCTGCTGTGACTTCAGATAAGTCACTTAAGCCTATGAAAGTGTGCGAGTCACATCACCTCATACCCCCATGGGGAGCCTGAGCTTAGCATCTATGCCTTTCTTCCTTGGCTCTAAAGTGAAGATAAAGAACCATTCTCTTCCTCACAAGGCAATTGTAAATGTCCTGGGCTTTGAATGTCTTGATGCATCTCTAAAGATGCAACACACCTTTTTAATAAAATATGTAAGCAACGGGAACATCATTACTCCGGATTGAGATTCTCTTCCTTTCCAGTAACCCATGACCTTCCTTCCCCATCTAACGGATTTCGGAGCAGTGATGTTACAAGGGGCCCAAAATTCCAGACTGACTCACTAAGACACTGCATGTAGCTGCAAATAGAGGAGCACAGTTATGTCCCCTTTCCCTAGGAAAAGCAGGTGCTCTGATTCCTGTATATGGTGTGTGACTAGCTATGGAAAAGATTTAACAGCCATTAGGCAAGTATTGGTCTGGATCAGATCAGATCAGCCCAGAGCATGCACCCTCCCAGACGTGTGTGCCACAAAGGAAGAACAAGTGAAAAACAAATTGCCTTCGATCATTACTTGATTTTCTTGACAGCTTTTAAATTGGTGTTATTTTTCTCCCCTTCAGCTGTACCGCCGTCTCTCGGAGGTCCTTGGGTTGAATGATGAGACCATGGTCCTGAGTGTCTTCATAGGAAAAATGTAAGTGTTCGTGCTTGCAGGCATCGGACATTCCAGGGTTTATTTGAAGATATAACTGGGAAAACTGTACTATGAGGGAGTGTTGTTCAGTCTAAAACTAGTAACATCTGTCGACTCAATAAAACACAGGCTTTTATCAGGGCTTAAGTCATGCACAAAACCAGGAATGATTTATCCACCGTGGAGACACCAAAATAAGCTGTACACCAAGATAACGGATTCTCTTCCCAGTGCCTGCTTAGTAGAACCAAAGTCAGAGGACAGGCTCAAGCTCTCATGCCCTATCACTTGGCTATTGGCAATCACCAGCCATGAAGGCTCTATGGGGAGGGACTGCACCTTCAGAGATTTTCTTTGCAAATTATGCTGTTCCGTAACGGAGTAGCAGCAGTCCTTTTCTTAAAACTCTTCCACTCTGGTAGGCACCCTGTTCAGCCTACTCATGGCAGCTCCTGGACCAAACCTGTCAACTGGCCTTTTGTCATGTCTTTGGCAGCCTCCATTAGCATTTTGATCCAATTCAGTAGCTCCACTGCTGATGCCCAGTGCCATGTGCCTGGTGCCGTGCAACTGCTGGCTCCCCCTCCACTCCAGCAGCATCACCCCATCTTGACGTGCACGGGGCTTTACCTGCCCTCGCGCACTCTGGCTGCACGTTGTCCCCAAGGGGTGAGATGGCTCTCCTGGAGGAAGCAAGGGCTACTAGAATTCTGCAGCTGACAGTGGATGGTGCAGGTGCAGAATTGCATACGTCTGCATGTAGTCACTGCCGCAGAATTCTCTTACCCTTGCTGCAGAAACCAGCCCTGGAGTGCCACAGAATTCCAAGGGCCTGGGTATGGGCCAGTGTAGCTTGGGACCCAAGTAGTGAAGATTATCTGAAGGATAATTTTCTAGTCAACCAAATGTAAGTACAGTAATTTTATACCAATATTTTGTGGCTTGTGATGTCTGTGGTTTCGGTGGAGGGTGGAGCTTATGATGTTGGGTGACTTGAACTGGAAAATTCCACCACATAGCAAAGGGGAAGCTGAGCAAACCCCTCTGACCTGGCCCTGTTGTCCTCTTCCCTAGCATCACCAACTTGAAGTACTGGGGTCGATGCGAGCCTATCACCTCCAAGACGCTGCAGCTGCTCAACGATCTCTCCATCGGATATCCTTTTCAAAAGAGCTGTTGGGCGCACAGGACACTTAAACTTCAGAATGGGGGAAGAGTGACCGCTGATGCTGGACTGGAACAGGAGCACTCTCATGTAACAGATTGCTGAACTGCTTTGTCTTTGGGGTGGTGAGAAGAGCAGAGTGCAAATGCTTGGTTGATGCCGTGCCAAGCTGTTGAGTTGCAGTAGGTGACT
This sequence comes from Colius striatus, assembly GCF_028858725.1. Taxonomy (NCBI): domain Eukaryota; kingdom Metazoa; phylum Chordata; class Aves; order Coliiformes; family Coliidae; genus Colius; species Colius striatus. The sequence goes on from NC_084785.1 coordinate 3,566,460, forward strand.
GTGAGATTGTAGGGATTTTTTTAATATTGTGGATCATAATTCCTTTGTAGCTCACTGTCCACAGTTAACTTGCCTACAGTCTGTCTTATGGTCTTCTACATTTTCTTCCTGACAGTGAATAAAAATGGTCACTGCAGGTCTCAAGATCTATGCAACTGGTTGATCTGAAAAGAAATGGAAGAGAGTCTAGAATATATTGAATAATAAAGACATAAGTCCCTTTCCAGTTTTGCCATGGAAAGTGCTTTGCAAGCATTGCAAGAAGTTTTCTGCTGACTCTGCTGCTTCCTTAACACCCCTTTTACATACAGTAGTGTCAGAAAGCTGGTGAAACTGAGCGCTGTGCAGTTCATGCTGAACAATCACACAGTAAGTCTTTTCACCTTTCACTTCATGTCGCTCAGCAAATTCCTCTGTCAGCCTTTGTGCAGCTGAGATAATCCCCTAATTTTAACACCTGGACACACTTTTGAAGCTAACCTGTCTCCCAGATGCTTCCATCTAGATGACCCTCTAGAAAATGTGATCTGTGTGTTCTGTCTCTCTTTGTTCAAAGCCTGCCCTTCAATTTTGAGGGGCTGTAATTATGTGGTACCTTTTATCCCCAAAGACTTAACGTGGAGGTCTCTTTGATCTGCACTGAAAAAAAGCCCTCTCCAGAGTGAAACATGGGAAACAGTTGATACAGCTGCATGTGCGGGCAGACAGCAGTGAGCACTGTTTGTGCAACGTAATGCAGAATATTTACAGCATTTCAGTGCCTCAGCTCCCATTCTAAAAGTGGAGATTTGGAGAAAGTGCCATCTCTTGCCGTGCTTAGGACAGCAGCCTTGGTCCTTCATCACTACCAGTGTAGCTGAGGTGCTGACTTGAAATCAAAAAGATTGGAATGCCCAACAAGAAGCTAGCAGCAAAGTATCAGATTTCTGGCTTGCATCTGGGAGCCTGTGGTCATTTGATGCTCTGATGCTGTTGTGATAGGATTCCCAGGTTTGCTTTGACTGGTTGAACGAGGTGCTGTCTTGCTTGAGCTAGAGGATATTTTGCAGACAGACCCAGGTCCTGGCCGGAGTAACTAGGGATCTGTCTGCAAAAGGATGTTTTTCAGCAACATTAACACCTGCAGAGTCCCCATGAGTAAGGGGGACATATTGCTTCTCTCCTCTGGAGGCAAAGCAAGACTTCCTTGTTCATCTGGTCCTGGGGAATTCCAGGATGAAAAATTATAGTGCTGGTATCTGTGCCAGCAGATAGGATGCTGCTCCAGGGCAGGCAGGCATGGTGCCTGTTGCCCTCTGGTGGCTTCTTTTCCAAGATGGCTCACAGATGTGAAGTGTTGGCAAGATAACCACCATGCTGCTTGCCATATCTCATCCTTGCACAGGCTGAGAATTAGGGGAATGAGGGATCGTCAGCCTGGTGGTTCCCCTTTAAGACAACTCTTCTCTTCCATTTGCAGAGTGAGCACTTTTCCTTTCTGGGCATTAACAATCAGTCCAACCTGACTGACATGAGATGTCGGACTACATTCTACACTGCACTTGGGCGTCTTCTCATGGTGGATTTAGGTACTGGGGTCTTTTCCTGGGAACCAGAGCAAAATGGTAACTCTATGATTTGGATGCTGCAGTAGGCTACATCCTGCTATTTGAGGGAGCTGTAAGCTCCTGCAAGAAAGGATGCTGGAATGGGAGAAGCCAAATGAGATAAGAAAAAAGCAGGGAAAGAAGCTTAACAATGGATTTAATGCCACATTGCTGGGTACAGGTAGTCCAGAGATGCACAGCACCAAGGCTGCAACTGAATTTTCCCTTTGTAATATTACAAATGTTTTCCTGAGGTGGTAGGGTTTGTTCTAGGTGTTTTCTCTAAGTTAGATATCAGTTAGGTATTGGCAGTGACAGATCACCTGTCTGGAAAGCTGTGGTCTCTCTGCCTCTCGCTCCGAGGGGAGCAATGTCCGAATGTCTAGCATAGGCAGTACTGCAGGGATGTGTACTTCCTCCTGATTTCTTTTCTGTTCTTTTTTCTTTCAGGAGAAGATGAGGATCAGTATGAGCAGTTCATGCTTCCCCTCACAGCTGCCTTTGAGACTGTGGCACAGATGTTCAGTACAAATACTTTCAACGAGCAAGAGGCAAAAGTAAGTTGGGCAGGACCTTCCCCATACTAACGCTCCACCTGCTCATTCCCCTAGCAGCTTTGACATTTTCCATTCGGACAGGAGGGAACGCTCCTTCAGAGCGAGAGCCGTTCTGCCCTGTGAATGAGACAAGTCGATGCTTAAGTGATGGGTGCTTTGTTTCAGTACGCAGGGAATTGGTGGTGTGCCCTGTGCCCCTTGGATCTAGGTCTAGTTTATAACTGAAGCAGTGAGCCTCGTCTGCTGCCTTTCTTCTGCTGGGAAGCAAAATACCCCAGTCTTGCCACTGCATTGCTTCAAGAGGGCTTCAGGCACTTGAAGAGGAAAGAACAGTCGATCTTGGGATCGATAGCACAGAATGGCTGTGTTGACGTTGGGATGGGAGGAAGAGAAGTGGCTCTGAGGTTGTGGAGGCAGGGAGGGAGAGTTCCATACACTTGTTTTAACATATCTTTTCTTTTGCAATACAGAGAACTTTGGTTGGTTTGGTGAGAGACTTGAGAGGAATAGCCTTTGCCTTCAATGCCAAGACCAGTTTCATGATGCTGTTTGAGTGGATGTATCCTTCTATTGCCCTAAAACTTGAGTTATCCCATCTGTCACTGGGGACAACTCTGGCTGACTGCATCCAAATGCCCTATTTTCCCTGCTGAATCCTGGCTGGGGTTTCGCTTTGCTTTTGTAGTACTCGGTGTCCTGTCTCTAAGCCCTAAAATAGGTTTGACTTGGTCTGTCTGCAACCAAGTCAACCTAGAAATCTCCGAGCTGAACTGGTAGGACTTTTTTTCCAACTGGACCTAAAGAGATTTGACCTGTAAAGCACAAAGGGCTTTAATGGGGTGTTTGTGTCCCAGCAGCAACAAAAGCTTTCCTCTTGCTCACTGGAGCGAACAGCAGTTGGTGTCTGTCCTTTTGGTGAGTGCATAGGTGCTCAAAGAGCATGGTCTCTGAGCTCTGTATCTCTTTTTGGCTGCTGAAGGTCAGCTGTCTGTTGCAGTGACAGATATTTGCATCAGTCTTCTCTTTCATATGAAACTTTTGGTTTTGGTGTGTCATGGTGTAAGAGATGTGTATGCAGCTTCTTCAGGGACTTTGTATTTTTATTGGGTTATTTTTTTCTGTGGTAAAGCAGACCGCAGCAAGCAGCATTTCTGTTTAACCTTGTTAAGTAAGCTGCTTTGCAAGGCTTGTATGCAGTACACAGAATATGCCTTGTGACCTTTTCTCTTCATGCAAAGCAAAAAATTCCTTAACTCTCACCTTGCAGCTACCCATCCTACATGCCAATCCTACAGCGGGCAATTGAACTCTGGTACCATGACCCAGCCTGCACTACACCTGTACTCAAACTGATGGCTGAGTTGGTACATAATAGGTACGAACCTCCAGCATCTGAAAACTGGGCAGGATTTGTGTGTCTGCTGCTTCAGCCTTTGTGTGGGTTTTGGTGGCTGCCAAGGGGACAGGAGTGCAGCTGGCATTGGTTCATTTGGGAAGAAAATCTTAACAGTTCAGATATCAATTGTGTCATGACTCAGACCAAGAGACACCATCAGTAAGCACTGAATTTGTTCAGTGTCAGCTTCCAGGGACAGCACTAGAAGATGGAGGCGAGCAACTCATGTTAATTTTTAAAACCTGTGTTTAAAATGAGAGTTATTCTGTCTGGCAACCAGATGACCCCTTTTGCTTTAGAGCATCAGCCCTTTTTACCAGCAGAAAGGTACCTCTGATGCTATTGATAATTCAGAAGCTGCCTAATCTGGCAGTGGAAGGTTGCCAAAATGTTGCTCTGGCCTACAGCCAGCTGAACACAGCCCTATAGGAAGGGACTCTTGTTACAGTCGAGAGCAAGGGACACAACATTTAGGCACAGTCATCTGAGAGTTCTTGAGAATCTATGCTGTCAGACTGTTTGCCACAAGTGTGAGGCATCTTTGCAGTAGGACAATCCTTACTGGTATACATCCACTCATTTATGTCAGAGGTGAACCGGATGACTTGATGCACTTCAATTGTAAGATCTATTCACTGTAGGGGAAGAAATGCCAAGCTCTGAATTCTTGGTCATGTTATGAATAGTAGCTAGTCAGCCTGCCCTTCAATGCTGCTCCCAAGATGTTCACTATTTGTGTACAGTAGCCTAGTGACTATTGCCAAGACAGGATTTCCAACTTGGATCTTGTGACATTCCTGATGTCTGTGAAATTTAGACCCATTCTTCTGCGACAGCAGAGCTCATCTGTCCCTAAGTGGCAGTGTCCTGTCAAGCTTTGGTAATGAACAGCAGCATTTCCTGCCAGACCAGGTATTTTGTAGAGCTCTGGGGAGCAGCCCTGGGCAGAGGGTGCCCCAACACAGCAGCACAGGGCAATGCTGGACCGTTAGCAGTGGGTTTTATTCCCAGCTGTGTTTGAGCTTCAGTTTATTCCCTGTCTTTCCATTAGATCCCAGCGGCTGCAGTTTGATGTGTCCTCACCCAACGGCATCCTGCTCTTCCGAGAAACGAGTAAAATGATAACCACGTATGGTGAGTGCAGCAGGAGGGCTCCAGGCAGCCTCTGCCTGCCCAGGAAGCAAGGGTTGGGGCACTTGCCAGCTCAGAGAGCGAACTTGGCTGGAAATGGTGCCAAATCCCTTGCTTAGGTACAGGGAGATGCTTCTGCTTTAGGTGCTGGGCAGGCAGGCACGCAGGAGGGGCAGAGTGTTTGCCGTGCAAATAATGAAGAAAATGACAGCAATGAGCAGGAGCTCTGCTTGAGCCCCTTGGGAGTGTGCAAGGTGGCATGGGCAAACCTAGGAGCAAGTGGAGAGCAAACCTGTCCTTACGCAGTCCTATTTCCACAGCAAAATTATATGCAGTTGTCTTCTCCCATGCTTCCTAGTAGAGCCACACTTGTATCTTGTCACAGGTTACTTATAACCTTCAGCTGGGGAATAAGTCTTTGGTGCTGTGGCTGTCTTCTGAGCCACTCTTTATGGCTCTACTTCTAGTTTTCCTGCCCCCTGGGGGAGAAAGGGTTTGGATGTGGTTGCTGAAATACTGACTCCACTTCTGTGCTCACACAGGAAATCGTATCCTAACACTTGGGGAGGTCCCAAAGGATCAAGTCTATGCCTTGAAGCTCAAGGGAATTTCCATCTGCTTCTCTATGCTGAAAGCTGCGTTGAGTGGGAGCTACGTCAACTTTGGGGTCTTCCGTCTCTACGGGGATGATGCACTGGACAATGCTTTGCAAACTTTTATCAAGCTTCTGCTTTCCATCCCTCACAGTGACCTTCTGGTAAGCTGACACCTGTGATTAGCAGTGTAAACACGGGGCTGGGCAAGACAGGGTTGGAAGATTATACAGCAAAAGAATACTTTAATCACAGAGACGAATGAGTTTGTGCCACTGCCTGGACGCCCAGCTGTAGGCACAGGCTGGCAGGAAATAGCGGCTCCTGGAATGTGCAGCAGCAGGTCCTGCCTCAGGGCTGTGAACCACCCGCCCCAGGCCCCACTGCTCAGCTCTCCAGCAGGGTAAACTCCCAGCCTCAGCACAGCAATTGCCAAAATAATTCCTCCTCTATCTGAAAAATAATTCCAGTGAGTGAAGAGCATATATCCTTCCCAAGTTCTCTCTGTCTCATTACCATAGTCTGAGAGAAGTTGTTACTACATCTGACTCTACTGAGCACATTCTTGATTTAATATGCTGGTGTCCAAACCGTTGTTCTTGAGACATGCAGCCCTTGAGATGAGGTCACTGCAGGACTCCCAGCAGAGCCTCACTGAGTTTGGGGGCTGCTGGGAGGTCTGTGGCACTCCCTGCGGGGCAGGTTACTGAGCCCAGCACTGCACATGCTGATTTTTATCTGCAAAGACAGCTGGAAAGCCAGTCCTAACTCTGCATCTCCAGCACTGGCATTAGTTAGCTGATGCTCCCCGTTCAGAAAGGAGGGAAGCAGTGGTGCAAGATGTTTTGATATAACAGTGTTGGGAACCTTCTGGGCTGTTGTTGCTGGCGCTTGTTGGGCTTTGGTGAGGGAGAAGGGTATAAAATATGTTGGCTTATAAGCTGTGCTGTGGGAGAGATTGGTTTACTCTCTTTCCAGGAGGTTCTTTAAGCAGTTTTCAGGTGATTAATGAATGGGTTGAGTCTTGCAGAAAGCCTTAACTGATGGTTCTAGGCTGGCCATGAGGCTTTAGAAGTCTTTATCTCCTTTTCTCTGCAGGATTATCCCAAGCTCAGCCAGTCATACTATTCCTTGCTGGAAGTTCTTACCCAGGACCACATGAACTTTATAGCCAGTCTGGAGCCTCATGTAATCATGTATATTCTTTCTTCCATTTCAGAAGGCCTCACTGCGCTAGGTAACTACTCTGCTCTCTGTTGTACTCTTAGAGCTTTGATTTGGAGGTGGGAAAAGACTTTGATTGCTTTTGAGTGCGTGATATTTCAGGCTAACAGGTAAGACATGCCTTGTGAATGGGTGGAGGAGTTTCACCTCTGTTAAAGCTGAAGCATTGGAAATAGTATGTTGCTGAAGAAGTTGCTGACCTGTTTAGGGTTAGGCAGTTTTTGGTTTGCAAAGTCCCTCAAAAGACCCAGACCAATGGTAGTGTTTTGCTGGTGCCTGCCCAGGTGCATCTGAGGAATGGAAATGCTGGCAGTGCCCCAAAATCTATTTCCCCCCCCTTTCCTGTTCTTGCAGACACCATGGTTTGCACAGGCTGCTGCTCCTGTTTGGACCACATTGTCACGTATCTCTTCAAGCAGCTGTCTCGCAGCACCAAGAAGAGGAGCACACCTCTGACCCAGGAGAGCGACCGCTTCCTGCACATTATGCAGCAGCACCCAGAGATGATTCAGCAGGTAAAGGCCTGGTACAGGGCCTTGTTGTGGCATGGTACAGTGAACTCTGAGTTGTGCATTTTCTTAGCATGATGTAATGTGGGGGCTGCACGCTCCCTGCTCCAGAGCCCCAGGCAGAAAGGAGCAAAAAGGATTTTGTGCTGGTATTGCACCTCTCCTACGCACTCATCGTGTGGTAGGTCTGATTCAGGGCTGTGTTTCTCCCTGTGCAAGGAACGCAGTTTTAACATTTCACTTGTGAAAGGAAGTAGACAAAAAAAGAGCTTTTTTAAAAAGAAAGTAAGTCATGGGCAGTGCTGATGGTTTATGGAAAAGAAGCCAGGAAACATACCTTCCACCAGAAAGCATGCACTCTGCCATTGCTTTAAAAAATGTGTTGAGGTTTGTTTAAACCCCTGGAACAATTCAGTGGTGCATGTGCACTCCCTGCAGAGCAGTCACCCTGGGGGCCCTGTGCTTAGTGACCCTGCGTAGACTTGGGCATAGGGGAATAATCTGTGCCAAGGGGCCACACGGGTGTCAGGTTTGCAGCCTGCTGGACAGCCTCAGCAAGGTGAATTTGACAATCCAGGAGGTTTTACACACTGGTAGCACCTGCTGTCTGTCTCCTGCCTCCATCCACAACACCTCTGATGGATGTGGACCTTGCTGGCATTTGTCTGCTCCCAGGGTCAGGAGTGTGTGCGGTGGCAGAGGACCAGTAGTGAGCTCAGACATTCTCCTGGCTTAGATCTGGCTTAGCTCAGCATATAGCTACACATACTGTGTAGTTTAGGTACCTCTGTGTCACTTACTGACAGGTGACTCTGTTCACAAGAGTTTTGGGGCTCCAGAAGGCCCTGTGTTGGGATCTGGATATCTGTACCTCAGAGCAAAACACTTGTATATCCCTCAGTGCAGTTCGAACAGTGTCATCCAGCCTCAGTCGCTGCTACTTGTCAAAGTGTCAGCATGACTCCTACATAAAAGCAGGGAATATTGTTCCACTCTTGCTGGTAGATCATCTGCAAAGGCAAGCAAGCTTTTTTGAGGACTAGAAGCTGAGGATAAAAAGAGAAATTGCCTTCCAGAGTAGCTCTCTTAGCTATGGGCTTTAGCCTAAAGAGGCTGTGGAGAGAAAGCAGAGAGCCCTAAACTGGGCTAGGGGAAGGTCTCCAGGGCACCACAGTGTGTGCTCTCTGCATTTAAGCACTTGCTATTACCTTGTTTAAGTGAAAATAAAACTGTCTTTCCCCCGGGGCAGGATGGAGTCCATCAGGAATAAATATCCTAAGGGCTTTTGGCACCTCCTCCATGTGCCTTTGGTGAAGTGCTCCACCAGTTCATGGGGGCTCCAGGTGGGAGCTCAGAGCATTGCTCCAGGACTGGAAGCACCAAAGGGGAACTGTTGCTCCTGAGCCCGGTGGCGAGCAGAGCGTTGGCATGGATGGGCTGGGTTTAAACCTCTCCTTCCTCTCCCAGATGCTGTCGACAGTGCTGAATATCATCATCTTTGAGGACTGCAGGAATCAGTGGTCAATGTCTCGGCCTCTGCTTGGCTTGATACTGCTCAATGAAAAGGTAAATGTCCCACCCTCCCGTGGCAGCTGGAGGAGCTGCCTGGCCTTGAATGATGCTGGAGCCTTTGGGCCAGAGGGAGCAGAACGGTGTCACAGCAGAGAAGCTGGGATTTGGGGAGACTTTGTGTCAAGGGAAGGGTGTCCAGCCGTCCCCTGCAGCAGCCTTGGGCTGGGCAATCCTGTTAACTTTCATTCAGAAGGGCCTTAGAAGTCACACAAAGAGCTGTAATTCCGGTTCTCCCTCTCCCCAGAGCCTGTTATGCATGTCCTGTCCCCAGGCCATGGTAGCTGTTCCTCTGGAAAGTAACCCCTCCTTGCCTTGTCTCCCCAGTATTTTTCTGACTTGAGGAACAGTATAGTGAACAGCCAGCCCCCAGAGAAGCAGCAGGCAATGCACCTCTGCTTCGAGAACCTCATGGAAGGCATCGAGCGCAACCTCCTGACCAAGAACAGGGACAGGTTGGTATGAGCCCCAGAGCCGCCGTGGGGCTGAGCCCGCGGGCTGCAGGGCCGCGGCCGGACGGGCTCCCACACGCTGCTCTGCCCTTGCCGTAGGTTTACACAGAACCTGTCGGCGTTCAGGCGGGAGGTGAACGACTCCATGAAGAACTCCACCTACGGCGTGAACAGCAACGACATGATGAGCTGACGTCTCCCGACGCCGCCTGTACAGAGCAGCATCTCTTTGGCCTGGCCCAGAGGGGTTACCGTTTCCGATGGAAAGAAAAGAGGGGCGTTTCTAATCCCTGCTCTTCCCCAGGGCTGGACTGCGGCGCTCGCTTTGGGCCGTGCTCCACATCCCAAGGGAGGAGGGAACAGGAGGGGTTGTTGAGCTCACTGGGGCAGGGTGTTTCTGTTTCCGTGGGAGGGGGTGGAAGGGCATGAGCCGGGATCCAGCGTCTCCCTACCCGAATGTCTGCGTGGAACGCCAGCGCTCTGCTGCAGCCTGCCTTGTATAAACATGTACATTTTTTCATAACATTTTGAACAAGGTTTATATTGACTCAGTTTAAAAAAAAAAAGGAAAAAAAAAAAAGAAAAAAAAAAAGGAAACAAACAAAAAAAAACCAATAATAGTGTGATTGAAATTTTTACAGAGTCCTGGTGCACCCGTGCTGGCGAGAGGGTCGTGTGTGCGAGCGAAGGAAGCGTGTCCCGCGGGCCTGAAGCTTTACTGGGCAAGGGGTGGGTGTGTGAAAGTGCAGAGATCTATTTAGTGACAGGTGTAGAGAGAAGCAAAACAAAAAACCAACAAAACCCATCAAAAGAAAACCCCAACAACACAAAAAGGCATTGTAAAATTCCAAATGTATATTTTTTCTTATGAAGCCCCATGAAATCACAACCTCCCCTCCCCACCTTGCCCTTGTTATTAGGAACTCTAAGCCATGCCGCGTGATCTCTCATTCGTGCTTGCTTGTGGGTGTCTCTCCTGTCCCCCGTGTCGCAGTAGGCACCATCCTGTCAGCCAGCTCCCTCCCTCCCTCCCTCTCCCCCACAGGGCCAGGCACGCTCTCCCCACTCTGCCTTCTCCTTTTCTACTGTTCCCCCCTCAGCTGAGCAGGGGGAGGTGGGGGGATGCTGGGGCTGAGCTGGCTGTGCTCTGGGGCGCTGGTAGGGCTGCTCCAGCCAACCTGCCACCCGCAGGGTTCTTGGTAACGTCTGCCCAGCATGGAGTGCTGAACGCCCCTCAGAAATGAGTCCATTCTTTAATAAGTCACCATAGTAAATGTTTGGGTATAAAATCAACTTTCAGAGGGAAGCTGATGGGGGAGGGAACCTCTTTGCCTTGTACTTTTTCCACTATTGTTGCTGCTAGTCGTGTGCATCTTCTTGCTCAGCTCAACCCCCCGACACTGTCCTTAGGGCTTCGGTTTCTCTTCCCAGACACCACCCACTCTTTATTTTCTCTTTTTTTTGTTGTGTTCTTTTTGTTTTCTTTCCTCTGGCGATTGTGTGTTGGGTCCTTTTCGCGTGAGCAGATTGCTGGTTGACTTGTAAGGGTGTTTGCTGCATACAGTGTAAGCATTGTGACTGCAAATAAAACTTCAATGGTTTCTACTGAGCTGTGTCTGCCTGGGCCTTGCCTGCATGCCCTGACCCCTCACCGGGGGCAGGGGAAGCTGAAATGGGTGCAGTGAAGCCTTTTTGGTTGGTGGGGGTAGATCATACTCTAGCCCCAGGGCCTGGAGTGGTGCAAGCAAAGGTGTAGCCAAAACGCAAGGGGGTTCAGCAGTACATGGTAGCAGCTGGTCTGGGGAATGAGCCTGGCAGCATCCCACAGCACAAGGAAAGCGTGGGGTTTTTACAAAACACATTTATTGTACAGTCTGCAAAGGCAAGGTGGAAGAGCAGGGACAGCCACGGGAGCCTCCCCTGCCCCTCCTCGACGCGGCACCATGTGTGTTGCCCTGTTCTCAGGCCAAGGCCCCGTGCGAGGCAGCAGCCGGCTCCCGGGCCCTGCTGTAGATGGCGCAGTTACAGCCCTCTCTGTTCCGAGCAATCTCAATGGCGAAAAACTGGATTCTGGTGGCTAAAAAAGGGGAGAGGAAAAGCCTTAGAAGAGCAGGTCCATGGGTTCAGCTTCCCAGTAGCCTCGTACATCCCTTTCAGTAGCAAGGATGTGCTGGCTGCAGCCTGCACCGCAGCGAGCCGAGCTGAGCCAGCCGTGGCTCACCGAAGATGGTGTTCTCCTCAGTGTAGCCCTTGTGGCAGTCCAGGCGGAGCAGGGTGCCATAGTTGAAATCCTCCACCACCCCCTCGAACTGCAGGCAGAACGGACGCCATTTCTGCAGAGAGAAGCATGAGCACCCCTGGGGCCTGGAGCAAGGGCAGCGGGGCATGACCCCCCTCCTGCTCCTCACACACCTCCTTGGCTGGCTCTGATTTTAGCTCTTCTGGGTCAAGCACATCGATTTTAAGGTCCCTAAAGGTTTTCCTGAACTCACTGTAGATCTGGTCGTCAACTTTGGTGAGATTCAGAAACTTGGGGTCAACGGAGGAGATGAGCTATACGGGAAGACTGAAGAATTAACCACAACTCCTCCTTCCACAAGCCCCCCGCCCCGACCGCCCCAGGACTTACATTGAAGTAGACCTGGGCATGCTGGTGTGCCTTCATGGCCCAGGCCAGCTCCACGCGGGGCTGCGGAGGCAGGACGGGGGTCAGGCAGGGCTGTGCACCCCCCGGGGGCAGAAGAGGGGTCAGGCAGGGCAGTGCACCCCCGGGGGTCTGCTCCCCTCGAGGATGCGTGGAGGTCACGGGAAGAGGGGGACAAGCATGGATGGCTAGCAGGTGATGGGAGCACGCGGCCAGGCAGGCACCGGCAAAGCCACAGGGGGGGTTCACGGGTGGTGCTGGGGACCTGCCAATGCCAAAGCTGCTCATCTGAGTGGGACCCCCTCCTCTGGGAGCTGGCAGCCCCTCGCTGTCGGGGACCTCCCTGCACTGGGACCCCTCTCCTGGGGCTGAGACCTTCGCCGCACTGGGACCAACCCTTCCCCGGAGCAGAGACCCACCCTCACGACCAGGACCCTTCCCCCCCCGCTTCCACACTCACATCGTTGCCGAAGGCCTCGGCCGGCAGCGACAGAGCGTGAGCGGCCGCGGCGGCCTCGCCGGGTCCCTGCGCGAGAAGAGGGACTTGAGGGGGAGCGGCCCTGCCGCAGCCCCCCCGCTCCTCCCGGCCCCACCAGCCCTCCCGGCCCCGCCGCCGCCCGCCTCGTTCCCACCAGTCCCGCTGCCGCCATCGCCATCGCCGCCGGAAGCGGCGCCGCGGCCCCGCCCATGCGCGCCTGCGCCCGGGAGAGGCGGCGGGACACGGACACGGGGGACACGGACACGGGGGACACGGGGACACGGCGGGACGCGGATACGGGGGACACGGGGGACACGGACACGGGGGACACGGGGACACGGCGAGACGCGGACACGGGGGACACGGACACGGGGGACACGGACACGGGGGACACGGGGGACACGGGGGACACGGACACGGCGGGACACGGACACGGGGGACACGGACACGGACGGACACGGGGGACACGGACACGGGGGGACACGGGGGACACGGACACGGCGGGACACGGACACGGGGGGACACGGACACGGGGGACACGGACACGGGGGACACGGGGGACACGGACACGGCGGGACACGGACACGGGGGACACGGACACGGGGGGACACGGACACGGGGGACACGGACACGGGGGGACACGGCGGGACACGGACACGGGGGACACGGACACGGGGGACACGGGGACACGGACACGGGGGGACACGGAAACGGGGGACACGGACACGGGGGGACACATCGGAACACAGAGGGACACGAACACGAGGAGACATGACACAGCAGGACACGGACACAGCAGGATGGGGTGGGACACGGGGGGACACAAGGGACACAGCGGGACACGTGGGACACGGACACGGGGGGATACGGGGGATACAGACACAGTGGGATGGGCCAGGACACGAGGGGACGTGGCGTGAACAACGGGGGCAAAGCGGCCCGTGGTGCACCCAAGGGCCATGTGGCTGAGGTGGCTGGGCAAGGTGGCCCAGGGCAAGGCCAGGTGGCACAGAACAGGGCAAGGTGACCCGTGGGAGGGCTGGTGGGACACAGTGATCTGTGACAGGAGTGTCTGTGCAGCCTGGCACATGGCTGGGCATGTGGCGCACCGAGGCGGCCCACAAAAGGTCAGAGTGGCCTGTGGCACTGCAAGACAGCACACGGCAGGGCATGATGACCTGGTGAATGCCAGGCTGGCCCATTGGCAGGGCATGGTGACCTGGAGCACTGCAGCACCGCATAGAGCAGGACACGGTGACCTGGAGCACGCCAAGGTGGCTCCCAGAAAGGCCAGGTGGATCATGGCACTTCAGGGTGGCACAGAGCAGGGCACAGTGACAGCTGGCTGGGTCCTTGCCCTTGCTGAGCTCCCCCATGCTGGGCTCACTGGGCTTACAATGCTTCTGCAGCTTTTGGAGTGGGGGGTGCTGGGGGAACCAGGAGGCTCAGCAGGGACAACCCCCTCCCAGACTGGGATCGGGAAGGGGGGTGTCTGTTCATTAGTCACCTTGCCAGGCAGGCTCCAGGCCATAGCTCACACACACCTGAGGGGACTAACAGCCCCTTAATAGCTGTTGCTATTTAAGGCAGAAAGGGCCAGGGTGCTAATTGGGTGGGTGAGTGCTCCTCTGCCTTTATAAGTGCCTGGAGTGAAGGGGTGTTGGTGTGTTTGGAGGCTGGCTTTGGGGTGATAGTTGCATTGAGTGGCTGGGGTGAGTTTTTTCTAGTGAAGTTAGTAACTGTCTATATTGTTTTTTAGTGAGAACAAGGGGGGATGCCATGGCTGGAGTCAGGGGAGGTCTCTGCAGAGCAGTGCTGTGTGCTTTTCCCTCAGGCCCAGGGATCCCAGAGACATGTCTCTTACAGACAGCACTGACATTGGCAGCAAATCTGAGAAGCCTGTGTCCTTGATCTGGGGTAAGCACCCTGAGGAGCTCTGCTGGGCTTCTTCCCCTGCCTCCCTACCGCAGAGCATCCCCAATCTAACACCTGCTTGTCTGCAGGGTGTGAGCTGACCTGTAAGCAGGATTCCTACACCTTCCAGGCACTGGAGGAATGGCAGTGCGAGCAGCAGCTGGCCCTGCGGACGGTAGGTGATCCCTGAGCCCCCAGAGCCCAGCAGGTCCCAAGTGAGGAGTGCCTGGATGCCATGGGGAACTGGGGGAGGATGCTTTTCTTATTCTCCTAAAGATCTGCCTGGGGGAGGCAGCTCAGGATGAGTTCCACGTGGTGGAGATCGTGCCAGCTGAGGAGGGGGATGGCCATGCCCCAGTGCCTTTGGCCACACTGAAACCCTCTGTGCTGCCCATGGTGAGTGTCCCAGTGAGGGGTCTGTCTGGGGGAGAGGGCTACTGCAAGGGAGTGCTGCTACCCTCCTCTCTTCTAGGCCACCTTGGTGGGAGTGGAGCTGACTCCTCCAGTCACCTTCCGCCTGAAGGTGGGCTCTGGCCCTGTCTATATCAGCGGGCAGCATGTCTCCAGTGAGTAGTGGGGTACCCAACACCCTGCAGCTCCTTCCTGAGAGCCAGGGCTCAGCCCATCTCTTCCACAGTGATGCCCAACCTGTCCTGGGAGGAGGAAGAGGAGGATGTTGAGGAAGAGGAGCCAGTAGAGGAGTCCCCCAAGGGCCAAGTTGCCAAGAAGGGCTGTGCTGCCAAGGTAGTCTCCTCGGCTGGGAGTGTGGTGCGTGGAGGGGGCCATGTGCCATGGCAGTGGGGCTGGGGATGCAGCCACCTTCACCAGGAGCTTCCCCATGCCCTGAGCCCAGGGACGGGCTGCTTACTGCTCCAAGAGCCCCTTTGTAATGGGAGGAAGAGTCACAGGCTCCATAGCAAGTCCCTGACCTGCCTGCATGTGCTTACTCATCCCCTTTTCATATTCCTCTCTCTCCCCTAGAAGAGAAGGCTGGAGAAGGAGGATGAACTGTGAGTATGATGGAGGAAAAAGTATGCACCAGCCCTGCCATGGAGCAGGGGATCCTGCACACTGCTAGGACCTCACACCCCTAATTCCAGCCCTTCTCTCTCAAGCAGGAACAAGGTTTCACCTGAGGAACCCCTTTCCAGCAAGGTAGGAGCTGGCTGGATTGTCTCTCTGCTTCTCCTGACTGCCCTGTTGCAGTCAGGTATATGGGCTAACATTTGTTACTTGGGAGTGGAAGCTCTCGGGGAGCGAAAGGGGCTGATGTGAGATGCTAATTCACTGCTGAACTCCAAATTGTGGAGAAATTCAGGGTCAGGCTATCCTGGCTGTCTGTGCCTGGGCTGGGGGCTCTCCAAGATCCCAGGCCTCCCCCATCCTCAGCCACAACCCTGTCCCTGCAGGGACGAGGAGCTGCTAGGAGCAGGAAGGCAGTAGCAAAGAAGTAGAAGGAGTAGCAGCAGAGCCTGTCGAGGTACGGGCAGTGGGATGAGGTGTCTGGGGGTGAGGGGCTGGGAGGTGTCTCCTATGTGCTCCCATCCCATGGCTGAGTGAGACTGAGCAGGGCTGCCCATGTTTGAGACCCTTTCTCCTTCCCTTCCAGGTGCAGCAGGACCCGGAAAGCTGCTGTTTTGGTGTTTTCCTTCCCCAATAAAGGATATTTTGCACTCCTGGCTCTCTACTGTGGCTAGGGGGGTTGTTGGAGAGTGTTTCGGGCAGTGCCTGGCTCCTGCTTCTCAGGGCTATGAGGAGCCCTGTGCCTGCTGCCCTGTCTCTAGCGTGCTGCCTGCTTTGGCAGCATCCTTCCCCTTGGCCTGAAGGGGTGATAGCAGCCCCCCTCCTCGCCATCCTGTGCAGGGTAACAAGTGTTGCTTGTGAATAGGAGACAAAGGGGGATTACTGAGCAGCAGGGAGATGATTATAACCCATTGACCTGGCCTTGGTCTAGAGGCAGCAGGTATTTGTGGAGGGTTCGGTGCCCCTCAAGAGTGCAGGGGGACTGCTGTGTCTGAGATTGGCTCTGAGAGGGAAGCTGAGCCTGCCACAAAAGCGGGCTTTAGTCTGCTCCAGGTGTGGGGCAGGAGTGCTGAGACTGTGGTGGGGGATACCAGGGCTGGGGGGAGGCCTGAGGCCAAGTCAGTTCTCCCTCTGCAGGGAGTGGGGTCCCCCATTGGAGGTGCTAGGAGGAGGCTGTGGGAGCAGCCATGCAGAGAAGGAAGGGGGCAGAGGGTCCCCTTGAAAGGCACAGTCCCCACACAAGGCACAGTTCTTGGCTCCCAGGGCCACACACAGAAGGCTTTGATAGGCAGCCCTATCCTTTCAGCCTTTCCTCTCTCTGCAGGAGCTGCTTGGACAAGCCAGGCCCCCCACCAGTGTGCTGACAGCTCCCTGGGACCCTCTGCCCCAAACTGGGAGGGGAGGCACAGGGGACAGGCCAGGAGTGATGATGGCTCCAGGCCCATCAATCATCCCCTGCAGCTGCCCTGCCCTGTGCCCCAGAGGGATGCTGAGCCTGGGGAGGGGGGGGAGGGACGGTTGCACATCCTCATGGACATTGAGGTGGAAGGGGACCCCTGAGCTGGGGGATGCTGAGCTTGTGGTTATGAGGGGGCTGCAAAGTGTGTTTTGGGATGAATTCCTGTCCCAGGATGGTGGAAGGCAGCAGGAGAGGTCTAAGTTGGGTCGTTAGCAGTAAGTCAGGTCCTCCCACCCTACTGCAGATGGGGATGAGGATACCCTGCTGATCTCCATCATCCCTTTTCTTGGAGACTGGATACCCCCCTCTTAAACTGATGGGGAAACTGAGGCACAAGCATGGAGGCAAGTGGTTTCTCTACTAAACCCCTCATCCCCTGTCCTGCCACCTCTGGGACAACTCCTGGTGCTGTTTTACACCCCCCCCAGGCATTACCCCAGCTCCCTGCTAGGGTACTTATAAGGCACTTAGCACCTCCCTGTCTGAGCAAATGGAGTGCGGAGGATTTCAAGGGGGAGGTGAGACTTGATGGGGCTGGGGAAAGAGAGGAGCTGGTGCTGGGTATGTGTTGGAGCTGCAAGAGGGTCCCCCAGCACTAAACCAGTGACATAAAAAACACTGCTGCTCTGCATGATGCACAGACCAAGGCCAGACGTGGCATCTTGGTGAAAGGACTGACAAAAACACATCCCTCCCTGAGGCCTGGCAGGGTCTGCTCTGCAATGGAAGCTTCATCCACCCCCTAGTACCACCCCCATGGCCCACAGCATCACCCCATATTCCCATACCCTGGCATCTTCCCTTCTATAGGGTGAGGCAGTGGGCTTTGATAGGGATTTTCGCGTGCCCTGCCTCCCCCATCCCCTCCTGCCCCAGCCAGGTCTGATCCTCCTTCCCTGCCGTTGCAGATTCTGATTTAGGATCCTGCCTCCTGGGAGAGGTCCGGCCCCTCTTTGCAAGGACTCTCCCCACCTTTAAAGGCTGCTGCTGATTCATCCGTCGCCCACCCGGCTCCCGCTGCCAGACTGGGACTGGGAGTGGACTGTGGCTCGATGGGGCAGGGGGCTGAGGGTGCTGCCCTCTGTGGTGGCAGCTCTCCCCTGCCTGCAGCCACCTCGCCCGCTAGACCAAGGGAGATGCAAACCAGGGACTAACCCAAGGACAGGAGGCTGATGGGGTGGGGAGGTGGAGGACAGGATGGATCTGGATGCCCCCAGGGCGTAGGACGCGCAGCCCCCAGGGCTGGAGGAGAGGACCTGACCCCGTCTGCCTCCCCCATGCTTCGTCGTCGCTGCTGCTCTGGAGTCGTTGGCATTGCACGTGGGCTCACGGGTGCAGCGGCCGCCAGGGCTTCACCCAGTTCTTCCCTCGCCCACCCTGAGGAGCGTGGGGATCACCCGAGGAAGGAGGGGACAAGCTGCTCCTTGGCTTTCCCTGCCCCGGCGGAGATGTGCCGGCGGTGAGGGAGGGCAGATTTCCAGAGAGCCTGTGGCCGTGCCTTCGTTTCATGCCGGTGTCTGGGGGGCTTCGGCGAGCGCCATGCAGCCCATCAGCCTGCAGAATCTCTCCATGTAAGACCCGCACCGCTTGTTGCAATTCTTTGCAGCCCGGGTTTATCAGCAGTTTATTCTTAGTGCCGTTAGAGACAGCTATTCCTCGCGGGGGGGCTGGGGGGGGGGGGGGGGGGAAACAACTAACCCTGAACAAAACACCCTGTTTCTCTCCCTTTCTCTTTTGTCTCCTGCTGCAGATGTTTCCAGCTCCTCATGTTCTCCTGTCAGACCCAGGTACGTGGATACGTTTTACTAACCTCGCGGCACGTCAGGCTGGGCGAAGGCACCCACTGCACTCTGCCGAGATAACCCTTTGCTTTGGGGATGCCCTTGTTCCTCTGGCAGGGGCTTTTTCTGGTGGCCGAGGAGGGGGCCAGTATGTGCCCACCCCAAGTGGTACCCAGCTCCTGTCAGGGAAAAGATGCTCTGGGGTTGTGTCCTCACTAGAGCTCGTCAGCACCGGGGGCTGCAATGGGCCGGCGCTGGGACATCTGCAATGGGGAGGCACATCGTCCCCAGACCCCTCCGGTTTCCATCTGCCTGGGGCAAGGTCAGCGGGGAAGCCCCCCCCGGGGCAGCCGATACATTTTTTGCTCGGGGAGGGACGTGCCAAGACCGTCAGCCTTGAGCTCCCGGGGCCAGACTCTGCCCTCTCCCGTGCCGAGGAGGGCTGCTGAGGGGGTTAACGGGGCAGAGCAGCGTCTGGTCCCCGCAGCAGCGAGAGATGAGAGGTTCGACACCCTCCTCCTCTGTCTCACCGCCCCCTTCACCCTCTCAGGCTGCCCCATCCCTTTTTGTGTGCTTTAGAAAGGCAGTGGCTATTAAAATGCACTGTTCCATATCAGCACCCTCTGCTCCAGAGCCCAAACAAAACCCCCAGCAGCCTTTAATACTTCCTCGGGACTTTTCTTCTTTTTTTTTTTTTTCCCAATTTCCTTGAAAATGAGAGAGAAGGGATCTGCCTTTGAAGCGAGGCCGCTCTCCCCTAACAGCCACCTCCTCGGCCAGCCCCAAAGGCTTTAAAGTGAATCCTAGCAGGAAATGAGTCCCCGGGCACACACAAAGGTGATGGGGAGCCGGGAGGTGGGGGGGAGTGCTGGGGAAGACAGGCAGTGCCCCCCACCATCCTGCCTCTTCCCTCACCCCTGCAGGAGCGAGCTGGGCCAGGTGTCCTCACGCACAGCGAGGCAATGCCGCAGCCCGGGGGATGCGGGTAGTGGCTTTTGTGTGCCCAGTTAATGCTGTGCACCCCAACATGGGCAGCCAGGCCCCAGACTGGATCTCTCCCCTCCCATGTGGTGATTCATCCCATGGCTCTTTTTGGAGCTGGTTTTCAAAGGTGTCCCCTGGGCAGCTTGACCAGCTGCTCTTGCAGGCTCCCCACTTGCACTGGCATGTTTTAAACGGTGTGTTGAGAGGTGCTGGTTGGAGTCTGGTGTGAGGATGGAGTTGACCACCAGCCCTAATCCCCCTTCTCCCCGGTTCATCTACAGTAATTAGCGGCTTATCATAAAATAACCCCTTTTTGTGCTGCCGTGGGACTGCTTGTTGGAGTCCTCAGGGTCCTCAGCATCTGCCTGGGAGCAGAGGGTGCTGCCCGAGCAGGAGATGCTGCCAAGTGTCCATCTGGCCCCAGGACATGACTGGGAGCAGCAGCTGGACCCTACTCCTCACGGACCAGTCAGCTGTGCTCAGAGGGGAGCATTCCTTCTCACATCCTCCTCATGCATGGGATGTGGTGCAACGCCTCTGCCTCTCCCCGTCTGCTTCTGCTCTCAGATCCAGAGCAACCTCTTGGTGCCTTCATCACTGCTCAGAGCGGACAATGGCTGGGAGCTCCCGATCTGTGTCCTCGGGGCCAGCCTCAGCCCTCTCGCTCCAGCCCCTTGCCGTCGGCTGTCCAAAACAAATTGATTTTATTTTTCCCTTTGTAAACAAAGGGGGAGAATCAACCGTCTCCTAATTTTAACCAGTATGTGAGGGACCAGGGAGCCATGACTGACCAGCTGAGCCGGCGGCAGATCAGGGAGTACCAGCTCTACAGCCGGACCAGCGGCAAGCACGTCCAGGTGAACGGCAAAAGGATCACCGCCACAGCCGAGGACGGCAACAAATTCGGTAAGGGGCTGGCGGCTCCCTGGAGTCTGTCTGCAGCCTGGGACAGTCACGTTCCTGCAGGGCTGGAAATGGCTGGGAAAATGTCTCTTACCAGAGGAATTTTGCAGGAGGAATGAGGGGTGCAGGGAGGTTTTAGTTTTAATTGCTCCACCTGGCTGGTTTTGTACTCCCCAAAAAGCCCCCAAATAACTCCTAAACCCACCAGCCTTGACTGCAAAACTTTCAAAGTCAGGCATTTCTCTGATACTGGGTGACATTTGTAAGCCCTGTGTTTAGGGCTTTTGCTTTCTAATCTTTTACTGATGTGAGACAGACAGCTTTTCTTGGAAGAGAAGCACCTGGTCTTGGCTTCAGACTGTTAAATATCCACACATTGTGGGCAGAGCCCACCCAAGCCACGTCACCCTTCTGCGCAGGGTTTGCTGGGGAGCTCCAGCCCTGATGCCATGCTGATGGGCATCCCCAGCATCAAAAAGCCCTGGGAAAGGCTTTTCAAAGCCCGGTGACCTGCAAGGTTCATTTACCACCCTTCCAGGTCTCCCTGCCCACTGTTGGGAATGCAAAACCCACTAGGGTCATTGGTTTCAGTGTCGGGTCCCAACCTTTGCAGCCACGGAAGGGTTGTAGAGAAACAATAAGGACGAGGATAATTAACCTGCTAGGTGCTGGACTCCGTTTAGCCCTGGAGAACCCGTTCAGTAGCTGACAATGTGGATGTGCTGTGGGGGTGGGGGGAAGTGTAGAAGGGGCTGTTGCTCTCCCTGGTGCTTTCATCAAATGTCTGGTTTGACTCTGCTGAGTTTTAACAAAGGCCCTTCAGCATCATGCCTGGGGAGCACCCCCTGACAAGGGCTGCTCTGCCCTGGCTGTGGGGGCTCACCATTCTCCTGGCCCACCAGTGATGGGGAGGGAGGGATGCTGGGGATGAGATGAAAGCAGGGAGAAGGGGATGAGGGAGGTTGGGGAGGCCTGTAGTTCATGGGAGTGAGCCCCCATGAGACACTTTCCCCTCTCTCCTTCCTCACAGCCAAGCTCATTGTGGAGACAGACACTTTTGGGAGCCGTGTCCGCATCAAAGGGGCTGAGAGCAAGAAGTACATCTGTATGAGCAAGCAGGGCAAGCTCATTGGGAAAGTAAGTCCTGCCCACCACCAGCATTTTCCCTCTGGCTGTCCCTGGAGCTCAGCCTGGGCATCCTGTGGTGCAGCTGGAGCTGGGATGTTTGACCAGACTGGTCCTCATGTAACCAAGTCATAGGAGCTGTACTGGTGCAGTGGGGGGACTCTCCCTGCCCCCCAGGAGTTGCTAGTCCACTTTCCCCTCCATCAGCACCGAGCTGATCCTCCTGGCTTCTGCAAGGAGAGGCCCCTGGGGAGCTGGTCTCCATGCATTGGGGTCAGGGTCACAGCGATGGGGTGGACTTGGGGGTATCAGAGCTGGGCAAGGGAGTGGCATGAATAGGCTGGGAGAGACAGCACCCCATGGGTCCCATCTCCAAGTGGAGAGCCATCCACTACATGTGCTAAGTGCCCCTTTCCTCCTTCCACAGCCCAATGGCAAGAGCAAGGACTGCATCTTCACAGAGATCGTGCTGGAGAACAACTACACAGCTTTCCAAAACGCCCGCTATGAGGGCTGGTACATGGCCTTCACCCGCAAGGGCCGCCCCCGCAAAGCCTCCCGCAGCCGCCAGAACCAGCGGGAAGCCCACTTCATCAAGCGCCTGTACCGTGGGCAGCTGCCCTTCCCCAACAATGCCGAGCACCAGAAGCAGTTTGAGTTTGTGGGCTCGTCCTCTCCCACTCACCGCACCCGCGCCCCTCACCTGCAGACGTAACGCCGGCCAGACCCCCCGGACTCGTCATCTCCTTGACCTCTGAGCCCTGCTCTCCTCATCCTCGTGGCCTTCAGCCTCAACAGACTCTGCCCTTCTCCCAGCACCCTTCAACACTGTTTCTTCCCCACTTTGTTTTCTAAAGATACTCCTCTTTTTTTTTTTCCAAACCCCTCTTGGGCACTGCAAAAACGTTGTGAAGCGCAAACTTGGGCATAGTCACCGGTGTCAATAGCTCCACACTTTCATCCCTGGAGTACCCTGTGGTACCCACCTTCACCACCCAGTGCCTTTGCTCACTCACCTTATCAGCCCCTCAGAGACTTGTCCCCATGCCTCCAAGGGCAGGGATCCCATGCCATGTTCCCATCCCCCATGGACTCAGCTCTCAGTGCCAGGGATGGATGGGACCAGCCATAAGACTTCAGGATGTCCCCACTGGAGCAGGGTGGAGAGCTTGTCCCCAGCCCTGAGGTCAGCTGGACACTGTGCCCATCCCTGCAAGGGGAGGCAGTGCTGCGGGCACCAGGTGAAGGGAAGCATGGGAT
This sequence comes from Colius striatus, assembly GCF_028858725.1. Taxonomy (NCBI): domain Eukaryota; kingdom Metazoa; phylum Chordata; class Aves; order Coliiformes; family Coliidae; genus Colius; species Colius striatus. The sequence goes on from NC_084785.1 coordinate 3,589,048, forward strand.
CTCTCTATGCAGCTGCAGAGGGGAGGTGGAGCATGCAGGTGGGCATGCAGATCCTAGGGCCAGCACTTGTGTCCTCACAGCTAGGGGCTCTCTGCATTATTTATTGGAGGGGAGGGACTGTTCCCTCTCCCATTGCTGGCAGCATGGAGACATGTGTGGGTGCCCACTGGGCTCTGCAGCCAAAGAGAAACCACCTTTAGGTTATTGTCATTTCTCAGTTGATTGTGTGTTGTCATGAGTTCTGCTGTTTCTTTTACAAGTCAGTTTTAAGCCTAAACAGTTAGACTTTGGAGTTTATTTGTGTAAGGAGGAAACCCCAAGGCAAATAAAAGTGAGTGTTTGGACTGATGGACCCTGGGGAAGTTTTCCATCCCATGCAGAGGCTTTGCTGCAGGTTTTGTGCTTGGTGGGAGGGGGAGCACCCAGCTTCCCCTTGCCACAGGGTGTCCTCACCCACCTCAGGTGCAAGGACCCACTACTCGGGGGGAGATGCTGCTGCATGGCAGGAAGAGGAAGGTGGCAGCAGTAAAAGACCCCCCCATGTCCCCATCCTTGTCTGTGCCCCCCCCCCCCCCCCCCCCCCCGATCTGTGCCCTGGGGTTGTCTGCTACATGCTGGTGAACAGAGCTTCATCCTTGCTGTGGTACCCAGCATACTACCCACTACTCCCCTTGCCCAGGAGCCACTGGCTTCCTCATCCCATGATGGCCACCAGTCAGGCTGTCCCCCTATCTCTGAGCTTGGTGCCCCAGCCCGTGCCGTCCCACCTTCCCTGTAATTGCTTTCCCCTCTGACAATGCCCTGGGAGGTGGCAGCCAGACGGCGGGGAGGATGTAATCCCTCCAGCAACCCCCCAAAGCCTCACCAGCACAATGCAGGGGGAGAGCATGGCTGGGGGGTGGCAGTGGGAAGAAAATTATAACAGTTTGGGTTAAATGAAGCTTTAAAGCAGAAGAGAAATGCAACACCCAGCAATTACAGCCGAACAATGCGCCTGGTGCTGCCTGCCCAGGTGTGGCAGGCGGGAATTAGCTAAGCGGATGGGGTAATTTTTTCCCCCCCTCCCATTTCCTTCGTCCCTCCAGCCCCAGGTCCTTGTTTCCACAGGAATTTGAGACATTCTTGAAAGAAGAAGGCTTTGAGAAAGGGGCCGACTGGGTCTGGACCCTCCCTGCCCCCGCCGCCCCCTCCTCAATTTAGCCAAAGCTTCAAAGGTAGAGAAGTTCCCTTTGTGTAATCTCAGCTTTAATTTTTCCCTGTCCCTTTTTTCACACCCCCCCCCCCCCCCCTTCTTCCCAAGCCCTTCCTCTCTTTTCTTTCAGGGGTTTCCCTTTCCTCCCCTCTCTTTCTTCTCGACCTCCCAGGATAGAAAGAGCTCAGAAGGGTGAGTCTTTTTTAATTATGGCCAAGTAAGGAAAAAAAGCCTAAACCTTCACACTGCTTCTTTCTTGTTTTTTGAGGTGAGACTTGGGGTGGGCGGCAGAGGTGGGGACAGGAATGTCCTCTGTGCAGAAAGTGCACTGGAGGGTGTCTTGCCCTGCTGCAGCATGCCCAGCCTTTCCCAAAGCTTTGCTTTCTCACAGGCTCAGGGGGCCAGGGGGGAAGGGGGAGAGTGGGCAGGAGGCTCTGCATCCAGCGAGGGCAGCACCCCAGAGACTTGACCACCCCAAGAAACCACCTCACTGTGAAGGCGATGGGTGCCATCCCCACTCAACCTCACGGCTACCTGACAGCCCCATGGTCATTCTACCCCACAGCTACTGACAGAGGGCTACTCTGTCCTCTTCCAACTCAGAAACCCTTGGTGGGGCAGAGGGGGCAATTTTGGGTTGGGCAACTGCCTTGCAGAGAGGCACAGGAACTGTATCCCGCCAAGGTTGCAGGAAGGGTCCTTGCCCCCATTCTGCAGGGTGGTGAGGCTGAAAGATGTTCCTGCACACCCTCCATCATTTGGTGAGGCCAAAAGAATCTCCTGCACACCCTCCATCGGCCAGCAAGACCAAAGGATGCTCCTGCACATCCTCCATTGCTCGTGAGGCCGAAGGAGGCTCCTGCACATTTTCATCGCTCGGCTGCAGCCAGTTGCGGCGGGAGGCGGTCGCTGTAGCAACGTGCTGTGCGGCGCAGGGGAGGGGATGCTCGGCGCAGGCATGGCTCCCGGCGGACAGACAGACCTGCCTGCAGCGGGCCATGGCCTCCCTTGAAGGTAGGGCCCTGCTACCCTCTGCGCCCACCACCCAGCACCCCCTGGCAGGGGACCGTGAGCTTCCTGGCTTTGAAAGGGGACGGTCGGGTTGAGGGGGGACTCTGAGGACACACAGGAGGCTTCTGCGAGCATGTCCGGGCTTGGCTTTGGTGCGTGCATGTGAGCGTTTGAGCCGGTGCGTGGTGCCCAGCTGGAGCAGAATACGTGCGTTTCCAAACCCCTCCCTCTCTCCGGGCACCCCCGGGTGCTGTGCTTCCGACGCAGGGGGCTGAGCCCACAGCAGGGGCTGCAGCCGGTTCAGGCACCTGTGCAGCCCCAGGCGGAAGGTGGCAGCCACCAAGAAGCCGCTGCAGTCGTCTTCATGCTTGAGAAACTGGGTTAGTGTGGGGAAGGCAGCCGCAGCCTCGATTATTCATGGGCACAGACCCAGGGGGGTGGTTGCCGGGGCTGGGGACAGCAAAGTCCCTTCGGCATGGAGGCATGGCAGTATCCTGGAGCTGAGGCTGTGATGCTTTTGCTCCAATGAGCCAAACTGGCCCTGGCACTAAGGGGCATGGGCATGAGCGCAGCACTGGGGAGAGAACCCAGAAATGGAGCTGCTGTCGCCAGGCAGCAATCTCCCACACAGAGCCGGGAATAGACGCCAGCTCCCTGTGCTGCAGCACCAACGCAGCCTCGTCGCCTCTGAGGGGGGGTCTGGCTGTGGCACTAGTCCTGTGTTGGCTACCTGGGTTTCTGGCCAGGCCATGGCCTCTCTGCCCCAGCCCAGCCCCAGACACCCAGCCAGCCCCACCACTGAGACCTGGAGGCTCTGCTCAAGGGCAGGGGCTGGGCCATGGCCACTGGGACCCCAGGGATCTCGGGATCTGAGGGGCTGTGGCCACTCCCTGGCAGTGCCCAGGGACAGGGCAGCTTCTGTAGAGGTCAGGGCTTGATTTTTAGCAGATGCTCAACAATTCCCAGGTCCTCGCTGGGCTCTATTGGCCCTGGAGAGAGAAATTCCTGCTTTGTTCCCCCTCCTGGAGCAGCAAGGTGTGGGTGCCACTCTTGGAGCACCCCTAAACCCAGGCTGAGGGTCAAGTCTGAAAGGGAAGGGGTGCCATCCTCACCCACCACCCATCATGCCTCAGCCCAGCCCATGTGCTATGGGGTGCTCAGCCCCTGCTGCTCAGAGCTGTGGGGCTCAGGTGTGCCAAAACCCCGGCTGGAGGGAGGGAGGCAGGGAATGCCATCCCCAGCTGCATCCCCTGTTTGCAGCTGCAACTGGAGAAAGGAGTGCTGGGGACCCTCGACACTGGCCAGGCTGTTTCTGGCAGACGGGCAGGACGGGTTTATTTACGTTTTCCTCCCTCTTTGTGCCGGGGAAAGCGGTAGGAGTGGAAGCGAGCAGCAGCGGGAGCGAATACTGCTTCGTCATGATGCCGGCTAATTCTCCTCTTGTTCGGAAAGGGACTGAGCCAGCAAGCAGAGGTGGGGAGAGGCGAGCGGCACCCACGTAGCCACCCACGCACTCCCCCCACGCCCGCCCGCCCTGCCCGGCTCCCCGCGCGGGTTATCGAGCGGCAGGCAGCCGTGCTGGGGCTGCGAGATAGGCTGGTCCGCCCGCGCCCTGCTGTCAGCTCGCGGATGCGCTGCGGCGGGGGCTCGGCCATAGGCAGCTGGTCCGGCAGCCGGAGGCGTAATTGGGTGGCCGGGCAAGCAGAGGCGGCCGGGGAGTCCTTCCCCAGCTCCCCACAGCTGCAGGGATGCGGTGTCCCTAGGTGAGTGGCCGTGACCCGCCAGGGAGAGGGGAGGGAAGTGGCCACGGGTGGGGGTACACGCAGGCTGGCGGGGGGGCTGGGGGGGACGCTTCGTCGGGGTCGGCGTGGGCTGCCCTTTGCTTTCCCGTCGCCTCTGGGTGCCGCTGCTCCCAGTCCTCTGGCTCTGCGGAGCCCCCGCTCCCGGGGAACTGTCCCGGGCGACAGTCCCACATCCTGGTCCCCTCTTCTCCGAGGGCTGCCACCATGCCTCTCCCCGCACCAGCACTGCAAAGCCAGCTGCCTTTGCGAGGGGACCGTGGGGATAGGAAGGGCACTGACCCGAGGTGAAGACATGGCAACATGGGCTCCGTCAGAGGCTGGGTCCCCCTCCTGGGGCTCACACCTGAGCTCCTGCCACCCCACAATCCCCCAGGGACACCCCCTCTGCAGGCTTCAGCCACTGCTGGCAGAGCAGGGATGGCCCTTGTCCCCCTTCCCTGGTGCCATCAGCACGCTGTATGGTGCTGAGGAGGCCAGAGCAGCCATTCCCTGCACCACTTGTGGAGTGAGTTTGTAGGGTCTCAGTGCTATTTCTGGGGGGGGGGGGACACACCCCCATCCCACTCCCCACAAAGGCACAGCCTGTGATGGTGTTTGATGCTCCTTGGGTGCAGTGTGATGGAGCTGTGGTGGTCGAGGTCTTGCCATGGGTGCAGGATTTTGGACCCCCTCTTGCTCCTCCTGGCTCTATCCAGCCTTGGCAAGGCACCAAGGGGCCAAACTCCCATTGCCCCTTTGCTATAGAGTATCAGGGAGGCTACCTGAGGGTGGGGAAACTGGGGTGCAAAGCTGAGTCTCTCAGCTCTTGGCCATGGATGGAACCATCTCCTGGGGTGCATGCAGGGTTGTCTTCTGGCTGTGGACGTTCAGGGTCGGTGGTAAGGCAGGGCTAAGCCCAGTCTCTCCCAGAAAGACCTGGCCCACCAGCCGCCACCTTGGCCCCAGGGAAGCCCCCATCTGATTCCCACAGGCTGGTGCCCTGCCAGGTGGATGCCTCGCTGCGATGGCCCTGTGGGTGGCACCCAGGAACTCACCACCCCAAGGTGCTCAGGGCAGGGCAACCCACGGGGTGATGCCTGGGGCTGACAGAGCTAGGGGGCCCCTCAGGGACCAGGAGCATCACCAGACCTATGCCAGGAGCCTCAGAAGTAGATGGCCTCCTCACACAACCCCAGCAGGTTCCTCCCAGCCCCTCTGCATGCAGGATGAGCAGGCTAATCCCATTTTAATCCCAGATTATGTGCCACGTGAGCCGCTGCCCAAAGCAGGCTGCAGTGTGGGCAGGGGGCCTAGGGGTGAGCCCACCCCCCCATCCAGGAGCTTTAGGGCAAGTATCCCCACCCTAAACTTGCTGGGGGGTCTCAGAGACTCCTGGTAGGGCTGGGGACCAGAAAAGCAGCTGGGTTGGCCCAGATCCCTCAGATAGGTAGAACTGAGCAGCCGGAGGAGGTGGAAATGTCCCCTTCATCTCCAGCTGCTGCTGACTGGCTTAGGTAGATTGCTGTCATTGTCCCCCCCGAGCCAGTGAAACTGAGGCACGGAGCAGCCCTGAATCTGTGGGACAGGACATGGACAGGGTGCACCCACTGCTCCAGGGGATGGAAAAATCCCAGGGGCCAGACACTGGCAACTTTCAAGGCCACTGAAGTGTCTCTCGTCAGGGCTGCACCAGGCAGGGTGCAATGGCACGGAAGCAATGGACTGTCAATAAAAGGGTTGTTCCCCTCTGCTGGGCGACGTGGAGGGAAAGGGTGAGAAACAGGACAAAGGAGGAACCGGACACCAACAAGGTGCGGGTCGGGGACACACGTGCTCCCCGCCAGCTCAGCCCCGCTGCGATCGAGTTGCCCGTGGGGCCCCTGTGTGCCGTGATGCCTCGCTTTCCTCCAGCAAGGTGGAGAAGGTGGTTGGGCCCCTCTCCTGTGCTGCGTTTGTTTGAGTTTTACAGCAGGAGGAGGACAAGGAGGAGGAGGCCAGGGCTGGTCTGGGCTGGGAAGCACCGGATGCCGTTCCCAGGGCTGGCGGGAACCGTCTGTTCAGGGAACTTGTGACCCCACCGTGTGCCTCACCGCCCCAGTCACTGGCTGGGAGCCGGGGCAGCTGTGGCAGCAGCATGACCGCAAGGGCAAAGCAGGCAGCACGGAAGAGGAGGGAGAGGGAAGGAAGGCTAGGGGTCCCTGCCCACTCTCCTCTTGGGCAACAGGCTTCATGCAGCCTGGCGCCTGGCCCAAGTGCTGATGGCTTTGGCGACTGAAAAGTCAAAATCCGGATTTCCTTGGATTGGGGAAGAGGGAACTGGCCTCTTCCCACTGCAGTAACAGCCATCCCCATGGTCCCTCCATGATGTGTCACAGCGGGGGGGGGGAGGGGGCAACACCCCTGTGAGCCCCTGACAGCATGTGGTCTGTTCATCAGGCCATCCCTCCCTCCCTCCCTCACTCTTCCTCTTCCTGTCCATCTCTGCCCAGTGCCTTTCCTAGCTCAGGAGAAGCACCGTGGGTTCCCAGAGCATCAGCCTGGGAGGGGGGGCACAGCGTTACCTCCCCCCTTGTCCCACTCCCCCTCTCCCTTCTGGCCAGAAAAATCCCGAACATGTGCCAGAGCAGTCTTATCTCATCGAGCAAGGGAGCGTGTGTGGGGACTTGCCAGTGAAGGCTGCTGGGGAGATTGAAGGTTGCCATGGGAAGAGAGGCTGCCATCAGGGCGGTGGCTCCCTGCCTGCACCAGATAAGGTGCCCTCACGTTCCCCAGCCTCGGGGGGGGGGGGGTGGGGGGGGGGGTGGTACAACCCCCGTACCCCTCAGCAGCACTTTGTCTGCATCTCAGCATCTCTCTGCACCCCTAGCTCAGGCTTGTTTTCCTTCCCCACCAGCATTCACATCCATCCGTCCCCACACCCCGCCTCCCACTAGCCTCTGCCGCTTCCTCTGCCTCCTGCTATTTGCTCTCTCGTCCATCTGCTCTCTGTAGCCGCCTGCCACCACGTTCCCTCTGGCAGTGCCCAGCCTGCCCGTGCCCCTGGCGCTGTGGGGGGTGAGCTGGCAGCTGGGGGCTGCCCTGGCTCTGCTGCTGGAAAGTGTGAGCTCATGGGTGTGCAGGCCGGCTGCTGCTTGCCTAGACAATGCTGCCTTGTACCATGCTCAGTGACAATCCCGGGGTGCCCATCCCATCGGCACTGGGTCCTGCAAACCCTTGGGAGGGCTTGGAAGTGCTTGGTATGGAGTTCAGCAGGTCAGAGCCCCTGCCCAGTGACAAAGATGGGGGTTATTTGTGGCAGGGTGGTCCCAAAGGAGTGATAATGCCTGCATGGAGATGCTCGAACACAGAGCCACTGGCAGAGCCTCCTCATCCTGGCTTGACCATCATGCTGAGGGTGGTACCTTGTGCCAAGCTGGAGGATGCTCAGGGCTTTGTCAGTTCTGTCCTTCTCTGTCTCTGCATCCCACAGGGATGCACTCTGTGCCCATGCTGGGAGCCGTGAGGCTGGGGGTCCCTGGAGGCAATGGCATCTCCTCAGCCCCTGCCCAGGGTTCTGGGGGCAGTTTCAAGCCTGGAGGGCTCCATATTGCTGTTGTTTGCCTGGATTGTGTGAGTTTTTCCCAGTGCTTTCACCTCTGAAAGAATTTTTGAGGAGAATGGGGAATTTTCCCCTTTGTGTGTGGCATTGTGGGTTTAAAACATCGGGAGGGCTCAGGCCTGACGGCTGCAGGGCAAGGGATAAGCACAGCACACTCGTCCTGCTGCCACTGGAGCCTTCTCGAGGCTGCTCACTGCTGGCAGACAAAAGGCTTCATTACCTCTGCTCCGCTTACCAGCCCTCGTCAGCAGCCACCGGCAGCGGGACTGGCAGCTGGCACAAGCAGGGCAACCAGCAGCGTTTGCAGGGACATCAGGAGGACCAGGTTGACCAACACACCACTATCATCCTGCCAGCCACTGTCACCTCTCTCATCTCCCTTGCAGAGGCAACGCCCGAGCCCCAGACCAGTGTTAGTGCCCAGAGGGATGTGGAGCCACAGAGGCAGTGGTGAGTGGGGGGCCAGTGTGTCCCAACACATCTCGCCCTGGGGCAGACCTGGCACGGTTCAGCCATCCTGTGGGTGGTGACATTCCCTAGCAAGCCAATCCTGATGCCAGCACGTGAATATTTGACAGCAGGGCTGTGCCAGCCTTGTTAGGGTCCAGGGCTTGAGGGGCTGTCGGGCTCTGCCCAGCCCTGCTGCCCTCGAGCCCCTCACCCCGGGACCCATCTCGGGGTGCCTTGTGCCCATCCTGTGCTAAGCTGCTGCTTTCTCACACAGGACCCTGTGACTGACACAACCCCTCCAGGCCGCAGCTGAATGGAAAGACTGCAGAAGGTAAGGGAGGGCCATGGGCAGGATGCTGGGGGTTGTCAGGGTGCTGGGGGTATGCAGGCAGTGGGGAGCGCTGCACCTAGGGAACATACACAAGCACTGCTGGCCAAGGGCAGGGGTTGTTTGCCAAGGACATTGGCAGAGTCACCCTGGGATGCTGCTAGCTGGGCCCTGCCTTCTCCCTCCTCCTCCTCCTCCTCCTCCTCCCAGCCCAGCCTGGCAGCACCATCTAGTGGCAACGTGTCCTGGCCAAGCCACTGTCACCTCCTGGGTGTTCCCTGCCCTGAACCACCACGCGGGAGCAAAGGAGACCCCAACGCCCATCCAGAAATACCCCATCACCGAGGAGGTTTCGCCCCAGTGCGCCAAGGTCCATGGGTCACAAGGGTGTCTCCAGGCCCCTGTGCCATGCCCTGGGATCCCAGTCGTGATCCTGAGCCCTATCCTGCGCCAGCTGTGGCGAGGATGAGGTTTGCTAAGATCTTTCCTCTTCCTTCCAGCAACCACTGACCTCCCCTGGGAGTGTCTGTTCCTCCCGCGGGTCCAGCATCCCGGGATCACCCTCCAGCATAGTGGTAAGAGGTCACTTATGTTCCTTCACCATATCCTGCCATCTGTGGGATCGGGGTCTGACTCCATAAACCCTCTCCACTATAGTAGTGAGGCCACAATGGATGCCAGCCCTGGGGAAGCCATCCTCATTCCCCAAATGTTCCCTTTCTGTACCCAAGAACAAAAGTGCTTTTCTCTCCTTCTAGGCCAAAATGGACAATGAGGTTCTGGGCTACAAGGACCTGGCTGCCATCCCCAAGGACAAAGCAATCCTGGACATTGAGCGCCCCGACTTAATGATCTATGAGCCCCATTTCACCTACTCACTCATGGAACACGTTGAGCTGCCCCGGAGCCGAGAGGTGAGGATGCCCTGGGGCCACCTGCGCCCCCTGGTTGCTTTAGGGGGATAGTAGGGGCAAATCTACCCGGAAAGAGGTGTCCCAGAGGGTATATGTGGGGTTATTGGAATAAATTGCTTCTTGCTTTTTGCAGCGCTCCTTGTCTCCCAAATCCATCTCTCCTCCTCCATCTCCAGAGGTGAGTACTGATGCTGCTTGTCCCAGCTCTGGAATGCAGGCAGGGGGCTCCATGGAGGAAGAAAGGGTGATGCCAGATTGATGGGGTCTCACTGGTGCTGCTTGTCCACAGGTCATCAGGGAGTGGCTGGAGAGCAGGACCGTTGCCAGTGCCCCACAGCCCGCCTCTCGCCAGGGCAGCAGCTCAGCCCGCAGCAGCGTGCAGCACTTCCACCGGCCTGGTATGCTCCGCTGGCAGTGTGACCCCCCCCCAGCACTGCCTGACCCACAGCCCCTGCGGAGACCAGGGGTCCAGGCGAGCCCTATTCCAGGGCCATGAGCTCCTGTTCCCTATTCCCGACCCTCAAATCCCTTCTTGCTTGCAGAAACAGACACAACAGAGCTCAACATATACAAGAAGCCTCCAATTTACAGACAGAAAGGTGAGTGGGGATGTCTGTCCCATGAGATGGGGCACCCTGGGGCTGCCTCACCCCCCACCCTGTGCCCCACAGATCATCATCCCACTGCCCACCATGGGAAGCATCTCATAGAAGACTTGATCATCGAATCCTCCAAGTTCCCAGCGGCACAGCCCCCAGATCCCAACCAGCCTGCCAAGATTGAGACTGACTACTGGCCATGTCCCCCATCCCTGGCTGTCATGGGTAGGTGGGGAACTGGGGCATGAGAGGGGATAGGCTGCACCAAAGAGTTTATCTCCCCACCCCAGGACCCCTCAGTAGTGCTGGGGAGGGATATAACGACCCCTCTTTTACCCCAGAGACAGAGTGGAGGCGGCGGATGGCCTCCAAGAGAGGGGAAGAGGAGGAGGAGGATCTGACGGAGGAGATGAAGAACCTGCGGGAGCTCCAGAAGCAGGAGCTGAGCAAGGTGATGGGCAGAGTGAGTGGGCAGGCACACTGTGAGGGGCTGGGGATGTGCTGACACTGAGCGTTACCCGTGTCTCTTCACCCTAGGTCACTTCCAACCTCGGGAAGCTGATCCTGAAGGAGGAGATGGAGAAATCTCTGCCCATACGGAGAAAAACTCGCTCACTGCCAGATCGGACACCCTTCCACACATGTACGTGAGATGCATTTCCCACACCTTGTCCCTCCCTCTACCTGGTGGGCTCCAGCTACCTGCACTCCCGCAACCCCGCCTGCACCTCTGACTGTCTCTTGCTCTCTTGTAGCTCTGCATATGGGGAGTTACAAGAGCTCCTCACTGCCCACCTCTGGCAGGAACACCCTCACCCGGGTGAGTGGATGCTTCTGAGGCACTGCCAGGGCCTTATGGCCTAGGACAGGATGCAGGGAATGATGCTGTTCTGATGCTGTCCCCTGTGTCCCCTTGCAGCTGCAGTCAGCAGAATTCAGCTCAGCAGGCAGTGAGAAGAGCAGTCCAGGTAAACGTCAGCCTGTGGCCACAGGGATAGCCCAGGAGATGTGGGAATATGGGGATGTCCTCAAAGATGGGGGATGCTGGGGTAAGCCTCGATTTGAGGGTGGAAAAACACCCCTTGAGGCTTGTCATCATCTCGGGGAGGATGGTGGGGAGACATGGCAGAGGCTCCCTGGGGCTGATCCCTGCTCCTCTTTGTTTTCCAGGCCTGCAGGTAAGCTCTCATCTGGCTGCTGGTGCAGAGAACCCACGAGAGAGTGATGGATGCTGGTGGGCAGAGAGGGGGACAACGGACACCTGAGCCATCTCTTTGCTGTGTCCCACATGGGAGGGGAGGGAGCTGGAGGAGGTGGGGAGGGATGTTCTGGCCCCCAGACTGGATCCCATCACCTTGGCTTTGGTTCAGCAGTGGGAGGGCAGCCCTCTGGGGAGATGGGATGTCACAGCTGATGTCGGGCTTTGATCCCTCAGAACGGCCAGCGTGGACGCATGGACAGAGGCAATTCACTACCCAGCATGCTGGAACAAAAGGTTAGCAGGGCCGGGGGCCACAGGGGTTTGGGCAGGGATGAAGGGCTGTGGAGAGTAATCTTACAGCCTCCTCTCCTCCTCTCCAGATCTACCCCTATGAAATGCTGATGGTGACAAACCGAGGCCGTGTGAAGCTGCCGCCCGGTGTGGACAGGACCAGGCTGGAGGTAAGGCCTGAGCTGGGGTCAAGGGACGGTGCAGAGGAGGGGACCATGCACCCCATCAACCTCCTCTCCCTCCTACAGCGGCACCTCTCCCCCGAGGATTTCCTGCGGGTCTTCGAAATGCCCCCCGAGGAGTTCAGCAAGCTGGCCCTCTGGAAGCGCAACGAGCTTAAGAAGAAAGCCTTCCTGTTCTGAGCCCCGAGCTCAGTCCGTGTCACACCATGTTACCGCTTTAGGGCTCTCAGCCGGTTTTTACTAGGATACCCCGACCCCCCAGTCCCCTCTGCTCTGCCCCCCACCTCCGGAAAAGGGCTCAGAGGGGGCTCAAACCTGCCTCTGGCTCGCAGCAGGGGGATGGGGCTGGGGGCAGACCCTGCCCTGGAGCAGGCACGGTTCAGCCAAGAGAGGAGGTGGAGAGGGTGCCTCTATGCTTTGTGCCCACCTCTCCCAGCGCCAGGCACACTGGCAGGGCCAGTGCCTGCCTTTTCTTTCTGCTGGCCAGGAGCATGATCAATGTGGTGTGTGGGCATTGGGGTGGCTTCACTCCTCCATGGGGGTTGGCTACCTCCAGCCCCCCTCCAGTTCCCTTCTGCCCCTCCCGGGTGCCCCTCTGCTCCCTGGGGTACCCCTCTGTTCCCCACGCCTTCACCTCAAAAACTGGGAAGAGACAACTCACTGCCAGACTGTTGTGCTCCCTGCAAAGCCAGGCTGGTATCCCACCTTGCCCTCCTTCAGCACCTCTTTGAACATCCTCCTCCCCGGTCCCTCCTGTGCCAGCTGCCGCAGTGAGGACCGCAATGACATGTACACTGCCAAAACCTGCCTGGCACACCGGGCTGGCAGAGGGCAGGACTGGGATGGGGTGGGAGAGGAGGTTGTCCCAGAAATGCTCCTACTGCATTTCCAACTGCAGATGCACCTGCCGTGGGAGGATGCAGCAGGGCAATGGGGCAATGCAGCCGGGCAGAAGGGAGCAGGGCACAGCTTTGATGGGCACCAGGGCCTGGGCAGTGCTGCCTGGCCCCCTCACAGCAGCACCTTCCCTTCTCACACCTCTCCCATCTCCTCTTTGGGCACACGTTTTGGGCAGGACCCCTCTGCCCCTGCACCCCCTGGCCTCCCACGCTCCCTGGTTTCTGTTTCCAGCCACTTTCCAGCCGCTAGACCTCGTTGGGATGTAAAGAATGTAATTTATCGGGAAACCACTGGCCCATACTTGCCTTTCACTGCTACTCTACAAACAACATATCTATAAATATATATATATAAATATGGGTTGTTTTCTGACTGGACTACAATGATTCACTTTCTCTGTTTTGTTAGAATTTATTTGATTTGCTGATGCCAGAGAATCTGCGTGAGAGTGACTTTTTGCTTACAATTAAAGGTGAAATGGCTTTATCCCGCCCGGCTGCTCCGGTTTGCTTTCCTTCCCGCCCGCCGCAGGTGCCTGCAGATGGCGATGATGCTCCAAGAACCACGCACCGCTCTTCCCCCGCCTCCCCCCGCCCCGACCGGGTTTTGCTGGGAGCCCCCGGGGCGTGTACGAGCCCGAGCCCAGCCGGGCCAGTGCTGCCCGGGCTCGGGCTCAGTCCCGGTCCCCGTCCCGGTCCTTGTCCCACCGCGATGTGAGCGCTCTCGCATCATGGCCCGGCAGAGAGGTATGGGGTGAGTGGAAGGGAAAAGAGGTGCAGGGGAACGAGAAGAGCATGGAAGAGTTGGGGAGAGTGGGGTCTCTGCGTCGGTGGGAAGGTGCGTGGGGCTGTGGGGTGGGTGCTGGTGAGGAAAGGATGCAAGGGACAAGGTGGGGATGTCAAGGCTCCGAGCGTCACAGCTGACAGGGTGCTCCTGAAGAGACTGGAGTGCTGTAGCTTTCACCAGCTGCCTCCCTAGGGCAAATTTTGGGGTACAGAACTGGGGTGGAGGGTGGGGGGAAGAAACGTCTCTGCTCTCCAGCTGTGTCCTGCAGCCTCCCCCCAGTGTCAGGTCACACTGTGGCCAGTAGCAGCTCTGGCCTCTGCCTCCTCCTCCTCCGAGTCATCCCGTGCTTGGCCAGACCTACCCTGAGAGCCAAAGTGGGGCTCTGGGGTCCCCCTGAGCCACTGCTGTCCCACCCTCTGCTGTCTGCACCCCCAAGGTCAGAGCCCAGGTACCTCTTGCTCCTCATTGCAGAGGAAAGTGCACATGGCTGTGGAGCAGAGGTGCCAGCGCTGAATACCCCAGGTGCTGGCATCACTCAGGGGCTCCCAGGGCATGCTTCAGGCAGCCTTCTCCTTCCTCCTCCGAGGGTGAGGATACCGTCGAACTGGGTTATATGGGAGCAGGGCTCTTTGCTAGGAGATGGCTGTGTGTTTGGGAGGCCTTTTCCTCCCACCCTGGAGACCAAGGCAGATGTTTTTCATCTCTTCTGCCTTCCCTTGGCCCCAGCAGCAGGCAGCTGGCATGGCCTCAGGGCTGATAGCAGCCCTTGCCTGCTCTGCACTGGGTTCCAGGCATGGACAGGCATCGCCGGGCACAGCTCCTCTGCCCCACTGAGGGCATCGGACCTGGGCAGTGGGAGCTACAGGGGGAGGATGAAGGGAAGGCTGAGGGGGTGAGTGGACAGAGATGTCATTGCTGAGGAATTTGGCCTGGGTGGAGGAGAGGCAAAAGGGAGGGAGAGGAAGAGTAAGGCACACAGGGCACAGAGGACAGTCCTCACATCCCCCATGTTCATACTCTGTCTGCAGGCCCCTTTGGCCAGCCTCAACCCCAGTCTCCCAGGGAGCTGGTCCCCCCCTTCCCTTCCCCAGTTTCCAGGGAAATCCAGATGTTGGGCCCAGCTCCGGCATTGCTCAGCCTTGCTACCCTGCCAGATGTTTCCTCTCCCCCTGAGTAGGGGTGTGTGCTCCCTGGCTGGGGACACTGTGGAGGGGATGGTGCTTCCTCTCATGCCAACATCTTCACAGGGGCTTTTACTATGTCCCCTGTAACACATAGAGCAGGCAGGCTCATTCCATCTCCTCCCCCAGGGGCTGCTGCTGTCTTTGAGAGTGTGCTGCATCCCCACCATCCTGGAGCAATGTGGGATGCAAGACTGTGTCAGGGCACAGGGATGGGAGGATCTCCTGAGGGCATTGTAGGAAGTCACTGGGGCTGGCCAGGGGTTTGGTGGGGTTGTCCCTCCTCCAGCTGGGACAAGGCAGCCAGCATGGCCAGACACTGTGCCAGGAGGCAGTGGGTTTCAACAGTGGGTTTGCAACTTTTATCCCACCTGGGAGCAGGGAGCAGGGCCCAGAGCAACTGGAGCACATTGATGCAAATGACTTCCAGATGCATGGGAGGAAGGGGCCAGGAGAGAAATGGGCAATCACCTGAGGCAGGAGAGGGTGAGGGGCATCTCTCCACTCCTGTGGTGGCAGCTGGAGGTACCCAGGGCAAGGAGCACTTTGCAGGAACAAGGTGAATGGCCCTGCAAGGGATGGAGGTGGTTCTGCTCTGCCATGTGCTCCTGCAGCAGAGAGAACACCTGCACAGACGCAGAGCTGATGGGGCCAACACTGTTCAGGGCCAGAGGGACCCTCTCCCTGGAGGGTCTGGAGCCCTTTGGGTCTCCTCAGCTCAGGGAGGCTAGTGGCACAGGCAGTGCCGTACAGGGCACAGAGCTCCCTTGTTCCTTGGCCAGAGTGAAAAGGAACAAAGCATCTCTTTGTCCTGCTCCATTCTTTGTGCAGGGTTGGGGTCCCTGGCTGGCACTGAGCCCTGACCCCACTCCTTGCCCTTGGACCAGGCAGTGGGTGAATGTTCAGCATTCTCTGCATGCCCAGAGTAGCCTTCATCAGCTGCTCTCATGTGCCATGTCTCCTCCTCCTCCTTGGCAGAGAGGAGCAGCACATTGGGCTGCCCAGCGCAGCTCCTGGCCATAGCTTCCGTCGCCCAACTGGGAACAAACCCACACTGTGAGTGCACACAGAGGATCCTTCAGCAGCATGGGTCCCCGTCCCCCTCTGCTTTTCCTTCCCCAGCACCCCAGGCCCATCAATAGTGGGATTGTGTGGGACTGTGGGCAGGTGCTAGGAATGGAGGCATGGAACACGTAACCCCCACATCTGTTTGCTCAGCATCGGAGAGCCTCTGCCAGCCTTGCCCAGCGTGGCGGGCAAGGGCCGGGCATCCCTGCCCACATCCTCCTCTGGCAGACTGTGATGACCTGTTCCTGTCCACTCCAGACCTGGACAAGCTGCTGTCAGACCTGCAGTCCTTCCTCCTCATCCTTGACCGGGAAAGCCTCAGTGCTGTGGCTCAGGCCAAGAAGAAGTCGGTGGCTGATCTCCTCTCCCGACTGCAGAGCCCCCCGTGTGAGTGTGGGTCTGAGGATTGGGGACAAGGTGGCACCCAGTTAGTGCCTGGTGGGCAGTGGGGAAGGAGACAGGCGCGGGGCTGTGACTGGGTGCTCCTCCTGCAGCAGAGGATGCAGAGTACATGATCATGCGCTGCCTCTCGCCTTCCCTGGGGATCCCGCAGGACCAGGCTGGTCCAGGTGAGTCGCACACTCTGACCCATAGCCCATCTCTGCCAATGATGGGGATACTCCTCAACAACCTGGCACAACACTGCCCATCCTGCTTTTTCCCTCAGGAACCAGGACAATGGGAGGGAAAGACTGTGAGTGTGGCCCAGCCAGCACTGTGAGCCTGCACGGACGGGTAAGGATGGGCACCGGGGACTACAGGTGTGCAGGGGGGCTTGGGCAGCAGCCCTGTGCTGGAATAGGGAATAGGAGAAGAGACAGGGGATGGAATAGAGGACAGGGGATGGGCAAGGGGCAGCCAGTGGCCATTCCTGCACTGCAACCTCATTCGCATGGGACTATGGCCAGGCCAGGAAGTTTGCCCAGAGCTTAGTAGAGTCCCCGCAGTAATCCCTCGGGGACCCTTCAAGGTTCACCCCAGGCGGCACCACCTTTGGAGCACCCCTTCTCTCCACAGAGCAAGGTGCCGGGCATGTTGCCATCCCCACCAGCTGATGACTCCTATGAAGATGCCGAACCCCTCAGCTCTGACAGATGCGCTGGCTCTGGTGAGCACCCCACCGCACCCTCCCTGGCACCTTGTGTACACCCAGTACCCTGACACTGTCCTGCCTCTCAGGTGCTGCTGACACTGACAGCAGCAAGTACGAGTTGTATGAGGAGGATGAGGATGGCATAACGGACTGTGCCCACTACCTGCGGCGGCCACTGGCCACTGGCTCCAACGCTGAGCCCTCTGGCCACCCTGAAGCACAGCTCTGTGGCTTCCTCTGGAGAAAGCGTTGGCTGGGGCACTGGGCAAAGCAGCTCTTTGTTGTCCGTGAGCACGTACTGCTGGTGAGTGAGTGGAAGACAATGGATGGATGGATGGATGGTGGGTGGATCTCCGAGATCTGCCATCCCCACTGTGCCTCTGCAGTGCTTCAGGTGTGCCACCGACCTGCAGCCAGTGCTGGAGCTAGATCTGTGGGGCTGCCATGTCACCTACAAAGCCAAGCACGGCAAGAAGATGCCACATGCCCTGAAGTTGACAGGAATGGCAGGAGAGGTGCTGGTCATCGGTTTCCAGAGCCAGCAGCAGGCTGAGGACTGGAGGAAGGTTTGGAGGTGTTGCAGCCTGGCAAAGCTCTGCATGAGCAGGAGGGAGGAAGGGTGGGCAGGAAGAAATGGAGGCACAGCCCTGCTGGGATGCTCCCGAGGTGGCTGAGGACAATATCTGTCCCCAGTTCCTCTCCCATCCCAGGAGTGTCTGGAGCCTCATTAGATGAGGGAGGGGAAGCCCCAGGGCTGCAGCACTCCCCTTTCCCTTGCAGGTGATCGAGGAGGTCAGCAGCAATACCCCGAGTGGGCTGACAGCAATCAGTGTCCCACCATCACCCTCCTCAAGGCTTAGCAGGGTGAGCCACGTGTCCTCCCCTGGGAAACCCAGGCACAGGGAAAGGAGCTGCCAGGGCTGTCAACAATACACACCAATTCCCTGTCCCACTGTCCCCATTGGGTGATGCTGGGTAGGGTTGCATTGCTGTGGAGTGGGGGTCAGGGTGCAAGGGACTTAAAGCCCAGTGGGGTTGAGGCTCCCTGGATTTCTGTTCTCAGGCTACCAGGTCCCAGCTTGGCAGGGAAGAAGGGAAGGAGGATTGCTCCAAGCAGAGCCCTGCTCGCAGCCTCCAGCCCAGAGAGGATGCTAAAAGAGGTGCAGTGTGTGGGTACCAGGTGAGGGGTGTCCCTGCACCCTGTGCCACTGCTGATGGGGATGCACCCGCAGGTTTCCTGGCGGTGCGGCTGCGTGGGCGCTGGCAGCAGCTGTGGTGCGCAGTGCGGCAGGGAGCCCTGCGCATGTTCCCTGAGCCTGGGGGGACCCAGCGCCCCACCTGCGCCCTGCAGCTGGAGAGCTGTGAGGTTTCCCCAGGGGCAGCCGCAGGCTCCCCCCAGCACCTCCGCATCCGCATCGCACAGCGGGGCCAGGAGCTTGCCCTGCTGCAGGTGAGCGACCGCCGCGGCACTCCTGCATCCCTCGCGTCCCTTGCTGGTGGTGACCTGCTGAGCCCAGACTCTGCTCCATGCCAGACCCGTTCAGATGAGGAGAGGGAAGCCTGGCTGAAGTCCCTGCAGGCCAGGGGAGGAGGGGAGACAGACAGTGGCCGTTCCCACACCAAGACCTCTAAGCTGAGTGATACCAGCAGCTGCCCTGCCGCGAGGTGAGGAGACGCTGGCTGAGGCACAGCTGGCCCCAGCCCTCTTGTTCTCCTGTGGGGCCATGGGCAGTGATGAGAATCCCATCCTTGCAGTGTGCTGCTGCTACGCCATGTCCCAAACCCCAACACCTACATGGACAACCCCTTCAGGAAGCTCCCACTGACTGAGGCCCCCAAGCACCTCTACTCCAACATGGAAAGGCTGCAGCAGCTGGTAACCTCTGCTGATGCACTTTGTCCCCCTCCACATGAGTCCCAGGGCAAGGGGATGGGCTTCAACCATCCGCTTGCCCATGGGCTTCTCCTGGGCATCCTCCCACAGCAGGATCGAGCAGTGCAAGGGCAGCGAAAGAGACCCATGTCTGCACTGCCCGTCGGTGCCTGCAGCAAGGCCCCAGGCAGCTCCCTGCCCTCACAGACAGGTAAGCAGCGGCTGGATGCTCCATCCAGGGGAGCAGTGGGGTCCCCTGTGCACCCCACCCCCACATGCTGGAATGGAGGCAGTGGTGCCCGTGAGCACAGTGTTGTGCCATGATTCCCCTGCTCTTCCTCCCCAGCATCCATCCTCTTCCCTTCTTTCCCAGCATCTGCAGCAGCTCTCCACGGCAGGGCTGCCAGCCCACAGTGGGTGAAGGTGAGCCCCAAGCTCCGGAGCAGGGATCTCACCCAGTCCCAGTGTACCCTGACGCTGCCCGAGAGGAAAGGGGCTCAGGACGGGCTGGATATCCTCATTGGTAGGAGCGCAGAGGGGCTCTGCTTCTGTACCGGGGGGTACCCAGCCCTTGCTCAATTGGGCAGTGGGGCCAAGGGGTACCCAGGCTTGGCAGTGTTCTTGCTGTCCTTGTAGGGAAGAGAGCCCTCCCGAAGCTGGAGGAGAAGGTGGGGCAGCTGGAGAGGGCCTGTCGAATGAAGGGCAGGCTGAAAGCTGGCTCCGAGATGAACCTACTGGCCATCAGCAAGTCGCTGAAGGGCCACATTGCCACCAGCAGCAGCTCAGCTGTCTCTGAGGTAGGTGCTGGGGACAAGCACCGGGGAGAGCACGAACTGCAGGGAGTGTGAAGGGTTCAGAAGGGCAGCCATCACTGTCTCTCTGCTCCATCTTTCTGGCAGGGCTCATTCCTCACACCACTGTTGAAGCGTACCATGTCAGCAAAGAGTGCCCTGAAGCCACCTCCCTCCCCAGTCACCATTAGGAAGGGAGAAGTGCTGCAGAAGAGAAAGGTATCAGCCAGGAACTGCATGGAGTGGGCAGAGCTAAGGTGAGCTGGGTACCACACATGGTACTGGGACATGGCAGGGGTTGACCACCCGTCTTGGCTGCTCTGCAGGAGTGGGAAATGAAGTCTGCAATGTGACTAGCACTGCAACAGGCCCAGGACAGCACCTGCCCCGCAGACAGACCTGCCGGATTGGGCATCTCTCAGCAGAACAGGGCTGCATGTGGATTGTGCAGGACCAGCTTGGTATCTGTTTTTTAACCATCAATATCAACACTTCAACTACGCACATTTTATATATATATATATACACACACACACACACACACACACACATATATCAATTCTCTGTCCATGGGTTTCTAGTTCATCTGGCATGGGGGCTGGAGAGCAGGAAGCCTTCTCCCAGCACCTTGGTTTACAGGACACAGCCTTCCCGGTTGCAACCTCATCAGCTGATAGTTCTGTCCCCGGTGTGGATCCAGTCAAAACCGTGCTCTGGTAGCACCTCAGCCCCTCAAGACACCTCTCACAGGGCTGAGTGTGGATGCACCCGGGACAAGCAACCGAGGGGGAATGCAGCCTGGTATGACCTGCTTGGGACACTGAACTGTATCATCTCTGGTGTCAGCGGGCCCTGGGCTGTTTTGCAGCAGCCACTGTGTTCTTCACGGCTTCTTTGCGATGGTAGAAACTTTCTTTCTTTCTTTCTTTCTTTCTTTCTTTTTTTTTTTTTTAAAGATAAAAAACTAAGCGTTACGAATTTCGGCACCAGCCGCGTTGTGCTGCGGGACGAGCCGGGGCGGGGCGATGCTGTCACGCCGCCCGACGTGCGCAGGGGCGGACCCTGCCCCGGTGCGACGAGTGAGCCAGCGGCTGTCCCTTCCCGGCCCGGTGCACGGGGTGATGTCCCCACCCCCGAGTTGCCCCCCGGAGCACTTTTAGCGTCTAGGCACCTTTCCAAACCCCTGCCCCATAGCCTCTTTCTCCCTCCAGCCCCGACACCTCTCCAGCCTCCGTCCCTCCCCGCTCCCGCAGCTCCTCCGCCCCCCATATCCACCCGCCTCTCGCCTCCGGCTGCCCACACGCCTCCGGAGCCGGAGCGGAGCTGCCGGGGGAGGTGCCACGGCCGGGCCGCCCTTCCCGTCTCGCACCGGGCGGAGCCACAGCAGCGGGGCCGGGGCCGGGGCCTGGGCCGGGGCGGTGGGCGCAGCCATGCTGAGCCGCCTGGGCGCTTTGCTACAACAAGCAGTGGAGACGGTGAGCGGGGCCGGGGCGGGATAGGGCGAGACCGGGGCCGGGACTAGGGCCACTTCTGTGCGTTCCTGATCCCGGCCCCGGTGTGCGCAGCGGGAGCCCAGCGTGGACCTGCTGGAAGCTTTCACCGAGCACTGGAAAGGCATCACAGGCTACTACTTGGAGACCACGGGTGAGTGGGGTGCGCGGAGAGGGTCCGTGTGCCCTACGATAGGGTTGCGTGGTCTGGGAGAAAGGTCCCTGTGCACAGAGAGGAGGATCCCGTACCCTGGGACAGGACCTCATGTAGCAGCAGGGCATTGTGCCCACCTTAGCACACTGCAGCTGACCTGGAATGGGGGGCTTTGGCATGGGACAGCCTTTCCCCGACACCAGGGGAGTTCATTCAGCTGGGTGCTTGGCCTTGCCTGGCCCCAACTCACACCACCAGGGTGACCATGGAAGGATTTGTGTGCTCCTTTGACAGTCTGCAGACTGGGGTACAGCCCTCTGTGGCAACACACTGTTCTCCTGGAGCACTAAAAGCAGGACCTGTAGAGCTTCAGCTCTTTCCCCAGCAAGATCTTGGCCCTTTCCTCTTGTCCCCTGCCACCCCTTGTCTTCTTGGGCCATGCTAGAGGGTCTAGGGACTGGCCGTGCCAGGCAGCACCCCACAGCCTGCTGAGAAAGCCGGCAGCTCCGGCCACTGCTCCGGCTGCAGCAGGGCTGGCCGGCAGCTTGCTAGGCCGTGAGCGGAAGAAGCAGTCTCAAGTGCTGCTGGGAATCCATCTTCACATTGCCATCTAGCGTTGTGCCCCAGGGACGGTGGAGGAGGATTCTGGGCCAGCACAGCTCAGGGTGCTGCTGACAAGCACCCCATGTTTCCACCTGGGCACCCCACCGTGCGTCATTTCCCTTGCTGAGCTGAGCAGCACACTGCTGGTGCCTTGGGGGTTGCGCCACAGCCCTCCATTCCTGTGTCCGCAGATGAGAGCATCTCAGCCAGACAAACGGACATCCCGTGGCGCCTCAAACAGATGCTGGACATCTTAGTGTACGAGGAGAAGCAGCGCCCAGTGGGGGAGACTGGGCCATGCCTTGAGTACCTGCTGCAGCACAAGGTCCTGGAGACCCTTAGCACACTGGGCAAGGCAGAGGTGGGTGTCTGGGCACAGGGGGAGCTGCTTTGTGGCGGCTGAGTCCCTTTTCCAGATGCTTTGCATGGTGATGCTCAGTCATTTTAAATGTTGAAGCTCTCCTAGCTGGGCAGAGAGTTTGCAGAGTGCAAGCTGGTCAGGGTGCTTGGGGGTTTCTTGTTGTAAAATCCCTGTTAGGATCCTTTCTCCTGTTTCTCCAGAAGGCTCATATACCCTGTCATTACACTGTGTGAAGAAGGATGTTTTTCACACCTGCAGCCTATTTGCACATCTGGTGTGTTGCTGTATGGGTTTGAAGGACGAGGTGTTTATAAACAGTTACCTCTTAAAGTAAATATTTCTTAAATACAGGAGTTCTGCTGTTTATTTGTTTCTAATAATAATGAAGCTCCCTATAAATATTTTTTTATTCAAATATATTCATCAGCACAGTGTGCACTTCAGAGACACCCACTTGACTCCTCTGTGCCCATAGGGATTTGGGATTTTTTTTGGGATGCTAGGCCTTCACTCCCCATCAATAGCATTGGAGCAGGAGGAAATGGGAAATAATCCCTCTGTTGGTTTGGAGTCTTACTTTTGTTTGTTTGTTTTTCTCTACAAGAGAGCTCAATGCAGAGAACTGAGTTCAGTCCCTAATTGCTCAAGGGAAAGGAGTCCGGGGCAGGTGGGACGTCTTGGGAGGTCCATGGGCCCCTTTGCATCATTTTGGGGGGAATAAAATTGGAGTTTCTGCTAAGAGTGTTCTTGTAAGCCAGACACTGCTGGGTGAACCAGCAGGTGATTTCGAGCAATTACAATGTAATGAGGTACACAAACAGGTAACTGAGCTCTCATTGATGACCCTCTCCATCTCTCGTCCAGTACCCTCTTGGAATGAGGCAGCAGGTCCTCCTCTTCTTCAGCCGGGTGCTGGGGCAGGTGCAGCACCCGCTTCTGCACTACCTCCATGTCCACAGACCAGTGCAGGTGAGCCCCATGGCTGCGGGGGGCTGTCAGGAGCTAGTGGTGCTGCCAGTGCTGCCACAGCATCCCTGCCAAACACTGCGGGAGCCGACGCCTGTGGTGATAGCATGGTACTGCTGCACCTGGGCAGGGCAGGAGAGCAGCCCAGCAGCCCTCTCCCTTCCCTGTCAGAAGCTGCTCCAGGTCAGCAGCAATTGCCTGGGCTCTGACACAGAGAAGGAGGAGGTACAGTTCGCAGGCGTCCTCTGCATGAAGATGAAGCAGGATCCCACCCTGCTGGTGCACATCCTGGAGGTGGGCAGCTCCCCAGACATTCCTGTGCTGGTAGGACACATGGAGGGGTCGTCTATGGGGTTTGGCTAGTTTAATTGAGTTTTTTCACGAGCTTCACAGCTTCATCCCCACTGCAAAGCTCTGTGGGGAGCTTTGGGAGGAAGATGGTGGCTACAGTGCTTTGCTGCTCCTCTTCCTCTCCAGGGCAAGAGCATCCTGAATGGGAGGAGACCCCAGCAGCTGCCAGCCAAGCCCATGGAAGAGGATTTGGAGCATCCCCTGGACACTGCTGCTGGCTCCCCCCGAGTGGATCCCTCTCCACCACGGAGGGACAGCAACCTCATCACCTCCTTGGTGAGACTGTGCAAAAGCCAGGTAGGAGGAAAGGGCTGGCGAGGAGGGGATGGCAGGCACTGCTGGTCCTGTGACTGTGCTTCCCTCCTTCTCCTCACAGAAGAGCAGGGTCGCACTGAAGGCTCAGGAAAACCTGCTCTTGCTTGTTGGGCTCGCCCAGGAGGCAGCTGCTGCTTGCCTGGTGCAGAGCAGCACTCTGTGCCAGCTGCTGACAGAGCATCTCTGTGACCTCTACAGCACCGTGCCTGCCTGCACCAACCCCGCCGACATCCTTGCCCTGGAGAGGGCCAGCTGGAGGTAAGGTGGACTCTGGGCAGGACTGTCCCCTGGCACTGCCAAGGCTTTGCTGCAACCCCACTTCCAATACGCTGTGCAGATCGCAGGGTGATGCTGCTGGCGAGGGGGTTTTCCCGGGGAAGGAGAGCCTGACTGCCTTCTTCAGCTGGCTGGACTACCTTGATGAGCTGGTGATGGACGCCCAGCCGGTAAGGAGTGCCCAGCCTTGCAGAGAACGGGCAGCCCTCTGCCCGTGCTATGGCTCAGCCTCTGCTGTCACCCACAGGTTGTTGCAGATGCCATCAGCAAAGCTGTGGAGGAAGAGTTTTTCCAGAGCACCCTGCAGCCACAGCTCCTGCAGATGTGAGTGTCTGAGGCACAAAAAGCAGCCAGGAGAGAGTTTATCTATCAAGAACCTCCTTGAGGCTGGGACTGAGGGGTTCTCCTTGCTTGCATCTCATTTTTACTCCACTGAGAGATGTCTGGTAGTCTCAAGACACCCTTCACAGCATCCCACTCTGTCTCTGGCAGGTCCGAGTTCGATGTCCTCAGCGCCACAGCCATGCTGACAGGAACGGTGCGGCAGATCTGTGCACCTCCGCTGCTCCACCGCCTCGTGCTCTTCCTGCTGGGGCCAGACCGGTACCCTGAGACTCCAGGTGACAACTCCCACCCTCTGCGCACCCAGCTCATTGACCGCTGCAACCACCTTTCCGACGAGGTGAGTCCTGTCCTGGAGCAGGGGGACACATGGGAGTTGCTGTGCGGCAGTGCCGCTGCTCTCACCCTGCTCGCTGTGCCTCAGATCAGCCTGGCCAGCCTGCGGCTCTTCGAGGAGCTCCTGCGGAAGCCCCACGAGCATGTGGCGTACAGCCTGGCACTGAGAAACCTGGAGGCAAGAGGCTACCTGCAGTGCAGTCTCCCTGCACCAGATGAGCGTGGACTCCCTGAGCCAGACCCTGATGAAGATGGGCTGTGAGCATGGGGGGCTGGGGCAAGGCGAGGACAGCAGCCTCTTGGTGCCCTCCCATCTAACACCTTGGTGCTGGCTCCCCAGGGACCTGGAGGAGGATCCCTACTTCACTGATGGATACCCAGATACCAGCTTTGGGACAGTAAAAAAGCCTCTGCCAGGATTGGCCCCATCGGGGAAGGGGCGAGTGGGCGAGGTGGTCAGCAGGTAAGGGATTTGCAGGGGCTACTTCAGCATGGGAAGGCTGCATCCCCCTCCTCATCCCTGTCCCTTTTCTTCCAGCTTCCTCTGCCTGGTCCCCGAGGAAGCAAAGACTTCATTGTGCACGGAAGAAGGTGGCTATGACACCTACGTGCACGATGCTATGAGCATGGTGAGTAGCTGGCGGGGGGACAGTCTCCATCCATGGCGGTGCTGGCCCCTACTCTGGCTCTCACCTGCTGTCACCCCCTGGTCAGGTCCAGGTGTGCCGTGCCAGTGCAGCCTCGTGGGGGTGGTCCCAAGCTCCCCTGCCGCTTGGTGCCTGCCACCCCGAAGTGACATTTTATGAGGGCCACTTCCTCAAGGTGCTGTTTGACCGGATGAGCCGGATCCTGGACCAGGTAACAGGGGTGGCTAGTCGGGATGATGGGTACATACCTGGGTCCCCACCACACTCTGCCCTTCACCTTGGGGTGGGAGGCTTTTCCTCAATGGTCTCTTCAAGCTGGCACAGCCTTTGTTTCAGCTGGGGCAGGTGGAGGTGTTGTGGGTGCTTGTTTAGAGAATGCCTTGCCTTCCCATTTGTTTTTTGCCAGCCCTGGAGATCCACAGTGGAGGGTGGTAAACCTCTTCTCAGGGTCCAGGACTCCCACAGTGGGGACAAGATTGCCAAGAGCATCAGTGGTGTGTGCAGCCACTGAGCTGCTGTTGGTGGGGACAGGCTTAGGTTCCTGCTGGGCAATGGCAGGTGCAATGGCCATGCTGGCCATGAGACTGAGCATCCCTCCCACCCCAGCCCTACAGCCTGAACCTGCAGGTGACCTCAGTGCTGTCCCGCTTGGCCGCCTTCCCCCATCCCCACCTCCATGAGTACCTGCTGGACCCCTACCTAAACTTGGCACCTGGCTGTCGCTCACTCTTCTCCATCCTCGTCAGGGTAATGTCACATGCTGGGGTGGGGAGCAGTGACGGGGCCACCCCCTTGAAACAGGGCCTGACTCTTACCCCTGCCATGCAGGTAATCGGAGACCTGATGCAGCGTCTGCAACGTGTCCCCCATTTCAGGGCCAAGCTGCTCCTGGTGCGCCAGCAGCTCATGGGGCTGGTGCCTGGAGAGCAGTAAGTGCTGGGGAGGGCACGTGGGATGGAGGCAGTGCATGCCCTTTGAGGGGGGTGTACCCCACAGAGCCCTACCATTGTGTTATCTCCCTGTAGGGTGGACCACACAATGCTCTTCAAGGGGGTGGTGGTGCTGGAGGAGTTCTGCAAGGAGCTGGCTGCCATTGCCTTGGTCAAAGGACCTCCAGAGGGACCCCCCTGAGCTGTAGTCCCCCTTGGCCAAGCACCCTTCAGGCTGTGGTGGCTACCGAGGATGGTCCAACCCGGCTGCTGGTGACCCATCTTGGACCAGTGGCAACCCAGGAAGGACACCGGCCTCACAGCACCCAGCAAGGAGGAAGAGGAGGCACAGTGCCCTTCACCACCACCTTGGCCAACAGGGAGATAATGCCACCTCCCCAGCATAGGTTGCAGGCCCCCTGGGTGTAAAGTGAACTATGCTGTATTTCCTCTTGGGTGGCGGGTTCCTGCTCTTCCTACTCTGGGTGGGGGCTGCCCCAAGCCCCCACCAACCTCAAACAGGATCTGTGCATGTGTGTGTGTGTTTGTGGCTCTGACCTCGTCAGGATGGTGCACCCCGAAAGCCAGGCACTCTGTCCCCTGGGTGATGGGACTCTGCTGCAATAAAGCCGTGACCTCAGCACTATGTGCTGTGCCACTGCCATCTATACCGCATCTGTGCCTTCCCAAGCATCCCCCAAAATCAGGTTCCCCACTCTCCCACCATTTTCTCCCCCCTTCAACCACAGCCAGGTGCATGCAGGAAGCAGCAGCCAGGTTTTATTTCTGCTCTGGATGGCTCCCAGTTCCCTCGGGCTGGGATACAGCACTGTGCCCTGCCTGAAACATCCCCAGGGCTCTCACCTTCAGCACTGCAAGCAGGACCAGCAGCCCTGTGTCCCAACTGGATCCCTGTGCCCGCTCTCCACTGGGCACTAGCTGCGGACAGGCACGGTGGCCATGGTGTGGAGCCGCTGCAGGATCTGGCCCCTCAGGCTCTCGTCTTCCACACGCCACCAGTGGAAAGCAGGGTCACGTGAATCGTCGGGGACAGCTCTGGGGCTGTTGGGAGGGATGCTCAGCAATATGTTGAAGCAGATCCCATCAGCCCCCCCAGGCCCCCCAGCCCGGTGCTGCAGCCCCAGCAGCCCCAGGGCTCCCAGGCGGGGGTCTGTCAGGCAGTCCCGCAGCAGCCGCAGCACAGGCAGGCGCAGGCTCCCCTGGAGCTCGGCTGGGGACGTGCCACAGGCCACTACGGGCAGGTGGGGGGTCCCAGACGTGCCCAGCAGCACCCAAAGGTCCCCGGTGTCATTTGCAAAGGCCACCAGTAGCCGCAAGCAGAGCAGGGCACAGGGCAGCTCTTGTGGCAGCGTCGGGGGATGCAGGGGGCTGTGGCGGTAGCGGGAGGCGAGGTCTAGTAAGGGTAGGATGTCTGGGGCTCGCAGGGGCAGGGCAGAGAGGTCCCCAGCCCACCATGTTGCTTGCAGGGACTCAGTGTCAGCCTCCTCCAGGGTCTTCAGGGTCCCACCTGTGAACAGAGAGACAATGATGCCCTGTCACAATGGTGGCAGGGGACGTCAAGGCCCGGGCACAAGGCTGGCCATTTAGGGATGCCAAAGCCCATCATGGGGCTAGCAGGGGGCACCAATGCCCCAGTATGGGGCTGGCAGGAGGTGTACCAGCTGAGCCACAGCCTTCCCAGCCCCATTCAGAGCGCAGCCGGCACAGACACATACCGGTGGGGCGCGCGAGGAAGGCGAAGCGAATCCATGCTGGCCCCCTCTCCTCCAGTGCCAGCAAGGTGAGAGGTTCGCACTCCAGCCCTGACTCCTCCTTCACCTCCCTCCGCATGGCAGCCACGATGCTCTCGCCAGGCTCCATCCTCCCGGCTGGCAGGTACCACCTCCCGCGACACTCGGGCTTGGCCTCTTGCACCAGCAGCACCCTGTCCTGCAGGGATGGAGAGGGGTCAGGTGGGCACCGGGTGCAACCAAGGCGGGGGTCCCACAGGGGCTACCTCACCTCCTCGTTGAAGAGCACAGCCAAGACGATGTAGCAGACATTCCTCCCCAGGCGTACGGGGCTGGTGGGTGCAGGGGGACCCTCAAGGCTTGTTCCCATGTCCCATCCGCCGCCACCCAGCACTGCATCCAGCTCTGCCAGCGGAGCCTCCCCCATGGGAATCGGGGGTCCCGCAGGCTGGATGGGGAGGACCAGAGCCCTCAGGCACCCCACTTAGGGGGTAGCAGGGTTTTGGGGTGGGGAGGGCACTCCCCAGATGTGCTGGTGGGGGGACAGGGAGCCCCAGCGCTGGGTGGGCTGGAGGAGGTGGTGAGAGAGGGTGTCTGGTAATTGCGGGGTGCTGGAGGGAAAGGGTTTGCTGGACTGGGTGATGTGGAGGGGTGTGTAACAGGGGAAAGGTCTGCTGGGCTGGGGAGGAACATAGCAGGGGAAGAGCTCAGTGGCCTTGGCGATGCAGGGAGGGGTGCAGTAGGGAAAAGGTCTGCTGGACTGGGGGACGCCCGGAGCAGTGTGGGATGGGAAGAGCTGGCCAGACTGCAGGGTGTAGGAAGGGAAATGGTAAGCTAGGGGGTCACTAGGCTTAGGGAGTGGCGGGGGGCTGCTGTAGTGCAAAGGCTTGCTGGACTGGGGGACGCAGGGGGGGGCACAGTAGGGGAAGGGCTGGCTGGACTGCAGGGTGTAGAGGGGACTGTAGGGAAAGAGCTCGCTGGATTTGGGAATATGAGGGGGGCTGTGGTAGAGGAAAGGCTGGCTTGACTGCAGGATGCATGGGAAGCTGAAATACGCAAAGGGTTTGCTAGATTGGAGGAGGTAGGGAGGAAAGGATTTGCTAGACTGGGTGCCGCTGGAGAGAAACGGGCGGCTGGACTGGGGGACGCTGGGAGGAAAGGGCCTGCTTGACTGTGGGATGCCTGGGGTTGGGTAAGAGAAGGGATGGCTGGGCTCTGGGGTGGACGGCGGGCTGGGCCAGGGAGAGGAATCAGAAGGCTGTGAGGGCCAGGGCGTGCTGGACTGCAGGGCACTATAGGGGAAGGGCTGGTCAGAGCGTGGGGTACATAGAGGAAAAGATGTAAGGGACAGTGGGGTGCAGGGGGGTGAGCTGGGCTGCAGGGTGCAATAGGGGAAGGGCTGTGGCGTGTAATGGAGGGTGTTGGGCTGCGGGGGGCAGCGGGAGAAGGGCCTGTGTGACTGCAGGGTGCACGGGACAGCTTGCGAGCAGGGAAGGTGCACTGCAGTGAGGGTTTGTAGGGTGCAATGGGGAAAGGGTTTGGGGGGACTGCAGGGTGCGATGGGGTGGGTGTGGGGTGCGATAGGGGAGGGTGAGTGCGGGGTGCGGTGGGGAGGGCCTGGGTGCGATGGGGAGGGCGCGGGGTGCGATGGGGAGGGCCGGGGTGCGATGGGGGAGGGTGAGTGCGGGGTGCGATGGGGAGGGCCTGGGTGCGATGGGGAGGGTGAGTGCGGGGTGCGATGGGGAGGGCCGGGGTGCGATGGGGGAGGGTGAGTGCGGGGTGCGATGGGGAGGGCCTGGGTGCGATGGGGAGGGTGAGTGCGGGGTGCGATGGGGAGGGCGCGGGGTGCGATGGGGAGGGCCGGGGTGCGATGGGGGAGGGTGAGTGCGGGGTGCGATGGGGAGGGCCGGGGTGCGATGGGGGAGGGTGAGTGCGGGGTGCGATGGGGAGGGCCGGGGTGCGGTGGGGAGGGTGAGTGCGGGGTGCGATGGGGAGGGCGCGGGGTGCGGTGGGGAGGGCCGGGGTGCGATGGGGGAGGGTGAGTGCGGGGTGCGATGGGGAGGGCCGGGGTGCGATGGGGAGGGTGAGTGCGGGGTGCGGTGGGGGCGTTCGGGCGGGTCGCGGGGTACCCGCAGCACCCCCTGTCCGCGCGCATGCGCCAAAGCACTCACCGCGTCCCGGGACTCCACGGCGCGGTGCCCGCCCACCCCTCTCGCCGCTCATTGGCCATCCCTCCAGGACAGCTCGCTTCCCATTGGCCAGTCCTGCCGCCACCGCTCCTCGCCGCCGAAGGGCGGGGATTTGCCTTAAAAGGGCTGTGAGGACCTAGTTGAAGGTGCCGCGGGCGCAGTGTACACTGCTCACCACCCACTTACCCCACCTGAGCATCACGCACCCCAAAACTATGAGAAAACCCAGCCCAACACCACGCAAAGGGCCTTTCCCTCCATTTTGTGCCTACCTTTTGCTTTAAAAGAACCCAACAGAACAAGCCCCAAATCTGTTTTGAGAGGGGTGTAAACGGGCGGTTTTCACCGCCGCGAATGTATGGAATGTATGGGCGTGCCGTTGCCCCTTTAAGAGCTGCTGATGGGATCGTGGCAAGGGAGCGCTTTGCTGGGGCGCGAGGGCTCATGCGCAGAGCCGGCGGCTGCAACGTTTAAATTGTTCCGTTGGTTGCCGCCCGTCGCTGGCGGTGTCGGCGATCGGGAGGGCAGAGAGCGTGGAGCCGCCTGCCCGGCCCAGCACCATGGTGTCCTGGATGCTCAGCCGGGTGATTGTGTGAGTGCGGCGGTGCCGCTGCACCCGCGGGCGCGTTGGCGAGGCCTCCGTTCCCGTTTAACGGGCAATTCCCCGGGCAGGAAGCGAGGGGAGGTATCTGCTGGTGGGCGACTTGGGGTTCGTTTGTACGGGGGGCAACCGGCCACCGCCCCGAAATGAGTGTCCCGGCCCCGGAGCTGCTGCTTCGCCGCCCGCCGGGGAGGCTGCCCTTGGCCTCAGGTCCCTGAAGAGCCCGGAGGGCCCGTGTGGGCCAGCACTGATCCTCCGATCCACTTGCTCCCACGACTTCCACGCTGTGGCCAGCCGGGCAGAGCGGCCGATCGCGAAGTACGCCCAAAGAGCCCTTCTGTGGCGAAGGGGCCCAGGGGGCACTCACAGCCCCGTTGCCGGGTCAGATTAATGCAGGAGTTGTATGGGGAGCGAGCTGGGCTGCAGGCAGTCCGTTCCCTGCCCGCGCGTCCTGTAGCCCGGCCGTATCGTGTGGGTCACCGCACCACGAGGTATGGCTGGAGGTTGTTACCTCGCCCACGTGCCGTGGGGCTCGTCGCTCTGTCATGGGTGCCAGCAGGGATGATCCTTCCCTCGGCAGGAGCCGAGCCTCTCCCAGGTGGCTGTCGCCTCTGCTCCCCAGCCACTGCCTCAACAGATCTGTCTGGTCCCCGTGGAGGTGGGTGACTTCATGGGAGCGATGCTGTGCTTGCAGCCGGCTCTTTGGAACAGTGCAATCTCTTTTCCCGATGTCTCTGAGGCCAGCATGGTGCTGGAGGGGCTTAAGACCAAGCTGCTGTGCTGGGGCAGACAGCTCTGCCCCTCACTGCTGCTGCTGCTGTATGTGGGGTGGCCTGCATGTCTTACACCCTCCCTCTGTTATAGGCTGGTCTTTGGGATGCTGTACCCCGCCTACGCTTCCTACAAGGCTGTGAAGACCAAAAATATACGGGAATACGTGAGTAGGGTCCCTGGGCAGTTCCCTCCCAGGCTTCAGCACCAGGCTGACTGGCTCGCCTACTCCTCCAGGTCCGCTGGATGATGTACTGGATCGTCTTTGCTCTCTTCATGGCTACAGAGACCTTCACTGACCTGCTCATCTCCTGGTGAGACTGGTTTGTGGATGCCACTGCTGTGGGAGGAGCGGGTCTCTTGGGGTCCCTGTGCCTTGAGAATCCTGTTTTCTTCCCCTTCTTGGCAGGTTTCCCTTCTACTATGAGATTAAGATGGCCTTTGTTATCTGGCTGCTCTCTCCCTACACTCGGGGGGCCAGCCTGCTCTACCGCAAATTTGTGCACCCCACCCTGTCCCACAAGGAGAAGGTAAAGGTTGCCTGGCTTTGGGGGTGTCCCTTGTGCCCTGTGGAGCAAGCAGGACCCTGGGCTTTGAGGGATATGGTGTTACACACAGCACCATCATGGTTGTCTCGGCAGGAGATTGACATGTACATCATCCAGGCCAAGGAGCGTGGCTATGAGACAATGGTGCGCTTTGGCAAGAGGGGCCTCAACATGGCAGCCACGGCTGCAGTCCAGGCAGCTGCCAAGGTACTGGGAAACAGGGCAGGCAACTCCCCTTCCCCGAGGATGCTTCAGCCGCAGGGATCCTAGGAGGAAATTGCCACCCCGGCATAGGCAGCATTGGTGGTGCAGGTGTCAGGAGAGGGGTCTCTGGGTGCTGCGCCCTGCCTTATGGGATTGTCTTACCCTGGCCCCACTTTTGAGTACCCTGGTGCTTTGAGGTTTGCCCTGTGTGCCTCAATTCCATCCTTTCTGTATCTGTCGCCCAGAGCCAGGGTGCTCTGGCTGGGCGACTCCGCAGCTTCAGCATGCAGGACCTGCGCTCCATCCCTGACGAGACCCCTGTGCATTACCGGGACCCCTTATACCTGGAGGAGCAGGGGAGCCACAGGCAGCTGCTGGGTGAGCTGGGGAGAGGGGTCACAGTGATGGGGGGCTTGAGCGAGGCCCACGGAGGGAGACTGTGCCAGGAGCTAGTGTGTACCCCACTGTCCCCAGCCTACAGCGTGCCTTCGGCCAGCCAGCAGTATGAGAGTGAGACAGAGGATGAGGAGCTCTGGTCGGACTCACAGATCTCTCCCAAACCTTCGCCTCGCAGCCGAGACCCCAAGTCACTCTCACGCAGCCAGAGCCTGCGAGCAGCAAAGAAGACGACACTGGGCAAAGAGGTACTGTTGGGGAGTATGTGTTGATGTGTGGTTGGGACAAGGTGAACCTGATCATCGCTCCCCCTGCCCAGGGCTCTTCCCATCTCTTGCGCAGCCGGATCCGGAAGAAAGTGGCTCTGCCGGAGCAGGACAGCTAACAGCACTGGGGAAACCTTCTGCCAGGAGTCTTAACACAAGTTTTGCTGCTGCACAGCTGGTGGGGAGCCGTTATTTGTGCAACCCCAGTCCTGGGGAGGCAGCTCCCTCCTCCATTTCACTGTAAATATCTTTTCTGACCTCTATGCCTGCCTGACTGCACTCTGCACCTCTGGCTGCCCTGGAGGGGAGGGCAGCTTGACTCCCACGCTGCTCCCAGCTGTTAGTGCTTCCATTCCAGACCCTGCTGCCGTGAGTTGGTGCAGGCGCCTCTCCAATGGGGTCCCCTCATCTCTTCCCACCCACCTACTTTTTTCTGCTGTCAGGATGCCTTACTCTCTACACCCTCGCTGCTCTGGGAGCCAGAAAGGGGTCACAGTTTGTCCCTTTGGTCTTCTGAAGCCAAAGACACAGTCTGTGGGCAGGTTACAGGTCCCCAGCTGCAGACTGACACCCTGCTATTTGAAACTGGGTTGCGGTGCCTGACTGTGACCTGCCTGGCACCATGCAGCTTTTAATCTTCACCCCTCCCAGACACGGGGTTTTGTACAGGGGAAAAATAAATGTTCTTTCAGTTTTTTTGAATACAGCAGTTGTTGCCTTCCCTGGGGTCTGGGGCTGTGTGGAACCCTCTGAAATGTGTGGATACAGCGCTTGATCTCATGGGGCAGAGCAGGACATGGATGCAGGGAGATGGGTGTTGGGCTGCAAGCATGCACCTCAGCAACTCCCTACAGTAGCCGTGTCCCTCACAGCATGGCAGCAGCCGCTGTGGCCACAGGGGGATACCATGGTCCCTGGCATGCAGCTAGTGCTGCAGACAGATGTCCCTGTCCTTGCCACCATCCCCGGCTTGTCCCGATAGCCCTAGCTGTGGCTGGCTGCTCTTTCTTTAACAGGCTTCCCTGATCACACAGGGACCTCAGCTCTCTTTGCTCTTTGCTCCGGGGCACTTATTCCCTGCCTGGATGGGAGATCCGGAGCACAAATCCTCTGTGAGGCAGCCAGGATGGCACAAGGTGACAAAGCTACTTGTGTTGCCTTTCCTCCCTCCATGAGCCCTCTTGTCCCCTGAAGCCCTGCTATGTGGCATCAATCCTCTGGCTCCCAATCCTTCCTTGCCCTCACCCCTCAGGCCAGCTTTATTTTTAGCCCCTTGACTGTTTTCTGCCTTTGGGGAGGCCTCCTCAGGGCAGGGAGAATGTCTGCCTCTGCCTGCAGCAGGCCCAGGGGAGGTAGGGGCACGGGCATAGATGTTGGACAGATTATGTGGAGGTGGCTGGATTAGCCATATAAAACTGTCTCAGAGATGATTACTTAAAGCAGCGGAAAAGGAAGGCTGGATGGGGACAGCACAAGGGCCGGGGGGCTGCCCATAATCCCCCTAAATCTGCTTAGACTATGCAGTTCTTCCAAGGATACAGCCCAGGAGGCTGCTGGGGCTGGTTTTGAGGAGCCCTTCAGGATGGGGTCCTGCAGCCCCAGGGCTGGCTGAGGGTATGCTGTGAGGGAGATGGCAGCAGTGCTGGAGCCTGAGCAGCATCTGTCTTGCGGAGCAGAGGTCTGTGGGGGACCGCTCTATTTCCCAATTTGGGGAAATGATGGCACAAGCAGCAGCAACTTCCAAAATAAAGTGGGGAAAGAGAACCAGGAGTCTGGTGTTCAGTTCCTGTTTTAGCAAGTGTCCTATGTATTCCCCAGGGAGAGAAACCCAGGAAGTGATAAAAACTGCCCAGGGTGGTGCAGCCTGTTCTTCCCCCTGGGGCTGGGACAGTGTCTCTGCCGGTGTTGATGTCAGCTTGCGGGCCTGTGCCAGGCTGCAGTCAGCAAAGCTGTAATCTCCCTTGGCTGGCAGCTTCCCCAGCCCAACAATTAAGTGGCTGACCTGAACTCACCCGGCCACGGTGATGGTCCCCTCCAGGGAGGGGGTGCAAAGCTGTGCTGGCACAGGGGGCTGGCATGACTGTGGCATCCTCCCATCTGACCCCAGGGCAGAGTCACAAAAATATGGATGATGCAGGGATGCCCCCGCTCCCAGAGGGGCAAGGACACGTCTGATACTCCAGAGAAGCGTGGTAGGAAACCTCAGGGAAGCTGGTGCCTCCAAGACAGGCAGTCCTGACACAGTGTGGAGCAGTGCCTGGACACTATCAAAGGTCAGTGCTCAGGGATGGCCGTGGCTGGGTGCTGTGGGGGGTGGCAGCCCTGGCCTCGTTTCCTGTAACTGGCTCTGCTTCCCCCCCTGGGGCAGCAGTGGGTCACAAGACAGCTGTGGCTGTTACTCATTAACTGGAGCTACTGACTACTTTGGGTGCTGTCCTCAGGGCCCCTCTACACCCACCCCTCAGCATCCTCGTGCATCTGCCTATGCTACTGTCAGGGCTGGATATTGGCTGAGCCCCCTAAAACCATGGCAGTAGCACTGAGCGACCTGACTACACTTCTACAGGCCTTGCACCTCCCTCCCTGGCCTTTTCCCAGCTCATTTTACTCCACTGCTGCCAACCTGGGGGCTGCTGCCCTTTTGAAGGAGGGAATGGGATGCTCATGCCATCCCTCATCCCATCCAAGCCAGCTGTTATGGGGGTCACTGAGAGACCAGCACCCTCCTGCAGGCTGGCTTCTCTGTGTCAGGGATCTGGGTGTCCCCTGGTCTCTGCAGGGCTCTGCAATCCCCTGTCCCTGCTGCCTGAGTCAACTGTTTCAGGCAGAAGCCATGTGAGACTGTGCACACATGGCTTCCTGCACGGCACAGAGCTGTATTTTTAGCATGTGGTATCAAAAGCATAATTATGTCTGTTGTTTAAATGTAGCCTCTTTTCTGGCAGCCCTGAGGAGCTCTGAGGTGCCTCCTGGTGCAGAGGGCAAACAGTATGATATAGAGGAGCAGGGAGTGCGGGCAGGGGGCTTGGCTGAGCAGGAACTGAGAGCCCCCCACCACTGCTGCAGGGCAGGTAAGACCTTCCTCCGTCCTGCTGGGGTCTGGATGGGCGACACATAGTACCTCTCTTGCATCACCCTCCCTCTGACCATCATGTCCTCAAATGCACACCTACCCCCAGACTGCCTGCCTTCACCCCATGGTAAGGAAGGGGATGGTGAGCAAGAGGATGGCAGGTGGTAAGTGCGGTGGCAGAAGAGGCATTTGAGGTGACGGGAGTGTGGGAGGACATGGCTGAAGGAATGCTACACCAGCCCCCGCAGCTGCCTGTCCCCGCCGTGGCCTGACTGTCCCTAGTCAGCCTCATTCACAGCCTGACCTTGACTGCACTGGCAGCGAGGATGATCCCAGCTCTGTGTCCCAGGGCAGGAGCCTTGTCCTTGCTTTGACACAAAATTGCCTGTGGATTTTGGGGACCACAGAGCATCACTGGGCACCAAGAGAAACCGAAGCACTGCCTCGCTCTGGGCAGGAGCTGGGCAGTGAGCAGGCAGGAGGCTTGCTCATTGTCTGTGATTCTCCCAGCGCCAGGAGTTCTGCGGTGCTGTGGCTGCTGGCAGTGGGATGCCCTGGGGACAGAAGAGGATCCTGGGATGAGGGCAGGAAAGCCTGGCTGCTCCCAGGTAGGTGCTGTCAGAGCCAGAGGTGAAGGCAGCAGGAAGCCCTCTGCCCTGCCTCACCATGTGCAGGTGGCAGAGGACTGCCCGTGTCCCTGGCTGCCATTCTAAGCTGTCGGCCCCAGGGGTGAGCTTTTAATTACATCAAGGCATTTGAAGCTGATTGCTGGCAGTGGTCTGGGTAAACAGGAGTCCTGCGCGGGTGGTGGGAGCCGAGGGGCTAGCAGAAGATTGGGCATTGTACCCCCACACTCTGGGGGTTTGCTGGGATGGCTCATCCTGCCTGTCCTCCCCCAGGATGGGAAGGAAGGATGTGGGGAAGGGACCACCATCCAGCACTGGGTCCTGCATCCCCCCACCCCGGTCATCCCTCCTGTGTGCAGGGCTGGCACGCAGCAGTGGGCACGGGGGAGCACCAGCAAAGGTGGGTGGGCTGCGGAGAGCTATGATATCCTGTGGTCCCTCCTGTTGCAGACAAGCTGCCTTGCTGCTTCCACCTCCTCACTCCATCCCAGCCTTCACCTTGAGTGCTGCCCAGGGAAGGGCTGACCCATGCTGCCTTCCCCTCTGAGGGGGTGGAGGAAGGGATGGGGGTGTCGGGGTGCAGCCTGGGAGAGGCGGTTCATCCCTTCCCCAGCAGCAAAATGAGCAGGGATTAGCGATGCTTACTCGCGTCCCGGGGGGAAAGCGGGAGATTAGGGCGAGAAGCAGCATCCTACCCTGCAGCAGCGAGGCCGTACCGGCGAGGCGCTGCCCAAGCCAGGGGCTGGAGCGGAGTACAGGCTGCCAGAGCAGTTGGGCTGTGGCCGTAATTCCCAGAAAGCTGCTCGTGTGGGAGTGAGTGTCCTCCCATGCCCTCTGCTTTGCCGCAGCCTCCAGACTCCTGAACGTTTGACGTGGTTTTCGTGGTTTTTTTCTCTTGGTGTTTTTTTTCCCCTTTTTTTAAAGAGCTGGGTGCAGATTAGCAAAAGGTTTCGCGGCCGTCGTGCCCAGCGCTGGGCAGAGCCAGGGGAACCAGGCTGCCTTCCTCTGCCCATACCCTTGTCTTCCTCACCTGCATCACAGTGAAGACAGGTAGGTACATGCTGGACTCAGTGCTGAGACTGGGAAAAGGATGAAGGAGTAGGAGGAGGTGCTAGGACTCTGTGGATGCAAAGGGAGGGAGCTCTGGGCAAGCTACAGATGGGTCCTTTTGAGACCATTTTTCAAGAGAAAAAGGCTGTGTTTCAGGCTGCTTTCCCAGATAGAAGTGGTTTGTGAGTCTGGGGGCTGCAGAGCATGGGGGCAGGGCAGGCTTCTAGGCTGCCAGCACTGCTGGAACATCATCTCAGAGAGGTACCAGGGAGCCTTTTGTACTGAGACCCCCGTTCATCCCCTTCCCCAGTGCTGGGGCATCCCAGGAGCTCTCTGTCCCACGTGGCCATACACCCATCTGCTCGTGGTCCCATGGGACATGATGGGGACAGCATCCTTCCACCCCACATCCTTGCAGTTTCTCTCCTCATCCTCCAGCATCAAGCAGGGCAAGGATGCCAAAGTTTCTGATTTGGGCACTTCCAGCCTCCTGTGGCGTCTTTCTGGACAGTGTTTGGCTTATGGGTGTTTGTATTTCCTCTGCTCGTCTGATTTTAAGAGAAAAAAACAGGGAGATTGGACCTCTGGAGTCAGCTGTGCAAAGACACCAAGGCAGATGCCAATCCCCCTGTGTTGCTCCCA
Source organism: Colius striatus (assembly GCF_028858725.1). NCBI lineage: Eukaryota > Metazoa > Chordata > Aves > Coliiformes > Coliidae > Colius > Colius striatus. Next base: position 3,627,174 of record NC_084785.1, read on the forward strand.
GCGATGGGGCAGTATGGTGGCCAAGCCCAAGAAGAGAGCTTACTGGTGTGGCTACCCCAAGAGGGCTGCACTGGCCCTAGGGAGGCTTTGTAAGGGCCTTGGGCTCCTGTCGTGGAATGCCACGGCCAAGGGCAGCCTGGACAGTGGCATGTGGGGAGTGTGCAGCACCCAGAGAAGCTTCCCCAGTGCAGAGTAGGAAATTCCCTCCTGTCTCTCCAACATTCCCCCACCTTCCCCCTCCTTGCTCTTTGTCCTGCCCCAACAAAGGCTGCTCATGGCATCAGGATGGCTTGTCCATCTCTCCCCTCACCTTATCCCTCTCTGTCACTCCCTTGGCACCACTGCAATGGTCCTGATTGCCATGGGCACCCACTGACCCATCTGCTTGTGCCAAGATGCTGCAGACTCTTTGTGGGATCTCTCCTTGCTGCTCGAGGCATCATACCAGGGGAGCGGTGGGAGGGAATGGGAAGAGAGTTTGTCTTTCAGCACCTTCTCATCACAGGAAGGCACGTACTCACCCATGCCCTGAGCAACTATCTGGGTCCCCTCCCTGTTCCCTGGCATCCAGTGGTTGCAAGGAGCAACCAGGCGTCGTGGCCCCTCAGACTTTCCCCTCCATGGCAAGTGGGGCTCAAGGATCTCAGTATGGGTTTGTCCATGCTGGCAGTGGGATGGGGATTGGCGGATGCCCACTGGCAGTTGCAAAGGGACCTTAATGGCTCCCAAGCCACAGCTGTGTGCCAGCAACAAGGGTTAAGCATAGCTTCTCGCTCCCAGTGGGGCCAGAACACATGACATCTCCTGAGCCGTATCACAGCCCATTGTGTGATGTTAATGGTGCTGCTTGACTCAGTTGGCCGTGGCCTGCACCCACTGCCAGCCCTGCAGGGACCGAGCTGAGCTGGAGGAGGCTGTACGGAGCGCTTTATGTAAGGTGTGTGAGCTGCACGCAGGGACGCTCACATGTTACATAAAGCTGCTGGCACCAGCCCCTTCCCCTGATGCCAAATAGCTCACCCCGAGCCCAGAAAAGGGGTCCCCATCTGGGGCCGCTACCCTGTGCACCTGGCTGGGGCAGCACCCCTCAGCAGTGGGTAATGAGGCTGTAGGAGCTGGGGCACTTGGGGTCAGCGTGTCTTGCTGTTGGGAGGTAGCAGTACCGGGAATGTGTGTGGGGGGGATGCTGTGTGAGCAGTGGTAGGATGATGGGTCTTGGTTTTTGCCTAGCAGCCTGTGGGGCAGGGATTTACCTGGTCCGAGGTGATCCTGAGCATGGACAAGCAGCATTGAGATGCTGTTGTAGCAGTCTCGTGCTCTTTGTTAGCTCCTCAGCATGCAGGGACTGCAACTTGTCCTTCCTGCCTGGCTGTTGTGGGCTCTGCAGCCAGGGAGGCAGAGGAGCTCTGCCTTTATCCCATGCTGCTGGAGGAGGGAGGGGGACAAGGCTCAGCCATGAGACAGGGCAACCCTGGATTGTCACATGGGCAAGGTGGCAACACAGATTGAGGCCATATCTTTATGATTTGGGCAAAACTGAAGAGATCGTGAGCTCCTGGGATCCACACTGTGGAGCGGCTGCGTGCTCCATGCCAGGCATGCCACCACCAGCCACCCTTGGCACCAGGGCTGGTGCGCTTGGCCCATTCTGGCATTTCTCCCATTCCGGTTTTGCCCGGAGCAGGCAGGCGGCATCTTTCATCAGCTGACAGGGCGGCTGGGCTGCATTGCTGAACAAAGGGCACTTTATTCGCGCAGGGCAGAGCACACCTGCCCACCTTGGCACGGTCACGGCTGCCTGTGCCAGTGTCCCCGGGGCTGGGCGGCACTGCACCAGTTCCTGGGTGTCAGCAAGCTCAGCAGTCCCTCCCTCCTGCCCAGTTGCTGTGGGAGCCAGCAGAGGCTGCATGCTCATGGGGAGCAGAGCCACCGCCACTGCCTCGTCCTGCCATCACTTACCCCGAGATGCTCAAGGCTTCCTAGAGCCAGGGGAAGGTCCTGCTTTCTGCTGCGACTCCCTTGGATGCCCCTCTCCCTGACCCCCTGGGTACGCCGGGATCCCCCCTGCTCGTAGGACAATAGGCAGGCGGAGCACGGAGCCTCCCAGACCAATGGATCAAAAACTTCAGCTCCAGCATTCAGAGAAGAACATTCCCAGGGCCACCTGGGTGGCCTTCTGCCTCCTCCAGATCCCAGAGCCGGACCCCTTCAGCCTCTGGATCTAGGTGTTCCCATCCACCCAGTTTCGCCTCTCCAGGACCCGGTGTCACCAGGAAAGACCCCCGCTTGTCCTTGCCGCCTTAGGGGAGGCAGCGGGGTCCCCGATGGACCCTCCAGGTAGCTGGCTGTGCTGTGGGATGGCAGAGATACTCACTGAGCTGCAGGACCGGCTTCTTGTGCTCTGGGTGGGATGAAGGGCAGGGGACAATGTCATCCCACCGAGCTGGGGAGACCCCAGGGATGGCACGTGGTGGGGCAGTCTCAGGGCACGGGGAAGGAGCTGTGCTGGGAGCATCTTCCTGGTCAAGAGCTTGATGAGAGAGGCTGACTGGGAAAGGGTGATTGTGCACACAATGCCCCTGCTTGGGCCAAGCGTGAGAACAAGACTTTGACATCCCCTGAGAAGGAGATGTGATGGGGACAGGTAGCTCTGGGGACACACCCCTGTCCCCAGTCATCGAGATGTCTCTGTCCTACACCACAGCAGTGCTTCAATTTTGCAGTGGTGGCTTTGGAGTCGAGCGGCCCCTGTGTCCATGCCCCTTGGCTTCTCTGGCTGCTGGGCAGAGAGGGCTGAGGGATAGGGGGTGGTATTTATTCTGCAATGAAGGGATGCCATTGCCAGCTGTGCAAGAACTGGCTCTGAATCCCACGTCTGCGTGTGGCCTAGGTTCTAGAGGAGTGTTAATCCAGCAGATCTCCCCAGGCATTTCTAACCAGGAGGGGCCTCTGGGAGCTCCCCCTTTGCTGCAAGCCCTCCTGGGAAGCGAGCCCAGCCCTGTCTGGAGGCGAATACTTGCACAGGGCAAGGCCTCCTCATGATGGGTGCCAGTGGCCAGGTGCAGGGCCAGACTGGGCACAGAGGGACTGGTGGGTGCAAGGTGCATCCTGACTGCCAATCCTGCTGCAGATGGGCACAGGAGGGATGGGACGGGCATGGACGTATGGTCCATCCACATACCTTCCCCGGATCATGCCTCTCAGCAGCCTTTCGGGGAGCCTCCTGTCTAGCGTGGGAGGATGGAGCTGAGGCAGTTGAAAGCAGCACCCGAGCACCAATCTCCATCATCCCCGTGCCTCAGTTTCCCCCCATTGCAACCCGTGTATGGTTCAGTGCAGCATGGCTGCCCAGCTGATGCCCTGCTCCCTACCTGCAGGATCTGGACAGTGGAGTCTGGACAGCTCAGGACAGCACTGAGCACCACATGAGTGACAGAGCCGCATGGCCAGCAACACGAGGATGGAGGAGAGCCCATTGCAGTGGAGGAGAGCTCAGGAAGCAGCACAGGATGCCATGGAGATGAAGAGCAGCAGGGTAGGCTTGCACCAAAGCGCGACTGCTGAGCTGGGACTCCTGAGCTACCCAGAGACCAGCAAGCTGAGCTATGGAATGGAGAATGAATGTCCTTGGAGGAGCTCCAAGAGATGCTTGGAGACAGGCCAGGAACTTGCTGGCGGCCAGCTCAGCTGGCCCTACCCGCCATCCTCCCCATGCCTACAGGGCACCCTGTGCCACCCCAAGGATGGAGCTGAGCTCCCGCTGCTGCCACCAAACAGGAACGGACAACCCAAGGTGGGCTGCAAGGAGCGCCTGGGGCTGCAGTGGACTGAGACCATGCTGACCCCTCTGGCCCTCTACAGCCACAGATACCACCACTACCTCCTGCCTTTCCCAGGGCCGGAGGGCCAGTGCCCCGACACCGCTAGCAAGCCCTGCGTCACTGCAGGAGATGGGGCCAGTGACCCCCCGGCTTTACGCCACTGCCCTTACCTCGTGGAGGCCAAACACAACCCCTTTTTCCTGTCATCTCTGGTGCCCACCAGACCCCTGGCTGATGTCCCGTTTGGCGGTGGGGCGCCAGAGGGACCAGGGACGATGGACGACAGGCATTTAACTGGCGCGGACTGGCGTCTGGGATTCTACATGCCTGCCTGGGATCAACCCCTCTACTTGGGGGTCCCGCCAAGGTGCAAGGCAGCTCCAGCCTCCTTTGATGACTCCTCCAGCTCAGGGAACAAGGTAGGCAACCCTGGCACTTGTCTCTGATGGCAGCATGGCTCTGGCTCCCGCAGCCTGGCTCTGGATTGGGAATGTTTGGGTCTCAACTCCTCACTGTGCCCTGGTTCCCCAGGGTGATGGCAGCCTCAGCTGAACAGGGCTGGGAGTGGCACATTGTGAAAGTCACTGCTGTCATCCACACTCAGGGCAGGGCCAGCTACATCCAGTGTTGGTGGCCCCCTCACTTGCTCCTGCAGCTTGGCAGGAGATCTCAGTTCTCCAAGGGATGCAACCCTGGAGGGAAGATGCTCCCCTCTCCAGGGTGGCCCTGCAGCATGATGCAAATCTCTGGGCTGAGTCATGGTGGTAGAAGCCATGGCGCAAAAGGGGTTAGAGGCAGAGCCACCAGCCGATGGGTGTATCTGTGCTGCTGCAGCTCCCCATTCCTTTCCCATGTGTGCAGGGGCAGGCACCCTGTGGGCTTGACTATCTGTGGCAGGAAGGCACCAGGCAGCTGCCCAGCATGGGAGGGTGGGTGTGGGAAACTGAAGCAGGGCTGTGGGATGTTTCCTGGTGATGTGGGTGACAGAGGCAGGGATGGGGACCGAAATCTGGGGTGACATCAGCCTTGACAGCCTCTCTCTTCCCCTCCAGGAGTTTTACCCAAAGAAAACATCTAGCTTCCAACATCCAGCCAAGGACCAAGAGCCGTTGCAGCTGCTGGGCAAGGACCAAATGATCCAGGATGGAGACGGGGTGGGCAAGATGGTGATGCTAGAGCTGCCAGGAACCCTGTGGAGGGATGGCCGAGCTGGAGGCAGCTTGACGATGCCCACTCCCCATGCCTGCACACCTTCCCCCAGTGCTAGTCACCTCCTGCAGCCTGGTATGGTGGGGGACTGTCCCTGGGTAGGTACATGGCCTCACAATGCCAAGTTACTCCCAGAGCTGGGCCCAGGCTGGCCCTTTGAGCTCAGAGATGAGCACCAGGCATACCAAAGTTTCCAGCCCAGCTTGTCATCGGGACTGGAAGGGACTGACCCATTGCCTCCGCTCACAGATAGGCACTACCCACTACCTCTTGCCAAGCCAGAGCTGCCTCCTGTTTGCCTCTGCAATGCACTGGGCTGTGATGGATGTCTGGGGGTGGGCTGTGGAGTACTCAGCCCCTTTGAGCCTGCCCTGAGCATCCCTGGGAGTCGTTTTCCATGCCCACCCAGCAACCACACCAAGTTGAAGAAGACTTGGCTGACGCGGCACTCAGAACAGTCTCTGCCACACTGCAAGGCACCCCAGAGGGACAGTGGCCCCGAGCCGGCCAGTGAGGGCAAGCGCTTGGCCAAACGCCTGCATGGCGCAGCTGATGGACCTCACAATGCTGGTGAAGTTGCCAGGGCAGCCAAACGGGGCAGGAGGGCCATCGAGTGTGTGGCCACAGCGTGCCTCGCTGATGGCACAGAGAGCAGAAGGGCCCCGGAGGAAACGAGGATGGAGTTTGGCGAAGAAGGTAAGGTGAGGGGATGCATGGCAGGGCTGGGGAGAGAAGGATGGCAGCTCCTTATCCCCAGAGAATTTCTGTATCCTGGTTCATGGCACCCACAACACAAGCCACAGACATGTGAGGGCTGGGAAACCTGCTGTGCTTGGGTAGAGATATATAGAAATGCCCATTCTAGGGCACTGACTGTCGCTGAGTTGGAGCCTTTCTTGGGGAGGTTCTGGTGCCTCAAGTGTCTCCCTGACCTCTGCAGTTCTCCAGCCTTATTTTTCAGCCCTACTTTCTGGCCTAGTTTCCATCCCCTGTGGCATGCTAGTCCCTCCCAACTAATGTGTCCCACCCCATGCAGTGTCCCAAAGCACCTCTCATCTTCCTCAGAGTCGCTGAACCATCCCAACCTGCTAGCACAGGAGCCGTGGTGCCTGCAGACTGTGCCGTGCACCGCCCTGCCCGAGAGCATCCCACGGTGCTGTGCCTGCGCCGCCCGGGCCCTGGGGGACTCCAAGGGTGAAGAGGAGGAGGATCCCCCCGAAAGCACCTGTAGACTGCTGTACTTCCGGAGGTGAGCCTGGGGCTCTGGTGGAGCTTGGAGCCCTGCCCAGAGAGAATTGTATGGAGCATCCCCTCCTGTCAGTCCGATTTGGTGCATCCTCTCCTGTCTCTTCCTCTCTCCCACAGGTTTGCCTTTGGGGACAGTGGGAAGCCAAGTGTTGATGGCTTCTGCACCCTGGGAGAGGCAGAGGGAGAGATAATGCATCTGGGGGCAGCTGCTAGCCCCAAAAGAGGGAACAAGAACTCAGGCAGCAGCCTTTGCCTGGCCAAGTACCTTCTGAGGGTCCTCGGGGACTCCTTCTGTGAGGCTGTCTGCAGGGACAGGGACGTGTGGCTGGCAGAAACCAAAGGTAAACGGTGACTATGGCAGAGAGTGACACTGAGGGTACTGAGGACACTGAAAGCTGTTTTTTCCGCAGGGGTGATGGCCTGGAGGCGGGGGGAAGGAGGCCCCCGTGTCTGTGATGCCTGCCAGCATGGCTTCTTCAACTCCCATTGGAGCTGCGCCAGATGTGGCTTTCAGCTGTGCCCCAACTGCCACCACAGCAAGCAGGAGGCTGACGGCCAAGGTACGGGGACGGCAAGGTGGGGCTTGCAAAAGGGACGTCAGTCCTGGCAGGGGCTTGATGGAAACAAACGCATCCTCTCTCTGATGCAGAGGGTCTGACGCAGCTGTCTGAGTGCACCCCTGGGCAAGAACACCACAGCACATCTCTAGTCCCTACACAGTTTGTCCCCAGCCATAGTGAGTGTCCCCCCCCCCCCAATGCTGGCACCCCTCAGTCCGCAGCCAGAGGCTGACCCAGCTGTTCCCCTCATCTGTCCCCAGTCCTGACCCGGGTCTGGAAGCTCCTGCACCAAGTTCGGGCTGAGTTTGGCATCAAATCGCACTGTCTCTGCGGGCAGGAACCTGCATTGCAGAGCCCCATGGATGCCCCAGGGACCAGGCAGGTACGGGGTGGATGGGGAGGTGTGGATGGGAGGGACAAGGAGGTACAGGGACACCTCAGCGACTGCAACAGGGTGACTGGGGGAGTTTGTGCATGATGCTGGGAAGTGGATCAGCCCTGGAGAGAAGGGACGTGGCTTCCCCCCCAGCAATGACCACACGGACCGGGCTGTTTCAGGAGCCGTCGGGGGCTGGAGTACCCACCTTTCCACCCAGCAGGGATGGCCAAGCCAACACTATCCAGCCCATCAAGGAAGGTAGGACTGGTTGCATCTCTCACTGATGTGGGGACAATCCCACTCCAGGGGAGTCTGGGATGCACCAGTGGGGTACCAGGTTGGGGGGTGAGTGGTGAAGAGGGATGTGGGCCAGGCCTGACTCTTTTTTTTCCCCTTAAGCAGAGAGCCCCAAGGGAGGGACACCACCGCTAGGGCAGCCACCGCTCCAAGGGGCCATGCAGACAGCCACCCTCTGTGACCTCCTTGCTTCCACTGCCGTCAAGCTGTGTCTGGGGCGGGATGGAGTGTGCATGGCCTTTGCCCCTGTCTCACCTTCCTTGCCCAGTGTGAGTTCCAGGGTGAGCAGGGCACCCCCACCCTGCCAATCCCTACAGGGCTGGGAGGGGACCACAGTGGTCTGATGGGGCTTTGCATGTCCCTTGCCAGGACAACCACCTGACCAGCATCCTGGACAGCATCATTGCCCACGTGGTGGAGAGGAAGATTCAGGAGAGGCAAGTGGGGGGCGAACTGAGCATCCCCAGTCCCTCCACTTCCCACAGCACCCTGACACCCAGTGGGCTGCTCTGGCTGCGTGACTCCAGCAACACCAGCAGCTACAAGCTCTTCCAGGAACACTGGCGGCAGGGCCAGGTGAGACCCCCGTTCCCTGGGGATGTGCGGCTGCACTGTGGACCCCCTGCCCAGCCCACCAGGTCCTGCTGAGTCTCAGCTGCCCCGGCAGCCTGTCCTTGTTTCAGGGCTGCAGAAGAGACTGGAGGGGCGGCTGTGGGGGCCAGAGTCCTTCTGCCCAGCTGGTGGGGAACAGGCAGTAGAGGTGGTGAATCTGCGGGCACCGTCGAGCCGCATCAGGATGAGCAGCCAGGAGTTTTGGGACGGCTTTGCCGCTGGCACAGGTAAGCAGGCAATGAGTTTGTGGGGTCCCAAGTGAGACTCCAGCGTGTGTGAAGAAGCCAGCCTGCACATCCTTCTGTCCTAGGAGATGCCTGGTGGCATGATTTCTTTGTCTCTCTGTGTGATGTCATGCTCCTTCCCACAGCATCCCTGGAGCCAGAGCGGGGCGGCAGGGACTTGCTGAAGCTGGAGAGCGGCTTTGGAGACATGGAGCTGTGCCGGTAGGTGATGGCAGAGGCTTCACTGGCGTGGGTTCCCACCTCCCTGGTAGCCCCATGCCCCCTCCCCTCGCTGGCTGAGTTCCAGCCTCTGCAGCAGCAGGTTGGACCCTGGTGAGGGATGCAGTGAGCAGGGATGGGGGCAGTGGGGTGGCTCTGCCATCACCAGTACCAGGTGCCCTGGCCTCAGGCACGGTGCTTGTGCTGCAGGACTGCCAACCTAAATGCCAGCTTGCCACTGCCAGAGTATTGCGGGCCCACTGGCCGCCTCAACCTGGCCACCTACCTGCAGGGCCAGTGGGCCCGACGTTGGCTGCGCCCGCGCGTCTGCGTGGCTTACGGTGAGTGCTGCCGGCAGCACTGTGTTGCCCAGGGTAGAGGAGTGAGCTGGGCTCTCCTCACCCATGATGATGCTCACCCCCACCCCTCCTCACCTACTTCCCAGGTGTGCATCCCCAGGACCAGACCATTGGGACCAAAAATCTGACAGTGGAAGCAGCTGACTCCATCAGTGTCCTGGTGCATGCTGTGCCGGCGGCACGGCAGGGTAAGGCGGGAGCATGGGAGGGAGTCCCCCCACCCCAGTCCTCTCTGAGCACCCCTCTGCCTGCAGACCTGCTCCTGCAAGCTGATGCCGACAGCATGGAAATGCCAATGAAGGAACGTCTCTGGGATACCGGCAGCCGTCCCGGTGCCCTGTGGCACATCTTCCGTGCCGAGGATGCTGGCCGCATCCAGGATTTCTTGCAGAAGGTAGGTGCCATCACCCCCTAGGCACAGCCCCGGCCTCCCCCCAGCCCCCAGCTTCGCTCATCCTGACACTTTTTCAGGCATGTAAGGACCAAGGACAGGAAGGGGTGGCCAGAGCAGAGTACCCCAGCTGCTACCTGGACCTCTCACTGAGGAGGCGACTGCGCCAGGAGTCTGGTGTCACTGGCTGGACCCTCCTCCAGTTCTTAGGGGATGCAGTGTTAGTCCCTGCTGGAGCTCCTCATCAGGTAAGCAGCTCTGCACTCTCCTCCTCCTCACAGGGGCAGCTATTTGGGGTGCAGCTGAGCCAAAGCCCCCTGGGGAAATGGAGGCACGGCTGAGCTCCAACCCTTGCACCATGCCATGGGCAGGTGCAGACCCTCACGAGTACTATCAGTGTGGAGCAGCGGTTCCTCTCGCCAGAGAATGCTGCTCGCCTCTGGGACCACGGCACCGATTACCCTGGTGCTGCACGACAGCTCCGCGCCCAGGTGGGCAGGTGGCAGTTTGGGAGTTGTTGGAGAGGTCCTGGTGTGAGATACGCAGGGCCAATCCCCTCTACACCCTTGCAGCTGGATGGCGTGATCTTCTCCGCGGTGCAGGAGGCTGTGGGAGCTCTGCGGGGCTGCGAGGCGCCTGTGGCAGGCCAGGAGGATGCTTGAACAAAGCCAGAGCAGCCGAGACACTCCGGGGACCCACAGCAGCCACCTCTTGCTTGGTGCTTTGCTCCGAAACCACCCGGGGAGCTCAGGATGGGGGTGGGGCAGTCAGAGAATAAAGTGTCTGCAGTGTGCTGTGACCACCAGCACCATTCAGCACCTGCCTCCTGAGCGGTGTCGACCGCTTTGTTCCCCCTGACAGTCAGAGGTGGCCTGGGGATGGAGTGGGGTGGCCAAGGTGGGGTATGGTGGTGTGGCACAGTGGCCAAGGCCACTGGTGAGATGAGTTTGGCACAGTCTCTGTGCTGGCAGCCTCAGAGAACTGGAAAACATCCAGATTTTGCGATGGGCACCCTGCACAGCCCCATGCCCTGTACAGAGACACATAACACACTGTGGGAGACAGGCATGGGACCGTGCGGCACGTGCCACGCACCATGCAATGAGCACCACACAATTAGCACACTGTAATGGCCATAAGCTAATTAGCACCCTCACCATGCAACTGGGATGGTGTAATTAGCACTGTGCACTCAGCACTGCAGAAACAGCCCTGTCCTTGCCCCACAGGCATTCTGAGCAATATGGAGGGTGCAGGGGCTCGGGAGGATGGGGGTCTGGGTGGAGGTGAGGTGCTGCTGAGTCATGCCAAGGCAGTCAGATGTGCTGACATCATCTTGATGTGCTGATTCAGCAGAGCTTAATCTCAGCTGCTGCAAAATCCACTCCCTGGTGCACCTCACCTGGATTTATGTGCGTGCTTAACGTTAAGGCATGTCGTTGAACCAGGGCCAGGGCTCTGTGGCAGGCAAGTATCCCTGCAAGGTACTTGGGAGAAAATAGAAGCTTCTTCCTTTTCTCAGCAGCAGATTTGGACTCAGAGTCATTACCAGTGGACTATGCATCAATTCACAGGGCCACATTCCCCTTCACTGTGTATCCCCAGCAATGGTCCAGGGCACCTCAGCTCCCTGTCTCCCTCACAGACACTGTTGGGGTGCCAGCGCTCCTCTGCTGTCTCTCCCTGTGCTTCCCACTTGGCTTGTGCCCTTTTGCCACAGGAAAATTGACGCACAGAAGTGTTGATGCCCTGCTGCAGTACCAGCTAGGGCTGGTCTCGATCTGGCCATGGGGTCCACACCAAGGAAAGGTCCAGGTTCTGGCCCTGCATCCAGAGGTCAAATGCAGCTCCCCAAAGTGGGTTGTGCCTCAGGGTACCTGTTACCTTTGAGAGGACTTTTATTTGTGAGTGTAATTGGTGTTTTTCTTAACATGCATATTTATATGCCTAGGGGGCAGGGAAATGCTCCCCTGGAAAACCAGCTGGGTAGCTGTGAGGGTACTGGGGCAGCTTGGGGTGCCATGGGGTCTGGCTGGGACTCCTCTGCTGGCAGAAACGCCTCCTGCTCTCCCCATCCGACATAGACCAAGACATCTGCAGCAAAAAAGAAAAAAGTAGGCAAGCCACATGGGGGGGGTCTAGAAGACCCTAAAGCAAAGGGTTCTCCCCTCCTGGATGTGGGGCTTGTGCAAGGAAAAAGGTGCTACAGGATGCTATCTGGAGAAGGATCCCTGGGCAGGGGGATGCCAGTTGTGGTTGGATGCACAGCAGCTGCAGGCAGATGTAGGCAGGCAGGGCTGGTAGTCACAGTGTATTTATTGTGGGGAGCATTTCAGTGGCCACATACACCTTGGGTACGGCTGGCACCTGGGTCCAGCCTGGCAGCAGGGGGCCACGGGCAGAAGGAGCTGTGGGATGTTGTACAGAGTAGGACAGGAGCAGGCCAGCCCGGTTTCTGCAGGTGATGGCACCGCCTCGACAACATCCCACCAGCCTGGAGCATCACACTGGCCTTGAGTGTCCCATCCACCTCAGAGCATCCCATCTGCATCCCTCTTGGAGCATCTCGATGGCCTTGAGCATCTCGTCCACCTCAGGTATCCCATTTATCATGGAGCATCCTATCAGCCTGGAAGCACCCTGTCAGCCTGGAAGCACCCTGATGTCCTGGACCCTGGCAGCATTGCCCTGCATGTGCACATCTGTGTCTGCTGCCCCACTCCCATGCCCCCTAGACCTCCCTGCCTTGACCCTCCAGCCCATCGTCTGAGCACACAGGAGCATCCATGCTCTGCCGTCACTGCCAGTGCCACAGAGCAGGCACCCAAGGGCATCGGTCTGTAGAGTGATGGGTGTCCCACTCTGCTGCCCACAACCCTCGGGCTGCTGGATGGGATGGCTGTGCGTGCTGCATGTGGGGAAGCAGGGAGTATCAGGAAGGAAACTGAAGCCTGTGGCTTTCCCCAACATTGGGGACATGGGGCTGGGTGCTGCCTTGGGGGCAATTTGAGGGGTGAGTGAATGTAGGGGAACAGGAAGGTGGACTGGCACCAGGCTGTGACCACAAGGTAGAGTCGGCTGCAGGCAGGACGAATGGGCTGGTAGGTGCATGCATGTCCTCAGGCAGGAGTAGGCAGCTCTTGAGGGAAGTGAGAGCTGCAGCAGGGCCACACAGGCAGCCGTGGCTCTGCCTCCATGCTAGAGGCTGAGGTCCACCACCATGTGGCGGTAGACCAGTGTGTTGGCCTTGAAGCTGGGAGCCAGGAGGAGCTGCACATCCGCAGCCAGCACATAATGGAAAGCCCGCGGTGCCTGCACTGACAGCTCCTGAAACTTGACAAATTTTTGCTTCTCCTCTTCCCACAGGTAGATGTGGGTGAAGGAGAAGTCACTGCCCAGGGCCAGGTACTGCCGTTGCTCCACTGAGAAGGGCTGCATCACCATGGAGCCACGGGATGGTAGCGTCTGGAGCTCAATGAAGCGCTGCCCTTCCCATCGCAGCACCTTGGAGTCACCGATGTAGCGGCTGAGGCAGAGAAATTGGTCCCGTTTCACCCTGAAGTGCTTTACCATCTGTACATCCAGCATCTCCCCTACCTCCCCTTGGGACACGAACTGCTTCTGCGCACGGCTCCACTGGTAGATGACAGGGGCTTGGGAGCTGCTGGAGATGATCAGCCGGGGTTTGCCATCATTCTCCACGTATTCCACATCGGTGTCGCGGTGCCAGGCATGGAGGGCTTGATGGGAGTAGAAACCATTCTGGTTGAGGCGGTAGAGGCTAGTGGAGCCTGCCTTGGAACTGTCGGCAATGACAAAGTACCAGTCACCGTCGATCTGGAAGGCCTCGATGTCATTGGGTTTGCGGGTCTTCTGACTGTCGATGTCCTGGATCTTGATGAATTTGTCCACAGCAGTATCCCAGCGGTAGATGTAGGAGCCACCAAAGAGCTGGGCCACCACGACATACAGCTGGTCCTGCACCACAATGGGCTTGCACTGCACTGCCGAGTGAGCTGCCAGGCAGGATGACAAGGCTCATGCCCTTTCCAAATTGCCCCAATTAGGGGTCACAACCTGGGAGTTGAGCCCAGCCCAGATGCCTTACCAGGGATGTGGTCAAAGTTGCGCAGCTTGCGCTCCACATAGTCCCACTTGAGGATGGCGCAACTGCTGGCACTAGGCTGTGCCAGGGCAACGTACAGGTCACTGGCATATGTGAAGGGCTCAGCAGACACTGACTGGAAGGGCAGGACCTGGTGCACCACAAAGTCTGGGGAGGGAGGCAGTGATGAGGTTCTGGGCACGCAGGCGTGGGGGGTGACAGGTGATCACGGTCCCTTACCTGTGGTGATGCACTGGAAGTCACCAGGTGCCAGGTCCCGAATCCGCTGGCCCTCGAACTGCCCAGGGCTGCTGCAGAAGATGGCGGGGACCGTGGTGTTGGTGCTCTCCAGCCACTCTACAAGCCACTTGATCTTGCAGTCACAGGCCAGTGTGTTACCCCGTAGATCCCTGCCGAGTATGGCACCAAGTCACTCCCAATGCCAGAGCAGGCAGAGCACCCTGCCCAAACCCTGAGCACTGGGATGTCACCCTCTGCCCAGCCCAGTGTCCTGTGAGTCCCCAGTGCCATGACAGTCTTACAGGTCGCTCAGGATGTCTAACGGCTTGAAGAGGTCCCGAGGCAGCGTCTGCAGGTTGTTGTTGGCCAACGACCTGGCGGACAAGACACATCATGGAAGTAATGCAGCCCTGGCTGCAGTGAAAGGGCAAGAGCTGTCCCCTGCATTCCCTGGGAATGTAAGACCGCCACAGTACTTACAGGTGGGTCAGGGACTTGAGCCCACGGAAAGTGGCCTTTGAGAGCGCCTGGATGTCATTGTTCTCGATGAACCTAGGGTGGGAGGAGATGCTGCAACGGCTACCCCTAGTGGACCAGTCTCTGACAATACCCCTCCCCTCCCCCTGCACTCCCCAGGGCCGTCCTCACGTCCCTGTGTCCCCATCCCCATCCCACGCACAGGTACTGGAGATGCGAGAGGCCAGCGAAGGCATTATCCCCGATCAGTGTGAACTTGTTGGAGTTGAGCAGGCTGCAAAGAGAAGGGGGAGGCATCAGCATCTGGAGGTTGGGCAGGATGGGCATGGGGGTTACCGGGACGCCTGACCGCTGGCACAGGAGACGTACAGGAACTGCAGTGAGGGAATGTGGGCGAAGGCTGCCTCTCGGATCTCTGTGAAGGCTGCATTCACCATTGTCCTGCCAGTGAGATGAATCTTCAGGGCTATGCAGGAGGGAGGACAGCAGCACGGGGGCTCAGCCACCCCTGTGCCCCTCGGCACTATCCTTGCTGCTGCCAAGCTCATGCCAGTGCAGACCCTCCCCACAAGCAATGCTGCCTGCTGGGATTAGCACAGACAGGATGAGATGCTCAGCCCTACAGCAGCCCCCAGGGGCTGGCAGCCACTTCACACGCTGCAGCACCCCCAGCCGAAGGGCGTGAGCACTCACGTGTGCGTACACACACAGGGCTGCATGCACTTGGACACATGCATTCCCCATGGACGCCCATAAAAGGCTGCAGCGTACCGTGCTGTCCCCGCGGACCTGACAGCTATCTCCCCTTGGGGCTCTGGTCCCCAAGGTCATGGCAGGAGATAAGGGCGAGGATGGGCTGCAGCCCCACTCCATCCATCACTGTGCAAGGAGACCTTGCCACCCCTGCAGGACAGGAGGACCAGTCCCGGGGTGTCCCCACCCTGCTCCTTCTCCCAAGAGACTCCCTGTACCCTCCACTTCCACGCTTTTGTCCCTGATGGAGCACAAAGAAACAGGCTGTCCTTGCCACTCCAGCCCCTGGCAGCCCTGCACCCCGGGAACATGACCTGCTTGCCATCCATATCCCTGTCCCCATCCTGCTGCCAGGATACTCACAGTGAGATGACCTCATGGGGCAGGTTCCTGGGCACAGCCTTGGAGTCCACGCAGAAGGCTGTGTCACGGGTGCAGGAGCAGCCTGGGGGGCAGGGGGGTGGCCGAGGGGGCCGCCGACCCCCCGCTGGCAGCCAGGTCAAGGCAAGGAAGAGAAGGAGCACAGAGAGCTGTCCCCTTGTCATCCTCCTGCGCTGCAGCTCCATCACGCCCTGGCCTAGCCCTGCTTTCTCCCCAAGAGCTGGCTCCTCTCCTGCTGCTGTGCTGGGGACCTGTGGCGAAATCTTTTCCTTTCCTTCTTCCCTGAAGATTTCAGTGCCGAGGAGAAGCAATGGTGGCTGCCAGTGCCCAGCCTGCTGCTCTGCAGCACACCATGCTCCTGTGCTGCAGGAAGGAGAGAGAGAGAAGGAGAAAGAGGGAGGGACAGAGGGAGGGAGGGATGCAGCTGAGTGACAGCATGAGCATCCATGTGGACACGGGTCCTCACTAGTGTGTGAGCATGCAAACACAGGGGTGCACACTGGGGAGGGGGTGGCCACGGGAAGCTGAGGGGTCGCAGAATGCACTGGGATGGAAGACAAGAGGGTTATCCAAAGCAGGTCACAAAGGTGGTGCTTTCCAGTCCAATTGCTTTGCCAGGTGCCCATGCTGCAGTGCTGACCGTGCCAGCTCCCTTCCTGGCCTTGCAGTAAGAGCTGCTGGGTGGCGGGAGGCACCAGACACTTGTCTGTCCCTGCCTGTCCCAGGCACGGCACTCTGGGCCAACAATGATGTCAGCCACTTCCTTCCCCACGCTGGGGAGGGCTGCAGCTGCCTGGAGCTTCAGGGGCCAGGGATGCAGCACAGCCAGGGATGCGTGCCAAGGGTGCTGGGTCCTTGGCCAGAACCCCAGGCTGGGTGCAGAGAGCAGGCGTACTCTGCCTGCCCGCTGTTTGCCTTGCCCCCTGTGCTGCTGGGTAAATGCTGGGAAAGGGCCCTAAGAGGTTTTTTACCCCCTCTCTAGCTCTTTTCCTGGCTCAGCAAACAGAGCACAAGTGGCACTTTGGCAGCCCAGGGGAGCTCCACTCACCTGAGTTCCTATAAATTCCCCCGACTCTGTCTGGCAAAGGAGCAGGAGCTGCACAGCGAGGGCAGGCAAGATGGACAACAGCTCCAAAGAGCCTCTGATGGAGGAGGCACCTCCGGTAAGGAACACCTATCACATAGCCCCCGGGAGCTGGTGTGGAGCTGGACACTGGCTGCCTTCTCCAGCACCACACCAACAGCCCAACTGGGTGATCCCCTGTGTCTCCAGAGGTACACAGCCTCCCCCCGCCTGCCCTGCATCCCTCACCAGCTCAAATGCCTCTTGATTGTGGTGGTGGTGGTGGTGATTCTCATGGTGGTCATCATTGCCTTCCTTCTGTTGGGGCTACACATCACTGAGACACACGCTGAACAGGTGAGGCAGCACAGGGCAGGGGGGGCACAGTGACGCCGGCTCCAGTGACGGGTCTGGGAACAGCACTGGCTGACGGCACTTTGCAGGGATGGGGATTAGACACCACCAAGCTCCCCGCCTCCCTTCGCCTAGCAGGTCTTACGAATGACCATCCATGGTCTGGATGATGAGGGGACGCCCCAGCACCTCTCCATGAGCAAGAAGGAAAGGACCGGGATGTTTGCCGTGCGGGATCGGTTCAACAGCTCTGCCATGGTGGTGTATGACTACAGCAAGGTGTGCTGTCAGTTTAGGGGACGGGGCACGATGGAGTGGGTGATGGCAGCAGGGACAGTGGTTGAGCTGACCCTGGTCTGTCTGCAAACAGCTGCTGGTCAGCTACAGGTCCTGGCATCACCACGCCTGCTACATCACCCGCATGGACAAGGACAACATCCCAGGGCTGGACACTGTCATCCAGACCTTCCAGCACTGGCAGGTGAGCAGGGGGTGAGCCCAGGGGTCAAATGCAGGACTGCTGGGCTTGCAGCAAGCATTACCTGGAAGGAAGGCTTCCCGTGGCCAAGGATGGTAGCCGTCTCCATTATTTCTCCTGCAGGCTGAGGTGAAGGAGGCCAGGGACAATGCCATACCACTGGCTGACCGGTCCATCCTGGGCACCACCATTAACATCCTCTGCAGCACTGTCCCCATCTACTGGGCATAGCGGCTGCTGGGGTCAGCTCTCGAGGGGATGGGACAGGGAGATGGGGGCGTCACTGTCCCTGTGCTCCCTGCATTGCCTTCCAGGCAGGATTCCCAGGCACCTTCTCTCCTTCCCAGCTCCCTCCCACGTGCAGCTCAGCACTGCAGCTTTCCCACGGCACTTGCAATAAACAAGTGGGGTTTGCTTTGAGATTCATGTTTCTGTCTGCAAACTGAAGCCTGTGCCTCTGCCTCTGAGTGCTGCGTGTCCTTCCCTCCCCATATCAGCACCGGTGGAACCAGCATGGATAGATGCATCCCTTGTATCGGTGTGCTCAGGCCAAGGACCAGTCCAGCCCAGCCAAGGAGCATCCACTCCTTCGGGCAGCAGGGCACCCTGCCACATTGCACACCAGTCTCTGGGGCTGCATGGCCAGTGTCCCTCCTGTACCCTCCCACTTTGCACAGAGGGAAAATGAGATGGCAGGGACAGCCTCTGCCTCTCCAGAACATGGGCACAGGCAATGCAGCCAGCCAGCCCTGACACCCCTGCAGGGCCACCCCTCTGGGACAGATCCCCATCCCCGTCCCTCCCGTGTGCCACACCTCCAGTGAGCACCAATCCTCGGACTGAGCAGGGCAACCACAGACAACACGATCCTCTGTCTTCCAGCTCCCCTCCAACCCCAATACATCCCGGGCAGCTCCAGCTCCTCTGCCCCAAAGCTGCCAGGAGAGCATCCTCCAAGCACTGCACGGGAGAATGAGGGATCAATGGGGCTAGGAGGAAAAAAGAGACCTTGGGGCGGCCCACACCAGCCCCTCAGTCTCCCAGCGTGCTGGGCAGTGTGATTGAACCTTTCAACAGGTACCAGCTCAGAGTGGTCTCTGCAGCCACTGCCATGGGCAATGAGAAGTTATAGCCCCCAGGGGCTGGTAACAGAGGGAAACCAGACATTGCCTCATGTCAACACAGGGCTGGCAGCTCTGCTCCCCCAAAAATCCTGGTCTGATCGTGTATCACCCCAACAAAAAGCAAGGCTGATAAGGGCTCCCACAGCCTCTCCTGCACATGTTGGAAAGCAAACAGCCAAGAGTCACTCCAGGATCTCACAGTCACCCTGGGACAGCAGACAGTATGCAACATGGGGTGCACACGCTCACCCCCACACTCAGCTGCAAGCAGCTGGGGTCCTGGCGGGCCAAGGAGGGAACCAGGGGTGGCCAAAGAAATCCCAGCCTGAGCCTGATGGCAAGAGAGGCTCATGTCCAGGCAAGACCAAGGCACCCTGATATCACCCTGCTCTGCTGATTGCACCACCTGGAGTGACATACCAGATCTGGGACCACCCCACTCCAGAAATCCTACCACTAGCAACAAGAGCCCCTGAGCATCCTCAGATCAATGCTGCAGAGCACTCAGCCTGGCCAGTCTGGGGACATGTCCGCACCTCATGGTGTCCTCAGTCCCGTCCCAGCCTTGTGGTTTGTGAGAAAGCTTTGATGTCCTGTTTACACTTTGGCCACCTTGAGCAGCTTCAGGTGCCTCAGCTGGCAAAAGGACATAGGCACCAAGCCCAGTTTCGCCTCAGCTGCAGCCATTGCCGGAAGCTCCACCCTGGAAAGCAGCTCTAACCCACACAGGAGTGTTTGCTTTGGCCCTGACACCTCGCTACTGGGCAGCAGAGCAGTCCCTGTGCTCAGGGACAAGTATCCTCAGAGCCTCTTGTCCAGTGGGTTCCCAGGGCAATTCATCCCCGAGGAAGGTGATTAGCAAACACAGGTGAAGTGGATTGCACATCAGAGTCTGATTGCACACCAAGGCAACGAGCCCCTTCACAGGGGCCGCCCTGTTCCCCACCCCAGGACCTCAGTATAAAGCCCTCTCTCTCAGCTGCTGTGGGGTGGCTCAGATTGGGGAGGAAATGGTGGTAGCAATGGAGAGCAACGTGAAGCAGGTGGTGGTTGAAGAGCCACTGGTGAGTCTCTGTGATCAACAGCTGGGGGTGTCCCATTGCCCAGTAGTGATACTTGGTGCAGGGTTTTGCCTGGTTTATCCCGGTGAGGCATCAGTGCACTTGTGGCAGAAGAAGAGACCATGGGGTGCTACGTCCCCAGAGCTTGGGGGCAGTGGGATGGCATTTGCTCCATGGAGCAAGCTCATCCCCAGTCTCCCTGTATCCCATTTCCTTCCCCCTCACCCAGGCTCTCTGCTTTTCTTGTGCCTGCAGGACCCGGAGAAAGGCTGCTGCAAGCCAGGCTGCTGCTGCTGGCCCTGTGTGGTTTGCTGTTCCAAATGTGCCCAGTGCTGCATGCCCCGGTGCTGCAAATGCCCCAGCTGCTCTGGTTGTCCTGGCTGTGCCTGTATTAAGCGATCCCTCTGCTTTGTGCCTCGCCTGCTCTGCTACCTGCCTCGCAAGCTCCTCAGCTGCCACCACCTCAAGTGCCTTCTCATTGTGGTGGTGGTAGTGGTCTTGCTGGTGGTCATCATTGCCGGTGCCTTGCTGATGTGGCTGCGTGCAGACCAGAGGCACGTGAATGCTGTAAGTACGGACTCCCCCACTGGCCCTGGGGAGGGGTTGCCTCAGGTGATAAGCTCCCCCCTGTGCCCCCCTCCGAGGTCCTCCAGATGGGGCTGTGGAGAGCACCATCCTGGGAAGACGATGCAGCTACTTTCTATCTGGACAATGAGAATGGTAACCCAGCCATGGTCATCTATGATTATAAGAATGTAAGTGGGGAGCCCTGCATGCCTGGGAGGAGGACAGGTGATGGGATGCAGCTGATGTGGATCTGTCTGCAAACAGCTACTGGTGAGCTACAGATCCTGGTTGCAGCATGCCTGCTATGTCACCCGTGTGGATAAGGACAACATCCCAGGGCTGGACACCATCGCCGAGAACTTCCAGCATCGGCAGGTGAGTGCCAGCCATCCCACTTGGTACTGGTTGCAGTAGGCTGGAGCATGGGGGGTGTGTGGCAATGCCCCAGGTATGGTGCCTCATGCAACTACTTCCCAATGAGGAACTGCAGCATTGTGCCACTGCCTCGTTTTTGCTTCTATCCCTTTGCCAGGCCGAGAAGAGGCTTGCCATGCCCTTGGCCGATCGCTCACTCCTGGGCACTACAGCAAGAATCCTCTGCAGTGTTGTCCCTGTCTACTGGGCTTAGCATTGCTGGGTGAGTGCAAGGGGTGCTGCTGCCTGCAGGGGTGGTCAGGGGGCTGTCAGGGAGCACTGGGGGACCCCCACCCTCACAGCAGCATCCCCATCCTTCGAGGCACGTCACGGACACCTCTGCAGCTGCCCCTGCCAGCAAGCCCCTCACCCACCCCAATTTTAGGAGGTTCCAGGCTACGTGCAATGCTACAGAGGTTGTGGGGCTGGCACTGGAGGGGTGGGCTCTGCTTCACTGTGCAGTGCTGCATTCCTTGCTGCAACTGCTATGCGGGGGGGCGGGGGGGGGGGTGGGCTGCGGACCATAGGTGGGTGTCTGCTTGGGCGAGTGCTGTGCCAGGGGACAGCTGGTTTGTCATTTAAATCTTCTCAGCTTTGCCAAACCCAAGTGCAAAAATGAGTTTAAAAAAAACATGACATTTAAAGAAACAAAATTCTCCGTTCCAGTTCTTCGCTCCCTGCTTGCCTGGCCTCCAGCTGCTCCCGCCTTCCTTTGCCTTAAAATTGCATTTAGGGTCTCTGAGTAGCTTTTAGGTGAATTTCTGATGCAGCTACAGCCTGAGGGCTCATGAGAGGCCTCCTGCGAACATCACTTGGCACTGGGGGACAGGACTGACCTGAGTTGCTCCCTCCTGCTGGCCCTGCCTGAGCCACGGCTGTCTTGAAAAATGGCTCTGTCCTCTCCTACCCTGCAGAACTGAATAAATACATAAAGAATCAGGTCTCAGAGGTAATGTTGACAATAGTCTGTGTCGAAGGTGGCCATAGCCATCAAACGCTGCCTGAGGACCAGGATTATTGGAATGGGGATGCTGATGTTATTAGGATCAGGCGTTATTAGGACAGAGACGCTGGCCCGGGGCTAAGCATCCACGGCAGAGGAGGGCTAGTGTGGAGCAGCAAACCTGCAGCCCCTCTGGGAAAGGAGCCTGCCAGCAGCACAGCTGCCTCATGCCGATGCAGTGGCCGTCCTGGGGTGGGGAGTGAGAGCGCCCTGCCGCCCATGTCCGGATCTGGCCCCTACTCCCCACTCCTGGCAGCCAGGCAAAAGCTGCTCCCCAGAGGGACTGCACAGCTGCAGCTGGCCAGGATACAGAGCACCTGGCCCAGGGTCTCCTGCAGCTCTGGGGTGCCCACTGCCAAACTGTTACTCTCCCCTAGGCCTGCTGCACCAGCGAGCATGAAGATGAGACAGGGTGTGGCTTTTATTTGAAAGGCTGACCAGTCAGCCCTGGGTACCAACAGCTGGGAGCACAGATGGTAAGGGGTGTACTGAGGTTTTGCAAGGAAGGGCTCAGCACCCTCCCCATGATGGAGCAGCTGAAGATGAGCTGTCAGAAACTTGGCAGGACTCTGAGATCCTTGTGCAATAATTAAAGTGCCCTTGTTTCTCAAGCCTGTGCAGGCAGGAGCAGTTGAGGAGGCTGAGGCCAGGCATTGTGCCTCTGGGAGAATGCAGGAACAACATGGGGCAAGACACTAGGGTACTGAGAGACCCTAACCACTCCTGGCGGGTCTTTTGGGACTGGCTTTCCCTGATGTTAGGAGGATGCTTGCACAGCCCATTACCCTCCGACTCAGCCTTTAGGACTGCGTCTTGGGCAGCATACTGCAGAGATGCAGCTTTTCCAAAGGTTTTGGGAATGCCCTTTGGAGCTGGCACAGCAGCCAACCCCTCACCACTGCACTGGCAGGGACTAGAGGCACAGAGTGATGCACTGAGGTCCTGCCACACTCAGTGACCTGCTCGCTTTGCTGGTGAGTGGGACAAAACCTGTTTCATGGTGATGTGGCCAGAGGAACAAGGAAGAAGCTGGCCAGAACCCAGACCTCTTTGGGAATTAGCAAAGTGAGGGACCAGAAATTGAGGTAGGAGTGGAACTTGCAGTATTGCCACAACTCTTCAGTGACTGCTTAGAGACAAGAAACCCCTTTCCCTGGTGCAGTGATATGCGGTATACAGACAGGGCAGTGCCGGAAGGTGCAGCTGAGCAAGGGCTCTAGGAGCTGGCTGTCTGTGTGGGAAGATGTGTGTTTGATGGGTTATTTATTCCAGGGCTCAAGAAAATGTCAGATGTCCAACACGTCAGAAAGTGAGCTGCCTTGCAGCCGGGGAAAAGGCTCCCAGGCTCTGTGGGGGTGGGGTTGGTCTCTGTTCCCAAGTCACAAGGGATAGGACAAGAGGAAATGGGCTCAAGTTGCCTCAGTGGAGGTTTAGGTTGAAACCCAGCTTGTCTTTCACAAGGGATCTGTTTGTTTTTTCAGGAGATCAGCTAAAATTTGGAGGTGAATTTGCTCCCCACGTTCCCTTCCCTGGGCTACACCATGCCATGTGTGGGCTGGGGAATGGCTTGGGGAAGCAGAGTGAGATCACTTTCAGGGCTTTATCTATTTCCTTGAAGGGAAAAGGTTTATTGGATGTCGGTTTTGCAATGCTGAGCTGATGAGCAAAACACATCCTGAGATGATCTGCTGTTGGGAGAGGAAAACAACATCCAGAGATAAGGGTCGAAGGAGGTTTTTCCCTATGATCTGCCAGGCTTGGTGGGAACCAGGAGAGCCCTGAATGTGGGTGGTTCCTCAAAGCAAAAGGGAAAAAAGGCTCTGGGGGAGTTAGTGAGCTGGGGAGGGGGGGGGGGTGGGGTGGAGCGAGGGAAGCAGGGCCCAGATTCCTGTGAGCATCATGTGTCCTTGAGGCATCAGTTATAAAACTGAATGCTTTAAAACATTCTCAGAACTTTTATTAACGTTAAGTATGAGATGACATGGCTGTGTCTGGGAGCAGTGAGAGCAGGCCGTGCTGCACAGGAGGATGACCCAGGGGTCTGAGGGGACCCTGTGTAGCCCTTTGTCACTTCTGCAGCACTTCTTAGCCTGAGAGGGGGACAAGGGACATTCACAGGGACAGGTGGAGGGTAAGACAGAAGAGACTCACCAGTACAGACAAAACAAGGCTGAGCTCGGAGTTCTATCTAGTGGCAAGCAGACAGCTGAACCTCATTTCCCTCACTGGGCTGGAGGCACACGCACCTCAGGGTGCAGCCCCCAAGTCCCCTACACTAACTCCCCAGAAGGGGTAGCTGGGAGCTGTCGGAGGACAGTGAGCAGAGTGGCATCTCGCGGGGCGCTGCAGGCACGTCCTGCCTTGTGTCCATCGCCTCTCCATGGTTCCCATCCATCCATCTCGGAGTGCCCCGGCACGGGTGGCACGTGGGAACATCGCTGCCACGGGCTCTGCTGAAGTGGCAGAGCCTCGACGGCAGGTGTCACTCACAGACCTCGGCGCGCATCGTGCACACGCCTGCGTGCACGCGCGGCCACGCGGCCCAGCCAGGGCTGCCGGATGCTTTGCATGCCTTGTTGTCTGAGCACCCTCCGGCCTCGCTGAGGTGCTCAACCAGCTCCTGGCAGGCCAGTGACTCGCATGGGCTGGGTGCAGGGCTGCCTTTGGGGTCAAGGAGGGAAGGCACACAGAGCACTGGTCTCACACTCCCACGGTGTCCCAGGGTGAGGGGTCTCCTGGTTGGGCTGAGCTCTCCTGATGCCACACTGCAGGACTGTGGAGTGCAGGCGTCCTCTCAGCTTCTCCAGAGCTCACCACTGTTTGTGAAGGGTGCATCGGGATGCTGCCTCCTCCTTGAAGGGTGCAAGGCTGGGGAATGCTGGACTGGCAGATGTGAGATGGGGATGTGGGGTGCAACACCAGGACATGGGATTGTGGGACGGGGTTCAGAGACAGGCGATGGGGCTGGTTTGGTACTGCGGCACTGGGGAGGGGACCGGGGGGGGGGGGGGGGGGGGCAGGATTAGTGCTGGGGCACACGGAATGGGACAGGGAGGGGGTAGGATCCGCGCTGTGGGAGATGGGACCAGGGGGTGAAGACTTGGTACTGGGGGACACGGGACGGCAACGGGGGGACAGGATCGCTACCAGAGTACATCAGACGAGACCGGGGAGTGCAAGACGGGATGTGAGGAGGCACGACCGGGACCGGGGGTGCAGGACCAGCTCCGGGAGCTACAGACCAGAAGCTCCAGGAGGCGGCTAGAGGGGGGGGCTTCGCGCCGAATCAGTCGGCCCCTCCGCCCCCGCCCCCGCTGGCCTTGGCCCCGCTCCCAGCCCTGCGCCCGGGGCTGCCGAGGGGCCGGGCTCTGCGTTTAAACCCGCCCCCGCCAGATCTCATTTCCCTAAAAAAAAAAATTTAAAAAAAACCCCAAAACAGAGAGAGGGGAAAAAAAAAAAAAAAAGCGAATAAGGGAAGGAAAGGGGAAGAGAGGAAAAAAAAAAAGGAAAAGAGCCGTCCGCCTCCCGTGCCCGCGGAGCCATGGCCGGGCTGCGGAGTGCCGGGCTGCTCTTCTGCCTGCTCCTGGCCCGGGCCATGCACTTCCCCGACTACTCCTACTTGCTGGAGGAGGAGGACGAGGAGAACGAAGAGACCCTGGACTACAAGGACCCCTGCAAAGCTGGTAGGAGCCGAGGCGGGGGGGGGCGCGGAGGGAGGGATGCGCGGCGGGGGGCGGTCGGGCAGACAAAGGGTAGTGCGGGTGATTGGTGTGAGTACAAGTGAGTGGAAGTAAGTACGAGTGAGTGCGAGTAAGTACGAGTGAGTGTGACCCGCGCCGCTCGGTACTTCGAGGCTTTGCACCGGGAAAGTTGGAAGGTGGCTCCAGGGCTCCATATTGCCGGAGGGGACCGGCTCTGCTCGAGGATGCGTCTTGTTGGTATTTAGAGTGGCGAGCAGCGGGGAAGGCTCGGCCTGGCACCCCGGTTTCTCTGCTGAGCTTTGGCCGCACCAGCAGCTGTCAAAGGCGGTGGACAGCCTTCACCCTATCTCACCCTGCCATCCTACTCACTCATGCCACCCACCCATTGCACACGTACGCCCCCCCATCCAACCTCATGCTCTGCACCCCTTGGCTTTCCCGGTCTCATCTAAACTACAGCCCGAGAAAGCAAAGCGCACTCTCCTCGGGGTCTGCCGGGCTGCAGCGACCCAGGATGCAGGGAACAAGCTCAGCCTGGGAAGCGTTTGTCCCAAGCGAGGCTCCTTTCTGCGTCAGGGCTTTGCTGAGCTGTTCTTTAGATTTTGGAATGGATGGGACCAGGCCAGACACGGCAGGGGAATGATCCCCATCTCCCAGAGGAAGATAAAAAGGATGGAATATAGGGATGGGAAACTGAGGCACGGGAGGGGCACGCAGGGCTGAGCATGGAGGCAAGGGCTTGGTTGTGGTGGGTCCTGGCTGGAGCATCATGTTTCTCTTTAATGGCATTGTCTGTGCTGGAAGGCATCTGTTGATACAACTCTGTCTACATGAGCGCTTTTTCTGGCCAAAAATCCTTCCCTTCCTGCCCTCCCGGCCTGAAACAGCTAGGCTTGCAAAACTATCCGGGCAGAGCCGGCTGGAGCCTCTGCTCTGCTCCCACTTCATCCGGCCACATGGGAGGAACACGGTTTAGCCCGCTGACGAGCTATGATAATTAGGGCTGAGCCCCCCAGGGAGGAGGAGACACCCTCCTTGCCTCACTCCTGCATTTCTCAGGACCCTCATTGCTTCCTGGGGCCAGCAAGACATCTACTCACCACCCCCAGCACCACACCACCCCCCTCCCCCCGCCTGCCTTTACGAGATACTTATGTGACTAGTGTAATCATGGCAACTCTTCCCTGGGGGAGGATCAGGCCCTGCCACGCTCCACAGAAGCTGGGGATTTACCCTACAGGACCAAGTCCATCAGCAAGGGCTGCTCGGAGCACCCCATAGAATTCCCCTGACCCGTGCAGGGGCTTGTTCTTGTTTTGAGGTGGCACGTCCCCTCACCATGCAGTGTCAGATGCAGTTGAGCACTGAAGCCTTACCACCACTGCCACTCCAAGCAAGGCCACAGGGAGGAGAATTTTGGGTTCCTCAGCACAAGTCATGCCCAGAGGTACCCTGAGGTACCTGGTGCCTGAGGAAACCCGCCCAGGCAGGACAATTATCCACAGCTCACCGGATGCCCTGGTGATGCCACCCATCTGTACTGGTGCCAGTAGGCCATCCCTGCCATGACAGAGGAAGCATAACTTGTGCTGCTGTGTGTCTTCCAAGGATGCCAAAATGGGGTCACTGGGAGATCCAACCCTTGGACCAGTTCCTAAGCAGGCAGGGAAGGAGAAATTAGCTGTGGCAATGGTGTACCTTTACCTGTCAGCAGGATATCCAGGTCTCAGCAGCTGTTGGTGAGGAGGGCAGCTGCCAGCTCGGATCCTGGTCACATCTCTGTCTGGGAAAAGCAGCTGGCATCACTCCCACCATCCCTCCTGTGTTCAGGGAGCAGCTCAGCCAGGACTCACTGTGTTTGCAGAGCCTGTGTGAGCACTGACCAAATGTGTTTGGCCTCAAGCTTTGCTCTCGTCCCTTGAGACACAAGGAGCTTGCTGAGCAATTCGGCCACGGAAGCTGGGACCCCTTGGGTATCTCTGGCACCCAGGGACGGATGCCTTCTGCCTTGCTCCCTGCCTGCAGCTCTGCAGCCACATTTGGAGTGCCTGGTGTCATGCTTGTGTCACCCTGCCCTTCCCATTCGTGGGGAGGGGAACATGGAGGTACACAGCTCTGCGAGGCTCACACAGCCCCCCAGGGTCAGTTCTCAGGGGAATCTGCTCTCCCGTGCTGTCTGGGTCAGAAGCTCAGCATCTTCTGCCAGTGGGGTGACAGCAGAGCCATGGGCAGGGCTGGCACAGGGTGCATCACGTGCAGGGTTGAAGCTGAAGGCCTGAGGCCTCCCTTCCTGGATGTACGAGCTTCCCAGTCATGCTTGGAGCACTCCAGCTGCCTGAATTGCACCTAGATTACACTTTCCAGGCGTAGTCAGTGGAGGCTACTGCTTGCAGTCACACTTGTCAAGCTGCCCAAAAATATTTTCCAGCCGTTATATGTCACTTATTCATGCAGGGTAAAAATCCAGCCATGGAGCTGGAGCTGGTGGGAGGCTTGCAGTTCGAGGCTCGGGACAGCACAGAAACATCGGAAATCTCAAGCTGATCCTGGGATCTGCTTTATCTTTGTGTAATCACCCGTTCGGCGCAGCAACATGCTCTGTTGGGGGCCGAGTGTGTGATGGTGAGGCCAAGGGGCTCAGGGGGCTCGCTTGCCTGCCCACCCTCACTGCCCTTCCTTTCCAGCTCCTGGGAAACACTCTGGCTATTGATTCACACCAGCAGCTTGTGGTGAGGGGAAAGACGATGTTTCTTGAGGCTTTTTCTGCTGCTTGTGCCAGGGCTGGAAAACACATGGCCAACAGGGCAGGGCAGCCTTGAAGAGCTGCGCCGGCACCTGGGGAAAACAAAGCAGCCAGGAGGGATACGGGGAAAGGAGTGAGGATGGCTTGCGGGTGGTTTTCCCCAAATTTATCAACTTGTCTGTGTCACAAAGTGTGTTTTCTGGGTGAGAACATGCCCTCCTGGTCCATGCCCGTGTCTTTGCCGAGACTTCCTGGAGGTCTCTGACATTGTGGTGAGGACAGAAAACAGCATCCCACTCAGCTGCTGAGTGTGGGTGTCCTGGCCAAGGACTGCAGGAGGGCTGTCCATCACTGCTGTGAACTGTCTGGGGAAGGCTTTGCATAGCAACCCCCCTTTCATACAAGTGCAAAAGGCTATAAGTAGTGATGCAGGAAGCTTTAAGAAGCCCAGGCTGGGAGCTGTGAGCAAACTTTGGAAGGAGATAATCATTGCCTGGGGAGGGCTGGTGGGGAGAGGATTGAGCACTAAAAGCACAAGGGAGGGAATATATTTGCAGCCGGAGCCCTGAGGTAGATGCACAGAGTCTGGGAGGCCTCGGAAGCTGGTGCCACTTGGCAGAGCCGGTGCTGAGCAGCAGGGACAGGCACAGTACCGCTGCCAAAGGTCAGTCTTGCCAGGGTGGCAACCTGCTGCCCTGAGAGCCCGGATTACCACCACATGTGCCGAACTGAGCGTTGAGGTGTGTTCCTATCCCCAATATGCTCCAGTCCCTATTCTTGCCTTGCTGCCGCTGGGCTCCCATCCTCGCAAGGGAATGCAACAACAATCCCCCCTCCCCCCGGTTGCCTTGGCAGAGCAGTTTGCAAATATTTTCCTTTCCAGCAGCTCTCCCTTTCACAAGTGACTGTTGCCACTAGCCCAGTCTGTGTTGTCCTCTGCGACCTGGCTTTGCATGGGAGAGACAGGGAGAGCCCACTCCCTGCACAGCTCCTTCCCAGGGCTCTGATGTGCCATAGGTTTGTCACCCTCCACGCCAAGCCTTTTCTTCTGTTTGTAGTCACAAAGGAGGAGCAGAAGGAAAATCCTCCCCTGGAGTGATCAAACCATCCCTCCTGGTCCTGAGCTGCCTCTAGACATTTGTTAGCTGGAAGCCATTTGCTGTCCTGGGCCATGTTTATTAGAGGCTAGGCTCCACTGTGCTTATTTCACGCTACGCTGCAGCATTGCCTGGCATGGGGCAGGCAAAGGGCCCAGAGCCCACACCTCGATGCCCAGGGCTGTGGATGGAATTTAGCTATGGATGCCCAGGCAGGAGAAAGAGGCTGCCTCCAGGTGGGATGCGTCTCGCACCACAGAGTGATGCTCAGAGGTGATAGGAGGGGAACTGGGGAGGGACATCCTCCTTGGACACTGTGTTTTAGTGTCTCTGCCTTCCCTGGCTACCTGGATGCTGCTTTCCACCCACACCCTAGGGAGAGGAGAGAAAAGCAGTTCAACAGGGCAATGCCTGGTGCTGGTGCAGCTCTGTGTCTCACAAAGGCACTGACTGGGACAATGCAGGGGGACCTGGCTCCCTGCAGGGACAATGACCAATAGCAGAGTGGCTGTGTGCCAGGACTGGCTCTTCAGGGGATTTTCCCCTTGGTGCTGACCAACTCTGCCATCTCGTGCCTCAGTTTCCCCACTGGCTGTAGAGGGGCTGTGATCTGGCCTGGATCCCAGCCTGGCTGCTGAGGCTTTGAATTCCTGCTTTGTGCCTGCTGTGCTCGTCAGAAGGTGCTCTGGGAAAGCAAATATTCCTCACTCTGGCGTTTACAGGCTGGCTGCTCCCTCTCTCCGTCTGCCGGTGAGGGGCACCGGGAGAGGGGCTGTGTCACTGCCGGGGGAGGAGAGAGAGCCAGAGAGTCTTTGTGCCGTGCTTCTGTCCTGCCCCCGCTCGCTTCAGGGTCTCTGCAGGGGCACCAGCCACTGGCAGGCTGCAGGGAGCAGGGAGAGACTTGGCACCCTGTGGGGACCTTGGCAGACGGGAGACTGGTCCCTCTGTCCCAACAGCCTCTGGGATGCTCTGCGCCACTCTGCTGTCATGCCCGTGCCTCTACCCCAAGGTCCCTTGGACTGGGCAGACCCCTAAGGCTGGGCGGGATGCCACAGCCCCGGCCAAGCAGGGTGCCCACTCCTCTTGCCGTTGCCCCAGTGTGTTTTGCCAGGAGCAGAGCTTGCAGCGGGTGCAGCTGGGCTGCCATTCGGGGGCAAAGGGGCAGAGCAGAGAGCATTCCTCACATATTTAACGGGGCTGCCGAGCCAGTGGGATGCTACTCTGGTGATTCCGTGGCTTTATGACCCAGCAGCTTGGTTGAGGATGGGTTGTACCTATTAAACCACTCTCCTCCATCTGGCCCAAATGATGCCTCCGTCCTTGACTGGAGCAGAGCAGTTCACTCTTTGCCTCCTCACATGCTCTGAATCCTCTACCCTGCTTGCTGCTTTGCACTGGGAGACATGCTTATGACTTGGCATCCCATAAGGACTCACAGGGGCTTGGGCCTAGTGAGGGAAGGCTGCGATGAGTCTTTGCTTCTGGACAGAGGATGTTGCCTGTTCTGCCCAGTGCCACTTTGAGCGGTTTCCTGAGAGCTTTCCCCTTTCCTGAGACTTGTTTGCCCCAGATTGACCTGGAACATGATCCTGTCCTGTTTATCTGCTGCCTTCCACTGCCCGGGCTTCCCCGCTGGTCTGTTTGCATTTGTCTGCTCACCAGAACATCATGTTCATGCCCCAGCCTCTTCCCACAGGTTATATTTTTTTCCCCGTCACACGATTTCCAACCTTGTTGAAGTCCGAGGTCAGGCTCATCCCAAATTCCCTGCGATGCCAAAGAGGACGGGCCCATAGGTATCCTTCTCCACTGCTTGCCTTGCCCAGAGGTATAAAGGATGCTGAGTGACTCCTGCATCCCTGGTGTGCTGTGGCAGAGGAGTCAGAGACCCCCTCAGATAGCCACTGAGCTGTGTGCAGGCAGGAGATGCCCGTGGTATGGGGACAGCATGCCATAGGGATTGACCTGGGTCCAAATGAAAAATCTTGTTTGTCTAAAGCTTCAGCCCTAGGGGTTACGTCACCATTCCAGGAACCCGAAAGAAAACACATAGAACGAAAAGTCAAAAACAACAGAAAGTCAAACAACAGAAGAGGGCTGAGTTATCTCCTGGCGTTGGGATGAGGAAGAGGTTAGTGGGAGCCTCACAGGCAGGTCCCAAGCAGCTGGTTGTTTTCTGGGTGATGGGAGGGAAAGTGCGTGGCCAGAGCCCAGACACTCTCTCTCTCTCTCTCTCTCTCTCTCTCCCCCCTTCACTCCCATCCCCTTTCCTCTCTGGGTGATAGGCATGACAATGGGACTGTCCTCACTGCCAGTGCCTGTCCTTGAAGCCGCTGCCTTGCTGGCACCGCATCCTCACTGCTGGCACTGCCACGGCTCAGACCTTGACCCCGCTGCCTCCATAGCCAGCGCTGGGGTGAGTGTAGGGCAGCCCCTGCAGCACAGCGTACAGCCTCTTGGACTGGGAATGGCTAGGGTGGCATTGAGTCCCCTCTGGGCATGACCGGGGAGCCGTGTCCCATGGCCCGGTCTCTCTTGGGCACCATGCTTCAGCAAGGAAAGGACACAGGTTGCAGGTGCCGAGAGGTGTAACGCCTCGGTGGATGCTTTCTGTTACTCAGTTTCCCCATTCTCCAACCCGGCAGTGGGCTGGGACCAATGCTGTGTCCAGCATGACACCTTCACCCGATTATTCCCCAGTTTTCAAGGAGTCCACTTTGCTTGCAGGGGGTCTCCTCTACCTTGGAGGGAGGATGCTTGCTTGGCAAGCTCCTGCAGCATGAAGCAGGAAGGGACAAGTGGCAGCAGCATGGCAGCTCTTCCTACGAAGCCCCTCGAGGAGCTTGACAGTGTCTGGGGGATTTTGGTGAGCAGAGACCACTCCCAAACTGTCCCCCATGTCTCTGGGGCTAGGGTGTGTGGGGAGAAAGTGGGAGGAGGATGCGACTGGAGCCCAAATCAACATGGAAGTTTCCCAGTCCACCACTTTGGGCTTTCCTCCAACATGTCCTTAAAGGCATCGCTGCTGGGACACCCCCTCGCCACTGCCCCACGACTTGCATGTCCGCTCAGGGAGCAGCAAGCTGCCTTCCCCACCTCGGGCTGGGGATTTTTAGGGGAGCTGAGCTGATTTGCATCGCCTCGGAAACCAGCCCCACATCCCCATGCTCGCCTGCCCTGCTCTCTCACGTATCCTAAATCCCTCACATATGGTTTCTATATCACTTGGCTCCGACTATGCTTGCTCGGCTGTAAGCGAGCTTACTTTCCCTTGTCTTTCCATGCAGCTCTTGGCACAGGATGCTCATCTTTCTCCCCGCGCTGCCCGTTTGGACACGTCTCTCCCAGCCCCAGGGAGGGTGTGGGGAGGCCGGGACCGGCTCTTGCCTCTGCTCTGCCCTCAAATTGCAGCCTGGCTGTGCCAGCGGCAGGTCAGTGCCAGGGGAGGTGCTGGCCCCAGCTTGTTTGCTCTTCCCTTGGCTTTGCCACAGGTCTGCTCTCTGCCCTGGGGCTTCCTCTGCTGGGATGCGTCCACCGGTGCTGGGGACAGACCCAAAACTTGGCTTTTTTATCCCCGAGTGTTCCATGCCGTCACTGGAGAGGTGTTTGTGCTCAACACCGTGCTTTTGATCGTCAAGCTGGGGTGCCAAAGCTGGTCCCTTCGCCTCATGATGATTGTTTTGGACTTGTTGGGGTTATCCTAATTGTCCCGCCTTGCTTTTATAGTTAGTGTCTCTTTTGGGATCCACTTGCTAATTGTTTGGAGCGCAATCTTGGCACCTCTTCCCGACTGGTCAGCCTCTGAGCCGGTCGGGCCATGCTGTTCCCCACTGTTGCCAATTTTCTGCCCTTCCCTGGAGGCTGGTGAGGGCAAGGGGTGCTGAGGAGGTACCCAGGACCACCCGTCCACCCCAGGTGCCCACAAACCGGGTGAGAAACCCCACTGTCCACGCCCAGAGCCTCTGTGCCGGCGCTGGCACGGTGGAGCGGCATGACCTCAGGCAGCCCTCGTGCTTGGGCCACGGCGCTTCCGCAAAAGCCGAGTCCCTGGGGCTCCACGCCGGCCAAGGGCTGAAGCCGGGAACCACGTTGATTCACTGTGACGCTGTGGTGTGTGGGAGGGCAGAGAGCAGCGGAGGGGGAAGAGGAAGGTCTGTGCAGGGTTATGTCCTCCAGCCAGCTGAAGCATCTCTGCACCCTTGGCCCCGCAGGAGCCGTGGTGGAGCGGATGGTGCCAGAGGGGTTCCTGACCCCCTTAGAGGGATGAACGGATGGATACCCCTCGGCTGGCTCCGTTCCTGCAAACGCTGAGCATAGCGAGAGCTGCCCGGGCCATATGGCTTTGCTTCACAGTGGGAGATGACTTGGAAGTTGTTGGAGCACCTCAGGGGGCAGGAGTTGGGCAGGAAGGGGATTCTGAGCCCAGCCAGGGGTTTTGCAAAGTGAAAAAAACCCAACCAACCAAACAAACAAACAAACAAGCAGTTTTGCAACACAAATAACAGAAACCCTTGAAAATGATGGACCGGGCTTTATGCGAACCAGATGTCAGCACGGGGCTGGCTCCAGCTGCTGGAAGGGCCGACACAGCGGTGGGCTGGGGAGCGAGGGGACCCCAGCCAGCACCACTCTTGCTTTTTGTCCCACCCCCTAGTTGAAGGACAGAGGAGGAGGAGGAGGGGCATGCCTTCCTCCTCAGGAGCTTGCCATATGTGGAGGGGCTGAGGGGAAGCTGGTTTTGGGTAGCACAGCCTCGGTGAGGTTTGGAGTTTGGAGTCCCCTAGCAGAGGCACGGGGGGCTCACATTTCCTTCCCCACCCCCAGCTGCCTTCCTGGGAGACATCGCCCTGGATGAGGAGGACCTACAGCTCTTCCAGGTGGACCGGGTGGTGGACTTGGCACGACGCACCATCACGCGCCTGACTGCCGACTCCTCAGGTACTGCCATTGTTCCAGCCCACCTGGTCACCTCCATCGTGTGGAGCAGCCTCACCTTCCCTCTCCCCATAGGCAGCAACACCACTGGAGCCAGCCCACGGCTGGGCCACTCACCACACAGCTGGAGCCAGCAGCAGACTCGGAGCCGCCGTGCCGCCACATCCCGGCCGGAGCGGGTGTGGCCAGACGGGGTGATTCCCTACGTGATCAGTGGCAACTTCAGTGGTGAGCGCAGGCGAGCCAGGAGAGCTATGCTCCATCCCCAGCGTGCCTTGGTTTCCCCATGTCAGGCTGATGACCCCTTCCGCTTCCTCTCGCAGGCAGCCAGAGAGCCATCTTCCGGCAGGCGATGCGGCACTGGGAGAAACACACCTGTGTCACCTTCCTGGAGCGCAACGACGAGGACAGCTACATCGTCTTCACCTACCGTCCCTGCGGGTATGCGAGGGGGGGTTCCAGGCACACACCGGGACCACCCTGACCCTCGGTTCTTGCACAGCAAGGAGGGAGCGTGGGAGTGCTAATTAGGATGCCTGACGTACCATGGCACCTGAACGCCCACAGCAGCCAGTCCAGACTTGTTCGGTTTCCTGGAGGGCTGAAGAGCAAAGGAGGCCCACCCTTGGGGTCTGGTCTCCATGGGTGGTTAGGGCACGAGAGGTCTTAGGGCCACCAAGCCGTGGCACTCGCCACTGTGGGCCAGGGTCTGAGGTCAGTGGCACGGTACCAGCCTGGGCTTGCAGTGGGGCTGATGCCAAAGGAAAAGGGTGTGGAAGAGCTCAGTGTCTCTGCACGTTAGGGCACAGCCCAAGCCAAACGGTGGTTAGGAGGAGGCTCTTCCATGGAATGGATTGTGTGTGATGGCCAGGGGTACCCACTCCTCGACACCCATCCATGCCCATGCACAGGCACAAACCCAGAGCCTGGGTCTGGCACGCAGGGTTAGACCAGGTGAGCTGCTGAGCGTGGGCAAGAGTCCGTCCATGGTGCAGAATGGGCACCCATTAGAGCAGCAACCTAGGAAGCTTCCAGCCAGTCAAGGAAGGCACGAGGGATGCTCCACGCCGAGCAGGACCGGAAGGGCTGATTCTCCCTGTGTGACTTGTATCTACCTGGGGAAGCACTGGGATGCCTGCACCACAGGGATGTCCTCCTGGAGAGCTGGGGCTCAGCTGGTGCCACTTATCTCCCCATTAGGTGCTGTTCCTACGTGGGCCGCCGAGGAGGGGGACCCCAGGCCATCTCCATTGGCAAAAACTGTGACAAATTTGGCATCGTGGTGCACGAGCTGGGCCACGTCATCGGGTTTTGGCATGAGCACACACGTCCCGACCGGGATGACCACGTCTCCATCATCAGGGAGAACATCCAACCAGGTAGGCACCCACCTCTCTCATCCTGCTCCTCTTCTTCCCTGCCATGGGGTGCTGCCAAAGCCGAGGTGGCCCCTAACAGTGTCTCCATCCCGTCTGCCTCCTCAGGGCAGGAGTACAACTTCTTGAAGATGGAGCCGGAAGAGGTGGAGTCGCTGGGCGAGACATACGATTTCGACAGCATTATGCACTATGCCAGGAACACCTTTTCCAGGTACATGGCCACAGTGGCTCACCTGCCCATTCCCATCCTCCCCGCAGCACCAGGGATGGTGGCACAAGGTCCCCAGCCCTGGGGGATGGTGGCATGCCAACAGCTCTGCATGAGGTTAATGCATTTGGTGCAAGACTCCTGTCTCCAACAGAGCTGTGCAACTTCTAACCAGGCAGGATGAAGCCCGACTTTCCAGGGCAGGGATGGTGCTGTCTCCGTGGCCACCTCTGGCCGGGACGTGTCCCCGCTGACTCACCGGCATGCAGGCTTTAATTAGCTGGGCTGTTTTTAGCATCCTTCTCCTGGCAGCAGGGAGTAGCCACAGACCCGATGCTTTCCAGCCACTGCTCAGCCTCTGCCTGCTCTCACTCTAGGGGTATATTTCTCGACACCATCCTGCCCAAGTATGATGTAAACGGGGTCCGGCCCGCCATCGGCCAGCGGACACGGCTCAGCAAAGGGGACATTGCCCAGGCCCGCAAGCTTTACCGCTGCCCAGGTGAGTGCCACTGGGACGGCTCTGTCAAACCCTGGGCCAAGGCGGATACCGCTGCTGGAGAGCTGGAGCAGCCACCGAGCCGATCAGTCCGGGGAAGCGTGCGTGGGGCCGTATCTTGTGGGGAATGACTCTGCTTTCACCCCAAGAATTGGCAAAGGAGGCATCACCCTAGCTTAATCCCATCTTTCTAGAGGAAAAACACTCTGTGAGGTCCTTTTTGCTATCACACCCCTGATTTGATTTGCTATCGAATTCCCATCCCTAAATAGTGATCGCAGAGGCATCAGATTGGCCCAGCTGGGCCGGTGATGGGTCTGAACCCAGGAGCCAGGGGAGAGTCCAAAAACTCTTTACCAGGTCTTCACTGCAACCCGCTCCCCCTGTTACCAAGCAAAAACGGCTCCTTGCTAAACCATGACAATGAGCCACAGGGCTCTGCCCATGTGAGCAAAGGCATCCTCAGCTGCCCTCTGCTCTCAGTCCTCAGAGCATCCTCTGAAAGCAAAGCATCCTTGGAGAGCAGCGTCCGAGAGCATCCTCTGACCCAGCCCAACAGCAGCAGTGTTTTGGATGATGCCCGTCTGGGTGTTAAGAGGGCTGCTACTGGTGGGATGGAACGGCATCGTCCCACCTCACACTGTGGTCCTCCCTGGGGCCAGGGCAGAGCGAGAGATGCTCGGTGTGACTGACGCACGTGTCGACGCCTTGAGTGTTGCTGAGGGCCACAGCAACAGTGGCATCGCCCCAGGTGCCGGGGAAGCCCACAAGAGTACACCTGGCTACAGGCACACGTGCTCCAGGACTATTCCAGCAAGATCTGCAGGGAGCTTGGCTCCCACATGCTCCCGTTTAATTCCAGCAACTAATTAGCAGCCTTGAAGAGGGATGCCGTGTTTGGGGGCTGCAGGGAAGCAGAGCTGCAACCGTGAGCAGGAAAAGCGATTAGTTTGGAGGGGAGGAAAATGCTGCCCCTCGAAAAAGCCCTTCTACAGCCCGCCTTTCCCTTCCCTTTGTTTCCACTGTATAGCAAGGAGGGAAAAAAGGCAGCGAGCCCAGGTTTCAAGCTGCCGGTGTTTTACCATTTCACCTTTCATCTCACACCCCCCTGAGCTGGAGGTGAGGGGCGGCCACCTTCGTCCTGCAATAGCCAAAGCGAAATGCCATGTGCCGTGGCTGCAGCGTCACGTGGCTTCCAGATGGCAGCTCTGGGCCAGATCTAGCAAGTGGCTGCGTAAACCTGCCCAGAGCCCAGGCGGCAAGCTGAGCCCCCACAGCATGGCAGCCCACGGGGCGGCAGGGGGCACACCATAGGATGACTTCTGGTCCTAGGGACGGGGGGCATGGTGACTATGGAGAAGTGCCGGGGAGCAAGAAGCATCACCAAGAGTTTTGGGGCTTTTTGGGGTTACGACAGCAAGGCGATGATCCGTTGTTTTTTTTTTTTTTTTTTACAGAGCTGTCCTTGGGGACGGGAATTTGGGTGGTAAAAGGGCATAGGAGGGCTGGGCACAGCAGCTGGTCTGAATCCAGTGCTGCTCATCCTGCTGCTGGGTGCTTCCCAGGGGTCTGACTCCTGCTTTTCCCCCTTCACAGCCTGTGGGGAGACGCTCCAGGAGAGCCAGGGCAACTTCTCCTCCCCCGAGTTCCCCAATGGATACTCTGCCCATATGCACTGCATCTGGAGGATCTCTGTCACCCCCGGAGAGAAGGTACTGGCGACCGGGGTGGCGCTAAAGGCACCCCACCTCCTCCCAAACCTCCTCTCCTTCCTTGCTCCATCTTCGTTTTTTGGAGTGCCTCTTACCTGGTGCCTTGCTGTGGTTTGGAATGCTACTGGGCCTCACTGGGTGTCTGGAGACATCTGGACCGCTGGCACCCATCACGGCAGAGCGCTGTGCTCCAGCAGACGGAGACCCCATGGGGCATCTCACCCCATGCTCTTTCGTTCCTACCCCAACCACAGATCATCCTGAACTTCACCACCCTGGACCTCTACC
This sequence comes from Colius striatus, assembly GCF_028858725.1. Taxonomy (NCBI): domain Eukaryota; kingdom Metazoa; phylum Chordata; class Aves; order Coliiformes; family Coliidae; genus Colius; species Colius striatus. The sequence continues at coordinate 3,665,075 of NC_084785.1, forward strand.
GAAGCCGGCTGTGCTGGTACGACTACGTGGAGGTGAGAGACGGGTTCTGGAGAAAGGCCACGCTGCGAGGTAACCAACCAGGAGCTCTTAGCCTGGCCGGCTGGTGCTGTTTGCCCTGCAGCCTGCCTGCTGCCCTCAATTCCTGCCCGTGAGGCTGCTCCGGGTGCAGGCAGCGGGGCGAGGGGCTCCCCTCTGCACTTATCCCTCCCTGACTGTGATGTGCCAAACTTCTGGGGTGGGAGGAGCTGGCCTCAGAGGGTTTATAGGGGTGAACGGGGGCTCCCAGTTTGCTGCCCCACACCAGTGGAATCAGCCCGCTGACCCATCTCCCCAGGGAGCAATCTCAGTCACATCCCCATGAACTGGATGTTCCACAAATCCGAACTGACCCCGCACTCTCAAGTGGCCAGTTTATGTGAAATGGCCAGAAAAGCCAGAGGGGAGCAGGGGGAGAAGCAGTGTTTTCCCTTTACGATACTGGCATAGAGTGCTGCGGGTGGGGGTGGGGTGAGAAACAGGACGTGATAGCGAGGAAGAGAAGGATGCTCAGCCGGCGACAGCCCAGCACGCTTTCATCCCCAGGCAGGTTCTGCGGCAACAAGCTGCCCGAGCCCATCATCTCCACCGATAGCCGCCTCTGGATTGAGTTTCGAAGCAGCAGCAACTGGGTGGGAAAAGGTTTCTTTGCTGTCTATGAAGGTAGGGGTGGACAAGGAGTGGGCATGGGGCCAGCGGCAGGGCAAAGAAGGGCTCAGACAGCTTTTTCCATTCAGCTATCTGTGGGGGAGATGTGAAGAAGGACAACGGGCACATCCAGTCCCCCAATTACCCCGATGACTACCGGCCAAGCAAGGTGTGCGTCTGGAAGATCACCGTGTCTGAGGGTTTCCACGTGGGATTGACCTTCCAGTCCTTTGAGGTGGGCGAGCACATCCCGCGTTGTGCCAATCCCCCTCTTCCCTAGGGCAGAAAGGGAAAAAAATCTCCCCAGCAGCATCTCCCTGAATCTATGAACCTCACAGAACAGGGGTGTGAGGCTGTAGCAGAGCTGTTGCTGCCTGTCTATCCACATCCTTTTGCAATGTCTCTGTACCTCAGTTTCCCCATGCAGCAGACCAGCTCCCTTGGTTGATGGGTGGATGGGGCTGGGAGCGTGGGTGTAAGTAAAGGGGCAGGCAAGGTTGAGGATGCTGGGGCCAGGATGGCATCTCGTCTGCTGATGCTTTTCCCCCTAGATTGAGCGGCACGACAGCTGCGCCTACGACTACCTAGAGATCCGGGATGGCATGAGCGAGTCGAGCAGCCTCATCGGACGCTACTGTGGCTATGACAAGCCAGATGACATCAAGAGCACTTCCAACAAACTCTGGATGAAATTCGTGTCCGACGGCTCTATCAACAAAGCGGGCTTTGCTGTCAACTTCTTCAAAGGTAGGAGAGGCACCAGGGCCGGGGGCAGCCAGGGGACCGCCAACCCTGCTTGCCTGCTTAGCTCCACTGCCCCTGCCCAGAGGTGGACGAGTGCTCACGTCCCAATAACGGCGGCTGTGAGCAGCGCTGTGTCAACACGCTGGGCAGCTACAAATGCGCCTGCGACCCCGGCTACGAGCTGGCCTCCGACAAGCGTCGCTGCGAGGGTGAGTTCCCCATCCCATCGTAGCCACCTCTAAGCTCCCCCGTGCAGGATCCCTAATCCAGGGAGCCTGGGGATGTGACAGGTTCTGGGTGCCTTCCGCCTTGCAGCCGCCTGTGGAGGTTTCCTCACCAAGCTCAATGGCTCCATCACCAGCCCAGGGTGGCCCAAGGAGTACCCCCCCAACAAGAACTGTATCTGGCAGCTGGTTGCCCCTACCCAGTACCGCATCTCCCTGCAGTTTGACTTCTTTGAGACCGAGGGCAATGATGTGAGTCAGATGGGGAGCAGCCCCTCTCCACTGTCTGCATCCCCTAACGCTGCCGGTGGCTCCCAGGGTGGCATGGCTGTGCCACCAGCTTTCATATCCTGCCCTCCCCCTACCTTGCACCCCACAGGTCTGCAAATACGACTTTGTGGAGGTACGCAGTGGGCTTACCGCTGACTCCAAGCTGCATGGCAAGTTCTGTGGCGCTGAGAAGCCGGACATCATCACCTCCCAGTACAACAACATGAGAATCGAGTTCAAGTCCGACAATACCGTCTCGAAAAAGGGCTTCAAAGCCCATTTCTTCTCAGGTAGAGCTGTCCGGTCCCAGCATGGGCATTCCCTGTCCTCTGTCACTGAGCCGACCCTCCCCTGCCTGTAACGCCTGTCCTCCTCTGCGCCGGGGGTGCAGCCCCCATCCCAGGCCAGCAGCAGGATGATCCTTGGGTCTCTGCCCCATGGAGTCTGAACCCCCTTCAACCACTATCAGCCTGTTTGGCAACACGTTTTGGTGCCTCTCGAGGCTTTTCCCCTCTTTGGGGCAATTGGGTCCTGCTTCAGATGTTGGAGTGCTCCTAGGAAGTCCCCGAAGGGCAAGCAAGTGCCGGGCTCCAGCTGCATCTGCAGAGGCAGGGGGAAATGCACTAGAGACAGGCATGTGCTGGCCAGGGGGGAGCTTTTCCCCCTCCTAGGCCCACCACGGCCCAGGCACTGCACCCCTCGGGCGGTGAGGAGGGCGGCTATCCTGCTCCCCTGCCTGCTGTGCTGCTGCGCCCCACTCCTCTGCACGGCCACAGGCTTCCTCTGCTTCCTGGGCAACACCGGGGCGGGGGGATATCAGCATCTGGCCACCCACCGTTTCTCAGATTCTCCAGCGTGGTCCCTCCTCCCAAAAACCATTACCTGCTTATCCCTGTCTATTCAGTGGTCCTCTCTCCTCTCCTGGGCCACCCTGCCAGGAGGTGGCGTCACCTTTGGCCAGGTCTTGGGGAAGGGATGAGGACATGGAGGAAAATGCAGCACTGGCCAAGCGTCACCCAGGGCTGGTTTCTGGGCTGGGGGCTGCCAAGGGACCTTCGTGCAAGAGAGGATCCCCCTCGGCGTGCCTGTGACCTACAGCACCTCCTGGACAGCCTGGGCTGGACCAGACCACCAATGCCTTGAACATCCCGCTGCTTATTGGCCACGTCGAGGTCGTTTTTCAGGGGCAGCGTGGCCGCTCGGCTGCAGAGCAGCGGGAACTGGCATCCCCAGGAGCCTTTGGTGATCCCGAGGCAGCCCAGTGGCTGGCTGGAGTAGCAGGCACCCGTGGGACAGGGGTAGAGTATCTTTGCTTAATTTTTTTAATTAAAACCAAGGCAAGTAATGTGGCCCAGCAGGGCCCAGCTGTTGGGATCCAGCACCCTCCAGCAAAGCGAGACCTTGGGAAAGCCGAGCGGCCGAGCGGCAGCGAGACCACGGGACATCCGGGTGAGTCTCTCCTCTCCGTGCTTCGGCTTCCTTCCCTCTCCCCTTTGCCCTCCTCCTCCTCCCGCTGGGACATGCGCTGATCCCATGGGGGCTGTCTCTATCCCGGACCACCAAACCCCATCCTCTATCTCTCCCCACTCAGGCCTGTGGTTTTCCTGGCAGCAGGACTCTGCAACACCAGGGTCCCTCCTCTGGCCCTCCCCAGCCCGGGGTCACTCCAGACCAGCCCCAGGCAAAGCATCTCCCACATGGCTCCTTTTTAGCTGTGCAGGGTTTCTGCTCTCCTTCCCCGCCACTCGACGTGTCCAGTCACCGAGCCCTGCCCCTCACTACCGCGGGCAGCCTGGCCATCCAGGTGCCCATTTTTCCCCAGTGAAGATGTGGCCCCTTCCTCCTCCTCCTTCTCCTCCTCCTCCTCCTCCTCCTCACGGGCTGGGGCAACGGGAGGCAGCAGCCGGCTCCCGTCGGCTCGCGTGTAAGGATGCGTTCGCCTGGGAATCCGCCACAGTGTCGGCACCCAGGTATGTCCCCCTAGCTCTCTGCTGAGCCCTGGTCATGGGGAGTCTATAGCTGGGTGATAGACACAGGCAGGGGCTGCGGGGCAGTGAGCAGCCCAGAGCCATCAGATGCACGCTGGGATAATGGTGAGCGCACGGCAGTGCCGGGTCGCAGCGGGCAAGCTGGTTAGAATAAAGGATTGCTAAAGACACCGACCCAGTGGGGGCTTCTTTCCTCTTGCCAATTGTCTCTGCTCTTGTCTCGGCTGCCCAGGCTCTCTCTGTCCTGCCAGCGGGGCGATGCCTTACGCGTTCCCCCGGTGCTGGAGCTGCTCTGAGACCTCCTGGCCCATCCAAACTCCCTTCCCATCCCCAAACGAGCCTTTTCACCTTGCTTCCTCTCTCAGATCTAGGAGATGTCAGGTTACAGCTCCCGGCTGAGAGGCAGATGTGGGGTTTGGGGCTGCCCCAAGGAGCCGAGGGCCTGGGGCAGAACCGTCCTCGCTGCTGCTGCTGGCTCCAGGAGGGATACTCTTCTCCAGCATCGCTATGAGCTCGGAGAGTGAGGCTTGGGTGGCCGGTGCCCACTTGCTGCTGGCTTCTCCCTCACCGCTGCCTGCTCCTCAAATCATCACTCCATTGGGAAGGGGGAACAAGGAGGGGTGAAGGGCCACGGAGCGTCCTGCCCTGGCCCCAAAGCCAGGGCTCTGGGGGAGGTTGGCAATCTCTGAGACAGCAGCGATAGGGATCTCTGACAGGGGGCGGGCACTGGCAGGTAAGTACAGCCAGTTTGAGAGGATGCCTTGCCCTGGGCGAGCCCAAACCAATCTGCTACCATTCCCGAGGCTCCCCCAGCCCGGACACCTCCAGGAACACACCCAAAGCCCACCATTGTCGTCCCGGAGCAAGCCACACCACCGCCTCTTCCTCCACACACAGCCGCTCTCCGCTGAGCCCCGGCTGCACGAGGGGCTCACAGGGGACCCATCCGCTGCCTGCTTCCCTGGCTGCCGCTCTGCATGCCCTGCCGCCCCCGCCATCTGCCGCTCCCCCATTGTTTCTTCCCTCTTCTCCCTTTCTCTTTGCAGAGAAGAAGCAGCAGCTGCAGCCCCCCAAATCTCGCCTGCCCGGCCTGAAGTTTCGCCTGCAGAAGCGGCTGCGGGGCCCATCCTGAGCTATGCCATCCTCTTCGTCTTTCTCAGGAACACCGTGGCCCTGGGCACCACATGGGTGCATGCCGGGGCTGATCCGAGCCGAGCTGTGCCGCTGGCCTCGGCAGCCCCTAGCTTGGCAGAACTGGTTGTTGGCCTTATTTTGAATTTTTTGGATTTTTGTTTGTTTGTTTCAAGCACCTCCCTGTTCCATCCCCATTGTTTTTGTCATTGACCAGCTGACCTTGGTTTTTCTTTCCCCTGATTTTTACCATGTCTGTGACATTTCCCTATCGATGAGTAAAGAGGGACTCCCGCGTCCTGGTCTTTCTTGTGCATCCTTTGGTTGTCACTGTGTGTTTTTCTGCCTTCCCTGTCCATGCTGTAAGCAGGTAATGGTTGTGCCCATGGGTGAGCCCAGGGAGAGGAGGACCCATCCTATGCACCCATGGGGGCTGCCCCGGCTCAGGCAAGGGATGGCCGATCTGCTTGCTGCTGGCTTGCTTGGCTGCTCGCTCCGCGGAGGGCAGCGGTGTGGGCCTGGGGACCGGCACGGACTGGGCAGGGCTGTGCCGTGCCGGGATGCCGGCCGTCGGGTTCCCTGACCCAGCTCAGCTGCGGTTCCTTTGCTCTCTCGGCAGACAAGGACGAGTGCTCCAAGAACAACGGGGGCTGCCAGCACGAGTGCCTGAACTCCTTTGGCAGCTACGAGTGCCAGTGCCGCAGCGGCTTCGTGCTGCACGACAACAAGCACGACTGCAAGGAAGGTGGGTCCGTGTCCTAGATGCTCCCCTTGATCCCCGGCGGGACTCCCCGCACCCATGCACCCTGTTGTCCCCACAGCCGGCTGTGACCATAAGGTGGCATCTATATCGGGAACCATCACCAGCCCCAACTGGCCCGATAAATACCCCAGCAAGAAGGAATGTACCTGGGCCATCGCAACCACGCCAGGACACCGCATCAAGCTGGTAGGGATGGGGAAGGGGCGGACCAGGTGGGTGGGTAGAAGCAGGAGTTCCCCTCTGCCGAGCCCCATTGAGCACCAGCAGCTCAGCCATCACTTCTGCAGACCTTCTCAGAACTGGATGTGGAGGCACAGCAGGAATGTGCCTATGACCACCTGGAGATCTACGATGGCAAGGATGCCAAAGCTCCGCCGCTTGGCCGCTTCTGCGGAGCCAAAGAGCCCGAGCCTCTCATTTCTTCCGGTAATAAGATGTTCCTCAAATTTGTCTCCGATAACTCTGTCCAGAAGAAGGGCTTCGAGGCCACCCACACCACAGGTACCACCGTGGGGCTGGTGAAACCTGGATATGGGGTTGAGGGGGGAGACCGTGCATCCTTCTAAGCCTCCCTCGTTTCTGTCGACTTCTCCCCTAGTGTGCGGGGGCCAGGTCCACGCTGAGGTGAAGACCAAAGACTTGTATTCACACGCACAATTTGGAGATAACAACTACCCAGGAGGCTCGGACTGCGAATGGGTGATCATGGCTGAGGAGGGCTACGGTGTGGAGCTCATCTTCCAGACCTTTGAGATTGAGGAAGAAGCCGATTGTGGCTATGACTACATGGAGCTCTTTGACGGCTACGACGGGACGGCCCCGCGCCTCGGCCGCTTCTGCGGGTCAGGGGTGAGCTGGGGACAGGGGGAACGATGGAGTGGGGCAGGGGCAGGGTTATAGAGATGAGAGGCTGTGGGGACAGCAAGTGAAGCTGAGCCAAGCCAGAGTGGCACAGAGAAATCTGCAGGAGGATTTAGAGCGCAATTATTTTACATTCTCCCTTTTACAAATCCTCCCCCTGCCCAGCAGCCCCCAGAGGAGGTCTACTCGGCCGGAGATTCGGTGATGATCCGCTTTCACTCGGATGACACCATCAACAAGAAGGGTTTCCACCTTCGCTACACCAGCACCAAGTTCCAGGACACGCTGCACACAAGGAAGTGAGGTCTGGGGGTCTCAGCCCCCCCTCCACAGGCAGGGAGGAGGAAGAGGAGGAGAGCGGGGAGGAAGGAAGCGGGGAGCATTGCCCTGCACAGACTGCATGGAAAAGCACACAGCCAACCTCAGCACTCAAGACACGCTCACACGGGGCCCTGGGGCTCGAGCATCTGCAGGCATAAGGGCAGAGGGGGTTTCTCTCTGCCAGCAACCGCCTCCCTCAGCGCTGGCGGGGGGCCTGAGCAGGACCCACTCCCTTTCCTCACTCTGGCTGAGCCGGCCACGTCTCTCTGAATGTACAAACCAGTAACCGGGAAGAGCCCAACACATGGAAGGTGCTGTCTCTCTCTTGTACCGATGAAATAAACACCCTTGTACTTGGATGGGGGGCAACCCCTGCCTATTTGCTTCCACCTCAGCCTCTCCTGAGGAAAAGTGCATCTGAAGCCAGGGCTAGACCCAAGGGGAGAGCCCCTTGGGGATCCCCAAGTCGCAGCAAAAGGAGCAGTGCAATCGGCTAATTGCAATCTGCTTCTGCCCCGAGGAGGGAGTGACTAGGCTGTCTCACGGTGGCAGGTGGCATCGTCTCGACGCCGGGTGCTTTGCTCTGTCGCCTGCTCCCCCTGGGATCCTGCTTCGGGCAGCTCTGCAGGTAAGTGCTCGCCACAGACCTTTGTCTTGCACTGTATCTCAGTCAAAAAGAGCATCCCTGTGGCAAGGCAGCATCCCTGGCACGAGTGCCACGTGCTGCGGCCACCGCGTGCTCCAGCACGTCATCCGCCCACGCCCGCTGCCAGCCGGTGGCAGATGGCTGGTGGGCTGCGGCATGAGCACGCCTCACGCTCCCCTGTGCTTCGGCATCGGGGGATGTGGCATTGGGTCCACTCCTTGTTACCAGCGTCTCGGACGGGGAGGCTGCTCACCCCATTTGCCAGCAGGATGCTAGGGACAGGTAAGGCGTCAGGGTGGAAAGTGCTCTCTGGTCAGAGGCTTGGATGCTCTGAAGCGGGTTGTCCCCAGCTGGGACGGGGATGGGGACCAGGGCTTTACAGCCAGAAGGGTTTGCACCCCTGGCGATGGGTGAGGAAGTGCCAAACCTAGGCTTCGGTGGCTGTCTCGGGGCTGGCAATGGCAGCAGGGAGCCTGTGCCCTCGCTGCCACGGCATCCCTCAGTTCCGCTATGTTCCTCCCCACCGGCCCTGTCTCCCCAACTCCATGAACCACACTGGGGTCTGGGGCCACTTTCCTGGGTGCCACTGGGGGACACAGAGGTGTGCAACACAGCCGACGGCGACTGCACAGTTTATTGATACATCGCCAGCACAGCACAGGGATGCTCAGGGATGGGGTGGGTGGGGGATCTCTTCTACCGTTACAGCGTGCATCAGATACACAGAGACGGGGAGTGGGTAGCCCGCGGGGGCCGGCACGCAAACACGGCATGCCACGCTGCCGACGGCTCATGCGGGGGGTGGCGGAGTTGGGCGGGGGCGACACGGTTTGGGGGGGTTCAGACCCGTTCTCCTGCCTCGGCACCTCTGGCTGCCTCCTGGGTCGCGGGGCCAGGGAGCCGGGTGGCACAGCGATGGCTAGAGCAGACAGCAAACACGACATAGCGCTGCATGACACGGGGACACCGCGACAGCCCTACACCACTGTGGACACGCGCACCACGACTGCAGCCCCAAAGCGGCACTGGTGGGGGAAGGGGCCCCTGCCCAAGCACCCCTCTGTCCCCGGGAGCAGTTCAAAACCAGGAGCCAGGAGCATGCTTCCAGCCTCCCTGCAAAACCCCCCTGAGATGGCTGGGGAGCCCTAGTCCTGGTGGGCAGGGCCAGGGCTCCCCGGGCGTTGAATTGCTGGCAGGAGGAGGGACGAGCCCTGGAGTGGGAGGCTGGGGGGACACGGAGGATACCGGAGGGGAAGGGGGTCCTGCAGCGGCTGCGCAGCAGAGGGCAGAGCGCAGGGCTCACGCCAGCGAGGACGATCCTGATCGGTCAGTCCAGGAGATGAAGGCTTCCTCCTTTGGGTTGCAGAGCTGCATGGGCTCTGCCTCTGTGCTGGGCGAGCATCCCACCGGCTCCTTCCCTGAGCAGGCAGGGGCACAGGCAATACCACTATTTACACCAGCCGGATCCCCCGCGCCCATCTGGGTCCTCCACCCCCCAGTGTCCGTGGGAGAAGCCCCAGGGGTGAGTGGCCATCCCCCTCCCCAGCCCTGCCCGCTTCCCACCCCTAGCGCCCCACACTGATGTTGCACGTCTTGCAGCTGGGGTCCTTTTTGGCGTTGGCAGTGGAGAGGCTCATCAGCTGGTGCCCGCTGATCTCCCCGAGCACGCCAAGGCTGAGGTCCACCGGCTCCGTGTATATGACCTCCAGGATGCTGTCCTGGGCATGGCGGTACACCAGCTCGCCCTCCTCCACACAGCACGTCAGGAACTTGTTGGAGGAAATGTCCAGTTGGGGTAGACGCTCCCGGCAGAAGAGATCCCCCGCAGAACCCTTGGGTGCCAGGACCAAAACAACGTAGTGGTAGGCAGTGTACATGCAGTAGAAGTCCGCAAAGTAGAGGTTGGTGTTGGGGTTGAAGAGACGCTGAGCTGGGATCTGGAATCGGTAACGACCGTAGGGTGAGTCCTGGGGGGGCTGCCCAGTGTTGAATTCGGTGTTGCAGCTGAAGAAGATGCCGTGGAGCATGCCGCTGGTGGGTGAACCGTGGCTGCCACTGTTGTCCTTCAGCGACGGCTTCATCACGTTCCCACAGTGCATCCTGAGTGTGGGGACCGAGGCGAGGAAGAGGGATGCACAGAGACAAACACATAGGCAGGGTCAGGGGACATGGCCCCGGCGAGGACCCGGAACCTCCAGAACCGAGAGGAACAGGAATTGGGGTGGGGGGGGGTACCTGACGTGCTGGAAATACTCCTTGTGCTGGTTGCGGTAGAAGACGGAGAAGCGCAGCATGCGGCCAGCGATCAGCTCAGCTTTCTCCTGCAGCTGGGCCAGATGCTCCTTGGCATAGTCTGGGGGCAGGGATGGGGGCATCAGGGCGTCTCCACTTCCCCCCCTCCCCCCAGGCAGCCCATCCCTGCCTGCAGCTTCTGTTCCTCCCACCTTCTGCCTCCCACTCATCATCTGCCGCTCCAACCGGCCTGGCTTGTGCAAGCTCATGGCATCGCCCCCGTCCTCCCGGCTCCCGGCCCCGGCAAACGCCCGGCTCGACCGCCCATGCTCACCCCCGGTGCAAAACTCCACCGTTTCACTCCAGCCGGACACCAGGTACTCGCCATCGCTTTGCTTTACTGCCGTCTGCACCGCCACGCTGTACTCAGTGCGGGGGCTCAGGAACCAGTGTCCCCGCACTGTCATGGGCAGGGGTACCGCCTTGGCCACCAGCTTGGTGGGGACATCCTGTGCAAAGGGGCGAGGGTCAGGCAGGTCAGAATCCCTGCATCCCTGCTCACTGTTGCCCAACGCCACAGGGTGCCGCTGGCTACCATATGCTGCAAAATACCCACTCTAGCGACTCTGATGGGGTTTGCCTGTCACCGAGACGTCCCCGAAGTAGCGTGCCACCCTGGCTCCTGCTTTCCCCCATGCTCTTGCCCCAGCAGCGCTCCCTTGTCCCCAGCTGCCCACATCAGCCCCAAACACCCTCCAGCAAGCCGCACAAAGGGTAACCCCTTGCAGGGATTGGGGACCCCTCTCTCCGGACAGCATCTCATGGTGTCAATAGGCCACCGAGCAGCACCGCAGTGCAGAGACGTTTCTGTGGCAACGGCAGATGCTGAGGTCGGGAGACATAGGGGAAAAAAAAATCCCACCCCACCCCCCTTATTATTGAGGAGGAGAAAAGAAAAAAAAAGTTAAAACATTAACAGCATCACCCTGGCAACTGTGCTGCTAAAAAAGTCCCAAATTATTGGCTCACATCCAGCAGGAGGGGGAACGTGAGCGGTTTGCGGCTTCACTGCCCCACAGGGGCTGGGGGCATTGGTCACACCCCAGCCCCTGTCCCAGTTTCCTTTGCCAGCCATATCCCACGGTGGGATTTTACCCCATATTGGCACAGGAGTGGGCTATAACCTTGTTTTATCCCCCCACATCTCCTCTCCTCTCCCTGGACAGTTGATCCTGTGTTCCCTGGCTCACCCGATGCTTGAACTTGTTGGAGTTCTTGTTCTCCTTCTTGTTGAGGTCGATGAAGTAGTGGGTGACCCTCTCCAGATCCCCCTTCTCCATAGCCCAGGAGATGCGGAAGGAGTCGCAGGTGATATTGTTGATCTCGATATTTTTGGGGGTGGAAAGTAGCTCCATGGCCGGAGGGGCTGAGCTCCTGCGGGCAAAACACGCGTTGGGGGTTATGCCAAGCGTGGCGGGGTGCCCGCTGCCCACGGCAGCAGCTGCCAGAGGCCACCCGCGCCGATGGCCCCCGCGGCAGAGCAGATGGCACTAGGGTGGATAAAGCGGCTGACAGCCAGAAATAGGCAACACGGGCAGGATCCAGGCAGCAGGGAGCCGCGAACAAGCCCGTTCAGGAAACAGCTACGTGGGGGCCCCGGCCGCTCCCCCTGGGATGCCACGGGGACCCGGCTCGATGCCAGCGGGTGTTTCGGGGTTTGCTCAACAGTGGGGTGGGGAAAGAAAAACAAGGGGAGTGGAGGGAGTGCTGGGAGAGGGGAGGGTTGCACTGGAAAAGCTGGATCTGCCTTTGCCCCGGCCCACGGACGCTTTGTGCCTCAGTTTCCCCATAGCGAGGACTCGCGCTCACCTCCTGCACCCTGGGAAGCCACTCTGTGGGGTGGGTGTGGGTGCATGGGGACCGTTGCACCCTGGGGTGGGCCACGCATTGGGAGCCAGGGGATGCACCAAGGAGGCTGTTGGGAGCTGGGTGACCCCCACCTCCCGTATTGCAGGACCCCAGGGCTTGAGCAAGTCCTGAAGGGAGCAGCGGTGCTGTGGGAGGGCACCTGTCAAACCGTGGCACCGAGGCGCAGCCAGCGAGCCCGCTGCCCCCACATGCACATGCGTGTCCATGACCACCCACACCCGAGCTCAGCTGTGCCCCCCTGCCACTGCACAGCATTGTAAGCACAGGCACAAACTCCGCTTGGCACCCCCAGTCGCATCTGACTCATGTGTGGGCACCCGTGGGCACTCTCCCATACCACCCACGGCCACGGGGTGTTCGCATCCAGGCGCAGCACACGCCAGCAGCCTGTGGCAGGGCACTCGCTCGCCCTTGCAGCCCTGCGGCAAGCCGCAACGCACACCCCAGCCTTCCCCGGCTCCCCGGTTCCAGATTGGCACCAGACACCCCTCAGCCATGTGTCGCCCCACATGCAACCCCTCCATCACCCTTGGGCAGAGCCAAAGGTCACTGCCCTGGGGACAGTGTGCCAGCCTGTTGCCAGGCAGTGGCTCAGGGGCTCTCGCTCCGCATTGTCCCGCACCAGGAGCTTTGCGGTCGGATAGCGATGCCCTGCGTCCCTGTGTCCGGACGTGCCCTGTGTCTCCCAAGTAACACCTGTCAGGGCTCAACCGATGCCATCGAGGTTGCAGGCTCACAGCCACCGGTGAGGCCCTTACCTGGCCGTGCTGGGGGAGCTGATAGGGCGCGGTGGGATGCCGGTGGGGTGGCAGGACAGGGCAAGGCAAAGCAAGGCAGGACAGGCAGCCTCAGCAGGGCCAAGCAGAGCAAGAAGAGCAGAAGATGCTGGTGAAAGCGCGGCGGTGGCAAAGGTACCCGGCAATGCCGTGCTGCTGCCTGCGGCTGCTGCAACTGAGATCCTCCCAGCCAGCTCGGAAATAGCAAACACCCTCCAGAGGAGGGAAAAAAAAAAAAAAACACCTAAAAAAACCCACGAAAAAATAGATATCTAAGCAGCTCGGAGGGGAGGGGGAAATAAAAGAATCCAGCCCTCCTTGGTCTGCCAATCGAGTGGTGGGTTGTGCACGGCGTCAGCTGATGCAGGCGAGTGGGCGGCTGTGGGTGCAGTTTGGGGGTGGGGTGGTGGGCAGCTCCTGTTCGAGACCCCGTTTTTTGAGGTGGGGGAGTGGGGGTGGGGAATGTGTCGGTGGTGCCGGAGGCGGCTCTCACCCCCAGCACAACCAGGAACACCTCCCTTTCCCCCCCCGACCCCCCGTCCCCAAATAGGATGAAGTAGCTGCGGGGGGATGCTGGCACCCACGTGGGACCCCCGGGGGAAACACGGGTGTAAAGCCCAGCAGTGTTTTGCTGCCGGTGTTGTGGGGGACACCTCTGTTTAGGGGTAGGCAAGGTTTTTGTGAGCTGGGAGGTGAGAACTCCCACAAAACTCTGATTGCTCTCCCCCGCTCCCACCCGCCCTCCGACTGCGTGCCCACGCACGCTCCTCCCGCGGTGCCGTAGCCCGGCCGTGCCGCCCTCTGGGCTGCCGGGTACCCGGCGAAGGCGGAGGCGCGGGTGCCGCCCAGGTAAGGGTTTGACATGAAGAGGTGACTGACCCCTCCCCCGCCCCCAGGGATCCCTCCCTCCTCGCCGCACCGCTCAGTCCCGCGTGCCGGCCGCTGCCCAACAAAAAGATGGCGCCGCCACCTTCCGCTTGGGGCCGACCAGTACAAAGATGGCAACTCATGGGCGGGCCCTACTCGCCCTAATAAAGATGGCGGCAGCGACGGCTTTCCAGGACTGCCGGGTCGCTCCGCGCGCGTGCGCGGGAGGGCAGCGAGGCGACGGTTGCCGCAGCAGGGTAAGGGCGGTGCGGCCTGGAGCGGTGCGTGTGCAGGGCCAAGCGCCTTGGGGAGTGCGAGCGGGTCCGAGGCGGGAGATTGTACACGGAGAGGGCTGAGCCCTCTGGGGTGGGAATTGCGAGTGGGTCCTGTTTGGGGGAGCAGGGGAGGCTGAGCTCCGCGCAGGATGCTTACCGTGTCCCCCATCCCCGTCCCCCACCCCCGCAGGGCCAGGCCGAGGATGGCGGAAGGGGGCTCGGCCGACACAGGCTCGCCGGGCAGCCTGCGGCCAGGGGTCCCTGGGGCACGGGGGCTGCTTGGTAGGCGTCCCGCCGGTCCCCCCCTCAGCCCTGGCCGCCTGCCCTCCATCCGCTCCCGAGACCTCACTCTGGGAGGTGTGAAGAAGGTGAGTACCCTCGGGGAAGAAGAAGGTCTTCCCCAAAGTGACCTTGTGTCCCACCCCACCGTTTGGGGAGTGGGTGCAAGAGGAGGCCCCAGGAGCGGCTGCCCGGGGTGTTTCTGGGGCGAATCTGGTCCGTGCGGGACACAGATGGGTCCGCAGCCACCTCCTGCAGCCCTGCGGCCAGTTTTTTGTTGCTTATCTCCACTGATGCAGTGACTTGTCCCTTTGTTCTCATCTGCAGAAAACCTTCACTCCCAATATAATTAGCAGGAAGATCAAGGAAGAGTAAGTGGCTTTGTAAGCATTTCTCTGGGGTGTGGAGGTGGTTATGCCGGCAGGTAGCCGCACGGCAGGGTCTCGATGTCCAAAAACGTGCACCAACAGGGAAACCTGCTGGCGGGGAGTGGGGGAGGACAGGAGCGGGGTTGACGGGCCACCTCCTCACTGCCCAGGCCCAGAGAAGAAGTCTCCATCAAGAAAGAGAAGAAGCAACGGGACCAGGACAGGCAGCGTGATGGGCATGGCCGGGGCCGGGGCCGGCCAGAGGTTATACAGTCACACTCCATCTTTGAGCAAGGCCCTGCTGAAATGATGAAGAAGAAAGGTGACAGGAGCTGCCCTCTTTCCCGGGGAGGGTCTCGGGACTGTCCCACCCGATTTGGGGCTCACCCCGAGGTTGCTTGGCTTTCCCCAGCAGGCTCCTGGGACAAGACAGTGGACGTGTCCGACTTTGGTCCTTCTCACATCATCAACATTAAGAAGGAAAAGAGAGAGACAGACGAGGAGACAAAGCAGATCTTGCGGATGCTGCAGAAGGATGATGTGAGTGGGGCTGCGGGGGACGGTTTTGGTGCCACTGGGCTGGCTCTGAGCATCCCCTTTTCCATCCACACAGTTCCTCGATGATCCAGGGTTGAAGAATGACATCCGTAACAAGCCGGTGCAGCTGCCGCTGGCCCACTCGGGCTGGCTCTTCAAGGGGGAGGCGGCGGAGCAGGAGGACTCCCAGCCCTGGTTGCCGGGCCCGAAGGAGGAGAAGATAGAACTGGACCTCCCAGTAGTGAAAGGTGTGCGGGGGTAGGGGGAAAACCCAGTCGGGGGTGGCTGGGGTTGGCTATTCCCCCCTCCTCATGCCCACCCTCCCCCATCTCGCTCCCGGTGCCAGTGAAAGAAGAACCGTGCGACGAAGACCCTGTCCCCAAGCTGGCAGAACACAAGGGACCCTCTGGTTTCGCCCAGGACGTTTCGGTGGCTGAGCTGCTGCAGCGTCTGAGCCTGTCGGCCGAGGAGGAACTGCTTTTCCTGCAGCTGCCTGACACGCTGCCTGGCCAGCCGCCCACCCAGGATACTAAACCTATCAAGACAGAGGTGCAGAATGAGGATGGGCAAGTGGTCATGGTGAAGCACGACAAGAGCCAGGTAGGGGCTCAGTGGGGCGGAGGCAGCGAGGTGGGACAGTGGTGATGTCCTCCTCTTCATCCCGCGATGTCCCTCAGCAGGAGGCGAGGCAGGCGGAGAATACCTGCACCCTGGCTGACCTTCCTGAGGGGCAGGTGGGGAAACTGCTCATCCGCAAGTCAGGGAAGGTGCAGTTGGTGCTGGGCAAGGTGACTCTGGATGTGACCATGGGCACCCCCTGCTCCTTCCTCCAGGTATGGGTCTGGGAGGAGCCTATTTTGGGAGTCCCTGATAGTGTCACGCTGGCCCCGGCAGCCCAGTCCTGTGACAGCGGTGGGGAAGGATTGTCACTTTCATCCCTCGGGTGTGGGTAGCAGAGGGGCATATCTCCTCCAGACTTAGCCCGTCACAGTGAACAGGGATACCAGGCCTTCTCTTACCACAGTTTGGGAGTGTCCGGCATGAGTGAGCTGCTCACTGGTGTTTCTTCTCTCTGTAAAAGGAGCTGGTGTCAGTTGGCATCGGCGATAACCGGATGGGCGAGATGATCGTCTTGGGCCACGTCAAGCACAAGCTGGTGTGTTCCCCAGACTTTGAAGCTCTGCTGGAGCACCGGCACCGGTAGCAGGGCGGGGGCAAGCTCCTCGTCCCACAGCCTATGGGGACGGAACCCCGTGCAGCTCGTGGACCCTGCAGCACTCCGGCTCTGCCCTCGGCCCCTCCAACCTTGGCTTTGGGATGCAGGGGTGCCTTCTGCAGGCATGGGCGCAGGGATGGCTTTTACCTCCTTCCTAACCCTACCGTGGAGCAGCACCGGGGCTGGAGGCTGCAGCTTTACTCTCAGCCTCACTGCCCTACCTGTGGAAAACAGACAGGGGCCACGGCTGCCTCCATCTCGAGGATTTACAGAGGTATGGGACTCTGGTATTCCCTCTCTCTCTCCAGCAGCTGCCCTCACATGCACATGCTAAGGGAGAGCAGGATACAAGGCTCAGGGGAGAAGTTTGCAATAAAACCTCTTTCCCCACCCCCGACCTTGTGTCGAGCTGCTTTGTGTCGTCCTCTTCCGCCCTGTGCCACCTGCCCGACCGGTTGCTGCCAGCGGCCTTACCCAACTTCTGGATTGGCTGAAGTAGGGGAGAGCGAGGGGAGGCTATTCGGATAGAAAACTAGCCAGGAAACAGTTCAGTGGAGTGGCGCATAATGAAAGTGTCAGATGATAGGAGGGGGCCAGGGGCACATGCCCTTTCTGGCCTAGAACTGGCTACCTGGCCAAGGGTGTGCTCACAGATCTTTTCACTCAGACTTTTTTTGGTCATTAGCAAGGCCATGTCCTTCCTGTGATGACTTCTATCCATTTGTTGTTTGCCAACCCTACAGATAAGTGATTTCTGGGTAGCTGGTGAGATGCTTAATCATTGGGTGGCTGCCATTCACGTGCTTTAAGGTTTTTTGCATAAAGAGCTACTGTCTTCTGTGATCAAGGGAGGAGTTACACAGGGTACACACACCAGGGTATCCTGTGGGTCTACCTACGCAGCCACGGAGAGGACGTGAGAAAGTGTAACAGAAAGATCATTTTGTCCCTATAGGAACAGGTAGGTGAGTTACAAGCGAAAGCAGAAATAAAAGGGGATTCATCATGGAAGAATGCTGCTCCGGAGCCACTCATGCAACAGCAGTTGTAATGACTGCTTAGGGTCCAGAGGATTGGGTTTCAGCTGGATTTGGTTCAGTATCGGGGTTACAGCTCTATTAGGAACGGCACCAGCGAGAGGAGCGTATGTAAGAGCAGAACCAGCAGAGGGGCGCTCTTTCTTTTTTCTCTTCCCCCACCAGACCGGACGGAGCATCGGAGCTTTCCTACAAGCGACTGCCAGGGGTGCCGTGGACTCGTGGTGGTGACTATCATACCTTTTCCCTCTTTGTCTCCCTCTCATTCTTTTCTTTGCTTCTCCCACTTTCTATTGTTGATTGTTGTGGGTAAAATAAAGTAGTTCAGCACTCAACTCCCCAACCAACTTGTCAGGAGCTTACAGTAAACAATTTGCTTTGTGACCAGAGACATTTTTGAGAAGGGATTCTCACAGGGCCTAATTCTGTTCTGTCATTCTATCCTCTTTGGGACATAGCTCCACTGCAACACGGGTGGTACAGACTAAAAGCGTGGAAACTAAAGCATGTTATGCAGGGGGAGTTGAAAAGAATTACTTAAACTATAAACAAGGGTGTGAAGTGTTGGAATAGACAGATCTCTCATTTTATATATAAAGGGCACGGGGCCTCAGAGCAGACTCACCGCTGGCATTTCTGCCGGACGCAAAGGCACAACCATTCACCATCTCCTTTGTGCCTCGGGCCACGTTTCCAGCTGCCGGGCTCAGGGTGAGCGGCTGTGGTTGGGTCTGGGCGAGAGGGTGAAGTGCTGCGGGGCCGAAGCCCTGGCCTTCTGTTCCCAAAGAACAGAACCCGGGCTGCTTAGATTTCTGTTCTGCGTTATCCATTGTAGTTCACTGATTCTAATTTTCAGTGTTTTTATTATTTCCTTAGTCATCTTTGCCTTTAAATTTGTCTGTTGCCTTGTATTCATTTGCTGTCTTTGCTCTGTTTTCCTTTTCCCTTGCCTTTCCTTGTTTTTTTTTTCTTTCTAGATTCATTTTAGTTTCTGATCCCATTTCATAACCTTTTCCCTTTATTTCCCTAATACCCATTGATTTTATTTGTTCCTTCTGTGCCTGCTTTTGTTCCCTTTGCCACTCCTAATTTTCTTCCTTATTTATATTGAAGCTGTTAAATGAGTGTGACCAAGTGAACAAAGGTTTAAAACTACTGACTTTCATGGCAACCATATGCTCGGTCTGTAGAAGAATCAAGGTGAAAAACAAATGCATCTAATGACCCTCAGATACTTCTCCAAACTAACTCTTTCTTCCCTAATCTAAGAAGTCGTAAATAGTGATGGACCACGAGGTATTTTTGCAGACAGCCACCAGCAACGGGAAGAGAAAGATAACTGGGTGGTGAAGCTGCTTGAAGGTAACAACAAAAGGAGTGCCTGTGCTGAAGCGAGCAGAATCCAGGAGTTCATCCAGCAGCTAACTGAGGAAGACCCCCTAGAGGAAGGAAATGACCACCACTGTGACTGCAAAAATGCGAAATAGATGCAAGTTGGCAATGAAAGACCGTGAAGTAATGAACTGTAAAGGTGTAAAAATAGACATGTTTATAGTGAAGTTGAATGTTCACGTTTTGACATATAAAAGAAGTATACTTCAGTCTTTCCGCACGCACGTTTGGCGGAAGGATCCTCCGAGCATCCGGCGCCGCATTAAAGAATACCTGCTTCATAAGGGCTCTGTTGTTACCGAGTCTTTATTTGGTATTGCAATTTGGGTATATACTTGGTTCCATACAACAGGAATTTGAATCCCTTTTATGATAAGCTGGCTGCTAAGTTAAGAACATTCTGGCAGCTCTAGTATCGGCTGGTGAGTTCTGCAGTATACAGAACTGTCTTTGGTATATTAACGTTAGTTGTCTTGCAGTATCGATTATCAAGATTGATGTGGATATCACTCGGAGTCTAAGCCCAGCCGCCCCCGGCCCCTCTGACACCCAATGACAAGCTGGAACACAGGGGGACTTATTTTCTACCAAAATTGCCTTGCCTTCTAACAATTATTGTGGGTAATCTAACTGAAGACGCACCGCCCCACTACGTCCAGGGCTTTGACAGAGCGCCCGTCTTACGGCCCATTAGTGCAGCTCCGCAGCCGCGCGCTGCAGCGTCGCCCCTAATTACCCGGTGCCTCCGCTCCGTGGCGAAAAGCCGGTACCACAGCCCCTGTTGATGGCCGATAGCCGGTAGCGCCATCCCGTGGGGAAGAGTCGGAACGGCCGCGCCCGGTCATAACTGGTGCTCGGTACCGCCGTCATGTGGACAAACTGCGGTCCTGCGACCCGAGACATGCGCATGCGCACTGACGCCCGTGACAGTTGGTGCTGCAGCCGCGCGTGCGCAGCGGCGGCTGTAACACCGGCCGCGGGGATCTTTTCAGCTATATTCGTAAATTGTCAGGGTTCAGCTCTATTAGCAATGGTATTCGGTTTAACTGTATACGTACTAGGAGACAGAGCATAAATTTAGGGTTAAAAGGAGCGAATTTGAGTACAATTTAGAGAGATAGCTCAGTCCTCCGAACCAGCATCCTATGGTCCGAAAGTCCTCCAGAGCGTGTAAGCGACTGTCAGTCCTCCGGAAGTCACACTCCACGGGCCGAAAGTCCCCCAGCGGCCGGAAGCGACCGTCAGTCCTCCGGAAGTGACAGCTTAAGTTGCGGAAGTCCTCCAGATCCCGGAAGCGACTATCAGTCCTCCGGGATTCGCATTCTATAGGCCGGCAGTCCTCCAGGGCCCGGAAGCGACTATCAGTCTTCCAGCAGGTGCACTCTATGCGCCGGAAGTCCTCCGAAGGACCACTAGTGCCGTCAGGCCCCCCAGAACACGCGCTACAAGGACAGTTCCTACCAAAGTAGGAAAAAAGTAGCAAAAAAATCTAAAGAAAAACAGAGAAGGAAAAAAAATCCCAATCCGAGCTCCTCCTCAGCCCCTGCCCGAACAGGTCCATGCTGCAGGGCAGAGTCTCTTGCTGCTTTGGCTGGGCAGTTTAGAATTCTATTAGAATGTCATCATTGATTTTGCTGCTATTCTTCTATTTTAGGTTTTCCCATGAACTTCTCTGTCTTGTTGTTTTGCAATTTTTATGCTAACCCTTTTTTTTACTATCTGTTTTTAAATGTTTGTAACAGCTGGGTGCTCTCTCCAGTGGAGATTTTTTATGTCTCCATTTCATTTGTTTCTTGCCCCTATTGTAGTTTCTGTGGTGCGAACTGGTGCCTCATAGTCTCCATTCGATTTTAAATATCCTCACTGAGGTTTGGGGGAATTGATGGGGCTTTGTGGCCCAAATCAGGCTCGCAGCACAGTATTCTCAGAAAAAGCCACAAAGCACCATGAAAGGCAGAGGGGTCCTACCAGGCTCTACAGAGCCCAGCAAAAACATCATGGCAATCTGGTGTGCAGTAAGGCTTCCTTCCTCTTTTGTGGCCTCTAGCACTTCAGTTTTCTATGTTAATTCTTAATTGTTATAACCCAAAACAACCTACTTCCCTACAGTTTAGTATAAGAGCTAGCTAAGTTTCAGTCCTTACCCGGTCACAGCGCCGACAGTGGAGGCATATTGGTGCTATAAGAATACTATCATAATTTTCAGGCAGGACAGCTTCTTCTATCCAACACTTTACACACTAGAAACCTAGGCCTTCTTCACCTGGAAGCTTTTATGACTCCCTGCAGTCTCCCCTCCCCTTTCCCAGGTGTCAGCACTGAGAGCAGTGGGAGGGACCTGGTGTATAAGAGCCACAGGCCCTGGCAAGAGAGCTCATTAGGCTCTTGGGCTGCTATAGAGTAAATGATCTGCTAGTTTCTCAGTTAGAATCCAAACTGAGGTTAAGTTATTCAGAGCAGGTGCATTTTGCTCTTAAAATGAGCAAAGATGACTGGCTGAGAGGCAACCTTCAGGACTGCTGAAAGTCAAGTGTTTAGTAGAAAGTAAAATTCAATGGATATTTTTCAGGTCAGTAATTTTGCATTTCCCATTTAGAGGCTTTGAGAGAATTTAACAAAATGCTTTCTCTTTTTTTTCAGGTGCGTCACATTTTCTTGAAGATTCTGACGTGACTGAATGCAATACTTTATTCTTTTCAACCCTTTTGTTTTAAGCTGTAGAAGTTGCTGATATCAATCTCTTTAGTGGGACGGAAGGTAAAATAATCTCAACCGGTTTACGGTATGTATCTCCTATGCACGTGTCTGCGTTTTTGTGACCTACTCTAGGAGTTCCTGCTCTGTCAGGGAGTGGGACTACATGATTTTTTGAGGACCCTTCCAACCCTCGTGATTCTGTGAAAGCAGCCAGCAGGGAATGTAGAGCACCTGTCAGCATACAGGAGAACAGCTCTTGTCTTTTTCACAT
The DNA here is from genome assembly GCF_028858725.1 of Colius striatus. NCBI lineage: Eukaryota > Metazoa > Chordata > Aves > Coliiformes > Coliidae > Colius > Colius striatus. The sequence goes on from NC_084785.1 coordinate 3,686,583, forward strand.
AGCCCAGAACCCCCTATCACACTCAGAACTTCTTCAGCAGCTTGCAGAAGGCTCCTCAGAGATGAACCGATGTCAGAAATTCATTTACTTAGTGGCTTCTGAGCAAGACCCAGAGTCCAGGGGAAGATGAGAAGCGCCCACAGACTCCAGTCAGAATAACACAGAGTTCCGGGCCGTGACTTCCAAGGACAGGGGTGTCGGGCAGGAGCGGGTTCTTTTCCAGAGAGATCAGAGGAGGAAAAAAGCTTTTCAAGTTTGGGGGTCCAAGCACAGCAAGGGAAGGGAGGTCACAGGGTCTGGGTGTGGAAGAAGGTGAACGGACAGCCACAGCCCTTCCCAGAGGACGTGCGGTAGGGCGGGCAGGTGCCAGAGATGCGGCCCATGGGTTCTGTCTCCGGTTTGTGTCTTTTTTTAGATGTTTAAGAGGAACCTGGTGACTGCAGGAACACGTCAGCTGATGTGGTCAGAATCAGCCCTTTGGCCCCGTGAAAGCAAAGTACAGGGAGGGGGAGATGGGGTCGGGGATTGCAGGATTGGGGTTTAAAGGGAGCGGAGGGGAGAGGCCATTTGGGAGCCATCTCCTCTGGGCAAGGAAGGGGAGAGGGTCAACTTTTAGCAGGCAACCACTGTACACCGGGCAGGGCGGCTCCAGCCTCTGTGTGTCATATACCGGAGTCTGTTTTCTGTGTCTCGGGACTTCCTCGAGTCCCCTAATCCTCTTTGTGCTCAAGGCTCAGATATCATCACTACCATCTCAAAGGACGATTCTCAGCATTCTGGTGCCGATCTGGAGCCGCTTTTCTTGCATAAGAAGCTTCAACCTTGGATCAATTTTGTCTCTTGAAGTTTTCTATTGGTCCTGTTCCACAGCATTTCCAAGTCATCCTTTTCCAGTTTAGTTCCTTCATCTTCATGTTCTTCAGTCTTGAAGCCAGAGTTCTCATGCATCCATCATCTCTCTGGACAGGAACTTCTCATCCCGGGCTGTTACCTTTGCCCCTGCGCGGGGCTGCCCTAGAGCCTCCTCGCTTTACCGTCACAGCCCCACGGGCCTCTTTGCTCAGTGGTGTTTCCAGTCGGCGTTCTGTCACTGGGACTTGTCTCCTATTGTACGTCAGTGTCCATGTTCCCCCTGTTGTCGGTCTCAGCACGTGGGTGTCGGACTCGGAGCCGCTCTGCCTGGGGGACGTGAAGCCCAGCATTAGGGATTTGCTGTAATGACAGGCTGGGGTTAAATTCAGAACAGCTTTGTAGAGTGTTGAGCTCTGGAACTGTCTGTCTGTGGTTGGGCTTTTGGGTGATTTGTTTTCTCTCTGTTTTCACAGATGTAGAGAAAAAAGCTGCACCCCAGAGAGCGACCTGGGGATGGAGAGGATCAGCGAGAGAAGGTGGGTGATGGCGTGGGGCGAGAAAGAAAATGGGCATGGGCGGATGCACCGCTACATAATGCTGTGTTTGTGTTCTGTTTTGAGGGTTTGAAGGCACGATGGAGGCACACACAGGCACCGGAGAGAGGACTCGGCCAGGTGAGCAGAGACCAGGGGCTAAAGCAGCTGTTTTCAGGGGCCATCGGTGATGAATTTACCAGATTCCCTTGTTTGTGTCTCACAGGAGGACCCTGAGCCTGATGCAACAGGACCGCGTGAGCCAGGTGGAGGGCTAGAGGCCAAGGTAAAGGAGTCAGAGATGGGGATCCCTGTGGGTTTGTTCAGTATCTCGTTATGTGGTTTAGTTTCTTATTTGTGTTTTTTGCAGATGCCATAAGATGCCTCGGAGGGGTGAAGCCACTCACCGAGGAGGAGGCTGAAAAGGTGAGGCAGATGTGATCCCTGATGGTGTTTAAAACTCTCTTGCTGCAAGGCAGTGAATTGTTTTTCTTGTTTTTCAGGGGCCGTGAGGGCAGCCTTCGGAGTATTTGCAGTGAGCTGGGCCGGTAGCGAGGAGCGTGTCAGGGCCGGTGCATTCGAAGAAGCACCACAGTTATTTTCTGTCTTTGAATCTCAGGCACCTAAGGGATGACGGCAGCGGCATCGGACTCTGGAAGGAGCAGGTGAGCGGAACACCTCTGGCTTTGGAGGGGGTGGTTGTCAGAGCGGAGGTCGATGTAGGCTGATGCGATGCTCACCATTTGCCCCATTCGTGGGATTTCTTTTGATCAGGTCCCTGACCCCCAAGAGGAACGTGGCACCCGAAGAAAGGCCTCAGCGAGCGATGTAATTTCCACGGAGATGGACTTCAGAACATCACGCAAGTTAAGTTGAGTAAAGGGATCGGGGAGGGGCAAGGAGGGGGAGGTGATGTTGAGAATTGCAGGATGGGGTTTTAAGGGTAGCAGTGGAGAGAGATTGTTTGGAACCCTCTCCTTTAGGCAAGGAAAGAGTTAGGGTTAGGTTTTAAGAGGCAGCGAGGATGAGCCAGGCAGGACGGTTCCAGTTTCTGTGTGGGGTGTCGTGTTGTCTGTCCTTTCCATCTCAGGATTTCCTCAAATCTTGAAGTCTTCTTTGCCCACGAGGACCATGGCACGTGACTTGGGTCTCAAAGAACAAATGTCGTGATTCGGTGCCGGTCAGGCACCTCTTTTCTTGCATAAGAAACTTAAACTGTGGATCAGCTGCACATCTTGAAGTTCTCAGTCAGTCGTTTCCTCCAGTTTCCTTCCAGGCTGCGTCAGCAGCTCTTCTCAGTAGGCATCCCTGTTCTGAGATTTGGTCTCATTTCCTTCATCGCTGCATTCTCTGGGACTCGAGTCAGGCTTCTTGCGCATCCATCATCCTGGTCTCAACAGTAACTTCTCATCCCGGGCTGTTCCCTTTGCCTCTTTCCGTGGCTGCCTTGGAGCCTCTCTTCTTTGTCACAGCCCCGTAGGTCTTTGTGCTTTAGGACATCTCCAGGCCCGGCATTGTGTGACTGAGTCTTCACACTTCTGTGTCGTGTCGTCTGTGTTCTGTGTGGTGTCGGTGTCTATACGTGTGTGTTTACCTTAGAGCCGCTCTGCCTGGGAATATAGAGTCAAGGGCAGGTGGAGGAGCACTGAGGGTATGTCACTCTGCTTTTGGCACGTGGGCTTTGGGATTTTGTTTACCCAGTGGGATTTTTGGGCTTGGGGTTTTAGTGCATGGGTTTTTGGCTTGGGGTTTTGTGGAGCGAGTGGGCTCTTTGGGGTGTGGCTTTGGGGTTTTGTGTAGTGACTGGGCTTTGCATCTGGGTGACTTGTTTTGTTCTGTTCCCAGAGACTGAAGCCGTGCTCTGAATAACGACACAAGGGGCAAGCAGAGCACCTCGGTGCTGCCACCGTGCGGACACAGCGCGGTACCGCAGCTCGGGAGCAGCGCGTCGCAGAACTCTTGGAATCGGACCTGCGGCTCTTTGCAAGTTAAGTATCGGGATAATGCCGTGCCGGGGCCGGGAGGAGGGGACAAGGTTAGGAGTTACAGGGAGGGGTTGTGTGTAGTGCCTGGGCTTTGGGGTTTTGGCTTTCAGGGGTTTTGTGTAGTGCCTGGGCTTTGGGGTTTTGTGTAGTGCCTGGGCTTTGGGGTTTTGGCTTTCAGGGGTTTTGTGTAGTCAGTATGGTTTTGACCTTGGACTTCGGGATTGTGTTTAGTTGAGTGGGCTGTTTTGGTTTTGGCTTAGGGGTTTTGTTGAATGAAAGTGGTTTTGGCTTTGGTGTTTTGTTGAGCAAGTCGGCTTTTGGCTTTGGGGTTCTCTTCAGTGAACGGGCCTTTTGGGTTTTGGCTGTGGTGTTGAGCGAGTGTGGTTTTGGCTGCAAGATTTTGTTGAGCGAGTGTGATTTTTGGCTTCAAGGTTCTGTGTAGGGACTGGGGTTCTATTTAGTGAGTGTGCCTTTGGGCTTTGGCTCAATGACTTGACTATGAGTGAAGTGATTGGGCCTTGCATCTGAGTGACTTGTTTTTTTTGCTGTGTTTTCGAGCTTCTGTTGTGTTTGCCAGTTAAGGACAATGCTGTGTCAGGGCTGGGAGGAGGGGATAAGGTCGGGAGTCACAGGGAGGAGTGATAAAGGTTGTGTAGAGGAATGTTCCATAGCCAGTCCCCATTAGGCAAGGAAAGGGAGGGAGTTACTTCTCAGGACAAGGGCAGCGTGTGGCAGGCAGAGCGGCTCCAGCGTCTGTGTGGGGTGTTGTGTTGTCTGTCCTTTCCATCTCAGGACTTTGAGTCCCAAAGTCATCTTTGCACTCGAGGACCACGGCACGTGACTCCGGGCACCTTCCCTGAGGTCTCAGAGAACCCTCATCGTTCCGGTGCCAATCGGTGCCACTTTTCTTGCATAAGAAACTTAAACTGTGGATCGTCTTCACATCTTGAAGTTCTCAGTCAGTGGTTTCCTCCAGTACAGTGTTCCAGGCTGCATCAGCAGTTCTTCTCAGTAGATATCCCTGTTCTGAGATTCGGTCTCATTCCCTTCATCGCTGCATTCTCTGGGACTCGAGTCAGGCTTCTTGCGCATCCATCATCCCAGTCTCGACAGTAACTTCTCATCCCGGGCTGTTCCCTTTGCCTCTTTGCCTGGCTGCCGTGGAGCCTCACTTCTTTATCACAGCCCCATAGGTCTTTGTGCTTTAGGGCATCTCCAGTCCCGGCATTGTGTGACTGAGTCTTCTCACTTCTGTGTTGTCTGTGTTCTGTGTGGTGTCGGTGTCAATATGTGTGTTTACCTTAGAGCCGCTCTGCCCAGGGATGTAGAGTCAAGGGCAGGTGGAGGAGCACTGGGTGTGTGTCACTTTGCTTTTGGCACGTGGGTTTTGGGGCTTTGGCTACTGGGTTGGGGCTTTTTTTTGTTTTTTGGCACTTTTGTTTTGTAAAGCAGGTGAGCTTATTTGGGGTTTTGGCTTTGGGCCTTTTGTGGAGTGCCTGGGGGTTTTTGTGGAGTGCCTGGGGGTTTTTGTGGAGTGCCTGGGGGTTTTTGTGGAGTGCCTGGGGGTTTTTGTGGAGTGCCTGGGGGTTTTTGTGGAGTGCCTGGGGGTTTTTGTGGAGTGAGTATAGTCTTGGGCTTCAGTGGCGACTTTTTGCCGTGTTTTCAAGTTTCTGTTGTGTTTGCCAATTAAGTACAGGGACAATGCTGTGTTGGGGCTGGGAGGAGGGAACAAGGTTGGAAGTCACAGGGAGACTTTTCAAAGGTTGTGTAGAGGAGAGCAATGTTCCCTAGCCAGTCCCCATGAGTTAAGGAAAGGGAGGCAGTTACTTCTCAGGACAATGGCAGCATGTACCGGGCAGAGTGGCTCCAGCCTCTGTGTCTCGTGTCGTCTGTCTTCCTCATGTCAACTTCCTTGGACCTCCCCATTCATCGCTCTTTGCTCTTTGGCGGCAAGATCTGCATCTCGGGCAGCATCCTCAGGGTCTTGAACACTGTATTCACCGATGTAGAGTGAGTCAAGCTCTTCTTGCGTAGCCATCCTTAAGCGTAGATCCATCTCACACCTTGGAAGATTCCGGACCATACTCTTCCACGGTACTGCTTCTGGCTGCATCGGCGGCTCTGCTCTTCAGCCGTCCCTTTGCACGGACCCAGACTTCTTCCTCACGTCCTCAGGATCTTGGGTCCAGGGCGGTCCTCTGGCGCAGGCCCGGTCCATTACATCTGCCCTCTTCGGGAAGGCCACTGTAGAGCCTTCTCCCTTCAATGTAGCATCCTGTAGGTCTTTCCGGTCAACATCATCTGCGGCCGGGGCATCTCTGAGCCCAGTTCACTGTTGTCTTTCTGTTGTCTATGTGCTCTTTCACGTGGTGTTGGTGTTTGCACATGGGTGTGGCGTGGAGCCGCTCTGCCTGGGCATGTAGGGTAAAGCAGAGAGCGAGGTCAGTGTCAGGGGCCGGTTGGGATTCCCGGGGAGAGTGCTGGTGTCAAGCTTCTTGGAATCAAAGCAAAGCCAAGGGTTATGGGGATTGACGTGAAGCAGCGTGTCACTCGGTTATTACTTTGAAGCCCAATGCTTTGGCCTCAGACAGAGCTGTGTAGCATCAAGGCTGTGGGAGAAGGGTCTAGTCGGTAGAATGTTTAGGTGTTGGTGTGGCAGAACTGTGCCTTGTTCTTGCCTTTAGGGTACGATGAAACCTATAGTAATGAAGCTGCTGTTGGATGGGGTTTGTTTTCTCTTACCCTGTATGTAGTTGTTTTAGTTGGGGCTCATTTGAGGTGATGTTTACAGCCAAGGCTTTGGCAGGTAGGGCCCCCTTCGAGGCCCTCGCAAGCAATGTTTCCGGGGAGTGACGTAGCTTTGAGGTACCATTGTTGCGGGTGGGCGGGGGGAGGATGGAGTCGAGGCAGGGTTTGGTGGGGTGGGGGGGAGGGGGTTATGGGGTTTGAATTGCAATTAGAAATTGTTTCTCTTTCAGGTTTTTCAATTTTTACATTTTTAATAGAATAAAAAATCCCCAGCCGGGGGGTTTTTTTTTTTTTCCCTCCGGCTGGGGTTTTTTTTCCTCGGTCCCGGTCGCTCTGTGAGGCGATGATCATCGCCAAAGTTTGGGCTCGGAGCGACCAGGGGCAGGGGTTTTTGTCAGGCAGGGACATGGATTTTCCACTCCTCCGGGAACGCTGATCCCGAGGAGCATTTTCCTGGCAGGTGTATTGTTGGAGGGAAGCCGGCTCGGGAGGCTGTCCGGAGGAAAGGGCCGTGGGCGTTGGTAGCAAGACGTAGAATTGAGCAGGAGCAGATATTGAAGGGAGCTGGCACAATTTCTAGGAACCAAAAGCTTTTGCTGTGGGTGTTGTCACTTCTGAGGTAGTAATATTGCTCCACTTTTGTTTCCCTGCAGAGGTATGGAAACGGAGAGCTTCCAGAGTCCAGGGGAGATGGGGCATGTTCATCCCAGAGATGGATTTTCAGATGATATTGTCTTTGAAGAAGGAAAGAAGCGTCAAGGGTAATATAAAGACCGGCACGTGTTGTCAATTGCTAGGGAGGCAGTTGTAAAAAGGACTGTTGATATATACATGAAACTGTCTGTAACCTTCTAAAAATGTAGATGTGGTTCTGGATTTGCGCCTTCTGTAGCGAGGTTTGTGACCTCTGTATTGCATTTGCAGCCTTGGTCTCGGTAAAAGGAACCAGCTATAATAAAAGTTTCAATAAAGATGACTCGGGGCAGCGGGAATAAAGGTGGATTTGCTCTGTTGTGTGCCGTGTTTATTGGTGTCCGAGTCTTTTATTGACGTCTGAGTCTCTTATTTGAAACATTCCCCTTTGCAATGTGCCGTCTGTGTTTTTGTGGTGTCTGTGAGACCTATTGTGTCTGTATATCGTCCAATGTGGTTTTGTGTTTGTCTTCCTGTCACTCTCTCTGTCTTGGTCTCTTATTTCCTTCTCTCTTTGTCTTAGTCTTTTCTCTTTCTCTCTCCCTGTCTCACTCTAGTCTCTTTTCTCTCCCTCTATATCTTACTATATTTTCTATATTTCTGTGTCACTTAATTTCTTTTCTCTTTTTTTCCATCCCAGTCTCTTACTCTTTTCTCAGTTTATCTGACTTAGTCTCTCTTCTCTCTTTCTGTCTCAATCTGGTTTCTCTTCGTCTCTGTTTCTCTTCGTCTCTGTTTCTCTTCGTCTCTGTTTCTCTTCGTCTCTGTTTCTCTTCGTCTCTGTTTCTCTTCGTCTCTGTTTCTCTTCGTCTCTGTTTCTCTTCGTCTCTGTTTCTCTTCGTCTCTGTTTCTCTTCGTCTCTGTTTCTCTTCGTCTCTGTTTCTCTTCGTCTCTGTTTCTCTTCGTCTCTGTTTCTCTTCGTCTCTGTTTCTCTTCTCTTCCTCTCTGTTTCTCTTCTCTTCCTCTCTGTTTCTCTTCTCTTCCTCTCTGTTTCTCTTCTCTTCCTCTCTGTTTCTCTTCTCTTCCTCTCTGTTTCTCTTCTCTTCCTCTCTGTTTCTCTTCTCTTCCTCTCTGTTTCTCTTCTCTTCCTCTCTGTTTCTCTTCTCTTCCTCTCTGTTTCTCTTCTCTTCCTCTCTGTTTCTCTTCTCTTCCTCTCTGTTTCTCTTCTCTTCCTCTCTGTTTCTCTTCTCTTCCTCTCTGTTTCTCTTCTCTTTCTCACTTTGTTCTGTTGATTTCAACAGAACTTTTAAAAATTACATTTAAATTTAAATTAAAAGCAACAGAAAATGGCCCCTCTCTGGGAGTAAAAAAAAAAAAAAATTAAAAAAAAAAATTTACTCCCAGAGAATTTTTTTGGGCCATTTTCTGCTGCACCAGACTTATTATTTTTCTTCTTTTTTCTATACTATATACCCCCACACCTGATGCCAATGACTAATCCACCCACAAAAACAATTACCAACCCCTAAGCCACCCCCCAAGGCCAACCATACCACCCCCCAAACCACAAACACCTCCCCCCAACACCATCACACCCAACCTCCCCATCCACCACACACAAAACACCTCAACCCAGCCACACCCACACACCACACCCCAAACTCCAGCCCCTCCACAAACCCATCCCCACCTGCCCACACCACCACACCCACAACCCCCTCCCAAGACATGGCCAAACCCCTCCCCCCAACCAGGCCACACCTGCAACCCCACCCCCCCACATTCTACCACACCCCCCTCCCATCTGAAACACAACACCAAACTCCACCCCCAGCACCAGACACACCCCCCCTGACCTACCACAGCCCCTCACCCCAACACCACACCTCCTCCAACCACAACCACACCCCCCTGACCAAACCACACCCACACACCCTCCCTGGAACCATGCCACACCACAAACCCAACCTCCCTCATCAACCACACTCCCAACACTTTGACCCCCAACTTTCAACCTCATGACCTTAAACCCACATGACCTTTGACCCCAACCTTTGACCTCTTGACCCCTGTCCACGACCTTTGACCTTTTGACCCTTGACCCGACCTTTGACCCCTTGACCTCGACCTTTGACCTTTTGACCCTTGACCCGACCTTTGACCCTTGACCTCGACCTTTGACCTTTTGACCCTTGACCCGACCTTTGACCTTTTGACCCTTGACCCCGACCTTTGACCTTTTGACCCGACCTTTGACCCCTTGACCTCGACCTTTGACCTTTTGACCTTTGACCCCTTGACCTCGACCTTTGACCTTTTGACCCTTGACCCGACCTTTGACCCCTTGACCTCGACCTTTGACCTTTTGACCCTTGACCCGACCTTTGACCCCGACCTTTGACCTTTTGACCCTTGACCCGACCTTTGACCCCTTGACCCCGACCTTTGACCTTTTGACCCCTGACATCAACCTTTGACCTTTTGACCCCTTGACCCGACCTTTGACCTTTTGACCCCTTGACCCCTACCTTTGACCTTTTGACCCCTGACATCAACCTTTGACCTTTTGACCCCTTGACCCCTAGCTTTGACCTTTTGACCCCTTGACCCCGACCTTTGACCTTTTGACCCCTGACATCAACCTTTGACCTTTTGACCCCTTGACCCGACCTTTGACCTTTTGACCCCTGACATCAACCTTTGACCTTTTGACCCTTGACCCGACCTTTGACCTTTTGACCCCTTGACCCCTACCTTTGACCTTTTGACCCCTGACATCAACCTTTGACCTTTTGACCCCTTGACCCCTAGCTTTGACCTTTTGACCCCTTGACCCCGACCTTTGACCTTTTGACCCCTGACATCAACCTTTGACCTTTTGACCCCTTGACCCGACCTTTGACCTTTTGACCCCTGACATCAACCTTTGACCTTTTGACCCTTGACCCGACCTTTGACCTTTTGACCCCTTGACCCCTACCTTTGACCTTTTGACCCCTGACATCAACCTTTGACCTTTTGACCCCTTGACCCCTACCTTTGACCTTTTGACCCCTTGACCCCGACCTTTGACCTTTTGACCCCTGACATCAACCTTTGACCTTTTGACCCCTTGACCCGACCTTTGACCTTTTGACCCCTGACATCAACCTTTGACCTTTTGACCCTTGACCCTTCTAGGGTTAGGGTTAGGGTTAGGGTTAGGGTTAGGGTTAGGGTTAGGGGTTAGGGGTTAGGGTTAGGGTTAGGGTTAGGGTTAGGGTTAGGGTTAGGGTTAGGGTTAGGGTTAGGGTTAGGGTTAGGGTTAGGGTTAGGGTTAGGGTTAGGGTTAGGGTTAGGGTATTAGGGTTAGGGTTAGGGTTAGGGTTAGGGTTAGGGTTAGGGTTAGGGTTAGGGTTAGGGTTAGGGTTAGGGTTAGGGTTAGGGTTAGGGTTAGGGTTAGGGTTAGGGTTAGGGTTAGGGTTAGGGTTAGGGTTAGGGTTAGGGTTAGGGTTAGGGTTAGGGTTAGGGTTAGGGTTAGGGTTAGGGTTAGGGTTAGGGTTAGGGTTAGGGTTAGGGTATTAGGGTTAGGGTTAGGGTTAGGGTTAGGGTTAGGGTTAGGGTTAGGGTTAGGGTTAGGGTTAGGGTTAGGGTTAGGGTTAGGGTTAGGGTTAGGGTTAGGGTTAGGGTTAGGGTTAGGGTTAGGGTTAGGGTTAGGGTTAGGGTTAGGGTTAGGGTTAGGGTTAGGGTTAGGGTTAGGGTTAGGGTTAGGGTTAGGGTTAGGGTTAGGGTTAGGGTTAGGGTTAGGGTTAGGGTTAGGGTTAGGGTTAGGGTTAGGGTTAGGGTTAGGGTTAGGGTTAGGGTTAGGGTTAGGGTTAGGGTTAGGGTTAGGGTTAGGGTTAGGGTTAGGGTTAGGGTTAGGGTTAGGGTTAGGGTTAGGGTTAGGGTTAGGGTTAGGGTTAGGGTTAGGGTTAGGGTTAGGGTTAGGGTTAGGGTTAGGGTTAGGGTTAGGGTTAGGGTTAGGGTTAGGGTTAGGGTTAGGGTTAGGGTTAGGGTTAGGGTTAGGGTTAGGGTTAGGGTTAGGGTTAGGGTTAGGGTTAGGGTTAGGGTTAGGGTTAGGGTTAGGGTTAGGGTTAGGGTTAGGGTTAGGGTTAGGGTTAGGGTTAGGGTTAGGGTTAGGGTTAGGGTTAGGGTTAGGGTTAGGGTTAGGGTTAGGGTTAGGGTTAGGGTTAGGGTTAGGGTTAGGGTTAGGGTTAGGGTTAGGGTTAGGGTTAGGGTTAGGGTTAGGGTTAGGGTTAGGGTTAGGGTTAGGGTTAGGGTTAGGGTTAGGGTTAGGGTTAGGGTTAGGGTTAGGGTTAGGGTTAGGGTTAGGGTTAGGGTTAGGGTTAGGGTTAGGGTTAGGGTTAGGGTTAGGGTTAGGGTTAGGGTTAGGGTTAGGGTTAGGGTTAGGGTTAGGGTTAGGGTTAGGGTTAGGGTTAGGGTTAGGGTTAGGGTTAGGGTTAGGGTTAGGGTTAGGGTTAGGGTTAGGGTTAGGGTTAGGGTTAGGGTTAGGGTTAGGGTTAGGGTTAGGGTTAGGGTTAGGGTTAGGGTTAGGGTTAGGGTTAGGGTTAGGGTTAGGGTTAGGGTTAGGGTTAGGGTTAGGGTTAGGGTTAGGGTTAGGGTTAGGGTTAGGGTTAGGGTTAGGGTTAGGGTTAGGGTTAGGGTTAGGGTTAGGGTTAGGGTTAGGGTTAGGGTTAGGGTTAGGGTTAGGGTTAGGGTTAGGGTTAGGGTTAGGGTTAGGGTTAGGGTTAGGGTTAGGGTTAGGGTTAGGGTTAGGGTTAGGGTTAGGGTTAGGGTTAGGGTTAGGGTTAGGGTTAGGGTTAGGGTTAGGGTTAGGGTTAGGGTTAGGGTTAGGGTTAGGGTTAGGGTTAGGGTTAGGGTTAGGGTTAGGGTTAGGGTTAGGGTTAGGGTTAGGGTTAGGGTTAGGGTTAGGGTTAGGGTTAGGGTTAGGGTTAGGGTTAGGGTTAGGGTTAGGGTTAGGGTTAGGGTTAGGGTTAGGGTTAGGGTTAGGGTTAGGGTTAGGGTTAGGGTTAGGGTTAGGGTTAGGGTTAGGGTTAGGGTTAGGGTTAGGGTTAGGGTTAGGGTTAGGGTTAGGGTTAGGGTTAGGGTTAGGGTTAGGGTTAGGGTTAGGGTTAGGGTTAGGGTTAGGGTTAGGGTTAGGGTTAGGGTTAGGGTTAGGGTTAGGGTTAGGGTTAGGGTTAGGGTTAGGGTTAGGGTTAGGGTTAGGGTTAGGGTTAGGGTTAGGGTTAGGGTTAGGGTTAGGGTTAGGGTTAGGGTTAGGGTTAGGGTTAGGGTTAGGGTTAGGGTTAGGGTTAGGGTTAGGGTTAGGGTTAGGGTTAGGGTTAGGGTTAGGGTTAGGGTTAGGGTTAGGGTTAGGGTTAGGGTTAGGGTTAGGGTTAGGGTTAGGGTTAGGGTTAGGGTTAGGGTTAGGGTTAGGGTTAGGGTTAGGGTTAGGGTTAGGGTTAGGGTTAGGGTTAGGGTTAGGGTTAGGGTTAGGGTTAGGGTTAGGGTTAGGGTTAGGGTTAGGGTTAGGGTTAGGGTTAGGGTTAGGGTTAGGGTTAGGGTTAGGGTTAGGGTTAGGGTTAGGGTTAGGGTTAGGGTTAGGGTTAGGGTTAGGGTTAGGGTTAGGGTTAGGGTTAGGGTTAGGGTTAGGGTTAGGGTTAGGGTTAGGGTTAGGGTTAGGGTTAGGGTTAGGGTTAGGGTTAGGGTTAGGGTTAGGGTTAGGGTTAGGGTTAGGGTTAGGGTTAGGGTTAGGGTTAGGGTTAGGGTTAGGGTTAGGGTTAGGGTTAGGGTTAGGGTTAGGGTTAGGGTTAGGGTTAGGGTTAGGGTTAGGGTTAGGGTTAGGGTTAGGGTTAGGGTTAGGGTTAGGGTTAGGGTTAGGGTTAGGGTTAGGGTTAGGGTTAGGGTTAGGGTTAGGGTTAGGGTTAGGGTTAGGGTTAGGGTTAGGGTTAGGGTTAGGGTTAGGGTTAGGGTTAGGGTTAGGGTTAGGGTTAGGGTTAGGGTTAGGGTTAGGGTTAGGGTTAGGGTTAGGGTTAGGGTTAGGGTTAGGGTTAGGGTTAGGGTTAGGGTTAGGGTTAGGGTTAGGGTTAGGGTTAGGGTTAGGGTTAGGGTTAGGGTTAGGGTTAGGGTTAGGGTTAGGGTTAGGGTTAGGGTTAGGGTTAGGGTTAGGGTTAGGGTTAGGGTTAGGGTTAGGGTTAGGGTTAGGGTTAGGGTTAGGGTTAGGGTTAGGGTTAGGGTTAGGGTTAGGGTTAGGGTTAGGGTTAGGGTTAGGGTTAGGGTTAGGGTTAGGGTTAGGGTTAGGGTTAGGGTTAGGGTTAGGGTTAGGGTTAGGGTTAGGGTTAGGGTTAGGGTTAGGGTTAGGGTTAGGGTTAGGGTTAGGGTTAGGGTTAGGGTTAGGGTTAGGGTTAGGGTTAGGGTTAGGGTTAGGGTTAGGGTTAGGGTTAGGGTTAGGGTTAGGGTTAGGGTTAGGGTTAGGGTTAGGGTTAGGGTTAGGGTTAGGGTTAGGGTTAGGGTTAGGGTTAGGGTTAGGGTTAGGGTTAGGGTTAGGGTTAGGGTTAGGGTTAGGGTTAGGGTTAGGGTTAGGGTTAGGGTTAGGGTTAGGGTTAGGGTTAGGGTTAGGGTTAGGGTTAGGGTTAGGGTTAGGGTTAGG